>NC_048604.1:26291847-27549347 GCF_003668045.3 Cricetulus griseus | reverse complement strand
CTTGCCTTTGAGATTTGTCCCCAATAAAAAGGGCAGCTGGACCTTAGACATTAGATATAGGACATCTTAGAAAGGAGTTGTGTCTTTAGTCATTGTTGGTGTCTTCAATAAAATTCAGTTCATGGAAAATTATATAAGCTAGATTTTCAGAGCAAGCAGTATCCTTAGCATGCGGTCATTAAATCTTGAAGGAATATCTAGGAGATATAGATCCTGAATAGCAACTGTCCTTCCATGTCATTTCATACACCAAAGAAAACAGCATTGCAGATATTTGACTTAGAACCTAGAAATAAAAGAAGTACTATCACTATTTTACAATGGGTGGTCTATAAGAAGTTTCATTCATTGAGTAAAAGCGGTGTTGCATCATACTTTTTGTTTTACTTGTGTACTGAAACACTGGGCTTTACTCAAAGTTCTGTGACTTTGTTAAATCATCCACTGTGGACAAATTTAGCAGATGGGATTTATGTTCTTTGTCAGAGGGACATTCTCATGTTTCTAAGGATTGAACAAATGAGAAAATGGAGAAGATAGCTTTTAGTTCATAGCAGGCATTCTGTTTAACAATTAACAAATAATACTTAGATTTGCACATTTGAACTCATCACATTTTAGAAACTTGGCCTTTATGAAATCACTCTTATCAATGGCTTGTTTAACATTTTAAAACCTTAATTGATATATAATTCACGTACCATAAAATTCATTCTTTTAGAGTGGGCAATTTGATAAAATTTTAATAGATACCTAAGTTTGTCTACTGTCATGACTATGAAAATTCAGAATACACTCATAACCCAAGAAATAAACCCAGTATGCAATAGTTGCTACTCATCCCTTTGCCCAGTCTCTTAGCCTCTAGCAACAGTTAATCTTCCGACTGTCTGTTTGAATTTGCCTATTCTGATCATTTCACATAAAGTGGATGATACAAAATGTAGCCTTTAGCATCTGGCTGTTTCACTTGCCATAATGTTTTCAGTATTCAGACATGGTGTAACATGCTGTCAGTACTTTGTTCCTCTTCATTTATTTCTACGTCTGAACAATATTCTGTTGTTTGGCTATATGACATTGTGTTCAACCATTAATCTGTTCATGGATGTTTGATGGTTTTCTTTTATAATTATAAGTAATGTAGCTGTGAGAAATCATTTGCATATTTTTTGGATAAATGTTTTAAAAATCTTTAGATTTTTAAGGAGGCAGTTTTTAGGTCATATAGTAACTCTGTTTAACTTTTGTAAATAAGTGGTTGTAGCATTTTACATTTCCACAAGCTACATATGCTTGCTTTAGAAGACATCTGTCCTTTATAATTATTGCCTTTCCAGTATGTGTAAAGTGGTAACTCAAGATTTTGATTTATATTTACTTTCTGACCAAAGTTATATTTTGTCATGTGCCTACTGGCCATTTGTATGCCATCTTTGGAGAAATGTTAGTTCCTATCCTTTTCCCATTTCTTGTGTTGTGGTAAATTCCATTTCATGTGTATTTTATTATTGCAAATTGTAAATTCGTTGGCAGTTAGCAAGTGCTTTCATAGAGCTGTGCAATAGTCAGCACTATGTACTTGGAAACATTTTCCTCCCCCTAAAATGAAGCTCAATACTCATTAGGAACTCATTCCTCATTCCCGCCCCCATCTCTGGTAATTATTAATCTGCTTTCTGTGTTATTGTATTGGTTTATTATGGACATTTAAGATAAATGGAATCATAACTTTGTGATTTTATGTGCCTTGCTCTTTTCCCTTAGAGTAATATTTTCAGTGTTCATCTGCTTGGGATGCAGTATCTATAAACCAATTGTATGGCTAAACAATGTTCCCTTTGTGGTTTATAGTCTTTTATCTATCAAACAGTCAATTCATAGAATATTGGTTTGACTATGATTTTGGCATTATAATTAATAATATTGTGAATAGTTGTATATACATTTTTTCTAACCTTTCTACAGTTTGTCAATGAGTGGATCGGAAGGCTTATATGGAATTCTATTTTTAGATTGGTGTGTGTATGAGGGAGTGAGGATGCTTCATAATGTTAAGAAAACGATCTACCATCGAGCTACATTCCCCTCCTGGTAATTAATTTATTAAGGAAATTACAAACTTGTTTGCAAAGAGACTGTGTGCAATTTTACATTACCATCACCAGTGTATAAAATCATTGATTTTTCTATATTCTTACATTTATTTACTGCTTTGCCTAATTGTTAAAGTGAATTGTACTTTGTCATGATGTAGGTTGCATGCCTAGTTGTGCCTCAATATCTAATATGATCATTTCATATGCTTGCTCCTAGTTTTAAAAAATCTTCTCTTTTAAGGGGTTCCATTGTTTCGGTGTTCTGATTTCATTATTGTCGTGATAAAATTTTCTGGACAAAAGCAACTCAGAATGAAAGGGTCTATTTGGCTTATACTTCCAAGTCACAATCAATCATTGAGAGAAGGCAGAGCAAGAACTGAAAATAGGTTCCTGGATAAGTGAACCATGGGGAAGACTGCCTGCTGGCTCACTCACAGACTCATGCTTAGTTGGCTTCATTATACAATCCAGGCCCACTTACCTAGGAATATTGCCTCTCACAGTGAGGTAGATGTTCCTTCATTAATAAACAGTCAATAAAATCTTTCAAGTGTTTCATAATCATAGCTCTTATTTTTACCTTTGTTATATTTTCATGTGGTATGAGGTAAGAGCCCAAATTTATTATTGATTATAAGTAGCTACTTATCCTAGCACTGTTTGTTGAGTAGAATTTTCCCATTCAGTGGTTCTTTCAGCCTTGTTTAAGAAAAATCAAATGATCTTAGGTCTATATACATGGATTTATTTCTACATAGTAAATTTTATTATAATATTTAATTAATCTGTCTTCATGGATTACCACAATGTTCTGATTATAGACCTTGGTAGAGTTGAAATAAGGAAGTATGCTTTCTCAATCTTGACTATTCTCTGTCAAGATTGCTTGCAGTTAAGCTTCCCTTGAGATTTTATTTTTTTTATTTTTAAAACAATCGTATTTTGCATACTAGTACCAGTTCTCTTCCTCCCATCCTCACACTTCCTCCACCAGCTCCCCAACCCACCCCCATCCACTCCTCAGAGAGGGTGTGGCCTCCCATGGGGAGGTTAGCAAAATCTGTCTCATCATTTGGGGCAGGACTGAGGCCCTCCCCCTGTATCTAGGCTGAGCAATGTATCCTTCCATAGCAAATGGGCTCCAAAAAGCCAGTTCATGCATTAGGGATAAATACTGGTTCCACTGCCAGCAGCCCCACAAACTGCCCAAGCCCTCCAACTGTCACCCATATTCAGAGGGCCTAGTTTGGTCTTATGCAGTTTCCCCAGCTGAGTCAGTCTGGAGTCAGTGAGTTCACACTTGGTCAGGTCAGCTGTTTCTGTTGGTCTTGACCCCATTGCTCATCACTCCAACGTCTTTATGACTGGACTCCAGGATTTTGGCCCACAGCTTAGCTGTGAATCTCTGCGTCTGCTTTCATCAGTTACTAAATGATGGCAATTGCAATTAAGGTAGTCCTCAATCTGAATATAGGGGAAGGACAGTTAAATAACCCTCCCTGCTATTGCTCAGTACCTTCTTTGGATTCATCCTTGTGGATTCCTGGGAATTACCCTAGTGCCAGGTTTCTTGTTAATCCCATAATGGCTCCCTATGTCAAGGTATCTCTTTCCTTGCTCTCCCTCAACTCTGCCTTCCCAATTCCTCATGTTCTCCTCCCTATCACCTTCTCCCCTCCCTGCTCTCCCCTTCCCCCATGCTCCCAGTTTACTCAGGAGATCTTGTCTGTTACCCCATTTTATTGGGGCTGGTCCATGCACGTCTATATTAGGGTCCTACTTGTTTCCTCACTTCTCTGGGCTTGTGGGTTGTAGGCTGCTTATCCTTGGCTTTATGTCTAACATCCACTTAGGAGTGAGTATATACTATGTTTGTCCTTTTGCATTTGGTACCTCTCTCAGAATGATTTCCACTAGTTCTATCCATTTGCCTGCAAATTTCAACACGTCGTTCTTTTTTCGTTGTTGTTGTTTTGGGTTTTTTTGTTTGTTTGTTTGTTTTTTGTTTTTTTTACTGCTGGGTAGTACTCCATTGTGTAAATGTACCTCATTTTCCTTTTTGAACTAATTTTTATTTAAATTAAAACAATCTTTTTTTACATACCAATCCCAATTCCCTCTCCCTCCTGTTATCCCATTCCCCTCACCAACCCCCATCTTATCCCCCATCCCCTCCTCAGAGAGGCTGAGGTCTGTCATGGGGGATCATCAAATCTGTCACATCATTCAGGACAGGAACTAGCCCCCCCCCACCACCTGTGTATCTAGCCTGAGAGAGTATCCCTTCATAGGGAACAGGCTCCCAAAGCCCATTTATGCACTAGGGATAAATACTGATTCTACTGCCAGAGACCCCATAGACTGCCCAGACCCCCCAGCTGACATTCACTTTCAGGGAGCCTGGTTAGGTCTTATACTGGTTCCCAAGCTGTCAGACAGGGGACTGTGAGATCCCACTTACATAGGTCAGCTGTTTCTGTGGGTTTCCCCAGCATGGTCTTGACCCCTTTGCTCATCACTCCTCCCTCTCTGTAACTGGATTCCATTAGTTTGGCTCAGTGCTTAGCTGTGGGTCTCTGATTCTGCTTCCATCAGTTACTGGGTGAAGGCTCTATGATGGCATTTAAGGTAGCCATCAATCTCATTATAGAGGAAGGGTGTTTAAGATAGCCCCTCCACTAATGTGACTCATCAGGTAAGAGCATTGGCTGCTCTTCCAGGGGACCTGGGTTCAATTCCCAGCACCCACATGGCAGTGACTACTGTCTGTAATTCCAGTATCAGGGAACCCGACACCTTCAAACAGACATATATGCAGGTCAAACCAATACACATTAGTCACTTTTCTAATGTAATTATAAAAACACAATGATGAATGCAACTTAGAGAAAGAAGCATTTTTAACTTATAGTTCTAGAGGGGAAATGTCCATCATGGTGGGAGACAGCAGGCACTGAAGCTTGTACAACAAGCTGAGAGCTCACATCCTGAAACACACGTAAACTGGAAATAACATATAGCTGTAAATCCTCAAAGCTGATACCAGTGACATAATTCCTTCATCAAGGCTGCACATCTTAACCCTATCCAAACAGTGCCACAATTTGGGTATCAAATATTCAAATTGAGTCTTATGAGTGTCATTGCCATTTTGTACCACATGCAAAAAAGAATCTTTTTATTTTTATTCTTGTGTATATGTGATATGTGCTCTCCCCCACTCTGTGTATGTATGTATGTATGTATGTATGTAAGTATGTATGTATGTGTATGCCCCATCTAAGGCCACTGGATCCTCACCTTTCCCTTTGAACTGGAGATATAGGCAGTTGTGGATCACTAGATATATATGCTGGGAACATAACTCTGGCCTTAGCAGCAAACATTTTTTACCACTAAGCAATCTCTCCAATTCTTCAAAAAATCTATACACTTTAAACATCTCCTTAATGTTCTCTATCTTCATACCCTGAAAACTACTACTATCATATCTTCAATAATGGGTTTATTCCCAATATTGCAATATTTTAACCAATCCATCTATCATTTAAATAAATATTTATTTTGAGATAGCGTCTTTCTATACAGCACTGGCTGGCCTGGAACTTACTGTTTAAACTAAGCTGACCCCTGAACTCACAGAGATCCTCCTACATTTGCCTCTTTAGTGTTAGTATTAAAGGCATGCACCACCATGCTTGGCAAGATTTTCCTTTTTAAGGGCTATTTATTTTGTTTCAGGTCTATATTTATTTTGCCTGCCTGTATGTATATGCAACATACGTGTGCCTGGCTTCTGTTTCCATAAAACCTCTCTAGAAGAGGGGCTTGTATCCCTGGAACTGGAGTTATTTGCCACCATATAGATGTAGGAAACTAAACATAGATCCTCTGCAAGAGTAGCAATTATATTTAACAATTAAATCATTTCTCCATCCCAAGGAAGTTCTTCACATAACAATGTCACAAATATTTAGTCTGGTAATTTTAAAAGTTTCATATTTTATTTCTTACATATAAATCTACAACCCATTTGAGCTCATTTTGCTTATTGCATGAAGAAATTATCCAATTCCATTTGCATATGGCTTTTTTAATATTTCAAGAGTAAACCGATAAATTGTTAAGTGAGCTGGCTCTTTGCTTATAGAATAGTAAAATTTAGGTTTGAAAGTTGCTATGTAATATAACGTCAACCTCAATTCTAGCCTATCCTATGTCTTAAGTATATGGTTTCACTTTAATCAATACCTAAGGTCAATAAAAGGTTTGTGATTTTTGATTCATTATTCCTTTAGAAATAAAAGTCTTTTATAAATAATTTTCTAATGTTTCTTTAGTAAATTTTGGTAGTTTGTGCTTTCCAAGTACTGATTATTTTGTCTACTTTGTCATACTTTTGTTTAGGATATCTTCAATTTATAGTCATATATATTTAGTATTTGGATGAATTACAGTGTGATATTTTTTCATTAATTCAAGATTTGGGTATTTTTACTCTATTATTTACCAGTTTACTAAAAATTTATTAATTTTGTTTATATTTAAAACAAAAATAATGTACTTTATTGATTTTCTACATGCATTTTGTGTTTCCTTTTATTTTTAATTATTTTGTATATATATGGCAATGTTTTAATTTAAATTAGAAACAAGCTTATTTTACATGTCCATCCCAATTCCCTCTCCCTCCCATCCTCCCTTGCTCCCAACCACCCTCCTATTTTATTCCCTTTCTGCTCCCCAGGAAAGGTGAGGCCTCCCATGGGGGGGAATCTCAAAGTCTGTCATATCATTTGGAGCAGGTCCTAGGCCCTCCCCTGTGTGTCTAGGCTGACAGAGTACCTCTCTATGTGGAATGGACTCCCAAAGTCCATTCCTATACTAGGGATAAATACTGATCTGCTACCAGTGGCCCCATAGATTGCCCAGGCATCCTCACTGACATCCATGTTCAGGGGTCTGGATCAGTCCAATGCTGGCCTCTGAGTTATCAGTCTGGGGTCCATGTGCTCCCCTTATCCAGGTCAGCTGTTTCTGTGGGTTTCCCTAGCCTGGTCTTGACCTCTTTGCTCATAACTCCTCCCTGTCTGCAACTGGGTTCCAGAGTTCAGTTCAGTGTTTAGCTGTGGTTGTCTGCTTCTACTTCCATCAGCTACTGGATGAAGGCTCTAGGATGGCATATAAGGCAGTCATCAATCTCATTATAGGTGAAGGGCATTTACGGTAGCCTCTTCACTATTGCTTAAATTGTTAGTTGGGGTCATACTTGTAGATCTCTGGACTATTTTTCTACTTTTATAATTTAATTTGTTATTTATCTTATAGCTTCTTAAGATAAAAACTGAGGTAGTTAGTTTTAAATATTTTTCTCATATCCAAACTTTATTTGTTATATTTGACAAAGTAAATATGGTTGACTCAACAGGGACCATACTGTTAAAGAAAATTGATACTCTCTTCCTCATCAGCTGTTACTAGTGTCTTGGTTAGGAGTCAGGTCTCATGAGGCTTTGGTTTCTCCATTCTTGAATGTTGACTGGCTTGACCTGGGATAGGTCTTGCAAAGTAACATCTGCTGTGCATTAATGAATGCAGTGGTCCTGTAATGCTCAGAAAATACTGTTTTACCAGTCTTTCCTGATCTTTGCTTCTTACAATATTTTTCTCTCTCTTTCATGGTGGGAGAGGGTACGATAATAATAGGGAGATAGGTTTAAGTGGGAGAAGGATTGGAGATTAGGGTTAGAAGGGGGTAGAAGAAGGAAAGAATAATTAGCACTAATGATGTTTTTAAACTTAGTGTCAGGTGTTGGAAGTCTTTCTTCACATTGTTAGTCAGGCGTGTCCAAAAGAACCTCTACAATACATCCATTGTGATTGCTCTTGGTTTGCCATCAGAACTGGAGAGTTATAGTTTATTTCTGAAGAAAACACACAATTTGGTCACAGAACATGGAGACACCAGTTTGATATTGACCAGGAAGCTTACTGTCTGCTAAATAGATTTATTATACAGGAAGGTGCTATGCAGGCTGCTCGAGGAGAGTAAATTCAAAAGACTTATCTGGTTGTGAATCCTGTGTGCTACAAAAATAACTGGGTAGAAAGATGAGTTCATGGATGCATTAGTGGTGTGGATGTTATGGGAATAACCAACTACTTTCTGATTGGATTTAACACCTGCTCAACTGAAGGAAAAAATGTCTGATTCTATAAGAAGGTCAAGAAAGTATGGCTAGGGACTTCATAGGTGTCAGGAGTGAACTTATTACTACTAGTTTGTTAAATTGATATAGCGTCACATTACCATCTAATTTCACATCTCTATACACATGGTTTAACACAGTTTTCAGATCTTATTAGATAGATATCGGTGTTCAGTACAGTGGTTGATGCAGAATTGCTTACAACAAACTATGTACAGGTCTATGGAGTACTTATCCATTAAAAAAGAGCTTTTGTATCAATCCATTGATAATTTCTACATTTCAATGATAGCATTACTTCAATTATATTTAGTATAATTAATTTCAAATTTTCTTCAAGCCATATGTTTAATTCTAAATCTGACATTGGCTATATTCCTTAACTTTTATGTATTATGTATTCTTTAAATTTTAGTTCAAAATAATGCTTGTTTGTTTCTTTTTAACAACTTATAAATATTGAGTGTGTTTGTATGTGATGTGTGATAGGGGGGGCATGTGCCACAGTATGCATGTGGAGGTCAGAGAAAAACTTGGTGTAGTCAGTTATCTCTTTTAACCTTTATGAGGTTTCCAGAGATGATATTCAGCTTGAAAAGTTCATGAGGCAAGTGCTTTTACTAACTGCGCCATATTGTCATCACATGATTTGTTCTTTACCTTTTCATTTCAGTGTTTTTTTTTCTCGAGACAGGGTTTCTCTGTGTAGCTTTGGAGACTATCCTGGAACTCCCTCTGTAGACCAGGCTGGCCTCGAACTCACAGAGATCTGCTTGACTCTGCCTCCCGAGTGCTGGGATTAAAGGTGTGTGCCACCAACTCCCGACCCCTTTCAGTGTTTTATAATGGACATATATGTAAAATTATTTCTATTTCTGGGTATTATAATTATTATTGATAGCTTAAATAATTCCATATTGTCAAAACTTATGTATGGAATTTTAGCTTATTGAAATTTATATGAGCAGAATAATTCTATCTTGGTAAATGTTATGTGTGATTCAAAACAGATTGTGACTTCTATAGTTTTTCAGTGAAGTAAACTGTAAATATGAATTAATCCTTGATAACTGATATTTTTTCTCCTTTTTTCCAACTTTTTTTTATTTGAATTACAAACTGGATGGTTTTACACGACAATCCAATTCCCTTCTCCCTCCTGTCCTCCCCTACTCCCCACCAACTAAAACCCTACCTATCACATATCCTTTTTGCTCCCCCTGGATGGTGAGGTCTTCCATAGGGTGTCATCAGAGTCTATTGTATCCTTTGGGATAGGGCCTAGGCCCACCCCCGTGTGTCTTGGCTCAGGGAGTATCCCTCTATGTGGAATGGGCTCCCAAAGTCCACACCTATGCTAGAGATAAGTACTGAACTACTACAGGAGGTCCCATAGAATTCCGAGGTTTCTTCACAGAAACCCATGTTCCTGGGTTCTGGATCAGTCCCATGCTGGTATCCCAGATATCAGTCTGAGGAACAAGAGTTCCCGGATGTTCAGGTCAGCTGTTTCTGTGGGTTTCACCAGCCTGGTCTGGGTCCCTTTGCTTTTCACTCATCCTTCTCTGCAACTGAATTCCAATTCAGTTCAGTGATTAGTTGTGGGTGTCTGCTTCTACTTCCACCAGCTGTTGGTTGAAGGCTATAGGATGGCATATAAGACAGTCATCAATCTCATTATCAGGGGAGGGCATTTAAGGTAGCCTCTCCTCTGTTGCTTAAATTGTTAGTTGGTATCATCTTTGTAGATCTCCAGACATTTCCCTAGTGCCTGATTTCTCTGTAAAACTAAAATGTCTTCTTCTATTATGGTATCACATTTCTTGTTTTCTTCTATTCTTCCCCTGACTCAACCTTTCTGTTCCCTCATGTCCTCTGCATTCCTCTTCTTCTCCCCTTCTCATTCTCTAGCTCCCTCCTCCCTTCCCGTGCTCCCAATTTGTTCAGGAGACCTTGACCCCGGAGAAGGGGACCATGTATATCGGACAATGCTAATGATGTTTTCTGATTTGTTATTTTTATGGTTTCCTTTTTTTGGGGGGGGGTTTCGAGACAGGGTTTCTCTGTGGCTTTGGAGGCTGTCCTGGAACTAGCTCTTGTAGACCAGGCAGGTCTTGAACTCACAGAGATCCAGCTGCCTCTGCCTCCTGAGTGCTGGGATTAAAGGAGTACACCACCACTGCCCAGGTATGTTTTCCTTTATTGGAAGCATTAAAATATTTTATTGTGGTCATTATATATTACTATGTTTCTCTCTAATTTATATTTTGGCTTTTTGAATCTCTCTTTTTGATGATTAAATGTTTTGAATTAGTATGTCTTCATTATATATTAACATGTTGTCATCTATAATTTGTATTACTCATATTCTTTATTACAATGTTATATCATTTTAAATCCCCTTGATTTCAACCTGTATCTTTACATATTTTAAATAACACAGTCAGTGTTTCCTTTATTCTGCAATTTGATATTCTCTGCCTTTCACCTATACTGTTAAATCATTTGTGCTTAATATAATTTTGTTATGATCATTATTGTTTAACATTTTGGTATTTTTTTCTATTTGAATAATTTGGTTTGGTTATTGTACTTTTGCTTTCTGTTTTTTGTGCCATGTAAGCCTACTTTAGTGTTTTGTTGTTATCTTTTTGCCTTTTATCTACTATTAGTATTTTGTTTAAAATGTACCATATGTATTCTGAAGTAATTATCATGAATCCTCCCTTAATTCATTTTTAAATTTTTTTTATTTTAAAACAATCTTTTCTCATTAATGGGAGCTCACTGACTCTGAACTCAATCAGAGGAACCTGTGTAGGACCAAATTTGTTTTTTCATCATATGGCAGTTACAATTTTTGCATAAAATTTTTAGGTTTTCTCTGGAATTATTTGAGTTTTCTATCATTCATTGATTTGTATCGATTTAAGTGTGCATTTATCTGTTTTTAATATGTTCCAATTAAAATTACTGGTACTGAATTTTGTGCTATGTGAGAGATTGAGTGGCAAAATTCCCACATCTACTAATATGGTAGAGTTCTCTTCTCAGAAATAGAAAAAACTAGGTTATCAGTTATTATTAATCGTTATTATCTTTATGAATATTTGCTTTATGGAATGTAGCAGAAATGATACTAGTAGTACTTCCAAAAATCATCAAACCCTGTGTACTTTCTCTTTGAAAGTAGCTGATATTTTACAATATTTTTATTTATCATTGACAATTTATTATTATGATTATGATTATGATTATGATTATTATTATTATTTAGAAACAAACTTATTTTACATATCAATCCCAGTTCCCTCTCCCTCCTGCCCTCCTATGTCCCCCATTGATACACCTATCCCATCCCCAATCCACTTCCCTGGGAGGGTGAGGCTTCCCATGGGGGATCATCAAAGTCTGTCACATCATTTGGGGCAGGGCTTAGGCCCTCCCCCGTGTATCTAGGTTGAGAAAGTAGCCCTCCATTGGGAATGGGTTCCCAAAGCCCATTAGTATACTAGGGATAAATACTGGTTCCACTCTCAAAGGCCCCATAGACTTCCCAGGCCTCCTAACTGACACTTATATTCAGAAGTCTTGTATAGGTACAATGCTAGTTCCCTAGTTTTACGACTGGGGTCCCTTTGCTCCCACTTGGTTAGGTCAGCTGTTTCTGTGGGTTTCTCCAGCATGGTCTTGACCTCTTTGGTCATCCCTCCTCCTTCTGTACAACTGGATTCTAGGAGTTCATCTCAGTGCTTAACTGTGGATTTCTGCTTCTGCTTCCATCAGCTACAGGATGAAGGCTCTAGGGTAGCATTTAAGGTAGTCATCAGTCTCATTTTAGGGGAAGGTCAATTAAGGTAGCCTCTTCACTATTACTTAGATTCTTTTTTTCTTCTCCATTCTTTTTTTCTTTTTCTTTTTTATTTATTTATTTATTTATTTATTTTGTTTTTCGAGAGACAGGGTTTCTCTGTGGCTTTGGAGGCTGTCATGGAACTAGCTCTTGTTGACCAGGCTGGTCTTGAACTCACAGAGATCCTCCTGCCTCTGCATCCCAAGTGCTGGAATTAAAGGTGTGTGACACCACCAACTGGCCTATTGCTTAGATTCTTAGTTGGGGTCAAGGAAATAATATATCTTGATCATATACACTCCTAATAATTCCCCCCACTACCTCCACAAACTTTCAGCTCGTTCTTCTCTTCTTCTGTTTCCAGGAACCCACATGTCCTCACTCTTACTTTCCTTAGAACTACCAATACATTCTTTACCACTCTTCATGTCCTCTCCTTTCATAAGTTAACAGCTCATAGAATCTCATTAGTGATGATTATTGGAATGTTGACTTATCCTGTTGAGTTGGTCTTATATAGGTAAACATAGCTTCAGTAAATTAACGAATGCAAAGGTCTTGCTATGTACAGATGACAGCATTTCACAGTATTTCTCTCCTTCTTCCTGCTTCTATATTCTTCCTATTCCATTCCCCATGGTGGTCACTTAATCACTTGGACAGTCACATACTCTCAGTACTTTTATCAGTTATGTTTCTCTGCATTACCTGGTGATCATTGCAGAAAGAAGCTTCTCTACTGAAGCATAAGAGCAAAGCTAATATATAGCATATATGCTTTCAGCTATAATATTTAGAAGATAATTTGACAACTTATTGTTTAGTAAAGAGACAGTAGAATGTTTCCACCTAGGGCCTATAGCCTTCTAATTCACAGATTTTGGATCAGATTTACAATACTAGGTATAAAGTCCTTTCTGTGGAGCAGGTTTCAAATCAAACCCAAATATACTGTTGCACTACCAGGCACATCATAATTGGCAGGTGAGCATTACTGGATGCAGTGGTACTGTTGATGTCTTTTCTTCCCAAGCTGCCTGAATAGCACTTTATAGCACTGTGAGAGCTAGTCATCAGGGATGAAGTTTACTGATAAATTCCAGCTTCATTTATCTATATCCAGCATCCGAAGTGTGTTCTGTGTTCAGCAATAGAATCATACCATCTAGTTCTGAAGAAAAAGAGCAACACCAATATTGGTGTATTTTGGGTGGCCTCGGGAGCCTTCCTAAACAATTCCTCAGAGAGCTATCCAATGTCTGACACTAATATTTTCATTTAATAACCCATGTCTTCTGGAAGAAAAATTGTCTACCCATGCAGGCTATCTGTGCTAAAACTCTTCTATTTTTAAAATTTTATTTTATATTTGGTTGCCTAAGTTGTGGATTTCCATAGGGATTTTTTTTTATACGTTATTAGTTTTGGTTAAGCTGCTCTCTGCTCTCCTCCTATCCTCTTATTCACTATCATGGTTGCTATCAAACTATTAAATCCCAGTTTTTTCTTCCATCAAAACTTTGTGTTTCCTGTTATGCTAACACTTTTCCTTTTAATACCTCTTCCCTTGTGCCTTTCTAGTTCTGAGGTATACAGATATTTTAAATTAAATCCACATATATAAAATTCAAAACTTGTATCCACATGTGAGGAGAAAATATTGTGTTTGTCTTTCTGGACCTAGCTTACTACATTGACGTAAAATGTTCCAGTTTCATCCTAGCTATGATTTTTTAAGGACTACCTTGCTATTCTTTTATAGAGAATCCCATAAAGAGAGATCCCAGAGATATAAGTACATATTGACAAGGAACTACAGAGCAGAACTGAAGTTACACATTTGAATTCTCAGCTAAATTAATACATAGGGCCTATTTTGATGGACACCATATGGCACAGAATGACCCCCTAGCCAATCTATAGAATTATAAGATTGTTGTTTTTTACTTTTGTTGTTGTTGTTTTTTTGTTTTGTTTTTGTTTCTTTTTGTCTTTTGGTTTTTTTTTTTAATGGAGTATGCTGGATGTCTCTACAATTTTGTTCAAATGACTGCAGATCATGGAAAAGCTGTTGCTGCTATTGATGCATAACATATTGCCATATATTATATATATATATTATATATAATATATATATATATCATGAAATGATGAACTTATGGGAACAGAGAGCAGAATTGTGGCTATTAGGCTTCAATGTGGGTCTTTTAACAATGGGGAAATGATTGGTTTAAGGATACAAAACTGCAGTTGGACAAGAGGCATGGACTCTGTGATGACTTGAGGTCTACTGAGAGCATGATAAATATGGTTGATAACAATATGCTATGTTTTAAAAGTGGTGAGAGAGTATACTTTAAGTGTTCTCAAAACAAAAATGATGAATATGTGTGATATAACATGTTAATTGGTTTAATTTAGCCATGCCATTGTGAACATACTGTATTATGTATCATAATTGTGCATGACTTTATTTATGAGCTAAATAAATGAATGGAAAAAAAGAATTATAAGATTGTTGCACGGTAATAAAAATAATAGACTGAAACAGAATTCCCACCGAAGCAAGCTGTTCCTTTAATAACATTTGAAATATGTCCCTTCTTAGAATTGAAAGAGTCTAATGCTGCTGAGGAAATTTGTTGAAAGGTAGATCAGAATTCACCAAAGGAATTTTGAAAGGGTGCCTATCTTATTTACTGATGCAATCCTGAGAAACATGTAACCTGCAAAAATGTAGAAAGTATACAAACTATTTAACATATATGTATTTATAACTAAAGTGGTATCTAAAAATCAAATTTTCAAGAAGTCAGTTATGCCAATTCAGTTTTGTAATCTTGTTATTGTTATGTTAAAGCAAGGGAAGGGTTAGGCGTGGTCAGGCAGACCGGTAGCCAGCCCCTAAGCAGGTGTCTACAGGTTCCCCTACCAGTAGAGAATAAATTTTCTACATATGTGTGTGTTTGTGTGTATTTATAGGTATATTGGCAAGAATATGGAATAATATTTCCAAGAAAAGACTTGCTACTTTGGAAAAACTCTTTCCTTCATTTAGTTGGCAAATGATGTTCAAAAGAACAAATGCTCTCACAGGATCTATGAAATCCTGGGTATATCTAAGTGTCAATATCCAATCAAGATCAAAGCTACAGAAGAGTCTAGAGGACAAATCACTCTGCAGAAAGATAGTCATACAAAAGAGAGCCAATGCATTTTAGTCCCTCAATAAGTGAAGCAAAATGAATGACCTCAGTGATAGCACACACAAACAATTAGATAAAAAACACTTAATCACCTCAAATAATTAAAAAAAATGTTTTGTTATAAGATTTGAAATCTTTATAATTTTATTACTATTTTTATTGACACTCTAAAATGCCATGATGAAAGGCAACTTGGGGAGAAAAAGTTTATTTCATCTTACTACTCTAAGAACACATTCAGTTGCTAAGGGAAGTCAGGTCAAGAACTCAAGGGAGGAATGTGGAGGCAGGAAAGGAAACAAGAGCCAGAGAGGAAGTTTGTTTACTGACTTGCTCTCGGTTGCTTGCTCATCCTGTTTTCTTATGCAACCCAAATGGTCCTGGAATTCACCACCCTAGACTAGGCCCATCCATACCAATCATTAGTCAAAATAATTCCCTAGAAACCTACCTACAGAAAATTTTATGGAGTTGTTTTCTCAATTAAGATCCCTTCTTTTCACACATATTTAAATTTGTGTAAGTTAGAAAAGAAAGAAACCCAGCCAATACATTTGCAAACTAATTATTTTATTCTTAGCTATATGCTCTTGAGTTTTGTTCATGTCATCTATTTACCAAAGAAGTATACAAAATTTTTACAAAAATATTAGCTTTTCTGTAACAAATGACAAACATACTAAAATGGGATTCAAAGAAACATTCTCATTCACAAACCACACATATACATACACTCCCCACACCATAGACAGACATGCACTTGCGTGCGCATGCACACACACACACACACACACACACACACACACACACAAATATACACACACACACAGAGGAATAAACATACCCAAAGAAATGAAAAAAACTTTAGAGGAACACTTTAATACATTGAAGATAGAAATTTATAAAGATACATTGAGATAGAGAATCTTCAATGTTCATGAATTGGAAGGATTAATCTTATAGAAATCACTATTCCACTATAAATGTACACATTAATCCAATCCCAACCAAAATTCTAGACAAAGTTTCACACAATAAAAACATATATGAAGCTATATCAATCATGAATAATAAGAATACTGTGTAAGGTATCACTGTAAATGGTTTCCAGTTATGCTACAGAACCATAGTAACACAAACAACAGGGAGCTTGTCCAAAATGAGACATTTAGCTTAATGGAACCTAATCTAAATCTAAATATCTTTATGTAACTCCACATAGCTCCATATAACTGATTTTTAATGAAGAGGCCCAAATACACACTGGAGGAAAGAATAAATTTTCAACAAATATTGCTCCTCAAACTGGATAGCTACGTGTAGAAGTATGAAACTAGATTTTTGTCTTTCACCATACACAAAACTGAACTTTAAATGGATAAAGAATCTCAGTATGAGACTACATAGTTTTTATGATCCTTGAACAAAATTTAGGACTATACTTCAACATATAGGTGTAGGCAAAGTTTTTCTGAATAGAACTCCAATAGGACACACAACTGACAAATTTAGTTTCATGAAACTAAAATTCCTCAGTAAAGTAAAAGAAATTATCAGTTGATTAAAATTTTTGACAGCTGTATTTCCAAAAGAACATTCATATGTAGTATATACAAATAACTCAAAAAACTAAGTATCAGTCAGAAATGTGTCACCTGTCTAAACATATAATTCTCAAAAGAAGAAATAAAATGGCTAATAACCTCTTTTAAAAGCACCTAATACCCTTAGCCATCAGAGAATGAAAATTCAAATATTACTGAAATTCTGTCCCACAGGAGTCATAACAGCTATCACCAAGAAATCAAATGACAATTAAATGCTGTTGAGAAAGAGAGACTCCTACTAACTGCTGGTTATAATGGCAACTGGTGCAGCCCCTGTGGGATGTGGTGTTCCTAAAAAAAAAACTATAAGTTTTATATACAAGCTATATCAATTGTTTGACCTACCTGTACCTCTTCTGAGTACCTGCTAAAAGGAATCTATATTCTATCTTAGTAAAGATTTCCTCATCAGTAATATTTATTGGCACAATATTCACAGTAGCTAGAAAATGGAATAAGCCTACAATTTTACCTACTGGTAAATGGATAATGAAAATTTCATCTATATACAAAACAGGATTTTATTCATGTGTAAAGAAAAATGAAATTATGAAATTTTCATGTAAATAGAACCAGGAAAATACACTAATCAAGGTAGGTCATGGCATATTTTTCATCATATATGGATCCTAGATTCAAATCTTTAGTATAGTTAGTTTATATATTATATAGTTTATATAACTAAACTTTGTATAGTTAGTTTATAGTACTTAAGGAAGTAAGGAAAGTGAGCCACGTAGTGGTGGTGTTTGCCTTTATTCTCAGCACTTGGGAGGCAGAGGCAGGCAGATCTCTGTGAGTTTCAGACCAGCCTTGACAAGAGCTAGTTCCAGGACAGCTCCAAAGCTACAGAGAAACCCTGTCTTCAAAAAAAAAGAAGTAAGGAAACAGGAAAAGGACCATTGGAGTTATTCGTGATTTAAGGACTAGAGTCTAGCAGATAATAGGTGTAAAGGATAGAGAAGAGGATGGGACATGAGGGTAAGCTGATATAGTGGACATATGAAAAACTCAAATGGAGACTAAGTGAAATATAAGCTAAGTGAAATATAATTAAGCCTAGTGAGAAGGCACACCACTTAAGAACTCACACTGCTCTTGCAGAGGATATGAGTTAAGGTCTCTTCACCCACATCAGGAGGCTCATAATCACTCATAACTCCAGATCCATTGAGATCTTACAGCTCTGACACCACAGGGACCAGCAGTCATGTATGCATATGCTCATACACATAGTCGAATATATATTATGTATATGTAAATTTTAAACACTGAAAAAAACTAAAAGGGAGATACCCTGTATCTGTATCCAGATGTCCAGATAATTCTTCTGAAAGTTAAGTTTTATAAAACAGTTTAGGTGTGATATATACCCCTTTATGAGCTATTGGTCTGGTCGGGAAGAGTTCATAGGTACCCAGGAATAGAAGATCTTTCCAGTCCTCTTGGTTACCCACAAGAACTACTTGATAAGATCCTGTTGCTGGAGACACCATACCCTTAGATCACAAAGTGCAGAGAAATTAAGATGGAACTGAGCTTAAATTTTCTTCATGCTGGGCAAAGGGAAATTCATACCTGCTAATGTAATCCCTGTTAAAAACACATGGCTGAGGAGGTGCTAGACAGTAGTTGTGAGCTGGCTACTGTTGTTTAAATAAAGTGTCATCATGTTCAGCTGCATTCTACATATTTATGTTTATACCCACATGTAGGGGAAGCTGTAGCCATGCCTACTTAGGGGCTGGCTACAGGTGTGCCTGACCACGCCCTTAGCTACAGGTGTGCCTACTCCCACAGACAAATGCTACTCACAGCCTTTATTAAGGAAACATCTGCACAATGAATAGAGTTAAATTCAGGGGTGCATATCTGGTCAAGACCCTGAGAATAAATAAGTTGACAGTATATCACCAAACAGGACATTTAAAAAAAAACTCTTAAGTTTTAGGGTTCATTATGCAAGAGGGGATAGTAAGAACACAAAGCTGGAAGGCTGGGAGGACTGGGAAATGCTGTCCTCTGTCCCAAAACAGTCATGACGTCACAGCAGCTGTTTTTGCCTGTAATAAGCCTAAGGGATACCGGGTCTATCAAAAGTCAGTTATGGAATAGGGCTTTGTCTTTCTCTACTGAACTATTAGCTACTGTAGTATTCTTGGAGAGGAACACGCATTGTCTTCAATTTTGTAACTGCTGAGGCTCCAAAGTATTGTTGCTAATCTGTGGTCACAGAGATGATCCTTGTCTCAAACAAAATAAAATGGACTGATAATGAAAGCAAGACAACAAAATCCTACTGCCACAATCACAAAACCGCATTAGTAAATGGAATTGGCAGGTGGAAAGTGCAATAGGGATACAAGGGAGATTAGAGAGAGTGCGGGTTACAATAGGCAAAATGTATTTTATACATATTTGAGATTGTGAAAGAACAAGCTCAATTAACTTGACAAAATATATTGATCACGGAAAGAATACATTTTTGTAATTATAAATTTATTTTATTTTTTTGCAGCCCATGAAGCATAGATTATCTATATTTGGAGAAGCTTTTCCTTTTA
The DNA here is from genome assembly GCF_003668045.3 of Cricetulus griseus. Taxonomy (NCBI): domain Eukaryota; kingdom Metazoa; phylum Chordata; class Mammalia; order Rodentia; family Cricetidae; genus Cricetulus; species Cricetulus griseus. The sequence goes on along the minus strand of NC_048604.1, from coordinate 27,529,806 downwards.
TTGGTAAATATTCACTGAAAATAGCACTTAAATTCACGAAGACAATGTCTTTCATTATGTATTTTGAGTGTCTTTATTGCCTCCTCTCTCCTTTCTACTTCTTTCCTTTTCTTACCTCTTGTTAACCTTTTCCTCCCAGGTACGTGTTTGTCTGTATGGTGTGTGTGTGTGTGCATTTCTACACACCTTTCACTGTTATTCTTCTGCTCATAAGGTTGGCTGTGTAGGTAAATTAAGTGGACAAAGTGCTATCAACCATCAAACTTATCAAAAGACCAGTTTGAAAACTGTAATCATTTGAGGAGTTAAAGATAATACAGATTTTATGTATCTTTTCACCACAGATCTTCATGAATCTTACAATTTAAACATGCAGTATTGCAGGCCAGAAATCTGACATAGGCTGTAACTGCCTAAGTTAGTATACCTACATATGTGAATGTCAACATGTCTTTCTGGTGGCTTAAGGGAAAGATACCTTTTGTTGTTCATTTTAATATAATTTTGATAGTTTCATACAGAAGAATTTCATTTATATTTTCATTTTCTTCTCCCCTACAACTCCCTTTAGGTCCATCTACTGAATCCATTTAATGGTATGTGAGTTAAGGGCTGGCTAACCATTTCATGGTGCTTTTCTTTGGAGATTGATTCTTCCTCTCAGCAGCCATGAGCAGCTTTACATCTAAGGGTGGGACCTTATGAAATTTCCTCCATCCTTTTTAGAATATCAAATAGTGTTGTCATAATGCAGAGTTTGTAGAATATCATACTTTTAAGTTTTCATGGGTACAGCTTCCCTGTCAAGACTAAAATACAGTATTTCACAGTATACCCTGGTGTTCTAGCTCTTATAACCATTCTTACACACTTTTTGTGATGTTCTTGAACCTTACGTATAGGGGTTGCATTATCAATGTATCAATTGGAACTGAGCACAAAACAGTCACTTATTTTCTTCATCTTGACCAAATTTGGATTTCTGTGGTAGCTTTTGCTTGCTGTCAAATGAAGCTTCTATGATAAGCAGTGAGAGCCACAGTTATCTGTGGATACAAGGATAAGCATTAGAGTACAGTTTGAAATGATACTGGTTTAGGAAAATGGCAGTTGTAGGTTCTTCTCTAGAGTCTATTACCTCTCCAGTAATGGGCTGTTGGCTAGGTTTACAATATCAGTCATGAATTCCCTCCTATTTAATGAGCCCTAAATACAAATGGAAAGTTGTTGCTTAACTCCAAGATAAGAATGGCACTATTTCACATTTGGGTATATTTTTCCATACTGATCATTGTTGTGATTTGTAGGCTTTATGGCCATGTAGAACTATTAATTTCTTTTCTATCTTGACAGCTTTCATAACACCTTACTCATGGGTTAGAATGAGGATGAAACTCATTGGTAAGCACTTGCCTATCATGTGTGAAGGCCTAATTTCTATCCCAAGTTCCAAATTTGTTGACTATTCATCTTATTGTGGGTTTCTTGTAATGTATTGAATGCTTGCTCTTGCTCTATTACATGTTTTCTCTGTCTTCATCATTCATGCTGTTATGCATGATTTTTTATCTTTTCATCTGTCTTATTCCTTAAAGGCTAATACATTTATTTAATTAGTTTCATGTGTATGTGTTTGGGCACACAAGTGTCACAATGCTGTGTGTGTGTGTGTGTGTGTGTGTGTGTGTGTGTGTGTGTGTTCCCGTATCCCTTTACTATGTATGTTCCAGAGTTTGAATTCATATTCTCAAACTTGATTGTGACAACTATTACCCACTGTGTCACCTGTCTCATCTTTAAATCAATGTTATTGAGCTTGATGCATTTGTTTACAAATGTTTTATTTTTGGGGTGGGAAGAAAATAGGAACAGTTCAGCCACCCTTTAACTCATTCAAGTCTATTTGTATTTAGTATTTTGTCTTATGGAACATGATTGAATACTTCTAAACATATTTATTATACTTTATTTTGTTCTGGAGACTGTGATTGTATATTATATACAATTGTATACATTGATTAGCAGACAACTGATATAATATGTGAAAATATTTGCCAAATATACATCTCATGAAATGTTGATATCTGGAAAAAAACAAGGAACCCCCAAAACATATAATCAAGAAAACAAACTTAGTAGAAAGTAATCAATATATCTAAGTGGATATTTCACCTTAGAAGATATAGAACTGTCCCAATGATATATGAAAAATTCTCAACCCCACCAATCATTAAAGAATTTCAAGTTAAAACCTCAGTGAATATATCCATTATGGAAAGCAGTATGTGAGATCTATCTATCTATCTATCTATCTATCTATCTATCTATCTATCTATCTATCTCTCTATCTCTCTAAGATAGAGAGATAGATATTTGGTCCAGCAAGTCATTATGCCAAGAACTCATCTGAACTGTACTTTCATTTCAAAGTAAACCAAGTTACCATTAGATCACAAACTTCTTGCCTGGTGTACTGGCACACACTTGTAATCCCAAAACACTGGAAGTAGAGGCAGATTAATCTCTGTGAGTTCAAGACCAACCTGGTTTACATAGTGAGTTCCAGGGTAGTTAGAACTACATAGTGAGACCCTATCTTGAAAAAAAAAAGATTCTTCTGGTGCATTATTGCACAGTAGGGAGATGATAGATAGTCCTAATATACCATAAATTTCAGAAAGAAGAAAGAATTTGAAAGAAATGGGAGAAAAATGACTAGTGTTACAATATATATATACATATTCTAATTTAATATATATTGATGCTCATTATATCGTATCAAAATACTACCCCATTAAGTCTACAATTTTAGGTACCTGTTAATATTTATTCAACAAATGGCTTCAAAGTTCCTGTAGGAGCAGAGTTTTTAGAATAGAAAAAGAAGAAGCTGGAAGAAGAAGCTAGGAGGACTGAGAAGTAGGACAGGATTACTAGAGTAAAAACAGAACAATAAAGAAACTGATGTGGAAAAAATACAGAGTGGAGAATTCATTTCCCCCTCAGATCTTTCTAAGTTCTGCATTGTTGTAAGCTTTCTGTCTAAACTCTGAGAGGTCTCAGGGACTGGTACCCAAAAGACCTCAATAGTGTTGAGAATGTAATACAATATAATTTGGCAATATTCATCCCCCTTTCAACACTTTCCTGGTGTACTCGATTGACCCTCACCTCCATATCACCTCAACCTCTACTTTTATTCTTCTACTTTTTTAAATATTCCATGTCCAGTTTGTGTAGGCCAACTACTCTGGTGAATAAGGCCTGTCATGGATTGTATTTGATCTACCAGGGTTTACATCATTAAAGAAAACTGACTCTATCTCAGCAACCATCAAATTTCAGTACCTACTACTCTAGTTGTAATATTTTGACCCACCATCCCCTTCCTGCTAAGATTCTGCCTGTCTTGGGCTTGAGAATGTTTTTTGCATGATACCACAATTGCTGTGAGATCCTGTGTATAACAGCCCTGTTGCATCCTGAAAACACGGATTCCTTGAAGTTATTTACTACCTCTGTCTCTTACAATCTTTCTGACCATTCATTCTCAAAAACCAAACTCTGAGCCTATGTTGTGGGTTGTGCTATGTATATCTCATTTGTGGCTGAGCACTCCCCAATTCCTTATTTTCTGCATGTTAACCAGTTGAGAGTTTGTGTGTTAATTGTGACCTGTAGCAAGAGAAAGCTTCTCTAATGAGGGCTGAGAGATGCACTAATTTATGTGTGTAGCAAAAGTTCATTAGCTTCAATTTTAATGCCATACAGTTATCAGCACAATCACAGCAGGTTCTTCCTTGTGGCTATGATCTATCTAGCCAAAGGTTCTCAGAACCATTTATAGTGTCAGGTACAGCTTTCATTTCCTGTAGGTAGCTAAAGATATTGAAGACTTTTAAAACTGTAAACCATGAATGTATTTATGAACCATGTTTATTATTTTAAATATTGAAAATCCCTTCTTAGTGTGGGTCTGGCACAGCCCTTGTTGGTGCCAATTGATCCTTGTTTTATATTTTTTCTAAATCACAGAGTCTCCATGATGGATAGGTCAGTTATTCATCATTTTAGACCATAGAGGAGTCTTTTTGCTTTATATTTTTGTGTTTTTTTCATTTTTATCTTTTAACAACTCTAAATATTTTATTGAAAATAGATTTTTCTTTCATACAACACATCCCCATCACAGTTTCCACTTCTAGCTGCCTACCATCTACCATCTCCTCCAGATCCACTCCCCCTCTTTCTTTCTTCTGCAGAAAAGAGCAGGCTTCCAAGAGATGACAGCCAAACAAAACAAAATGAGATATAATAAGACAAAGTGAAAGCTCTGATACTGAAGCTGGTTAAGACAATCCAATAGGAAAGAAAGAGTCCTAAGTGCAGGCAAAAGAATCAGAGACATATCTATTGTCACTGTTTCAGCCCCCCCCCAAAAAAAACCACCAAGCTAACAGCCATAACATATATGCAGAGGACCTGGTGCAGACTTATGCAGGTCCTGTGATTACTATTTCAGTCTCTGTGAGCCCATGAGTTCCCTGCTTAATTGACTTTGTGGGCCCTGTTCTGTTGTCCTCCATCTTCTCTGACTCCTACAGTCTTTCCACCTTCTTGCACAGGGTTCCCTGATATTCAAGGGGAGGAACCCGATAGAGACCTCCAACTTAGATTCGCTCTCTGCATAATGCCTGGCTGTAGTTCTCTGCACACACTCCCATGTGCTGTGAGAGGAAGCCACTGTGATGGCAACTGGACAAGGCACCAATCTATTTTATGAATGTAGGAGAATATCATCGGAATCATTTTATTGATTTCTTTTTGGCCTATCATGTTTGGTTCTACCCTAGTTCTCTGTGATATTCAGCCTCTGGTTTCTGACCATGGAGACAGTGTAGGACATGGGCTCCCTGTCGTGGCACGGGCTTCAAGTTAAATCAAGAATTGGTTGTCCACTCCCACTAGTTCTGTATTACCATTGCCCCAGCATATCTTCAAAGCGGGACAGGTTGTAGGAAGAGGGTTTTGTGGCTGGGTTGGCATCCAAGTTTTTCTTTCCATAGCCTGAAAAATACCTTCTTGTGCCAAAGAGACTAGAACATATGGGTGAAGGCTACAAGCCCATCTGCTAGGACTCTCTATGTTCAATGAGTTGAGTGGAATTTCTCCTCAGCAATGGGGCCCACAGTGACTTTCTTACACGGAATCACATATGCTATTTGATGTCTTAACCTTTGTATGGTCATATTTACTCTGTTACTAATTTTTTTCCTAGCTCTCCTATCTTGTTCTCAGCCTTTGGTACACTGCTCTTAAACACTTAGGGGGATTTTCAGTGAAAACAATGAACAAGTTGATGCTGACTGGCTGTGTGATTGGGACTTTACAGATCTCTACTTTGTCAGTCCAGCTTACCTATGGTACTTAAAAGTTAGCATATTTGTTGGCTTATTTCTCTTTTCCCTATCTATACCAAATTTCACATTACTTCTTTGTTTAGTGAATAAAGAAGATTCTGTATTTGTTGGCCTTCTCCCAATGTATCAGATCAGATCATTTGATGTTTTAGCATTATCAGCTTCCCCATGTATTGAAATGTATATACGTCTTTGGAACATATGCAATACTTTTCTAATTTCAAGTGTGGAAAAGACGTTATCATGATTTTAAAAGTGGTAAGCAAATGTAGAATATTTTGTATTTTACGTCATATTTTGTATTTTATTTTTTAACTCGTGTATTTGCCCTACCTTATCAACCTCCCATTTAAACTTTGAAAAGAAAATTCACTCCTATTACTTTGTGTTTCCATATAAAAAGAAAATTTGAATGTGTTATTTTCCACATGTAGGTCACCTCAACTGAGAGGCCTAATATTAGAAAAAACATAAAAGATATTTAGTTGTTGAATTACAAATTTTTCTAGCCCAATATGAAAAATTGTCATTAACATTGAGGTAATAAGCAGAAAGTTATTAGTGACAAGAATACATACTCAAAGTCTGGTATTTATCATTGTTTCCCTTTAATTTCTGAACCGACAAATGATAATTGTTCAAGCAATTAAACTAATTAGGTAAGTGTGGAATCATGAAAGAAGAATCCTTTTAAAAGTGCAATTAAAATGCATAAGGAAAATTTATGTTTTGTTTCTGTAGCTTATCCTAGAGCAGACAGAGTATCAGGTTATTTCTTAATGGGCTCACTATTGATAGATTCCCATGCAATTTGAGTTCTGGATGGAAACACAGCCCAAACATACTTATCTCAGAGGGTAAGTATAATTTTAATGAAGGCTTCTAAGGATCGTGAATGTGATAACCTGTAGTTGTTTTGGCGATAAATGGTTTTTCAGAATGCACATTTGTTCAATATGTTGTAACTTTGGAATGTGATTTTTGGAATACAATATTCTGTACTGCCTTTAAACAAGCATAAGAATATGTCTGAGCAAAACCCTTGGAAGGTCTCAGCATTTTATAATGCTTTTCTGCTTTAGGAGATGCAGAAAACTTGGGATTGAAGACTGACAGTGCCTTTTAGAGAGAAATGACATTTTTTGGGGGGAAGAATAGAACACTCCTTGGTAAGATAGACTAGCTTTAATTTGAAGAGATTGTACCTCAAAATGAACCAAAGGAACATTAACTACAAGAACCACTTTGATATTTGTGTGCCCAAACAAGCACTTAAGCTACTCCATATTCTGATGTGTTCCCGACAGCTGGGACTGGTGTCAGAGATTGATGACACCAATTTCCAAGCAGAGACCATCTTAGAAGTAAATAGATGGCATTTAATCACAATTTAGTGAAATTTGTTCTATTAGATATGAAGTATTCAGTTCAGGTATATGTTTTAGTGAGTTATTTATTCAGAATATTCCAGTCAGCTTCTAATAGTTGTATGTACCAATCCCAGGTCATTTATCTCAAGTAACACTCCCTTGATTTAACAACCTTAATGTATATTTCCTATAAATTAAAATTGTCCTTTGCTACATTGGAATTTTATCTTTCTCAAAGAAACTCATTTATCATATTAAACTCCTGTCATGTAGGACATGAAATATTTTTGTACACAATTACTTTTCATTTATTGTCAATGCACAAGTAAAATGAACTGGTTTCAGCTCACAGGAAAATTTTGAACGTGATGGGGTTTGAAAGGAGAGCATTAAGTGAATTTGGACAAGAGAAGTTTTGGCTGAAATGAGAATAAACTAGAGTCTGCAACAATCATTTGGGAGAGATGCTCAGATCTGACAAACTGAGAGATTTGTTTCAAAAATAAACTGATATGTCATTCTACTTTCTAATTCTTAACTATGATGAGTGATATAAAATAAGTGACATATTTCAAAAGTAACTTTCCCTGCTGATATGAATAAATTTTAGAATAACAGTATCTACCAGTTGAATATTTTTATTGAATCTTAATTTAGTTCATGTTGATTGTGTAGTGACGGGCATATATTTCATTATCTTCTCTGTGCTAATCACACAGTAAAGTCTCAGAGAACATTTAACTACTTTTGTATAATAAATGGTATATTTGTTAAAGGAAACAGTAGTCCTAACTGTCTATTCCACTGGTTCTCAACCTTACTAATTCTGAGACCCTTTAATGCATTTCCTTAAGTCGTGGTGGCCTCTAACCATAAAATTATTTTTGTTGCTACTTCATAACTATAGTTTTGATACTGTAATGAATTGTAATATAAATATCTGTGTTTTCTGATGGTTTTACATGACCTCTGTGAAAGTGTCATTTGATTGCAAAGAGGTCATGACCTACAGGCTAAGAACCAGTGGTCTCGTTTCATTAATATGTTCTTTAGTAACTACTTCAGTAAAAGATTCAAGTTCTTAAACATTTTTAAAATTCAATTTATTTATTTTAGTGGATATGTATATGATGTGTGTGTATGGGAATGAGCAGAGAAAGGTACACATTTGCCACAGCATGTCAGTGAAAGACAGACAAAAATTCAGTGGCATCAGTTCTCTCTTTCTTTCTTTATGCATGTTTTGGGGATTGAACTCAGGACATGAGACCTGTGCTAATCTACCCACTTAGCCATCTGGCCAGTCCTCCTTTTAAAAAGTGGCATTTTGTTTTTATTCCAGGAAACATATTGCTTTCTGAGTCAAAAAGTTAACTGGACTACTAGTGATTATTTCAATGAATATTAAGGTCGATAATAAATTGGACTATTTCAATTTCTCTTTGGTCTCAAGCAAGGATAGAACAATAGCTGCATTATCAATATATAAATGATATATAAATGTTTAAAGTCAGTCCATGGAATGAATATATATATATATATATATATATATATATATATATATAGTGTATTTGTATGTGTGTGTATCTTAAAGATAAATGTCTTTGAATGTTTTAAAATCTTGGCTGTAATTGGCTGTAATTCAGTTTGGGGCTATGAAAATGCTGACTTAGAGATAAAGAAAAATTTATAATTTGTGACACTGAGAAGAAAAAACACAAAACCTCATATGTCACTGAAAGAATCATCTTCCAACCATTTACATAAATGTTCCAAGTGTAGACTTAGGTAAAGATTGTATTAGTATCTCTTTTGACGCAAAATATATTTAGATTATATGTTTTATAGCTATATTTTTAAAATCTAAAGTTATAATCATAATTTTAGAAGTAGGAATACCATGTGGTTCATCCTAAAAATTATTTCCTCATATGCAAGTAAACCATAGAAGTAACACTTTAGTTTTAATCACTATAGAAGCCTAATCAGACGATTTTTCTCTGGAAGCAATTGATTTCCCTTATCTCCTTGAAGTTAAGTCTCTTTGTTTTTCTAAAATTTATGCCTTCTTTTATGTTTCAAATATTTTTTATTTTAATTTCCCTGATTTCTCATTAAAAATCCAGCCATAAAGCTAAATGATTATATGATAAACATACTGCACATATTTTCTAATTGTTATCTCCTGCTCTGTTTCCTCTGGCACATATAGTCTATTATGACTTCAAAAAACCTGAATAGGCATAGCTTGTGATTTCTTTTCTCATTACTCTTAAATTTAAAACAATAAATTAATTTAAATGAATATGTAAGGCTCTTTTGCTGCATGTATTCTGTGTGTACCTCATGCATGCCTTGTATACTCAGAAGGCAATAAAGGACATTGGAGATTCTGGAACTGGAATCAGGTACTGCTGTGAGTTACTGTATACATGCTTGGAATCAAACCCAGGCCCTCTGGAAGAGGAATAAACTTTACAAAGCATTAAGCCATTTTCTAGCCTCCCCTCATGACTTATTTCCAAAAAACAATGAAGGATTTTTGCAGGATCTTACTAAGAAGTCTTTACGAAATCCTGGTTACAGCAGGTGTCTCAGTGAGTAATAACTTCATAATTTGTCCTTTCACAATGGGCCATGTTAAATGGCTTAAATGATTATGCTATCATAGTTGAATATGAAAGTTTAAATAATATTCATATTATCTTTGATCCTTCAAGCTATATTAATCCTAGGATCTAAGAACATGATATGGAGGCTGACAGTTAAGATCAGTCGGATAGTACAGAGAAGCAGAAGATTTGGGTCTCAGTGGGACACGGTTACACTTAGATTTTAAGCCCAGTTCACATAATAATCCGAGGAGAAAAACTCAAATTAGTATGTTTGAGTATGGGTTTCCTTGTATTAACATAGGAAGAACTAGGAATATTGGGTATATGTATGCGTACTTGTGGATACACACCAACATTCCTTTAATTAGTAGCTTAACAGTCGTAACCAGGTATGTGTGTGTATGTTTGTGAACATTCAGATGTTCCTCAATTTTGAAATGCAATGACTGCATCTAACTTACCATGAATCTTAGTTTAGCAATATAGTACACTATGGTCTCTTCATTGTTTGCCTACATAATTGTTTGGCTGACTCAAAGTTGTGGTTTACTGTGGTATGCAGCTTGTCACCAGAGTATTAATTGTTTACCTTCAGACATCCCACTGAACAAAAATACAAAAGTCTATGAAAAGTTCAACATTGTACATCATAAAATAAAAAAGTTGCAATTCACACCATTTTTTTTCTATTTTTTTATTTCTGAGTTTCATGTTTTTAAATCACATTCACCCTTCCTAACTCTTCCCCATTTCATTACCTCCTTACTATCCATCAACATTTTATGATTTTTAATACTCCTTCAAACAAATTTGTGCTGCCTATTTTTTATTATCAGATATGTCATATTCCACTGGAGTAGTTGACTTATGAAAGAGCTGCACTCTTACAAAAATTGTTCTTCCTCTACCAGGAGCAAACAATCTCCAATAGCTCCATGGCTTGGAATGGGATTCTGTTTGAAGATCCTCTCCCCTTGCTTTGATTTTACCTGTTTTGGCCTTGTACAGGTTTTTCATATGCTATTCTAAATGCTGTGAGTTCACTTGAATAGCTTCTGTATGAGAAAAAATGTTTCCTTGTAATCACCAGCCACCACAGGCTCTTACACTCCTTTGTCCCCGCCTCAGCAATGATGCCCAAGTTTTGATAGTGGTGTTGTGGAATACACCTTCCATTTAGGAGTGAGCGTTCTAAGGGCTAGTACCAGAATCTAGACGTACATGGAGATTTGGAAAGACAAAAGAAAAGCTGTAGGCCAAAGATAATTTCCCAATAGTATAAACTGCTGGATATCTGAGCTTCATATAATAAAGTCTTTATGACACATAGACTTAGAAGTCTAGAGACATTAGAACCTCAATGAGCACTTTGTACAAAGAGAATTCCTGAAATGCCATAGAAATATTTGACAATCTTAATGGACTGATGAAATAATTGAATATGTAACTACATAAGATCTGTGAAAGCTTGCAAGGGAGGAAGACAGAACTAATCTGGAGGTCCAGTTAGTCTTGCTATGTAAATAATCTTCTATCATAAAAATAAACTCAGGGCCCTGTGACAACAATATTAATTTATTTTGGGTTTTGGCCAATATATATATATATATATATATATATATATATATATATATATATATCCCTCACTAGGTTCTACCTCTTACTGGTTCCACCACCCCAAACATTAGAAGTTCTGAAGATTAAACTTCTAATAATAAGCCCTTGGAGGAAAAGCCACATAGCAAGAGTCTACATATACTTTTTTCCAAAGAATAATATAAAACTTGTAATGTAAGTAGTATTATGGGATTATAATAATCAGTTAGTTGAAAGGAGAAATTGGTTTCTTTATCCACTTGTTATGAAACTATCAGTTTAATTAAATGATACTTTGTTAGATAGCAAGATTTTTATAGCATAAATTTAGAATTTTGTATTTTATTATCTACTATTTGACAAAATAGAAATGATGCTATGCACTATCTGATCCTTTCGTTTTTTGACACAGCATCTTACTATACAGTTCTGGTTGGCTACAAACTACCTATTTGTATCTGCTTCTGGAGTGTTTGTGTGAAAGATGAATTCCACCACATGCAGATGGCCAAGACCTTAAAGGGGAAGGCTTACAAACAAAATGACATGACCCTATTTTTAGAGATGATGGATCCTGTGATTTGTCAAACTTCTTTGTATATTATTCTCTGAGCTTTGAATTTTTCTCCTCTTGTATTATTTACAAACAACTCTTCATTTACTTTACAGTCTTATATTTCTCAACTTGTCTATAATGCTTTTGTACTCTATCCTTTCTCCCACATAGTCTGACTAATCCAGTGAATTCAACTCTTTGTTGCTAAGAAAAAATAAGATCAAAGCGAAGGGTTACATATTTTATCCCCTTAAAGATTCACTGGTAGGTCAATGATGTTTCCATACAAAATATTATATTTAATTTGGGATATGTTTTTACATTAATGTATATTTACATAATATTATGCATAGTTTATAGCATTTGAATTATCTATATAATTACACTCATTGTTTTCCATCTACTTTTTAAAAACTGTACTCTTAACCTCATATTTTCTGTCTTTTGAGATAACCATTTTCTTAGCACCTCCACATCCAAAAGCTACTCATTCATAATGCAATTTTGTAATCTTTCCTCACGTATTATTAATTTGTTGAAATAAATTGATAGAGATACTGCAAATTTCTACAAGCATTAATAAATGACTAGAATAGCAAGTATAGTGTGTTTGTGGTATGTCCCATGACTGAAATGTCTTTTAACTGCTGTAAATATAGAACCTCTACCAACATTAAGTTTTTAGAGGGCCTTCTGGACTTGTATTAGGTGAGTAATAGGTCATATGATTTTTCTTCCTGGCCATGGCAAATTGAGCTAGGAACATACACTTGATCTTTGGAAAAACATTTATATTCTCCAAGACTTGAATTCAGAATTATTTTTTTGGTGTTTTGAGACAGGGTTTCTCCGTGACTTTGGAGGCTGTCCTGGAACTAGCTCTTGTAGACCAGGTTGCTCTTGATCTCACAGAGATCCGCCTGGCTCTGCCTCCCACCTGGCGAATTCAGAATTTTTAACACAGAAATTACACTTGGTTCCCCTAGTTCCCTTGAGCTGAGAAGTTCAAACTCCTGGAAGTAAGGTTGTTAATATGAGTCAACTATGTTTGAATCATATTTAATGAAAAATGGACTAAATATGGAAGAAGAGGGGAAAGAGATAAGAAGAGAGACAGACAGAGAGAGGGAGAGGGAGACGGGAAAGCAGACAGAGAGAGAGAGAGAGAGAGAGAGAGAGAGAGAGAGAGAGAGAGAGTCGAAAGCAGGCCTACACACAGAAAAGTAGGGGTATGAGCTTCAAAAAAGGGAAGGAACATTAGCGCCACTTTGAATTTCTACTTCTATTGTATCATGTGAGCCTCCTATACTTCTGATCCTTTGTTTCTATATACTTAAAATAAAGGGACTTTCTCCATTTTGTCATAATATAATTTTTGGTCAAGTTATTACAAATGGAAATGGTTTCAGAATCCATGTCATCAGCAAAGTTCTTTGGTAGTTTTATTTTACTGGTTTCCAAACCACAATTTGTACAACTCTAACCAAAGAACATTTGAAATTGATATAAAGAAATATAGACCAACCAGTAAATGTTTAACAGCAGGAATGAATGGAAATAAAATACAACAGTCAAAAATAAGGCAAAGACTTAATATGAGTAAAGGCAAGATAAGTGCACAGTTCACCATGTTCTGTGGGTTTTGAGGACAGGGAGAAAGGAAGGTCAGACTATAGTAGCCATACAAGGTTGGAGGAGGTAAATGCCACCATTATATATCTCTGCTCTCTGTAGGTCAAGATTTATAGGGTAAATCATACATCTACTGCTAAAATACTACTCTTTCTGTGGAATGATTTCACATCAATATAAACTCTGAAAATAAAAGCATCATTCTTGCTTTTGCCCTTTCTCACTGTGTAGAAAACCTAGTGTCCAAATTCTGTCAGAACTGGCTTCAAAATACATCTTGGAATTTGTCTAGTTTTCTCTGTGTACTACTACACCAGTCATACAAGGTTACCATTCACCTAATCTAATTTAAGAAACCTTATTTTTGCTTCCTGATGCCATTTAAACATTTAAAAACTATTTCTTGTGGGGAGGAAATACAGGGGATTCTTATAAAAATACAGTTTCTTATTCTCAAGGTAAAGGTCAGTCTGTGCACTGTGCTTATAAGTGTGTTTCTGCTGCTTCTTACTTCATCTCTCATAGTTTTTCACCTAGAACATTGAGAATCAATACCTTTTTACTGATTATAATTTTAATCAGCACTATATTTGTTTTTATTATTGTTAAATTAGTACTATTAGTTGTTGTGCCTTTCTCTCTCCAAGCAGACAGCTCCTAAATAATGATTCAGAGACTTATTATTAATTATGATTGCTTTGCCAATAGCTTAGGTTTGTTTTTAACTAGCTGTTATAACTTAAATTAACCTATTTCTATATTCTTCTTAGTTTGCATGCTGCCATGTGGCTGGTGGCTTTTCACCTCATCTCCTACATAACCTGTTTCCTCCTCGTCTCATGATAACTCTGTCATCCTTCCCAACATTCTTTGTGCTTGGTATTCTTGCCTAGCTATTGGCCATTCAGGTCTATTAAACTAATTAAAGTGACATATCTTTACACAGTGTAATAAAATATCTCGAAATAATTAATAGACCTCTTTAACCAGTAGCCTAATGAAGAAAAGATTGCCAACATACTTATAAAGTGTATCTTGATCCCCCAGTATCTACTTCTTCCTGCTCAGAGCTAACCAATAACATCATAAAGTACTTTGACAGGTTTTTGAATTTTTGAAGGTAACACATTACTTTATTCATGTGTTGTTTCATTTGGTTGACATTTCATTTGTAAGGTTCTCCCTGTCTATTCTTGTAACATTCTCATTGTTATATTGTATTCAATTGTATGAATTTACAATAATTTTAAACACAATCCACTGTTTATAGAAATTTGAGTAGTTTCTATTTTGCAGTTATAATCAATTAAGCTATTTTGAAGACTCCTGGTTTTGTCTCTTGAAGCATATGTGTGCCTTTTTTCTATTCATTAAGAGTGAATCTGGTTGACATGTAATTTTATTTTTTTTACCTAAGTGGATTATCTGTATTACCATTCCCAAATTGGTTTAGTCAATCTAACCCATTGGAATTTCTCCTTCTAAGAGACAGTATTTCACAAGCTATAATAAATTGTGTTTGCATGCCAGATATTTCCTCAAATAGATGCTCTAGGTTTGCATATAAGCACAGACCCTATCTTATTAATATTTACTTCTTTAGCACATAATGGAGCTCTTGACACATAGACAATAAATGTTTAGTGGACCATAAATGTAAATGCATACCCATATGCAAACAACTATACTGGACTGATGGATGAATACTGTAGAGGCCTAGGATTTTTCAACTAAATAAATTAATAGAATATATGAGTACCTACTGTATTCCAAGGCTGATGGTATGTTGAATAATAAGTGGATTTCTGTGCTCTAGCACCATACAGATTTGTGGTATTTTGATTTATCTTGTTATTGGTTGCTGTGGATTATTATTTTTAACTAGTCAAAGAATGTTACATTTGTTTATGCTGAAGAAAACTACTTTAACTGTGTAAAGGTGTGTTACTATTGTTTCCGCTGCATTTGTTTACAAAAGTAAAGACATGGTGCATTTGTTTCACGTTGCCTGCCTAAGACACTTGATTGGTCTAATGAATAACTGAATGGCCAGTAGCTAAGTATAGAAAGATAGGCAGAGCTGGCATGCAGATAGAAAAAATAGGAGAAATGTAGTCTTAAGAAGAAGGAAGAGAGAACAAGGAAGAGAGAGAGGGATGTGCCTGGGGCCAGAAGCCAGGCAATAGCCAGCCAGCCAGACATGAGACATGGTAAAGGTAAGATATGTAAACTGAAAGAAAGAAAGTAAACAGCCCCAATGTAAAGCTCAGATAAAAATAAACAGGTTAATTTAAGTTAAAAGAGCTAGCCAGAATGGAGCCTAAGCTAGTCTGACCATGCAAAACCAGTAATAAGTCTCCGTATCATGGTTTGGGAGCTGGTTGATGGCCTAAAAGACAATTAAAATATATTAACTGTATAACGTAAATGTTATTTCATTGAAACCATGGTAGAATGGTTATTAACAAAGTTAGATTTTGGAAAACGCAGGAAACATCTGAAATTTAAAGTGTTTGGGCAATATAGTAGGATTGGCATTGAAGAGGGTATGCCATGGTTTAGAAGTATGATGATTGGGTCAAGGACAACAATAGCAGGTATTATAAATGGAATAGTCAAATTATTCAGTTCTGTGGATTAAATACCTTTGTGAGACACAGTTATGTAACTTATGTACCTCACAATGTTGTTTCTGCCAATCTCAAATGGTGTGCAAAACACTGGCCCCAAAACATTATGTCACTTAGTGACATTGTATCCATATTCGTTTATGTAAGTCAAATTATATTATATATGCAAGAACTAAATGGCCTCGTGATGTATTTCTCAGAATGCACTTAAATTTTAAATTTTAAGCAACATGTGGCTATATTTTGTTTGCTTTTAGAGTAAAATAGTTGTAGCCTTTCCACAGAGGATCCCTTGTCTCAATAAGTAAATTGACCTTTGTTCAATGTATAATGATAATACAATAGAATTTTTTCTAGAAAGTAGATGGCAAATCTATAAGACTAAATATTTTGATGAACTGTGATAATATGTAATCAATTTTCATACTAGTATGCTTCACATGCACTTGGGAACAACTTTTAGAAGAGCTTAACAGTATGATGCTTAATTTGAAAGGTTAGGCTATTTTATGAAAGTGAAGTGACAAAATTTGTTTTTTAGAACAAAGGAGTAATAAGTTTTCATCACCTGAGCCTCTATGATAACCTAAGGTAACTCTAATTATATTAGTGTAATCATAGTTTTCTACCCAAGTTAAGTTTAAAAGTTGGTATTATCCTATTTCATTGCTGGAGATTCTGATTTACTTCGTCTCATATAATATCATTAGTACAAAGGAAAAATAATGAGCATTGAATGTGGAAACAGCATGTTAGGTAAAAAAAAACCAAACCTAAAGCATGATACATTAAAGAAAAAGATGTTAAATTAGACTTTATTACAGGAATCCATGGCTATGAGAAAAATTTTGACAAACACATAACTGATAAAAAAAATTGTACCCAAAAATACAGAGAAGAAACTCAAAGAAAATGAATGAGTCAATGAAAGAAGGCAATTAAAATGCATAAAAGAACTTAACAGAACTTCATGCAAATAGGCAAATAATTATGTGAACAAATTAGAAACATGTCATTAAAGAATTTCAAATAAGACAAAGAAATATTACTATGCACCTACTAGAATTGTTAAAATTCATAATATCAATGGCAGCTAATGATTAGGAGCTCATGGAACAACAGAAATTCTCATTTATTGCAGATTGGAATTCAACAGTATAACAACAACCTCCTTACAAGTCAGCTTTGGGTAGTTCTGACAAAATTATCTACACTCTTAAGCATGCTGTCCAGCCACCATGCTACTCAACCTATACATAAATGAGGGAAAAGTTACATCTACACAAAGGCCTCTGTACAAATATTTCTAAGAACTTTATAATAATTACCAAGAGATAGAAACTATCAATATGTTTTCCTGTGGGTTAGTAGATAAAAAAATCATGAAGTATCCAGGCAATAAAGAATTGTACAGAAAGAAAAACAACATACTAATACACAAAATGACATGTAATGATTCAAAGTACATTTCTAATTGAAAGAAGACTTTAAAAAATACCATATTTTATACTTCCAATAGCAATGACATTGAGAAACACATAAAATTGTGTAGGCAATTAAATATTTAGAGGTTACCAGAGTTCCTTGGGAATACAGGAAAGAAAGGGTGGATAGAACTAGTGTATTTCGGGACATTAAAACTCTGTGTGACATCGTAATGGTGGATACATATCATTATATGTGATCCAACAAGTATTTGTCAAACATGAAATGTAAAACAGTAAAACACAAAGAATGATTTTTGATGTAACCTGTGTACTTGGTTAGCATTGAATATATATATATAGTTTTTATCAATTTTAACAAATACCACAGTGATTCAAAAGTAAATAGGATGAGAAACTGGGCAGTAGGAGAGAATTGTGGACTTTAGGGTTTTTTTTTATTTTAACCTAATCCTATTCTTATTTCATAAGTAGTTCACCCCAAGAAAATGGACTCAGGTCATGTTGGGTTAAAAAGACAAGGAAGGATGAAAGAGACACCTCATCTTGAAGTATCAAATCTTGTATTTAGGCAAAGAGAGAGCCACACAGTGCAGCCATTCAGAAAATCTGGTGCCATGGAAGATAGTTGCCTGTGAGAGAGGGAGCAAATATGTAGATGTCATTAAAGCTGGATTTTGGAAAAGCAAGACGAAGGAGTAGGGGAATGGGATACTAGCAGGGCAGGCCACTTGCACAGGGGCAGAACAGGAATGGGGTGTGGCAGGATAACCGAGTGTTCTAAGGCATCAGATCACCACACTCAAACTCCGCTTCCTAAACCTATTCTTAAAATGTCCATTTATAGGAAAGACTTCTCTAGATTTTTTTATTGTGTTGATATGATAAAGAACCAATTGGTAAAGTTTCTAATTTGGAACCTACTTGAAGTTTGAAGCAATTTAACAAAATAGGGAACATGAAAGGAATGCTGGTAGTATATAAAGAATGGAATTATGCTCTGTGTAGAATATGCTTATTGTGAGTTATGGTTTTGAGTAATCTAGGCAGAGATGCCCAGAAGATATTTATTTCTTTCCTTATATGATTATGTTTTATATGCTATCTTGGCTTCAAAACTTTCTCTACTGGACATTATCAAGATATTTGATATTTGAAAAACTAGTCACAGTTTAGCATTGAAAAGCAAATGGATTTATAAAGTATGACTCAGAGCAAAGTTAGCTTTAATTAGAAAATATTGCTAGTCTCATGTTTCTATCCACAACAACCATGCTTAAATGCTACCTCCTGCTTTGCTTGTAGGCATATTTTCTTCTCCAGAGAATAAAATATTTTTCTTTCTGCATAATTCCTTTAAAAATTAGAGACAGAAATAAGATAATAAGCAGTAAAAAATGTCCCATGATGTTTGGGTAACAAAAACACAGTTATGCACAGATGAAATGCATATATCTCAACAGAAAGTAAATTTGTTCCTCCATAGCTAGTACTATTTCTTAAATAGCCAAGTAAATTTCTATTAAACAATATTTCTCCCTTTTGGTCTACACCTACTTAAAGTAAAACACTTTTCAAACCAGTTAAGAAGTGTGTTTTCAATTGTGCTTTTGGTATTACTCATCTTTTACTTTTACTGTATCCACTCTGGCAGTTACGCCTAATACAATCAAGTATGGAGTTTAGACTATCACAAGCATTTAATACTGAAAATGACTCATGTTGGTCTGGGAACATAAGTTATCTTCCCATTCATTTCTGTAAATTTAAAGCTTTCATTCAGTTGAGCTAGGGACCTTTAGCTTCTTGAACATCTCAAAACTGGAATGAAAATCAATGTGATTAGTATTTAGAAATATTTCAATTCTTCCAAGTCACCTTGAAAAGCCAAATTACAAATGCAAGTAGGTGTTTTGCAATGAATTTCTCAGAATGTAATTATCTCTGTAACTCATTTTATATGGATCTTCAGTGTATATTATTCATTTTGATAGTATGACCAGTTTTATTAGGAATATATACATTTATCAATTTGTTTATAGAAAATGTGTGGTCTTACCATATTAGCTTTTAATCAAATTATATTTTCCCTTCTGGTTTAGTAATAGTGGCAATAGATATAAAAGAGAAAAGAAATCATCAAACTAAATGTCAACTTGACACAGTGATAAACATTTTGAATGAAGGAACTTTGAAAAAAAGTTTCCAGCCAGATTGGCCTATAGACAAGCAAGCCTGTGGTACATATTTTTAATTGATGATTGATGTGGGAAGACCCAGCTCATTTTGGGTGGTGCCACCTCTGGTCTGGTGGTCCTGGGTTCTGTAAGAAAGCAGGCCGAGAAAGCCATGAAGGACAATCCAGTAAGCAGCACTCCTCCGTGACCTCTGCATCACAAGCTACCGATGCCCCCAAGTTCCTACCATGGCTTCCTTCAGTGATGGACTATAGACTGTAAGGTGAAATAAACGCTTTCTTCCCCAAATTGATTTTGGTCATGTTTTAACACAGAAAATGAAACTCTAAGACACTAAGTGTAATCTAGAAATGTTTAAGTAAAGAGTAATTTAGGGAATGTTAAGCTCTTTCCTGCTGAACTTTGGATTAGTCCCATTACAATTCATATCTACATCATCTCATTGATGGTTTATTCATTTTAGAATTCTCTGATTTTCTAACACTTAATAAAATTTAGCTTTGCCACTACTTTTGCCTTCATTTGTTACAATTACCTGAACTGAAATAGACTTTAAAAGTCTTTGAAATAATTGTAGGTTTATAGGATAATATAAAATCATTTACAAGCATCCTAGCTTGATCTTGTGTCCAGCACCAGTATTACTGGCTTGCATCATTATATCAAACACAGAAATTTACTCTAGGAAAATATAAAGAGCTTATCCAGATTCCATCAGTATTAAAAGTACTCATTTCATGTAAGAATTATTCAAATGAATTTTATTGTAAATACATATTTTGTACCAATCACTGAATGTTAAATAAAATGGAATCACATAGTAGGTAACCTTTGGAGATCAATTTTTGTTCACCAATGGTAATTTCCATGAAACCCAGCCAAGTCATTTTGTGATAGCACAAGTTATTCTTATGTATTACTAAGTAGTTTCACATGGTATGGAACCTGTATGTTTATTCACCTACTACAGTAAATTAAATTTTTCAAGGCTTTGCCTGTCATAAATAAACATTCCATAAAATTTGCTATACATATTTTGTAGACATTCAGTTATAATTTGCTTGGAATAAATTCCTAATAGCTCACTTGCTGAGCAGTAAGTGCATGTTTAATTCTTAAGGAAGTAAACTCCCCCTCAACCAAGAGCCATCAATTGCCAAGAATTCCTCAGTGAGGGGTAAGATTTCTTGCCCAACTCCTTTTTTCATGCCAGGATTTTGGCTTGAATTTGCACAGATCTTGTGCATGCTGTCTTAACTTCTGAGATACATATGTGCAACTTTCCTGCTGTGTCCAGAACACCACTGCTTTGGTATAGTCATCAGCTACCTCTGGCTCTTATATTTTCCACCTTCTTTTCTGCAGATCCCTGAGCTTTAGAAGGAGGAGTTGTGATACAGATGTCCCATTTAGAACTCAACATTGCATAGTCTCTTATTCTCTCCACATTGGCCAGTTGTAGGCCTCTGTGTTAATCACCATCTCCTACAGCTGCAGCATCTCTGGTGAAGGCAAAGAGATGCACTCATCTATGAGTACACTTATGAATCATTAACAGTCAGTATAGGCCTGGAAAGATAGCTCAGAGGTTAAAAAGTCTTGCTGATATTTCCGAGAACCTACAGTGAATTCCTAGTACCTACATGTGATTCATAACTACATGTAACTCCAGTTCCAGAGTATATGATGCTCTCTTGTTGACTCCATGGACGCTGTGTGAAAATGGTACATATATACATGCAGGTAAAATACTCTCACACATAATATGAAATTTTTAAAAAATTTAAGATCTCTATCATCTTCATGAAGTTGGTTTTCTGGTCTTTTTCTTGTGCTTCAGCTGTGTTGGAATATGAAGGGCCTGCTGAAGTAGGGTAGCTGGGCTCTTGTGGTGACATATTACCTTGGATGTTGTTAATTGTGTTCTTACACTGGTGTTTTGGCACCACAATTTGGGGTTAGTGTAGGTCTAGGTGTCAATTTCTGGGCTTGTCTTTGTTGAGAGGGTGTTTTGTTTCTTGGTTTCTGTTTTCTCTCTGGTTTTCAGAGTGGCCTATGCTTGAAAAGGGGTCACCACCCAAGTTCGGTGCTAGGCTTCTGGTGGTCTACATGGCCTCTGATTTAGCAGGGAGTCTCCAACCAGATTGGGGACTAGCTTTCTTTCAGATATGGTCTGTGTTCCTGCAAGGGCTGTTTGCCAAATTTGGAATGGGGCAGAGTGACAAAGCAGGTGATAACTGAGGGTTGGGTCTGTGGGAAGCTAGAGTGTGGGGAGGATCTGAAGGTGGGAAGCCTACCTTAGTCTTCCCTGAGGCATGACCTGTGGTTGGGCAGAGGGTGGCTGCCCAAAGGAACAGAGAGAGTAGGGGAGATCCATGGGCAGCTAGCCTTCCCGGTCTTCTGTTACACATGGACTGCGATTGGGCAGGCAAATGGATGAAACTAGACAAAATCATCCTGAGCAGAAAAAACCCAGACTCAGAAAGACAAACATGATATGTACTCACTTATAAGTCATATTAGATGTTTAATAAAGGATAACCACACTAAATCCACAGTCTCAGAGAGACCAGAAATAAGGAAGGATCTGGGGGTGGCACGTGGATCTCCCTGGGAAGGGAAAATAGAATAGATTATGCCTGTGAACTGGGACAGCTGGGGATGGAAACAGGAAAGATCAAGTTGGGGAAAGAGGGATGAAGAGAGAGATGACTGAAATTCGGGAGAACTGCAAGGTAATATGGAACCCTGGTGTAGTGGAAACTTCCTGGACCCTATGAGGATGACCCTAGTAAGGAATCCTAGTAATAGAGAATAGAGAACCTGAACTGGCATTTCTGTCAACAGGCAAGGTATCCAGTGGTGGAACTAGGACACCAATCCAACCACAAAACCTTCAACCCACAACCTGTCCTGCCTGCAAGATGTACTGGGGCAATGGTGGTTCAGAGATTTTGGGGGTTACCAATCAATGACTGTTTGAATATTTGGCCCAAGGCATGAGAGGGGGCCTATGCCCCATACTGCCGGATAGCCAGGAACCAGAAGCTGAGTAGCCCAGAGACCTGGGATATAACCAAAAGTGATTGTCAAAAAAGAAAGAAAAAAATCAATGAAATGAAATAATTCCTAATGATAACTTGCTATACTCCTAGTTTGATGCTTAGCCCAATCGTCATCAGAGAAGCTTCCTCTGGCACCAATAGCAGCAGAGGCAGAACCCCACAGCTAAATATTAGGTGGAACTCAGGAACCCTACAGAAGAGGGAGGGTGGATCATAGGAGCCAGAGTGGTCAAGGACACCGGGAGAACATGGTTCATAGAGAGTGAAGCAACAATCACAGAAACTACATGGTTCAGAACTAGATCCTCTGTATATATGTTCTGGCTATTTACCTTGTGGTTTGTGTGAGACTCCTAACAGTGGGAGGGGGCATATATCTGGCTCCTTTGCCTGCTCTTGAGACCCTGTTAATCCTACTGGGTTGCCTCATCTAGCCTTGCTATGAGGGGTTCTGTCTAGACTTATTGCATCTTTTTATGCAGTGTTCAGTTGATATCCCTGGGAGGCCTGCTCTGTTCTGAAGGGAAATGAAGGATCTGGAGACTAGGGGAGCATAGAGGGAATTGGGAGGAATGGAGGTATGGAAGGCTGCAATTGGGATATATTGTATGAGAGAATAAATAAAAACAAAAAAATTAAAAATCAAAAGGTCAATCTAATACTATATCTACTTAGCATGATAATAGTAGGTTCTCCTGCCAGGCCCACAACCTGTCTCACCACAGCATATTGGTTATATAATGGTGCCAGGTATAGGTTATATCTTGTGGATCAGGAATTAAATCCAATCATAAAGGATCTAGCTTCTCCAATGACATGTATACCACTATTGTAACAGTGGGTGTGTCTTGCTGATACGGGAGGTATTTCAGCTTTCAGGATTCAAAGGTGGATAAGACTGATCTTTCCATTTCTAGTCCACTGGTGTACATAGCCAATGTAACACTATAAAATTAGTCAGTCATGTTGATGGTTCCAGGTCAGTACCAGTTTGACTTCTTCATATCTATGACTGAAATATATGCTAAAGTCTTACTGTCAAAGTTTAGAGAAAAACAAAGAACAAGGATAATAGCCTTTAATGTTTGAGGATCTATGAGTCCTAATTGGCCAACATCTCTAAGAGATAAAACATTCCTGGTACTAGATACTTATGTATTCATAATAGTTGTTTTCAAGTCTTTTTGTATGTGCTGTGGTTAATTGTTTTCCTTGGAGTCTATTGCCACAAGATTTTGCTATTCTGGAGGAGGCATATTGTCTTTGTTGTTCATATTTGTGCTTTTACACTGGGATATAGGCATCTGAGTTTATGATATTTGAAGTGATTTTTGTGTACATATTTGGTCTGAACTTTGTTGGGTGGGTATCATGTTATTTGGTTGCTATTTCCCACTCTGGATCCTAGGCAAGTATTGTGGCTATTGGGTCTCTGTAGAGTGTTTTCAAAGGTCATCAGGTATCACAAAGGGATGGAGATGGGAAAGAAGGCTTACAGGTATGACAGGAATGAACTAGGGGTACTTTGGGTCCATACCAAAAGGCTGCTCCCTCAGGGGATGAAGGTGTGCTAGGAGGAGGGATTCTATAGACACACAGCAGAAGGACTAAGAGCAAGTCTAGAGAGATTGGAATGAAGGGCAGGAATGATAATAAAGGTCACCTACCTAAGTCCCTGACTAATGGGGCCACTGGGGGATCCCTTTAGGGAATGAATCTTTGAGTCAATGAGTATCTCATGGGAATGGAGATGGATAAAAGGAAATGATCTGAAAGGGGCTGTAAGAAAACCACAAACTAATTTTCTGAAAGCACAGAATATTATACTTTCAGTAATATACCATATAATTTACCTGGAGTAACCAATAAGAGTATTATTTTATAAAGATTCAACAGGAAACGTGTAGTTAGATATAATTGCTCATTACTTATCCACATATTTCACAAGCTTGACTTTATTGCATATCTCATATATGTTAGTCCCAATTTAAGAAATCAAAATCAATGAGACATTGAAGATGACATTCAAGGAAGCCACACTGATGTTTTAAGTTAAAGCTTTTATGTTATATGACTCCCATTGTTGGTTAGGATTTGTTCTTCTGGATTTTCTCAAATATTTTCATGAAACTGTCACATAGGAGGACAAATTATCCTACAATTACCATATAGTTTAAATATTACTTGAATTTAACCCATGTGAACTATGAAACATTTTGCCTTATTGGGAAGTCAGAAGTTTTCTTTGTAGGCTAGGTTGTAAATCATTTTGGATATTGTGTTCATTTGATTTGACAAAGAAGTTAACACAGTAATAGTTTTTAAGGTGATTTTTCAAAGGGAAATATTCAATAATTCTATTATTCCTAAAAGAAAGGGTATTTTCAATTTTCTTGTGTTCTTGCTTCTGTAGTATTGTATAAAAATTTCAAATGATTATAATTCCATACAAATATTATTCTATAGGTTTTTTGCCCAGCTATTTCTTTTTATTTTCCTCATTTTTCTAAATGGAAGTCACTGTACTTCCCCTTCACCCTTAAATAGGTACTATTATCAATGTTTGCCTGTAAAATAAACACTGTTGATGATTCCATAGCAGCCCAGCGTTCATTTAGGTGTTTTGTCTCTAGAATTCTAAACAATGGATTATACACTTTTCATTTGAGTGAATTCAAGATGTAAGCAGTCATTTGTCCAAAATGTCTATTATTTAGGTTAGTATACTAAACATTTATAAGTATTGTCTTTTCAAGCTGATATACGTGTGTGTGTGTGTGTGTGTGTGTGTGTGTGTGTGTGTGTGTGTGTGTGTGTGTAATACTTTATAGCCTGAAATGTTGAGAAAATATTCATATTAAAGGTAAATTTGAACTTGGAATTTAGGTATCATTTGCACAGTGTAACTCTTCCTTGTGTTTGACTGTAGATTAGTCTTACATTTTGAGAGACTTTCCACCATAATCTTTTATAATTCTTCAAACATTATTTTCTCCCATGCTGGTGATTGAACTCAGAACCTTGTTCATGGTAGTCAAGTACTTTACTATTGGATGCACTCTGCACATGTTTAC
Organism: Cricetulus griseus; assembly: GCF_003668045.3. Taxonomy (NCBI): domain Eukaryota; kingdom Metazoa; phylum Chordata; class Mammalia; order Rodentia; family Cricetidae; genus Cricetulus; species Cricetulus griseus. Next base: position 27,504,205 of record NC_048604.1, on the reverse strand, counting down.
CATTGTTGATTTTTAATAAAGGAAATTATATTATTAAATTTCATGCTGGATGTTGTTGTCCTACAAACTCATTGATATATCTCATTTCAATTAAATTCCATTCAAGTGGAATTTATTAGAAAATAACTAGCCCTTCTATACTTATTAATTCCTAGCTTTCTGTGATATGAATCATGTTTATGTTAAATGGGTTTCTGAATTTTGCTTTGTATATCATATTAGGTGCCAACTTTGTAACCAAATCCTCCTGTTATGCAAATGCAAATGCAAAATGCTGGATTTTTATTGAAGGAGTTTGGATTTTAATGAAGGAATATATTGCTTCTCTCAGAAATACTGTTCCAGGGGGATTAATTAGTGGAACTCTGATTAATATATGTCCTAATCCTTACTCCCGAGGAACAATCCTCCCTGCAGAGAAAGGTTTACAGTAGGCAGAAGAAACTTCATATAATCCTGCACTTGGAGCTTCTTACTTATTTCATTGGAGAAATAGTATAATGTATTTAAAATAGATCTCAAAGTAGTATAAACAGGGAGACATTTAGTGATATTTATTTAACATAAAATGATTATGTGTATATGCAATGTCATTGGTATGTGAGCCTGTACACTATGACAACATTAACCCTATGTTTGTAACTAATGGAGAGAGCTCTCTTTATTGCCTAGGAAAGATCCAAATATTTTTTATAAAGGATACTTCTTGTTATAAAATGTGGACAGGTAAGAAATATTCTTATTTTTTAAATGGTGGATTTATTGAGGACTATATCTTAAATATATTTTTCATCTGTATTAGGAGCTCAATACTTTTAAGCATCTATATTTAGCATGAAAATGAATTGAAATATAAATAAACAGAAATTATGAAAGGAAAATCTGGACACATTTGAGGTAATAATAGCTAGAAGCCATGTTGTATATATAAATGCTTAATTATTAGTCTGTGATTTGTCCATGAAATTACATAAACTAGCACATTTTCAATATTTCAAGTTAAATGTAAGCTTTCTATATTATAAAAGAATAAAGAATAATTTGTACAGACAGTTTTTATTTATATTTCATATTTTTTTGGAGACAGGGTTTCTCTGTGGCTTTGGAGGCTGTCCTGGAACTAGCTCTTGTAGACAAGGCTGGTCTTGAACTCACAGAGATCTGCCTGCCTCTGCCTCCTGAGTGCTGGTATTAAAACGTGTACCACCAATGCCCAGATATATTTCATATTTCTTAAGGATGTTTCATAGACAAGTTGTATGTGACATGATGAAATATTAAAGAATATCCTTTGCCCGCAAAGCCATTCTATACTAGTTTTCATTCCTCCCCTTCAAATTATGGAAATTCATTGTAAGGGAAAGGAAGGAAGAAAAGAGAGGTAGTGATAGAGCAATCAGAAAAGTGGGAAGGGGGAAAGAGAGGAGGGATGTGGATTCCATTTTTTACCTCCTTTTTCTCCTACCTACTTCCCCTCCTCCATGCTCCCTATTTGTTCAGGGGCTCTTGTCCCTTTCCATGTCACTGGGGGACAGTGTATGTCTTTCTTACAATATCAATGGTCTTAACTCACCTATCAAAGACACAACCTCACAGAATGGATTCATAGACAGAATCCATTCTTCTGCATACAAGAAACACACCTCACCTTTAAAGACAGACATTGCCTCAGAGTTAAAGGTTTGGAAATGATTTTCCAATAAAATGTCCCTACAAAGCAAGGGGTATAGATATCCTAATAACTAACAAATTAGACTTCAAAGTAAAACTAATCAAAAGAGATGAAGAAGGTCATTTCATATTCATCAGAGGAAAAATCCATCAAGATGAAGTCTCAATTCTGAACATCTATGCACCAAATATAAAGGCACCTGCATTAGTAAAGGAAACATTACTAAAACTCAAGTCACACATTAAACCCAACACACTTATAGTTGGAGACTTCAAAACCCCACTCTCACCATTGGACAGGACTACCAGACAGAAACATAACAAAGAAACAAAGGAACTAACAGAAGTTATTACCCAATTGGGTTTAATAGACATCTAGATGGTGGGGGAAGTCCTTCTGTATATATGTTTGTTTTATTGGCTGATAAATAAAGCACTGTTGGCCAATAGGGAAGCAAGATAGGTGGGGCTAGGAGTCGAGGAGGAAACTGGGTAATGTAGGAAATGGACAGAGTGGCCATGTGATCCCTGGAAGAGAGGACACATGCCTCTAGCATCCTTGATAAGATAAGCCTTTAAAAATGTATAGTTTAATAGTTAGGGTTGATACTTAAAACAGAGCCAGGAAATCAGGAGTCCTAGTCATTGGCCAGCAACATTGTAACTAATATTAATCTCTCTGTGTTATTTGGGGGCCCTAATGTGGCAGCAGAACTCAGGCCTCTAGCAGAAATCTTTATTGTTATATCTGTAGAACATTCCATCTAAATACAAAAGAATATACCTTCTTCTCGGCACCACGTGGAACCTTCTCTAAAATCAACCACATACTCAGCAATAAAACAAACCTCAGCAGGTACAAGAAAATTAGAATAGCCCCCTGTATCTTATCTGACCACTATGGCTTAAAATAAGAATTCAGCAACAACACAAATTGTAGGAACCCTAAAAACTCATGGAAATTGAACCATGTGGTGGAATGCTCAACCACATCACTCCTGAATAAAGAAAGAAATAGAAAGAAATCAAAGACTTCCTAGAATTCAATGAAAATGAAGGCACAGCATACCCAAACCTATGTGACACTCTGAAAGCAGTGCTAAGAGGAAAGTTCATACCACTATGTGCCCACATGAAGAAACCGAAGAATAGCCACACTAGAGAATGAACAGCACAACTAAAAGCTCTAGAACAAAACGAAGCAAACTCACACTTGAGGAGTAGATGCCACAAAATAATCAAATTGAGTGCTGAAATCAATAATGTAGAAACAAAGAAAACAATACAAAGAATCACTGAAACAAAGAGTTGGTTCTTTGAGAAAATCAAAAAGATAGACAAACATTTACCCAAACTAACCAAAAGTTAGAGAGAGAACATGCAAATTAACAAAATCACAAATGAAAAGGGGGACATAACAACAGACAATGGGGAAATACAGAGAATCATTAGGTCATACTTTGAAAACCTATACTCCACAAAATTGGAAAATGTAAAGGAAATGTACAATTTTCTGAATACATATCACTTACCAAAATTAAATCAAGAACTGATAAGCAATTTAAATAGACCTATAACCCCTAAGGAAATAGAAGCAGTCATCAAGTCTCTTAACAAAAAAAGAGAAATCCTAGGGCCAGATGGTTTCAGTGCAAAATTCTACCAGAAATTCAAAGAAGAACTAATACCAATACTCCTCAAATTATCCCACACAACAGATGTAGAAGCACCATTGCCAAAATCCTTTTACATAACTACAGTTACCTTGATATACAAACTACACAAAAACACAACTAACATAGAGGACTATAGACCAATCTCCCTCATGAACACTGATACAAAAACACTCAATAAAATAATGGCAAATTGAATCCAAGAACATATCGGAAAAATCATACAACATGATCAAGTAGGCTTCATCCCAGGGATGCAGGGATGGTTCAACATATGAAAATCCTTCAAAGTAATCCACCATATAAATAATATGAAAAAGAAAAACCACATGATCATCTCACTAGATGCTGAAAAAGCCTTTGACAAAATTCAGCACCCCTTCATGATAAAGGTCTTGGAGAGATCAGGAATAACAAGAACATAACTAGACATAATAAAGGTGATATACATTAAACTGACAGCCAACATCAAACATTATGGAAAGAAACTCAATGCTATTCCTCTCAAATCAGTAACAAGACAAGGTTTTCCACTCTATCCATATTTCATAATATTGTACTTGAAGTTCTTGCTAGAGCAATAAGAACAAAACGAGATAAAAGGGATGCAAGTTGGAAAAGAAGAAGTCAAAATTTCACTATTTGCAGATGATATGATAGTTTACATAAGTGACCTGAAGAATTCTACCAGAGAACTTCTACATATGATAAACACCTTCAGCAATGTGGCAGGATACAAGATTAACTAAAAAAATCAGTAGTCCTCCTGTATGTAGATAATAAAGGGGCTAAGAAAGAAATCAGAGAAACATCTCCCTTTACAATAACAATGAACAGCATAAAATATCTTGGGGCAACTCTAACCAAACAGGAGAAAAACCTGTATTACAAGAACTTTGAGTCATTAAAGAAATAAAGAAGATACCAGAAAATGGAAAGGTCGCATTAATTTTTCAAATATACAACTCTGTTGCAAGAGTATTGGCTATTAATTAAGCATTAAATTAGCTATAGGACTTGGTCTTTATTCCTGTCTTCTTCAGAATTTTCAACAACTTGATTCAGTGCAAAAACTGACTTGTTCAAGTATTGTTGGCAAGTTTGAGCAACACATCAAATGTAGAAATAGCACAGATATCATGTATTCTTCTCCCCATTCAAACTTTCTGCTCCCTCATGTCCTCAGCATCCCTCTTCTTCTCCCCTTCTCAGCAGCTGGTGAAAGTAGCAGACACCCATAACTAATCACCGAACTGAACTGGAACCCAGATGCCAAGAAGGATCAGTGAAGAGCACAGAGGTCCATACCAGGCTGGTGAAACCCACAGAAACAGCTGACCTGAACATCTAGGAACTCTTGCTGATAGCTGGAATACCAGCATGGGACTGATCCAGACCTCAGGAACATGGGTTTCTCTGAGGAAACCTCAGAATTCTATGGGACCTACTGTAGAAGCCCAGTATTTATCCCTAGCATAGGTGTGGACTTTAGGAGCCCATTCCATATAGAGGAATACTCCCTGAGCCAAGACCCATGGCAGTGGGCCTAGGCCCTACCCCAAAGGATACAATAGACACTGATGACACCCTATGGAAGGCCTCACCATCCAGGGGGAGCAGAAAAGATACATGACAGGTAGACAAATAAGGTTTTAGTTGGGGGGATAGGGGAGGATGGTTGGGATAAGGGAACTGGGATTGTCATGTAAAACAATCCTGTTTCTAATTCAAATAAAAAAAGTTGGAAAAAAAGAAATAGCACAGATAATGTGAAATTGTTCTCTAAGTGACAAAGCTCAGCAAGAATTATGAAAAATAGTATCATTCACAAAACTAAAACTTTTCAATCATACAAATAATATGTGGAACTCGTGTAAGCTAACATAAAATATTTTTATGAAGCTCTGTTAAATGTATTACATCAAAAAATGATTTTAGCCATTTAACCTTAGAATAGTTGTCTAAGCTACTAAACAGTGGAGGAATCATTTTTATCTCTCATTTGAATTGTGGGAAATTTAGAGGTGAGTCCTTGACACACTACAGCAAGAAGGCTATAAACAGATGTAGCCTCATGAACATGAACTTAATATGTTTGAGAACCGTGCATTTAAAAAATAAAAATCATAATATTAAATAAATCAGTTTCTCAGAGACAAACTCATTAAGAGTCTTTCCTTTAAGAGCATAATGACATCTGGAAATGTACATGACGTACATAAACTATTGTCTATCTTTTCTCCATCCCTGTCTATTCTTTTCCTTTTGCTCATTTCTTTTCTTATCTAATTGGAGCAAATTATCAAATTCTTTGTTCTTCTTAAAGTTGCCTCAGAAAAGAACACACATTAAAACATTCTACAGTTCTATGAGGTCTTGGTGCCTGGAGGTTTATTCAGTAGCTTCATTTAAGAGAGAATTCACCATCTGCTGATCAGCTAATATGTTTAAAATCCTATCTCAGAGATATGTGGAATGTTCAATAGTGACTAAAATGTCTTATTCCGATTTCATCTAGGTTATTGAAGATGCTATTTTAAAAGTAACACTAATATTTGTGCTTTACTTTATATAACTCTAAGAAAATAGAAATCTTTCCTTAAAGACCATGCTCAGTTTTACCAATGGACTTTTTGTCCATTTGATGACCATTGTAGTTTTACATGGATATCATGACTCATAGTGATTTCAGATGAATTCTGAACTATATATATGTTTACATCATTTGAAACTGAGCAAGTAATCCCACAATTTAAGTACTTTATCCATGTATATAGATAGGTGGAATTGGTTGTGATTCTTTAAGTATCATCACAGAATTTGTGATCGAATCTTCAGGTAACTTTTAGAGCATGATGCCAATTAAAACATCATAATGATGCAGAGGAAAGAATTTGTTTTTCAAGGAATTATGACTTATTAATGTACTTTAATAAAACAATAAACAAGACTGCTAATGGCATTGCATTGCATTATTTCATTTTATATTTTTCATTTGATAGTCATGCAATCAGATTAAATTACTTTCTTTTAAGATAAGGGAAATGAGTTCACTTCAAACTAGCAACAGAGTATGTCTTTTCCTTTTGAAATGTGTTTAACATAACTACCATTTTTATCTGTATACAATATGTAACATACATTGAATTGTTCTATTGAGATTGGGTACTTACATTATATAGAACCAGCAAATATAGGTTAATTATCACATAGTTAGTTGAGCCAAAAGGAATGAACTATGGTATGATTCTGATTGGAGTTTGGAGTAACTTTTTTATATTAGTTAGCTAATTTCTTGTTTACTTTTCTCTTTGCTCCTGGAGCAGTTACTAGATGTTTGACAGGAGATAAATATCATAAATGAAAATGTGTGGTGTATAAATGGTAATATATAAGTTGACATATGAATTAGAGGAATAATTAATTTCTTATGTCAACATCAAGGGCTTTTTCTACATTCCCTTTTCCTAATATACATTTACATATAGTTAGCAAGATCTTTCTCAAATGTCTATGAGAAAGCAGTATGGCCCAACAAATATTCTTTCTCAGAACTCTGTACAGGGTGGCAAATTTCACAAGGGAAAGATTCAGAATTAACTGAATATATACATAAAGGATAATACAGTTTGTTTGTAGAGTGATGTCACTACTAAACATCAGAGGTTAACAATTAAACATTGTACCCTTTTAATATTAGATAACCAGTATAGTATGACTACTTAAGAACACACTATTATATAATAATTACATAAATGTGGATCCTAGCTCCCTTGTTTCCCAGGTGTGTGATGGCAAGCAAGTATACTCTATAAATACTTTATTATCTATCAGTTCCTTTACTAGTAAAAAATGTGGCTGATAGTAATACCTGTAATACTCTTTGGGAATACATGAATTATTATATGTATAATATTTGTATTATTTCTAGGGAAAATTTAACCATTCAATACATATTAACTTCTACTGTACAAAAATAAAATTTTCATGAAGCCAGGTGGTGGTGGCAGCACATGATTTTAATCTCAGCACTCGGGAGACAGGGACTTGTGGATCTTTTTTTGGTTCAAGGCCGGCATGGTCTACAGAGCTAGTTCCAGAACAGCCAGAGCTACCCAAGAAATCTTATCTCAAAAAAGTAAAAAAAAAAAAAAGCCTGCCTCCATCCATCGGCCTAGTTCGGACAGGGGCAGCTTCCAGATCGGGTTCCCCTTCCCTAATAGGGGACACCAGACTCCAGAGGTCTGCTCACGGAATCCAAGCTTGGCTGGTGGGCTCCAGCACAACCAGAGACTGCCAAGGCCCTAGGAACAGTTCCCCATCCATCCACAGGCCCAGGAGAAGAGGACAGACATCAGAGTATTGGAACCGTTTGCATCTACCAAAATGAAACCTTGTTCCCATACCCACCAGGAGAGGAAGAGACTCTTGCTACATGCACCAGAAGAAAGGATGGGAAGAAGACAATATAAAAGCACATTCAACAACAGAAAAACCAATATGACACCATCGGAGACTAGCGACATCAACTGTACCCACTGGAAGAAGAGATGGGAAGACGACAATATAAGAACACATCCAACAACAGGAAAACCAATATGACACCACCAGAGTCTAGGGACTCTACACCAGCAAGACATGAACATCCCAACACAGAAGAAGCAGAAGAGAGCAACCTTAAAAACAACTTCATGCAGATGATAGAGAACCTGAGAGAGGAAATCAGAAAATCCTTCAGAGAAATTGAAGAAAAGACGAACCAAAACATGCAAGAAATCAAGGAAATCCAATAAAGCCAAGAAAATACTATTAAACAGCTGAAGGAAACAGTTCAGGACCTGAAAACTGAATTAGAGAAAATAAAGAAAACACAAACTGAGGGAATGCTGGAAGTGGAAAAGCTTAGTAAACAATCAGAAACCACAGATGCAAGAATAACCAATAGAATACAAGAGATGGAAGACAGAATCTCAGACGCTGAAGACAAACTAGAGGAAATAAACTCGTCAAGCAAAGAAAATCTGAAGTCTAACAAATCCATAACACAAAATATTCAGAAAATTTGGGACACCGTGAAAAGACCAAACCTAAGGATAATAGGTATAGAAGGAGAAGAAACACAACTCAAAGGTGCAGAAAACATATTCAACAAAATCATAGAAGAAAACTTTCCCAACCTAAAGAAAGATATGCCAATGAAAGTACAAGAAGCCTACAGAATGCCAAATAGAGTGGACCACAAAAGAAAGTCCCCATGTCACATAATAATTAAGACACCAAATGTACAGAATAAAGAAAAATATTAAGAGCAGCAAGGGAAAAAGGCCAAGTAACATATAAAGGCAAACCTATCAGAATTACAACAGACTTCTCCATGGAAACTCTGAAAGCTAGAAGGACCTGGATAGATACACTACCAACTCTGAGAGAACATGGATGCCAGCCCAGACTACTATACCCAGCAAAGCTTTGAATTACTATAAATGGAGAAAACAAGATATTCCACAACAAAACCAGATTTAAACAATATGTAACCACTTATCCAGCCCTACAGAAAGTACTGGAAGGAAAACTCCAACCTAGGGGAATTAACTATACTTGCATAAACACAGGCAATAGATAATCCCACTCTAGAAAAACACAAAATAAAAGGCAGGGTAAATCCACATACAATGCCAGTACCAACAACAAACCAAAAACAAACAAAAATAAACACTGAATGGAACTTAATTTCCCTCAATATTAATGGTCTTAACTCGCCTATAAAAAGACACAGGCTAACAGACTGGATACGAAGACAGAATCCATCCTTCTGCTGCATACAAGAAACACACCTTGAATTCAAAGACAGACATTACCTCAGAGTGAGGGGTTGGGATAAGATACTCCAATCAAATGGACCCAAGAAATGAGCCGGGGTAGCTATCCTTTTATCTAACAAGATAGACTTCAAACTAAAATCAATCAAAAGAGATGAAGAATGTCATTTCATATTCATCACAGGAAAAAATCCATCAGGAAGAAGTCTCAATTCTAAACATCTATGCCCCAAATACAAAGGTACCAACATTCGTATAAGAAACATTATTAAAACTCAAATCACAAATAAGGCCACACACAGTTATAGTGGGAGACTTCAACACCCCACTCTCACCCCTGGTCAGAACACCACACAGAAACTTAACAAAGAGACAAAGGAACTAACAGAAGTTATGACCCAATTGGGATTAACAGACATTTATAGAACTTTCTATCCAAACAAAAAAGAATATACCTTCTTTTCAGCATCACATAGAACCTTCTCAAAAATTGACCACATTCTCGGCAATATAGCAAACCTCAACAGGTACAAAAAATTGGAATAATCCCTTGTGTCTTATCAGACCACCATGCTTTAAAGATAGAAATCAAAAACAAATCAAAGTGCAAAAAACATACCAACTCATGGAAATGGAACAACATGCATTTGCAACATTCCTGGGTCAAGGAAGAAATTAAGAAAGAAATTAAAGACTTCCTAGAATTTAATGAAAATGTTGACACAACATACCCAAACTTATGGTACACTTTGAAAGCAGTACTAAGAGGAAAGTTCATATCTCTAAGTGCTCACATGAAGAAACTAGAGAATAGCCACACCAGAGCTCTGACATCACAGCTGAAACCTCTAGAAAAAATGGAAGCAAATTCACCCTGGAGGAGCAGATGCCAGGAAATAATCAAACTTAGGGCAGAAATTAATAAAGTTGAAACAAAGAAAACAATTCAAAGAATCAATATAACAAAGAGTTGGTTCTTTGAGAAAATCAACAAGATAGACAAACTGTTAGCCAAATTACCCAAAAGGCAGAGAGAGATCATGCCAATTAACAAAATCAGAAATGAAAAGGGGGACATAACAATGGACACTGAAGAAATCCAGAGAATATTCAGGTCGTACTTTGAAAACCTGTACTCCACAAAATTGGAAAATTTAAAGGAAATGGACAATTTTCTGGACAGATATCACTTACCAAAATTGAATCAAGAACAGATAAGCAACTTAAACAGACCTATAACATCTAAGGAAATAGAAGCAGTCATCAAAAGTCTCCCAACCAAAAAAAAAAAGCCCAGGGCCAGATAGATTTACTGCAGAATTCTACCAGAAATTTAAAGAAGTGCTAATACCAATACTCCTCAAATTGTCCCACAAAATAGAAGCAGAAGGGACATTGACAAACTCTTTTTACGAGGCTACAATAACCTTTATATCAAGCCACACAAAGACAACTAAGAAAGAGAACTACAGACCAATATCCCTCATGAACATTGATGCAAAAATTCTCAATAAATATACATCTATAGATATAATTTTCAGGAGGACTTCCCTGGTCAAATCTGATATTCATCAATTTTAAAGAAATCAATAGATTTTTCTTTCCTATGGAAACAAGGGCACAACCTCTCCCTCAATGCTATGTATTTTCTAACTTATATTTTGAAGTTACGGCATCCTTAAAGGATGTAGGGTGGTTTAATTTAGCAATTTTTTTCTTACAATCCAATATCCCTCAGCAGCCTTTGCCCTCTGCTCATCAGTATTTAAAAATGTCAGCATAAAGAAAGTAACATACAGGATCCAGATGCTCTTCATATTTTCAATCCTTACATGCATGGCTTATTCTCTTTATATGACTTTACTCTTTTTTAAAGACTTTACTATTATTTTAAACTATTTGTTTTCTATGACTGTCTATACCTATGTTTTTCCTTTAACGTCTAAGTACATTTTTAAGTATTCTGTACAAATGTAGAGTTTTATTTTTTTTAATTCTGGACCTGGCTTTACTAAGTGCCTGCAGTATTCTTTAACCCTGTAGGCCGTGCCTTAAACACACACTCAGGCAGTACAAGGCACTGGTGGATGGCTCCACCACATGAGGGTCTGCCTCACCATCTCAGCCAAACCTATCTGGCCATGCTCTTGGAAGCTGTTGTGTCCATGCTGCTAACATCCCTCTAGTAGTGTGGTATTCAAGTGCTTGGCTGCATAGCTGGGCCTCTTAAAAGAACTGTGATTCTGTACTCAGCATGCACTGAGCCTATCTGAGAGCATGGTTGCCAAGCAGCTTCTTCCAACACTATGTTTGGAGCTTTATTTTTCAGCTTTATCAGGACTTATATGGATATACATGACTGGATGTTGGGTGCCATATGTAGCTACTTCCTTGGTGGGTTTTCTCTGGGAATGCTCTCTCCTAAGGAAGGACTAAAGACTTATTATTAATCGCAAAATATTGGCCTTTACCTTAGGCTTGTTTCCTACTAGTGCATATAACTTAATTAACCAGTTTCTGTTCATCTATGTTTTTTCCACATGGCTCTTATCTCTCTCCCTTTGGGTATGTCCAACTTGTTCTGCATTTACTAGTATCTCCCCACCTCTCTTCTTTCCAGACTTTCTCTCTCCCCTGGAAGTCCCATCAATTCTAAACTGCCTAGCTATTGACCATTCATCTTTTTATTAAACCAATCACAATGACATATTTTCACACAGTGTAAACAAGTATCCTGCAACACATGTTAAGTGGTTCACAACTGTTTATAACTCCAGCTTCAGGGTATCTGGAAACCACTCCTGGCCTACACTCACACAGACAAACACACACACACACACACACACACACACACACACACACACACACACACACACACACACACACAATAAATAAATAAGTAAATAAATAAATCTTCAAATTTCAGTAAAATAATGATTTTTTCCACTGAGATTCTCAGATGTCTTCCCCTATCACTCAGAGTAAATCCCAGAGTCTTTGTAGTCCTAGGTCTCATTGCCTTGCAAACCTTACTTCTGATTATCCCCAGCTCCCATCAACTCATTTGGCTTTAGCAATTGTAGCCTCCTTTTCTATTCTTTAGATACAGTAGAACACAGCACTACCTCAAACCTTTTGCACTCTTTGTTCCTTCAGTTTATTGTGCTCCATGGCCTTGATTACAGAAAGCTCTCACTTTCTCAAGCATTTTCTTGTTAAATTTCTTCATTCCCCTGATACCCACATAGCTACTTCATTTAAAATCAAGTTTCTGTCATATTCTGTATCCTCTATTCCTATTTAAATTCATTCTTTTCTTTCTCTGATACTCACTACAATATAAGCTTTGCTGAAACTAAGACCTTTAAAACTCAGCTTTAAAACTGAGTTAGGCACAGGAGTCCCTTACAAACTGCTAATGCTTAGTATCTATTGGTTGATTGAAAATGAAGACAAATTGGAGCTGGCTCTCCACTTATGTCAAGTATAAACTTGTTGATGCTGATGCTTTGCAGGAAGTAATCATGTTGTTTTGAGTCTAGGCTTCATCCTGCAACTTCTGTGAATATATTATATATCCAGTCTGAAAAAAAGTCATGATCTGGAAAGATGTACATATTATATGCCATAATTGTGTGCCATTTTAAAAAAAGAAATGTCATGTTTTTTAAAGCATCATCTTTCATATGCTTTTAAACAGGTGAGGCTGAAAATGGGAGTCTGTTATCTGCACTGGTGCAGATCTTTATTTTATAGCCACTAATTCCTCAGAGGAGTAATAAAGGAGGGCAGCAAGAGAATAATGAGCTCCAGACTCATTTTTTGTGTGATGCCTTGCCAAGAACAACATTTATCAGGACAGTGCATACACCACACAGGGTGGAGGGTGGGTGCTTGGCAATATTTGAATTTGTTGCCACTACCAAATTAACTGTGCTCAATTCTGTTGTCTGTCCAATTTTACATCCTTGATTACACATTCATAAAACTGTCCCTTCCGTTGAGCATAAATGCGACTGTTTCAAAAATATAATTGTGCATGTTTATCAAACACCTAATTTGTTTTACTTGCCAGTTACTAATTACATATGAAATATAAATGAATTGCACATCATATATTTTCTATTAACTACTACTGCAAGAAAAACTTCTCATAAGTTACAGTTAATACAGGAGTTTCAAGAAGGAATAAACCTGGTATCAAACATTCCTGATATACTTAATTTCTCAGGCCAGACAACCCTGGATACACTGCTATTGACTTTAATTGCTTTTTACGTTTGCATTCATCCAAAAATATTGTATACACACACACACACACACACACACACACACACACACACACACACAAACTTTTGAGTTTTCCAGCTAAAACAAGTACTTTATCCTGAACCTCACTAGATGATGTAACCATTGTTATATCAATACTCCTGTTCATCATGTCTAGAAGTATGGTAATCTAAGGTTACAGAAAAAATTTTAAATCTTTATTCTGGAAGTCAAAAGTCCCAAATCATGTGTTTTCTTGTCTATTGATTTCTAATGGTTTCCCATTATTCTCTGAAATTCTTTTGCTTATGTTTGCTTCCATCTAATTTCTGCTCTATTAGACCTTACTGATAATTGGTATAAAATCTCCAACATTCATTATTACTTATTTTGTATATGACATTATGATTACTATATTCTCATATAAGCTGATGTTTATAGGTTTGGGGATCATAAAATGAATATATGTCTGATGAAGAAATATTTTCAGCTTGCCATGCTAAAGAAGTCCTTGACACATTGTAGAAATAAATTATCTATCCTAGGGATAGACTTCTATATTTGTTGTTCAATCTCTCTCTTTTTTATACACACACACACACACACACACACACACACACACACACACACACACACACTAAACAACCATTCTGAGCTGAGTTGTCCTCAAACAATACTAGAACAATAATGAAAGAAAAATATGAAAAGTGTGCAGATTAAGGCTTGAGTTTGATGTGGTTCATTCTAAGTCTTAGTCACAAAAATAGATATGTAACATGTCTTTGTGTTTCTCATTTGGCTTACTTTGCAGCATGACAGTCCTCTCAATGCAATATAATAGAATTTGATAGACTACATTTGTTAATTATTTGAGAAACACAGACATTCTCATTGCACCTACATATGTTAAAGTGGGAGAAATCTCTGTAACATTATACTAACAATATGCTTGTTACTAGTGTAGAGATTAACACTTCAAACCATGGATAACAATATTTGAATATTTTTCTGAATATTATGAAACAAAATATTTCAGGCTATGTAGATTACAATATCAGAGAAAGCATTTTGTTAACTAAAATATTTGTGTATAAACAGTTTGCAATAGGTGTGATTACAGTACTTATTTGAACTACGAACATTTGACAAAATATTTTATATCACTTTTTAATGAAATCTAAGTACTGTAGATATTTGATATTTGATACGCTGCTATGGTAAATTTTTAATGACAAGGTATCAAAGTGATCTTGAAATTGCTAGGTAGATCAAGTTCTCATTGAGCACATGATCCTCCTGACTAAGCCTGTGAGTTCTGGAATTATAGATGTGTACCAGCATGCACAGTGTAGAGAGGTCATACTGAAGGTGTCTGATGTAACATGAAAAATAAAAGACCCAGAGACTGATAGTGGGGTTCAAGTTTCAAGCTGAAGATCAGAAAAGCAAAGCAGCCAAGCCAGTGAATCTTACCCCTACCCAGCTGAAATGGAAATTATGTCTCTAAGAATCCTCAGAGGGCAAAGGTTATGAATTTCTGTCTCCTCCTCCTTAAATTCCTTTCTCTGCCCAATCATACCCTCCTGTCTCCACCTCCCTGGTGCTGTGATCAAAGACATGAGCTTTGTTACTCTTCATTCTTTTGTAGGTCAGTGTGGCCTTGAATTCAGATAGGTCCATCTGCCTGTTTCCTGAGTACTGGGAGTGCTGGGATTAAAGTTGTGTGCCACCACTGCCCAGATTCTATAGCTAACTAGTGTGGCTGGCTTTGCAAAGTGCTCTCTAGTGGCTTTATTAGACCATAAACAATATATCACTACAGTCTGATCCATTACTTAAGAGATATTGATTTATAAAAGTTTGTTGTATATTTTGGACAATAGCATTGAATATTCAATAGCATTGAATAGGTGTTTTTGCAAATATTTTCTTTGATTTTACTAGTTTTTATTCCCATATTAGTTATGGTTCTTTAGAGGAAAAAAATATCCTATAGGCTTACAGGATATGGTTGGGTAGCTCAACAAGGACTTTCTACACACTGAAGAGGCTTAGAACCTGATAGCTGCTCACTCCAGAAAGCTAGATGCCTCAGGAATCAACACCTGGCTATGAAGGCCTGGAGGACACTGGAAATCCCATCTGGTCTTTAGTCTACCTCAGAAGCTTGAAGAAGTTGGGATACAATATCACCAATGGAACTTAGGAGCAGTGGAAAAAGCTGCGGCTTGCCTCTTAGTTTCTTCTAGATCTAATCACGATAAACCATCATACTTCCCAAATTTTTATACCTTCAATTTCCTTTTCTGGTAATGTTAATGAGTTAGTAATTACCGCACAATGCTGCAAAAATAGTGAGAGGTGATATTGCCTTATGTTGAATCTTGGTGAGTTTCAAAAGTTAAGTAAGAGTCTCACCATAAAAGTAAATTTACACAAAAGTATTTTGTGCATACTATTTATACTACTCATGGTTACTGATAATTTTAAACAATAGATCTTATTACCTATCAAAAGCATTTTCTTCATTTAGTGACATGATTATTTTCTTTAGACCAATACTATTTATTTTATTAGTGTTTTCATTCAGTTCAAATAATTATATAATTTCCTCCTTCTCTTTCCTCCCACCAAGTCCTCCCATGTCTTACTTGCTCAAAATTCATGACCTCTCTTTATCTTTAGTGTGTGTGTGTGTGTGTGTGTGTGTGTGTGTGTGTGTGTGTGTGTGTTTACATAAATGCAACATTCTGAGTCTTAGTGTTGTTTGTATGCATATGTTTTTAGACCTGACCACTTGGTACGATAAGCAACTAGAGACTTCTTCCCTAGGGAAGATTTGCTCTCTTTCTCACAGTAGCCATTAATGGTTTGTAACTCTCCATCAAGGGGAGGAATCCTTTGAGAGTTCCCCATCCATTTTGTCATGTCAACAGGTGGTATCATTGTTCATGCCTTGTTTAAGCAGCCATAGTGTTGAGATTTCATTAGTCTGAAGTGCCTGGTATATCTAGGAGACAAAACATTAAAACAGAATTCCTATTATTCTGGCTCTTACTGCCTGCCACTTCTCCTTTGGTGTTCCCTGATCCTGGAGTAGCTCTTGGAGATAAATCTCATAAAGGGTGCCCTTCACTATTCTGTGGATAGATCTTTCTAGCTTTTTTTCTTTTAAATGTCAGTTTTTTTTCAATGAGCCTTTAGTAGTTAATCAATTAGAATTAACATTTTACTAATCCTATCCTAGCTCTCTAGTTGCTTTCTGTTTCTAGGTTTCTTCTCTACTACATTATAATTGTTGTTTGTATTTGAGTGTTTCTAAATCTGGACTATTAGTTTGCTCTAACACCTTCTATTGTTCTAAAGTTGTTTGGATTTATAGCATACATATTTACTAAGTTTATTACATTTAGAATGGAAAGATTGGGATTTTCTGATAATTCTAAAGAATGAAAACTTAGAATAATCACTTGACACATCACATAATGGATACCGAATATATTAGATGACACTGGAATTTCTATAGGACTTTTGTTGAAGAGACACTAGGTTCTAAATGTCACTCTCGTCATTAGGATATAGCCACCAGAACGTTTTTACTTATTTCTTGATATCAGTAGAATGCCATGAACTTTATTTTCATCAAGATCATGAGAGAAGCTTAGAGTTTAAGTTATTCAATAGTGTCTTCTTTCATTTAGCTTTTCATTAAATCCTGTCATGAAACCTGTTAATAATATCGTCCAGCAAAGAACTATTTTCCATGGTTCTTTCTATTAAGATCGGGAAAAGCCTTCTATAGCTTTGGAAAACAAAATTGTGTGATTTGACAGACTAAGAAGATAGCCAGAGTTAGTAAAATATCTTAAATATTTAGCAATTCTTGTGTATGTGTACTGTGATAACTTAAATTCCCCTTTGTACTTTTAGTTTATAGTTGTTCACAGGGAACAATACAATGATCTCATATTTTTTAATCTCTGTAAAAAGAGTCAGCCACACAGCACCCATCGTGTTATTGAGTCATTGTCTTCAGTGTTGCTCAAGAATATGAGGAAAAGGTGATTTTCACAAAAATAACCTCCCATTTTCCAGAAATTTATGTACTATTTATTCATAAATTATTTGTTTAATCAAAAGTACATAGTACAGGTTTTTATCACCAGATCTGATATCATTATATTTTTAAACTTTAATAATATGCCTACTTTCCTTATTTTTTCATGTGCTGTAATTTAAACATAATTGAAGTAACTTGCATTTGACACAAAGTATGGTGATCTACTACAACAGTGATACTAGTAATTCTAGAATTACTAGCTTAGAATCACAGAGTAAAACTGTTTGTTTTTATTTATTTGTTCAAATTAGAAACAGGCCTGCTTTACATGTCAATCCCAGCTCCCTCTCCCTTGCCCCCTACCCCATCCTCCTTTTGCTCCACGGGGAGCATAAGACCCTCTATGGGGGCTCCCCAAAGTCTGTCATATTATCCTGGGTAGGGCCTAGACCCTCCCCCATGTGTCCAGGCTGACAAGAGCATCCCTTCACATGGGATGGGAGCCCAAAGTCCATTCCTAGGCCAGGAATAAATAATGATCTACTACCAGAGGCCCCATAGAGTGCCAAGGCCTCTGAACTGACATTCATGTTCAGGGGTCTGGATCAATCTGATGCTGGCCTCCCAGCCATCAGTCTCAGGTCCATGCACTCCCCCTTGTTTAGGTCAGCTGTCCCTGTGGGTTTCACCAGCCTGGTCTTGACCTCTTTGCTCACCACTCCTCCCTCTCTGAAACTGAGTTCCAGAGTTCACTTTAGTGTTTATCTGTGGGTGTCTGCCTCTGCTTCCATCAGCTACTGGATGAAGGCTCTATCCTTCCCTGAATCAACCTTCCCACTACCCCATTTCCCCCTCTCCCCTCCTCTTCTCCCCCTCTCTTTCTACCAGCTCCTTCTCCCCTACCCGCATGCTACCAAATTAGTTCAGGAGATCCTGTCACCTTCCCCTTCTCTGGGGGTCCTACTTGTTTCCTAGTTCTTCTGGGACTTCCTGAAACTGAAAAGCTTCTGTAAGGCAAATGACATAGTCAGCAAGACAAACAACAGTCCACCGAATGGAAAAAGATCTTCACCCACCCCATATCTGACAGAAATCTCATTTCTAAAATGAACTCAATGAGCTAGCCACCCAAACACGAAAAATGCAATTAAAAAGTGGGGTGCAGAACTAAATAAAGAAATCTCAACAGAGGAATCTAAAATGACTGAAAAATACTTAAGAAAGTGCTCAACATCCTTAGCCGTCAGGGAAGTGCAACTCAAAACAACTCTTAGATACCGTCTTACACTGGCCAGAATGGCTAAAACCAAAGACAGTCTATGGTGGAGAGGATGTGGAAAAAAAGGAACACTCCTCCATTGCTGGTGGGAGTGCATACTTGTAAGACCACTCTGTAAATCAGTATGGTGGTTGCTCAGGAAAATGCGCATCAGTCTACCTCAAGATCCAGCAATTCCTCTCTTGGGCATATACCCAAATAATGCACATTCATACAACAAGGGCATCTGCAGCATATGTTCATAGCAGCATTGTTTGTAATAGGCAGAAGCTAGAAGCAACCTAGATGCCCCTCAACTGAAGAATGGATGAAGAAAATATGGTACATTTACACATTGGAGTACTACTCAGTGGAAAAAAAGCAATGGAATATTGAAATTTACAGGCAAATGAACAGAACTAGCAGAAACCATCCTGAGTGAGGTAACCCAGTCACAAAAAGACAAACATGGTATGTACTCACTCATATATGGATTTTAGACATAGAGTAAACCAATGTTTTTAAAACAAAACCAAAATATTAATTTAAGTGAAGAGTGCAACGAAGTTCCTGTATTAAAAATATTTGTGTCCTTAAATGTTAATATGCTCTGGCATTGCAAAAGATAGAGTATGGGCATAAAATATGAGTTGGTTATTTGTAAATTAATCATCTCCCTGGGGATTTTATTTTCATGAAATCCCAATTAATTGAAAATATTTGAACTAAGTGATTTAAATTAATAGCAGATCTTTGTTCTCTTTTTTTCCAGTTTATATTCAGACAATTCTGTTTGCATATTTAGGGAAGAACATAACAGTCATAGAATAAAAGTGTGCATCAGTTCAATATGTTTTGGTCCATTATTCTTTTACAATAATTATGGGATGCAAATGCTGGTGGAACAGACATGAAAACAAATGCTTCAGGTCAGCTTTAAAGGCTTGCCTTACTAAGTATCATAACTATTCACAAACCAACTTTACTTCTAATCTAATTATTTGCATGCAGTTTTAGATAAAGAATGTTGGGTTGAAATGCATTAGTATCTTTCTTAATGTTTTCTTTAGATGTCATCTAATTAAGACATCACTTATAATTATATCAGTACAGAATGTTTATATGTTAGTGGCACCTATTTTTTAAAAACAGCATCACAGTCATTTTAAATGCAATACATATTTGGTTTAAAACAAAGCAAATAATCACATCATCTGAATATTGTGAGAAATAATTGTTATAAGATATAAATATTACTTTTGTTTCCAAACATAGTAGTTCACATTGACGTTAATATTTCCAGACAATTTTACTTTTCTTTGATCATTTTAACCCATTCAACAAATGTTCATTGAAAATGTAATATAATGCAAGGTAACCACATTTTCTTTTGGGTTGTTCAGGTTATGATTACATAATTTTAAGTGATCATACTACCTATTTTTGTGATATCATCAGTCTGTCATACATTGTTTTCCATATACTTTTTAATCTTCCTCCTTGTACCTTAACAGTGTATACCTGGCCCTTAATATTAAATACTTAATTAAATATATTTAAATTAAATAATTCCCATTTAACTTGCAGCTAATAATTTGGATATATATATATATATATATATATATATATATATATATATTTATCTTTAAAATTGTAAG
The DNA here is from genome assembly GCF_003668045.3 of Cricetulus griseus. NCBI lineage: Eukaryota > Metazoa > Chordata > Mammalia > Rodentia > Cricetidae > Cricetulus > Cricetulus griseus. Next base: position 27,483,797 of record NC_048604.1, on the reverse strand, counting down.
GCACTCTTTTATGAGTATTTTCAAGAAAATTATATGGTTTTATAGATATATCTATTCTCTTAACTATCAAATCTATTTTTAATCCCTTTTTTGTTGCACAATTACTTATCTAGTGATAGACACACTATATTCCTTTTAAGATTTTCTTGCAAAAGTCCATGCACTAGAGATAAATACTGGTTCCAGTACCAGAGGCCCCATAGACTGCCTTGGCCTCCTAACTGACACCCGTGTTTGGGGGTCCTGGTTCAGTCCTATGCTGGTTCCCCAGCTGTCAGACTGGCATCTATGGCCTTTCACAACACTATATTAACTCTCTCTGCTAAATTCATGTCATTCCTGGACCTGTATTTATATTATTTGGGAATTCTTGACTTTTACATTATACTTATACTTAATATCAGTATGTAATTCCAGAATACTTTCCAAAATAGTCATACTTAACCATATTAGGAATCTCCTATGTATCCAACAACCATTAATATCTGGTTTGACAATCTAGTAGCTCTAAGTTGCTATGATACTGCTTAATTAAATTACATGTCATTGATTATATAAACGTTATTGACTACTTATTTTCTCATTTTGAAGATTATCTGTTTACATACTTATAAGGATGTTTTTTGTTTCTCATATTTAAGAAACCATTGTGAAATACAAGACTTGGAAGATTTTATTTTGTATTTTCTTCTAAGAGATTATAGTTTAAACTGCTATTTCATGATTTTTTGTTCTTAAAATGGTGGCTTTTTCACTTTCCAATGTAGTGGGTTTTGATTTCCTTACCCATTTTCCTTTCTTCATTCCAGTTAATTGTTTTCTTTGCAGTATTCCACCTTGCAATTTCCTATGTGCTCTATTACCATCTCTACCTCTCTCTGTAAAAGCTTATTTTTCTTCTTTTAGGGTCATTTCTAGTTTACTGGCATCTATACACACTTACCACATAAATAGACATATATTAAATTAAGACCCATTTAGTTTGTCTTGTTGAGTAGCACATATCACTTCAGATAATAGTTTCTAGTTCCATCTGTTTACTGAAAATTGCATAATTCTAATTTCATTCACTCCCAAATAAAATTTTATTATGTATTATACACCATGCTTTCCTTATTCATTATTTTATTGATGGACATCTAGGTTGATTCCATTTCCCTTCAGTTGCGAACAGATCATAAATAAACATAGGCAAATAAGTATCTCTGTAGCAGAATATAGAATCTTTTGTTTATATTCCCAGTAGTTGGTAGACTTGGATATTACAGTGATTTTTAAATTTTTGAGAAAACTCCATGCTGATTTTCATAATAGCTATGGAATTTTATACTTCTACCAGGAGTATAAAATTCTTCTACAGCCTTTTCTTTCCATATATCTTCACAGTTTGTTGTCAATAATTTTCTTAGTGATAACCATTCTGACTTGATTAAGATAAATTCTCAAAGTAGTTTTTATTATTATTTTCCTAACTTCTACAGATGTTGAAAATGTTGTAAAATATATTTTGGTCATTTGTCTATCTTCTTGGAAAACAGACTTGAATTCATTGGTCCATTTACTAACTACTAACTGGAGGCTTTCTTCCTTCCTTCCTTCCTTCCTTCCTTCCTTCCTTCCTTCCTTCCTTCCTTCTTTCCTTCCTTCCTTCCTTCCTTTCTCTTTCACTCTTTCTTTTCAAATGAATGTTATGCAATATAATCAGCTTTATCATAAAATAGTTTTGAAGGTTTAGTGTAATAAAACTCAATTCATGTATTGACCTAGAAATTAGTAGTTTTTAAAAGATAACAGGCTTACTGACTTGAACCAATGTTGTGGCAGTGATATTCCTTTTTATTAGAAACAAAGTTCTTTTACATGTCAACTCTAGTAAATAAAATATTTAATTGGGGTGGCTTACTTGCAGTTTCAGAAATTCAGTCCATTATCGTCATGACAGAGAACATGGCGTTATGCACACAGAGGTGGTTCTGGAGTAGTAGCTGAGGGTCCTGAATCTTGCAGGAAGTCAATTGTGACACTGGGAAGTATTCTTAGCATGGGAGAACTCAAAGCCCACTCCCATAGTGAGATACTTCCTCCATAAGACCACACCCACTCCAACAAAATGCCACTCCCTATGAGATGGAGGTGACCAATACTCAAACTACTACTTTCTACCTCCTGGCCTTCATACACTTGTAATAATTTCATAGTTCATAATCCATTTAGTCCAAATTCAAAAGTACCCATAGTTTATCACAATCTCTACAGTGTTTTAAAGTTCAAAGTTTCTTCTGAGATGCATGCAATCTCACCTGTAATCACTCATAAAAATCAAAATTACAAAGCAGGTCACATACTTCCAACATTTAATGGCACAGGATAAATATTACCATTCCAAAACACAGGGAAGAGGTCATAGTGAGGAAATACTGGACCAACGCAAGACTGAAAATCAGATGGGCAAACTCCAAATTCCACATCTTCATGTCTGATGGCAAAATGCTCTTCAGATCTCCAACTCCTTTCAGTTTTGTTAATTGCAACTCACTTCTTTCTATTGGGCTGGTTCTACTCCCTGTTGGCTACTCTCCTTGGCAACTTTCCCATGACTTTGGCATTTCTAACTTCTTGTGTTCTCCAAGGCTATCCAGGCTAGGCAATGGCCCAGGCCTCCATTGAGGGTCACACATTCCTGGAATCTTCAGCTTTCTTTAGGTGTGGAGGCAAATTCCATAACCCTTTTCTTCTATCCTTAAGACTAAAGTCAGAACCATGTGGCCAAAGCTGCCAAGTTTTGCTGTTTACTGGGGCTAGAACATAGCTCCTTCATTCAATTACATCTTCACCAGCTTACTGTTTTTCATTGCCTAAGCTTGGCAATGACCAGGCAGGCCTAAAACACAGAGATATTCCAGCTTTTGCCTTTCCAGTGCCAGCGTTAAAGGTGTGTACCATCACACCCAGATTTGAACTTTTCCTTAGTTTCTTTTCACAAGTTGGAAACTTAGCTGAGTGAAATCTTGCCCTGATTTCACCACTCTCTATGTTCCATTTTTGATCTGTTTATCTCCTTGAATGCAAAATTTAATTTTATTCACTTCCTAGTGCTCTTTTCTTTTCAAATGTTACATCTTGAAATTTACCCTGCTCAGCTGGATCCTTTTTATTATAAATATTCTTTAGAGTTACAACTAATAACCATATGACAGTCTATACTGGGCTATTTTGAGATTTCCTCTGCCAATGTAATTATGTAAACCTCTCACTTCAGGCTCAAGCAGATTCTTTATACAAGGTGAAAAGTAGCCACAGGTTTCACCAAAATATCACAACGATGATCTAGGTCACATACTAATCCTCTCCTATGAAGCCTCTTCAGTGAGCCTCCAATAGCTCTTAGTACCTCTGTCTTCCATGCTCCTACTAGTATGGCATATTAAGTAGTTTTTAAAGCATTCCATTGCTTTCATAACCCAAATTAGCAAAGACCAATGCTTCTAAACAAAAACAAGGTCTGGCATATCATAGCAATACCCTGGTATCAACTTCTGTCTTAGGATATCTATTGTTGTGAAGAGACACCATGACAATGGAACTCTTATAAAGAAAAAAAAATAATTGGGGTGGCTTGCTTATAGTTTCAGAGGTTCACTCAGTAATCACCATGATGGGAGACATGCAGCATGTAGACATATGTGGTGCTGGGTTAGTAGTTGAGAGTTCAACATCTTGCAGGCTATAGGAAGTTGACTGAGACATGCATGGGATCTTGAGCAGAGGAAACCTAAAGAGCCCAAAGCCACAATGACACACTTCCTCCATAAGGCCAAACCTACTCCAAAAAGTCAATTCATCCCTGGGATGCAGGGTTTGTTCAACAATCAAAAATTTATCAATGTAATCCACCATATAAACCAACAGAAGAAGAGAAACTACATTCTTATCTCACTAGATGCTGAAAAAGCCTTTGACAAAATCCAACACCCCTTCATGATAAAGGTCCTGGAGAGATCAGGAATAACAGGAACATACCTGAACATAATAAAAACAATATACAGTAAGCCAACAGCCATCATCAAAATGAATGGAGAAAAACTCAAAGCTATTCCTCTAAAATCAGGAACAAGACAAGACTGTCCACTCTCTCCATATCTCTTCAATATTGTCCTTGAAGTTGTAGATAGAGCAATAAGACAACAAAAGGAGATCAAAGGGAATACAAATTGGAAAGGAGAAGTCAAGCTTTCATTGTTTACAGATGATATGATAGTCTACATAAGTGAACCAAAAAACTCTACCAGGGAACCCCTACAGCTGATAAACACCTTCAGCAACGTGGCATGATACAAGATTAACTCAAAAAAATCAGTAGCCCTACTATATATGGATGACAAATGTGCTGAGAAAGAAATCAGAGAAACATCACCCTTTACAATTGCCACAAACAACATAAAATACCTTGGGGTAACACTAAACAAAAAAGTGAAAGACCTGTACTGTAAGAATTTTGAGTCTCAAACAATGGAATCTTGAAATTTTCAGGAAAATGGATGGAACTCGAAGAAACCATTCTGAGCAAGGTAACCCAGTCACAAAATGACAAACATGATATGTACTCACTCATATGTGGATCTGCTTTATGATACATAGTAGTGAACATGCTTTATCAGACCTGTTTTTAATGATGTTGCTCAGAAGGGTTGCCTCCCAGATGATGACGGAGAAGCTAATTTAAAAACATGGTACAAGTACCACAAGAGTAACAGAACTGTGCTGTTTTCTGGGATTTTGTTTTTCACTTTTTTGTTGTTGTTTGTTTGCTTTTTGTTTTTTTTGTTTTTTGTTTTTTCTTTTTAAATGGAGTGTGCTGGATGTCTCTACAATATTGTTAAAATGACAGCAGAACCTGGAAAAGCTGTTGCTGCTATTGATGCATAACATATTGCCATTATTGATATATATATATATATATATATATATATATGCTAATTGAAACTCAAATATGTGATGAATCCAAGGTGTTTCAGAGAGTGCTCACCTGTGCATGCAAATTTGATTTCATCTTTAGTAAATAGTAAAGTTATATGCTTGCCAAAAAAAAATAAATAAGTGACACACTGGAAGACAAATGTCACACAATTTCAATTTTATGTGTAACCTAGAAATGATGAACTTATGGGAACAGAGAGCAGAATTGTGGCTATTAGGCTTCAATGTGGGTTTTTAACAATGGGGAAACAATTGGTTTAAGGATAAAAAACTGCAGTTGGACAAGAGGCATGGACTCTGTGAAGTCTTGAGGTCTACTGAGAGCATGATAAATATGGTTGATAGCAATGTGCTATATTTTAAAAGTTGTGAGATAGTATACTTTAATTGTTCTCAAAACAAAAATGGTGAATATGTGTGATATAACATTGGTTTAATTTAGCCATGCCATTGTGAACATACTGTATTGTGTGTCATAATTGTGTATGACTTTATTTATGAGCTAAATAAATGAATGAAAAAAAAGAAGGGACTTTGAGAGCCCATCCCATGTGAAGTGATGCTCTCATCCAGGACACATGGGGGAGGGCATAGGCCTGGCCCAGGATGATGCTGTGGAATTTGGGGAGCCCCCATGGAGGGCTCTACCCTCTATGGGGAGTGGAGGGGGGAAGGGGATGGTGGGGGGTTGGGGGGAGGGGGGAGAGGGAGAAGGGATTGACATGTGAAATTATAATTTGTAAAAATTAAATAAAAATTAAAAAAAGAATTTTGAGTCTCTAAAGAAAGAAATTAAAGAAGATACCAGAAAATGGAAAGATCTACCATGTTCTTGGATAGGTAGGATCAACATAGTAAAAATAGCAGTCTTGCCAAAAGCAATCTACAGATTCACCTCAAGCCCCATCAAAATCCCAGCACAATTCTTCACAGACCTTCTAAAAACAATTCTCAACATATATGGAAAAACAAAATACCCAGGATAGCCAAAACAATACTGTACAAGAAAAAGAACTCCTGGAGGCATCAAGATCCCTGATTTCAAGCTCTATTATAGAGCTATAGTCTGGAAAATAGCTTGGTTTTGCCACAAAAATACACAGGTAGACCAATGGAATCAAGATGAAAACCCTGATATTAACCTGCACACCTATGAATACCTCATTTTTGGCTAAGAATCTAAAGCTATACAATGGAATAAAGAAAGCATCTTCAACAAATGGTGCTGGCATAGCTAGATGGTGGCATGTAGAAGATTGTAGATAGATCCATGTCTATTGCCATGCACAAAACTTAAGTCCAACTTGCATCAAAGACCTCAACATAAACCCAGCCACACTGAACTTATTAGAAGAGAAAGTAGTAAATACCCTTGAATTAATTGGGACAGGAGACTGCTTTCTGAACATAACAACAGTAGCACAGACACTGAGATCCACAATTAATAAATGGGACCTCCTGAAACTGAGAAGTTTCTGTAAAGCAAAGGACACAGTCAACAAGACAAAACCACAGCACACAGATTGGGAAAAGATATTCCCCAACCACACATCTGACAAAGGGCTGATTTACAAAGAACTCAAGAAGCTAGTCTCCAAAACACCAAATAATCCAATTAAAATTGGGGTACACAACTAAATAGACCATCCTCAATAGACGAATCTAAAATGTCTGAAAGACACATAAGAAAGTGTTCAACATCCTTAGCCATCAGAGAAATGCAAATCAAAACAACTCTGAAATACCACCTCACATGTATCAGAATGGCTAAAATCAAAGACACCAATGAGAGTTCATGCTGGAGAGGATGTGGAGAAAGTGGAACACTCCTCCGTTGCTGGTGGGAGTCCCGATTCATACAGCCACTTAGGAAATCTGGATGGTGATTTCTCAAGAAAATGGGAATCAGTCTACCAAAAGATCAAGCAATTCCACTCTTAGGCATATACCCAAAAGAAGCACATTCATACAGCAAGGACATCTGCTCAACGATGTTCATAGCAGGACTATTTGGAATAGCCAGACCCTGGAAGTAGCCTAGATGCCTCTCAACTGAAAAAAAGGATAGAGAAAATGTGGTACATTTACACAATGGAGTGCTACTGAGTGGAAAAAAAAAACAATGGAATCTTGAAAATCGCAGGCAAATGGATGGAACTAGAAGTAACCATTCTGAACAAGGTAACCCAGTGACAAAAAGAGAAACCTGGCATGTACTCACTCATATGTGGATTGTAGACATGGAGTAAAGGATTACCAGGCTACAATCCATACTGCCAGAGAAACTAGTAAACAAGGAGGACCCTAAGAGAATCATACATAGTCCTCTGGAGAAGGGGAAAGGGACAAGATCTCTTGAGCAAATTGGGAGCATGGGGAAAGGGGAGAGGGCAATAGGAGAATGAGAACTGGAGAAGTGGAGGGGTGAGGAAGACATGATGGGGCATGAAGGTTGAGTTGCAAGAAGAACAGAGGAAAGTTAAGAGATAATATAATAGAGGGAGACATTATAGGTTTAAAGAGTAATCGGGCACTAGGGAAATGTCTGGAGAGGTACAAATATGACACCAACTAACAATCTAAGCAACAGAGGAGAGGCTACCTCAAATTTCTTCTCCTGATAAAGATTGATGTCTAATTCTTATGCCATCGTATAGCCTTCTTCCAAAAGCTGGTGGAAGTAGAAGCAGACACCCACAACTTAACCTTGAACTTAACTGGAATCCAGTTGCAGAGAAGGACGAGTGATGAGCAAAGGGGTCCACACCAGGGTGTTGAAACACACAGAAACAGCTGACCTGAACAAGGGAGAGATCTTGGTCCCCAGATTGATACTGGGAAACCAGCATGGGACTGATCCAGATGCCCTGAATGTGGGTGTCAGTGAGGAGACCTCAGAAATCTATGGGAACTCTTGTAGTGGATCAGTACTTATCCATAGCATAGGAATGGACTTTGGGAGTCCATCCCACATGGAAGGATACTCCATGAGCCTAGACAAAAGGGGGCTGGCCTAGGCCCTATCTCAAAGCACATGTCAGATTGAAGACCCCCAATGGAAGGCCTCACCCCTCCCTTTGGAGCAGAAATGGTATGGGATAGGTAGGGTGTTAGTTTGAGGAGCAGGGAAGGAGGGGAGGGAAAGGGACCTTGTATTGACATGTAAAATAATTTTCTTTCTAAGTAAAATTAAAAAAAAATTACTGGAAAAAAGTCACACTTCGTAATAGTGCCACTTCCTATGAGATTATGGGGCACAATTTCATTTAAACTACTGCAACATGCCATTTTCTAGATTCTTTTTTTTCATCTTTTTTATTTGAACTAGAACCAGGATTGATTTACATGACAATCCCAGTTCCCTTCTCCCACCTGTCCTCCCCTACCACCACCACCCCCAACTAAAACCCAAACTATCACATATTCTTTCTGCTCCTCCTGGATGGTGAGGCCTTCCATAGGGTTTCATCACAGTCTATTGTATCCTTTGGGATAGGGCTTAGGCCCACCCCCGTGTGTGTTGGCTCAGGGAGTATTCTTCTATATGGAATGGGCTCCCAAAGTCCACACCTATGCTAGGGATAAGTACTGAACTTCTACAGGAGGTCCTGTAGATTTCCGAGGTTTCCCACAGAAACCCATGTTCCTGGGATCTGGACCAGTCCCATGCTGGTATTCCAGCTATCAGTCTGTAGAGCAAGAGTTCACCGATGTTCAGGTCATCTGTTTTTGTGGGTTTAGCGAGCCTAGTCTGGACTCCTGGGCTTTTGACTCCTCCTTCTCTGAATCTGGGTTCCAGCTCAGTTCGGTGACTAGTTGTTGGCATCTGCTTCTACTTCCACCAGCTGCTGGATGAAGGCTATAGGATGGCATATAAGTTAGTCATCAATCTCATTTTCAGGTGAGGGCATTTACAGTAGCCTCTTCTCTGTTGCTTAGATTGTTAGCTGGTGTCATCTTTGTAGATTTCTAGACATTTCCCTAGTGCCTGATTTCTCTGGAAACCTAAGATATCTCCCTCTATTATGACATCTTTTTTCTTGTTATCATCTATTCTTCCCCTGACTCAAACTTTCTGCTCCCTCATGTCCTCTGCATCCCTCCTCTTCTCCCCTTTTCATTCTCCTAGCTCCCTCCCCTCTCTTCCTGTGCTCCCAATTTGCTCAGCAGATTTTGACCCTTTCCCCTTCTCCAGGGGACCATGTATGTATCTCTTAGGGTCCTCCTTGTTTATTAGTTTCTTTGGCAGTGTGGATTGTAGGTTAGTAATCCTTTACTCTATGTAGAAAATCCGCATATGTGTGAGTACATACCATGTTTGTCTTTTTGCGATTGGGTTACCTTGCTCAGAATGATTTCTTCTAGTTCCATCCATTTTCCTGCAAATTTCAAGATTCCATTGTTTTTTTTTTTTTCCACTGAGTAGTACTCCATTGTGTAAAGGCACCACAGTTGAGGGGCATCTAGGTTGCTTCCAGTTTTTGGCTATTACAAATAGTGCTGCTATGAACATCGTTGAACAGATGTCCTTGTTGTACAAATGTGCTTCTTTTGGGTATATGCCTAGGAGTGGAATTGCTGGATCTTGTGGTAGACTGATTCACATTTTTTTGAGGAGTCGCCATACTGATTCCCAAAGTGGCTGTACAAGTTGGCACTCCCACCAGCAGTGGAGAAGTGTTCCCCTTCCTCCATATCCTCTCCAGCATGAACTGTAATTGGTGTTTTTGATTTTGGCCATTCTGACAGGAGTAAGATGGTATTTCAGAGTTGTTTTGATTTGCATTTCTCTGATGGCTAAGGATGTTGAACATTTTCTTATGTGTCTTTCAGCCATTTTAGATTCGTCTATTGAGAATTGTCTATTTAGTTCTGTACCCCAATTTTAAATTGGATTATTTGTTGTTTTGGAGACTAGCTTTTTAAGTTCTTTGTATATTTTGGAGATCAGCCCTCTGTCTGATGTGGGGTTGGTGAATATCTTTTCCCAGTCTGTGGGCTGTCGTTTTGTCTTGCTGACTGTCTCATTTGCCTTACAGAAGCTTATCAGTTTCAGGAGGTCTCATTTATCAATTTTTGTCCTCAGTGTCTGTGCTACTGGTGTAATGTTCAGGAAGCAGTCTCCTGTACCAATTAATTCAAGGGCATTTCTCACTTTATCTTCTAATAGGTTCAGTGTAGCTGAATGTATGTTGAAGTCTTTGATCCATTTTGACTTAAGTTTTATGCTTGGGTCTATCTGCAGTCTTCTACATGTCTGCAACCAGTTATTCCAGAACCATTTGTTGAAGATGTTCTATTTGTTCCATCATATAATTTTGGATTATTTATCAAAAATCAGCTGTTTGTAGTTGTGGGGGTTAATATCAGGGTTTTCAACTCTATTCCATTGCTCTCCCTGTCTATTTTTGTGCCAATACCAAGCTGTTTTCAGGATGATTTCTCTGATGCGTTCTTGGATTCGATTTGCTAGTATTTTATTGGGAATTTTTGCATCAGTGTTCATGAGGGATATTGGTCTGTAGTTCTCTTTCTTAGTTGTGTCTTTGTGTGGCTTTGGTACCAAGGTAATTGTAGCTTCATGAAAAGAGTTTGACAATGTCCCTTCTCTTTCTATTGTGTGAAACAATTTGAGGAGTATTGGTATTAGCTGTTCTTTGAATTTCTGGTAGAATTCTGCAGTGAATCCATCTGGCCCCAGCCTCTTTTTTTGCTTTGGAGTCTTTTGATGACTGCTTCTATTTCCTTAGTGTTTATGGGTCTGTTTAAGTTGCTTATCTGTTCTTGATTCAATTTTGGTAAGTGATAATTCTGGAACTTGGGGAAATTACTTAACCATTTTGAGTTTTTTTTCTAAAAAATTATACTGTAGTTTCATAGAACTCTTCTGTGATTTAAAAAAGAAGTTAGTCATACCTATCTTTTGATGCCAAATCACGTATTTTCAACCTATTTCATCCCGAATCTTCTTTTAATTCTTCAATGAGATTTAATCAGTAACATTATTGGAATGATATAATATATTTTACCAAATAAATATCCCTGTAATTTCAAATGTTTCACTTCCTATAAAGGTACAGACTTCATTTCATAAGATTCATGTACTTAGATATACTATTTTTTTTTCTAATTGTGTCACAGACCTGGAGAGACTGCTCATTGGTTAAGAGTACTGGCTACTTTTCCTGATTATATGAGCTCGATTTCCTGATCCCACACGGCAGCTCACAAACATCTGTTTCTCCAGTTTCCAGTGCTCTGACTCCTTCCTGTCCTCTCTGTGGGAAGGAAGCATGTAAATGGTGCACAGACATACATGTAGGCAAAACATCTATGCAAATAAATAAGAAAAACTAAAATGTGTTATTTTCAAGTATATTAGTAAAGATGGAGATTACAATGATATCATTATTGAATATTTTAATATTCCATAGGAATATTAAGAAATAATAGGAAAACTTCACTCTTCATTATTTTTTCTCTATTGTCCTGTAGTTACCATTTTATCGGTAATTTTTATTATAAATATTTTTATTTACAAAGTTGATCATAAGAAACACGGGAAAATTTGGACATACCTGTAAGAAATCGCAACATTCTTTAGAGAAATATAATTGCAATTGCTATGACTCACTTTAAAGAAGGAACTTTAAATGAGACCATAGAAAAGAGGAGAATGTGTTTACTTACTACAGGTAATTACTCTGACAGATTATATCATGCAACAGCACTGTTTTGTGTCATTTGTTTAAGCTGTACTGTCTTCTGTGATAAGTAGAAATACATATTGTTACATGAAAAACTTAAAAAATGAATGGCCGATATTTTGAGGAACAACTGTTACCAAATTGGGTGTGAATTTACTACAATGAAAGAATCTTATAGGGCCCTAAAATGCCAAGTATAGGGGCTATATTTAATGGTGTTTTGGGTTGCTTTATAAATATAATAAATTTTTAAGAAGTTCAGAAATTTGAAAAATACAACTCTGCCTAAACAACAGAAAACCCAGTTATAGTCAATATTGTTCCATATTTGACATGTTTTCATAATTTTTATATAAATAAGGGAATAGTATATGAATGTTTTAATATTCTATTAATTGCCGATTTTTCTGAGGCAGTATTTCATGCCTCTCAATTTTACCTCAAACTCACAATATATTGAGTGAAGTCCCTAAGCACTGAATAATCTTTTCTTTATCTCTGAAGTTCTAGGAGTCCAACTATGCATCATAACACTTAACTTACTACTTGTTTTTGAACTTATATAAAAACAATTTATTCGTATTTTTAGAACATGTTTTCAAACATTTCTACCAGCTGGGTGTTGTGGCATATTCCAGTAATCTTCAGGATTCAGGAGGCTATTTAGGAGGATCACCTATCCAAGACTACTCTAAGATACATAGCCAGACTTTGCATCCAAACAAAATAGAAAAAAACAGAAACAAAAACACAAATGCATTTCCAAAGATATCAGCAATTTTGTTTGATATACAAATATTAATTTACTTAACAAATCAATTTTTAGTTATCAGTTATTTACAATATTTATGTGTTAATAAATTCCTTGTCACTGTCCTGTCGAGTGATACTGACTACTTCTGAATACTTACATTTGTTTACCACCCACTCCCTCATTTCTGAAGATTGCATTATATTATAATATGATCCTACTCTTCTGGCTATACTCCAAAGGATAAATTGTTAGCCTTAATCCTTAAACTCTATTAAAGAATGTCTTCTTATATAGTGTCTTGCATTTTTAATGAGCAGTCCCCTTAACAGTGTTAAAAATACCAGATAGAAGCTATGTCTACTATTGGCAGGTAAAAGTAGTGGAAGTAGTGTTGTATGACAAACAACTGAGTTGTGGTGAAAAATAAACAGATGCTAAGAGGAAAACTGTGATAGGCAGCTTTGAAATTCCTATTCGAGTTGATCCTGAGAACAAGTTGGTCCCATGTTTCACAAACTACTGTTGAGTGCCTGCTGTGAGATAATCCTTCTGCATGCTTTGAATATGTATTACTGTCATTGTTTGATAATAAAGCTTATTTGGCCAATAGCAAGGTGGAATAAAGCTAGGAGAGGAAGCCAAACTGTAAATACAGAGAGGAAGAAGGGTAGAGTCAGAGGGAGATGAGAGCCAGCTAAGAGACAAACAATACATGCTGGAGGACAGGTAAAGCCATGAAACCATGTTGCAAAATGTAGATTAATAAAAATTGGCTAATTTAAACTGTAAGAGCTAGTTAGGAATAAGCCTGAGCTATAGGCTGAACATTTTGTAATTGATTCAAGTTTTTGTGTGTGTATTTGGGACTGGGTGATCGGACAGAAAGTCTCTGCCTCCATTCACAAGTGCCTCCGTAGAAGCATAAACTAAAAATTTCCATGTTTTATGCTAGCTTTTGTTTGATTCTTAAACTTACAACAAAAGGAGCTTTAAAAAATATTGTATTGATGTCTTTGAGAATAGAACATGCTTTACATTTGAAATGAATTCCTTAGAATAGGGTATCAAAGGATTTACTGGGTTTTGTTTACTTTATTTTAAAGCCTCTGAACAAGAAGGATTTAAATATACAATGTTTAAAGAAATTAGAAGAGACAAATTTGATGAGATACAATGCTCTAGTTTATTCCTGAAGATAAATTAGAGAAAATAATCACATAGTTAAAATCAGGTAAAAAGCCATTGAAATTCATCATAGAAGAAACTTGGCACATCGTGAACATTTCTATATAAAAAATATTGCATTTAAAAATGCATTAAAATGTCATATGCTAGATATATTATATAAATTCTACTAAATTCTGTGAACTTGTAGCAAAATAGTTACTAACATCATGTTTTCAGAATGACACAAAAATTTAATGTCCTAACTTTCTAATTTTGAGTTTTCATGTATTCACAAAGTAACATAAAGTTAACATAAAGATTATTTTAGTGGGATAGGAATGACACTTTTTTGTACATAGCCTTTATCAGTTTTTTGGGGAACAACTTTAGAAGGATATTTTTCATCTTATTGGGCTCTGGATCACAGAATATTTCCTTTGAGATATTTCTATCCCTATCTGATGTTATTGAGATCAATCACATATTACCTTTATTGTATGTGTTATTATACCTTCAGAATATAACATACTTTCCCAACAATGAAATTATTTTCAAAGAATGAGCATCCATTATAATTTACCACATGTCCAAGAGGACTAAGATCTCCAAGGCACCAAGAAAACTTCATTTCAAACATATAACTGAGCAGTAGATATGTTGTATATTTAATAACCATGGTTGTGTTTAAAGTTAATTTCACTCCTGTAGACACATGTGGTCATGTATGGCATACATGTATGATCATGTAACTTTCTGAACACTATGCTAACTTCATCCTCATTTGAAATTAAATTTTCACCTAATAAGGAATCTTATCTACAGAGTTAGTGCTTTTTTTGATAGTTTAGCATACTGCCTTCTGTATGAAATTCCCTTTGTAAATATCCATTGAATAAATGTGAGATAAGTTAATCTTTATTGTTCTTTGGCTCCTTCACATTATTCTTTCACTCTATAAGAAATTATTATTCAGTTATCTTTATAGATATGGAAACATTTTGATTTAAATACATAATCCCAATCCCTGTGTTCAAATTCAGGTTTGGTAAAATGATTTTAACAGTCATTATTTTCAATAGCACACAAAAATAGGTTTCTTCATCAAATACACTTTAAAAATACACACTAAAGTAGATTAATCACTATGATGGTTACTAATGATTTTCAACATTATAGGATCTAGAAACACCTGGGGGTGGGGTTGATGAATGCCTCTTGAAAGCCCTGTGCATTTTACAAAATGATTAAGAACATACCTAAATATATCACAGAGATATTCCCTGGGCTATAATAAATACATGTAGATATATCCCTAACTCTGGAACAGAGAAAATGGAAAGAATAAGGCCCAACAAAATCCAGAGGAATGTAGAGAGACTGTCAGAGTGCCATTCAAAATAGAATAGAAAGGGACATTTGAAAAATAATGAGTAAGGCCATCTTACTTTGCTCAAGTAAGGCTTTTTTTTTGTAAATGTCTGTCTTCTTCCTTTCCTAATCATAATAAATAGTGATTCAGTAAGGTGATTTCCTGTATCTGATTCAAGAAATGGGCTTATGGTAATGTCTGATTTTTGTATTTATTTATTATTTGTAAATTTTCACTTGGCCCTGATGCATGGTCTCACTTTTGTAAGAAATAAATTGATTTTCCTTTTGTCAAATTTTTATAGCAAGAGGGGAAATCTCAGTAGGTGTAATAATATTCACCCCATGCTCCACCTTGATATGGTATATGGAGGTTGATATAAACTAGAAGAAGGATTTAGCATTAAGATGCGCTACTTGAGTTCAGTAATCTCAATGTCAGCTATGATTTCCTGAATGTCTGTCAGACTACAAATCCTTCCATGAATGTTTTAGAATTTGTTAGCATTCCAAACACAAATTACTCAAAGTTAGTCTACCAGTTTGACATCTACTCAGAACTCTTGCAACTAAGTATATTTTGACCATGCAGGAATGTTATAGTAAAATGTGGGAACTTATAGAAATCACACAAATAATCACCGTGGAAAAATATTCCTTCCCCATGTCACTTTACCAGGTTGGAAACAGGAAGATAGTGTGCCTGCCTTCTTCCCTAAGGGGTTTCTTTGGCCCCAGGGAATGTCAGATTATCTCCAACTCTCTGGCTTAGCTCTAACGTTCTTTACCATCAGCAGAAAGCTATGCCTCACTGCTTGGCACAATGTTTCCCTCTGCTCATTGGAAGCTGCTTTTTCACAGCAGCTGAAGGAGACATTTTGCTTTTGTCAGCATTTTCTCAGAAACTTGTCAAGTGGAGCTCAGCTGCCTGTTAAAGCAGTGGTGATGTCATTCTGTATTTTTGTGAGGGTCTGTAGCTTGCCTCAAGAAGATGAAGGACAGCTGACCATTCCCTCAGTACTCAGAGCTTTTCCAAAGAAGTACAAGTGAAGAATAAGCAGACCCTCTCCCAAGTAACATGATAAACAAAACCCCAAAGCCAATTTAGTGCCAATTGCTACACAAGTAATTTTTATTTTATTTGGTTCTGTCTCCTGTTTTGCTGCACAGAAACTGAAAAGTCAAACGGTTCATTCATTTTCAATTTTATGCTAAAATACAATAAGAGATATAATTCCACTGAAACATTATATATATATATATATATATATATATATATATATAACAATTTCATGAGAAACCTTTACTAATGAGAAGCATTTTATGTTTTCTACCCCACACCATTCTATTAAAATCTATTTGTAACCCACAAAAAATGAGTTCAAAACCCAATAAGTGGTTGCCACCTGCAAATTAAAAATATTGATCTAGTCCAACATCAATTTGATTAATTATTCCTTGTATATGGATTAATCATTTACTTGTTTTCTTAATTAAAAATTGATTAATTTTAATATATATGAAGACAACTGGACTCTTCATTGACAGAGTTTAAAAATCTAACCACAGAGGAAGGTAGTCTCCTATATTCTTGCTATGTGTGAGAAGATATAAATTGAAGTGAAAAGAGCAGTGGGGTGGGAGTTTTTGTCCAGCATCTGGCACCATTTAACTTGAGGACTTTAATACATAGTTTTACTTCCTCAGCTCTAAATTTCCTAAAACATAATGTGAGGAAAATAGTTGTAGTTAACTTATAAGGTCTATTTTAGATAGACTCTGTAATTCTATGCCATTACTTTTAAAGAAATTGCTCTTATGAAGATAAGAGGTAACCCATGTAATCAGCCTAAGTAAGGTTTGGTGACCCTGATGAGTTTACAACATTTGGGCTCCAAAATGTGCTGAATGGTGAGAAAATGCCCTGAGGAGATACATTAGAAGAAAGAACAGTATCTGAGCTCTTAGGACCTCCTGCACAACTCTGAGTTGGGAAGATTTCTAAGTTGAGATTATGTCTAATGTACTAGATCTCTGTCCTTTTCTGTTAATTTCACTACGTGTACATACAAAACCAAAGGCAAATTAAGAATATAGGGTTGTGTAGTCACAATTTCAAGTGGTTGAAAAGAACACTGATATTATTTAATTCAAAATGCATGGTGGTATGTCCAAATTGTATGGCAACTTGGCAGAAAAATAAAGAGTAAGACACTAGCATGGAATGGATTTAGTCAAGAGAGTGGGAAAATTCAGAAATCCTTCCTAAGTGAAAAGGACTTATTTGTCAGCACTTCATCTAAACATAGTGCTAATGAAATTGTTGACAAGTTGATGTGGGAGCTGGCACATGCATTCTGAAAGAATCTTGAATGTTTGGGAGGATACTTTTAATAGAACAAACGTTTTTCTTTGGACTATGTCCAAATGAAGCCGTTAACTTTAATAATAATGGTAAAGAGGCAATCTTGCTTGTTCATAGGTCCTCCAGCAATTTTCAAGAACTGAAAATTGTGTGATGCCTGCAAGCAAGGTTCAAATGAACCTTGTTCCAGCTATGAGATGATAAGAAGATTCATCTCTTATAGCCTATTGGAGGACAACTCCATATCAAAGTAATAAGTATGTACAAAAGGAGTGCTGGGGGCTGGCACTGAGTGCTAAGGTATTTTATGTAGTCTTTGTACTTCCTGCGACTTTTTTCACAATGTTCATTACCAAGGCTTTGTAGTTAACATGAGAGATGAGGCACTATTGGAATCAGTAAGCATGCTGATTTAATTAGAAGTCAGAATTTTTTAGCCAAAGTTCTGACACTTTCCATTAGGATTCAAAACCAAACCATTTTATTTATTTATGACAACATAGTGTTTAATAACATTTCAGAAGCATTTGACTTCTTGATTACATATTCTAAAGAAACCAGTTTATGTCAGCAGGAAGAAAGCCTCCTCTGTGAGAAGCAAACCCATAAATTCCACTCTAAACTGCATGATTTACTTATTAAGTTGCTTGAATTAACTGGTTGTTTTAACATAATTTACATATGAATTTATGATTCCTGAAGGCATATAGGCTGTTTATTTCTGAGAGCTAGAGATCAGGATCTCCAATTCCCATTTACATAATATAAATCTGCAGGCTCCATAATGATTTTACAGTTCAAACTTCTTCCAGAGACATAGTTGCACAGTAGGGGATCCAGGAAACTGATCACTCACCTGCTTTTATAAATAAAACAGAACACTCACTCAGTTATGCATCAGTTACGATGGCCTTTGTTGTTCAGTGGCTGTGGTGAATAGTGGCAATGGAGATTATATGACCTGAAATCTAGAATAATTACTCTCTAGCCCTAAAAATGTAAGTATATATTTAAAACAGCACAAGACAAACCAAATCAATCAAGAAGTTCTTGCCCCTAAGTTCTTAATCCAAGGTCCTTCCTTTGTGGAATCTAGTTCAGTATATCATATTTTCTTACTTTTACATTATAAATATTTGTGATATGTGTATCTCTCTAGAGTTTCCCAGAATCTATACATAATATCCTGTTGCCTGTTCCAATTTAAAAAAATTCCAAAATATCTTTAAACACATCAAACTATCCCTTATTATTATTTCTCTTTTAATAGTGACCAATTACTGTGTTCTCTTTTGCATAAGAATTGCATATAAAGGAAGAAAATTGAAATTCAATCCTTTGCAGTCGCATATACATATAGGATCACACACACACACACACACACACACACAGCACACACACACACACACACAGAGAGAGAGAGAGAGAGAGAGAGAGAGAGAGAGAGAGAGAGAGAGAGATACCTATGATACTGCAAGATTCAGAAACATACCTGATTAGTTAACAATATAAGCATGTCTGGGAATAGGGAATCTCAATTAAGATACTGCCTCTATCAGATTGGCCTACAGGCAAGTCTGGGGGACATTTTCTTGATTAATGGTTGTTGTCAATGGGCCCAGCCACATGCAGAGATTGCCACCCTTACTCAGATGATACTGAGTTATATAAGAAAGCAGACTTAACAAATGATGAGGGGCAATCCAGTAAGTAGCATTTCTTTAAGGACTTTCCTTCAGTTCCTGCCTTGGTTTCTCTCAGTGGTATATGACTTGGAATGTGTAAGTGAAATAACCCTCTACCACATTGATTTTGGTCATAGTCTTTATCACAGCAAAAAAACCTAACTATGGAACATATACCATACTTTCCCAACTAAAGTTATTTGTATCTTATCAGATGACTCTCTAGTGAAACATAAATTATATCTAAGAAATTTTAGAAGTTTTGTTTTAAATCAGTCTTTCTTTTCCTAAAATGGATCAATTGTTATGTCTCATAGGTAATGGCTATCATTGCTTACTATCTCTTATATTTGTTGTATCATCAGAATTTAGTACAGCATAGTTCTTCTCTGAAAGTAAATATTCCAAGGTCCCTAATAGATGCCAAATCTATGGGTAATACAGAACCCTATGCATATTATATTTGTCTTTTGTATGCAAACAAAATTTAAATGAAATTTTAGCTTGAATAAACACTTCTTTCTTACCAATATTGTATCTTTAGTATTTTGAAGGATAGTGATAAAATTAGAACAATTTTCTTCTTCTTCTTCTTCTTCTTCTTCTTCTTCTTCTTCTTCTTCTTCTTCTTCTTCTTCTTCTTCTTCTTCTCAAATGCATGGATTGGATCCTAATCCCTTGTACATTTTATCAATCTAATCAGGCTATGATTTTTCTTTCCTGATTAAGTTCTCAAGTTCAGCTACTTTACTTAGTAGGCCAGGCTTAGAAAAACAGGAGGTATCTGTGGTTATGCTGGAAAACAACTCACAGAGACCCTGTGGGGGATGGGTTCCAACAGAGTTGTAAGAATGATATTTGGAAAAGTCAAATATATAATTATCTTAACTTTGGTAATGGCAAAACAGTATTCAAATATGACATATTTGGCAAAGCATTGACGATTTACACTTGCATACCTGTATTACATGACAGCAAGAGACGATCCATAATCTGTTAAAGTCAAGATATCTTTATTGAGATAAATACCAGCCAAACGCAAGCCAGAGCATGCCCAGGGCAGCTGAGCATCGAGGCCAGGGAGAAGGGGACTTCCATGTGCTCTGCAGCCCCTTCAGAGCCCATCCCATGTCATCCTGACCTCACCTTGACCACCCCTAACAGGCGTGGCTTACTGTCCCCTACATACCTGTATAGCTTTTCTTTCAACATGTTCCTAAATGTACACTGTGTAATTATTTCTTATAATTTGAATCTCTATCTGTTACACAATATTATTTTGGCCATGTGAATGTGTGTTACATTTGTTTCTGTTGTGTTTGTTGACAAGGTAAAGATGTGTTACAATTGTTTGTGCTGTATCTGTTTAATCGTGTAAAGGTATATTACATTTGTCTCACCTTGCCTGCATAAGGCACACAATTGTTCTAATTAAGAGCTGAATGGCCAACATCTAGGCAGAAGAGGGATAGGCAAAGCCGGCAGGCAGTGAGAACAAATAGAAGAATGAGATGGAGAAGAGAAGAGAAGAGAAGAGAAGAGAAGAGAAGAGAAGAGAAGAGAAGAGAAGAGCAGAGAAGAGAAGAGAAGAGAAGAGAAGAGAAGAGGAAGAAAGTGGGAGAAAGGGAGAAACAGAGGGGGATGCCTGGGGCCAGCGAGTCAGGCAGCTGCCAGACAGACAGACACAGAAGCAGGAAAACTAGGAAAAAAAGAAAGAAAGAATGTAAGAAATAAGGAAGGAAGGAAGGAAGGAAGGAAGGAAGGAAGGAAGGAAGGAAGGAAGGAAGAGAAGAAAAAACATAAAAACTCCTGAGGCAAAAGGTAGATAAAGACAAACAGGTTAATTTAAGTTAAAGAAAAGATTTATCCAGAAAAGAGCTTAAGCTAGGCTGAGCATTCATAACTAATATTAAGTCTCTCTTTCATGATTTGATAGCTTGTTTGTGACCACAAACAAAAGGCCTGGTATGCTTGTCTTTTTAAAGATGAGAAGTAATGCTTAATTATTTCTGTGTAATGTAGTGAGTGACATGCTGAAGTAGTGCTATACTGTATGGAAAGGTCTGACTAAAAGATTGACCTTGCCAAATGAAATGTAAATTGAATTGGAATTGTGATACTTATGAGCATATAGATCAGCATCTGTAGAATTCAGTATTGAGGGAAAAGCTTAGGATGTACTCTTAGTTACAAACCACACTTGCCTTGAAACTGAGTTCCATACTTAGCATTACATACCACCACCACAAAAAATGATGGTGTTGGGGCATGCCCTGAATACAACCCCCTACAAAGAGTTTGAGATTAGTAATAACTATAGTAAATGTAATTAACTCCCACAGCCTACTATTTTCTCTGTGAATCATAAATTTGCAGTTTCTGTAATATGTTAAAAGCTCTAATCTTTTATGACTTTTTCCCATTATAATATCTTCCCACTATTTTATTTAGAAACAATCATTTTACATATCAACCCCCCTGTTCCCTTTCACTCCCATCCTTCCATGCCCCCTCCCAACCCTCCCAAACCACCCCCACGTACTCCCCAAGGATGATGAGGCCTTCTATGGGGATCATCAAAATCTGTCACTTCATTGGGGCAGGGCATAGGCCCTCCTCCATGTATCTGGGCTGAAATAATATCCCTCCCCATTGGGAATGGGCTCACAAAGTCCATTTGTGCACTAGGGATAAACACTGGCTCCACTGTTAGAGGTCCCATTGACTTCCCAGGCCTCCTTGCTGGCACCCACATTCAGAGGGCTTGGTTCAATCCAATGCTGGTTCCCCAGCTTTACGACTGGGGTCCCTGTGCTCTCACTAGGGCAGGTCAGCTGGGGTGTGTCATTTTTCCAGCATGGTCTTGAATGCTCTGCTCATCGCTCCTCCTGCTCAGGGGTTAGAGCACTGGTCTTGTATAATATCTTTTTTTTTTTGAAAAGCCCTTCTGATTCTTCTCCCCATTGTGTTCAATTCCTAATTTTCACCCCAGTTTTCATTTGAATATACCGAAAAAATTTTGTTCTTCCTCTGGGATGGAAAAAAAGTTAACATATCATGCTTATAGGATTTTGTAATAGAAAAAAAGATAAAGAAAACCTCATCTTGTACCACTTCTACATGATAGATCCAATCTTTCTAGATCGTTTAATTTAAATAGAAATGGGATTTAAAATTTACAGATGTATGGAATGCTGATGTCTAGAAAATAAAGGAACCACTGTCTGTGTACCGAATCGAGTGTGAACAGTCAACAGTGCCAGGTTAAGTTGCAGAATAGATACAGTCCACAGTTATTTGTAACATAGAAAGGAAACTGAAACTTACTGAGGGAATGGGAATTTGGAAGAAATTATATCTGACATTTCAAGGCTTTTCCAGAGACACAGATTTGTGCTTTTTTTTTTTTTGTTTTCCCTATCAGACAGTGATGTTAACCCTGCATAGTATCTGTAATTGATTTATATGCACTTTGGCAATTTGAACCTTTCACTTACTGCATTGCTAAGGTCTAAACATTTTAGAAAGATTTCATGGATGATCCTACACCAAAGTACATACAGACAGAACCACAAAGAATCAGGGTTTATTTTTTAAGAACACAAGAAAACAGGAGGGAAAAGTGGTGGGGAAAACGAAAAGGAATAAGGGGTAGATTTGACAAAAAAAAAAACCCACTATAAGTATATATGAAATCCTCAAATAGTAAAAATCTAAAAGAAATAGATCTTAGGAAAGCCATTATTAATGATAACATCCTATTCATCTATTAATTTGCCTCATTCAAATGTAAATGAGATCATATAAAGCAACCCAAATAAAAAGCTAAAAAAACTGATAACTTATTAAAGTTGTCTTACTTCCTGCTATGCTAGCTATTATAACTACCCTAAATGCTATGGTTACCTAGATTTTGCTGTACTTCATTTCTTTTTTACTTCTTTCCCTTTCTTCCATATCCCCTTCTTTCCCTTATCCTTTCCTTTGGAGCCTTTCTCAGTCTTTCTTTTTTGCCCTCTGTTTCTGTATTTTTTCTCAAGTAGTCCAGACATGTCCCCCAACTTGCACTGAGGCTAAGTATGGCCTTCAAATCATGATCCTCTTGGTCCCATAAGGACAGCGATTAGCCAAATGTGCTGCTAGTCCCACAGATTTCTATATCTAGCTTTATTTCTATATGTAAATAAAAGTATAGTCTTAGCTGTTTGTACTGGTTTTTTATATTATATACTTGAATTTTCCTTTTGCATCACCAACTCTTTTCTTGGGAGTTGTTAGGTTTATCTTTTAGGTGGATCCTATGGATCCATTGTCATTCCTACACAGGGCATTGTAAAAGAAACCTTCATTGTTGTAAATTGAATGCACATAAAATAGATTATCTTTTATGATCTTAGTTTGTGTTCCTATGAATACTCAGAGTGTCATTAGTTTATTCATGCATTTAGTGACATATGTATTTCTTCTATGGAATTCATACTTGTGTCTTTTATTAATCTTTAAGATATGGGTTTTTAGTGTTTATAATAAACATAATTCTTATTGAAAACATTTTACTGACTATACTTAGTATAAATATATTTTCTCAGTCTCAGAATTATGTTTTTACTTTGCTTAGGGTACTTTTTGCTAAGCAGAAATTGTTGTTTTTATGACCAATCATATCCAGTTTTTCTGCAAGAGCCAAGATACTTTAAAATTTATGTAACATATTTCCCCACACTTTGAATAGAGCAATATTTTCAACTATGATTTCTGCTACTTTGTAGCAATTGAGTATATATTTTACATGGTTTTTTATTAAGAATAATCATTTTTATGTCTGTTATTTACATTGATTTTTCCTAATGTTCTGTTATATTCCATATTTCTTATGGGACAGTTATGTATAATGCACATCTGTATCCCAATCTTTCTTACATTCTGTTTATCCCTTTATCTGTGTCAATGAAAGTTCAACATGGTTCTATATTCACAACTATAAAATAAGTCCTTAAATCTTGCAGACATGTCCATCTGGAGTGGTGTTATTGTTGGAAGTTAGCTACGATTGTATTTTTACTATACAAAATAAATTTTTAAATTATATTTTCAAACAATTCAGTTTTTATTATAATTAGAATCTAGGTATCTATGTAAATTAGATAATTGATACCTTTTCATAACTTTCTTATCTCCTTTTTAGTTTTTATTATTCTAGGAAATTAACTAGTTTCTTGAGAACAGAGATTGCACATATTTTCATTATATTTACTTGTAGATAATCAGTAGTGCTAAAATTTTATTTCATGTTAAAATATATTTTGGTAATAGCTTTTGCATAATGCCTAGAAATGCAATAGGCATTTGTTGTGAATTTTTAAATTTAATCAGTGTTTTAAAATAATTAATACAAAGTTTTTAAGTGTCTTATTTCTGTTTAATATATATTTAATATAGTATTAATCTTTTGGTTCATAAAATCATTTTTTGCTTTTATCCACTTTTAGGGTTGTTTTTAAAAAAATATTGATGAAATAACGCAGCATAGTTTCTTAATATTGTCAAAGAAACTATTAGCTTCTTCTTTGCTATTAATTCTTTGTTAATTAGTATTAGTACTTATATTGTGGATATTATGCTTAATGGAGAAAACATTATGAAACCATGGATTTAAACATTTTAAAATTTAGGTAACAAATTAATATCAGAATCTTCAATTTTTAGAAGCTTCAATTTTTTAGTTTCTTTTTATTTTATATTTTCCTTTCATTGAAAGTAGATTTTTCTCACATAATATATTCTGATTACACTTTCCCCTCCTTTTACTCCTCACAGCTCCTCAACACCTCCCTTCCCATATGGATCCAATTCCTTTCTGTGTCTCATTAGAAAACAAATAGGCCTCTAGGGGATAATAATAAATTAGAATATAATATATATATAGCATAAGATAAAACAAACACTAGCACATTGGTATTGGGAAAGACAAATAAGCAAAAGGACAAGAATCTAGCAGAAGGTACAACAAATACATACTTGTTTTACATGCAGGAATCTGATGAAATCACTAAACTGGAAGCCCTAATATAGAGAGAAAGGATGTGGTAGAGAACCATGTGGGCCCCGTGCAGGCTTCCTCAGTCTCTGTGAGTTCAGATGAGCTTGCCTCATGTTGATTGTTGTTGACGTCTGTTGCTTACCATACTATTTTAAAGGCTTGTATGTGCTGTTGCAGGTGTAAGCATTCCATCCTCTTTAGAGTCAATTCTTGTTGATTTCTTGAATATGCCACATTTTGTTTCCTTACTACTTGACAGACACTGGTGTTATTCACATGTTTTATCTTCTGTCAATAATGTTGTTATGAACACACACACACACACACACACACACACACACACACACACATATACATATACATATACATATATATATATATATATATATATATATATATGTACACCTGGTTCTTGTTTTCATATTTTATATGCTTAACTAGAGATGGATTAATGGTCATTCTTGGTACAATAGTTTGATGAATATCATACTTTTGACTCATGCTCTGACAATTATATTATTTTAGTAGCAGTGCATTAATTAGTCTAAAATCTCTATACACTGTCACTATTACTACTTTCTATTTCTTTAATTGTAAATATCCCAATGAATGGAAATAATACCACAATTTTATCATTATTATATTATTATCATCATCATTATTTTACCTAAAAATTAGAGTTGAGTTTCTGTTTATAGTCAAATCACTTGTTTGTAAACATATATATTGACAACATACATCCATTTCCAGTAAGGTGTCTTAGTTTTAGCAATTCTTTCTATATCATAGGTATTATCTGTTTAATAATTACTTTGACATAAACAATTTTTAACTTCCTATATTGGTTTGAATAGAAATACCCCCCAAGACTCATGTGTTTGAAAGCTTGCACCATAGGTGTTGGAACCCAGCCCCCATGGGGTCTCTAAGAGTTGTTTTCCAGCATAACCACAGGTACCTCCTATTTTCCTGACCTCACCCCACTGGGATCAATATCCTGTTGTGAACCCTTTGACCTGGGTTTTTTGTAAGTTTGTATATAAGGCTGCTCCACAATAAAGGTGAGAGACAATCTCTCAGAAAAGGACCAGGAGTCTTGTGGTTCATCCAAATCTCCAGGCTTTCTCCCAATGCTTGGACTTAGTGGTGGCCAAGAGCAGCCACACATAGGGAGTGGCACTATTAGAGGTGTGGTCTTATTGGAGTATATGTGGTCTTGTTGGAGGTAGTGTGACTGTGGGGGTGATCTTTGATGTCTCATAGGCTCAACTACACCCAGTGCAGGACAAACAGTTTACTTCCCATTGTCTGCAGATCAGGATGTAGAAATCTTAGCCACCTCTAGAGTACTTAGTCCATCTGTGTGCCACCATGCTGATAAGGGACTGAACCTCTGAACAGTAAGCCAGCTCCAATAATACGTTTTTCTTTATAAGAGTTGCTGTGTTCATGCTGTCCCTTCACAGCAAAAGAAACTCTAAGGCACTCGTGTTGCACAGTAAATTCAGAACAAGATGGCAACAGTAATTAGGTGTCCAAAATACCAATAAAAATTCTTGACATAATAATTAGGTAAAACATAATCTGAAATCAAATAGGCACGATTTTCTCTAGTTCTTTGAGAGTCTCATGTGTTTTGATCATACCTCACTTTTCTCCGTTCTTCCCAGATTCATCTCCCTTCCCTGCACAACCAAATTTCTTTAATATTTTAAAATCTTTCAAAACCAATTTTGTGATTCCCAGATATTCTTGGATATGATTTCTTCTCCTAGATAGTGGTCCACTTACCAGGGAATATACTCTCAGAGAAAACTGTCTCTCCATGTCCTAGCAGCTAACAGTTGCCAATAGCTCTACAGTTTGAGTTAGTATTATGTGCCTCCTTTCCCTCTCCATACTGGGATTTGATCTGGCTTGTACAGGTTTTGTACGTGCTACCCCAAAGAATGTGAGTTCATAGGTTCATTTGCACTGATGTGTTCAGAAGATACTATATCCCTGTCATCAATTGTCTCTGGCTTTTAAAGTCTTTCAGAATCCTTTTCTGAAATGATCCCCGAGGCTTGAAAAGAAGGGAGTAAAATACAGTAGTCCCCAATCTCTTATACTCTTCATGATGACAAGTTGTGGATAACTGTGTTAATCAATCTACTATAATTTAAAGCTTCTCAGATGAGAGATGACAGATGCCTTGACCTGTGAATATAACTGTAAGTCAGAATGACTCTATATAATTCTATTTCCATTTAGCAGTATAACACTAGTAGAATCTCTGCTAGGGCCTATAACCTTTCTAGCTATAGGTTTTTAGCCCAATAATGGTACAAGAGTTGGATTTCATCCTGTGTAGTAAGACAGATCCAATCAGAAGATGTTTGGTTACTCCCATGATGTTTGTTCTACTCTTGGATCAGTGGGCATTTTTTTAGGCCTGCTGAGTTCAAAGAGTTCATAGATCAGAATGAGTGATGATGACGGTTTCTCTCTTGTGACTTACATAGGACCTTCCAGCACTATAAAAGTTATCCAGTATTGTAAATGGAGTTCTTCGTTGGCCTAGAAAATAAAAAGCCAGAGTCAAATATTGAGGGAAATGCCGAGAGATAAGAGAGAAGGAGCAAACCACAGCATACCTTACCTCCTTAGCATCTCAGCAGACAAGAGCAAAATTTCCCATTTCTCCCTGCCTATATCCTGTTTCTGCCCAGCTACATCACTTCCTGTCACTCTGTACAGACCTCTATGGTTAGCTAGTGGCAAGGTCTATTCTCTGATCCTCAGGCAGTCTTTATTTGTACAAGCAAGATATCACCACACAGCAGTACTAAGGCATCCAGATTGACTTTGCCATGTTTTATGACTTAAACATGCAGTGTTTTCAAAAATACAGTCTTATTGCCATGTTCTGGGAGTGTAACAAAAGGCAAGGGCAATAGCCTATTATGAATGGGGTTCTATAGGAACTCATTGTCCAACAATCCTTCTCTCCCCCCAAAACAATCAATACCTGGTGCTAGGCTTGTTATTTATTAGTCTATGATTTCTACTAGGAGCATTGTTGCCAGTGTTATAAGGTAATTCCATTTTAAATCTTTTAAAATTCTTGTGTGTGTGTGTTTCTGTGTGTGTGTGTGTGTGTGTGTGTGTGTGTGTGTGTGTGTGTGTGTATAATCTGTAATGATTTGGGTGGTCTATAAGACTTTAATGGCAAAGAACTAAACAAGAATTCACATATGGCACTACCACTGGATATTTTAATTTTAATCTCTCTCTATATATATGTACATACACAAATGTATATATATATATATATATATATATATAAATGCAAACACACCTATAGAGAGATAAGAGAGAGAGAGAGGGAGGGAGAGAGAGAGAGAGAGAGAGAGAGACTTGGGGTTTTATTTCTTTTTCAGTTCAGATTAGGAACAAGCTTGCTTCACATGTCAATCCCTTCTCCCTCTCCCTCTTCCTCTTCCTCTCCCTCTCCCTCTCCCTCCCCTCCCCCCCAACTCTCCACCAGTCCCCCACCCCATCCCTCCTCCCCTGGGAGGGTAGGGCCCTCCACAAGGGCTCCCCAAAGTCCACCACATAATCCTGGGCTGGGCCTAGGCCCTCCCCATGTGTCCAGGTCAAGAGAATATCCCTTCATGTGGGATGGGCTCTCAAAGACCCTTCTTACTCCAGGGAAAAATACTAATCCACTACCAGGGGCCCCCTAGAGTGCGGAGGCCTCCTCATTGACATCCATGTTCAGGGGGAGACTTAGGGTTTTATTGCTATGGAGAAACACCATGACCACAAATTTATGTAACAAGCAATAAATACTCCTTTGCATGGCTGTTCAGAGTTCAATTCATAGACACTGTTCCTCCCTGCTGCCAAAGACTATTAATTACATTCTGGAATGACCATCTTTCTTTGATAATCCCACACAAAACCTTACAAGGGTGGTTATTGTCATGAAAGAAAAAAATTAGCAAATGGAGATGATGTGTGGGAACAATGCAACTCTAAATAATGGTAGTGGGATGAAAATCAGCTCTGCTATTAGGGAAATCAGTATTCTGGTTCCTTAACAATCTAAACATAAAACCACTCTATCTCTATATTCTACCTATTCCACTTCAGAATCAGTTTAGAAAACTTTTTTTTACTTTGAGGTAGAGCCTTACTATGTGGTCAGTGTTGGCGTCAAATTTATAATCTTCCTGCTTCAGGTACCAGAGCACTGAGGTTGAAAGCATCTGTGCATGCCACTTACTCTAATCCATGTTGGGTTTTTATGGGAATACTAAGAATTCATAGTCATAGCTTTACCTTTCATAAAAGCCAAGGCAAGCAGTCTGTCTAGGTACCCGTCATTATATAAGTCTATGAATAATATGTAGATAACTGAGTATTATTTACCCATGCATAATAAATTAGATTTACACCACTGAGATGTCTCAAATCGCTTACTCCCTAGACTGACAATCTGTAATAGATCATCAGGACCAATACGGTAGAAGGAGAAAACCTAATATGACCTCCACATGAATTCTGTGGCACACATGTACCCATATACATATATTCACACACCACAATGAGAAGAGTGAAATGATGTTACTTGTAGATTGATGAATGGAACTTAGCTTGATCAAGTAGAAGAAAATAAGCAATTCACAAAATGGGAAATATATCTTTCTTCCACATGTGTAATATAGGGGAATGATAGAATATGATAATTTCCTGAGTGACAGACTGTTGAAGTTGTGAAATAGGAAAAAATATAAAGAAGAGGATAGTAAAGAATTGTAGAGGGGTAGAATACGATCAAAATTCATTATATGTGCATATGGAAATATGATGAAGCCCATTAATTTGTACACATAATATATGCTAATAAAAATAAGGCACTAAAAATTTGAACAGTGGCTGGCCATGGTTCTGCATGCCTATAATTCTAGCACTCAGGGGAATGAGGCAGGAGGGTTATAAATTTAAGGTCAGTCTTGGTTGCATAATGAGATTCAGGCCTCCCAGTTCTATACAAGGTCCTGTCTCCAAAAAGAAGAATATTAGTTTCACAGCCAAGAAATTAAATGCAAAGATAAAACTACTTCTTTTAGCTTGTTCAATAAGCATAAATGTAAAATAAAATTAAAACGATGGCTTAAAAATAATAAAAAGATCTGGGCGTTGGTGGAGCATGCCTTTAATCCCAGCACTTGGGAGGCAGAGGCAGGCGGATCGCTGTGAGTTCGAGGCCAGCCTGGTCTCCAGAGTGAGTGCCAGGATAGGCTCCAAAGCTACACAGAGAAACCCTGTCTCGAAAAACCAAAAAAGAAAATAATGAAAAAATTGATAGAAACCATTAGAACAAACAAATCAAACAATACAGAGCCTTTTAGACCACAGGTTGCAGTCTTATATAGGGTTATATGACTGAATTGGGGGAATGAAACATTTGGCAGCTATAAAAGGTATCAGAATCTTCAACTATGAAAGATTTCAAATCAGCCATATGATAAATTTGCAATGCCTCTGATAGTTCTACCCTGATATTTCATATAATGTCACTGAAGGATTCATAATGAACATGCAATACATGCATTGTGCATTGTGCTTGTAGTTGAGCCATGTGTGGTGGTTAATGCTTCCAACCTAACTAAATCTGGAATTTCCTGGGAAGGGAGTCTGAGAGATTACATTAATTGAGGTGGAAATGCATACCTACTATGAATGGCACCATTTCCTAGGCAGGGGATCTTGAACTGGGCACTAGTATACATACATTTTTGCTCTGTATTCTAGATCATGGATATGATGATAATTGCTTCTTCAAGATCCTGTCACAAAGACTACACCATTATGATTTGTTATAAGGTGCAATTGTGAGCTAAAATAAACCTTTCTTTCCTTAAGTTGATGCTGTGTTTTATCAGAAAAAAAGGAGAAAAACTAAGATACCTGATTGAAGTACCTAAGCTCAGATTTGAGCTGTCAATGTTATGAATCACAATATTTATCCAGTTTACACATTTTTCTTCTCATAAGGAAGAAAATGGCTTCATTATAGAAATGAACAATGTATTTCCTTACCAATGTTCTTTAACATGTATCAGTTTAGTATATCTTTGATTTGCATTGCATCAGCACATTTACTAGTAAAATTGCCATTTGTGTTGTTGACTTGATTTTCATGAAGAATCATTATATGTATTTGGGCTTAGGATTTCCTAACATCTCATAATATCTGAATTAGCTTGAAACTTACTTTTGCCATTTTAGGCTACATATTTATGAGTAGTATCATTCTCAGCATTGACAATTTTAAAATCTAATTATCCATCAACTTTAAAAAGGTTGACTATCTTGCAGAATCAAACATTCCAGTCAACATTTAATTATGTAAAAGTAAGCAAGCACATCTATTCCAGTATACATAGTTGTTTTCCTCTTTGATAAGTGGTAAAATATAATGTATATTAAAGGATATTTTTACAATAAATTTCTCCTTTTTACATTTTATATTTTTTACTTTTAATTTTATTATATTGCAAAAGGGTTTACAGTATAAAATGCAACACATTTAAACGTATTATAAAATTATTTTGTCTTATTTTTATTTTTCTTCTTTTGTAATCCTACAGATATATATATATATATATAATATATATATATATATATATATATTTCTGTTTAGGGATTTTTATGGAGTTCCTGAGCTTGCAAGGAAGTGGGCCTTTGTATCTGTCTTTTTCTTGTGCCTTTTCTTGGGCTCTTTTCCTTCTGTTTGTTTGTGTTGCCCTATTATTATGTTTTTATTTTTATTTTGTCTTAATTTAGTTTTTATTCTTATACCTTAGAAGCCTGTGTATTTTCTAATGAGAGACAAAAAGGGAGTGGACCCTATGGAAAGCCTCACCATCCAGGGGGAGGAGAGAAAATATGTGACAGATAAGGTTTTATTGGGGGGGCGGGTAGGGGAGGACGGGTGGGAGAAAGGAAATGGGATTGTCATGTAAAACAATCCTGTACCTAATTCAAATAAAAAAAGTTGGGGGAAAAAATAAGGGAGTGGATTCAGTTGGGAGGGGAAATGGAAAGGAACCAGAAGGAATATAGGGAAGTGAAAACATAATCAGAATATATAATATAAAAATCCACTTTAAATAAAAGAAAAAAGTATATATTTACTCTTTTATGATGCAGTTTAACATATTTACCCTGTAATAAGTGAATTCTAAAAAATGATTACCTTGTGACATAATTTTAAAATTAGGGCAAAAATTCTTAGAAAGTGATGTTTATCAAATTGATTCAACAAGAAATAAAAGAACTAAATGGATTTATCAGAAATATGGAAGGGTGAGAACAGTATTGAAAGAGACTAATTTTGTTTCCAATGTCCCTTATTTTTCAATGAACTATGCCTTTCCTACAATTTTCCTGAACCTACATATTGTGCCAACCATTGGGATGAGAGCAGAAATGATGCATATAGGACTACTTCCAAATATATCAGAGGATCCTGAATTTCTCTAATGTGATTATAAAGAAGATCAACACCACCAGTCATGGTTGGCGCACACCTTTAATCCCAACACTCAGGAGGCAGAAGCAGGCAGATCTTTGTGAGTTCAGAGACCACCCTGGTCTGCAAGAGCTAGTTCCAGAACATCCTCCAAAGCCACAGAGAAACCCTGACTCGAAAAACCAAAACAACAACAACAAAAAAAGAAGATAAGAAGAAGATCCACATCTTCCCACAAATTCTCAAAGTGGTTTGTGACGCCTTGTCTTAGTTAGGGTTTCTATTGATGTAAGAAGACACCATGACCATGGCAACTCTTACAAAGGACAACATTTAATTGAGGTGGTAGTTTACAGTTCAAAGGTTCATTCCATTATTATCATGGTGGGGGAAATGGCAGCATGCAGGCAGATTTGGTGCCAAAGAAAAAGCAGAGAGCTGGGCAGTGGTGGCACACTCCTTTAATCCCAGCCCTTTGGAGGCAGAAGGATATCTGTGAGTCTGAGACCAGCCTGGACTACAAGAGCTAGTTCCAGGATAGCCTCCAAAGCCACTGAAAAACCCTGTCTTGAAAAACCAAAACTAAACAAACAAACAAAGTAAATAAATAAATAAATAAATAAATAAATAGATAAATAAATAAAAAGCTGGGAGTCCTACATCTTGTAGGCAACAGGAAATTGTCTAAGACACTGGGCAGTATCCTGAGAATAGGAAAACTCAAAACCCATCCCCCACAGTGACTAATTCCTCCTACAAGGCCATACCCACTCCAACAAAGCCAAACTTCCTAACAGTCCCACACCCTATGAGATTCCATGGACCAATTACATTCAAACTACTATATTCCACCTCCTGGCACCTATAAGTTTGTAACAATATCATAATGCAAAATGCTCTTAGTCTAACTTCAAATGTTCTAATAGTATACCACAGTCTCAACAATGTTTTAAATTCCAACATTCCAAGTCTTTAATCAGATTCATGCAATCTATTGACTGTAATCCCCTATAAAATCAATAAACAGATTACATATTTCCAACATATAATGGCACAGGATAGACTTTGTCATCCAAAAACATAGGGAAGGCAGCATAGTTAGGAAATACTGGACCAGCTGGGCAAACTCCAAACTCTGCATTTCCATGTCTGATGTCAAAACACTCCTCAGATCTCCAACTCTGTTCAGCTTTGTTGATTGCAACACACCTCCTTCTTTTGGGCTGGTTCCACTCCCTTTTAGCAGCTCTCCTTTTCAAGTATCTCATCACTCTGGCATCTCTAACATCTTGGGTTTTCCATGGTAATCAATGTTCCAACTTCATAGCTTCATGCAATGGTCTCTTTACTAGGCCTATATTTAGGAACATTCCTGATACATGCCTGGGCTCAGCAGGCTTCCTTAGGCTTGGGGGCAAATTCTTTAGCCCTTTTCTTTTATCCATAACTCCAGAACCATGGGGCCAAAGCTTCCAATTTGCACTGGTTACTGGTGCTGATACATGCCCCCCCCTTGTTTAATTACATCCTCACCAGATTTCTGTTTTCCTTCATTGCATAAGCTTAGCTGTCCTGAAACTGGATCTCTAGACCAGGCTGGCATCAAACTCAGGGATTTTCCAGCCTTCACCTTGCCAGTGCTGGGATTAAAGATGTGTACCACCCCATCCTACTCTAAGCTTGTCTTTAGTTCCTTTTCACAAGGTGGAAAGTTAACTGAGTAGTATCTTGCCTTCCTTTATTCCATTTCTTAATCTGTTTTTCTCCTTTAACAGAATACTTAGCTCCATTCCACTTCCTGGTGCTCTTTTTCCCCTGAAAAATTATATTTTGTAATTTTTCCTGCTCAGCTTGCTTCTTTTGATTATAAATATTCATTTGACTTACAACTAATAACTACACGACAGGTCTATACTAGTGTTTTGAGATTTTGTCTGGGAATGGAATTAATACAAAACTCTTTAGTTTAGCCTCAGGCAGACTCATCCAAGGGAAAAAGGCAGTCACTTTCTTTGCTGAAATATCACAAGAATGATCTCAAGGCCACATATTAAAATTCTTCTCTAAAACCTTTTGAGGTATCCCCCTACAGTTAATCAAATCACACTTAGAACCACTGTCTTCCATGTGCCTGTTAGTATGCCTATGAAGCAGTGTTTAAAGCATTCCACTGCTTTCATAACCCTAAGTAGCAGTCCATACTACTCCCAAGATAAAAGATAGTCCAGCCTATCACAGCAACACCCCAGTCCCTGGTACCAACTTTTGTTATAATTAGGGTTTCTACTGCTGTGAAGAGACACCATGACAATGGCAACTACTATAAAGGAAAACATTTATTTGAAGTGGTGACTTGGAGTTCAGAGTGTCAGTCCACTATCATCTTGGCAGGGAACATAGTGGCATAGAAACATAAATGTGACTGGAGAAATAACTGGGAATCCTACATCTTGCAGGCAGCAGGAAATTGTCCAGGCCATTGGGCAGTGTCTTAAGCATAGGTAACTTCAAAGCCTGCCCCTACAGAGACATACTTCATATACATTGAAAATACATCAGACAAGCAACTTGTAAGGATTTTCATCTGGACTCTAGGTGACCTCCCTCAATTTATAAAAAAAAAAAAAAAAAAAAAAAAAGCTTATAAGAAGCCTTTTGGAGAGGATCCAGGAGACAAGTAACCATTTTGTCTCAGGCTACCCTGAGCAGCAACTGATTCTCAGTGTTAATCTTGTATTTCCAGTGGGGATCTGATTGGAGAATTGTGGCTGCCCCCACGCAATAGGAATTGCCCATGTGTTGGAGCTCATCTGTGTGGTCTTTTTTATTTTTTATTAGAAACAATATTCTTTTACATATCAATTCCAGTTCCTTCTCCCTCCCCTGCTCCTCAAGGATGGTGAGGCCTTCCATAGGGGATTTTCAAAGTCTGCCATATCATTTGGAGGAAAGCCTAGACCATCCCTCGTGGGTCTAGGCTAAGAGAGTATACCTGTATGTGGCGTGTGCACCCAAAGTCCATTTGTGTATTAGGGATAAATACTGATTCACTACCAGAGGCCCTATAGATTAAACAGACCTCCAAACTGGCATCGTCATTCAGTGGGTCTGGAACATTCTTTTGCTGGTTTCCCAATTATCAGTCTGGGGTCCATGAGCTCCCCCTTGTTAATGTCAGCTGTTAGTGTGAGTTTCTCTAGCTTGGTCTTGACTCCTTAGCTCATCACTTGTCCCTCTCTGCAACTGGATTCCAGAGTTCAGCTCAGTGTTTAGCTGTGGGTGTCTGCCTCTGCTTCCATCAGCTACTGGATGAAGGCTCTAGGATAATATATAAGGTAGTCATCAATCTCATTATAGGGGAAGAGCAGTTAAGGTAGCAACTCCACTATTGCTTAGATTGTTAGTTGGGGTTAACTTTGTAGATCTCTGGTCATTTCCCCAGTCCCAGATTTCTCTTTAAACCTATAATGGCTCCCTCTATTATGGTATCTTTTTTCTTGGTCTCCTCTATTCTTCCTCTGACTCCCTCATGTCCTCCTCACCTCTCCTCTTCTCCAATTCTCATTCTCCTAGCTCTCTCTCCCATCCTCCATGCTCCCAATTAGCTCAGGAGATCTTATCCCTTTCCCCTTCTCCTGGCAAACATGGGTCCCCATTGTTTCCTAACTTTTCTGGCGGTCTAGATTGTAGGCTGGTAATCATTTGCTCAATGTCTAACATCCATATATGAGTGAGTACATACCATGTTTGTCTTTCTGTGACTGGGTTACCTCATTCAGGATGGTTTCTTCTAGTTCCATCCATTTGCCCGTGAATTTCAAGATTTCATTTTTTTTTCTGCTGAGTAACACTCCATTGTGTAAATGTACCACATTTTCTCTATGTATTCCTCAGTTGAGGGGCATCTAGGTTACTTCCAGGCTCTGGCTATTACAAATAATGCTGCTATGAACATGGTTGAACAGATGCCCTTGTATGAATGTGCATCTTTGTGGCATATGCCTAATAGTGGAACTGCTGGATCTTGTGGTAGACTGATTCCCATTTTCCTGAGGAACCAGCGTACTGATTTCCAAAGTGGCTGTATGAGTTTGCATTCCCACCAGCACTGGAGGAGTGTTCCCCTGTCTCCATATCCTGTCCAGCATAAACTTCCATTGGTGTTTGTGATTTTAGCCATTGTGACAGGAGTAAAATGGTATCTCAGAGTTGTTTTGATTTGCATTTCCCTGACGGCTAAGGATGTTGAGCGCTTTCTTTTTTTAATTTTTTAAATTTTAGTTAGAAATAAGATTATTTTACACGTCAATCCCAAGTCCCTCTCCCTCCCCTCCTTCCCTGCCCCCCCCACCCCCGACTAACATCCTACCTATCCCATACTCTTTCTGCTCACCATGGAAAGTGAGGCCTTCCATAGGGGGTCTTGAAAGTCTGTCATATCCTTTGGGATAGGGCCTAGGCCCACCCCCTTGTGTCTAGGCTCAGGGAGTATCCCTCTATGTGGGATGGGCTCCCAAAGTCCATTCCTATGCTAGGGATAAGTACTGATACACTACAAGGGGCCCCATAGATTTCAGAGGTCTCCTCACTGACACCCACATTCAGAGGGTCTGGATCAGTCCCATGCTGGTTTCTCAGCTATCAGTCTGGGGACCAAGAGCTCTCTCTTGTTCAGGTCAGCTGTTTCTGTGGGTTTCACCAGCCTGGTATCCTTATGTGTCTTTCAGCCATTTAGAGTTCTCCATTGAGAATTCTCTGTTTAGTTCTGCACCCCACCTTTTAATTGGATTCTTTAGTGTTTTGTTGACTAGCTTCTTAATTTCTTTGTATATTTTAGAGATCAGCCTTCTGTAAGATGTGGGCTTGTTGAATATCTTTTCCCATTCTTTGAGCTTCCATTTTGTCTTGTTAACTGTGTCCTTTGCCATACAGAAACTTCTCAGTTTCAGGAGGTCCCATTTATTAATTGTTTATCTCAGTGTCTGTGCTACTGGTGTTATGTTCAGTAAGCAGTCTTCTGTACTGATTCCTTCAAGGATACTTCCTACTTCTGCTTTGAATAGGTTCAGTGTGGCTGGATTTATTTTGAGGTCTTTGATCCATTTGGACTTAATTTTGTGCTTGGCAATAGACATGAATCTATCTGCAGTCTTCTACATGCCAGCATCCAGTTATGCCAGCACCCTTTGTTGAAGATGCTTTCTTTTTTCCATTGTATACTTTTATCTTCTTTGTCAAAACTCGGGTGTTTGTAGGTGTGTGGGTTAATATCAGGGTATTCAATTTGATTCCACTGGTCTACCTGTCAATTTTTGTGCCAATACCAAGCTGTTTTCAGGACTATAGCTCTATAATAGAGCTTGAAGTCAGGGATGGTGATGCCTCCGAGTTTTCTTTTATTGTACAGGGTTCTTTATTGCTATCCTGGGTCTTGAGTAGCTGACCAGACCCCTTTCCTTTTCCTCAAGGATGAGAGTAGAGGAAAGAATAACATAGAAGTTGTGCCTGGTAAGATTACAGGGTTGAGTAAATTTCTTGAACTCTTTGGGGAAGTTAGAAACAGAGAAAGTTACAGCAGAGAAAGTACCAAGGCACATTTCTATCTTGGAGAGTTCAGTCATAGAAAAAGGCATATGTACATAAGAATGCCATTAGGACCTGTCACTTTCCTGAAGGGATAAAGCCCATTAGTGTGGGAGTAGGTGTGATCTTCAGGAGCCAATGATGGCAGTGTAGTTAAGGTTGAGTTAGCTTTGGGACAGGGAGCTGTTTGAGGAAGTACCAGATAATTAGGTTGAAGTTGAGGAAGAGAGTTAGGCTGAGGAACTGCTGGGGTGGGACTGAAACTTTTCTATCAAACTCAAAAAGAGTGGAAACGGAGGTATCCAGATCATGGTCAGCTTCAAGAGGCGTTTGGCTTTTGCCAGGAGATCCTGGTGAATATGGCATGAGGTACAGAGGGAAGGGTGAGAAGAAAGAGCAGAGAAAGCCCACCCATAGGTGGACTCAGACAATTTGTCCATGCATTGGCATTGTTTCTCAAGATCAATAAGGATTTGGTAGTCAAATGCTTCATCTTTTGTCCATTGAGCCTAAACGCCAAGTATGAATTGTGGCTAGTCCACATTGCAATAAAAATTAGGCAGCAAGTCTAAGAGTGACAACACTAAGTCTGCCTGTGTGTGGAGACTTTAGTAGACAAGAAAGTTGAGTTGAGGGGTTATGTTTTGGGTGGGAAGAGCTCATGGTCAGAGTGAGATAGGCAGATGTGGGGGAGATATCTTTAGTTCCCTCTGCAAAGGGAATAGACTTGGGTAAGTGTAGTAACAATAATTTCAACACTGGGAGTCCACAAGCAGACCCTAAGACCATCAGAGAAAATTGTTACAAATTTCAGAGAAGTGTCCCTTTCTACATTAAAGAGTGAAAGAGTCCAGTAACTTAAGATGAAGCTCCATGGCACACTGGTGTTCCTTTTATATTAAAAGTAGACAAAGTAGGGAGCTCTGTAGGGGGTTAGAGGGGGAGATACAAGTGGAAAGAGAAGGTAGAAGATAAAATAGTTGGATACCCACAAATAATGCATGCGTAATTCTAATCAAACAGGTAAAAGACCTGTATGACAAGAACTTCAAGTCTTTGAAGAAAACTAGAGATGATATCAGAAGATAGAAAGATCTCCCATGCTTCTAGATTGGTAGGATTAACATAGTAAAAATGGTTGTCTTACCAAAAGCAATCTACAGATTCAACATAATTCCCATCAAAATTCCAACACAATTCTTTACATACCTTGAAATAACAATACTTAATTTTGTATGGAAAAACAAAAACACCCAAGATAGCTAAATGATCCTGCATAATGAAGTTTTTTAGGTATCACCATCCCTGACTTAAAGCTCTTCTACAGAGGTACAGTAATAAAAAACAGAATGATAATGGCATAAAAGTAGATAAATGGATTGATGGAATCAAATCTCAGATGTAAATCCACATCCTTATGGACACCTGATTTTTTGACAAAGAAGCCAATATTATACAAAGAAAAATAGAAAACATCTTCAACAAATGGGTGCTAGCATAACTGAATGTCAGAATATAGAAGAATGCAAATAGATCCATATCTACCACCCTGCACAAAACTCAAGTCCAAGTGGATCAAAGATCTCAACATAAATTCAGTTACACTGAACCTGACAGAAGAGAAAGTTGGACAGAGCATTCAATGCATTGGCACAGGAGACAACTTTCTGAATAGAACACTAATTACACATGCACTAAGATGAACAATTAGTAAATGGGACCTCATTAAACTGAAAAGCTTCTGTAAGTCAAAGGACACTGTCAATAAGACCAAGTGACAGCCTAAAGAATGGGAAAAGTTCTTCACCAAGCCAACATCTGACAGAGGACTGATATCCAAAATATTTAAAGAACTCAGCATATTAGTTTCTGTATCTTTAATAATTATAAAGACAAGGATGTTATACTTCATATACTTAGTTTACTTCATGTATTTAGAATCTATGTATCATTAAAATACTTAACTTATAATGATTATGTTACCAAGTAATTTTAAATCATTTCATATATATAATTTTGAAAAGAAGTTAATTATGCAGTTACCTCATCATTGTTAATTTGATATCACATTGAATACAGCACTTGGTGCTGAATATTTACTCATTTTCTCAAAATCTAACTTACCTGTTACTCAACCTTCATCTTGCAAATATAAGCAGTAGTCTAATATACTTTGATAAATTTTTAAATAGAGAGAATATCATTTATTTTTCGTTAACTCAGCAGCTAGCACAAACATCTAATAGTTAAATTATGGAATGAATAAAAATTCCACGTACAATAAAGAAACTTCACAAATCCAATGCATTGAAGAATGCTATCATTCATAGCTATTCAAATATTACATGTGATAAAAATGATTGTGCAACAATGATGTATTGGTAATTTGATTAATGTGATAAAATACTAAAGTTTGTTTTAGTTTACTAATTATTCATAAATTTTGGAGAGGAAGGTG
This sequence comes from Cricetulus griseus, assembly GCF_003668045.3. Classification (NCBI taxonomy): domain Eukaryota; kingdom Metazoa; phylum Chordata; class Mammalia; order Rodentia; family Cricetidae; genus Cricetulus; species Cricetulus griseus. The sequence continues at coordinate 27,443,168 of NC_048604.1, read as the reverse complement.
GAATGGTTACACTTATTTATAAAATATGATTATTTTTTCTTGTATTTAATTCTTTCTCAAATTCAAAACAGCAAGATTATATTATCATTTACAATATGATTATTTAATTATTAATAATTGGGTTTTTTCTTGAAAAATGACAGCTTTTAAAAACTGACAATTATGTTTACACACTAAATACTTGATTGTAAATATGTATATCTTTAGTTATAGCACACTAACATTTTTAAAAAATCATGAATTATTAAAGAAACATAAATTAATAAGTTTGTTGAAAGCAATATACAATTATTTTTCAAAAACCTTATCAATATTGATACTCATTAAACAAGAAACTCAGCTAGAATATTCATCTTTAAATTAGCATTTCAGCTCATATAATGTGACCCTTATTTTGAATATTTCTTTATATCAAATATTTGCATTGGATTTTATTCTTTTTTCCCTTAAGAAATATGTAATTTTATTTTATTTTTTTAATTAGAAAGAAGATTATTTTACATGTTAATCCCAGGTACCTCTCCCTCCCCCCTTTACTGACCCCCCAACTAACACCCTACCTATTCCATACCCTATCTGCTCCCCAAGGAGGGTGAGGCCTTCCATAGAGGGTCTTCAAAGTCTGTCATATCCTTTGGGATAGGGCCTAGGCCCACCCCCTTGTGTCTAGGCTCAGGGAGTATCATTCCATGTGGGATGGGCTCCCAGAGTCCATTCCTATGCTAGGGATAAGAACTGATCTACTACAAGGGGCTCCATAGATTTACAAGGTCTTCTCACTGACACCCACATTCAGGGCATCTTGATCAGTCCCATGTTGGTTTCTCAGCTATCAGTCTGGGGGCCAAGAGCTCTCCTTGTTCAGGTCAGCTGTTTCTGTGGGTTTCATCAGCTTGGTATGGACACCTATGCTCATCCAGCTTCCTTCTCTGCAACTAGATTTCAGTTCAGTTCAAGGTTTAGCTATGGGTGTCTGCTTCTACTTCCAACAGCTGCTGGATGAAGGCTATACAAAGGCATATGAATTAGTCATCAATCTCATTATCAGAAGAGGGCATTTAAGGTAGCCTCTCCTCTGTTGCTTAGATTATTAGTTGGTGTCATCTTTGTAGCTCTCCAGACATTTCCCTAGTGCCTGATTTCTCTTCAAGCCTATGTCTCCCTCTATTATGGTATCTCTTATCTTTCTCTCTTCTGTTCTTCCCCCAACTAACCTCCCTGTCCCTTCATGTCTTCCTCACCCCTCCTCTTCTCCCCTTCTCACTCTCCTAGTTTCCTCTCCCTTGCCCCATGCTCCCAGTTTGCTCAAGAGGTCTTTATAGTATTCGCTTTTCAATGAAAAACAAATTTTAAACTTCTCAAGTACAAACAATAATAAAATTGCGAAACAATGTGTGGTACATATCTACATGGAGTATAATGGAATCATTCAAATGCATTCTTAAAATATTTAAAGGCTTGAGAAAATTCTGATTATCACCGAAATGATTAATGAAGAGTATGCTATAGGGATAAACATATTTGTACAAAATCCTAGAACACATATAATTTGTTTTAAAATGTTTGAGATAAAGAAAAGAGCTGGCGGTGGTAGCTCATGCTTATAGTCTTGGCACTTAGGTAGCAACATTGTGATTATGAGGCCTGCCTGGACTACATACAAAATTCCAGACCATTCTTATATACAATGAGAAATCCTATTTCAAAAAAAAGTAAATAAACTTTCCAGATAGAAAAATTAATTTTAAAAAGGAATATTTTAAATAGATGTATTGGATAGTTTTAGAAATTATTGTGTTGTAATGATTTATTATAATACTCTCCCCATTAGAAACTGTATAGCTTCAAGAAAATTCCATATGTAGGTTGAGCACAGCACATTTTTAGAGTAGTAAAGCTTTCCTTTATAAAACAATGGTAGGTGCACAATATGATGTATGAGTCAACATTCTGAGATAAATGATAACAAAAGCTGCTTTCTAAGGTCAACAGTGGAGCTTATCTAACAGTAAGGCATAGGTAGCAAAATACGATTTTTAACAAATTGATCTTTCCAGTACAAGATATTATCTATAAGAAAAAATGTTGGTTATTACTGGCCAAGGTGAACTCTGCATACATTTCACATAGTTTTCTCTAAACTAAAATTGCTATACCTTAAAAAATAGTAAAGTTGCGAAACTTAAATAAAATAAACATATAAATATAATAAAGCTACTAAATGAGAATTATATATTATTAATCTTTTACATAGTTGCATCTAATATATCTAATATGGGCTTAAAATGAAACAGTTAAAGGTAAAGAAAAGACATATTTGGAGTAGAAATTGGAGTACTTTATTATTGCTAGCTTGTGTGTGTGCTTAAATTTATTATTAAACTTTAAAAAGGGGGTTTGTCCTAGGCCCTATCCCAAAGAATATGACAGAATTTGAAGACCCCCTATGGAAGGCCTCACCATCGCTGGGGAGCAGAAAGGGTATGGTAGATATGGTGTTAGTTGGGGGGGGCAGGGGAGGAGGGGAGAGAGAGGGACCTGGGATTGACATGTAAACTAATTTTCTTTCTAATAAAAAAGGAAAACATGAATACATATCCATGGCAATGATCAACATACTTTGGAAATCATGTTTCCTTTATTATATTTAATATATAATACATATTTATATATAAGTAAAATGCAAAATATATCAATGTATGATCTTCCACATATATACAACAAAATCACCTATGGTATTAAAGTTTATTATCCCAATTTTTGGTGAAAAACTCAAATAACTTTTCACATTTGTATATGAGTAAAATAAATTTATTAACATGCTGCTATTTATCTCTCTATTTTTGTTTAATATGTAGTCTTCCCAAAGGAATAAGAAAACCTGGAAATACAACTGTGTGACTGTTAACATTTATTCTTTGAAAACTAAATTCTAATTCTTCAGAAATTGCTCATTCCAATACCATGAGTATGCAATTGTTTTTTCTTAGTCATTGAATAGTAAAAATTAGAACTAAATTTACAGTGTCAACAAATTTACATAAAGGAGTTTTATTCAAACATCAGAACTGAAAAAGTTAACTTCCCTAGATATTTTACTACTTGTGTTTCCTCACTACTGTAAGTGAACACAAATGTTTTTGCAAAATTTGTGGTGCCAAATAATGTTCTGATTCAAATGCAGAGTTTCATGGTTGAATCAGGATCATCAAGTTTCTTTTGAAGCATTTTTAGTTTCTTTGTGGTAAGAAAAGACCACCTTTTTCTAGCATCACCATCACTGAATTATACAGATTATTTTAATATAATCCTACTATGTAATAGAAAGGAAGAATTTCATCCTCCTAATTAATTATAACTTAGTGACTGTTGACAAGCCTGTCTTTATCTCTCTTCCCACTCTACCCTTAATGTCTACAAGATCAATATTTTAGATTCAACCTAGGTGAAATCTTTTAGCCTTTTTCATTCAATACCTGGATTGTTTCACTATAAATAATGTTCAGTTATTTTTCCAGTTAATATTTTTGCACTTTTGTCTAAAATTTGTCATCTGTAGATGCATTGGTTTACTCATGGCATTTCCCCTCATTTATCTATGTGTCTTTTCTTATGCAGATACAATATTGTTTCAATTTTTATGGCTCTGTATGTTGAGTATTATGAAGCCAATTAATGTAATGACTCTAGCTTTGAGACTTTTTGCTAAAATGACTTTATATATTTAGAGGTTTGTGATTCTATCCTAATTTTATCAATCTTTTCTCATGCTTTGAAGCATCTTCAGGGATTGTACTAATTCTGGACTACAGATTTCTTTGGGCAGTATGGATGTTTTAACAGTATTGATTCTTCCAATCAATAAGCATGAGATTTCTGTGTTAACCTGATTTCTGTCACTTTTAAAAAGCACTAGAAAAAGTCAAGTAATAAATAAGGAGTTTATTTTCCATGGTTTCTGAAAGTTCAATCCCCAATCACTTTGTCTCATTTTGTGGTGAGGCCAAGTCTTGCACCTCCCTAATTGTTTCCAAGTGGATGAGACTTTATCTGTACTATGCTGGTCAAGGTCAGGGGATAGATGTTAAAGCCAGTTCCTTTGTTTCCAAAAATGATGTATCATAGACTTGCAGTTGAGGCTCCTGGCTACAGAATACTGATATTGTTTCACATTTAGGACCTGTATTTAACTCTCTATCTCTAATTCCTTAACATGTATCTCTTCGTGATGCACTTGGTTGGAACTAGACAAGGGGTGATGCAAATTTTTTCCTTTTGCCCATTTTCTTCAATAGATCATTCCTTATTATTATGCTAAAAGCAGATACTGTGATCTCTCAAACTTTTTCATGTTTTTTATGAAGGTACTTTCATGTATTCAATGTAATTCACCTAGAAAGATGAACCCTAGAGAGTCTTATTATACTATGACTTCACTATCACTTTAAATTTATTCTCTTTATTGTCTTTTATACCTTTATAACTATTGAAATGGTGAATTACATTGTGCAGTATTCAAATGTCCAATCACCGTTGCATATCAAGGGAAATATCATTGGTTATTGGTTATGATATATTATATATATATAAAATATAATATACATAATATATCACCATGATATATATATATATATATATATATATATATATATATATATATATATTGGCCGGAACCCAGTAGCTGTAAAATCTATGAAGCTAGATGCTTCAGAATTCTCAGTTGGGTGCTGAAAGCCTGGAGCATTCTTTCTTAACTACTGGTATACATTCCAGATTGGAAGACCAGAATGCTATTGTTTGGTTTGGTATTCACAGAGGATGAAAACCATCAATACTAGATTTACTAACTTTGGGAGAAGGGGAAGTAACCATATGCAGAATAATTCTTTAAAACTCTATGAATCTGGCTCCTGGCAGGAAGGCGCCTGCTTGGGGTTTAGTATTCTTTCCCCAGAAACTCACATTTGTCAATTTCCTCATCAATAAGCCAGATGTGTATTTCTTGAAGACTATAAATCTAGTCATATTAACAATTGAAATTAAGCTGGGTGGTGGTGGCACATGCCTTTATTCCTAGCACTCGAGAGGCAGAGGAAGGCGAATTTCTGTGAGTTTGAGCCCAACCTATTGTCTTTTTAGGTCTGTATCCCATTTTTAATTGGATGATTTGGTCTTTTGATGCTTACTTTCTTGAGTTTTGTGTATATTTTGGACATTAGTCCTCTGTCGGATATGTGGTTGGTAAAGATCTTTTCCTATTCTGTAGGATGTCAGTTTGTCTTTTTGGCCATGTCTTTTGCTTCTTAGTTTCAAGTAGTACTATTTATTCATTGTTGCTCTCAGTGCCTGTGCTAATGGTGTTATATTTAGAAAGTGGTCTCCTGTGCCAATGCATTCAAAGTTATTTCCTACTTTCTCTTCCATGAGTTTCAGTGTGATTGAATCATAGGGGTACCTATGATTATGAAAAGTTTACCAGGGCAAAGGGTAGCAGCAGTTTGTGCATGACTACCTGGAGAAGAAATTTTGATATATTATAATCTGAACTAGGTAGCATACACAATATGATTTGTTCTAGAATCTCTGAGCTGGGCCACCTTGATATTGTAACAAGTCAACCATCATCACCTTTACAGCCTGTTCTAGGGCCTTGGTTTGGCTTATCCATTGTTCTTGTTTTTTGTTTCTTCTTATTTTAGACTTTTCCTTTCTACACTTTTCTTTTAGCTTTTTAATAATGTATTATAAATATATTATTTCTTCATTGACTTCCTCACTCTAAACCCTCCCAGGTACCCTTCTTTGCTCTCTATCAAATTTATGGCCTCCTTTAAAATTAATTGTTGTTACATACACATATGTGTATTGTATACATGTGTAAGGGAAGATGCCCACTTAGGGGTGTGCCTGACCACACCTGTGAGGGTGTGGTCAGAGTGATGTAGAGTGAGAGGTTCAAGTGGCTGGGTTTCACTTTTGGTTTCACCTTTTCGGCTTGCTGTACAGACTGCTGCCACGATGGCTGGCTAGGTCGCTCAGTAAGTAAGGCGTTTCCCCTATGAAATACCCTTATATTTCTATCTGACTCCGTATTGCTAATTTCCCACTTTATACATGCATATTCCCAAATATACAACTACAACCTGCTCAGTCTGTATAATGTCAGTGCCCTATCATTTGGGTTCTGTTGTTCCATCCCTCCTAGCTAATTTTCTATGTAACAATTCTGTAGAGTAAAAATGCAATATAAAGTTAAGATATTGAAATATTAGTACAAAGTAATGCACACATTGCTATAAGTTTTAATAGCTTATTTATATATCTATTTTTCCAGAATTGCATTTAAAATGCAGCATTACATATAGAAAACTAACTTTTATTTATTTTTATTTTTTTAATTTTTTGGGGGGGTTCAAGACAGTGTTTCTCTGTGGCTTTGGAGTCTCCCTAGAACTAGTTCTTGTAGACCAGGCTGGCCTCAAACTCAGAGATCTGCTTGCCTCTGCCTCCTGAGTGCTAGGACTAAAGGCTTGAGCCACTAACGCCCATCAGAAAACTAAATTTAAAATATTTTCTCTGTCTTGTTTATTTTGGAGGGAAGGGATTCATGGAAGTATTATAATTGTACTTATCCTAACTAACCAATAATGGTCAGAAACAGATAAACTCAGGTTTTTTCTTTTGTGTTTATGTGTATTCAATAGGAGACTTTCTGAATATACATAATATAAATTTTAATACTTGGATTTTGGAGTTTTCTTTTTCTTCCATATGGTTTGTAATGTGGTGTTCAATTAGGTAGTAGAGAAGCAAATAAGGACTTTATTTAAATCTAAGTATATTCCTGTGATCCTAGTCACAATGTACCAATGATAGAGCCCATAACACCATTTCTAGTGTTCCTATATGGCAGAGATTTAAGTTAATTGTTTATAGGTTCATATAAATGGAATTTGATTGATTTATTTCTAAAAGATAGATCCATATATATTATATATATATATATATATATATATATTATATGTGCCAAGTATTTGTGAAATTTCAGAATTTACGTTATATCTGGAGCTAAGCTCATGATGTACAGTGAAAGAAATTATATTTTAGGTGAGCTAATAAATATATTTAGTAGCTGGTGAAGAGTTATTAGTGACTAGTTGGCAGAAAATATTACTGAATGAAACATACTTAGGAAAACATATCTAAAGGCATACTCATATTACATTGGGAAAAGCAATATTTCAAGTGGAAAATGCCATCGACAGCCATGGGGTTTGTTCCAAGAACCAGTGAGCTAGAATTTCAGAGCTAAAAAATATATTCAAATTGAAGTACATGACTTTGTAAAATGGCAGGTAAAATAGATAGAAGAGGGAAAGCAGAAAGTAATTAGAAATAGCAGAGTAAGTAAACCAGTTCAGTGACATGCAAATTATCTAAAGTATAACGTTGGGAAGACTCATGTATTTTAAAAGGGAATTTTCAAATAAAAACAAGTGCAGACTGAGATGAGAAACTTTATTCACAAGCTAGGCTGTTGCAACAAGGGAGAATTTTTCTAATCTCAACAATTTGAAAGTGTCTCAAAAATAAATAGATTAGGATTTTCTTTTACAGGAATGGCTATGGAGTAAATAGAGAGAAGTCATGAAACTGAGAAGAAATGATCAAAAGCATCTGATGGAAAATGTCCCTTACTGACCTCACTTGATGACAGGGGAAGCTAGTATGGGATTTTTTTCTTGTGTTTGCTCCAGCCCCAGAGTCATCAGAGTTCACAGACTTAGAGGAGACACAGAAATGTGAATATAATTTCATCAAGGCAAAGCAGAAAGAAAACAATTGGCAATGTGAACAGCTCAAAAGCCAAGGGTACAGTTGTATACTCTGTTCCTGAAAGCATTCCAGGGAACAGCAAGTGCTCTACTGATGTATGCTATAGAAGATACTTATTTTTAACCTGGTAGGAATTTATCCTAGTGAATCTCAAATAGTTATGGAGTGTGTATAAGTAAAAGTTACTTTAGTAAACCAAGTTTAGCGTGCACGCGCGCGCACGCGCGCGCGCGCGCGCGCACACACACACACACACACACACACACACACACACACACACACACACATATAGTTTTGCTTGGTACATGTTTCTGAATAATAAAATTCACTAGTTTGTATAGTAGTTTCTAAGAAATAAATTCCTTAGAAAGAAAACTGTGCAATCCTAAGTATAGATTTTGTAAATGAATTATTCAGAACTAAGTATTCCAAAATTTCTATTATTTCAGATTGAATAGAATTGCTGTGTTCCAATGTGCACTTCTTTCCTAAGAATGTAATAATAGCATGGAAAGGATGTGAAATATTAACATTTTGATAGGTATCACAGGAAAAGCAAAGCTTAAAAATTACCTTGTGCAGAGGAAAGAGAGTGAAGGTCTTACTTAAATCTTATCAGACTCACCACTAGTTCATCAATTCACAGTCAGCTTGGGGAATGATGTTGCTTTTCGAGCTCTCATGAAAAGACTTCATGCCTTGTAAAGAAGGCAAATTTATTTATGTAAATTGACCATTTGGCAGCACTTCTGCTTCTTTTAGTGTTGACTAGTCTCACCTCTGATAAGACAGATCTAATTTCATTTCCATTAAAATGCAATAAAAGCACATTTATGAATTTAATGATTTCTTGCTTGGGTTTGATAGGAGAATTCAAGTTGCTGGCTGTAGAGTGTCATTAATAAATACCACTTTTGTTTTAATTAAAGTAGACCAAGAAGTAGTTGGGCAAGAAATTCTACTATAGATTATGAAAAAATATGAATATTTAAATGAATAGTAATTTGCCCAAGATTTTTTTAATTGGACCCACTTGCTTATCTCATTGTCAACTTATTTTAAATTGTAAGCTGTTCAATATAGTTTAAATGTTGCTTTGCTTTATGTTACATAACTTATTCATCTTCCTGAAAGGAACATGAAGCAAATATAAATTTAGGCCTCATAACAAAGCACATAAAGATAAAACTGACAGTGTATTTTCTTCCAATTTTCCTGTCAATAATCTTCCCTAAAATTATATTTCTTCACACTTCTTATATTTTTATACTGACTGCCTATATAGACATCATTGTTTCTGAAAAAAGTCTATATTTTTCTTCACTCTACAGCTTTTTTTTTCTGATGAAATAACAGCAGAAGCTCTCATGTATAATCTGTATGGTAAACAGCCATTTGCTCTTTAACCAAGGGAAGGAAAAATATGTCCCAGAATAGATGCAAAAAGCTTTTAAACATTGTGAAAATTACAGATTACAAAATTCAACCTCATTTTCTGCCTCCCTAAAGCTCTAAATTCCGTTTCCTTTACCTTTTTGTCATTGAAAAGGCACGGTATGGCATGGATAGGTCAAATTAAACAACTTTCTTTGTATGAAGAAACAAGAATAGTCATGCAAATACTGAAAAAAAATCTGTATCCAAACTAGAAACTTGATTGCATAAACTCAGAGTACTGAAATAATTTTGAGAAAATCACATTGTGATTTAAAACTTTTCATGCAGTGGAATTATAAAACATGTGCTTAGGTTTCTTCACTCAGCACAGTTCATTGTGTATGCACACACATATTTATACACATTGCAAATTTTTTCCTTATTACTATCATTCTAAGGTTTGGTTGTACAGTTTTTAGTTTTTAATGACTCATTTATTGAAGATTTATTCTTACAGTTTGGGAAATGATTACTTAGGACTTATCACTATTAAAACTACTTTGGGTTTATATACAAGTATCAATGTGAATCTGAGTTTTAAATTCTTTTGTACAAATACTACCAAATCCAATTGCTAGTGGTTGCATGTGAAGTTTCCTAAGATAGAAACTGATGTTCAAGATTGTTTGCTTGTCAGAAATACAATTTTCTCATATTTTTTGAAAATTGCAGTTTTAAAGCATTTTGTTGAACTTTATGCTTTGCTGTTTCTAAAATTACTGTTTTATTCTCTTGATTTTCTTTATCTTATATGTTGCACATGAGTTATTTGATCACATATTTCAGGAAGAGATATTTAATTGATCAGTTTTAGTTATCTGGAACTGACTTTCTCTGTTATTGTGCAGGTTGTTATGTTTTCTGTTAGACTGCTAATAGGAAGAACTAAATGGAAGCCCTTTGTTCCCCACCATGGGATTTGAAAGAGATTTTTTTTGAATGACATTGTTCATTTTAAAGTAGCTTCTATGGAGATACAAAATGATAGACTTACAGTCCTCAAATACAAATCTCAGGAGTGCATTAATTCAAGAGTGAAACATAATCCCCAGAAGCATAAACACCCATGGAGACACACACTACATTTCTGATTTGTGTCTATATGAAGGAAAACAGTCTTTCCAGTTCTCAGCAGGGAGTGCTTGGGATAGCATAAATTGACTGGAGCAGTTTTCCATGGATGCTTGTTAAAAATTAAAACATGTATAATCTGATTTCTCACCATTTCTTTGTGTGGAGGAATTGGAAAAACAACATGAAAATGAAAACTGGCACAGTCATTCAAATGGACATGTCTGCAGGCCCCTAAATATACTAATTCAGAAATAGATCTTCATTACAGCAAATTGCTCCTAATTCTCCATTAGCTTAACAATTTCTTCATGTACTCAGGGCCATGTTTAGATCAAGGAGAGAGGAACCTATCTGTAGCTCCATGTACTTGATAATTTAATATCACTATAGCACACCTGCTTCAACTTATTAAAGATTATATAAGATCTTCTGTGACTTAGCATTTGTCACTAACACTCATAATACTAAGCAAGTTTCTTTTGGATGACATTGTTTGGTTTGGTGGGGGGGCATTTTTCCCACCTAACATGTCTTATGACTAAATGCGTCCAAATAAAACTAATTTTATATATTAAAGACAGACACTGTTTCAGAATGTGGGGAACATTTGAGTGCATTATGTAACAGGAAACACAAATTGTTCTGTCTTTTCTCTCAGCATGAATTCAAATACACTTGCTTAATGAAGTATTATTTCTCAGAAAGTGCCAAGCATACTTTCCTTGCTTATCTCCATGTTCCAAGTTTTATTTTTGGAAGGACATTTAAATTTACATGATTTTCATAAGGATAACAAATGCAGCTGAGGAAAACTCTCTACATTTACTTATTCATACTCCCCTTAAATATGCCCATATGTAAATCAAGCTATACCATGCCTCAAGTGTGATGGCAGTTCTTTACATTGCCAATTATATGTATGTTGAAGAAGAAAGCTAAGGTTTTATATTCACAATAATATTTTACATTATTTTATTTTATTTTCAAAACAATGCAAATTTTTACTTGACTAAATTAAAATATCTTAATTTTCATTATTTTTAAAATCACTGTCTGTTGGGAAAATTTCTTTTGGTCTTTAAAATAATTATTCATTAGTATGTATATATAAGAATGAACATTTGTGCCTGCATTTCATGGTGTGTGTGTGTGTGTGTGTGTGTGTGTGTGTGTGTGTGTGTGTGTGTGTGTTATAACACACTTGTGAAGGTTAGAGAACACCTGTGCTGAGTAGCTCTACTTCTTCAAACTACATGGGATCCAGAAATTGAACTCATGTCATTAGACTTTTACACAAAGTGTATTTACATGCCGAAAAACTAATCTCACTGGTCCTATTCTTGGCTTTTCATTTTATAATTTTGAGTTTCTAGAAATCTCTCTCTCTCTCTCTCTCTCTCTCTCTCTCTCTTTCTCTCTCTCTCTCTTTCTCTCTCTCGTTACATCCTGACTGCAGTGTCCTCTTCCTCCTCTCCTCCCAGAGTCCCTCCCTCCACCTCCCATCTCCTCTTTCTCCTTTCCTATTCAGAAAAGGGCATGCCTGAAATAGAAAATGTATCCCCAAATTCATGTAGAATTTCATGGGTCTCCAAATAGCCAATAGAAACACTCCCATTTTAAATTTCCTAAAAGTTTACAGTAATTTAAATAACATTCTACTGGGTAGGAGTAGATATATAGATCAATGTAATATAAATAAAACCTACAAATAATCCATTCACCAAAGCCACTTAACCATTTCTTAAAATTTTGTAAGTACATGTATTACATAAAGTAATAGATTTTATGTGTGTAATAAACAATTACAGTTATATTCAACCCCATTACTCTCTTGTAACCAATAGTCTTCCTAATAGTTCCCAATCCCCATAAATACCACATCCTATGCTTTCTCATCTTTTATTTTTATTAATTAAATTTATTCACTTATTTTACATCCCAACCACAGGTCCCCTCCTTCTTCTCTTCTTATTCCCTGCCCCACCTTCTTTCTTCACCCTCCTAATCCACTTGTCGAAATTTTTCTGTTCAGAAAGGGGCAGGCCTTATAGTAAGACTAAGAACCCTGCTTTGTATTAAGGCTGGGGAAGGCAGCCCAGTATGAGGATTAGGTTCCCAAAAGCCTGACAAAGCATCAGGAACAGGCCTGCTCACAATGCTAGTAGTTCTACAAGCAGACCAAGCTATACAACAGTTGCACATTTGTAGAGGACCTAGGTTGGTCCCATGTGTCTCCTTAGCTGTCTGTCAGTCCAGTATCTGTGAGCTCTTATGAACTCAGGTTACTTGTCTCTATGGTTTCCCTTTTGGTGACCTTGACCTGCCCTGGCTTGTAAATCCCTCCTCCTTCTTTTCAACAGGACTCCTAGAGCTTGGCCCGGTGTTTGGTTATGGATCTTCTCTATCTGCTTCCAACGATGAAGGCTCTGTGATAACAATGAGGATAGTCACCACTCTGATTAGAAGAGACAGACAGGTAACAAGAAGAGTTCTTGTTACCTAAGAAATGTCTTGATGTTGGGGGCTTTCTGTTCTTTTGAAATCTAGATATTATGATTGGAAAGATGGTTCATTGGTTAAGAGCACTTATTGCTCTTGCAGAAGACTGGGGTTTGCTTCCCAGCATCCACATGGAGGTTCAAAACCACCTTTAGCTTTAGTTTAAGGGGATCCAATACACTTTTCTGACCTCCTTGGGCACCAGATATGCCTGTTACCCATAATTACATGATAGCAAAACTTAAAAATATTAAATCTAAATATTGCACCTGAGAGAAAATGGAATACTTTTCTTTCTGAGTCTTGTTGATTTTATGTGACATGATGTTTTCCAGCTTTATTTTCCTACAAATTACATGCTTTCCTTTTCTTTGTGGCCAAATATTACTCAGCTGTGTGTGTGTGTGTGTGTGTGTGTGTGTGTGTGTGTGTGTGTGTGTGTGTGTGTGTGTGTTTGTCTGTGTCCATGTGTCTCTCTGTGTGGATATGTATACCATAAAGAAATGATATGAATGGATTATAAAGAAATTATGCTTTAATTATTTTGTGGAACCTCCTGCTGATTACCATAGTCATCACATGCCCATGGTAGTATTTGTTGCCATTTATTTTCATGCTGAGGTGAGGTGGAATTTCAGTGAAGTTTTAGGTTAAATTTCAGTTATAGAAAAAGATATTGAACATCTTTCATGTATTTGTGGGCCAACTATATTTAATGTAAGATCTTTTAATTTTTTCTGTTGTGTGATGATTTTTAAAGACTTTTATTTTTTTATTTTTGAGATTATAATTTAGTTACATTTCTCCCTTCACTGCTTTCTGTAAAAAGCCTCACATATACCCTTTCCCAGTCTCCTTCAAATTCATTTTTTACTCTTTTTTATTAAATGGTATTATTATATATATATATATATATATATATATATATATATATATATATATAATATCCTGTTCATATACATATATATCCTGTTCTGTTTATGTAATGTTACTTGTGTGTATGTTTTTGGGATTACATCATTTAGATACCAGGAATACAAGGATAAAAGCCACAGGAAATAATAAGTGTTGATGGAAAAGCCAAGAATTTGGCACCTTCTTATGTTACTTGTTGAAATGTAAAATGTTTTAGTAACTATGAGAAACAAGTTCACAATTCCTCAAACAGGATTACCAAGTGAGCTAGTAATTCTATCATTCAAATATACGAATATTAACTGCAGCATCACTTTACAGTAGTCAAGGGATTTAAAAAATATTGGTCAACAGATAAATAAATAACCGGCAGATTTATATGTATAATTGTGTATTTGTGCTTAATTTAGCATTTAAAAGTTATGACCATCTTGTGTATGCTAAACTGTGGATGAGTCTTCGAAGCAGTTTAAGTATAAGAAAAGTATTGCAAGAACAGACACTTGGAATTGATTTATATGCAATATATGTATCAAACTAATTCATAGGCCTTATAGGAGAGGCTATAAAGAATCAGGAGAAGGAAATGAACTTAATGTTCAATGAGTGCAAAAGTTTACTTTGAGTTCATAATTAGAGTTTGTAAAACATTTTCAGACATGAGTTATCATAATATAACACTATGTATGTAAGAATCGCACTGAATTCTACAATATAGTAGCAAAGATCATAGTGTCTATGTCATATATACTCATAATAATATAAAATGAATTGAATTCATAAGTAATAAAAATTAAAGCTAGTAAGTTATATAAGTTAATTTAATTTGCATTAAAAGCAAGTGTGAAACTTAGTTTGAATACTAACATGAAAAGAACTTAGAAATTGTTATACCATCTTTGCAATAAAAAACTGAAAGTCTTAAAAATCAATGTTTCTAAACCCTATGAGAGAACTGAGGTGGCAAGAAAATCCTCTATCCTGACATTTGGAGAGTCAGGGAAACCATGAAACATCTTCATGGAAAAACGATGATCATTCAGTATAAGTTTGAGTAACATTGGCTATTCATACACAAATTACTCACTTAGATCTGGAGCCATGGTTTGCTATAATTATCTCACTTATCATTGAAAAAAACAGAAAAGTTACCAAATTTGCAAAAAAATAATGTTGAATTCCTTAGTGACCTTGGCCTTACTTATGAACTATTATATGAAATTATGCATAAAATACCAATAGAATTTTTGAGATTTGAATACAAATTATAGTTTCTTCTTTTAAAAATGATGTTATTAGGATAACAAAATGTAGCTACAGAGGTGGAGGTTTGGCTGTCCATCCTGATTTGATACTTCTACAACACCAGTCTTACACTTAAACTCAAAAAATATCACAGCAGAGCTTTGGAAAGACTGAGCAAGAGAAAAAAGATTTCTGTCATGAGATAGAGTCTTGTATATGTGCCAGATAAATGAAATCTCAGCAACACAATTATGCAAAGAAGACGGGAACATTGAAAATATGGATGGTGGAAATCTCACAAGGGCCCACTCCTAGATGAAGAGCTGCATGCAATGTATGGCTCTTAGATTGATCAGTCCTCTTCAGGGATTAATCATCTGGTAGGTTATCTAATTGCAAGTGGTCATCCCTAAACACATCTATATAAAATCAGCACTAAATAGACTCAGCAGGTTACATATATAAAATAATAACATAAATGCCAAGCTTTAAAATATGAATCATATTAACATGTGAAAAATCCTGAAATTATGGTTGGATAATAAAATTGATACATTAAAATAAAATGATTTTCATGTATGCTTTAAGAAATAATTTTTCTTTAGGTTAGGTAAATGTTCTTCTATGATTTGATAAATGTATTTTCTGGTTTTTGAGCTGGGATTCTTCTTCTATTCCCATTATTTGTACATTTTATCTTTACATGGAGTCTCAGATTTCTTGAATGTTTTATGTTAGGAGATTTTTGGTTCTAACAATTTCTTTGATCAATGGGTCTATTTCTTCCATTGTGTCTTCAATGCCTGAGACTCTTCCATTTCTTGAATTCTGTTGGTAATGCTTGAAACTGTAGCTCCTGTTCAGTTATCCAGATTTTCCATTTCTAGAATTCTCTGAGTTTTTGTTTTCTATTTCCATTTTCATGTCTTGAATAATTTCTTTCACCGATTTGTTTTTTCTTGACTTTCTGGGCATTCTTTAAGGAATTTGTTGATTTCCTCCAAATTTTTGGTTGTCTTTTCTGCAATTTCTTTCAGGGAGTTTTTCATCTCCTCTTTAAGGACCTCTATCTTCATCATAAAGTTTGTTTTTAAGGTCTTTCTCTTGTGTTTCTGCTGTGTTGGAGTATTGAAGTGTTGCTGTCATAGGATAGCTAGGCTATGGTAGTGGCATATTGCCCAGGCTGTTGTTTATTGTGTTCTTACACTGACATATTAGCATCTGAAAACATGCATACAAGTAATATTATACATACTGAGAATGTTATATTCCTATATTTAGGAATATATGTGTATGCATATACATATATATATATATATATATATGCAATAACTAGTGAAAGAAGAAGCCATAAATTTGATAGAGAGCAAAGAAGGGTATATGGTAGGGTTTGGAGAGAGAAAATGGTAGGAGAAATGGTATAATTATATTATAATCTCAAAAAATAATAATTAAAAGTGAAAGCAGTAATGATATGGAAAAATGAAGGAGAGTAAATTTATAGAAGACAAATATTTCTTTGAAAGCCACAACCCATCCTATGAATGCAAATTAATGTTGTTGTTAACTTAAATTTCATGAAGAACCATGACAAAAGGGAAACTGTTGTCAACTGTGAAGTAATTCTATTACCTTATCACCTCCTCCATTATGCCACTAAAATCTGGTATTGAAGAAATCATGAGAAGTATGTTTCTATATCTCTTTCTTGGCACTAGCTCCCTTGCCTCCAGGCCATTGAGGCAAAGTTGAAACACAGGTATTTTATTACTGTCTGGGGTGACCAGCTCTCTCTGGGACCTAAGCAATTGTAAAGGCAGTCAGGGACTAGTGAATTAAAGCCATCTATCAGGCTTGTTGCACCACACTGAGCAACTGCTTCTGCTGACAAGAGTGAGAATTGAGGTTTCACAAGGGAAATGGAAATGCAAGGATGGGAGATTGAAAATTAAGGACCATTTCAGGAAACATACTGGCAAAGTGGAGAACCACTGTTCTATCAGATTTTGAAGCCGGATTCAAGCTTTTGCCTAGAGACATGGCCTCATTTGTCAGAGAAAGTACTGAGAGCCTGTGATATTAGTGTGGGAAAACTTTAATGTACTAAGCAGGGCAGCTTTAGTTATCAAAAGCAGCTATGTTGTCTACAGACTTGCTGTGCTGTATAATCTGCAATCCCAGGTGTCCCAGCCTTTCTATATGTCAGCCAATTCTACTTTTATGGAGAGGCAAAATATTTCACTATGACCAAGCTTGTGATCTCTCTATTTCCCAGCTCAGTCAGTCTCTGTACATTTGTTTCATTACAAAGAGAATAATAAAAAACACTAACCCTGGGAAATTAATTAACACAAAGCCAAGTGGATGCTTAGTTACAATGCATTGCCTTGCAAACTCTATTTCTGCCTCCACCGGTAAGTTGAATCTCATGCATTTTAATACTCAGCAGTGAAAAAAATTTGCTACATTTTTGTCTCGCAAATATCAAATGGGCTAGATTTCTCCACTTCTGTATTTGTTAATAGTACTGCCAAGAAAGACTCATCGCCATTGCATTGTATTTATGACCTACTGCCACCAGATGCATTCAGTTTTGAAAGTCAGTACAGCAAATAAACACAGGAATAAGAAGTTTTTCTTGCGAAAGGGATTTCAGAAGTAGAATTAACACACAACTTTAGTTCAAAATATTTCATGCCATGCCTTTGTTTGTGATAAACCTAGGATGCTTCTATTGAACCTCCTTAAAATATTCATTAACAAGAATTCATGAAGACGTATCCTTATATTAATATATCCCTTTCATTGCTCTTTCACTGCCTCCCTTCCCCCCCTTGAACATCCCATTCCCTCATGTGCTCATCCTCCCCCTCCCTTACCAGCCCACTCTCCTCAGTTTACTCAGTTTATCTCATCCAATTTCTCTTCCCAGGGAAATTCAGGTGTCCCTCTTAGGGTATTCTTGTTACCTAACTTCTCTGGCACTATGGATTTTAGTCTGGTTATCCTTTGCTTCACATCTAATATGCACTTACAAGTGAATACATACCATCTTTGTATTTCTGAGTCTGGGTTACTTCACTCAGGATGTTTTTATTTCTAGTTCCATCCATTTGCCTGCAAATTTCATGATGTCATCATTAGAGAAAGCCAGTGAGGTGCTAGGAAGAAACCTTGTGCTGGGGTAATTCCCAAGAATCCACATGGATGACCCCAGCTAGCATTCCTAGCTACAGTGGAGAGGTTGCCTGAACTGGCCTTCTCCTATAATCAGATTGGTAAATGGTTAAGGAACCATTATCATAGAGGCAATCCATGCGGGATCATCAAAGTATGCCAAGTCATTTGGGGAAGGGTCTAGTACCACCCCTGTATATCTAGGCTGAGAGAGTATTTCTCCATGGGGAATGGGCTCCCAAAATCCATTTGTGTACTAGGGATAAAAACTGGTTCCACTACCAGAGGCCCCATAGACTGTCCAGGCCTCCTAACTGACACCCACATTCAGGGGACCTGGGTTGGTCCTATGCTGGTTCCCCAGCTGTCAGACTGGGGTCTGTGAGATCCTGCTTGCTCAGGTCAGCTGTTTCTGTGGGTTTCTCCAGCACGGTCTTGACCGCTTTGCTCATCACTCCTCCCTTTCTACAACTGGATTCCAGTTTATCTCAGTGCTTAGCTGTGGGTCCCTGTCTCTGCTTCCATCAGCTAGTGGATGAAAGTTCTAGGATGGCATTTAAGGCAGTCCTCAATCTCATTATAGGGGAGGGGCATTTAAGGTAGCCTCTAGACTATTGCTTAGATTCTTAGGTGGGGTCATCCTTGTGGATCTCTGGACATTTCCCTAGTGCCAGACGTCTCTTTAATCCTAGAATGGTTCCCCCTATTAAGGCATCTCTTTTCTTGCTCTCCTCTATTCTTCCTCTAAATCACGTTTTTAATTTTTAAATTTCATTTTTTAGAACGTAACTTTTTTATGGCTTCTTTGGGAATTTCACATTATGCACCCCCAATCCCACTCACCCCCATTCTCTACATATATGTCCATCATCCCCACAACATGCCCCGACAATAAACCCTCAATCAATTAAAAACAAACAAAACCACCATGCTCCTCCATCTTTCTTTTCCTAGTGGCATTGGGAGCAGCAGTGTTTCACTTAATATAACTTTTTATCCAATCAGCGCCATCATTAAATGTCTGGACTCTATAGATATTTATCTTCTGTATAGCTAGCAAAGATTTTCCCCTTTCTATAGGCTTTCTATCATCTCGGATGTTTCTGGATTTTTTCTTTTTTAAATAAAAATAGAAACAAGCTTGCTTTACATATCAATCCCAGTTGCCTGTCCTTCCCGTCCTCCCCTGCACCCCACCAACTTTTTATTTATTAGAAATAAGCTTGTTTTACACTTCAATCCCAGTTCCCTCTCCCTCCCCTCCTACCCTGCCCCTCCCACTCCTTATCTCAACCACTGCTGCTCCCCAGGGAGGGTGAGGCCTTCCATGTGGGATCTTCAAAGTCTGTCATATCATTTGGAGCAGGGCCTAGACTCTCCCCACCAACTTCTTGAGTTCTTTGTATATTTTGGAAATCAGCCCTCTGTCAGATGTGGGGTTAGTAAATATCTTTTCCCATTCTGTGGGCTGCAATTTTGTCTTGTTGACTGTGTCTTTTGCCTTACAGAAGCTTCTCAGTTTCAGCAGGTCCCATTTATTAATTGTCAATCTCAGTGTTTGTTCTACATGTGTTATGTTCAGGAAGCAGTCTCCTGTACCAATTCTGTCACGGGTACCACCTACTTTGTCTTCTAAGAGGTTCACTGTGGCTGGATTTATGTTGAGGTCTTTGATCCATTTGGACTTAAGTTTTGTGTATGGCAATAGATATGGATCTATCTGTAGTCTTCTAAACACAAGCACCCAGTTATACCAGCACCATTTGTTGAAGATGATTTCTTTTTTCATTGTATAATATTAGCTTCTTTGGCAGAAATCAAATGTTCCTAGGTGTGTGGGTCCATAAGAGTTTTCAATTCGATTCCATTGGTCCACCTGCATATTTTTGTGCCAATACCAAGCTGTATAAAGGACTAAAGCTCTATAATAGAGCTTGAAGTCAGGGATGGTGATGCCTCTGGAAGTTCCTTTATTGTACAGGATTACTTTGGTTATCCTAGGTCTTTTGTGTTTTCATATGAAGTTGAGAATTATTCTTTCAAGTTCTGTTGAGGATTGCTTTATTGCTGAGTATGTGGTCAATTTTAGAGAAGGTTCCATGTGATGCTGAGAAGAAGGTATATTCTTTTGTGTTTGGATGGAATGTTCTTTAGATGTCTGTTAAACCCAATTGGGACATAACTTCTGTTAGTTCTTTTGTTTCTTTGTTAATTTTCTGTCTGGTGGTCCTGTCTAGTGGTGAGAGTGAGGTGTTGAAGTCTCCACCTATAAGTGTGTGAGGTTTTATGTGTGATTTGAGTTTAGTAATGTTTCTTTTACTAATGTGGGTGCCTTGTATTTGGGGCATAGATGTTCAGGAGTGAGACTTCTTGATGGACTTTTCCTGTGATGATTATGAAATGACCTTTTACATCTCTTTTGATGGATACTAGCTTGAACTATAATTTGTTAGAAGTTAGGGTAGCTATACTAGCTTTTATCTTGGGTCTATTTGATTAGAAAAACTTATCCCCACCCTTTGCTCTGAGTCAACATCTGTCTTTGAAGTTGAGATGTGTTTCTTGTATGCTGAAGAAGGATGGATTCTGACTTCTTATCCATTCTGCTAGCCTGTGTCTTTTTATAGGCGAGTTAAGACCCTTAACATTGAAGGATATTAATGACCATTGATTGTTGATTCTTGTTTGTTTTGGATTTGGTGGTGGTGGTGGTATTGTGTATGAATTTACCCCACTGTTTTTTTTTTTGGATGTGGGTAAAGTGGGATTAACTATTGCCTATGATTTTTATGAGTGTTGTTAAGCTCCTAAGGTTGGAGTTTTCCTTCCAGTACTTTATGTAGGGCTAGATTAGTGGCTATGTATTGTTTAAATGTGGTTTTGTGATGGAATACCTTGTTTTCTCCATCTATAGTGATTAAATGCTTTGCTGGGGATAGTAGTCTGGGTTGGCATCCATGGCTTCTTAGTGTTTGTAGAAATCCAGGACATTTTGGCTTTCAGAGTTTTCATGGAAATTCAGGTGCAATTCTGATAGGTTTGCCTTTATATGCTACTTGGCATTTTTCCTTTGCTGCTCTTAATATGCTTTCTTTATTCTGCATGTTTGGGGTTTTGAGGCCAGGGAATGTTTTTGTGTTCCACTCTATTTGGTGTTCTGTAAGCTTTTTGTATTTTCATTGGCATATCATTCTTTAGGTTGGGAAAGTTTTCTTCTATGATTTTGTTGAATATGATTTCTGCACCATTGAGTTGGAATCAACATTCTAAAAATGGCAATCTTGCCAAAAGCAATCTACAGATTCAATGAAATCCCCATCAGAATCCTAGCATAATTCTTCACAGACCTTGAAAAAACAATTCTCAACTTTATATGGGAAAACAAAAGACCCAGGATAGCCAAAACAACCCAATACAATAAAAGAACTTCTAGACGTGTAATCATCCCTGATTTCAAGCTCTGTTACAGAGCTATAGTCCTAAAAAAAGCTTGGTATTGGCACAAAAATAGACAGGTAGACCAATGGAATCAAGTTGAAAACCCTGATATTAACCTGCACACCTATGAACACCTGATTTTTGACAAAGAAGCTAAAGCTATATAACGGAATAAAGAAAGCATCTTCAAAAAATGGTGTTGGAATAACTGGATGCTGGCATGTAGAAGACTGTAGATAGATCCATGTCTATCAACATGCACAAAACATAAGTCCATTTGGATCAAGGACCTCAACATAAATCCAGCCTTACCGAACTTATTAGAAGAGAAAATAGAAAATACCCTTGAGTGAATTGGTACAGAAGATGGATTCCTGAATATAAAACCAGTAGCACAGACATTGAGATCAAGAATTAATAAATGTTACCTCCTGAAACTGAGAAGCTTCTGTAAGGCAAAGGACACAGTCAACAAGACAAAATGACAGCCCACGAATTGGGAAAAGATATTCACTAACCCCACATCTGACAGAGCTGATCTCCAAAATTTACAAAGAACTCAAAAGGTAGTCTCCAAAAACACCAAATTATCCCATTAAAAAGTGGGGTACACAACTAAATAGACAATTCTTAATAGAGAAATCTAAAATGGCTGAAAGACACATTAGAAAGTGTTCAACATCCTTAGCCATCAGGGAAATGCAAATCAAAACAACTCTGAGATACCATCTTACACCTGTCAGAATGTCTAAAATCAAAACCTTCAATTACAGTTTATACTGGAGAGGATGTGGAGAAAGGGAAACAGTCCTCTGCTGCTGGTGGGAGTGCCAACTTGTACAGCCACTTTGGAAATCAGTTGGCAATTCCTCAGGAAAAATGGCAATAAGCCTACCAAGGGATCCAGCAATTCCACTCTTAGGCATAGACCCAAAAGAAGCACAAGGACATCTGTTGAACGATGTTCATTGCAGCATTATTTGTAACAGCCAGAACAACCTAGGTGCCCCTCAATTGAAGAAGGATAGAGAAAATATGGTACATTTACACAATGGAGTACTACTCAGTGGGGGGAGGGGAGAACAATGGAATCTTGAAATTGTCAGGCAAATGGAAGGAACTAGAAAAAACCATTCTGAGAGAGTTAATCCAGTCACAAAAAGACAAACATGGTATATACTCACTCATATGTAGATTTTAGACATAAAGGTTTACCAGCCTACAATTCACACTTCCAGAGAAGCTAGTAAACAAGGAGGACCCTAAGAGTTACAAACATGGTCCCCTGGAGAAGGGGAAAGGGACAAGAACTCCTGAGCAAATTGGGAGCATGGGGGAGGGGAGATGGCAATAGGAGAATGAGAACTGGAGAAGTGGAGGGGTGAGGAAGCCATGATGGGGCATGAAGGTTGAGTTGGGGGAAGAACAGAGGAGAGAATGTTAAGAGAAGAGATAATATAATAGAGGGAGACATTATAGGTTTAAAGAGAAATCGGGCACTAAGGAAATGTCTGGAGAGGTACAAATATGACACCAACTAACAATTTAAGCAACAGAGGAGAGGCTACCTTAAATGCCCTCTTCTGATAATGAGATTGATGACTAATTCATATGCCTTTGTATAGCCTTCATCCAGCAGCTGTTGGAAGTAGAAGCAGACACCCACAGCTAAACCTTGGACTGAACTGAAATGTAGTTGCAGAGAAGGAGGCTGGATGAGCATAGGTGTCCATACCAGGCTGATGAAACCCACAGAAACAGCTGACCTGAACAAGGGAGAGCTCTAGGTCCCCAGACTGATACCTGGGAAACCAACATGGGACTGATCCAAACCCCTTGAATGTGGGTGTCAGTGAGGAGACCATGGATATCTATGGGGCCCCTAGTAGTGGATCAGTACTTATCCCTAGCATATGAATGGACTCTGGGAGCCCATCCCACATGAAAGGATACTCCCTGAGCCTCGACACAAGGGGGTTGGGCTTGGCCCTAAAGGTTATGACAGACTTTGAAGACCTCCTATGGAAGGTCTTACCCTCCCTGTTGAGCAGAAAGAGCATGGGATAGGTATGGTATTAGTTGGGGGGCAGGGGAGGAGGGGAGGGAGAGAGACCTGGGATTATCATGTAAAATAATCTTCTTTCTAATTAAAATAAAAAAGAAGAAAATCAGGGAACATTTCTCTTAGATTGTCATCAAAATCTTGTAATAAATTTGTAGTTTTTTAGTGTTATCATTATTATTATTATTATTATTATTATTATTATTATTATTATTATTATTATCTCTTTGGAGGCTCACTATGCAGCTCCCAAATAAATACTTGGAGACTTATTATTATTTATGAATGCATGCCCTTAGCTTGGCTTTTTTTCTATACTTATTTTCTAATTTAAATTATCCCGTTTCTCTTTAACTATGTTTTGCCTCTGGGGTTTTTAACCTTTCTTTATTCTTTATATCTTTATTTCCTCCTTACCTAGTGGCTGGCTGTGTAGCTGGATGGCTGGCCCCTGGCAGCCACCTCTACTTCTTTACCCATCCTCCCCTTCTTCTCTTCCTTTGAGCCTAGATTTCTCCTCTTATTTATCCTCTGTGCCTGGAAGCCCCACATATTTCTCTCTCCTGCTTAGATATTAGCTATTCAGCTCTTTCCTAGATCAATTAGGTGTTTTAGATAGGCAAAGTAACACAGCTTTACAGAGTTAAACAAATGCAACTTTGCATCACTAAAGAAATATTCCATAGCATAAATAAATGGGACACATCTTAAAGCTAATATTCTGCAACATAAATCTACCCATTGAAGTGAAAATTTTATCAAATAAATATTGAAAAGAGAAATTGTAAAGATATCAGAAGATTGAAAGAACTTCCTTGCTCATTGATTGGCAGAATTAATATTGTGAAATCTGACCAAAAGCAATTTAGAGATTCAATATAATTCCATCAAAATTCCAATGCAATTATTCACAGAAGTATAACAAAATCTTAAATTTCATGCAGAAATACAAAAGAATCAGGAAAGTTAAAACAACTAAGAACAGTAAAAGAATAGGTGGAGGTAATACCTTCCCAGTTTTCAAGTTATACTTTATAACTAGAGTAATAAAAATAGTACTGCATTGGCATAAGAACAGACAAATTACATTGATCAACAGAACAGAATTAAAGACACACATATAAGCCCACATTGCTACAACTAACTGAATTTTGACAAATAGGGCAATGATAAACATTGAAGAAAAGGCAGTATACTCAAAAATTATTTTAGTCATTCTGGATAAGTATTTGTAGAGAAATGATAACAGATCCTTATATCTCACCCTAAATAAACTCAACTTCAAAGGGACAAAGGTTCTCAATATAAAAGCTCAAACTCTGAATCTGTCAGTGGTGAAAATCATCACTTGAATGTGATGATCAAGGAAAAGACTTTTTGAACAGAGCCCTCCAATAGTACAGGCATTAAGATGAGCAATTAGCATGTGGATATCATCACGGGATGAGAAAAATATTTGCTTGTTGTATATACATGTAACAGAATGTTAGTATCTAGAGTATATAAAAAACTAAAAGAAAATAAGCTTTAAGAAAGCAAACAATAAAATTTAAAATTGAACATGGAATGAAAGAGGAACTTTTCAGAGATGAAATGAAATGGCTGAGAATAATTTTTAAAAATGTTCAACATCCACAGCTACTTGGAAAATGAAAATTGAAGATTCTTTGGGATTTCATCCTCCACAAATAAGAATGGCTAAGATCCAAAAACAAATAAATGGAAATGCCAATCAGTGCTGCCATGAATGTGGGGAAAGAGGAATGCTTATACTCTGTTGGTGGGAGTCCAATCCAGTACAGACACTATGCAAATCAATGTAGGAATTCCTTAAAAAGCTAGAGATAAATCTACCACATGATCCAGCTATACCACTTTGGCATATAATCAAAGGACTCTATTTCTTACTCTAGAGATACCCAGTCATCCATATCCAGTGATGCTATATTTACTTTAACCAGGAAATGGAAAAGGCCTAGATGCCCATTAATGTGGTACATTTGCCGAATGGAATATTATTCAGAAGTGAATAAAAACAAAACTATCAAATTTACAAGTTAATGGATGGAGTTGGAAATAATTGTTCTAATTAAGGTAACCCAAATTTAGAAAGAATAATGTATGTTTTCTCATATTAGTGAATGTTAAACTTGTATCTTCAGATATTTTTATTTTGCTGGCAATACCCATAGAGTTTGGGAATTAGCAAGAAGCAATGGAAGGATGATTTTAAGGTAGGGGCATAGAACAAAGTGTTAAAGATTACAGGGAAATCATAGAACATAAAGAGTATAATGGTGGTAGGGAATAGAAGGAGATGATAGATGAGGCACTATTGAGAGGGTCAACTAGCTAAAGATATTTCAAAAATTCATATGGAAATCAACTACTGTAGACTCTTCAAAATATATACATACATATTTATATAATTTCCTGTAACAGGGCAACAGTGCCTCTACTAGACAACACAGGATGACAGATAAACATCTCAGTGCTGATAATTAGTTATCTCTTCTACAGTTGTTGGGAAGTGAAGTTCCATATAGCATCCCCAAATAAGCTATTGCCAAAGATCTTGATTAGTCCCCTGAAGTAGATGTTAAGGCCCCATTGCACAAGGTACCATACAGGAGAGGTATAGAATATAGGGAAATCAAGCTGGTACTTACCTGAAAGCCTCATTCTGACTGGTTAACTTTTGTATTACAGGAAGGTTCTATGCATGCTACATGAAAAGCAAAGGAATCAGAAAACTTACACCACTATGAATCTTTTGAACTAAAACAATGACTGCTTTGACAAAGGCATGTCCAATGGTGCATTAGTAGCACAAACTCTAAGGAAGTACCCATCCACATTCTGGTTGGATTTAAGGCCTTCTGGACAAGTTGAAACCCTTATTTTAATGTTATTGAGGATAAGAGCCTATGACTAGACAGATCATAGGCCCTAGGGTTGAACCTAATATTATTAATCTGGTAAGTAAGTGCTGTATTAAACTCAGTCCTATTGACTTATTGTTATATCCATTGGTTAGCACATTGGACAACCTCATTAGTAAAGCTTCCTTTATAATAGATGGTGATTAACACAAATACCCACAATTATTTTTTATTAGAAACAAGCTTCTTTTACATGTCAATCCCAGTTCCATTTGCCTCCCCTCCTCCCCTGTCCCCACCCACACCCATCCAAACCCCTTACTGCTTGCTCCCCAGGGAGGTTGAGGCCTTCCATGGGGGATCTTCCAAGTCTGTCATATCATTTGGAGGAGGGTCTAGACCCTCCCCTGTGTGTCTAGGCTGAGAGAGTATCTCTCTGTGTGGAGGGGGCTCCCAAAGTCCATTTGAGTGTATACAAGGGATAAATACTGATCTACTACCAGAGGCCCCATAGATTGCCTACACTGATGACAGCCTTATATGTCATCCTAGAGCCTCCATCCAGTAGCTGATGGAAGTAGAGGCAGATACCCACAGCTAAACACTGTGCTGAACTCTGGAATCCAGTTGCAAAGAGGGAGGAGTCACGAGCAAAGGGGTCAGGACTATACTAGAGAAACCCACAGGGATCACTGACCTGAACAAGGGGTTGCTTCAGGGACCCCAAACTGATAGCTGAGAAACCAGCATAAGACTGTTCCACACACCCTGAGACCCACAATTATTTAAGATTCAGAGAATTAGAGATTCCGACATGTTCAGCCCTCAACAGGACATCTATATCATATCCCCTCAGGCATCATGGAGGAAAGATAGTAAAGAGACATAGATTTTAGATAATAAGGGAAATGTGTTTTCTGGTAAAGAGTAGGACACTTAAACATATGAATTCATTGAGACCACACAAAATCTAGTATGGGCATTGGAGGTGAGCTCTAAGTCTCACCCTTGCTTAAAGAGCTGTTAGCAGTCGATAAGAGCTAGGAGATGAAGAGTCTGTTTTTTAAAGGGTATTATCTCTGGTCAACAGACAACTCTCAGATATAGGTCACACATTTAGCTTTATTTGTTTTTGTTTGGTTATTTTGGACATCAAGTTACATGGGTAAGGAAAGGGAGATTTATCTGGGAGGAGTGGGTAATCAAACTTCATTGTATGAAACTCTCAAAGAGCTAGTAAAAGAAGCAAACATTGTTGTCATTATAGTAATGTTCACTTCCTTTATTAATTCCAATATATTTCTATATAATTTTGAATAAGATTGTTTCTCCTTTTTCATCATTGGGATATTTTATTTTGTTTTTGTTGGAATCCAGTAGATTTTGTGTTTGTTTTCTCCTTCCGTGGGGTCGAAATATTTGTAGAGATATTTAAATTATTGTTTAGATTTATTCCAGGTATTTTAAAATCTGTTTTCATATTGTCTCCTTAATTTCATTGCCAACATTCTCACCATTGATAGGTAGCAAGGTTACTGATTTTTGCATGTGGATTTTATATTCTACTACTTTGCAGAAAGTACATTCAAATCCAAGGGTGTTCTGTTTTGAGATTTTAAGTTCATTTACACATGGGATCAAATCATCTGCAAATGGGTAATTTGGCTTTGACCTCTACTATCTGTATCCCTATTATTTCCTTTTGTTTTATTACTCTAGTTGAGATATCACACATTATGTTGAGGTATGGTGTGGCCAACCTTGTCCAATTTTCACTGGAATTTTTTTAGGTGTTCTATAGTTAGTATAATAATCAGCATAGTCTTGTTGTATACATTCTGTTGAAATATATCCCTTCTATTCCTGGTTTTTGTTAGCTTTTAATTTTTTTGAAATAGGGTTTTATTGTGCAGGTCTGTTTGACCAGATGCATGTTATATAGATCAAGAGTGCCTCAAATTAGAGAGATCAGCCTGCCTCTGCAGCCCCTGTGTTAAGATTAAAGGAGTGTGTCATCACTCCCAGCTTCCTAATTTTATTAGTGTTTTTATCATGAAGTGATGTTGTATTTGGACTTTTTGTTATCTACTGATATGATCATTTGCTATCTTTGATCTATATTGTGGTTGGTATAATGTTGACGACACAAATTAGAATCATCTGAGTATGGAACCTTAACTGTGGAACTATCCTGATTATGGTAACCAATGTGGGAAGACCTGACACATTGTGGGAGGTACCTACTGGCTGCAGTCCACATAAAAAGGGTATGGAAGAAGGAAGGTCTCTTGCATTCTGTGCATTTGGCCTTCCCATTTGCTGTCAAGTTGATTTGTTTTGTTGTTGTGGTTGCTGCTGAATTTTTTGCTGATGTCAGAAACAGTGTTTCCAGATGTCCATTCTGGACTATGGACCAGTGTCATTCTGTGAACCTTCTAGGTTTTCAGCACTAGATTGGAACTGCTGAGGCAACAAGATTTTTATACTGAGCTACTACTGGCTTGTCGTCCTCCACATTGACAGGCCAGGGGAAGCCATTGTTGAAGGTATAGCCTCAGTTGCCGAGGAGTATTTCGATTACTAACTAACACATAGCCCGTGATGGTCAGGATATATTTATTGGGTAGCCAACCTGCAGGAAAGCAGAGCAAGCCAAAGCAGCACGGAAAAAAGAGACCTACCATGTGCATTCCCTATCCCTTTAAGCCTCTTCCATGTCACCCTGCCATCACCTTTACCACACCCTGACGGACGTGGCCGGGCACACCTGTAGCCATTCCTTAGGAGGCATGGTTATGGTCTCTCTCTACAGAGGAGTTCCCAACATATTAGAGAAGCCAGGACTATGGGATGACCATCAAGGACAGCAGCAGATATGGAAACGGAACAAGCCAGTAATAGATGTTTTTTTTTACGGCTTCCTCTTCATTCCTGACTCTAGGATTCTGCCTTGAGCTCCTGCCCTGATGAGTCTGACTTACCTGCAAGTGGAAGATGAAATAAATCTTTTCCTCTTCAATCTGCTTTTGGTCAATGTTTTATCACACAGACAAACAGTAAACTAGAAATATCTATTTATACATTTATAGATTTGCTAGTATCCCTCTCACTTGATAGTTTTGAATGGTCATTTCTGATATGTTGCTTAATTTGGCTTACTGGTGGGTTTTTTTCAGGAGTTTTCCTTGATGTTTCAATTGTTTCGGCTGTTGTTATGTCTTTGATGATTTAGGCATCAGGATAGCACTCATTTCTTTTGTTTTCTGAAAGAATTTGAAAAGCACTAATACTAGTTCTATATGGATCTGGTAGAATTCAGCAGTGAATCCATCTGGACCTGGACTTATTTTTAGTTGGAAGACTTTTTAATATAGTTCAGTCTCACTGCATATTATAGATGTGTTTAAGTTGTTTCTCTCTTGGTTTAATTTTGTCATATGTATCGACAAAGTTATCCATTCCTAGGATATCTGATGTAAATTAAAAAGGGGTTCTAAAACAAATGAATTTTAGAAATATCTTTCTTTAAAAAATTCTGAGAAATTCCAAGAACAAAATCAAAGGATTTCTCAGACACTTTAATAGACCAATAAAATTGAAGTAACCTAGATATTTTAAAACGTGAAAACTGTGTTTGTTTTTTATAGCCTGTTAATATTTTAAGGCACACACACCATTGTAACGAAGACTCACTTTAAGGGGTGGAATAAAAAACAAATCGAGGTTCATTTGAAAATATTTCTTTTATAAACATTTAAGCTGAAATATATTTTAAAGTATTCTTGTATTTCATTGATTGACTGCAAATGCTTGCTAGATGGAATATAACTGTGTACTCTCTCTAGTTCACACTATGTGTTAACATTATGGAAAAGATGGAACAGGATTGTAATATGAGGAAAATGAGACATGACTGCTGCCTGCTGAAGTCTGATCTCTATAGAGTCTATATGCCTGCAGTTTCCTCCCAAAGAATGAATTATATAAAATATAAGAAATAGTGCAACTAAATATTAAAATACATCACAGGATGCTATCAGCACAATGCCATGTTGGCTTTTTTGATTGTTGTTTTCTGACAGTGGTCTTAGAATGATTGCATGGTAGAACAGTCCTAATTGGGGATAAGGGATTCAAAGAATCTGTAAGCTAATACTGTGAAAACAGAAGGGGATATCGACACGGTATGAAGAGGAGCAAGAATGAGATAATCATACCCCTGAGAATTCAGTCTCATTGTGTGTGAAGTCTCAAATGGCTTCAAGATGTGATTATCTTCTAGTAACCACACCACCTGGAGTCGCCTAATTGCTATTCTCTAACTCTCAAAGAAAAAATATGTGTATGCAAGACAAACATGTTGGCAAGGCATTTTGGAAAGCATGATGGTTCTGATTGAGCAGCAGTAAGAACTGAGCAATGTTATTTGGAAAGGAAGTGTCAGTGTTGAATAAACATAAGAAGTAAACAGTTTATGTATTATTCTAGTGCTTCATAAATATTATTTATTTTGGAAGGGGAGCATAATGGCAGAGTAATAGTCAGTAATTAACATTGCTAGCAATAAAATGGAGCCTTCCTGACAAGGGAGAATTATAAAGGAGGTGGATGGATTCTCTGATGGCATAGTCCTGATCCACTAGAATTTCAATTGTTTAGCCCAAATTTTATGTCTGAAAACTATACTTTATCGATAGCATGTCAATTAGTCACAACAAGATTCATACCTCTTTTTGTCAATGTGTAAGTTAGAACATAAGTAGCCACTCTGAATAGTATAAAAGTATTGTTGAAAATGGAACATGCAGTCTTTGAATAAACAATTATGCATATTATGGTTTATAGATACTAATTGTTGATTATTTATTAGTCTAGTGGTTTATTTTCATTTGAAAACATCTACAACTTTCATCAAGCTATTTGGAAAAGATGTGATCAATCTTTCCTCCCTAGGAGAGAGACATAGATGATCATTGATGAGACTGGAATAATTTCAAAGTAAAGCTAGCTATTTTGTGCATAATGAACTACTCTCTGCAGAAAGTTTTATTGAGTACCACTAGTAGTGGGTGGAGCTTGCCTCTGGTATTTAGTAATTTGAGATAGAGCACTTCTCTGTGCAAATCATCATATAAAGTGCATAACAGATCTTACCAGACAGCAACAGTAAATATCTGGTCCAAAATAGTAGAAAAGGTGAGGCCAAAATAAACTGGTGACACTTGTCCTTGTGTTACGTAGTTATTTCTTTATAAATAGCAGTGCACTAAGATATTGTAAAGAAGTTTGGATGGAATTTTATAATTAGGAAAACACAAGAAAATAAACAAAAATTCAAACTTATAAATTCAATTAATACACTCACCATTTGGTTTACTTAAACTTGCTATTCTACCTTTTTGTTTTGTTTTTGTTTTTTGAGGCAGAGTTTCTTTGTGGTTTTGGAGGCTGTCCTGGAACTAGCTTGTGTAGACCAGACTGGTCTTGAACTCACAAAGATCCACCTGCCTCTGCCTCCCGAGTTCTGGGATTAAAGGCTTGCACCACCACTGCCTGGTTAGCTATGCTACCTTAAACCAAATTACAGAACTACTCTAACTCCGTGTCCTCATAAAAAGCAAAGTATTTGAAAACTATAAAACATTCAGCAATACTGTGAATAAATGAAATAAATATTCATTTATTCTAAAACATACTCTATTGTATTTAAAGGTCATGTCATACAAGGTAAAGAAGAAAGCATGTTATTCAATTTACTGCTAATATTTGACACCTTAGGAAAAACATTTGGAAATGTACAATACTGATTATAACAAAGGTCAAGTATTTCCTAAACACTCCTTGTGTAAACTGTATATTTCTTCTTAATGATGAAGAAAATGACACTTCGGAGTGAGGAGCTATACCCAGGTCACTCAGGGTTCAAACTGTGACAAGATCGGTAAATAGATCTGAATCCCATTGCTTAGAATTGAATCACAAATGGAAAATTTAAAGCCAACAGTGTTCTTATGTATGCAGAGTGGTAAAGATTCATCATATCTTCATAGGATTCACTGTCTTATACTATATATACCTGAAATTGATCACAAACTGGAAACAAATGTAATACCACAACACTCTCTAAACAGAATATTAAGCATTTTTGGAATTCAGTGCAGGTATTTTAGGCTTCCTATGTATTGCTGATGACCAAATTTTATGTTTTAATTGCAAAGCAATTTTACTCTTGTACAAAACATGTTTTGAGTAACTGTACCCATTTCTGCTACTTTGCTTTGGGTAGGTCCATTACTATATCTTAAGAAATAAAAGAAAAAAATCAAATAGCCCAAAGGAACGATATTTATAACTTTGTAATTTGAGTCAGTTGATTATGTTTTACCATTACTCTACTTCAAGTTTGTTTGGTGAGTATCATAATTTTTGATTATTATAAACTATTCTAGAAATTGCCTTTATAGGAAAAAACATTTTCTATCTCCAATATACTTGTAATTTCTTTGAACATACATTCTGATGATAACTTTAAAACTTATTGTGACAGAAAATAAACATGACAAATATTTCTTTGGTCATTATAATAGAATATACCTTAATACAAAATTAATGATAAGTGCCGGTGATTTCCCCTTTGTCTGAACAGTCAGATGTACAGTATATGTGAATATATAGAACCATACCACAACATATTGGGTTCACTTTGTACTAAAGGCATTTTTATGAACATCCTATAGCTAACCTTGGTAATCGTCTGGGTTTCACATGCATACATTATTTATATACATATAGCATATAGATATTTAGTATTCTGATTCATTTGGGGTTGCCTCTTTAGTCTTGACATAGTGTTCTATAGTAACTATGGCTTGAGAAATATTCCAAGACACTAGTGGAGATAATACTTTCTAGAATTAACTATCCTTGGGCCTTATGCTGTTTCATGTTTAAAAGCAAATTGCTTCACACTGAAGCACTGCCTACAATTACAGCTTAGAGAATTACTTCACTGTATGATCCTTTGACATGCCACAAAAATACCATGTATTATCATTTTCAATTCAGTGACTAGATGGAAAATTTCTATGCATCAGTGACTTTTAGTTGAGACAGAACAACATAGCTAAAAATAAAGGTTATGCCAATGAATAAATTTTGGCAAGTTCTGAATCTAAAGAATAGTGACAGGAATGATTAGAGGAGGGAAGTGAATAATCAAGTTATTTTTACACTTTTATATATTATATAAGTCAAACTATTTAGTCTAAGTTTTGAATTCATACAAAAATCAAAACTTTCTTCTCTAGCAAGTAGCTTTTGTCTTGTTCAATGTCACCTTAATTTTGTAATAATAATAATTTATTTTATTAGTAAATAAATGTAGTGCATCATTAAGTTATACATATTCCATAGATAACTAAATTCCTCTTTTGCAAACCTGGGTTAAGAACCACTTTTTTCTATTTTTTACCATATCGGCCTGTAATACAGTGACTATATGTGGGACAGATTATCTAATATGAGTTGAAATGTAAATAAAAATATGGCAAGTATTTATTTTAAAAGTCGAGAGACATGTCTACATGTGTAAAGTGGCACAAATGTGGAAGTAGCTAATTGCCCTTAGATCGGACTTGAAATACATTGCACGGCTAAGAACATATACCTGGTACTTTCAGCCCATTTACCAATTTATTCCTGGGAAGTCATGCGATCAAGTCAGAAACTTACTACATAGTATCAAATTTCCTTCTAAATATCAAGGTTTATACCCATAGACAAAAGCTACCCTAAGAATTAATCATAGCCTCTCTGAAGCAAATAGCAGCGAATACAGAGTCACGGCTATTCAAGATGCTGCAAGTAAATGAGTTGAGGTTTCTGAATAAGACATTTTGTTGTTGTTGTAGTTTTTACATCCCAACCAAAATTTTCCCTCCTCCTAGTTCCTCCCCAACTCCTTCCCCTGCCACCCTCCCTCCCCTATCATCCACACCACTCATCCTCCATGGTTTCTCTTCAGATATATGCAGGCCTCCCATGTATATCAACCAGCCAAGGTATATCATGGTGCAGTGAGACTAGGCATGTCCTCTTCTATTATGGCTGGATGAGCCAATCCAGTTGGAGGGAATGGTCGCAAAAATCAGGTAAAAGAGTCAGAGACAGCCCTGTTCCCACTGCTAGAAGTCTCACATGAAGAACAAGCTACATACTGTAAAGTATATGCAGAGGGCTTAGGTCAGTTCCATGCAGGCTCCCTGGTTGTGGGTTCAGTTTCTGTGAGCCCCTATGAGCCCAGGTTAGTTGATTCTGTGGGTTTTGTTTCGATGTTCCTGACACTCTGATTCCTACAATCCTTTCTCCTTCTCTTCAGCAGGATCCCCTGAGCTCCGCCTAATGTTTGGCTGTGGGTCTCAGCAATTGTATCTGTCAGTTGCTGGATGAAACCTTTCTGATGATAATTGGACTAGGCACCAATCTACAAGTATAGCAGAATATCATTAGGCATCACAACGTTGACATTTTTGCCAGCTGTGTTTGGTTCTATCCTAGGTATTTGGGGCATCCTGCCTCTGGGTAGGCAGGGCAATTTGTAGTGCATGAGTGGGCTTTGGGAGCCCATTCGACATGGAGGGATAATCTCTCAGCTTAGATACATGGGGGATGGCCTAGGTCCTGCTCCAAAAGACATGACAGACTTTGATGATTCCCGCATGGGAGGCCTCACCCTCCTTGTGGAATGGGATGGGCGGTAGGATGGGAGATGATAGAGGAAATGGGAGAACAGCAGGGAGAAGGAACTGGTATTGGTATGCAAAATAAGATGTTTTTAATCTAAATAAAAATTAATTGAAAATTAAATTATAAGAGCTAGTGGGTCAAGCATAAGATAAAGTAGAGCATTCATAACTAATAAGTCTGTGGGTCATGATTTGGGGACTGGCAGTCTGAGAAAGCCTGTTACACTGGGATGAGCATTCGGTATTGATTAATCAATGAATGTGTTCTTCCCTCGGGAATACTGTTTATCCTTCAGCACTCCTTAGTTGCCTGCATCTCTTCATGGTGGGTTGAGACTTCATAGATTTTCCTCCTGTCCACTTTAGCATGTCTATTGCGGTCCTTGGTTTTGAGATATCCCTGGCTTTCCTGGTACTTACTATTTAGTGCAGAGAGTTGTTGAACTCACAGAGATCTTTCTGTCCCTGCCTACGGAGTTACAATATTAAAGGTGTGATACCACACTCAGACTTTTTATTGCTCCTCAGTAATACTTTGCTGATGTTTTGTTACTTATTGTTAAACACATCTTTGTTATTACTTACTTACAAAGGTTCCAGGGAAGTAATGAGCTTACTCTTAACAGTGAACTGGTGGGCAGGATAAATTAATTTCAATCCCGATAAATATTGTTTTTTCTTCCATTCTACTATACTATGTCTTTTTCATCAAGGAATTGAGTCCATTTTTATTGAGAAATATGATTAATTCCTGTTTTGTTGGTGATGGTGCTGTTGTTGTTGTTATTGGTGGTGGTGGTGTGGTTTGTGCATGTTTGTGTTTGTGTATGCTTCTCTTCTTTTGGTTTTGCTTGTGTGATATTATTTATGTTCTGTGTCTTCAATGGTGTAGTTATTGTCTTTGGGTTGGAATTTTCTTTCTAGTATCTTCAAAAGGGCTCGATTTGTTGATAGATATTATTTATAATTGAATTCCCAGGGAATATCTATTTTTGTACATCTATAAAGGTTGTGGAATATTACTTTTACTATGTGAAGATGTGTTACATTTCTTTATGCTGTAGACTATTGCTTTAACTATGGAAATGTATATTGCGTTTGTTTATGTTGCATTTGTTTAGGCAAAGATGTATTACATTTGTTTATGGTGCATTTGTTTAGTTATGTAAACTTGCATTGCTGTTTTACCTTGCCTTCCTAAGATACTTAACTGGACTGAGAAAAAGTTGAATGGTCAATAACTAGACAGGAGAGGAATATGTGGTCCTGGAGTACTGAAAGAATAAATAGGAGGAGGAATCCAAGCTCAAGATAGAAGGGAGAAGGGAAAAAGGGAGAAGATCAGGGCTACCCAGCCATGTATCCACCAGCTAGCAGACATGGAGTAGGACATACAGAATGAGAGAAAAGTAAAAAGCCCTGCAGCAAAATGAGATGAAGAGAAACAGGTTAAATTAAATTATAAGAGCTAGTGGGACAAGCATAAGATAAGGTAGAGCATTCATAACTAGTAATAAGACTCCATGTCATGGTTTTGGGGCTGACAATCTGAGAAAGCCTGATACATACAGTGATTGAAAGTATTGCTGGGTATAGTACTCTGGACTGAAATCTGTGGTCTCTTAGAGTCTACAAGATACCTGTCTAGGCCAATCTAGATTTTAGAGTCTCAATTGAGAAGTGCAGTATAATTCTAATAGCTACCTTTATGTGTTATGCATGCTTTTTCCCTTGCACCTTTTTAATATTCTTTCTTTAGTCTGTATGTTTAATGTGTGGTGAGCAGACTTTCTTTTCTGTTCCAATCTATTTGGTGTTCTGTAAGCTTCTTGTCCCTTTAAAGGAATCTCTTTCTTTAGGTTAGAAAACCATTCTTCTACTATTTTGTTGAAGACACTTTCTGGGTCTTTGAGGTGGGATTCATCTCCTTCTAT
The DNA here is from genome assembly GCF_003668045.3 of Cricetulus griseus. Classification (NCBI taxonomy): domain Eukaryota; kingdom Metazoa; phylum Chordata; class Mammalia; order Rodentia; family Cricetidae; genus Cricetulus; species Cricetulus griseus. Next base: position 27,405,925 of record NC_048604.1, on the reverse strand, counting down.
CATTCCTATCACTCTTAGGTCTTTTAATAGTGTTCCAGATTTTCTGGATGTTTTGTGCTAGGAATTTTTTAGATTTCACATTGTCTTTGACTGATATAACTATTTTTATTGTCTCTTCAAAGCTTGAGGTGCCCTCTTTCATCTATTGTATTCTATTGGTGATGATTCTCCCTACAGTTCCTATTCACTTGCTTAGATTTTCCATTTTCAGAATTCCCTCCATTTATGTTTTCTTTATTGCTTCTATTTCCATTTTCATATCTTGAATAATTTTATTCATTTCTTTCAACTGTTTGCTTTTTTCTTAGCTTTCTTTAGGGGATTTACTGATTTCCTCCAATTCACTTTTCGTCTTTTCCTGGATTTCTTTAAAGGATTTATTCATTTCTTCTTTAAGGACCTCTATCATTTCCGTAAAGTTGGTTTTAGTGTCTTATTATTGTGCTTTACTTGTGTTGGAATATTTAGCATTTGCTCTAGTAGGCTGTCTTGGCTCTGGTGGTGACATATTGCCCTGGCTGTTATTGGCTGTGTTATTATGCTGGTGTCTAGTCATTCAGAGTTTGGACTATTTAAAGGTCTAGGTGTTGATTTCTGGGTTTGTCTTTGTTGAATTGGTGTTTTGTCCCTTGATTTCTGTTTCCTCTCTGTTACTCTAGACTGTGCATCCTGTGGTTGTGCAGAGGATATCTATCCAAGTTGGGGTCTGGACTTTGGTAACCTAGTAGTCTCTTGTCCAGAAGGACTTCTTTGCCAGAGTTGGGGGCTGGAGTTGTCGTGGTCTGCTTGATTTTGTGTCCAGCAGAGGGTGTCTTCCTGAGTTGGAGCTGGAAAATAGTGATGAGGAGGGCAGAGGGGACTAGGAATAGGGCAGGAGGCCTACCTTGTTTTCTGGCAGGGTGGCCTATGGTTGGTCAGGAGGTGTCTACCCAAAGGACAACAGAAATTTTGGGAAGTGTGTGGGCAGACAAACTACCTGATCTTATAATTGGTTTATATTTTTATAAAAATTCTTAGGATTTTATTTCAGATTGTATTTCATGTATAGACACATTTGGGTAGAATGTCTACTTTAGCAATACTTAGTATTCAAATAAAAGAATATGTTACATCTTAAAATTTGTTTAGTTTCTCTTGATAGTTGCAATAATATTTCATGTGTTTTTTACACATTGCATGACTAGATACTTTTTATGTTTTATAGTTTGTAATTTCAATTCAGGATTTCATTATGTAAGCTGGCCTTGTCTTTAATTCAAAATTATCAAACTCAGCCTTCCATGCTGGGATTTCAGGAGTGTGCTACCATGCCATGGTATAATTTATACATTTAAAAACTAGATTTGAGGTAATTCATTAGTAGATTATATATGAATAAAATGTATACCTTTTGTATTTGTTTTATATTAGTGACAATACTATTCATAGTAGTTTTGGTGTTTTCAATTTTGGGGGATTCTCTGTTAAGCAGTTATATTGTATCAATAGAACATGTATAGGTTTTCCTTTCTGATGTATGCATGTTATTGTTTGTTCCTTCTTCATTAGGGCAATCTCTTGCACATTGTTGACTTGACTAGGAAAAATACACACTTTACCTTTCTTAAAATCTTTGAAGAAGCCAGGCGTTGGTGGCACATGCCTTTAATCCCAGCACTCGGGAGGCAGAGGCAGGCAGATCTCTGTGAGTTTGAGGCCAGTCTGGTCTCCAAAGTGAGTGCCAGGATAGGCTCCACAGCTACACAGAGAAATCCTGTCTCGAAAAACCAAAAAAAAAAATCTTTGAAGAAAACATTTAGCTCCCTACCCTAGCTCAGCAACAGAAATTGCATAAAAATGACAAATTCTAAAGTCAGATTTTGAGAAGAAAAGAGGAGGAAGCAACAATCATCTCCTAAGTAGGTCCATTAGGGAAGAAATCTTCCCTGTATGAGAACAGTTCAGAAAGACCTGGAAAGTTGTGTTCTCTGTAAAATGTAGACACTAACAGAGCTCAAAAGCAAATATTCATACTGACCTTAATAACACCACAGCCAAGACATTTGGAAAAACGCTGGTGAGATAATAAAAGAGTGAAAAAACTTAAGAGGATCATAGGACAGATAAAACAGTGGATATGGAAAGGAGAGAGTAATTAAAGAAGACAAGCTCATTAAAAGAAGTAGGATCTGGGACTGAGGACACAGATCACTGGTTCGAATACTTAGATACCCAGCACTGTGCAAATGAGGAGTAGTGGTGAACACATATACTTGTGAAACCATCTTTAAATAATCAAGTGACTGAACACGTTCAAAATATAAAGATGAAGACAAATGTCTCCAAACATGAAATAAATGACACCAAAATTTCCACAGCAAGATATCTTATAAACAAATTGTCAAAATTTTTTTTTTAAAAAAAAAAGCAATGAGAGTTCTATAGCAACAAAGAAAAATGGTTGCATGTGAATATCTGCAGTGGCTGTAAGTGTCTTTTTCTGTAGAAAGCTTTAAAAAACAAGAGGGGTGTGACATGACTTATTTAAGTTGATTAATTCAAAGACTGTCAACCAAGAATTTTATACTTAACAAAACTTCTTCCAAACTAAAGAGACAAAGATACCTCCAGGTAAATAAACCCTGAAATAAATCATGATCACTCAGACTGCCATAAAAGAAATGCTAAGCTTCAAATTGGCATCAAATTACCATAAATATATCTGAAAACATAGTAAAGCATGAACCTCATTGAGTTTCTAATCAGGGTGCTGCCACAGATATCCCTCCAAGACATACAGCTATTGTCTTTGCTTGTGGTTGTCCTCTAGAACTTTATGGTAAGACCTTATTGCTGAAGACAACCCACGTTGATTGGAGAATATGGGGAAATACAGTTGATTAGTTTTCATAGTACAGAAGGTGCTATGTGGGTTTCTTGGAGAAAAGGTCATTGACAGTTACCCAGTTGTGAATCCCATAAGCAACAATAACACTAAGCCTGGCAAGATATGATCATCGGTGCACATGTGACAAGAGAATTATAGAGGTAACTGACTGATTTCTGATTGGATTTAAGGCCCTTTCGATAGGAAGGGACCTATGACTGTTACTCTAAATCTGGTCATGAAACTATGTGCTGGGGTAATCTTAGTCTATATTGGAGAACATACTACTATTATTTTACTAAGTGGACATAGTATCAAACTGCCTTCTAAATATGTATATCTACAATGTTACATTAGTTTAACTGTCATTCTTCATTATAGAAGCTCCTTTGTGCACTGGAGAGACTCACAGCTCACAGAAGTGCAGAGAATGTACAGCTGTAGAATGCTCAGCCATAAATGGGGCACCACAACTCTCCCAGCAAGGCTATGGAAACATGATGAATGTGTGGCTAGAAAGACTGGAAGAGCCAGTAGTCAGGGGACACTACTATGAAGAAGTGTATCCTGGGCAAGGCAATACTACCATACTCATACTCTTAGTAGCTGTGACAATGACAGATTGTGTGCACAAAAACAATGGGAAATTAAGCCAGTAAACATTCTAGTATGGGGGAAGAGGGGCTCTTAACTGAGAAAATATTGACAGTTTCTGTCTGATAGAGGAGAGTCATTTACATTAGGGGTATAATCCTTTAAGATTGCCCATGCTTTAGTGCATGGCTCCACACTTGTGTACATATGAGCAACCCTATTTAAATTCAGCAAGCAATTAACAAAGGAAAGAAAAAATAACAAAGTAGGGAGGGTGTCTCATAGGGATCTGGGAGGCATTTCAGAGGAGATATGGAAAATGAATCAGTTCAAAATGCATTGTATGATATTCTCAAAAACTAAATAAAATAAATATGAAATTTGAATATGATTTTACTATTATGGTAATTCACTTTAACTTTAGTATAAAAGAAATATATAAATATTAAATTAATCATGAATAAAGCAGATTAAAAGTCATATAATATAAAGAAATATAAGACAAAAAATAATATAAAGGAAGGGATGCAAAGTATAAGCGGAGAACTTTTGTATGTGAGTAACAGAAAATTGCTACTAGGCCAAAATTAACAGTCATATCTAGAAGAAAAAGTATACATAGAAGCCATTTTAAGGGATAGAGAGATGCAGAGTGGTTGAGAGCCTTTAGTGCTCTTGCAGATGACAATACTTCAGTTCCCAGAACCCATATCAAGCCATTTATAGCTCAACTTATAGGTCATCACATAACATCATACAGCTTCTCTGGACATTATACTCAGAAGCAAAACCCACACACAGAAACAAACATATTTACATAATAAGAATAAAAAACATTTCAAAAAAATTGTGAAGACCAAAGTGGAACACCAAGAGAGACAGTTGTATGACTAGCAGAAAGCACTAACAAAAATACTATAGAATTTTGTTTCCATCACTAATTACTTTAAATGTAAAAGCATTAAACTCCTCATTTGAGACATAATTGAACCAATAATGAAACTCACTTCAGGTTCATGGAGATAGAAGTTTAAAATGCAGAGATAAAAATGATAGCTCATATGAATGCTAATAAAAACAGAGCAGATAAAATAGACTTTTAAATCAAAACTTGTGCAAGAAAGGATAATATTTTTAAATGTTAAAAGTATTTTTATTACTTTTATCACCAAACTACCTTACAAAATCAAGATAAAGCAGTTCATGCCAATAAAGATGAATATTTTTAAAAAATGGAAGGATAACTGGGAGGAGTCCATAGGAGACTTTGGAAGGATGAAAGGGAAAGATGAAATGTATTAATAATTGGAAAATAAAACGAAAAGTTTCCAAGAAAATAAGATCTTGTAACTCTACTTACAATGGTAACTGAGTATTTATTTATCTAGTTATTTATTCATCATGAAGTTATTAGGTTTGTGATTTTGGCTTTTTTGAGGCCAGTCTCAAGTTAACCCAGAATGCCATGGAACTCACTGTGAATTCCAGCATGTCTCCAATTCATAATGATCCTCTTACTGCAGCCTAGTGAGTTCTGAGATCATGGGCATGAACTATCTACCAGTCCAGAATTAACTGCCTCGTTTACGGTCTATTTTTCTCCCTGTTTAAAATATCATTATGATTATGACTATCAGAGTGAATAGAAGATTTAAAATTCAAGAATATTAGTATGTAGTTAATATGTCAAATGAATTTGGCATTATAGACACTAGATCAACTTGTATGTAATAAAGATAAAATATACCTCCTAGTTTGTCAATGTAAACCATGGTTTATTTCTCTTTTCCTAGAATAGTTATCAGTAATTATCTACTCCTTTTGTAATTTTGTCTTTATTTGGATGACAAATTAGGTACATACTTAAAATTATGTTCATCACTACATTAACTCATTAACTTAAAACTAAAACTCCAGTAGAATTTTTAAAGTAGTTCAGATCAATTAGGAAAGTCAACCAATAAAACCAAACCAAACCAAACCCAACAAAAAAAACCAACAAGGTAGATTGATGGAGGTATAAAGGTAAAAAGAATATCTATTTCTAAGTAGGTGCCCTTGGATAAGTCAGATGCCAGGACTGAAGATCTCTTATGATACTAAGCACTGGAAACATTTGTTGATACAATTTCTATAATACTTTTCTATTAGAAGTCTTACGCCCAGCTACTTGTTAAATTTAGTTCACTTTGTTCTTGCTTGACTGCTAGCTTAATGATCAGTATGTGCTCATGGAAATTGCCTCAGTGCATAACAAGGGCAAAGATAGGCATGGTGTTCTTTCCTTTAAATTACAGCCGTTTTAATACTTTATCAGTAGAAAAGAATGTTAAAAACTGGTAGATACCTACTTAGGTTATGTTTTACGTGCTAAGGAGTTTACAAAGATGCTCTATGCTGAGAACCAATTTAACAAATTTACTTAGAAATGCTGAAACTTTCTGGAGCTGTGAGTTAGATGTATGGAGATTTATTATAACTATGTTAACAGAAGTAAAATGAGGTTGACTTGATGTATAAACAAGCCTGATAATTTTTTGTGTTTGTTGCTCCTTGTTTTGATTTAGGTATGAATTATCCCTCAAAAGTCTCATGTGTTGAAGACCTAATACCCTGCTGGTAGATTTAGTCACTGAGATGTACTTTCAAAATGAGGACTTTGATCTATTCAATAGATTAATCCACTGATGGATTCATAATTTGATGGCATTTTGAGAGGTGATGGGAACTTTTGAGTATGGAGCATATTAGAAGAGGTAAATCACTGGGGGCATATCTTTATTGGTTATATCATCTCCTTGACCCTTCTCTTTGCCTATCACTCTCAACTTCTTGGCTGTCATGATACAAATAAATTTGCTCAGTCATACATTCTTGCTTGCATGATACTTTGACTCACTATAGACCAAAACAAACTAGTAATAGATTCTCCTTTGACATATATGAAACCACTGAGCAATTGTGGTTGGCTAGATTTACAGTACCAGGCATATTTTCCCTTTTCTTAAGTAATCCAGTCGTTTACTATCAAGATGCCCGTGCCATACCTTTAGGTATAGCTTGATATGTTGATCTTTGTTGTATTTCATAGAAATCACACCTGGGTATGACAATTAATTGCTCTTCTCCTTTGGAAGTTTGCAGCATATCACCTGATATTATTAAAGCTAATCCTAAGGGATGCAGGACTTTGTTCAGATCAAGCACAAATCCTCTGAGTCCTGTGTCTGAAGTGCATGGTCAACAATAGTCACTTTAAAAGAAAATCAATGGAAGAAAAAATAAGCATTAAAAGACTAGTCATATTTTGAGTATAGGTAACATTTATTGATTACCTAATAAGAATCAGTAATGCTTCATGTTTTTATATCTCATTTTAGTTCAAAAACTTTAAGAAATAAGCACTATTATAAACTTCACCCATTCAGTAAGAATATTGGAGTTACAGATTGAATAATTTGCCTAAATCTGCAAAGCTGGAAATGGTTTTGTACTTATAGATAAGGACTCTTAACAAGGTTAATGCCAGGTTGTTTCACTTAACAGCTGTGCTGGGTTAGAAGCATATCCAAGAATTTTAGAGAACTGGCCACTAAAACTCACCCAATATAAATAAAATGAGCTGTTTAAAATTAGCTAAGGGTTATAAAAACTCAACATGAGAGGGGTCCATCTTCCACAGGTGTCCATAGTAACTGAAACCTCGATGATTCCAATCCTCAGATACTTGATTCATCACTTGATCAATTGGGAACAAAGCAACTTAAATGGGTAAACTGCCAGTACCTAAAGGTTCACTGTTCATAAGTATTCCATTATACCGAAACATCCTACAAAACTATAGGTGTAGCTCAGAGGTAGAGCACTTATCTAGCATGAGCAAGGCCTTGAGTTTGATTCCCAGTAGAACCACAAAAATAAGAATGTATTAATATATTTTAGTAGCAATTGCCACTGTTGTTGTTATACTTTCTCATACATTAGAGAAACATGACGAGACATGGCACAAAATGAAAGACATCTGAACTTGACTTTAGCATAATCCACATGGGCCTATCCAAAGCTAGCTTGTTAAGACATGGATCTTTATCATGCTACATTTCAGACATGTTTGAATATTTCCACAGTGAGAAGTCAGGTTTTTCTTTTAAAATTTTAATTTATTTAAAAAATTAATTGAAAATAGATTTTCTTCATAGAATATATTCTTATTATAGTTTTCCTACCCCAATTCCTCCTAGATCCCTATTTCTGGGCATGGTTTGAGAACTCAGTAAGACTCTTTTGGGAAAAATATGCTTTTCCTTTACAAGTAATTATCAATCAGATATAGCTTCAAGGTTAGGGATGAGGGACTGTGTCTGCTTTTCACAAGATTGGGACCCCATCTGGCTCAGATCTGTGCATGCTGCCATAGTCTCCATGATTTCCTGTGTGCATTTGTCCTGTTGTGTCTAGAAGGCTCTGTTTCCTTGATATCTTTCATCCCCAGATTCTTACTTTCTTTCTATCTGTTCTTTCCTAGAGTTTACTGAGCCATGAGGGGAGGGAATTGCTGGAGAAATGTGATTTGGGACTGAGTGCTCTGAGGCCTCTCACTCTCTGCACACTGTACAACTGTGGGTCTCTGTATTTGTTCTGATCTGCTGCAGGAGGAGGACTCTCTGATGATGGCTGGGCAAGACACTGATCTGTGAGTATAGCAGAATGTCACTAGGAGTCATTGATCTGCTACATTCCTTTAGTCAAATAATAATATTTTGTTTTTCCCTAGGCCAATAGCCTATCTAGTCTCAGGTTTTTGGTTACCTGGGCATGGGTTCCATCTCATGGATTGTGCCTTAAATACAACAGGTTATGCTGCTATTTGCACAAAAGTATCTTGCAGAGGGGTTACCATTGTAGATGTCAGGGTTTGTATCTGGTGGTTATCTTTCTCCTCTGGTGGTAAGCAGAGCACCTTCCAGTACCAGGAGTACTAGTCAGTAAGGGGTGAAGGCTCTAGGTTGACACACACTTGACTTCTACATGTTCATGAAGAGTGTTACATAGGTGTTGTCTTCAACAACAGAGCCTATCATCAATTTTTATAGAGAAAGCAATAGATTTGGCAGTAGCCTAGGTAGTTTGGAGGTTTCCATTGGGTCCTTTTGGCCAAGAACTCAATTATATGTAATTAATTCCATGACCCGGAGGCCTTATTTGGTGGAGAGATATACAACTGGGGTTTGTTTCCCTCATTATTTGCCAATTCCAATTAGATTTCCTTCATATATGTCTATGTTTTAAGAAGCCTTACAGTATTATTAGGTTTCCATATGACCCCTTAAATGGCCCTTAGTTCTGGCTGTCTCTCCCTTTATTTCCTTCCTTTCATATTCCCCCTAACTCCCTTCCTTACCCCATCTTGTTTGACCCTCTCATTCAGTCTACCCACAAACCTACCCACCATAACTGTCTATTTTATTTTCCTTTCTAGAGAGATCTTTCCCTCTCCACTAATCATTTAATTTATACCTTACATCTGTGTTTGTAGATTGTAGTCTGCTTATTGAAAACTTAAATAGCTAACATCAACAAACAAGCAAATACATATCATATTTGTCTTTTATGTCTAGAATACCTGATTTTAGTGAAAATTCTGAGTAATGAGTATTCTATTTCATTAGTGGTTATATGTCTGTGTATCTTAATTAAACTTTGATAGGTGACATATATTAAGAAATTTTTCCATTTATTTTGGGTTTCCAATTTGGTGGAGTACAGATTTTTAAAATATGTCCTTATGATTCTCTGGATTTCTATTTTATTGGTATGCCCCTCTTTCTATCTCCTATTTTTATTAATTTATATCTTTTCTCTTTGTCTTTTAGTTAACTTGGCTGAAGATCTTAAAGAACCAACATTTGTTTCATTGATTCTTTGTGTTGTTTTTGTTTGTTTGTTTGTTACTATTATATTGTTTTAAGCCCCAAGTCAGTTTTGTTATTTCTTGCTGTCTACTTGTGGTGCTATTTATTTTTTACTCTGTAAATTACAGATATGCAATTAAGTTCATAATATTAGATCACTCTGATTTTTATCCAGGGACTTATTATTATGAACTTGACTCCTAAAACAGCCTTCATTTTGTTCTGAGTCTTGGGTATATTAGATAATACTTCTCATTCAGTTCTAGAAAGTAATTCATTTCTTAATTTCTGCCTTGTTGAACCATTTTTATTTAGTAGTGAGTTGCTCAGCTTCCATGAGTTTGTAAGCTTTCTGTTGTTGACATCTGGCTTTAATCTGTAAGGAAACAGGACGTTTTTCCTTTTTTAGTTTTCTTGAATATGTTCAAACTTGTTTTGTACGCAAGTATGTGGTCAATATTGGAGAAAATTCTGTGAGGTGCTAAGAAGAAGGTATATTCATCTGAGTTTAGGTGAAATTATATAAATATATATGTGTATATATATATATATATATATATATATATATATATATATATATTCAGTCCATTTGACTAATGATGTCATTAAGCTCCAGTATATTTCTATTTCTGTTTTTGTCTGGATGACTATTTGTGATAGAAGAGTGAAGTATGAAAATCTCTCCAAATCAGTGTTTGAGAGTCAGTAGTGATTTACACTGCAGTAGTATTTTTATGAAGTTGGTTGCCCTTGTGTTTGATGCAAAAAATATTGATAACTGTTGTGCTCTCTCAATGGATTGGTCCTTTGCTGAGTATGTAGCATTTATTCTTCTTTCACATGTCTTTTCATCAGTTTTGGAGATAAAATTTATTTTGTCAGATACATCTACACTAGCTTGCTTCTTGGGTACATTTTCTTGGAACCTCTTTTACATCTCAGTACTCTGACATGATTACTATCCTTGATGTTAAGAATTGTTTCTTGGATGCAGTTGAAGTTTGTACCCTGCTATCACAATCAGTCAGTTAATCTGTTTCCTTTTATTAGGGTTTTAAGACCATTGGTTTTGAGAGTTATCAATGGGCAATATTTGCTAATTCTGTTATTTTGTTGTTATGCTGTGGGGTTTTTGCCCCTCTTTTGATTCACTGGTCTGGGATTATTTATTCCTTGTGTTTTCTTCGGTGTGGTTAACCTTTTCATGCTGTTTTCCTTCTATTATCTTCTGTCAGAGCTCTATGTGTAGATGAATACTGCTTCAATTTGATTTTTATCCTGAAATATTTTCTCCATCTACTGTGATTGTAAGCTTGCTGGGTTTAGTACTGTGGACTCACATCTACAGTTTCATAGAAGTTATAAGATATTCATCTAGGCCTTACTGGCTTTTTCATCTCCACTGAGAAGTCAGGTATTATTCTAATGGGTTAGCCATTATATGTTACTCTACTATTTTCCCTTTTCAACATTTAATATAATTTCTTTGTTCTATATGTCTAGTTTGTATTGTTATGTGTCATGTGGAATTTCTTTTCTGGTCTAGTCTATTTGGTATTCTTTATGCTTCTTGTACCTTGATAGGGACCTCCTTCTGCAACTTACAGAAATTTTCATCTATGGTTTTGTGGGAAATATTTTTTGTTCCTTTTATATCAGATTCTTCTCCTTCCTAAATAGTGTCAACGTTTGAGCCTGGATGTATCTTTTTTGAGAAGTTATAGTCAAAGGAAGGACCAGAGGATTCTGGGACAGATAGACATAGTTTGAAAAACAGAGGTCTAGATACAAAGTATAAGTAACCAGCTAAAAATCATATTGTATGATAATCGTTATCATAGTTATTTCTTCTTACTTCAGATTTCAAAGATAATATATTTAAGTGTTTTATTTTTCATATTTTTATTAATTTTATTTAAATTAAAAACAGTCTTATTTTACATACGAATCCCAGTTCTGTCTCCTTCTGTTCTCCCATTTCCCCCACCATCTCTTTTTTCATTAGAAAGAAAATTATTTTGCATGTCAATCCCAGGTCCCTCTCACTTCCCTCCACCCCTGCCCCCTCACCTAAGGCCCTACCCATCCCATAGCCTTTCTGCTCTCCAAGTAATGTGAGGCCTTCCATAGGGGGGGGTCTTTAAATTCTGTCATATTCTTTGGGATAGGGCCTAGGCCAACCAACCCCCTTGTGTCTAGGCTCAGGGAGTATCCCTCCATGTGGGATGGGCTCCTAAAGTCCATTCCTATGGTAGCAATAATACTGATCCACTACAAGAGGCCCCATAGATTTTCAAGGTCTCCTCACTGACTCCCACATTCAGGGCACCTGGATCAGTTCCATGCTGGTTTCCCAGCTTCAGTCTGGGGACCAAGAGTTTTCCCTTGTTCAGGTCAGCTGTTTCTGTGGGTTTCACCAGCCTGGTCTGGACCCCTTTGCTTATCAGTCCTCCTCCTCTTCAGCTGGATTCCAGTTCAGTTCAAGGTTTAGCTGTGGGTGTCTGCTTCTACTTCCACCAGCTGCTGGATGAAGGCTATACGATGGCATATGAATTAGTCATCAATCTCATTATCAGGAGAGGGCATTTAAGGTAGCCTCTCCTCTGTTGCTTAGACTGTTAGTTGGTGTCATCTTTGTATATTTAAGTTTTTAAACACCCAATTAAAACATGCAAATTTAATAAGAGCAAACATCTTTCTATGAGCTTCTTTCAGGAATAGAGAAGTTAGACTTCAGTCTGGTACTCAGCATCTTTCTTAACTGCAACTTTCTAAAAGATAATGTTGGAAATCCCAAATACAATAAATATAATACCTACTTGCTACCCATAAGGCAGGTAGATACTAGTGTTGTGTAGATAAATAAAACATACACAAGTGACTAAGAAAATTCCATATTGTATTTGCTTCATTTTACTTTATATAAAAGTGTGTTGATTATTTTTCATATTTAATATACTATGATTCTCTGGAGGGTTTGATTTTGATGAATTAACTTATGACAAAAGCACAATGCCACTCTGTTAGTAGACCAATTAATAAATTGTTCTTTAAAAACCCTTTAGAAGAAAAATAAAATTAACCACCACATAAATTTCTCAAATATCATCTTATGTTAGTAAGTATCAAATTTGTAAGTACATCTCAGTAATGTGACTACATGATAAAATGACACTTGGTAGTTTCCATCATTTGGAGTTCTATTTACCACAATAAATAATCATGCTAAAAAGTTTCTGCCTAGATTTATGTATACAGCATATTCTTGGGCCAGAAGTGAGTAAGTCATTCTCATTCCTTCTTAGTCATATTAGAAAGGTTTGATTTCATAATTAAAAATCTCATTTACAAAACAGATTGATTTAAAAATCGAAGCCTGCTTTTCTTTTATCCATTTCTCTATGAAATCTCACTTGCTGTCTATCACTCCTCTCACTCTTTTCATGAATTTACTAAAACACAGGTGGATTATGTCACCTATTTCCTATTTCTTTAGCAACAGACACATAAAATAAAGTTCATTTTTTAAACATCTGCTAATTAACAGTGATGTCATATGAAAACAGACTGAATTCTGACTCTGAATTAAATGTATGTTCTTTGGTCAAGAATAAATTAGACATTAGTCATAAGGCTTTATCTTAGTGTATGATATAGAGCTGTGTTTTTATATTCTGAGCTAGATATTGAGGAAATGATTAATATGAAAATGAGTTGAAAAGAAATGATACAAATAACATTCATGTTTAACTATTGTTGATTCGGTAAAAGTGCAAAAAGTGACTTCATTTGAAAATTTGAGGCCAATTTTCCCTGTGACTTTTAACTGCTCTGAGACAAATTGTGATGATTTACTAATCCTCTTACACCCGTTTATCTGCCAAACAGCATGCTTACTCATGCTCTTCTCAGATAAGTGAATTTAAAGACATATGTTAGGAGGTGGGCAGGGAAATGGATTTGGAGTCATACAAATTCTGCTTCAAATGGAATATGATGAAGAGCTATTTACATAAGTGCTTCCTGGTGCTTATTAGACTTGTTAGTGGGGGAGGAGTGAAAAATGTAAGGACAAGCTATTCAGTGCAGAGAAGCTGCACACTCTTTCCTGGAGAGATTTAAGAAAGTCCAAGTGAAGAATCTGTGCCATAGGAAAGGGTAGCTCCTACATGAGACCCCTCAATATAGAAGGAGCTGCTGTTCATATCAAGTAAAATCAAGATGCAGACATTGAGAGCTTTCTGAGGGCTTAAAAGATACAGACAACTAAGATGATTTCTGCTTTGCATTTAACTTTTAATTCAACTCTGAATTAATTTAACTCTGAATTCAAAAATTCAGAGAGAGTTATGTTTGCTCTTGACATTTTCCATAGATTTCAGCTTTAATAAGGTCAGGAAGAACATTTGGGTCTAGTACTCTAAAGGAAATCTATGGCACAAAGCTTCCTCATCTCATTGTCTTAGTGCTGGGAATATATCCCACACATGCTAAGAATCACTCTGCCACTGAACAGTGTGCTCAATCTGTTTCTCAATTTCAGTTTCAGGATGTAAGAAACATCCTTTAGCTTTTAAACACCATCACTCATTCTGCTTTGACATTCATCTATGACTTCAGGGCAGAGTGGTAGTTGCTTATCGTCACAGTTTTTCCAGAAGCTAAGATAAAAGAAGTTCCTCAGCTGTAGATTTTGTGAAGGCCTACTTTCACAACATAGCTAGACTTTGTCTCAGAGTAAATAAAGGCTTTATAAACACTTAGAACAGGGTAAAACATAAGAAGTAATTAAACCATGGCAAAAACAAACCTGAATGAGCAAAAGAAAACTGAAGAAATGAGTCGGCATAGCTGGATAGAATATAGTTACATCTTCTGTTGATTGAAGTATGAATTTTTCTGCATATATTTGATTAGCATTGATTTTCTAAACACAGTGAACATTTAAATGCCCAGGGAACAGATAATGCAACACTTAAGTATGTTTGGGAAGATTTTAAATTTTGAAAGGAAGGTGTAAATCATGATACAAGAAATATATAGGAAATCTCTGCAGAACAGTATTGAACTTTGGCCAAGATTTACATTTTAAATTAATATGGTGAGTTTTAGTCTTCTCTTCAAAACTCAGAATTACAACATTTTGTATTGCTTTCAAAACAAACCTTACAAATTACTTGAATAATAATAATTAAGGTGCACTGGACTCATCCTTCTTCTGAGCTAGATATTAAGGAAATTATGAATAGGAAAATAATTAAGATAAATGATGGGAAGAAATGCATATTAATCATTGTAGAATTGTTCCAAATTGTTTCAAATAGTAATTTGAAAGTTTCAGAGGAATTTCCCTGTTACATTTCTTTTTATTGGAAATAGAGTCTTCTCTCTTTCAATACATTCCTACTACTGACTCCCTTCCTGCACTCCTCCCAGATAACCTCACCTCCCCTCTCTTTCAGATATATTGTACCTCTATTTCCTCTTCAGAAAGAGCAGGCCTCCAAGATAGAAAAGCCAGATAGGAAAAACATTTACAATAGAATAAAGCAAACACCCATTATCACTGTTAGGATTCCCCTCAAAAAAAGGAATAACATATAATCAGAAGACATGGTGCAGACACATGCAGTCCTGGTGCTTGCTTCCCAGGGTCTTTGAGACCATGTTAGCCCTGTTGAGATGATTCAATGGGCCAAGTTCTCCTGGTGTTCCCCATCCCATCCAAGGCCTCCAATCTTTCTTCACCTTCTCTCATGGCATTGGCTGGCATTCTCTGACCTCCAAAAGAAGGGGCCCAATGGAGATCTCTACTTTAGACTCTCTCTGCATAATGTTTGGCTCTGGATTTCTGCACCCACTCCCATCTGCTGCTGGAGGAAACCCCTCTGATGATGACTGGACAGAGATACCAATCTGAGTATAGCAAGTATAGAAGACTATCATTAGGAATCATTTCATTGATTTTTTCCAAGTCCTGCTTAGTTCTACCCAGGGTCTTTAGTCTATCCAGTCTCTCGTTCCTGGCCATCCAGGCAGTATAGGGCATGGACTCCCTCTGATGATGTGGGCTTCAAGTTAAAACTAGTCATTGGTTGTCCACTTCAACTTGTGTACATGTAAGCACCAGCTCGACCTCTCTATGTTCAATGAGATGTGGGGATGTTGTCCTCCGCAATGGGGCCCTGATGTCAGTTTGCAGAAAGTGAGCATCTGTCCTAGCATCAACACAATAAGATTTTCTATTGCTTTTAACTTGTATGGTAATCAAATTTTGAGTCCCAATATTTTACATACTTCAAGCTAAAGCCCCTGTGTACTTGATCTATTTCACTAATATTTAAATAATTATCTTGATGACAGTATAATATAGTTTCTATGGGTAGAATCAGTTTGAGTTACAGTTTAGGACTTTAGACAATTTCTCAGAATTACAAATAGCTTATCCAGGCTAGAGCTATGATATTTGTGAAATAGTGTTGAAAATAATTCCCTCAAATATGTAAAATAGGGTAAGATTTTAGATGGCCTCCATCATGACACCAAGAGATTTATTGTCAAGGCACTAGAGAGATGGCTGAGTAGTTAAAAGCACTTGAGATTCTTGCAGAAGACCTGAGTTCAGTTCTGCACACCCATTATGATGGCTGCTGACTAGCTATAGGCAGTACACACATTGTGCAAATACACCATGTAGGCTCAATACTCATATACAGAGATCCATAAATAAATCTTTAAAAACAAAATAGACTTTGTCAAATTTGTTTTCTAAAATATCCATATTCTATCATATGCATGCTTATTAAATGTGTACTCAAAATTTATATAAGCAGCAGAGAACTACTATACCTGTCTCCTAAATGTACTGGATAAATAAGACATTTCATGCAGAGTCTTTAATTGTATTAGACTAGGATAATGGTATAGATTATGGAAAGAAAGAAAGAAATGATGATTTAAAACTTCATGGGAAGAACCATTTTAAAACCATTATCTTATTCAATACGCAAAACTATCATCTAGCAAAGTGCTCATCCAATAATGTATGCAAAACTGAACTTGGGAACTGACAGCATTTGAGATTTAGACAAATGATGAGGCGAATATATGGTCACACTGTGAAATAATTAGTACTCTGTATCTTATTTCTGAGGATTATAAACTTGGGAAAATACAATTCTTTACCTGTGTTCCTCTTACATGTCACCTACATTTACTTATCATTGATGAAACAAATGAATGGATGAAACATCATTTTGGGGACTTGACACTCTATTACTTGTGCTATCCTTTTTGAATGTCATATGCCTTTTTGTTTCTGTGGATTAGATAGAAAGTGACACATATTTTCAAGCTGTGTCTCTATGATTAAATCTTCAGAACCCCAAAATATCTAGTCACTTTTCATATTTTACATAAATAATTCTATAACACTGAAAATGTGAGATGATTACCCAAGACATTGAAGCATATAAGTAAAAATATGCTTTAAAATTAAGTATTTGAGGAGCTGGAAAGGTAGGCCAGTATTTAAAAGCACTTTACTCTTATAGATGGTCCTGTTTCAGTCCCCAATATTCAAGTGGCAGTTTACAACAGCTTATAAGTCCAGCTCTGGTAGATACAACACTCTCTCTTTGTTTCAGTGATCTCTTGAACTTAGGTGTATATATCCACAAACAGTCACACATCCCCATACACATAATTAAAAATACAATGAATCTTTTTGAAACTAATTTGTTGCTCAGTATCAAATGAATTACACATACCTCTGTTTGGAATTATAAAGGCAAATAAGAAAATATTAAACCTTTAAATTTTATAATAGATAGGAAACATTAACTCTAACCTTTGGGGTAGAAATTTATTATTTTGGAGAAGAATTCAAACAGTGTATGTGGGTTGTATATCTATTATATTTTCTTCTACCCAATTAAATATTTTTATCAGAATGTTTCTGGTTATAATGTATAAAATTACCTAGGCCAGCATGATGGCTTGGCAGGTAAAGGAACTTTCCCTTAATCTTGGTGACTAGAATTTAAACCCTAGGACCCTTATAGTAGAAAAGGAGAACCTACTCCTATATGTTGCTCTTTGACCTGCACATGGAAACCAGGATACACACATGTATGTTTACACACAAAATTAATACAATTAAGTTTGTTGTAGATTATTCAAACACCATAGCTCAAAATAGTATGAGCATTTTAACATATTATTTAAGGTGGTGCTAGGGATTTTAAGAGTTAGTTTAGAGGTCTCACAATGTCAACAGGAGTCATGTTCATTCCTTCTCTATTTTGTTATCCATATAAATACTTGCATGTTTGCAAAAATGGTTGCCATAACTCTAGAAAGCAGTGTCATATATTTGGTTCCATGCATTACTTTTTATTAGCATGCACATCGGTCCCAGAAGAGCTACATTATATTTCTCTGTGAAGAGAAATGTGATTTTCTTTATTGGAATAGATTAGTGACAATATATCCATCAAGACCAAAGTGAGCAGACACTCAAACACTTTGGACACCCAGTAGGTGAACAAAATTGGGGTATGAGTAGCAATGAATAAGTAATGAATGTCTATTGGCTAGGCAAACAATAAGACAACTGGTAGTATATTAAATTATACATTGTATTATATGGGGTATGCTATATAGCTGTTGATTCTGTTTCTAAAGAGAGACCTGGAGTTTGCATGGCATTTACGTATGCATCCTTGTGCCTGTCAGTCATGTGTGAACATTTAAGCCAAAGGGAACAAAAGACTTCCTTAAAACTTTGAAGTTAAAGCCGGGCACTGGTGGTGCATGCCTTTAATCCCAGGACTCAGGAGGCAGAGGCAGGTGGATCTCTGGGAGTTTGAGGCCAGCCTGGTCTCCAGAGCGAGTGGCAGGATAGGCTCCAAAGCTACACAGAGAAACCCTGTCTCAACCCCCCCCCCAAAAAAAAATCTGGAGTTAAAATTTCATTTAAATGAAAAGATAATATATTATTAATTATATATATATATATACATATATGTATATATAATTACTACTCTTAAGGATGAAATTGGATAATACTCAAATCAGTTATTATGTGATCATCTCAGTGTAGGGAGTTTATTCTTCTTCAAAGCAATGGGTGTTTGGGGACTACAGGGTTGGTTTTGTGGTTAAGAGCACTTGCTGCCATTGTAAAAGAGCATGGTTCAGTTCCCATCAGCCACATGGTAGCTCCAGTTCCATGAGATCCAATACCCTCTTCTGGCCACTATTTTGACTCAATGGCAAATAAACTGTCCATATCTAAATATGTTACCATCATTCAGAAATTTATGATGCACAGCACAATAATAATTTACAGACATAAGATTAAGTGACATAAAATGTTACATTTCATCCTTCATCAATCCTATAAATATCATCTTTTCACCGGGCATTGGTGGCTCATGACTTTAATCCCAGCACCTGGGAGGCAGACAGGTCGCTGTGAGTTTGAGACCAGCCTGGTCTCCAGAGCGAGTGCCAGGATAGGCTCCAAAGCTACACAGAGAAACCCTTTCTCAAAAAACCAAAAAAAAGTCAAGTGAAAAGTCAAAATGTCATGCAGATTTTATGCTTTCCTTTTATTATTAAACAACTATGCAACAATTAGAGTGTAAATGGAAATATAGATACCTAAGTACTTAAAAGTTTTAAGTATGGAGGAAAAGGAAAGGCATGTATTTCAAAGCAAGCATTCATCTCTCATTTTTTCTGTAAGTAGACTTCTTATCTTTATTTCCTTTGTAACTTTTTCACATGAACTGTAAATAAAATGTTGCATCTTTAATAGCTGTTAGGTCTAAGTTGTAAATGTAATTTACCAACTTTTTATTGTCAATTGCCAAGGCAAAGAAGCTGGACACTTTTAGGATGTTCATGGATTTATCTTAGGAGTTTCATTTTGTGTTTTGGCTTTTGGAGACAGGGTCTCAGTTGTACAGTTGGGAAGCCTTGGAATTCTGCCTCATTGTCACAGGTGCAGGATTTTCAGGTTCGTGATACCACCTCCTTGAGGTTTTCCTGAATATTAAAACTTTAGCTCCTGAAATGTGTGCGACTGATGCTTATTTAGATCCAGGTATCACAGAATAAATTCTGGCCTCCTAGAATTAACAAAGCTCATCTTGCACAACATGTTCAAGAATTAAATTTTATAGTTGTTATCATGTACTTTTATGGTCTAGTCAATATTTAAAGATTCAGTTACCCACACTACTCTAACTAGATTTCTGAAATGCCATGCTATTTAGGCAACAGAAAAAGTAAACTCTAGAGTACTTAAGGCCAAGTAAGAACACGTTTGATTAACATAGCTGGGTTTTTCCACATAAATCATTATAGCTAGGTTCATGTTGACAAAAATTTCTGTTTAAAAAATATGAAATGACTGAATTAATGGAAGCCATTTTATGTGTGATCTATTTGAAAATCACTTAATTTTAGGACAAATAGCTATTTCCCTAGAAGTGCCATTTGCTGAAAAGTACATATTTAAGTGGCTGCTGTTTTTCACCTTTTATATACATGTCATTGATGAAATCTGTTAGCTATATCACCATTCCTTTTGTGAAGGAACCATTACTAAGGATCATGATAAAAAGTAAAAGTTAGATTTTGTTGTGTAGTGCATATATGAAAATCTACACATTGTCAAATAGCCATATCTTGCCCTAACAAGAATCAATTGGGTTCTGGCCAATATCAAAAAATAAATTAGTATTAATTGCTGACTTATTTCAATATTTAAATCTCAGACAAACTAACAAAGCAGTACGTTTATTACATTGACTGGGAACTTCTTTGCTGAACTGATTTTGAAGGCAGAAGAACTGTTCTTTTCATT
Organism: Cricetulus griseus; assembly: GCF_003668045.3. Taxonomy (NCBI): domain Eukaryota; kingdom Metazoa; phylum Chordata; class Mammalia; order Rodentia; family Cricetidae; genus Cricetulus; species Cricetulus griseus. The sequence goes on along the minus strand of NC_048604.1, from coordinate 27,385,677 downwards.
TGCCCATAGCTTTTTTTACTCTGCTTAGTCTGAGCATGAGGTTCATTGTCATTCCCATTACTATTTGCTCCTGGTTCAAATGTACTTTCATTCATTTGGGTAGGACTAAATAATAGTTTATAGGAGAACTAATTTCTTTTGGTAATTTGTAGATAATCATTTATTTACAAGGGGGCAGGTACTTGCGCATAGGTCAGAAAGAATAAGTTTTCCATACATAGTGAAAAATGTAGAATTCCAATTAAATGATGACTTCCTGTCTGAGGAAGAGAAAAAAGCACCCACATTTACAAACAACAAATAGAAGGATCAGCATTTTTTAATGGGTTCCCTGTCTTTGGCTCCATGGATAGAAAGCATTTCAGTCAGATATTACCAGCATTGAAATCATTATCCAGTCTATGGGCAGATGGCCTGCCGATAATTGTTTATAGGAACAGATGGCAGTTCCTTGTACCCTCTTTCTGATTTCTGTGTTTTTAAAGCTCAGCAGTTGTAATGTGAAGCCTTCATAGGACCATAAAATACAAACCACTTTAAATAACTCTGAACCAGGGTTTTGACTGATGTGCTTAAAAGAAATGGTCACAGTTTGAAAATCCATCTGCAGAAGTGAGAGGTGTATCACTCTGCAGGTTATAATTTATAAGAATATCAGGCTAATTCAAGCAAGTTCTACACACAGACATTTAAAATGACATAAATACAACAAACATTTGAATCCAATCAAATGTTTTTTACACTTCACTAGGCAAAGGCAAACTATAAAGTTTTAGTATATATTCAGTAATCAAACACCAGTAAATGTTAAGCATTTGGTTAGAGTTCCTGAGATGTAGAAAGGCAATGCTAGGGCTTGCACTGTCCTTAGCTGACAATCTAATGAGATGTAGACAGAAATACACACAAACACATACATAGCTCATGGTAGTACAGGGGAATGGTGAAAATTCCAAACAAGTGATACATAATATAGCTTGACAAAATGAAATATGTTTATGACTGTGAACGTGAGCACTTGCTGAGAATGTTTAAGCGTATCTTGAGCAAAGAAATGATTGGGAGATATTTTGCTGATGGAAAGAGAGGCCCGAGCAAACACGTAGATCATGAGTCACAGACTATGTTCTTTCTCTTGCTTGTATAACCTTTCATGGTAGGATAAAAGACACTAAGCAGTGTAATTATTTGATTGATATAAAATAATTTAAAAGAAGAGTAGCTTATTCTGATTATCAATAGCACAAATGTTGTCCTAAAAGTCATTTTGAAGGTCACTGAAAAACATATATGAAGTGTGAACAGGTACTGTGGAAGATTTTTGTCTGGTAGTTATGTAGAATATATAGGAAGAGAGATAGCCTATTCAGAGTATTATAGGACTTCTTTTTTTTTTTTCGAGACGGGTTTCTCTGTGGTTTTGGAGTTTATCCTGGCACTCACTCTGTAGACCAGTATGGCCTTGAACTCACAGAGATCTGCCTGCCTCTACCTCCCGAGTGCTGGGATTAGAGGCATGTGCCACCAATGCCCGAATCATGACTTCTTATTATTAAAAATGGCAAGTCTCTAAAATAGTGTAGAAAGGTAGGGAAAAGAAAAATAACAGTCATTGTGAAGGAACAGTCAACAGATTGTCATGATTGTAATGTTATGTGAGTATCTGAAAATCATGGATAAGTAGTGTCAAATAAAATATTTATAGCTTAAATGATTTTAAAAGTTACTTTTCTCCTTAATAATAATTAGAAAGCCCTTGAGGAAGGATGGGAGCCATGCAATCAAACTGACATTTGAAATATTATCAAAATATCAAAATGGAGACGCTCTGATGGTATTTCGTAATATGAAAATAAGTTGGGTAGTGTGTGTGTGTGTGTGTGTGTGTGTGTGTGTGCTGTATATCCTGTTGATATTTCTAGGTATAAGGTGGTATTTCTGTCATAGTGAATGTAGTCTCATTTCTTTTCTTCTTTTATTATTTCACTGGAAGTAATACTGTAAACTCTGTAGACAAAGTTCTTTTGACTAGATATTACAAAGAAGAAGCTGCCAAACAAAACAAACAAACAAAACCACCAAATAGGCAATGACAAGCCCCAGAAAGAAAAAAAAACATGTGAATGCTATGCTTGAATTACTAGAAAATCATATAGTTTTGATTCTGCTGAAATATTTTCTGCATTTCAAATGAAACAAATCCAGTAGGCACAATCTTGCACATATCAATTTTATTTTTTTTTCATTTTTTGTAATTTTTTTATTAGTTCAAATTAGGAACAAGCTTGTTTCACATGTCAATCCCTTCTCTCTCTCTCTCTCCTCCCCCTCCCTCTTATCCCCCGATCTGCCCCCCACCCCATCCACCCTCCACTCCCCAGGCAGGGTAGGGCCCTCAATGGGGGCTCCCCAAAGTCCACCACATCATCCTGGGCTGGGCCTAGGCCCTCCCCCATGTGTCCAGATCCAGAGTGCATCCCTTCACGTGGGATAGTCTCTCAAAGTCCCTTCTTATACCAGGGAAAAATACTAATCCAGTACCAGGGGGCCCCTAGAGTTTGGAGGCCTCTAAATAGTTCCTATCAAGATCAAATAAGTGCTACAGTCATTTTCTTTTAGTCTTATTTTGTTTCACTGTGGATTACTTGAACAGTAAATCATTAAGATCTTTGCCAGATATCAAAATTTAGATGTGTAAAGGTATGAACACCATTTTGCCCACAAGTAATGAGAGGGAGTCATTTGGGACTAAGCATACAGGGGATGAAGCAACATAACAACAGTGCAGACTTCTTGACATGGAGGTAGATGCTTCTTGACACTTAGTTGCTTGGCCCTGACTCAATATAATGTGCAGTATTTGAACTGAAGAAGATATTAAGAAATACAATGAGGTATAGGTTATTTTAGTTTTTAAATTATTTCTTTTAATATTTGAGTGGGTAAAATAGTTAGACCATTCCCCCCTTGCCTCTCCTGCCTTCAACCTCCTTCTTGCTTCTCAAATTTACTACATCTTTTAACAGTAATTTTACAAAATACATATGAATATATATGTTGTTAAATATGTAACAATATTATTATACATAATTTGAAGGGCTCCTCTACCATAATAGAGTATAATCTCCGTTGTTTAGACTCAATTGGCAAAAATAATTCATGCCTGGTTATTAAATGTGATGCAATAGCAGTTACAGAACTTAATTGATGCTATTTTCAGAAAACTAGACAGGATGAAGTTCTTTTTCCCATTTTTTGGAGGGGCAGGGCCCTTTGGAAGGGAAACACAGTGTTCCCTTTCTGGGTCTCTTAACCAAATGTAAGTGAGGGCACAAAGAAACCACCACAATTAACCAATCCAAGGGGTAGAAAGAAAATTTGGGGGGGATAATAATACAGAGGCTGTGGTGCCAAGGAGCAGAGAGAAGCAAAATGTCAGAAAATCACGTGGATGTTATATAACAGACAGCAGGTGGAAGTCCTCAAAGGCATTTTGGTTTGGGCAGAAGCTAGATACCCTGGCCAGGGCTACTTGAACTTTGTGGACTGACTAAGGGAGGCTCCTGGTAAAGAGAAACCCACTTTATGAGGGTCCTGAGGGATGATGAATTCAGGCTTCTGTTTACCCAATTATAATCCATTTATTTAAACTAGAAATAAGATTGTTTTACATGTCAATCCTAGTTCCCTCTCCCTCTCCTCCTCCCCTGCTGTCCACAAACACCCTACCCATACACTTTCTGTGCCTCACAGAGGGTGAGGCCTTCCATGGGGTATCTTCAGAGTCTGTCATATCCTTTGGGATAGGGCCTAGGACTTCCCTGTGAGTCTAGGCTGAAAGAGTATCCCTCCATGTGGAATGGGTTCCCAAAGTCCATTCCTATGCTAGGGATAAATACTGATCTACTACCAGAGGCCCCATAGGATTTCGAGGCCTCCTCACTGACAGCCATGTTCATGGGGTCTGGATTAGTCCTATGTTGGTTTCCCAGCTATCAGTCTGGGATCCATGAACTCCCACTTGTTCAGGTCAACTGTTTCTTTAGGTTTCACCAACCCGGTCTTGACCCCTTTGCTAATCTGTCTTCCTTCTCTGCAACTGGATTCCAGTTCAGTTCACCGTTTAGCTGTTGGTCTCTGCTTCTACTTCCATCAGCTGCTGAATGAAGGCTCTATGATGGCATATAAGGTAGGCAGCAATCTCATTATCATGGGAGGGCATATAAGGTAGCCTCTCCACTGTTGCATAGATGGTTAGTAGGTGTCATCCTTGTAGACCTCTGGACATTTCAATAGTGCCAGATTTCACTTTAAACATATAATGGCTCCCTCTATTATGGTATCTCATATCTTGCTCTCCTCTATTCTTCCCCCTGACTCAAACATCCTCCTCTCTCATGTCTTCCTCTACCCTCATCTTCTCCCCTTCTTATTCTCTTAGCTCCCTCTCCCCTCACCCCATGCTTCCAATTTGCTTAGGAGATCTTGTCCCTTTTCCCTTCTTGGAGGTACCATGTATATCTCTCTTAGGGTCACTCATGTAAACTATCATATCATCTGCAAACAGTGAAAGTTTGAGTTCTTCCTTTCCAATTTGTATCCCCTTGATCTCCTTTTGCTATCTTATTTCTCTAGCTAGAATATCAACTACAATAATGAAGAGATATGGAGAGAGTGGGCAGCCTTGTCTTGTTCCTGATTTTAGAGGAATATTTTTGAGTTTCTCTCCATTTAGTTTGATGTTGGCTGTTGGCTTACTGTATATTGTTTTATTATGCTCAGGTAGGTTCTTGTTATCCCTGATCTCTTCAGGACCTTTATCATGAAGTCCTGTTGAATTTTGTCAAAGGCTTTTTCAGCATCAAGTGAGATGATCATGTGGTTTTTCTTTCTCAGTCTGTTTATATGGTGGATTACATTAATGGATTTTCATATGCTGAACCCAACCTGCATCCCTGGGATGGAGCCTACTTGATCATGGTGGATTATTTTTCTGAAGTGTTCTTGGATTCAGTTTGCTAGTATTTTACTGAGTATTTTTGCATCAATGTTCATTAGGGTTATTGGCCTGTAGTTCTTTCTTAGTTATGCCTTTTTGTGGTTTGGGTAACAAGGTTATTGAAGCCTCATAAAAAAGAGTTTGCCAATGAACTTCCATCTTCCATTGTGTGGAACAATTTGAGGAGTACTAATATTACCTGTTCTTTGAATTTCTGGTAGAATTCTGCAGTGAAGCCATCTGGCTCTGGTCTTTTTTTTTTTTTTTTTTTTTGGTTGGGAGACTTTTGATGACTCCTTCTATTTCATTAGGGTTTGTAGGTCTGTTTAAGTTGCTTGTCTATTCTTGATTCAATTTTGGTAAGTGATATCTATCCAAAAAATCTGTCCATTTCCTTTAAATTTTCAAATTTTGTGGAGCACATGTTTTCAAAGTATGACCTGAAGATTCTCTGGAATTCGTCAGGGTCCATTGTTATGCCCCCCTTTTCATTTCTGATTTTGTTAATTTGCATGTTCTCTGTCTGCCTTTTTGTTAGTTTGGATAAATGTTTGTCTATGTTGTTGATTTTCTCAAAGAATCAACTCATTGTTACATAGATTCTTTGTAGTTTTTCCTTATTTTCAACTTTATTGATTTCTGCCATCAGTTTGATTATTTCCTGGCTTCTACTTCTCAGGGGTGAGTTTGCTTCTATTTGTTCTAGAGCTTTCAATTGTGCTATTAATTCTCTAGTGTGACTATTCTCCAGTTTTTTCATATGAGCATTTAATGCTATGAACTTCCCTCTTAGTACTGCTGTCACTGTGTCCCGTAAGTTTGAGGCTGTTGTGTCTTCATTTTCATTGAATTCTAGGAAGTCTTTAAATTCTGTTTATGTCTTCCTTCATCCAGGAATGGTGCAATTGTGCATTGTTCAATTTCCATGAGTTTGTAGGTTTTCTATAATTTATGTTGGTGTTGAATTCTAACTTAAATCATGGTGGTCTTATAAGATATATAGGGTTATTCCTATTTTTTGTATCTGTTGAGGTTTGTTTTGTTGCCAAGTACATTGTCAATTTTAGAGAAGGTTTTCTGTGGCACTGAGAAGAAGGTATATTCTTTTTGTGTTTGGTTGGAATGTTCTATAGATGTCTGTTAAACCCAATTGGGTCAGAATTTCTGTTAGTTCCTTTGTTTCTTTGTTAAGTTTCTGTCTGGTGGTCCTGTCTAGTGCTGAGAATGGGGTGTTGAAGTCTCCCAGTATAATTTGTGAGGTATTATGTGTGATTTGAGTTTTAGTAATGTTTCTTTTACGAATGTGGATGCCTTTGTATTTGGGGCACAGATGTTCAGAATTGAGACTTCTTGATGGATGTTTCTGGTGATGAATGTGAAATGACCTTCTTCATGTCTTTTGATTGATTTTAGTTTGAAGTATAATTTATTACATACTAGAATAGCTACACCAGCTTGTTTCTTGGGTCCATTTCATTGGAATATCTTATCCCAACCCTTACTCTGAGATAATGTCTGTCTTTGAAGTTGAGATGTGTTTCTTGTATGCAGCAGAAGGATGAATTCTGTCTTTGTATCCATTCTGTTAGCCTGTGTCTTTTTATAGGCAAGTTAAGACCATTAATATTGAGGGAAATTAAGGACCATTGAATGTTTATTCGTGTGTGTTTTGGATTTGTTGTTGGTGGTGGTATTGTGTGTGGATTTACCCCACTTTTTCTTTTGGATGTGGGTAAAGTGGGATTGTCTATTGCCTAAGTTTTTGTGATTGTAGTTTATTTCCTTAGGGTGGAGTTTTCCTTCCAGTACTTTCTGTAGGGCTACTTATTGTTTAAATCTGGTTTTGTCATGGAATATCTTGTTTTCTCCATCTAGAGTGACTGAAAGCTTTGCTGGGGATAGTAGTCTGGGCTGGCATCCATTGCCTGTTAGTGTTTTTAGAAAGCCAGGACCTCCTGGCTTTCAGAGTTTCCATGGAGAATTCAGGTGTAATTCTGTTAGGTTTGCCTTTATATGTTACCTGGCCTTTTCCCTTTGCTGCTCTTAATGTTATTTCTTTATTCTGTATGTTTGGTATTTTAATTATTATGTGACAAGGGAAATTTTTGTGGTCCACTCTTTTTGGCGTTCTGTAGGCTTCTTGTACTTTCATTGGCATGACTTTCTGTAGGTTGGGAAAGTTTTCTTCTATGATTTTGTTGAATATATTTTCTGCACCTTTGAATTGGGTTTCTTCATCTTATTCTATACTTATTATTCTTAGGTTTGGTTTTTTCACAGTGTCCCATATTTCCTGGACGTTTTGTGTTATGGATTTTTTGGATTTAAAATTTTCATTGGTTGATAAATCTATTTCTCCTAATGTATCTTCAACACCAGAGATTCTCTCCTCCATCTCTTATATTCTGTTGATCATGCTTACATCTGTAGTTCCTGGTAGCTTATCCAACTTTTCTAATTCCAGCATTCCCTTAGACTGTGTTTTTTTATTGTTTCTATCTCAGCTTTCATACCTTGCACAGTTTGAATTGTTTCTTGTAATTTTTTTCTTCAATTTCTTTGAAGGATTCTCTCATTTCATCTCTTAGGATCTCTAAAAACTTCATGAAGTTGTTTTTAATGTCATTCTGTTCTGCTTTGTCTGTGATGGGATGTTCAGGTCTTGCTGGCATAGAATCCCTAGACTCTGATGGCTTCATGTTGGTTTTTCTGCTGTCGAATGTGTTCTTATATTGTTGTCTTCCCATCCCTTCTTCCAGTGGGCACAGGTGGGGTCTTTTCCTCTCCTGGTGTATGCAGGTCCAAGGTTCTCTTCAGGTGGGTACAAGATCTTCTGATACTCTGATGGGTCTCATGGTGGGTGCAGGTGGGTCTGAAGCACTCCCTCTCCACGTGACTAGGAGTGGGACTAGCTCAGCAATGTCAGCAGACTCCTGTTTGCTTGGTCCTCAGTGGCTGAGTGGACCTGCCTGCAGACTCCAGGACAGGAGTTCACAGAGTGGGCAGGCAGAAGTCAGGCACAAGGCAGGGGACAAGCTCACCTCTTCCCTGAGTGGTTGCAGGAATAGCCCAGTGATCCAGGCAGACTAGTTTGCTTGGTCCACAGGTAGCAAGTCGCAGCATGCAGTTTTTGACAATATTGAGCTGAAACTATTTTTCATCTATGAACAATAATATGCAAAATTACTAAACCAAAGTCTTTTGTGCTTTTTTTTTTTTTTACATTTGTCTTTTTAGTTCAGGTATTATATCAGTTCTTGGATACCTTTACCTATCTATGCATGCTACTGTAATGGATTGACTATCAATTAACAGAAGTGCTGAATAGGTTCATGGCCATCAGAGTATGAGTTCCTCGGCCACAAGAAAATTATGTTTCTCATAGAAGTGCATGGTGCATAGCAGGAGACCAGATAATGCGCAAAGGAAGAAGGGGGGAAAGGATTGAAGGAAAATGGAAGAGATGTATAAGTGGAGTGTAATTTATCAGTTTTGACTTTTAATAAATTCTTTAATTGTATATAGTATGTATTGGTTTTCATACTTTATATGGTTATAAAAATAAACAATTAACACTTCTGTACTAAATATATCAAAGTAATATGTGATCATTTTAAGCATTAAATAATTAGGTATTTAGATATTATTTTCAATTTTAATGCATACATTTTAGCCTCCATGTTGGAACTATTTTTAAGATTTTTAAGTAATTTTTTCTTAGCATTTTGTAGGCAGTGTATGCCTTTACAGATTGACATGATTTGTGTTAATAATCTTTTGAGATACATCAAATGTACTTTTGAAGTTCCATCACTATATACAGCCCATCCTAACTAGTAAGAGAGTTGAGGGAGAGGTAAACTTACATGTTGGGATTCCTTTATTTTTCTTGATTTGTCTTGGTTTTACTTTAAAGACAAGATCTCACTATATAGGCATTTATTTATTTATTTATTTATTTATTTATTTATTTATATTAGTCCAAATTAGGAACAAGCTTGTTTCACATGTCAATCCCTTCTCCCTTTCTCTCCCTTCACCCTCACCCCTCCTACCCCATCCTGACCCACCATCCACCCTCCACTCCCCAGGCAGGGTAGGGCCCTCAACAGGGGCTCCACAAAGTCCTCCACATCATCCTGGGCTGGGCTTAGGTCCTTCCCCATGTGTCCAGGGCAAGAGTGCATCACTTCACGTGGGATGGGCTCTCAAAGTCCTTTCTTACACCAGGGAAAAATACTAATCCACTACCAGGGGCCTCCTAGAGTGCAGAGGCCTCCTCATTGACATCCATGTTCAGGGGTCTGGATCAGTCCTGTACTGTCCTCCCAGACACTATCTTAACTCACTATATAGTAGAAGTATCCTCTAACCATGAGAATCCTCCTGCCACAGCCTCCTGAGTGCTGACATTGCAGGCATGAGCCAATATGCCACGTGTAGATTTTGGAATTTTTAGGATGCAGTTGAGGTCTCCTCTAGGAAAAGGGCATATTCCGTCTAGAGAAGAGATAACAAAGTCATATTTTAGTTTGCATTGTGTGATTTTGCCTATTACAAGTTTTCTGTGGTTTTCTATTAATCTGCCTACCAGTTTCACAACAGACCCATTAGCAAGAAGTCCTCTCAATTATGTTCCCTAAGTTCTAAGAAGGTAGTAAATTCTTCTTACTACAATGTCTATATTAATACAGAAGATTACTTTTTATATTTGGAGCTAAGATCAGGCCTTATGCTTCACATGGGACTTTAGAAAATAGGAGGGGTGAAACAATTTCATACCTTCAGGAAATGGATATAAGAAGTCATGGTCCATTAGGGATAATAAAAAAAAAACTGATTTAAGTACTACAAACTCAAAAAATTATCTGAAACATGCAGTAATTTAAACATTTGCTGCATAGAGGATGGTTAAAACAGATTTTCTCTTGAAAAGGATCCTAGATATCGTAGGTTTTATTTTTTCATTTTGTTTATTGTGCAATAGGAGAAAAAGAATCTTGTTTTCTTGACATAATACTCAACCCAGTTGATGTTCAATACATCTCTGTGTAGCTACATAATACTGATGATTGGTAGTGATTTGGTCAAAAGCCATTTAGTGGTAGTGGAGAATCCTTGACCAGAACCCTTAATTTTTGCCTGCTCTCTATGGACATGGGCTATTCTTACAGCCATGCAGAAAACCTGGAGCATTTACTATGCAGGAAAAGAGTCTGTACAATGCCAGATGGCCATTAAAGCATATAATAGCTCAGCCTCCTGAAATTTCATTGGAAATAGAACTTCGGGTGTTTATTTATGGACACACCTCTTAACATGTGTTTGTTTTCCACATAGAATGTCTGCATGACTCTCCAGTCCATAGTTGTGCAACTCAATTATTTTTTTTTTTGGAGATAAACATTTTGAGAAATATATGAAAAAGCAAACTTGTCTATAATGGACAATGCCCTCACATTCCAATTCTGTAAGAGTTCAAGCTAAGAAAGAAGAACTTTTCATTTTAATACAATTAATTATGATAAGAGTGTTACATATTTTACTGGAGGGAACAAAAAGAAAGAGCAGAAAGCCATTGGAATTGTAACAAGTCATACTGTAAGCACTAGTGACACTTAAGGGACTAGTCACACAGCCTCATTCAGAAACTGTGTTCTCTCAATTTTATATTATAGGGCTTATTAATATCCAAGTTGCATTTAGAAGGAACCACTTTACACATGTCAAGACCCCTATGGTTAAGTGAAAGAGATGCCAATAAATTGACAAGCAGCACAAATAATTAAGGGCTCTTCCAGGGATGGAAAGGGTTTAACATACTTTGGAATATGTAGCCATCACTGAAATAAATTAAGCAATATAATAAAATAACCTAAACCAATGTGTGTCATTTTTTGCCTTTCTCAAACTCTATCAGTTTCAGTTCAAAAATTTTCACTAACAGATTCATGCATGCCCAGTCCTTGAGGCAGTTCTGATAGAAGAAGTTGTTATTTCATTAATAATAATGAGAACTTTGGGTTCTAGACATTTCTCAGTAATCTTACAAATATTAACTATTTTAATCCATAGTACAGTCTTATAAAGTAGAGATAAATACCCATTTCACAGAGGAATAGGTAAGCACAAAGAGGTTAATTTTCCTCTATCTTAGCTGCAATAATTCTAGCTGCTGTAATACATGTGATTCAATGAGGCAGATATTTATAATATGCAAAATTTTATATTCACAAATGGTAAAGTGCTTTGCCTGGAGTCAACTGATTCTTAATTTTGAAAGTATTCATTAACCAAACCAATAGAATAATTGTGAAACCAAAATGTTAATCTCAGCATATTTGGGCAAAAGATAGGTATTTCCTTTGGGAAATAATGCCTATATTACCTATTAGTTTTCATAATAATGTGGTAACACAGTGGATAAATTAGCATTAAAATATCTACATTGACATCTTCTTCAGAATTAAAGGACTATATGTACCACAATAATAGAATGTTAATAATGCTGTATGCACTTTCTTAAATCTCATCCTTTGTATTCTCTTCTTTTTTCATTGTGGTACTGGAGATAAAACCTGTTGTTACCTGTATTCTAGGAAAGTTTCCCCATTGAGCTACTCCTCTCCAGGATCATCACTTAATTCTTATTAATTGATAAAATCAATATTGCTGCTCTTAAGATTTTGTGAATTCATTTCTTAATCAGATGATTTGATTTTAATATTTTTATTGTGAAAGTAAATGTAGGTTATAAAATTCACTGACGTTCTATTATAAGGCATTTTGACACATACCCAAAATACATTAAGTTTCAGATATATTCAAAGTCCTTGGATTTTGATTCTAAAATTGATATTTTCCTCTCCTTTAAAAATTATTAAAATAATTTTTGTACATAATATATTTTATCATGTGTCTCTATCCCCAAAGTTCATGGCCCTTTTTTAAAAAAACATAATCCAAACAAAATAAAAAAGCAGTGAGACAAAAATTACTAAAGCAAAGTGAAACAAAAAAGGTTCCTTCATAGCCCCACAAAACCAAAGCCAAAGTATGCAGTCCATCACCCATTGGACAACTGTGCTTGAGAATGAGAGCTGTTTGGGAGTCTGTCACACAATTACACTCTACTTGAGAAAACTTTGTCTGGCAGTTATAAATTTCAAATGGCTTCTTCATTAGGTGTGGGAATTTACGTTCACTTTCCCTTCTAAGTGTAAACTATTTTCTGGTTTGAACCTGTGCAAAGTATTTTTGCATGTTATCACAGTCTCTGAGATTTGATATGTGTATCAATCTTTTTGTATCTGGAAGAAAATTTCCTTGTTGTAATTTATAACTTATTGCTCCATAAAATCTTTCCTCCTAATCTTCTGCATAGCTTCCTGGTTCCTAAAAGGAAGGGTTTAATGAAGACTTTCCACTCAGACTGAATTTTCCAAACTCTTTAGTACTCTGCACATTGCTCTGTTGTAAGTCTTTGTGTTATTTCCCATCTATTATAAGAAGAAGTATCTCTGATGAGGATTGAGGAATGCACTGATCTATTAGTATAGCAGAAAGTTATAGGGAGTCATTTACTGCTATGTTTCTTTAACAGAAAAAATAGTATTCTGTTTCCTATGGCCTTTCTAGTCTCAGGTTCATTGCCACTTAAGCAGTGTTAGGTATGGGACCAATATCATGGGGTGGGCCTTAAATCCAAATAAACACTAGGTGACTGCTCACATAACATTTATGCCACTATTGTTCTGGTATATGTATTGGGCAGGTCACTGTTGTAGGTCACAGTGTTTGTATTTGGATAATATTTTTTATTATTTTTTCCTCCAGTAATATGGAGAGTGCCATCCAGAATCATTCTGGATGGTGTAGAAGAATCCAAATGGTTCCATACTTACCACACTGCACAAGACTCAACTCCAAATAGATCAAGGACCTCAACGTAAGGTCAAATATACGGAATCTGATACAAAAGAAAGTAAGCAACAGTCTTGAAATCATTGCAACACTAATATTTGACTCATAATGGAAGAACATTATATTACATAGTTGAATGGAACAAAAGTTCCAATTTGTCTCTAGTCTGACGTGTACTTCAGGTCTACCTGCCAGTTTACAAGGATTATTAATTATCCAGGTATATATTTCGATGTACCAGGAAAATATAATTTTCTTTGGATTATTTGTTAAGTAAACTTTAAGAAAGGCAAAGGGCTGTGGAAGGAATGTGTACATGAAAACAAACATAAACATTAAATTACATTAAAGTGGATAACATGAAAATAATACAAAGAGTGTCTCATGAAAATAAGAACTGATTTTAAAAGAATAAAATATTGTTTCATCCATTATATATTTACTCCATTTAAATTACTTTCATCTACATATTTATTTCCCAAACTTCTGTATTGAGAGTTTAGGAAGGGCTGCTCGCTCTCTAGTTCCTAACTATATTGTAGCACATTCCCAGTTTTAGTTTTTCTTTAGTCAGTCTAGGAAATTAATGAGGAGACATTAATTGAAATACTTGCTATTATGAAGACATAAACCATTCCCCCCAAATATCTAAGGAGTCAAATTACAACCAAGCAAAAATCCAGTCAGATCACTTTTACAAATTGAAAGCTGTTTCCATAATCCATAAAGAATAAAGACATGGACAGAATATGTAACCTCATCATGCTCCTGATTTTAGTGGAAATGCTTTGAATTTCTATTTATGTTGATGATACTGGTCAAATTGGGTGCCTTCCTGGAGAAGAATGAAAGTAGATCCATACTTATAACCCTGCACAAAACTCTCCTTGAAATGGATCAAAGACCTCATAAATTCTATTAGATATGTAGTTTTTTGATGTCCCTAAGGGTCTTTTCATTCTGTTTGCTACATCCTATTCCAAAGTGTTAGTTTTATTTTATCTCATTACATTTTATTATACCTTAGAAGCCTGTTTGCTTTCTAATGAGAGACAGAAATGGGGTTGGATTCAGATGAGAGGGGAAGTGGAAAGGAACTTGAAACAGTAGAGGAAGAGGAAAACATAATCAAGATATATTAGGGGAGAAAAATATACAGGTAGAAAAAACACGCAAAACTCAAAATCATGAAATCCACTGTCAAATGAAAAGAACCCGAAAAAATATCATCCTGAGTGAAATATCTCAACCCCAGAAGACAAATGCTGTATGTATTTGCTTATATGGGATATTAACTTTTTGGTACTTTTATCAGCTCCAAGAAGCTATGAGAAAACAGGGCATAGGCCCTGTAAGAAAATCTACTACTATTTTTCTGCTAAATGGCAACAATTGTAAAACAACTTTGCATGAGTTATCCTTCTAATTGTAGATTAGTGCATCTTTCACTCCTTATCAGAGAATTGTCTTTCAACAGATTATGATGAACTCAGACTTGCAACTGATCAAGATCCAGAAAGTTGGAGAATGTATAATGCTCCAAAATAAAATGGGATATCTGTTGCACAAATCTTAGTTCAAAGGCTCAGGATCATTGTGAAACGCAGGACAGAAATGTAAAAGCAAGAGGTAGTGGATGACTGCAAGGAAATAGTGCTTTCTGTACACAACACGGGAATTGCTCATAGGAACTCATAGCCCATGTTAACAAAAACTCAAGGCAGACAAAATCCCATTATATACAGGGTAGGCAGGTGTGATGTCCCAACCCTGGATTAGGAGCTGTTGGCAACTGACACCTTTTTGGAGAGGAAGAGTTGCTTATGGTTAAGTGTATGCTCTCAGTTGTGTTTACCATAATCCAATCACATATATGAGTATATGGGAAAATCAAATCAGACTTGATGGGCTTTAATAAAAAGAAGAGGACACAAAGTCATATGGGTAGGGAAGGCAATTTTGTATCTTTCAGGCAAAAGGTGAGTTAATATGACCAAATAAATATGTTCCAAATGAACAAAGAAGTAATAGAATCACAAATAAATGTAATAGTAAAAGGCAGGATAAAATTGTCTGTGGAAACATTACTTAAAATTTTGTGAACATGTAAATTTTTTTATAATAATCTGTTGGGAATGTTGAGTTATACAACAACATGAAAGTAAGCAAATGAGCTAAGCAGTATATTCATAAAAATATTTCTATCAGTTAAGGAAAGTATATACTGGATCAAGAAAGTAGCTCTGGCAGAATGATAGGAAGCAAATTCAATTTTCTATACATATAATTTCCTAGGGTGTATTCCTCTCTGACCATGAGTTCTTTGCCTGGTTTACAGTACCAGTCATGAGTTTCTTCCTTTGGAGCTGGACTTTAAGCTAACCAGACAGCCCAATACATTCCAAGGGGCAGAGCTTTGCATTCTTTTTTGGTTTCACAGAATTTGGATTTAAGTTATAATTTTGGTGCCTTTTTACTGGGGCCCGGCTTGTATCAGTCCCATGCTACAGAGGCTATCTATTCTGGACTGATGTTTTTAGGGCTAGGATTGGGGCCAGCCGAATGGCCCTGGGTCCATCCCTGAGTCGGGGAGTGCTGGACAAGAAAACTCTTAGCTACTGAATGATGATAAAGATGAGATACAGGCATCTTGTCATTTCAGGAGGTCTCTCAGTCCATGATGGAAACTGTAGTCTTTGGTTTAATTCAAGCATCCTCTTAAATAGCTTTCAAAAAGTGGGGGTGACCACAGAAGACATCTACTATCGTGTATAAAGCAGGTATCAAAAAAATTCTTTTAACCTTAGCGGCACACCTAAACAGTCCCTAGGCACCTAAACAAGGCCTCAGAACAGGTGTGGGCACATCCAGGGCTTAGGTCTGTTGTTATGCAAACTAGGAGACATTTTCCACTTAGGCCAAGCCATCTGGCATTAATTTAGCCAGCATCTCCAGGATACACATATCAGTCCCAACAGTGCCCTCCTGCACAGCGAGCTATTGCTTTATTATTCCTTTTCATACTTTCATCTGTATTAATAGCATGACTACCCTTTACTACAGTCCAGTTATTTAAAATTTAGATGTTGTCAGAGAAAGGAGGATTTTTTTTTTTTTAGTTTTGAAGCCATATCTAGCTTTCAAATATAGGAATCACCATATCCATACGATTGTTTGAGACACATTTGACTGTATTCTTTCTTAATCAATAAAGTAATAATATTTGTTACCAGAATGCAACAATTACTAAATTCAGTACTACTAAATATATGCTGGTATAAATATCTCTTATCAGAAATGCAATAATTGCTAAATACATTATTATTGAATTTGAGTGGATAAGAAGTATCTTTTCTCTTTTCTTCATGTTAAGAATACCTCTAGGTAATTATCATGCATATTAATATATGAGAATCACTAATCTAGATGGTTATGCTGCCTCATCCTTAAAGAATGTACCAATCTTCAATAGCTCTAATGTGTGAATGAAACTGTTGCTAGAAAAACACACTTAGAAGAATGTGAAAATTAGAAACAATTATCACAGAACAGAGAAGTCTATGCTTTGTTTCTGGAAGGGATTTCCTATTGCATACAATGTAGCTAATGTGTGTTTTGTATAATATAAATTAAAATAATTATCATGACAATTTTTGAGAGGATACAGTCTTGTATGGCACCTTGGAGTAGGGTACTAAGTTATTGAAAAAGAGGGCACTCATGGGAAATGGGAAATTGCTAGAGAACATATCTACTATGAATTGGGATCAAAGTTCTGTAATTCAGGGAATGTGGTGGGAAACACAAACCTACCTACATCCTTCATATGAAGCACCAAAACTCTCCTTTTCTAAAGCTATAAATGTTCTGGCAGAATGTGACGGGCTTACTTGTATACACGCACTTCTGAAGACTTAACCTGGACAAAGAGATGCTTCTATAGACTCTGCCTGTAACACCACAATGAGGTTTATGAATCATTAAAGAAAGCTAAGCTGAAATTACCTGAAAGGGACTATTAATATATTTTTTTGAATTCTTGATCTGCATTATATGATTTGAATTATGACTAAATTTTGTAAATGATTCTTAGCCCTATTTGCGTATGAATATTCAATTAACTACTACAGTTCATGCTGATGCTTCCTAGAACTACAAGGCAGAATAAGCTGGGTCTAGTGTAACAAGCTGTAACTAAATAACATTGGGCTAGCTAACAATATGCTGCTACTGTATATACTAACCAGAATAATGAGTTTCCTATAATTTGTGGTGGACCAGTTTTGTATGTACTATTAAAGGATATACTCACTTGGAAATAACGTGTATGCTGCAGAATTCAGTTCAATGTCTATAGATGTCAATTAGGTTATTTTTCTTAACTGTTATAGCAGATGCCATCAAGGTCTCATATATATTGAGAGGATATGATCATGTGTTCTGCCTTACTGCAATTTGAAGTAATCCTTTATTTGATAGCATTTAAAGAGTGATGAATTGTCATGCTGTTCATATACACATGGCAGACTAGAATGGCTGGGAAATTTAGCTTTAAGGAGCATTCCTTAATACCTGCCCTTTGGAAGTACATCTATAAATGCTCTTGGTATATTCTCCTTTATTCTATGGATTGGCATAACACTGAGGAAATTTTAATTATTTTCATTGCCTTCATTCATGGGAGAACTGGTGCACACTGTGACACACATGTGAGACAGATCAACGTGAAGTTGATGTATCCTTAAACCATCTGTGTTCCAGGGATCAGTTCAGGCCATTAGGACTGGTGGCAAGTATCTTTATTCACTGAAACATTTCCTTAGCCCAGAAATTTTAATTGTTTTGTTGATGTTGTTTTTGAACAAGGTCTCCATACGCAACCCTAGATGCCCTGGAAATTCCTTTGTAGACCAGGCTGGCTTCATCCTCACAGAAATCCACCTTCCTCTACCTCTTGAGTACTATGATTAAAGGAACATATATCACCATGACTGGGAAATTGTAATAGTTTGGGGTTCCATCTCACAGATGGGTCACCAAAATAACCTCCATTCTTATAGTAGTACACAATAGTAGCTAAAGCTAAGTATCTTTCATTAACAAGTATTCAATATTTTTCATATAAATGAAATAATACCTCAACATAATTGTGCATTTCTTTTATGAATATGAATAACATAAATATGTAAACTATATAATTGAGGATATGTATACTTAGAATTATTGTTTCATATTGACTTGTAATTATACCATAATGAAATTTATTACATTATTTGTTTCCTTTTTATTTTCTTACATCAATGTTTCTGATATTAAAAAAAAATGAACTTGCCCTGGGCAAGTGTAGAAATGATGTATTTTTCATCCTCTTTTAAGTTCTATATTTGTTTATAGTTAGTCTATCTCTAGTAAGCAGCATTTGGATTTTATTTTCATTTTTATTCTGACAGCATTTGTCTGCATCTAAAATCTTTAGTCATTGTCGTTTAATATACTTGTCTGCTGTCTCCTTACTCTCCCTTAAATTATTTTATATTAATTAAGTGCTTTTATTCTATTAAATTTAATAACCTTAGTAGTAAATATTTTGGATCATTTAATGGTTACCCTAAACATTATAACATGAATTCTTTTCTCATTAATGTGAAATATGTGAATGAGTACATTTGCTAATTCTTAAATGATGCAACAGAATAGCAAAATTCAATGCAACCATAACAATGCTGGAATGAATACAGGGAAAGGGAATCTTCATTCACTTTTGGTGGTATTATAAATTGGGTAGCTGTCCCGACCTGTAGGACTTCAACCTGGGGCAAGAGAGTCAGGGATAGGGAATGGGGACAAGAGACGCAGAAAGAATGACCACAAGACAAGATTCTGATCAAGTGGCAAACTTTACTTTTTTCTTGCTAGCTTATATAGTCAGCAAAGCAGGATATGAGGAGGGGTAGAATGGGTTGTTTGTACACCAGGTGTTGGTATAGGCAGGATATTGGGAAGCCACAAAGAGGATGTTTGGCAGGGTAAAGAGTTCATGAGTAAGAGGACCAGGAAGGGTTGCCTAGGTGACTGAGCCTGTGGGTGGAGGACTGAGTCAAGTTGTTTCTTTTCTTGAACTGAGGTTCTAAGGAGCTGCTATGTAAAGGTTAATATACAACTATGTGGCCAGCCAATAATGGCCTAGAATGCCTAGGATCCCATTCCCAGCCCTGAGATTTGGCTCCCAACAGGTAGCTACCATGCTAATTAATGTGCATAATTCTCAAAAAGTAAAAATAAATCTACCTCATGACCCACTCTATGGCATATGAACAAAGGATCCAACATTGTACTCTACCAGTACTTGCTCAGACATGTTCATTGCTGCTCAATTCACAATAGCTAGCAAAGTAGTACAACATAAATGTCCTGTAACTGACAACTGGATAATAATATTTTAAATATATGCTACAGTATAGTATTCAGCAGTAAAAATTGATGGAATCATGAACTTTACAGGTAAATTGAAATATGGAGTGAGATAACTCAGACCCATAAAGACCAACATATGTTCTTTCATATTGGAGGTACCTAGCTCCAAGTCGTCAGATGTGAATACACAGCCTGTAGTAACTACAGAAACAAGGAAAGCAAAATGTGACATTTGCCAGGATAGGGTAGTTGGGGAACAATAAAGAGGGAAGTTATAGGGAACAAGTAATCTGATCATGGAAATAGAAAAAGGGGGACCCTTAGGGAAAAGGAAGGAGGTTAATACAAAAGAAAGTGTGAAGAAGGTAAAGGGGAATTGTAGGATATGTAAGTGATCAGATGGAGAAATGGGAAAGTGGGGGGCTCTTACGAAGGGGAGAAAGATGAGTGAGAAAATATCAATAAGAATGTCTGAAAAGGTGCAAGGAATCATAATGCCAGGTATTCTTTTAGACAATTACTTAAATAAGAAATAAACTGCAAATAAAACTCTATTAAGTGTGTGAACTCATGGAGAATAACCAATTTATTACTGAATGACAAATGACTCAAATAAGAAAAAAGAAGGTATATTCCTGGAACAAAATGGAAAGAAAAGGACAACAAAAAATCTCTCTATGACATATTAAATAAAGTTCTAAGAAGGAAATTTATAGCCCTAGCACCTACATTAAAAAAGAAAGAAAATGAATGATTTTATGATGCAACTCCAGAATTTAAAAAAAAAAACAAGAACAAACTAAATAAAAACACAGCAATTTGTAATAAATAATAAAAATTCAAACCAGGAATTCATGAAATAGAAACAAAAAATAACACATTAAACCAAAAAAGTCTGAACCTTATTTGTTTGAGAAGATAAACATGATAAACAGACCCTAACCAAAAGAGAGGGCACAAATTAACAGAATCAGATATGAACAGGAAAGCTTTACAAAATAAGGCAAAGAAATAGAGAATATTTCTATTATAAGGGGTAATTTTAAAAAGCTTTATTCCATTAGATGGGAAAAATCTAAAATAAATGGATGGATTTGATTTATTCAAGCTACTAAAATTAAACTAAGATAAGAATATCATCCTAAAAAGACCAACAACAAAGCAGGAAATTCAGACAGTTAAAAAAAAAAAACCCTTCTACCTTTAAAAAAATTCCAGGGCCAGATGGATTCACAGCAGAATTCCACAATTTAAAAGAAGAATTACAGTAACTAGTACTTCTTGAACCCTTTAAAAAAGAAAAAAACAGAAAAATATAGGAATGAAAATTATCAGAAAGTCAGCTGTGAAATATTCTCATCTAGAAATGCTTCGAAAACAACAACTAAAGATCAGAAAAATCATTGCCAGTACTGAAATCCCTTATTGGTTGTTCAATGCAGAATGAAGTAGTTCTGAAACCATATACACACAAATAATAAAAACATATGCAGCAGGTTATGTTTGTATATGTTTGTAAACACACACACACAAACACACACACACACACACAGACACACACACACACACACACACACACACACACACACACACACACACACACACACCATATGTAACAATAATAACCAAAGTAAAATGGGCTATCAACTTGAAAGTAGGGGCATGGAAACAATTTAAGGGAGGGTAACTTAAAGGAGACAAAAGGAGGAAAGAGGAAGAGAAAGTGAGGAAATTATATTTCAATTTTTAAAAAGTAATAATGTAGGAAAGACAAAAAACAGAAGTGATGGATCACTCCCAAACTCATTCTAGGAAGCCAGTCTTATATAGAATACTTAAGCCAAATGAAAACCCTAAAACTATAGACCATTATCTCCAATGAGCACGCATTTTAAAAATCTAAAATAATTTTCCTCTTTATACTTAGTTTTCAGCCTTTAAAATTAATCTATCTTCCAGACAGGTAATTTTTTTACTCTATTATATCTAATATGTTAATAAAAATGTATAGTTATTAATTGCATCTAATATATTGTTTATTCCTAGGATGCCAATTTCATTATTTTTATTCTGTATTTATCTGTGAAATTCTCCAATATTTCCATATGCTAGGAAAAATCCTTCATAATTGTTTGTTTCTACTTTAGAACTCCAATGAGTTGATTATAACCAAATATACTTCTATTGTTGGACTTTTCCTTTGGGTTTAATATCATTCTGTTAATTTTTACTATTTATTAAACATGCATAGAAACTTGGTGGCTCTGAGAGAAGAGATCAGATAAATGGGATTTCTTTGAAATAAAATCATGACAGAATTTAATTTTGTGTAAATAATATTATTATTATTATTATAGGATCAAGTCCTGTGTGCGAACTCACAGCTCTTCTAGTGCAAGCTTGGGCTTATGTAGCAAACATAGCAGACTCACACAAATTTGAAGAGTCAGATAAATTACATGGCTGATAGTCTTACTGTCGTTCATCGCTTTCATTTTATACAATAACCTCCAATGTACTACTTCATTATTCATTTTCATATACTTTTTAAAAAAACTTTTCTTTTGAGTACATATTTTCAGTTATCTATTTTTTTGGTTTAGAGAACAGCTTGATGATTTTCTTTTTTCTTTATTTTTTATTTGAATTAGAAACAAGATTGTTTTACATGTCAATACCAGTTCCCATTCCCTCCCCTCCAAACTTCGCATTTAATCTTTTTGAGTTCCTATTTCTCACAATTTTAAAAAATTCTTTAGTAGCCATCATTCTATAATCATTGTCTGATAATTTAGTACATGAATATCCTACATACAGGTGATACTGAAATTTTAGTTCGTGATATAATTTCTTCCTGTGTAGTTGGTTATGATTATGGATTATTATCAGACAAAGACTTACATATAAAATTGTAGAATAATTCAGTTTCTAGGTGTTATTTTCCTGCAAAAAGTTATCTATTTTTGACTCCTGCATATTGCTCAATGAAAGTACTCACAATCTTATGTGTTTTTGTTCAATTAGTATCTTTATACAGGTTTATCTACTCAACTTCATCTTTACTCTGGAATTTAGCCCCTTCAGCTTCCCAGTTGAATGTCTGAGATATCTAACAGAAATCATGCCCGTTCATAACTGGAAACTCTTATTTATAGTAATTATAATACAAAGATATATATAATATATAATGATATTTTAATAATATAATAAATATACAATTACTAATGTAAAATTATTGGTATAAATCTAGTGTATTATTTCTTGTTTTGTTCATAATTTGTGTATGTCCTCAAAGAGCAATTGTTCTGAATATAATGAGGCTGACATTGCCAGAAGCTTTTCTACCATTGAGTAATGAAGTGAATCTGGTTAGAGGTTGTCAAGTCATGAAAAACCTGGCCTGGAAAAGCAATTTCATGGTGAGTAAAAAAAAGATGTCCTTCACAAAGACCTACTTTTATTGTAGAATAATTTAAAGCACTTAAATGTTTAAACATAAGCAATTCCATTACATGACCATGTTCATATTTTGCTAAAGACGGTTTGATGAATGTGACATTCTCTCTGAAACACTACTTTCAATGTTTGTATACAAGAATCCACAATTCCAGAGAAGCTAAGAATCAAGGAGAACCCTAAGAGAGACATACATGAATCTACCCCACCTCACCCAGGAGAAGGGGAAAGGGACAAGATCTGCTGAGTAGATTGGGAGCGTGGTGGGGAGGGGGGAAGGAAAGTAGGAGAAAGATGAGGGAAGAAGGGGGCAGAAAATGTGGGATTAGGAAGCTCGAGTTGGTGTTTGGACACAGAAGGAGAGGAAGGAAAGAAATACCTTGATAGAGGGAACCGTTATGCTCTTAATGAGAAAGGTGACATTTGAAAAATTCCTAGGAATCCACAAGAATGACCACAACTAAGAATCTACGCAATAGTGGAGAGGCTACCTTAAATACCCTTTCCCTAAAATGAGATTGGTGACTACCTTAAATGTTATCATCGAACCTTCATCCAGTAGTTATGGAAGCAGAAGCAGAGATTCACAGTTAAGCACTGAACCCAATTCCTGGAATCCAGTTGTAGAGAGGGAGGATTGATGATCAAAGGGGCCAAGATGATGCTGGGGAAACCCACAGAAACAACTGACCTGAGCAAGTGGGAGCTCCAGACTGACATCTGGGAAACCAGTATAAGACTGGATTAGGCCCCTTGAAGGTGGCTG
This sequence comes from Cricetulus griseus, assembly GCF_003668045.3. Classification (NCBI taxonomy): domain Eukaryota; kingdom Metazoa; phylum Chordata; class Mammalia; order Rodentia; family Cricetidae; genus Cricetulus; species Cricetulus griseus. The sequence continues at coordinate 27,362,119 of NC_048604.1, read as the reverse complement.
TCAGTTGAAGGGCTTGGGAAGACTATGGGGCCTCTGGCAGTGGAACCAGTATTTATCCATAGTGAATGAATGGGCTTTTTGGAGCCCATTCCCTGTGGAGCGATTCTCTCTCAGTCTAGAACCAGGGGAGAGGGTCTGGGTCCTGCCCCAAATGATGTGACAGACTTTGATAATCCCCACGGAAGGCCTCACCCTCTCTGAGGAGTGGATGGGGTTGGTATGGGAAGCCAGGGGAGGGTGGGGGGAGGATGGGAGGGACAGGGAACTGGGATTTGTAAATAAAATAAGGTTTTTTAATCTAAATAAAAAAGCAATATTTCTGTAAACCAAATTAAAAAAAGGAATTTCATATAATCCCTAATTACCTTTTTCAAAGAGAAAGAAAACATGCTCATACATCAGTAAATTATAGAGCCTCATATGCAATGTGCATAGCTATAGGGAATACAACTGCTTGGAACATTCATCTCAAAGCAAGGGGAATAAACAATCAACACTTGTAGCGGTGTGAGCCTTACAAATCAAGACATGAAATTAATAGTAAATAGCACAGTTATGCAAAGATTAATAATATTAGTAATACTAATAACATTCTATGTAATATTTAAAGCAATTTGGTTCACCTGAGAAGTTGAGTTGTTAGAACAGAGAGTCATTTCAGATGTGCCATTTGTAATTCTGAAAATTGAAAGGAGAAAATTTGTCAAAGAGCCAGAAATATCCCCTGTGATAATTACTTCATTTTTTCACAATACATTTATTGAGTAACAGTTATGATCCAGGTTTTATGGGAAAGCATATGGTACAAATATATTACCTTGTTTCCATGTTGTCAAAATATATATAAAACAATAACAATAATAGAAAAAGATATTTTCACTTCTACTTTAGGTAAAAAGAAAGCAAGGCCAGGTGTATGTTGTTTATTTGGCAGAAAACATTTGAGTCAATAAATATAAAATTTCCAGGAGCTTAAAGCAAGTTTGTTAGGCAGGAATTATGACATGATTTTACTTCAGCAATAAGAGGAAGTTTTGGTGTATGAGTATTCTGGATTTTTTGACTTTTGGAAGTGAAAGTATATCCGTATTGTCAGTTTATCTCCATCTAATACATAGCTATGAGATTAAGTGCTCCAAGGAACTCAATTGTCAGTTCAGAGTCAAGAAATTTTAAAATCGGGCTAGTAGATGAATCGACAATGCAAATATTGAATATCTAATGTCTACAGTTGAAATTTGTGGTAGTGATTGTGATAATGATAGGAGAGAACAGATAAGGATGACAGAGCAGATAGCATGGGATGCAGAGAGATAAGAGTGCTACATAATGATGAATGAAGATCTGAAAATGACTATATTAACAAGGAGCTTTCAGAAGACAGCAACTGATCTCTGTCAGATTATTATTATATAATCTCACTTTAAGTTCTTGCTGAAAGCTAGAAACAAAATGAGGATTCTGACATCTATTACATCAATAATTGTGATGAACACAAAATTTGTAATCAAAACAGTGGAGCATTGGGGTGTAAAACAAGATGTTCTATAAAGTAGGCAAAGAAAGAAGATGCAGAACAAAAAGATCCATAAACACCACCAAGTGGGTATTTCTCATTTCTTCACCTATAAACTGTGATGTATATCCACTCTAAGATGCACCTGTTAAAATCCTTAAGTCCTTAGTATGTGTTGCATCGATGTTTGTCAAATTAGAATCTTTTGTCATGTCTTGCTGCAGAAAGTGTGAGCTCCAGAAATTTAGGATGTGCCCCTATTTTTCCTTTGTAGCTCCATGAGAGTTATGTAGAGAACTGCTTCTACTCAGAATGCAGTAAGTATAACTTCTGCTGGTCTGTGCAACCTTATTTGTATCACACTGCAGCTTACTCTCATGCAACCAGTAATTTGAAAACAAAATTTGCCCTTGCATCAAATAAGGAAATAAGTGTGGGGGAGTATTGTAAATTAGCAAACTCATGCAGACTGTATTAGGTAAGCAATAAATTTGATGATAAAATCCAGATTTGTATTATTACTGCCTCAGAATCTGGGATATAGCCATTTCTTTTTTCATTCAATCTCAAGAAGGACTGCTCTGTCCTGTGGGTAATAAAACTGGTAGTCTCCGGCAGATGGAAGTATTTTGAAATGTGACTAAGATTTCCATCTTGCCAGTTCCTGGTGATATTTGACCCAAATGCAAGAGGTTAAGGATAAAGCTTACGTTTTTTATTCTTAAGGTGAATGATATAGAAATTGGTTCAGGAAAAATTCAGGTTTAAATGGGACACTGATGCTATCTGTGTAGTTGACATTTCAATCACTCTAGTAGCTTAAACACTCCTTGAGAAGTAGAAGAGGAGGCATATTTCTCATCATCCTTTTGGTAAACATGTAAGAATTAATTTAATGCTTGAATTATTTCACTATCCTCTGTGACTGTTTCTCATTCTCTTCTAAAATGGTCTTTCTTCATCCATGGCTGGTCTCTTATCCAAGGCTGCTTCAAAAGTGGCTTGACAGCTTACATCAGTTATTACACTAACCCCAGATTGATATTAGTTTCACTACTGCCCCTTGGAAGTTGTTCTATTCTTTTTTGATAGTAAATACAAGATCTTTAAAAATGTATTTGCTATCTTAGCTAAATCAAAATGTTCTCTTCTCTTAATTACATCATACATAAACTAATTTGACAATAAAGAGCTCATAGTATTATTTCTTTTACATATAAAATTTTAAGTCTTCATTGCATGAGTGTTTACTAATATTTACTGAAGCAATATTTGAATTACTAAATAACCAATATGAAGTTGCCCCATTAATCAAGAATTCTCATCAAACACTATTTCTTGAGCTATTTAATCCAGTCTTCAGGTAGCAATTATAATGTTTCTTACATTAAAACAATCTATGTCTACCTACATGTTTACCTACTTGTCCTTATAAACCCACAGTCATAGAAATAAATAATGGCAATGTCCTTTAAATGTACATAGAAAACTTTTAAATGCCTTCTCTAAACTCTTTGTTGGGATGTATGTGTTGGCATCCTTTTCTATCAATTCTTTCCTCAATGTGGATTTAAATTCCCTCTAGAATGGATAACTTGTTTTTGTTTGTTTTGCTTGTTTTGACACCGAAAGTCCCACTTCTAGGCAACCACTTCTGTTTCCAGAAAACTAGGACAGTATGTCATTGTGCATTACTAACCTGTTCACTCTGTCCTAAATGTATTCTTCTGTGGAACTTCCCTTTTCAAATGCAATGCTCAGAAGGAGACATGAGACATAACATAACTCCCATAAGGCAAAAATTGTATTTCTTGTATCATTTATGCTAAATACCTTACTATTTTTGAGACCAAGAAGAGATTTGTTCTTATTTAACATATGGCAACATGAAGTGGTTTCTGAAGTCTTAGTAGTGATGATTACATTTAATTTATTTTCAATAGTCTGTATAGTTTTCACATACATTATTTTCCTACATCATGAGGAACAATGAACCTAGGAGTTTCACCCAATCACTAGCTATTTGCCACTGTCTATTTGGTGCTGGACAGATTTATGAGATTTTCATTAAGCCTAAATCAGTCTGAAATAGGCTTCTAACCAAATTGCCATTTTATACTATTAATTTGTATTGTCATCATGAAACTAAGAAAATATCTGAATGCCTATGTAATATTCCTAGAAAGTTAATAAGTCATTGATGTGCTAATTCTTATGAATTTACTGCCAGATTAGAACAATTTGTGACATGTTGAATTTCAAATTAGAAACCATTTATTTGCCTACACAAAAATCCTTCCAAAACATATGACAAGCCACAGGACTGATCTAGACCTAAGTTGTAGATATTTCTTTTGTGACTCTATATAGTAAAAATATTTCTAGTAGTGGATTTATTTTTCGCTGATTCTTGCCACAGTTTTAAAAACACTTTGCATCAAAATCTAGATTTCAGTCCTCATTTAAAAAAATACTAAAAGTCTGACAATTTGTTTTGAGTGATCTTCTGGTATGGAAGAATATCTCTGCTTTTACCTGAACCATGTGCTACACAGTTATGTCAATTTCAAGGCCAACCCATAGTTTTCTGAGCCCACTAGTTTCTTTGATTATATTATTTTCTGTTGGATACCAAATACCCTTGTATAAGTCATCATCTTCTTGAACTATTTTTCTGTCTTCCTTATTTTATATTTTAAAAGATAAATGGTAAATCATTGCTAGCAAAACTAAAATTGCCAAAATTAAATTTTCAAATCATCTATAATTTTATTGAAAGAAAATAAGTATTCACAATTGAGACAGTTACAAGTATGCCATATTTACCGAATTAATGACTACAATTTTTCCTGTCTTCTTATGTTGACATTTTTGGCAGTTCATTCCTGTATCAATTCTGGGCTTGTATATGAAACTAATATTTGCCAATGAAACATTAGAAAGCAGTTTGAAATTTTCAAAACCTAAATAAAAAATTAAGAAGAAAATGGAAAGAAGTCAGATCCTCAGATATGTACTTGGAATCTCTATTTTTCATAGTGTTTTTTGTTCCCTCATAAAAGAAATCTCAAGCTAGTCACTGTATAAGGTGAGATACATGGCTTAGTCATGGCTGAAAACCCTGGATAACAGCCAATCAGCCTCCAAATGTGCCAGTGAGGCCAAGTAAAGTCTGAATAATGGCCCAAACAATTTATTTCTAAATCATTGCTAAATGTTTTTGTGAGCAAAACAAATGGCTAGTATTTAAAACTACCAAGAAGAGGTTGTTTTCTTATGTAGTAACATTAGATTAGTAGATAACAAATACAAGAATTTGAATTTTAGAAACAAAATGTTGTTATAATGAAAGTATAAAAATATGTGTGAGTGACTAAAGAAACAATATAGAAATATGAGCAGCTAAGATGCTTGTGAATAAGGAGAACATGTCACCTAGTGGGAAAAACATTATATTAGAGGATTGGCAGCCCAAAGAAGTATTAATGAAGCTTCCAGAAAGACGTCATTATCAGAAGAGTAATGGTTACAATCATTAGCCAATGGAGAAGAAATGACTTGTATCGATATGAAACTCAAAATGTATAATTAAACTCTCTATATATACAAAGTTGTGAAGAGCTAAGATTTTTAAAATATGCGATTATAAAATTCTGAAAAGCCTCCAGACCTTTAAAGTTTTGGAATTCAGCTGAAGAGTTAAGAACTGATATTTCTAAATGTTTTCTTCAGAACTGATCAAGAAAAATAGAAAAATATGCTTTTCGAGATTGATACTAAAAGCCATGTTTGATGAGCTGTAGATCAGCAACATCTACCAGTCCTTTGTATTCACACAGCCAGAATTGCTACCTGTTTCCCAAACTGTTCCTTTCCGAAAGAGAGCATGAGATGCTGAAGTATGATCAAAATTGCTTAATACTTTGGAGACATGGGTTTAGAGAAAAGAATATTTTGCACATAGAATGATATGAATAATCATGATGAGACTACAGATGATAGATATATAGGTAGATAGATAGATAGATAGATAGATAGATAGATAGATAGATAGATAGATAGATAGATTTATTCTGTGTGCTCTGTACATTCTGCCCTTGCACTTGTCTTTCTTTGACTGTTTGACTGATGGGAGAAGAGAAGCTTCAATCTAACCAGATACTGTAAAATTTTGTTTATAGGGTTGTTTCTTTACTCACTACTCTTCTTTCAACCCAGTAACATTGCTAGTTTAGACTACTGTATGATAAATGACATTTGTCACAATCACCTAACATGAAACAATGCATAATGGAAAATTAAGTATATATTAACCTGTCTCTATTTCCAAACTTTAGCCTCCTAAATTTAATAAACTATCTATGTTAAAGCCGCTGAATCTTGTAATCATTTATAACAAAGAACCATTGTGTTAGTAAGTAACTTTGATAAATTACTGTAAACTCAATGGTGGAAAAGTGAAGACATTTGTGTCCATAAGAAATTGATGTTCATAACCCTATCCTTAACCTATTAAATATTATATGTAACATTTCAATTATATATTAACAGATGAAATTTTCTTGTGTCTTATTAAAATAGGTGATTGAATCAGTTAATGCAGTAAGAGGGCATATTGTCACACTAATATAAAATAATTCTTAGTAATTGCTCTTGTCTATTTTTATGAAAAACTAATATGGTAGTCTTTTCTTTATTTTATCATAACTTGGATTTAATTTATGCCAGCATAATACATAAGAAAAGCTATAATAAGAGCATCAGTATCAAAATGTCACAATTTGCTAAGACACTAAAGAATGCATAAAACTTTTTAGAAATATAAGAAATCACATTCTAGATCTATGACCCTCATCCACCTTTCCTTTTCTCACCTACTGAATGACAATAGTGCCAGGTAACATGACAGGTAGTCCTAAAAATAAGAACAAATGAAAAGTACATGATATCTAGTAGGCATAGGTCAATTATTCATGTATTTTCAGAATTCCATCATCTTCATTTTCTTCCTTAAAACACAGAAAGCGATAAATATCTATGAATGAAATATTTCACATGAAAAAATTATCAAAAGAGGCTTCTATTTTCACCATATCATTGTGTAACTTAATTTACTTATTTCAAGGATAACTGGAACAACAGGTAATATGGTTCAAATCTGCCTCAGATAACATATTACCTGTGTAATCATTACTATATTGCATAAATTCTTGAAGCTTTAGTTTGTACATTTAAAGAGGCTATGGTAAAGACCCAGATGCCTAGTTTAAAGGACATTAAACTTAAAGTTTAAAGGACACAAATTAGAAAGCACTATATGGTAACTAATGGTAATAATAGTTATTTTCTCATTGTAGTTGCATCATAGTTGCCACAACATTGTGATTTGAATGGCATTTTCAGTCTCTTACTGTGGTTGGATTAACTATAGCCCAGCCTGTGTGCTCTTTTGGATTTTTGAGAATTGGATTTCCTGCAGAGAAATTTTCAGGCTTTCACAAATCTTTTCACCTTGTGAATGCTACTTCCTATAAGCGATTCCAAAGGCAAAATGGCATTTCAGGTACAATGATAAGTGTACTTCTAAAATAGAACACACACCAGGCAGTTTCCTAGGACAGAACAACATACCTTTTAGAGTAACTGGGTTGGTTAAAGAAACAAATGGTCAAATGCAACTCCTTAGGTTGTTCTGTAAAGCTAAGGGCAATCACAACCACATCAGCTATGTCAGGTGATGTATTTTTTCTTTCCTCAAATACTTGACCCCATAGTCTTGAATGTGGAATTTTATACTTAAAAATGAATGAAGGCTATCTTTCCCCTACCATCATGCTCCCAATTATCTCAGGAGATCTTGCCCCTTCCCTCTTCTCCAGGGTCAGAGTCCTTCTTGTTTCCTAGTTCCTTTGGTGATGAGGATTGTAGGCTGGTAATCCTTTGCTCTCTCTGTCTAAAATTCATATATGAGTGAGTGCCTACCATGTTTGTCTTTTTGTGACTGGGTTACCTCACTCAGGATGGTTTCTTCTAGTTCTGTCCAGTTGCCTGCGAATTTCAAGATTCCATTGCTTTTTTTCTGCTGGGTAGTACTCCATTGTGTACATGTATCACATTTTCTCTATCCATTCCCCAGTTGAGGGGCATCTAGGTTGCTTCTAGGTTCTGGCTGTTGCACACAATGCTGCTATGTCCTTTTTGTATGAATGTGCATTCTTTGAGTATATGCCCAAGAGAGGAATTGCTGGATCTTGAGGCAGACTGATTCATATTCTCCTGAGAAACCACCATACCGCTTTCCAAAATGGTCTTACAAGTTTGCATTCCCACAAGCAATGGAGGAGTGTTCATTTTTCTCCACATCCTCTCAAGCATAGAGTATCATTGGTGTTTTTGATTTTAGCCATTCTGGCAAGTGTAAGATGGTATCTCAGAGTTGTTTTGATTTGCATTTCCCTGATGGCAAATGATTTTGGGCACTTTCTTAAGTGTCTTTCAGCCATTTTGGATTCATCTGTTGAGAATTCTCTATTTAGTTCTGCACCCCACTTTTTAATTTCATTGTTTGTTGTTTTGGTGACTAGCTTCTTGAGTTCATTGCCTATTTTGGATATCTGGCCTCTGGCAGAATGAGAGGTGGGGAAGAGAGGGGGAGAAGAAGAAATGGAAGAGCAGGAATGTTGAGTCGGGGAAAGAATAGAGGAGAGCAGGATGAGAGATATCATAACAGGGAGCCATTATAGGTTGGAGGAGAGATCTGGCACTGGGAGATTTCCAGATATCTACAAGGATGACACCAACTAACAATCTAGGCAATGGTGGTGAGCCTACTCTCAATGCCCTTCCCCTATAAATGAGACTGATGACTACTTTATATGCCATCCTAGAGCACTGGATGAGGATCCAGTGGCTGATGGAAGCAGATGCAGATATCCACAGAGCTATACACTGAACTGAACTGTTGAAACCAGTTGCAGAAAGGGAGGAGTGAAGAGCAAAGAGGTCAGGACCAGGCTGGTGAAACCCACAGAAACAGCTGACCTGAACAAGAGGGAGCACATCGATTCCAGACTAATGTCTGGGAGGCCATCATGGGACTGATCCAGACCCCTGAATCTGGATGGCAATGAGGAGGCCTGGGCACTCTATGTGGCCCCTGGTAGTGGATCAGTATTTATCCCTGGCCTAAGTAGGAACTTTGGGAGCCCATCCCACATGGAGGGATACTCTCTCAGCCTTGACACATGGGGGAGGACATAGGCCCTGCCGAGGATGATATGACAGACTTTGGGGGAACTCCCATAAGAGGGCCTTACCCTCCCTGGGGAGCAGAGGTGAGATGAGGTGGGGCAATGGTGGGGTGTTTGGGGGGAGGGGAGGGAGAGGGAGAAGGGATTTACAAGTGAATCAGGGTTTTTTCAAATTTGAACTAATAAAAATAATTTCTTGGGAAAAATGAATTTAGACCTTACTGATAGGTTTATGAGTATTCTGTTAATGACTTTAGCAACAGTTCTGCTTTAAGTGATTGAGAACCTAGTAGAGTTTTGAAGAGGTAGCAGAGAGGGAACATACTCTTTCATAATTTTCTTCTGTGTACCTCTGTGAACTAATAAGTCTTGCATTCTCTGTTAACTCCAAATTCTCGTGTTATTCAGCAGGAGAATTTTTATTATATAGACACCCACCAACCATCTTGAGTTAATTAGGTCGGCTTTCTAGATCCTTTCTCAACATTACTGTTGAGGGTAAGTAACAAGAAATTGGAAAATATAATTTCTCTTTTGCTTGACTGTATTCTGGAAGTGGGTATACAGAAAAGTATTGAGAGTATGAAATGCCAAATTGGGATCTTGGAATGGGTTGCATGTAAGCATGCAACTAGGGACATGGGGTGCTTGTTTCATGTTTTAACTTCTCTTCCATTCAGGCTTTTTATATAAGCACCCTACTAGTCCAGTGTCAGGCACACAAATATACATGTTCATTAATTGATAGTTTACACACAAAACACCCCCAAACATTTAATATTAAAACCAAATATCTCATAAAATAATTTAAATGCCAGATTACTTTCCAAAATTGCACTTCAAACATTCTAAGAATGTTATTAGATGTAGCAAAAAGTAAATATACCTACTGCATTCCAAGTACTATTTTGATTTCAAACAATAGTCTTGCAAATAACTTTTTATGATTACCACTAAATTATTATTAACATTGCTTTTTCAATTTTACTGATGGGAAAAAATGAACTTCAAAATAGTCAAGTGGCAAAAGAAAAGGATTAATCTAGTGTTATAATTTGGATCTGGAATACGCTCAAAGGCCTATCCATTTAATTAATGTTTCCATTTATAACATGCTTTTATTTAGAATTAGTGAAAAAAATTAAAAGTAAGACATTGTGGAATACCTTTATATATTAAGTGTATGCCCTTGAAGGAGATAAAACTCTGGCCATTTCTTTTCATGTTTCTCTTTTATTGCTTGACTATAAGGTGAGCATATTTTCTCTACCACACACTTTGCCATAGTATTATGTCTCAATATGAACCCAAAAGAATCATGGCCAAATGACCATAACAAAAATCACCCAAAGCTATAAAATGATTATCTTGTTATGTACAATTTGTCTTATTTATATTTTATTTATCTCATTTATAAAATGATTATTTTAGTTACTTTGTTATAATACTTGATAGGAGGCTAAAATACCTAGGTTTTCCTAACATCAAATGTGGTTTGTAACTGAAATGTCATTTTGATGATCAATTATCCAGTGCTCTCAGGAAGCTTAAGTGTGTCTGCCTAAACTTCCTTGTATGTCAGTTTAAAAGCTTTAGTTAGAAACAAATCAGCAGATCTTTTATTTATTACTAGATGTTTAAGTGTTGCTGTTATAGAGTCCAAAGAAATCACACATGGCTCTTTGGTGAAGATAGGATTGCTATAATATGAAGAATTAGTGAATAGGATTACTTTCTACCACAGTAGCTTACTTTATAGCAGTGGCAATGCTTGTCACAGTGAGCAAGTCTGAAGCATGCAGGTCTGTCAGTTAATGTACATGTATAGAGCATATGATGGTAGATAAATTTCATGAAGGTCTTTCTTTGTTATACTTAAGAAATTAAAACATATATTCTGTGGACAATGAGAATCTATTGACTTACTAAATGTAAGTGAATAACTTTATCCTTTACATGTACCTGAAAGAGTAGTCTGTAAAGAAAATCAGGTGTAGGTTAGAAATGTATAATTAAAAGTGATGTTTGGAAAAGTCAATAGAATAAAGAAATATGTGATTATTAGGTTAGACTGTATCAAGTCAATACTTACCATTGCTATGATGTTAAACAATTTTCATGTGTTTAGATATGCATACTGTACATTTTTGTCCCTCCCTGACTTATTTTTCCCACACCTACCTGGTACCACTCTTCCTTATAAATCTACTTCCCTATTTATTAGTTTGGGTTTTATTCAGTGTTCCAAATAATTAGGGCCATATATGTGACCCCAGTTTGTAACTAACCATCAGATCTTGGTGGACTCATCAGTGGGTATACAACTTGATTCCATAACTCCCAGAAACTGTGGTTTGCCAAAAGATCAGCATTATGTGGTAAGGTCCCAAGGTTATTGTACAATCAATAAGCTGACTTATGTGGACTCAGTATGAGTATGTATGGCTGTTGTGAGTTTGTGGTTCCCATGTTATATACTGCTTATAAGATGGTATTTTGTAGTCCTGCTCCACATCTTGTGACTTTTAAAATTTTTTCTCTCCATCTTCCAAAATGTTATGTGAGCCTTAAGGTAAGGTTGTCTCTTGTCTAGAGCTAAGCACTCAACCATTATTTTTTTTCTCAGTACCATCAGAAATATAACTTCTCCATTTTTCTCTGTTCATTGGAAGGAGAGGGATATTTGTTTAACACTTAAAGTACCCTTTATATGTGAATATACACTTAGAGACTTAGGGGAAAGTTTCATGGTCCATTAGTTCATGTATGCAAACATTTTACTTCTATTCTTAACCTGGGTCTAAGACATCCTAATAAAGTTTATGCATCCTACTAGTGCATTTTGGACCAAGTTTATAGTATTAGGCATGAAGTCTTTAATGTAGAGCAACCTCCAAATCTAATTATGGAGCAATTTGTTATCCTCATAACAGTCATGTTACCATTACACCAGTGGGCACATTTTGCCAGGTAGTTATGTATACAAATATTCTATGAAAATATTCACATTTGGAATAGAAATTTGACATTAGATGGTTGATAGTGTATCCTATCATAGTGCAAAAATTAAAGGATCTAGAAGAAAAGAGACAAGATAAGTAGAGTTTTCATATGGAACAAATAAATATGAAATACAAGTGACATACCTTTTTGACAGTTCTAGTATTAGTGGGGGCAAAGAAACTAGTGAGTGTGATTTAATAAGATATTGACATTATTTCCTGTTTCCTGAAATTTAGACATGGGTAACAAAAGGCATTCCTTTCACACATCACTACCATTAGTTTCTAAATGTTTAAAGTAATTAAGATCTTAATACCCAAACAAAACAACATAATAACTTAATTGATTGTTACAAAATTTAAAAATCCCTCTACAGATTGTTCAGTGTAAAACTTGTTGGACCAATAGGTCACAATTCATATTGAGTGGCTCTCTTTTCTTAGATCTTATTTCTATAAAGCTTCAGTGTAGGGAGAGACCCTGAATACAGGTTCTGTTGACCACCTGCAAACACAACTCCAGAACAGCTAGCTGAGATGGTGCACATTGTAATTACACTCTGGCCAGAGCTTCAGATAAGAACACCAAAAAATGCAAGGATTTCAATCAAGATAAGGACTTCAACCAAGAACTTCCATCAAGCATCTCCTGGCAAAACAGACCGACATATGTGGCAGATAGTCTATTCAAGACTTTCACATTTTCTTCCTACAGGACCCCATGAGACTATCATAGTCCCATTTCAGCAGAAAGTAACTTGGAGAATACTTTGCCCCCTTTCCCCACTGTTGACACTAAATATAATGTTCACCTATTTAGGGCCAGTTTCCTATTGTTTAGAGTTGGGAATGAAAGGAGGCATTCAGGCTTGGATATCTCTTTCAGATGACTTTAGAGTTTAGATGAAATAGACATAGTTAACATTTAAGTAGATTATTATATCCTCTTGTGATTCAACTTTGTGATTATCAAATATAGATAACTTACACTGTTAGAGATCCTTGTATGATGTATCTCATGTATAATTTGTCACAAATAGTCTTACTCTGTAAAGTCTTATTTCTACTTATGATGTATGCTCTTACATATGTTAAGACATTTTTTACACAATTTAGTTTTGTCTCATTTAAATCCTTTTTAGACTAAAAGGGGAATTGTAGGGAGAGACTCTGGTTGCAGGTACTGCTGACCATGCCCATTCAGGTTCATAGCAGGGTATAGATAAGAGTGACAAGAGCCAGCATGCTCTCTGCTCTCTCTCTCTCTCTCTCTCTCTCTCTCTCTCTCTCTCTCTCTCTCTCTCTCTCTCTCTCTCTCTCTCTCTCTCTCTCTGGGTTGAGCCAGATCTGGGAATCATTCTGGGTCTGAACAGCTCAGAGTGCTCACCTGGTAATAGATACTCTCATATGAGTATACTCCCAATAAATTACCAGTTTATAATCTATCCCTGATTCAATTTGTATTCCTCGACACTTCAGGGTTAGGGTTAGTAGTCTTGTTGCTATTGCTTATAAATTTAACTGCATGCCATGAGTATGAAATGTTGGTAGACACATTTTAAAACCTAGACCCCAAAATAATTTTCAAAGCTAGTTCATATTTAATAATGCTTTCAGCACTTTGTCAGTTGCTAAGTTGATGAACATACATGCAAAAATTGTATGCTTGGATGTTCACACTACCTGATAGATAAATAGAAATGGATTCCTAATCTTCTCTACAGTTTGTCTGTCATATTTACAGTTAATATTCTTTGTAACATTTAGATAAGGTGTTTTAAAATGTCCAAAAATGTCATTGATTTGTTTTTCTAAAGAATAATAGATATTACCAAGGGTTTCAAAAGATCCAAACTCCTGATAATCAAGCTATTTGTACTAGTTTTGAGTTCTCTTAAACAACTCTGCTACCTTATATTTAATGCAAAAATACCTTATCACTAAAGTAACAGGTAATATAAGAAATTCATGATAATGGATCACTGCTGAAGTAGAACTGGGGCAATCCATTTATATTGATAGAAATTGATCTCCATCTCCTCATATTTTTCTATGTTTCCATGAAGTCACGGTACATGTATAACTCAGATGCCACGGGACAGAACACTATTCTTAAAAAGTATAGAATCATGTTGAATATTGATGACTTTATTTTAACCAATTGTATTTATATTAGTCTACTTAGTAATGCTTTTGTTTTAATACATGAATATTACACCAATGATTTACTTGCTATTCAAGGATATAATAAAAATTCCAATGGAAAATGTAGATGACTAGACAATTATTTGAACAGACAAGAAGCAATAGACTTATGTTCTGATATATGTATCATCAGATGATTTGGCAATAGAGTGTTACCAGAACTAGAGCCCCAGCAGGTAATATAAACATATGGGTCTCCTATAATATATGCATAGCTCATGATTGAATAAATTTTTGTGCTGGTGCTTGACTACAATTTGTCAACATGAAATGAAGAATGTTTAATTAATGTTAACCAAAGTGAATTTTCACTTGACTGTAACATGTGAGCTACCTTTACAAATCAGTAATTCCTAAAGTATAATAGTGTTTCTTGGAACATAGCTCACATTTTGGAATTTATTAAATATATGTTTGCAAAGCTGCATGTAATACATTGACTTACTGATACATATATTTGCTTGACACAAACATTTTATGTTATGAAAATAATGAAATATTGAAATCATATTAACACCTGTCCTCAAAATCATGAAGTTCAATGAATAAGATGCACACTTCCCTAGGAAATAATTGTTTTTATATTCAATGGTTATTCATTAAATTTGTTGAGCTTCAGATGAATCACTTGTTCTAAGAGAAATACAAAAAGATGTATAAACATCTAAATGGAAGATAATTCTTCTGTCCTAAATTTATTCATTTCAGTGGGAACACCAAGCTGCAAAGCATGACATATTAGACAGAATACTCAATGTTGAAATCACTCTCTAATGTTTTAGCATTTACCTGTTGTGAAATTCTGGACAAATATTTTTATATGTGGAGGGAAAATTGCCTATTTGTGTGAAATTTGTTAATTGTGTTTGGCCAAATATACAATGTTTAGATTTCACTGGTTTTTACTTTGTCACTACTAAATTCCTTCTTTATTCTGTATGGAACAAATTTATGGAAATCTCTACCCAATTCAATAGTAGGAGGAAAGATGTGGGGAAAGCATAGGGAAAGGGCACGGTGCAGTTGGTATGAGAATAGTCTTTAAATATATTATCTTGCTTCTCTTTGTTTGAAAGCTGAAATTTATGTCTGCCCACTGAAATAGAAGATGTACAATTTTACTCCCTCCCTTATTTTTTCAGGGGTAGTTTTCCATCAGTATCAGTAAGCATTCTGATTACTTCTCTTTCAACACTGGCTGTTCTTTTGATCCTCAGACTTTCATTTTGATTGACAAATATCAGCTTAATTTTTCTTTCTATGACACATGACAAAAATTGAAAAACATTCCTTGAAAATTGTGATCAAAATTCTTCCTTGTTTACCTCATGATTGAATTTGTCTATTTTGTAATGGATCTCTGTATTGAGGATGGTAAAAGTGTCAATTAATTAAATGAGGCAATCAGGAAATGACAGCTTAACAGATGCCATCTAATAAGTGTGAATAATGAGGCAGACCCCAAATTTCTGCTTTACTTTTGGGTAGCACAAGTTTGTCATTGTTTCAATACCAGGCCTGCCCTGAGATTCCACAAGTGCCATTTGCAGAACTATAACTTACAAATTTCCCTGATGTGAGGAATAAAGAAAGAAATGCCCAGTTGCATCCCATCTGTCATCTCATAAACATGCATAAACCACTGAATTTTGCCTCCCATCACTGTAACCTCCTCCCTTGGCATGCCCTAAAACAGTTAAGAGGAAAACATTGGGGAAAGAACAAGCTGTTTCATAAAAGGCTAACAACAGGTACAGAGGTTAAGGCAGAGATTTTTTTTCTAATTTCTCCTAAGCTTATTTGATTGGCAAACAGGTTGATAAACTTACTCCTTGGCGCTTTTATAGTAATCTCTTTTGTGATCGAGAACAGATGTAGAAAGTGAATCTCAAGCAAGGTGAAGTAACAAAGTGACAGTTAAAGTTTGTAAATAAAGCCTTGAGAATTCCAATGGGGGGGACTTACCTTAGACCCCGCTGATACACTGGTATTTTCCTTTCCTTAATGCTAAATCTCAGGGAGTCTAATTTTTTTTACCACCCTCTGCCAAATGATAATATTGCTAGTGCTGGCTTAAACACTACCACAAATTGCCTAGTACTAAGCAGATAGATCTGCTTAACAACACATATCTTAATGTATAAAACCAAATCTACAAATGCATACATTTTTAAGAAGGGGAAACTTTTCCGCCCTCAATAATGAAGCAGAAAATAGATTAGAATTTTAGTATCCTCATGGATATATTGATGTCACAGCTAAAAAGCTGAAAATTAGAAACGGAATTTTGTAACTTGCCATGGTATTTGGAAGACTACTACATGTTTCTGAATATTGATTTGTTCATCTTTACTATAGGTATGAAACATATGTCATAAGGGAAATAATGGGTTTTGAGAATTTAGCTAGTGATGTGGGAGGTACTTCTGTATGCTGCAAACATGTGTTGTTTTTATTGGTTGATGAATAAAGCTGTTTTGGTCAATGGACAAGCAGGATTTAACTAGGTGTAAATTCTGAAGAGGCAAGGAAAAGAAAACAAAGGAAATGCCATGTAGCTGCCTAGAAAGCAAGAGATTTGGGCATCACTGGTAAGCCAAGACCATGTGGAGATACATAGATTAATAGGTATGGGTTGATAATTATGAGAGAGCCAGGCAATAAGCCTGAGCCATACGCCAGTTTATAATTAATATAAGCCTATGTGTGTTTATTTGGGACTAAACAGCTGTGGGACCAGGAAGGACAGCAACCTCCATTTACAAGGAAATATATGATGCATACTGGCCATGAGACATGCCCCCCATGTATACGTGTATAAGTTTGTATACATGTACGTGTGGGGGTATTTGTCGGATTCATAAGAAACGTAAGTGACTCTATATTGGTCTTTGTTGTAATGCTAGTCCCTAATTCAACACTTGTTCACAAGGTAAGCAATCTGCACATATTCATTGATTAAATGAGTGAATTAGGAGGTTTCCACATACACAGAGACTCTGTACTAGAATAAGAGTTATCATAAATGGATTTATAATATTAATATTAGTATTTGGGCTGTGGATATATGATAATATTGATATTCCTTTCTAATATTTTACATCTCTTATTAGATGGGAATCATCTTCTGTGATAGAGAATGCGTTATTATGGCCTGCTATGCCTTCAGAAATTTTAGCCTCTTTCTTTGAATGAATTATACTCATGTAGTTTTTCTTTTGCCATATGTTGAAAGAAATAATTTTAAAATTAAATTGAGTAAGATTATGTAGCTTGATGGTGATGGGTAGTAGCTATTCACTTTCTTGTATAATCATAGTGTTATTAATAAAGATACAAAGATAATAATAAGAATAACATATGATAATGGCCCATTTGTGTTTAAGTTACTGTCATCAAAGGATTAGTGGGAGCAATATCAAATAATCTGACCAATTTCTGGTATGTTTTTCATCTCACTCTATATAAAGAATTCAGACAAAGCCACTATCTTGTCCATCCCTGGTACATACAAATACACACACACACACACACACACACACACACACACACACACACACACACCCCACACACCATATTCTTACTCCACAGTATTTCAAGCAATAATTTCCCATGGCTTTGAAGCAAAGTGGCCAAGAAAGACCAAGGACAAGAAACCTATAGAAGATTTTGTACTACCACACAGAGTAGAGAAAGGGAGTCTATGTGGTAGCACAAAATATACAATGAAAACTGATTTCCAAAATCTATTTTCCACCGTTATATATTTTGGGGTGAATTTCTTGTTGATATCTTATTATCTTTATTTCATTTGAATGACCGCCATTTGCCCCTGGTCAAATTCAGGTCATTAAAATGTAATTTATTATTAAGATTGTTTTTAGGAGAAAATTCAATGTAAAATTAAGAAAGCCTTTGTTCTATTGAAGGAAATTGTTATAAGCTCAAAAACTTTATAAAGTTAAATGTACTAATTATCAAAAAATTGAATTGAATAGTGCACCCACAGAATAATGTACTTGGGTAAGGAATCCATCTTACTTTGAATTACCTTTGAACTTACTTAATGTTTATGAATATTCAAGTATTATTAATGTATGTATATTTTTTGTCTTAAAGTTCTATCATAATAATGTCATTGTTCATGTCTCCTATCCCCAGTATCATAAAAGTGCCACCCTCTGTGAATCTCCCTATAGCTCACTTAATGCATGAGCCATATTTTTAGGATCCTAGGTTTTATTATTTATTATTTTTATTACTATAACTAACTTATACCACCTTAGACCACTTATTTCTGCATTAGAGCTATCGTGCATAATTCATAAATGGCTATAACATTTAGTGTCTTGATTTTCCAAATAGTATGATTCTCTAAGAGTCTATACCTTTTAAAGAAATGCAAGGTATATTTAAAAACAGATTATGTTTTAACAATGGTAGTAAAAACACATGAAATAAATGAATTTTAGCAGTTGCAATGAAATACCAAACAAGAAACTGTTTGTGCTTGAATTTGAAGCATCACAAAGTTTTAAACCCTTCTAAGACAAGCTCTCACATAATCCAAAGGTACTTTATAAGATTCCAAGGAAGAAAACAAAAAATACTCCTTACCCAGCTATATATTCTATGACATACAACAATAAACCATCAGGGATGATGTCCCACATGTATAATAGTGGCAATGATATCTTGGCAACAATCTACAACTGTCTACTTGAACCTGTTTAATATGAAGAAAACCATTCCTGGTATTGTAAGTCTATCCAACTACTTCTGGTTGGTTGTATCAAGCTTTCTCTTGGACATCCAGCCCATAATCATGGTAGGAGACTTCTTAATAGTTATGAATGCTTGGCCTTAGGTATTGCTTGTTTCTGGTTAGCTTTTTCCCCTCGAGGTAGCAGACTTTCTTTTGAGCCAGCAACCAGCTCCCAAATAATGACATAGAGACTTATTATTAATTATGAATGCTTGGACTTATCTTATGCCTGGTCAAGTGGTAGAATATTATTTTGAGGTGTGTTACTTTTACTTTTGCTGCATTTGTTTAACCCCATGAAGCTGTGTTACTGTGCCTGTCTGAAACATCTGGTGGTCCTAATAAAGAGCTGAAGGGCCAATAGTTAGGCTTGAACAGGATAGGTGGGGCTGACAGGCAGAGGGAATAAATAGAAGGGGAAGTAAAAAAGAAGAGAACAAGCAGAAGAGGAGAACAGGGTTCAGCTGCCGAGCTACCCAGACACAGAGTAAGTAAAGTAAGATATACAGAAGTAAGAAAGATAAAAGCCCAGAAGGAAAAGGTAGATGGGTTAATTCAAGATAAGAGATGCTGGTTATAAACAAACCATCTAAGGCTGGGCATTGTAACTAATAAGTCTCTCTCTCTCTCTCTCTCTCTCTCTCTCTCTCTCTCTCTCTCTCTCTTCTCTCTCTCTGTGTGTGTGTGTGTGTGTGTGTGTGTGTGTGTGTGTGTGTGATTTATTTGGAATCTGGGTGGCAAGCTCCTCAAAAAGACCAAAGAGTAAAACATGGCATTACATGTCCACCTAAGTCTTATAACTTAATATAACCCGTGTCTCTTCTATGTTTTTCCTCAGTGTTGTAGAATATTATTTTAAGATGGGTTACATTTGTATACGTTGTGGAATATTTGTTTAATGATGTAAACATGTGTTGTATTCTTTTATGTTGCATTTGTTTAACTTTGTAAAACTGTGTTACTTTGCTTGTCTAAAACACCTGCTTGGACTAATAAAGAGTTGAAGGTCTAATAGCAAGGCAGGAGAAAGTATAGGTGGGGCTGGCAGGTAGAAAGAATAAATGAAATGAGAAATCTGGGAGGAAAGGGTCTAGGAACAAGTAAAGGAGGAGGTCATCAAGGTTCAGCTACCGAGCTACAGAGCCAGACATGGGATAAGAAGGAAAGAAAAGATATAGGAAATGAGAAAGTAAAATCCCATAGAAATAAAGGCCAAATTCATAATATTAGAGATGAACATAGAGATATCACAATTGAGAACAACGAAATTCAGCAAAGAATAAAGGCATATTTAAAAACCCTGTATTTTATCAAGAAAAGCTAAAATTTAAGAATGAATGTGTTTCAGAAGCATCTGACCTATCAGATATAAACCACAATAAGATCTATAATTTAAAAAGACATGCTTGTCTATTGTACAAGTTTGCTCCATATTATCATTCTTCAAAATTAATAATTAAGATCTAGACATAAACGTCAATTGATGAAACAATAATTGTATCTGGTTATTGAAACAGTAATAAAAGGCTCTTAGGACAAATAATAGCAGTTTAGCCTCTCACTAGAATGAAGATGTGACATGCTCTTCCTGTTAATTCTGTGGTTAGACACTAGAAGTTACTTGATAAATCCCTGTTCTCTATATTTTCCTCAGGATAGCTAAAAGTTGTTCTTAATTTCCTATGATTTTAAATGCCCTTGGATATGTTTAAGATTTTCATAATAAAAATTATTATTTTGTATGTTACCACAAAATAATATACAAAGAAAAATTACTCAGAGGGAAATAAAGACACAGATATTAAAATTCACTCCTTTTAATGTCACTGAGTATTCAATACCTGCTAAATTCTAGGACTGACAAATAGCTTAATATTACCTTAAAAAGAGTTGAGACATCTCCTAAGATGTCCTTTTTCTCTGCTTTGACTTCCTCTTAATTATTTCCTCCATAGTTTCAAAGGTATAACAGTAATGGCATCCACAATGCCTTTGATATTAATCTCATATTAAAACTTGGGATCAAGTGGTGAGCAAATTAGTATGAATCACTTAATATATGCTGAGAACTAAGGAAACTAGTTAGTATACATAATGAGAAAGTTCTCATTAAAACATGTTGAATTAAGTGATTTCACCAAATTCAAATCACATTTGTTTGTAATAATTTTTGACAATTTAATTCATGAATAATTACTGGACTAATATAATTTACACCCGTCTCTTGTCTCCACACTTTCTCCCAAGTTCATTGTCTCTACACATATCTACTTATTGCTTGTATGTTTATCACAATTTGTGAATAGAAAATCTATCAAGGGGCTCATCCCTGAAGAAGACTGCTTTTCCTTCTCTTGGCAGCCACTAATTCCCAGTAGTTGTTTTTCAAGGGGTGAGACTTTGAGAAATTTCACCACACATGCTGACATTTCTACTGGTGTTGCCAATTGCAGGCCTTCCTTAGGAAAACATAGTTAATATTTCATGGGTGCACCTTTCATGTATATATAGAAGACACTATTTTGTAACAGATGAGATGATCCTCCTGCTCTTGTAATATTTTTTCTCCTTCAAGAATATTCTCTGAACATTAAGTGCAGGGGTTATACTCTAGATGTACCAGTTGGTATTGGAAATCATGTTCTCTGAATTTTGACTAGTTGTGTATATCTGCAGTAGTTTCTACTTGTTGTGACAAAGAAGCACCTATGATAAGGAATAACAGATATATTAACATGTGGGTATAATAATGAGTATTTAGAATGGAGTTATAAATTGGGCTTGTTTAGGAGTGTGGCAGTAATATGAATTCCTTAAGGTTTTAGTATCTTACCAGCCATAGGGAGTCAGATAAGTTTACCATAGCTGACATGGATTCTTTCCTATTAAGAGGCTCTTAAACAAAAGTAGACAGATGTTGCTTATATCTACAATATAACTGCCAAAATTGCACGTTTGGGGATATCTTGGATGAATGATCATTGTTGTATTTTTGGGCCACATAGCTGTTGATTGATTTTCTTCCTTGGTATCTTGCATACTTTGTATACTGTGAGAGCTAGTTCTCAGTAAGAATGGTTCCACAAATGTTCTAAGTAGGTTTCTCCAAGTATATGAAATATTTCTTGTTTTGACAGTTACAATAATTAAATAATGTTTAATCTAGACCTCCTTGGATTTGAAAAATTGAGATGGTCTCCTAAAAATGAGACCATCTCCACTCTTGTATGTTTTCTTCATGCTCTGATAGTAAATATATCAGTTCTTTTATTCTCTCCCAGGAAGTATTTTTGGATACTTCATTTGTCACTCTAGTGGAAAAAAATCCAGGAAGGAGAATAGCATCGACTGATATATTGCAAACCTGGCAATAAATTACCCCTTTCAAGAAGCTTTGGAAAATGTGTTCCATTCAATTCTGTTGACTTTTGTTTGTGCTATATTTGACTTCCTGTCATTGTATATTTCTGCACATAAACCAATAGTTGAGTTAGTATGGGGACCCTTTTCACCTTATGAATACATTTTCTGTGAGTACAAATTGAGGATTTTTCTTGACATAGTTTTCTTGACTGAATCCTTGGTTTTGGGTTTTATTTTGTTTTGTTAGTAAATTTTCAAAAGGTTTACTTTTTCTTCTATATAGATTTCATTTCTAAAAGTCAAGGCCATTTTATTTTTAACATTACCACACATTTCTGAAAGAACAATTAGAAAACTGTTAAGATGAAGATTTCAAGAGACGATTCAAGATGTTAGAAAAAGGTGAATACCATTCTCCTTTTTTTTTCATGGGCTGTTTATCTGATGTTTGTTGAAGATTTTGATTCCATCATTTTTCACAGTGCCACCACAGTCAAGAGCAATATGTGCTTTGTCAGATGGGTGGCTTTCTAATCTTCAGGTTCTGTAAGGATTATCCTCAAATATTGCTTTGAAAGGACAATAAAAAGCCAAAGAATGAAACACATGTAATTCTGTAGTCTTATGAAAATCTCCAATGAAAATGGAAATTACAATGTAAAAATCTTTCAAAGGAAGGAGAAGAATATTCAAGCAGCTTCTTACCTAGTGACACTCTACAGACATTAAATTATTTTGATAATTATTACCCTTGTTTGTTTCAAGCTTTGCTCCCCCAAAAAAGCATCATGTGTAATTCTGAATAATGTCTCATTTGCCACTCCTGGACTTCCTCCCTTCTGTAATTTGTCAAAGAATGAATGGTATTTGCTAGCTCCCCCATCATCAGTTTCTTATTTAGTCAAGATTAAAAAATATATCTATAACATACTTTAAAATCCCTGAGTGCTATTCCCTTAAAAAATGCCATATGTACTTTTTGCAGAGACCCAAAACTAGACATTATTCAGATAAAGTGTATAAATGTTAGGTCTCCATCAGGTGCCTCATCTAGGAAATTGGGGAAAACTGTAGAAGGGGAAGAAATACCGTAGGAGTCAGACAGGATGTGGGACACCAGGAGAACATGGCTCACTGAATCAACTAAAAAGTGCTCACATGGACAGCCACACAGAGACTGAGGCAGCAAGTACAGGGCCTTCAAGGGTCTCTACCAAGTCCTCTATGTGTATGTTATGGCTGTTAGTTGGTGTTTTTGTAGGACTGCTAACAGTAGAAGCAGGTCCATCTCTGACTCTTTTCCATGCCCTTAGGATACTTTTGTTCCTATTGAATTGCCTTGTCCAGCCTCAATATGAAGCTTTTACATTCCCTTATTGCATTTTATTTTGTTCTGTTTGACTGTCATCTCTTGGAGGACTTTACTTTCTGAAGAGGAAATGAGGAGGAAGAGGAAGTGGATATTTTATGGATCATGGGGAATTTATTTCATAGCCCAGTGTTCTATATGCTTATTTTATGTTAAGAGGCTCCTCCTTCTTCATGTTAGGTATATTTTCTTTTGTGATTTTGATGAAAATAATTTCTGTTTCTTTGACTTGGGTTTCTTTTTCTTCCTTTATTCCCACTATTCATAGATTTTTGTCTTTTCCTAGTATCCCAGATTTCCTGGATATTTAGTGCCTGGATTTTTTTAGACTTGTTCTTTTCTTTGACTGAGGTATCCAGCTTTTCTCTTTTGTCTACAATGCCTGAGATTTCCTCTTCTTTCTCTGGTATTCTGTTGGCTAGGCTTGCTTCTGAGGTTCTTGTTGGAGTTTCCAAATTTTTCATTTCCAGTTTTCCTTTGGTTTGGGTTTTTATTGATTCTGTTTCTACTTCCGTGTTTTGAACAGTTTTATTAATTTCTTTCTGCTGTTTGTGTTTGTTTAGATTTCACTAATATATTTATATCTTCTTTAATATTCTTGAGCAAATTACTAACAGCTATTCTGAAGTTTTGTTTTGTAATTCATCAATGTTGTATTTCTCAGGGTCTACTGGGTTTTATTAGAGACATATGTCCTGGATGTGATTTATTGTGATTTTCTTTTTTTCCTTCATTTATTTAGGTCATAAATAAAGTCATGCACAATTATGATACACAATACAGTATGTTCACAATGGCATGGTTAAATTAAACCAATTAACATGTTATATAATACATATTCATCATTTTTGTTTTGAGAACACTTAAAGTATACTATCTCACAACTTTTAAATTATAGGATATTGTTATCAACCATATTTATCATGCTCTCAGTAGACCTCAAGACTTCACAGAGTCCATGCCTCTTGTCCAACTGCAGTTTTATATGCTTAAACCAATTGTTTCCCCTTTGTTAAAAGGCCCACATTGAAGCCTAATAGCCACAATTCTACTCTCTGTTCCCATAAGTTCATCATTTCTAGGTTACACATAAAATTGAAATTGTGTGACATTTGTCTTCCAGTGTGTCACTTATTTTTGTTTTTGGCAAGCATGTAACTTTACTACTTACTAAAGATGAAATCAAATTTGCATGCATAGGTGAGCACTCTCTGAAACACCTGGGATTCATCACATATTTGAGTTTCATCACATATTTGAGAGAGACAGAGACAGAGAGAGACAGAGAGAGACAGAGACAGTGAGACAGAGAGAGCAATAATGGCAATATGTTATGCATCAATAGCAGCAACAGCTTTTCCAGGTTCTACAGTCATTTGAACAAAATTGTAGAGACATCCAGCATACTCCATTAAAAAAAACAAAAGACAAAAAGAAACAAAAACAAAAAAACAAACAACAAAAAAGTAAAAAAACAAAATCCCAGAAAACAGCACAGTTC
Source organism: Cricetulus griseus (assembly GCF_003668045.3). NCBI lineage: Eukaryota > Metazoa > Chordata > Mammalia > Rodentia > Cricetidae > Cricetulus > Cricetulus griseus. The sequence continues at coordinate 27,337,148 of NC_048604.1, read as the reverse complement.
TGTTACTCTTGTGGTACTTGGCACCATTTTTTTAAATTAGCTTCTCAGTCATCATCTGGGAGGAAAACATTCTGAGCAACATCATTAAAAGTGATTTTCCACAGGTGTCTAGACATCTGTGTTTGGGAGGATTGCATTTCTACTTATTGGTTTCTGGTCTTGTTTTTGTTAGGTGAGTGTTCCATTCTTTGGTTTCTGTTACCCTCTTTTCTTAGAAGCATATGCTGCCTTTGAAATAACTGGCAGGGAATTTTTCTGAGGTCCTGACAGGTGGGGCCATTTGGGTTCCTGTGTAGAACATTATCTGCATTCCTGGGCAGAACATTTTTTCTAGGTATTTGTTGCCGACTGTAAGGAATGAGGGTGGGTTTCAAAAGGGCTGAGAGAAAAGTAGAGCATGTGCATGGATCTACATAGACTCTGGAAATGGGGGCATTGTGGAAGGAAAAGCCATGACATGTGGTCTACTACAAAACTGGGGATAAGACATTGAGATTGGGATTGGAGGGGGAGAGGGAAAGGAAGAGTGAATACCATCTACTTAATTCCTTGGTTGGCATGGTGGTCAGACTTCCAGAGTGCTTCCTGCAGTTGGTGGATAAGACAAAGTGTTGGGATGTTTCGCAAAGGCTCTCGGAGAAAATCTGTGAAACCTGCCGGGAATGGAGGCAGAGAGGAAGAGGAAGCCAGAGAAGATGGTCTAATACAAAGGTGGGGATAAGACTTGCATTTTGGCGATCCAGGATTTTTTGTTTCTCTATATGAAGGTGAGCATTGTTCTTTTGAGGTCTGTGAAGAATTTTGCTGAGATTTTTGTGGGGATTGCACTGAATTTGTAGATTGCTTTGGTAAGATTGCCATTTTTTTCTATGTTGATCCTACCTATCTGAGAGCATGGGAGATCTTTCCATTTTCTAATAACTTCTTTGATTTCATTCTTCAAAAACTTAAAGTTCTTGTCATACAGGTCTTTCACTTGTTTGGTTAGAGTTGCCCTAAGATATTTTATGTAATTTGTGGCTAATGTAAAAGGAGATGTTTCCCTGATTTCTTTTTCAGACCATTTATTGTCTGTATATAGGAGGCCTACCGATTTTTTTTAGTTAATCTTGTATCCTGCCACATGACTGAAGGTATTTACCAGTTTTAGGAGTTCCCTTGTAGAATATTTGGGGTCATTTATGTATACTATAATATTATCAGCAAATATAAAATGTTTGACTTCTTCCTCTTGAATTTCTGTTCTCTTGATCTGCTTTTGTTTTCTTATTAATCTAGCTAAAACTTTGAGTATTGTATTGAATAAACATGGAGAGAGAGGACTTGTCATGTTCCTGATTTTAGTAGAATCACTCTGATTTTTCTCTCCATTTAGGTTGATGTTGGCTGTTGGCTTCCTCTATATTACCTTTATTAAGATGTTTAGTTCCTTGTAGCCATAATCGCTCCAAAACTTTTATCATGAAGGGGTTTTGTTTTTTGTCAAAGAATTTCAGCATCTAGTGAGATTATCATGTGTTTTTCTTCTTTCAATTTGTTTATATGTTGAATTACATTGATGGCTTTTCATATGTTGATCCATCCCTGCATCTCTGGAATGAACCCTACTTGATCATGGTGGATTACTTTTCTGAAGTGTTCTTGGATAGCCAAAAAAAATTGTACAATTATGGAAGTTCAGGAGGCATCAGCATCCTTGACTACAAGCTTTATTGTAGAGCTACAGTAATGAAAACAGCTTGAAATTGAATTAAAAACAGACAAGTGGTTCAATGGAATCGAATTGAAGACCCTGATATTAATCCACACACCTATGAACACTGGATTTTTGACAAAGAAGCTAAAATTATAAAATGGAAAACAAGAATGCATCTTCAAAAAATAGTGTTGGCATAACTGGATGTCAACATGTAGAAGACTGCAGATAGATCCATATCTATGGCCATGCACAAAACTTAAGTCCAAATGGATCAAAGATTTCAACATAAATCCAGCTACAAGGAACCTCTTAGAAGAGAAAGTTCGAGGTGTCCTTGAACAAATTGGTGTAGGAGACAGCTTCCTGAGCATAACACCAGTAGCACAGACACTGAGATCAACAATTAATAAGTGGGACCTCCTGAAACTGAGAAGTTTCTATAAGGCAAAGGATACAGTCAGAAAGACAAAATGGCAGCCCACAGAATGGGAAAAGATCTTAACCAACCCCACATCTGACAAAGGGCTGATTTCCAAATTATTCAATGAACTCAAGATGCTAACCACCAAAACACCAAATAATCCAATTAAAAAGTAGGGTGCAGAACTAAATAGAGAATTCTCAACAGAGGAATCTAAAATGGCTTAAAGACACTTAAGAAAGTGTTCAACATCCTTAGCCATCATGGAAATGCAAATCAAAACAAGTCTTACAACTGTCAGAATGGCTAAAATAAAAAAACACCAATGACAGTTTATTCTGGAGAGGATGTGGCAAAAGGGTAACTCTCCTCCATTGCTGTTGGGAGTGCAAACTTGTACATCCACTTTGGAAATTTGTATGTCAGTTTCTCAGAAAAATGGAAATCAGTCTACCTCAAGATCGAGCAATTCCACTCTTAGACATATAGCCAAAGGATTCACATTCATACCACAAGGACATCTGTTCAACTATGTTCATAGAAGCATTATTTGTAATAGCCAGAACCTAGAAACAACCTGCATGCTCTTTAACTAAAGAATGAATAAAGAAAATGTGATACATTTATTCAATGGAGTACTACTCAGCCATTAAAAAATGGCATCTTTAAATTTACAGGCAAATGGAGGGAATTAGAAAAACCATCCTGAGTGAGGTAAACCATATACAGAAAGACACATATGTAACTGATGGAATCACATTCAGAGATTCTTAACTAATCACTAGGCCAAACTCCAGGAATATAGCCCAAGAAAGTGAGAAGAGATAATATGAGCAAATAAAGGGGTCAAGACCATGATGGGGAAACCCAAAGAAACAATTGAACCAAACTAGTGAAAGCTTACTGACCCTGAACTTGCAGCATTGAAACCTGCGTAGGACTGAACCAGACTCCCTGAATGTGGGTGACAGTGGGTATATTGAACAGTTTATGAGGCTACTGACAGTGGTATCAGGATATATCCCTAGTTCATGAACTGGCTTTTTGGAGCCCATTTTCTATGGAGAGATACCCATGGAGGGCCTTGGTCAGACTTCAGCATAGTAATGAGATAAACTTCATTGAGTCCCCATGGGAGACGATACCCTCTCTGAGGAGAAGATGGGGGAAGGGCAGGGGGAAGGTAGAGAGAGCAGGATGAGAGGACAGAGGAAGGAATGGGATTGATATGTAAAATTAAAAATTAAATTAAATTTTAAAAAGACATGTGGTTTGGTTTATAAGACAAGAGGAAGATCACCTGCCTGATTCCCTGTCTTAATCATTATCCATATTTAAAGTGGGACCTTGCAACCTCAATTACCTCAGTCTAGAATTTTCTTGTAAGTATACAAAGAGGTAGTTTGATTTTAGATTCTGTTAAGTGGATAATATTAACTGTCATAATTGTTTCTTTTTTGTCATACAGCAATTTCTCTTTGAGACAACTTCCCATCAGACATAAAATACACACACATAAAAAATTTTAAATATTCATAGATGTTTTAGTTATAATGGAAATGTTTTGAAAAAATCTTACATTGATTACAGCTCATAACTCTATAATCACAAGGGAAGTACTACCGATATTACTATACCAATTTGTGTATATTTATATATAATCACTGTACTATCTTTTAAAATCAGATTCAAATTAGCCAATACTGTATGGTTCCATTTATTGAAGGTCCATCATGAGATCATGAGAGAAATAAGTATATTGAGGTAGAAATCAGAGAAGTAGTTGACTATGGAAGGTTCAGGGCATAAACGAGACAGGAACACATGAAAAAACGTTTGATGGTAGTAATGCTCTATATCTTGATTAAGATATCAGATTCAGGTGTAGATACTTGTCAAAACTAATCAAAGTATATATTTAAGATCTGTGCATTTTACTGAATGTAATCATAACTCAATAAAAATGTAAAAAGAATGTCAAAACCAAAGTTGATTAGATATTAGCCTGAACTAAGTTTAGATACTCATTTACATTTCCAAAGCTGTATACAGTGGTCTTGTTGTTTCTAGCTTTAAGTGTTTCCAAAGTGTAACATTCATACAGAAAGGTAAATGCGCAATAGCAATAGCGAAATTGAAAGAAACTTTTTATGCCCTCTTTAAAATGTACATAAAATTGAAGTACAACTGATACAGTTCCTCATGATACTTCAGCCTTGAGAAATATTGCAATTAAATGTTGACATGCTTATTCAGTAGGAAAATATATATGTATATTTTGAAATTATACTTAAAATCAGTGATAATTTGTTTTTATTCAATGTACAATTTACTGAACTTCATTAGAGTATTTTCATACATTTATGTGATAAAGCTAGTCTTATTCATTGTCATTACTTTCTCACATTCCCCTATCTAAATCATGCCTCTTTTGTATACTGCATATGCATTTATATATGTATAGGTTACTTTTTAAAATTGATATTCTATATATGTAAGAAAATATAATCTTTTATCTGGTTTATTTTGCTTAACATGATAAACTGCAATTCAATCCATTTCGCTTCATATGACAATTTCAGTTTTATTTGTGGATTAATATATTTCATTTTATGTAATACTTTTTCTTTATATATTCACTCAATATAGGGTGGTTCTTTATCTCCATATCTGGTTGATGTGAATATACCGGTGTTACCCCTAGGTATGAAAGTATCTTTGTTAGTTCTTGACTTATTTCCTTTAGGTAAGTATCTAGGAATGAGATACCTGGATAATTTTTAAATGACAAGTGTTGTTTATTTGATTATTCCTTTTGACAACATATAAAATACAAAACACCCTGTTCTTGTGCTGGGCCATTGCCATCAGTCAAAAGAATCTTTCCTACATAAATCTTCAATGATGATGGTCTTCATTTCATTTACAGCCTTCTTCAAAGAAGGATAAAGCTAGGCATTAAATTCTCCTCTTGTACTGTATTCCATCTTCCTTTTCAATGTTCTCAATTTATAGTATTTCACAAATTGTATTATTAATAAAAATAACATTGTATATATTAACATTAATTTTGTTTATCAAGTAGAGTTTGCATTGCCCTACTGCACTTGGGAAGAGAGTCTTCCCTGGAGTGTGATCAACCTAACAATGGTTGCATCATTAAAGAAAATTAACTCGCCCCCCTCCAGCAGTTATCAAATGCCAATGGTCTCTGCTAGAATTGGTATTCTATTGTTTTTATATATTCACCTTACTGAAGCATGCCTATCCAAATTTCCATAGTAGCTTCACTAACTTACATTACCATCAACATTGTATAACTGCTGCTTTTCCTCTACACCATTGCTAACATTTATAGTTTGTTTCTTTTACAGCCACTTTGACTGAATAAAATAAAATCTTAGTGTTGTCTTCATTTGTATATCACTAACAGCTATAAAATTTGAATATTTTGTATATGTTTGTTGGACACTTGTAAATTTTCTTTTGAGAATTGTATAATTACTTCACTGGATCATATATTGATTGGATGATTTTTTATTTAAATGCCTTTATCAAATACAGTCTGGTCTTGATATGAATATGGTTCTACTCCTAGAAACAAAATACTTCTGACACTTTTGCAGTAAAGAATTTTCAGTTAAAATGACTGATTTTGTTTTTTATATCATAAAGCATCATGATACATGAAACATACAATACTAGAGTTAATGTTGTTGGAGAGTATGCAAGCAGGCTTGAGGATTGGGCCTAAGTTTTCCTTATATCAATCATCCCTGAAGACAATTCTTTGTCCAAATGTATAAACTTGATCTATGAAAACCATTAAGCTGTAAGAACCACTTGCAGGGTTAATAATTTGTAGGTGAGGCTGATGAGACATGTAAAAATATTATATTGAAGAAATGAAATAAAGAAGTGACTTGAAACAGAACTCAGAGAGGTGGGGACAAAACTAGTGGCAGACATCTGATAATAATATCATTACTGACAGTAGCTACTAAGAAAGTACTAGAGTCTTTGATTTTTGACCTATGAGATTTTCTTACATTTTTATTTTCTTCTCTATGTCAATCTGCATTAATGCATTCCTTAGAATTCGTTTGTAGCATAGTTATATGAAAAGTAAATCTTACTTTGAACAATTAGTCTATATACTAACCTTTGATTTCATGATGAGGAAAAGTCATTTATATGATGGATAAAATCAAATGATCCTTTAGTCTTCACAGTGCTTGAATACTCAACAGACTGTGTTAGTCTTAGAATTCAGGACAACGTCCACCAGGAGTTAAAAACAGATAGGTGACTTTAAAACATGGTAGTAAATTGATAAGTGAAAAATAAACTCTAAACTTTCAAAGTATGTTCTTCTGGCTCCTATGCCTAATATGACTCTCTGAATGAATTCAATTCTGATCTGGGTAAATGAGATCTATGCAAGGTTTACTACAGCTCAAATAGATTATGTTAACTGCTTAGACTATTGGTGATCTGTAAGGACAAGTAGATTGGCACTCATGTGCCCCAGTTGTTCTTTATTTTGTGATTATAAGAAATGTATTAATCTTTTCTGAGCCTCAGTTTTCTTATTTATGAAGTGAGAAACATGTTCAAAAATCCCCACACTAAGCACTGAGGAATAAGCATAAATTATTTTTAAATAATTAACGCCTAACACTAAAGAACAGCTATCACTTATTAAAATTGTAATATTATTATATAAATGAACATTTAAAAAGATATTTCTTAGACTTCAAGAAAAGAGTTAAACCTATTAGCCATATCATGTCACACTATGTAAGAACCTGTATTGTTTTCCATGGTAGATGGTAGATTTTTATGGAAACTAAAAGAGCAATTCAACATTTTGAGTTCCTTTGGGAAGTTTTCTAGAGCACAGAAATCTCCTTGACTGAGTTCACAATTATACACTCAGCAAATATTATCTCAGGATATGCCAAGAAAATGGACATCATTCCAGGACCTATGCATGCCACTCCTGAGGAAATTTTAGAGGTGACATGATAAAAGAAGAAAACAGATTCAAAGAAACTTTGGAGACCATGTAGCAGGGGTATGGAGAGTCTGACTATTAATCTTTGTAGATGGAATAATATGTTTAGCAGACAATTGAAACCTTGGCTACAAATTCATAGACGATGTATCATATGTAAATTTTCATGGCTGTGCCACAGATCTTAGAAATATGCAAGTGCTAAGAAACATCAGAAAGTTGCCCAAGTTTAAGGAAAGAGAAGTCTATCTTACTACAACAAGCATGGAACACCAAATTGTTAGGAGCAGAGAAGAAGATATCAATGTCACATTATTGGTAAAAATCTACTTTATTTTTAGAAGAATAGAAAAAAACAAGAAAGGAGATATCGTAATACAGGGAGACATTTTAGGTTTACAGAGAAACCAGGTGCTAGGGAAATATCTGGAGATCTACAAAGATGACACCAGCTAACAATCTAAGCAACAGAGGAGAGGCTCCCTTAAATGCCCTCCCCTCAGAATGAGATTGATGACTGACTTATATGCCATCCTATAGCCTTCATCCAGCAGCTGGTAGAAGTAGAAGCAGACACCCACAGCTAGACACTGAACTGAACTGGAATCCAGTTGCAGAGAAGAATGAGTGATGAGCAAATGGGTCCAGACAAAGCTGGTGAAACCCACAGAAATAAGCCTGAACAAGGGGGAGCTCTTGGTCCCCAGACTGATAGCTGGAATACCAGTATGGGACTGATCCAGACCCCAGAAATGTGGGTTTCAGTGAGGAGACTGCAGAAATCTACAGGACCCCTGTTCAGTACTTATCCCTGGCATAGGTGTGGATTTTGGGAGCCCATTCCACATAGAGGGATAATCCCTGAGCCAAGACACCCGTGGGTCGGCCTAGGCCTTATCCCAAAGGACATGATAGACTCTGACGACCCCCTATGGGAGGCCTCACCATCTCTGGGGAGCAGGAAGGATATGTGATAGGTAGGGTTTTAGTTGGGGGGGGGTGGTAGGGGAGGAGGGGAAGGAGAGGGAACTGGGATTGACATGTAAAACAATCTTGTTTCTAATTTAAATTAAAAAAATCATCGGAAAAAAAGAAAGTATAGTGAAAACTTCAAGAGAGAAATTGCAAGTCACATATCAATTAAAGCCCATAAGAATAACAGCTAATCTCTCAATAGAAACTTTCAAAACCAGAATGATATGGAATGAAGTATTTTAAATCCTGAAAGCCCACAGCTGCCATATCAGACTAAGAACCCCAACCAAACTATAATAATAGATTTATAATGAAAAACTTTTCATGAGGAAATTGGCTGTAGGGATTTTTTATTTTTAATGAATTTTATTTAAATTAGAAACAATCTTCTTTTACATATCAATCCCAGTTTCCTTTCCCTCCCATCCTCCCATGCCCCTAACTGACACCCCCATCTCATCCCCATCCAGCCCACAGAGAGGGTGAGGCCTTTCATGAAAAGAACCACTTTCCACATTGCTCAATTGCAAACACACAGGATTTTGACATCACTATGGAGCCAAGAACCCCACCCATCCCCTTCCACCACAACCCATTGAAGCTACCAATCACACAATAGTGATTCATTTTTTAGGTTATCTATTGGGTTAGTACTTTCTAAACAGACTTTATTTTGGCTAAAATATTTTAGATTGTTTTTATATATTTGATGATTTACTTAGTTTATTTCATTTTCAATTTTTGGACTAACTAAATTGAGACTGTAGGTACACACATACTGTTTAAATTAAAGTTTATTTTTTCAAAATTCCTTTTATTTTATGTGCATCGGTGTTTTGCCCTGGGTGTCAGGTCCCCTGGAACTGGAATTGCAGACAGTTGTGAGCTGCCGTGTGGGTGATGGGAATTGAACCTGGGTCCTCTGGAACAGCAGTCAGTGCTCTTAACTGCTGAGCCATCTCTCCAGCTGTAATTAAAGTTTCTATTGCTATATACTAAAACACCATGACAAAAAACACCTGGAGAAGAGAAGGTTTATACCTTCTTCAACTATCAGGTCATACTCCATTACTCACAGAGCAGGAACTAACACAGAGGACATGGAGGAGGGTTGCTTACTCGCTTGCTCCTCTTGGCTTACACAGACTGCTTTCTTACATAACCCCGGACTAATTGCCTCTTTAGGACTGACTCTGCAGGACATCTTGGTGCTGCAGTGTCTAGCAAACTGTAGGTGGGACTATAGGAACTTTTATATACTAATTTAGCTTTACAGAGGATACTAGAAAGTATATTCAAGCTGAACAAAATGGTATGCACATCCAAGAGTATGCAGCTGAAATAAAATATTCTAGAACAATGTTAAACAAATGGCGATTATGAAAATTCCAATAGATATAAAGTAAAAAAAAATGACAGGAATTAAAACACACTTTCTATAAGTCTGAATATGGAAGGTCTCAATTCTTCAATCAAAACACATAGGCTAACAGATTATATTAAAATCATTATGCAATTATTTGCTGCCTCCAAGAAACAAACCTCAACAACAAAGATAGATACAACCTTAGAGTAAAAAGTTAGAAAAGGGCATCCCAAGCAAATAGAACTAAGAAACACTAGTCTCAGAAATTCTACTGACAAAATGAACTTTAAAACAAGTCATCAAAGTTATTTAATACTGATTAAGGGAACGGTTGTTCAGGAAGAACTAACAGTCCAGTGAGGTGGCAAAATGGTAAATGTCTTTGTTGCCAACATTGACAGTATGACTTCTATCCCTATGACTACATGCTGAAAGGGAGAAATGATGAAAAGATTTCAAGAAATTGTCTTGAAATTGCCACATGTACATTTTTATACACACACACACACACAAACACATAAATAAGCATATAAATAAATGCTTTATAAGATGGCATTATAATTTTAAATATGTTCTAAACATAGTTGATCAGATTTTGCAAATCAAATGCTGGTAGTTGTAAAGTCACATACTCCCCACAACAATGTGGTGTTGGATAATTCCAATATTTCACTCTATCAAAAGACAAGTCACACTGGGAAGAAATAAATGAAGCAATATTGTAGTTAAATGACATCTTAGATAAAATGGGGTTCACAGGTATGAGAGACTATTCTATCAAAAGACTGCTGAATATTAATTATTCTCAGGAACAAGTGTTATTTTCCCTAAAATAGGTCATGAATTAGGACACAAAGAAATCCCAACAAATATAAGGCTATCAAACAACTTCTTATATTGTACCTTACCCATAATGGGATAAAGCTTTATATCAACAGCAAAACTCATAAAGATTAAACAACACACTGCTGTATGGTAAATGGATCACTGAAGAAATCAAGAAGAAAAAATCTTTAATTGAGTGAAACTGAAGACAAATCCTAGTGAAGCCATTGAAAACAGACTTAAGATGGAAATTCATATCTATAAGTGAATAAGCTTAAAATAATCAAAAAGATTTTAAATAAATAACTTAATGGTGCACCATAGGACAATTTAAAAACAAAAACAACCCAAACCCAGAGTTATAGATATAAAGAAGTAATTGATATTAAGACATAAGCTAATAAAATAGAAATGATTAAAAATACAAATAAAACATATTGAGAGTTTGTTATTTCAAAAAATAAACAAAATTGCTAATGCCATAGTAGAATAAAAATTTGAAAACCAAATTAATAAAATTATATGGATAAAAGAGACATTGCAATGGGTAACACCAAAATTCAGCTAACTAGAAGGATATATCTTAAGAACATATATACAATTACAAAATATAAAAGAAACAAGAATGTCTGAATGAATTTCACATAGCAAAGTTAAGCCAAGATGAAATAAATAACTTATACATGCCTATAATAACAGGAATAAAAGTTACCACCAACTAAAAACATCTAGGTGTGAATGAATTCACTGAATAATTGGAACTAAACTTTAATGAACAAATACAAATGCCATTCAAAGATATTCCATAAATAGAAAAGGAAGGGATTTTTCAATTTTTTAGATAACCAGTATTATGTAACTTCAAAATCAGATAAAGACATGACAAAAAGAAAGTTAAAGATAAATGTCCCCTGTTGAATGTAGATGTGTTAAAGCTCAATAAAACACTTTTTAACCAGATTTCTCTGTGTGCAAATGTGCATGTCACTATGTCTATATATGTTTCTTCTGCTTTTTGGGGGCACTATTTTTCTATTTCTTTGTTTGTTTTATTGCATTCTTGTTTGTTTTTATTTTATTACTATTTTAGGTGCCTGATTGTTAATGAAAGAAAGGGTGTGGGTTTTGGGTGACTGGGGTAACTGGGAGGACCTTGGAGATGCTGGAGGAGAAGAAATCAGAATCAGTATATATTGTATAAAAATATTCTATTTTCAAATAAAAAAATAGACATGGAGTACCCAGTAAGTTCATCTCCTCCTCAGCTATTTAGTGTTTCTAGAAAATAGGAGGCAATTTGGGAAGGTGTAAAGAGATAACTGTAATTCTAAAAAATTGTTGCAGAATAAATAATTAAATTTTGTTTTGTACCCCAACTATGAAACCAGGCAGTGGTGGAGAGGATGCCATTGATGCCCTTCCCCTATAATGATATTGGTGTTTACCTTGGTTACCATTCCTAGAGCCTTCATCCTGTTGCTGTTCGAAGCAGAAACAGGCACCCACAGCTAAGCACTGAACCATACTACTGGAATCCAGTTGTGGAGAGGGAGGAGGGATGAGCAAAAGAGCCAAGACGGGACTGGAGAAACCCTCAGAAACAGTGGACCTGACCTACTGATAGCATGGAGACCCTACTCATAAAGCTGGGGAAACAGCATTGGAACAAACCAAGCCCTCTGAATGTGGGTGCCAGCTAGGAGGCCAAGACAGCCTATGGGACCTCTAACAGTGGAGCCAGTCTTTATCCCTAGAGCACAAATGGACTTTGGGAGTCCATTCCCTATGGAGGGATACTATTGCAGCCCTAATACAGCAAGGAGGGCCTAGGCCCTTCCCCAAACGATATGACAGACTTTGAAGGTCCTTGGTACAGGGCCTCACTATCCCTGGGGAGGAGTTGGGGGGGATGGCTGGGGGGGTTGGTGGGGAACATGGGAGGATGGGAGGGCAAAGGAATAGGGGATGGATATGTAAATATGAGTAGTAATTAAAGAATTAAAAAAGAAAAATTATTTTTTTACAAAAAATAAAGTGGAATGTAACAAATGAATCATTCACCATGGTCAAGTTGGCTTCATTCCAGTTATGCAAAGATGCCTTGATTTATACAAGTCAATATATGTAGTGCATCACAAAAATGGAATCAAAGATAGAATTTCCAGGCATGCATTCTTATATAAGAGTCTTTTAAAAATCTGTATTGCAAATACAGAAACTATCAATCCACTGATGACTCTGTCCATGTAACTAGAATTTTCTTTGTGTCACTAACCAGCTCCCAAATAAAGACATGGAGACTTATTACTAATTATGAATACTTATGATTTTCCCACTAGCTCCTTTAACTTAATTGAACATGTTTCTATTCATCTATGTTTTTTTCCTTGGGGCTTTTTACCTTTCTTTAGTTATGTATGTCCTACTCCCCTGCTTCCTACACATCTGGCTGGCTGGCCCCTGGCATATTCCTGGCATCTTGCTGGCATCTCCCTAGCATTTCCATGTTGTCTATTTTTCTTTCTTTTTTCTCTGAGCCTAAATTCCTCTTCCTACTTACTCTCCCTGCCTGGAAGTCTCAGTTGTATCTCCTCCATTGGTATTGACTTCAGCTTTTTATTAGACCAATCAGGTGCTTTAGGCAGGCAAAAGAAAAACAGCAATACATCTTTACATAGCTAACCAAATGCAATATATCTTTACATAGTTAAAGAAATATTTGCAACATAAATAAATGCAACACATTTTTGTATATACATTTTATATAGTTGAAAAATGCAACACATCTTTGAATAAATAAATATTATGCAACAAAGCTAAGATAGGAAATAGATTTTTCCAACTGTTCATATGGCATTAATATGTAGAATATACAAAGATCTTGTAAAATGTAACAAGAATATAGATAAATTAATAGAAAACTGGACTGAGAAAGTGAACAGTTTTCTAAAGAAGAAATTAAAATCGCTGATAAACTTGTTAAAATGCTTATAATCCTTAGCCGTTGTGTAAATGCAAATTAAAAATAATTTGAAATTCCATCTCACTGTAGTCAGAACAGCTAGCATCAAGGAAACAAATACTAGGTAAGAATGTGGAGAAAAGGGAATGCTTATTGACTGTTGTTGCGAATTTAAAGTGGTATAGAAACTACAAAAATCACTATGGAGTTTTCTCAAAACCTAGAAATAGTACTTCCATATGATGCAGGTATATCACTTCTGGAAATATACCCAAAATTTCTTAAGTTTTCATATAGAAAATTGTACATCTGTGATTTTTTCAGTAGTCTCCATAAGAAAGAAATAGAATCAGTTTGTATTTTCATGAACTCATGCATACATATACAATAAATACACAGTAGAAATACAAAGGAAATTTAGTTAACTATACAGAAAAATGTATTTGGGGGGAAATGGATAGAACTGGAGAATATAATATAATAATGATGTAATTGAGTCAGGCTCAGAAATATAAACACCACATGTTCATTCCCATATGTGGATCCTGGCTTCTATTTTTTATATGTGCACTTAAATGGAAATAAGAAAAGGCTCAATGAGATAAGATAAAAGATTATTTAAGAATGTGAGAGGGGCCAATATAAAGCATGTGATTCAAAAGTGGAAGAGGTTGCCCTGGGGGTAGAATATTTAAGGGGAATATTTATAGCAATATTACAGGGTAGAGTTCAGGAACTTTGAAAAGGGGGAATAGTAATGGAAGGATTAACAGAAACCAATGGTGTTACTCAAGGGTTGCTTCCTAGTTTATTTGTATCTTACATGTTTTTTATAATTCTGTAACTTATTCTATTCATGTTAAATGTTTTTTTTCCTGTTCTGGTTTTTAAAATGTATTTAGTTATTTAAACTTAGGTTTTTGTTTCCAATTATTTTAACTGCTATAGTATTTTCCTTTTTGTTGTTTTCAAATATTATTTCACTAGCTATGTTTCATGTTTTGTGAAAAATTCAATATTCCTGAATTCTATTGGAACTAATACAGCATATCATAAGAAGTATTCTGTAGAATGTGAACTAGACAAAATGGTGGAGTTTGTGATTCTTGCCTTTTGAGTTGAATCTCAGTTGTGCAAAGGGATAGCAATCTTCTTGCCCATACTTTGTCTAATACTATCACAGCATTAGCCTGAGAAAACGCATAGGAGAGTTTTTTGGCATCAATGTTTTCTCATTAAACTGTGGCTACAGATTAGGAACTCTTCGGGGAAGAGATTTGGTTCTTTTTGTTCATACCTGGCAGTTGTATACTACAAAAGTAAAATTCTTACATGGAGCTGTGGAGAGGGAGTTGAAGACAGAACACCCCCAAATATGTTATTTTTATTAAGATTTAATTTCTTTTTTCTTGAAGAAACTCTTTTTCATTTACTGTACACCCTTAAGACAATTATAGTTTCAAATGAAGTTAAAGTTATGACTTTGTTTGAGAAAATGGTGTATTTATTCCTCATACTATTCTTATAGAAGTCCTGGGTGAGTAGTTTGATATTTATAGAATTTGTTCCAGAAAATAGTGGATAAAAAATGACTGAGAGAATTGTCATCTTACAAATAAAAACAAAAAATTGATAAACTACAGAACATCTCCTAAATATGGTATATGAGACAAAAGAACACATATTAGCTGGACGGTGGTGGCAAACGCCTTTAATCCCAACACTCAGGAGGCAGAGCCAGGTGGATCTCTATGAATTCAAGGCCAGGTTGGTCTACACAGCAAGTGCTAGGATAGGCTCCAAAGCTACACAGAGAAACTCTGTCTTGAAAAAAAAAAGAGAACACATATTTAATTAAGAAAGAAAATGCAACAGTTCCTGACCCGGTCATTTAACTTAAGTTTAAAGGAGGAGTATATTAACCAAATTAGGAAAGAGGTTATCTGGGCATAGAAGGCAGAGAAACATGAAATAAGATGGATCAAGAGAAGAACTACAAATAGTTTACTACTTCTGAAATATAAAAATGCAAGAAATAGAGTAGAAATATATGTGTTAATGAAGTAAGCAGTGATTATTAGAATATTAAGGAATTGTTATGTATTCAAAAAGGTAGTAGGAAACTGAGATTAGCTTTTTTATTTTTTATTTCTTATTTTTTGTACATTAACCAGTTTATCACAGGGCGGGAGAGAGAGGGCAGGAGAGTAGGAGAGTGAGAATGGGAGAGACAAGAGAGAGGGGGGAAGGTAAGAGCAGAGCAGAGAGTAAGAGAGAAGAATTAGTGGTCAACCACTGGAAACAGAGCAAGATTAGCGTTTTTAAAGGATAACTTTAGATGCATTATAAAATGGTTAAGATTGTCATCAATCACACACCAGATAATGTTTTTAAAAGAATATTGAATTTGTTCTTTGATGATTATTTACATGTATAGAGAGAATTATAATTACTGTCACCTCTTGCTCCTTGAAACTAGAATACCTTTACAATCCTTTGCATGTTGTATGTTCTTTCAACTCCCTCTTCTGTGAAGTTCCCAGAGCCTTAGAGGGGGTAGTGTAAATGTCCTGTTTAGTCCTCAACAATGAAACATCATTTTTCCTGAGCACTTTGAACAGCCATCAATTTTTGTATTCACCACCATTCATTGTAGAGAAGCTTCTCTAATAGAGGCTGAGAGCTGCATTTGCTTATGGGTATAAACACATATACTTAAACGTTATCTTGTTTTCATGACAATTTAGTTTATAAATAGTAACTTCTTTCTTTGGGCCTAAGACTGCCTTGGCCATGAGCTTTTGACTGAGCTCATGTCGCCATGAATGTATTTCCTCCTGTGAAGTAAGTAGGTCTCATCTCCAATTTAAAAGTGCTTGATTACCCCCATAAGAACCATGTCACTATTGCTCCTGTGGATACACTTTCCCTGACACATTGCTATCACAGTTTGCAGCATTCACATGTAAGTAAGTTCATTGTCTTTTCTTTACCAGAAGCAAGAAAAGCAACTTTAAGCACTAGAAAACTGGTGATTTGGTGAGATGCCTCTAACTCTCTTTTCAGTATGATCTCCTTGGGTCTTGCAATCAAGGTGTGTGGTTTCCTCCGCCATAGAATGTCATCAAAAAGTTTTGGTGGGCAACCAGGAAGAATTGTAAGGGCTTATATTCCCTTGGGAACCTCTAGGGCCTCCCTGATCTCTCACAGGTATGCCTCCCACACGGGACTAGATTTTTAATAACCCTTGTTTTTTTTAGCATCAGCATTATCCAACCCTGCTGGATATGTCACTTCTTCCTTCTTCACTTCTCAATTTCTTCTTTATCTCTAGCTCTCTCTCCCTCACTCCCTCCCTTCCTCTCTCTCTCTCTCTCTCTCTCTCTCTCTCTCTCTCTTATATATATATTATATATATATATATATATATATATATATATATATATATTTCCATCTCTATTTCTCTTTCCGTGTATCTGTGTGAACCAAGTAATAGTTATCCAAATGGCTTTTCCATATACCTATATTTAATGTTAACCATCTTCTGTCTCAACTTTTGCATTCCTCCTAGCACATCCCTATATAAAATATCCACTCTTGGCATTTGTTTTCATATCACCTATGGTACAATATTCTGCTATTTCTCACCTTTAAGGTTTCCACCATCACAATGTCCCTTTTCGAATTTTTTTCTGTGTACATATACTACAAATTAAATATACAAATGTGAGAATTCAATGATAAGATTTACATATTCCAGAGATTCTGGGTTTGTATTGCATAACTCATTATAGAAGTTTCCAATTCCAAACATTTACCTGAAAACATCAAAGTTTCATTTTCATTTAGAGCCGAATAAAATTTCATCATTATTCATTCTTTGACAGACACAACATCTAGTTTGCTTTTTTAAAAACTTTAAGATGAGTTTCAAATGTCTATTTTTAATTTTGCAATTTTATTTAAAATGACCTATATAATTGCAAGCATTTATTGTATATAATATGGTTTCATTGTTGTGCATAAATATGCCATTAGCTATTAATATTTTATTGTTTTGTGTTTTCCTCCCTTTCATGATTTTATAATTAATGTTTTGCAAATTACAGCAGTTAAATCTCTTCAATATAAAATATTGGATTTTAACAATGTCTGTGTAAAGCTTTCAGGTTAGAAGTTCTTTGTGTAAGAAAGTCTTTCTGAAGCTGCCTTCTTGGAACTGAATTTTATTAGCATTCAGAAGACCTTCAATTTACTAGAAATATGCTGTTATAACTTAGAGAGGATGAGAGTATTTCAAGGTACTACATCCCTTTTTAATGAACATTACAATAAAAAAGTCTTATTGTGCTGGATCTTGTGCTCAACTATCTAAAGGAATTATCTAGTCGATAGTTCTCTTATATCATCCCATTAGTCACACATAAAGACAATACTAGGAAAGTACCTCTGTGTGGTGCCTAGAATAATTTTAGGAATAATAAAGATGTTAACTAGAATATTTTTTACAAGCTGCATTTGTACTGGTAAAAGTAAGTATTTTAAAAGTAATCGATATGTGTCATATGCAAAAGTAAGGCAATACTTGTGCAGAAATTATGAATGATACAGCCATTTCTACCTCAGAATATTTAAGATGTTTTCTTGCCTTGGAACCTTATAAGATCATGAGTTATTTATCATAGCTTGTCCCCAGCATTAAGAAATATGTAATATGGTCCCCAGACTGATAGTTGGGATACTAGCCTGGGATTGATCCAGACCCCAAGAACGTGGGTTTCATTGAGGAGACTTTGAAATTATACAGGACCTCCTATAGTAGTTCAGTACTTATCCCTAGCATAAGTGTGCATTTGGGGGGCCCATTCCTTGAGCCAAGACACACAGGGGTGGGCCTAAGCCCTATCCCAAAGGATATGACAGACTCTGAAGACCCCCTATGTAAGGCCTAACCCTCCCTGGGGAGCAGAAAGGTAGGGTTTTAGTTGGGGGTAGGGGAGGAGGGGAGGGAGAGGGACCTGGGATTGACATGTAAAATAATTTTAGTTCTAAGAAAAAAAAGAGATATAGTGGAACAAAAGAAATATGTAATATAAATGTTTTAGTCAGTGATTGTGAATGGATGCCCAAGCCGCTCACAGGATCAAGCTAACTGGAATATCAACATGAAAAGGGGGGGCAAGAAGTCCCACTGCTACCTTGTGAGCTACTTGCAAATGATAGCTGCTAGAAAACTTAATTCAGTTAGAGTGTAGCCTCTGAAAGGTTGCCCATTTTCTTATAGATGGGCCTTCATCCTTGAATGTACAGGAATCAGTAAATGGACTCAGAGGATAACAAAACAAGAATACTTGAAAATGTGAACAAAACATGTTGAAAGGTGACAGAGGAATTGGAGCACAAGGAATTGGATGGATTTGGAAAAGACATGTTATACATATGCATGAAATTAACAAATAAACTTTAAGAAAATCAGAGTCACTCTCTTGTGGAATATTATTATAACTAGGTAAAGTTGTATTATTTAATACTGTAGAATATTTAACTATGTGATGGCATTTTATACTTGTTTCTGCTCCATATGTGTAATGATGTAAGGATGTGTTGCATTGCTTTCATCTTGCCTGCCTAAGGAACCTGACTGGTCTAATAAAGGGCTGAACAGTTAATAGCTAGGTAGAATGTAGTATGGGTGGAGCTGGCAAGCCGGGATATTAAATAGGAAGAGAAATATAGGCTTGGAAAGGGAGAAAAATGAGAGAATGAGGAAGATGCCTGTGTCAAGATGCCAGGCAGCCTCTAGCCAGCAGACATAAG
This sequence comes from Cricetulus griseus, assembly GCF_003668045.3. Taxonomy (NCBI): domain Eukaryota; kingdom Metazoa; phylum Chordata; class Mammalia; order Rodentia; family Cricetidae; genus Cricetulus; species Cricetulus griseus. Next base: position 27,318,066 of record NC_048604.1, on the reverse strand, counting down.
AAGCAGTGAAAGTAGTATTTCATACATACAGAAAGAAAAGATGCAAAACCCCAAGGCACAAGGCAAATGGTAGATAAAGGGAAACAGGTTATTTTTCATCTTCTTTTTTATTATTGAGCTATACATTTTCCCCACTCACCTTCCCTTCCTCCCATCTCCCCTTCCATCCTGTCCCTGACCCCAGCTCTCCTAATTTACTCAGGAGATCTTCTATTTTTCCCTTTCTAAGTGGACCCAAGTATGTCTCTCTTAGGTCCGGTCCACTTTGTTAATGGTTCAAAAAAAGACAAATATAATATGTTCTCACTCATAAATGCATATTAAACATAACGCAAAGGACAACCAGCCTAGAGGCCACAACCCCAGAAAAACTAGGAAACAGCTTATTTTAAGTTAAAGAACTAGCCAGAAATGAGCTTAAGCAAGGCCACGCCTTCAAAAGTAATAATAATGCCCAGTTCGTTTTGGTCGTCACTCTGCCAGGGTTAGGACTGTGGGAAGCAGTTAGGGCTGTGGGAAGGGTAGGTCCAGCTGGTCACTTCCCAGGACTGAGTGAAATGGTGAGTGTCGACAACTCAGACTCCCCCCTCCTAGTCAGCAGAGGAAAGCACACACTGAGTCATGGAGGCCTGACAAAGCAGAGTCTCCCTTTATTGCAACAGACATGTGCTTACATACAGTTGAGAAAGTGGGTGGAGAACTCAGGATGGGGAGAGGTGTAAGGGCCAATAATATCTCACCACACCAGCAGTAGCTGGGCAGAGGCAGTTTTGTGAGTAAGGTCACCAAATTCTAGCCAGGCTCTGGAAATACCACTAGGCCTTGTGTCCGGGCCTTTTTATGCCCAACATAGTAAGTCTCTGTGTCATGATTTGGACGCTGGTTGGAGGCACAAGAGAAAAAAAGCCGGGTACAATTCCTAATTACTCAGTGACTCAAGTATTTTGTTAGAGTCAGCTATTGGATTCACTTGTTCCTTTGTATAGAGATTGTCCTTATACACCAAGACAAATGACCTGAAAGACATGAACAATATCTAAATTTTGTTACATGAATAATAAAAACACAGAGACAGATATTGGGTTCAAGCTGGGGGTCAGATAAGCGAAAGAGCAGGCTACTAGCTCCTACCTCTATCTCAGACTGAAAGGGTTATCCAGCTAGCTCCACAAATCCTCAGACTGCAATTCTAAATTGCTAAATGTCCTCAACAAATCTTCACATGATGCCCTTTGCCTTCCTTTTTATACCTCCCTAGAGCTGGGATTAAAGGTGTGTGATCTCAAGTGCTGAGATCACCTTTGTGAGAGCTGTGTCTCTGTAGGACTGGATCAATTTCATGTAGTTTAGTGTTACCTTGAAGTAACAGAGATCCATCTGCTTGCGTCTTGAGTCCTGGGAATAAAGGTGTGTGCCACAACCAACTGGCTCTATGGCTAGCTAGTATGGCTGCTGGGATTAAAGTTATGAATCACCATTACCTGGCTCTATGGCTTGTGAGTAGCTTTGCTTTCTGTACCCTCCGGCAAGTTTAAAAAAACAAAAATAATATAGCATCACAAAATTTGTCTATTTGCCTAAATAATTTTTCTTCCCTACTTCTGTGAAGTATTTCAAAACATATATTCTCCCTATGCCTGGCATCTCTTAGCATAATTAACTAAAATTGGATGGACACATGGTATCCATCACTTGGTGTTAGGAACAAGAAGTGTCAGAATAAGAACTGATCTTGAAATTGGGATATAGTTTTTAATGTGAAAATAACCATCCATTAATTATGTAAGCTATATTATAATGTTCCTAAACCAAGTACTATTTGATTATCTGTTGTGACATCTTATCAGGGATATAAATATATACACTTTGAGGAACAATTAATCAAGATGGGATGATATAAGTTGCAAATTGAGAAAAGCTGCATGGGAGAGAAAGATGCCGTGCAACAAGGTTCAAGCAGAGGGAATTTTTATCAGTGAAAGAGTTCATAAAAAGGTTAAAGGGAAGGGGGGAGACCAGCTTCAAGAGACAGGAGCAGCAGGAGGGAGGAGAGAGGAAAGAGGCGGAGAAAGAGGAGAGGGAGGGAGAGAAAGAAAAAGAGAGTTTTGTCATGACCCGGCTTGTCTCAGCTATAACCCACGACAGCCATGAGGTTCAGCCTGAGTGGGGATGTGTGGACCTGGAAGCTCCCATCAACCCAACAGCGATAAAGATCAAACACAGGCATCTTGTCATCTTTACAGAGCTCTCAGTTCCATGTTGTAGAACTAGAGTCATTTCTTTATTAGCCATCTTTCTGGTGTTTCTTAACCATCCTGCCAATACCACGAGGGAATCATTACTCCCTTTGTTCCCTCTCTTCTCTGGCCCCTCGATCCTAACTCCTAACCTTCCATCCTCACAAGTTACTCACACTCCTCTAGCACCTCCGCCCAGGTGAGGGCCTATTTAGATGCTTAGGCACATACAGATGCAAATTAGGAGGCATATTACCCTGAGGCCATTGTAAACAATATTGTGCCATTATTATACCTGGGAGATTATTATGACATGTTTGGTCATTGACATGGTTCATAGGCATCATCACTGGGTGGAACTCTTGGATGCTTCTCTCCCTTGGAAGCTTTTCTGGTACATTATGGTACCATAAAGCTAGTCCTCTAGGAAGACATTCAGATCAGTTCCAGTTCAGAGGTCCCTGGGCCATGTTGCTGAAATACATGTTGTCCTTAGCAATGTCCTTTCTACATCTGGAGTTAAGTAAGGGCAATGTGAATAGGCTGCATGTTTTGGGGGTAACTCCTAGCATGGGAAAAACCTCAAAAGAGAACTTCTCAGGACAGGCACTGATTATTTTTAAAAAATTTTAAGATAGTCTTTGACTCTTGGAGGGAGTGCTATCAGCCCAAATAAGAAAAGTTCACTAAAACTATATATGTATATTTATGCAATGAGTTATGTGTATTATAGGTTTTGATAAGAAAATATCTAATAATTTGATTCATTGTGGCTTTTTCAGCAATTTTATATGCTACTATACCTACCTCTCTTCTGCCACTGTATTTTCCTTCCTGCCCCTTTCTTAAGGAAACCTCTTTTTTCTCTTTTCCACTACCAGGTTCCTACTATTCCTCTTTCCCCTCTTCTCACATTCTTCTGTATTTACCTCCCTTCCCTTCACTAAAGGACCCACATTTCCCACTTCCCTAATCAGATTATATGCATCCTGCTATTCTCTATTGCTCCCAAAGCCCCTTCTCATGGAAATGGTTCCGTTTTTCTTCTTGGGTTTCTGTAGTTACTGCAGGCTGTGTATTTGTATGTGAAAATTTGGAGCTAAGAGCCTCCAGTAAGAGAGAGCATGGAGCATGGAATGTTTTTGCTTTCTGGTTAGAGATTACCTCACTCAATATGATCTTTTCCAGTTCAATCTATTTACCTGCAAAGTTCATGATTTCTTTTTCTTTATGACTAACTACTTGAGATGGGGTTCTTTGCTAAGCCAAGAGCTTATTGAGTAAATTCAGCTGGCAGACCAATGAGCACTAGAGATCTGTCTGCCCCTGAATTACACTCACCCAGTCTGGGGTTACAGATTAGGACCATCCTGCCTGGGTTTGTGAGTTGGTTTCATCACTAAGCATACAAGCAACAAACGTATCTCTATGCATCACTTTGATTGTTAATATAATAATTTGGGCTTATCTTACACAGCAACAAGTTTAAATCTATATGTGGAGCTCTATTAATACTAAGACTGAGGCCATTTTCTTTTTCTTTTGAATAGAAAAGCCAGTAGGGGAAGAAATGTTGTTGTGTAAATAATGGGTTGTCACATATGCCAATCTATAGTACTATACCGAGTAAAACTATAATTTTAATTGAAAAATAGAAGAAACAATTGATAAAATAATATTTTTGGAATTCTTGACTATTAAGAGAGCTCTACAGAGCATATTTAAGCTTAAAGAGGTTAAACGTGCTCATGAAGGCATAAGGAACACAAAAGCAATTGTAAAACACTGAATCCAAAAGGTAAAACAAAGCACCACAAACACAACAAGCAAATAGAAATTAACATACAGTTTAATAACTCAATATAAATGTTCTCAATTTTCTAATAAAGAGACACATATTAACAAATTGCATAAGAAAATAGAATCCATTCTTTTGCTGCCTCCAAGAAATGTACTTCATGACCAACAGACACCAATTTAGGGTAAAAAGTATGAAGAAAGGTACCCAAGCAAATGAGACTAAAAACAAGCAGTAGTAGCTATTGTAAGATATGGGAACATAGATTCCATGTGAAAAAGAAATGAGAAGAGATAGGGAGGGATACATTTTACACACTGAAGGAAAATCACAATTACATGATAATACAATCCTAAACATGTATGCACCAAAAACAGATGATTGGGCTTCATAAAAGAAACACTAATTAGACTTAAAACAACAGATGAATTCCAAAACAGTGATAGTAGGTAATTTCTGTATGCCACTCTCACCAATAGAGGTCATTGAAAAAAATCCTGAATAGGGAAACTGCATTTAAATGAAACTGTACTCAGACACTAATGAATACATAGCTTTCATCTTTTAGTATCAATGTTTTGATCATTTTATAGTAACTCATCTGAAATTCCAGAAATTTCATGCTCTAACTGTTAAATAGTATATTTTAGATACATATTTTTGAAAGCATTTTAAATTTTAATACAAGTAAAATTTATTTTTATTGTTTTTGCCATTCATATTTTATGAAGAAAGCGCTTCTCACTTCTCTTTTATCTCTGAGAATGGTAGCTTTATATTGGTTTTGGTTTTATTTAATATCCATCCTCAGTACTTCCTATATCCTCCAAATTCTTTTGAGATGAGTATTCATAAGATATTTTAGAATTCCCTATTTATATAAACCTTTTATAGTAAAACTTCCTTTGTCTTGCTATAATATTGCAATTCATTGGAGAACAGCCACGATTTTAGTTTTTAACATACTATGCACTGTATCCTCATTTAAATCTGTGTATATAAATTACATTGTTGTAGCTTACAAATTAGTATTCTCCCTTTTATATCTCTTTTTATTACATTGATTTGATGTATACTAAAATATGACCAAAAAGACAGTTTCAGATAATTTCCTACGTAAGCAATTTTTCTCCCTTTTATGTTTTATTTTTTCAATTCTTGGCAATCCTGCTTCTTCTTGATGATGGCAAGCTTGGGAATCTCAAATTTAAATATTGGGCAGTGAAAACAGCATTAAACTTTGTTCTTCTTTATATTGTTACCCTTCAGACAATAATGCCAGAGAGAATTCGTTTGCTAACAACTTTTGTGTATATGTATATAACATACTAAGAACCACTTTCTTGGGAATTACCCTAGCACTAGTTTTGTCCCTAACCCCACAATGGCTCTCTCTAACAAGTTATCTCTTTCATTCCTCTTCCACACTGTCCCTAACCTCCTTGACCATCCCATTGTTCGCTCATGTTTTCATCCCCCTTCCCTCCCCTTTACCAACCCCCTTAAACTCAGTTTACCCAAGAGATCCCATCTAAATTCCCTTCCCAGAGCAATCCATGCATCCCTATTAGGGTCCTCCTTGTTACCTAGCTTCTCCGAAGCTGTAGATTGTAGTCTTGTTATCCTTTGCTTTATGTGTACTACCCACTTATGAGTGAATACATACCAAGTTGTATTTATGAGTCTGGGTTACCTCTCTCAGGATGCTAGGGAAATTCCCAAGAATCCACAAGGATGACTCCAACTAAGATTCCTAGAAATAGCTGAGAGGGTGCCCAAACTGGCCTACACTTGTAATCAGATTGGTGAATACCTTAATCTAGTAATTGATGGAACCAGATGCAGAGATACATGGCCAAGCACCAGGCAGAGCTCCAGGAATGCCGTCTAAGAGAGGGAGGAGAGAATATATGAACAAGGGAGGTCAAGATCATGATGGAGAAGTCTGCAGAGACAGATGATCTGGGCTCATGGAAACTCATGAACTCTAGACCAACAGCTGTGGAGCCTCCATGGGAAGGAACTAGGTTCTCTTTATGTGAGAGACAGTTGTAAACCTTGGCCTACGTGAGGGGCCCCTGGCAGTAGGGCCAGGATCTAACCCTGGTACCAGAGCTAGCTTGTTGGTACCCATTCTCTATGATGGAATGCCAGGCTAAGTTTTAATGCACAGGAGAGGGACTTGGTTCTGCCACAACTTAGTGTGCCAGACTTCGTTAACTCCTCATGCGAGCTCTTATCCCTCTTACCTGTGGGGAGCAGTGGATGGGGCAGAGTTGGGGGACAATGGGGAGGTAGGAGGGGTGAGAGGGAAAATGGTATTGGAATGTAAAATGTAATTTTTAAAATTAAATAAATTATTAAAAAGAAGCACTTTCCCCCAACTTGTTTCACATTTAGTTCTTCTGTAAGCACTGTTCCACCTACATACAATAGATTTTTCTTTTTCTCCAAATATTTTATTGAGAAAAGAAATCCTTCAATATACTCCCTGAACAGTTTCAGTTTGGCAGCTATAGTGCAGACTTTCAATGAAACTCTCTTTTGAAATTGACATCCATATTATATTTATCATTTGCCTTTTTTAGAAGGAGCTTAGTAGGGAAGCAGTGCTTCAAAAGGGAAAACAGGATATGAAAATAGGTTATTGAAGATGATTGAAGTATATTATGTACATATATGAAATGTCATACTGAAACCTTATTTTGTACAATTAGTGAATGCTAATAAAATGATCAAAATGACATCTGTATCTGTATTTATTCCTAATATCACTAATCCCCAAGTTTCTCTGATTCAGTATCTCCAATTCATAACCTTTTACAATAACCTCCTTTATATTTGTTGAAGAGCTACATAGAAATAACTGTTGAATGTGGTAATTTTCAGGCAACATACACCGCTAATCCTTGTGGTTTAGATTTCTCAGCTTGCTGAAAGTTCCAGAAGCTTTGATATTTTAAATAGATTTATTTATTTTTATCTTCCACTGAACACATGTTACTGGAATCTCCATTGTCCTACATAGTTCTCTTTCTCTCCCTCCTCTCTTATCTTCTATCTCCTTTCTTCTCTCTCTGTTTTCTCTCCCCTAATGTCATAATACTTTTCATTTCTTCTTTATTGCTATTTTACTCACGCTTAGGAGAGAGTGAAGAAAGATAATTTTTACCATATTGTTACCATAGTTTTCTAAATAATTTTAATATACTTTTTTCATTATCTGAAGAAAATGGCTTCAGTGAATATTTCATCATAGACAAGTTTCATATATACATATAAGTTTTTGTTATATTTTAAGCTTATTTTGTGAATGGGGGTGTATGTGTGTCATAGCATGCCTCTTGAGATTTAAGGAGAACTTCAGAAATTTAATTCTCTCCTTTCACCATGTGGGTCCTCAGTGGATGGAATTCAGGTCTCCAGGGTTGGCAGCTAGAACTTTTCCTGCTGAACTCGCTCACCTCAATTTTATAACCTCTTTACCAATTCACTATACTAAATTGAGATGATAGTATTGTGACATTTCTCACCTCACACTTATTTTTGAGTTACTAAATATAGCTACTTACACTGTTTTCATGCTTTCTTTGTCATAACAACGGGTAAATTTTCTAGACAGCTTTCCTAGAAAAAAAGAGGCATAACTTCAAAAAAGTATGAATATATATATATATATATATATATATATATATATATATGCATATATACATATATTAATAAACTACTGAGTTAAATGCCTCAGTCATTTGAAATAGCCAGTATAATTTGCATCTCGAGTTGTATTGATATGAAAGATTTAGAATGCTGTACTGACTGATTTTTGCACGTCAACTTGACACAAGCTAGAGTAATCACAGGAAGGAGCCTTGGTTGAGGAAATACCTCCATGAAATCCAGCCATAAGGCATTTCCTCAATTAGTGATCAACGGGGGAGGATGCAGCCCATGGTGTGCAGTGCTATATCTTGGCTGGTGGTCCTGGGTTCTATATGAAAGCAGTCTGAGAAAGCCAAGGGAAGAAATCCAGCAAAAAGCACCCCTCTATGGCCTGTGCATCGGTTCCTGCCTCCAGGATCCTGTCCTGTTTGAGTTCCTGTCCTGTTTTCCTTCAATGATGAACAGCAATGTGGAAGTATAAGCTGAATAAATCCTTTCCTCCCCCACTGGCTTTATGGTCATGGTATTTTGACACAATAATAGAAGTCTTAAGACAAATGTATAATTCTGGAAATTCTAGTGATACCTCTAAATACTTAAGCATGAAAATTAACTTTTAATAAATCTACTTTCCTTCAATATTATCTAAAACAATTTATTTCAATAGTAAAATGTATAGCTGCTACAGGGGAATAGATCTTTTGTTTTTGTTTTTACAAAGTAATCCACAGGAGAATAGATCATATTTTTTACAAAGTAATCCAAATTCAGGTGAAAATTTACCACAATATTATTTTCTTAAATTTACTTTATGTGTATGTATGTTTCACCTGTATGTATATCTATCCATCACATTCAGTCAGTACCCATGGATACTAGAATGAGGTATAAGCTCTTTAAAGCTGGACTTATAAATGGTCCTGAGCAACGATGTGGGTGCTGGTAATTGAACCCTGGTCTTCTGGAAAAAGCAGTTGGTATCATAACAATGAGCCATATCTACAGTCCAAGAATAGACTAATTTTAAAAAGTATTTTTTGCTTCTTTCAACACTATTTACATTACCTTGATTTTCATATCTTATCTCCTCACTATTACTCTTCAATTACTCTATAGAAAATACAAATATTTATTTTTATAATTATATTTTAAAAACATGATGTACTTACCTATCACTATGTATTTAGATATCCATCTACCAATGTCTTTAACATATTATAATGTTTTAATTTTATAAGATCGAATTGAATTTTCAGCAAATGCCCTCAATGCATTCTCAAGTGTTCTAAAGTAATTCACAATATAAGTGGTACCACTTCTATACCATTTCACATTTCATACCTCATATTTTTGGGTTTTGTTTTTTTAACACCATACCTAGCATTATATCTGCTTGTTGTCATATTGTATATTTCTTAGTAAAAACAGTCACAATACTATACGCATAATTACTAAAACTTAGGCTATTTGTTCAGATGTCATTAATCCATAAAACTTGAGATGAGTAGTTTTACAATATTTTAAAGATATGTTAAATATAACAATCGAGTCTAGATTTTAGGACTCTAAAATTTACCATTATAATTAGATCCTTTCCTGAAAAGTATTTCCATTAAAACTCAAAAGAGTAATTTACATGTGCTCAAGGTCTTTGTTATGAGAAAAGAAATACCACCATACCTCATCATCATGAGGATAAGATCTTGTGCTTTCCATTTTAAAATTAAACAATTTTAATACTTCATTCATAGACACTGGTATAATTTTCAATGGAGAATAAAGGAAGACATGGAGCAAATCCATACTTTCAAACACTAATAACAGATGGCCTGAGCATGTGCTCTGATTCCCTAGGCTGGCTGTTTGTACTTTCTAACCTAGCCAGAGAACAAGCATGTCATGATTAATATTCAACCATCAAAGGTATTTTCCAGTTTCTGTTTATGAATCTCGGCATCTGCCAAGATTCTTCTTTTAATGAATCTGACTCATTTCCATCTTTTCTGATATTTGACCACACCTGAGCATTTGAACCCACTTGGCACAGAATGAGTGTTACCAACTTGGTAAACTTTTATTTTGGCCAGACTCCCGAGGGTCTTTGGATGTGAAATACTCTTGAAAGTCTGGATTTGTTTATAGTACATGCAGACACTTGACTTACTTACAAAAAGGAATCTGTGTACACTTGCCAAGGATCACATGAAGCTGTTTCAGGAATATATAAGCAGTGTCATCACTGTCCTTGAGGGGAAACACCTGCTAGGGTGCCATCACCAATAATCTGTCTTCTCCATCCCTCTTTCAGCTTCAGAAAACATATCCTTTATTATTTTGAGTTCCAAAGTTTCACAGGATGGTTTTCTGTGGGGAATTATGTGACTGAGAAGATTACACGTTCTTTCTAAATTGCTAGTAGCTCCACAGTTCCAGAAAATACACATACCATGTCCTTCTATGGCACACATCAACTCTACTATCAACACTATGCATTTTGATATTCAGCATAGTTCAAATATATTCTCCTGGAGAACAAAAATTATGTAAAATTGATCATCTATAAATTTGTGAGATAATTAATATGCACATATTACAAAAAGATCAATATAATCAAGGGACAACTCACATATCATTCTCTTTTATATAATGAAAAGAGTAAAAATCAATTCTTTCAGAAATTTTTCAATAATATTTATCACTGTAGTCACTCAGATTCCTAGAACATAGTGATCTTGCATAACAGAAAGACAGATTGAGCCATTTTTTTCTATAGTCTTCACCAATTTCTGTTGTTCCTCAATCACCAATGCTTAATGCATTTTCAATAGCACAAATACCAGCAAAATTTCTTTTCTTGATTTCAGAAGGCTTACCAATCAATGTGCATTGGTATATTTAGATTAAAATTTCCAATTAGGTGCTGAATGATTATTTTTATTTCTCATTTAAGAATTATGTTAGTTTCCCTAACCATATCAGTCAGGGTTGTTTCTACCTGCACTGAGATGGAAGCAAAAGAAGATTGAAGAAATGACTTGGTGAATGAGAATTTCATGAAGGGACATTTACAAAAACATGTTAATGCCTAAGGAATACAATAACACATAGAGAAGCACCCAGTGTTGATCCTGGAATGATATGTGTCTTATTATCCACATATACACGGGCTCCATTCCTAGCTGAAGGTCTAGAATTTTGAAAGAAAAATTGTTTACTACTTTACTAGGAAAAGTGACACAAGAGGCATAGGAATGCAGTCTTTGCCAGACCACAACCAATTTAAGATAGACAGAGATGACAAAAACAAAACAAAACAAAACAACCCCCCCAAAACTCCCCAAGGTCATTTTCCTTTGACTTTCCCATTTCTTGTGCCTTCAAATAGTAAAATTCAGCTGACGTGTAATTAAGCTGTAGCAGTTCCTATTAATTAAAGTAGTCCCAGTGCCTCCACTATAAGGCAGAAGTGGTTGGAAAATTGATGAAAATGACAGAAAGACTAACCCATTGATCAAATATCAGTTCTTTTTCTGCTGCTTAGGAAGGTTGCCACCAAATTCCTCAATCATGTACCTACCCTTTAAGGTATTGCAAAGTTATTTCTGTAAAATGACCAGTGTGGCCATTTTTATGGGCTCTCGCCAACAGTAAATAAATTCCCACCATGTCATGAAGGATTATTAAAAGTATATACTGCCTTACTATAGCCTAGAATTAATAGAAGGATATTACTGCTTAATTGATGCTTTCATTTGCATTTTTATTTCTTGAATTTTGAAGGACTGAAATCAGGAACTTCAGCACCAAAGGCAAGCATTCTATAACTAAACTATGTCCCCAGCCCCTCAATGCTTCTGTGAATTTCCCCCTATTTTATTTAAATTTAAAATTCAAATATAATCGTATCATTTTACTCATTCCTTGTCTGTTCTTCTTTCAACCCCTCCTATACCTCTTCCCCTCATACCCTCTAAAATTTATGGCAAACACACACTACATATACATATAAATATGTACATAAATATAAAAATCAGCCAACTGAGTCTATTTAGTGTGCCTTGTATATTTGATTTTAAGGCTGAACACTTTGTATTGGATAACCAATTAGATAATTCATCCTCTGGAAAAACCTAATCCTCTCCAAGTATGTCTTTTGGTATTGTCATTGCTCAGGTATTGTTTAAGTGGTCACATGATTGAGGAATCATGGAGAAGGCTTACCTGTCATTTTTAAGAAATTTGATCTCATGATAGGCTCCTGATCCTCTGACTCTTACAGTCTTTCCGCTCCATTTTCAGTGATGTTCTTCAGCCTTGGGTACAGGAGTTGTATTGTAGAATTGTCTGTGTGAGTTGAGCTCCCCAAGATCCATTGATCCTTATGACCTGTTATCGCTTTCTTTAATGGTCTCTGCTGTAAATAAAAGCTTGTTTGACTAGGAGGGAGAGTTGCTTCACTTATTTGTGGATATAATAATAAGGTTTAGAATGCAGTTAGGAATTATGGCAGCCTGGCAAATTAATAGTAATAGGTTATCTTCTAAGAGTCATGACAACACTAGATTCAGGAGATTGACTAGGCTTCTAGTACCAACCATGATTTTGTTCCTATTGAATGGTTCTTATCACAAATTAAACAACTGTTCTTTACCACCACCATAAGAGTGAAACTATTGCACCATTAGGAATGTCTAGCTGTAGTGGTCATTGTTACCATTCATTGACATCATTAGCTGGATAGGCCTATTGATTGTTTTCTTTCCTTAGCAGCTTACATAGTATATAGTACTATGACTGATAGATTGCAGGAAGGGGGCTTTTAGGTTAGATCCATCTCAGATAATCTTAATCCTCTGTGTGAAATGTGCATTGTTTTAAAAAAATAGAAACATTTTCAACCTTCACAAGACAACCAAATGTAGCAGCAATGGCTTTGGGACTCACTTAGACTATCATGAGCAACAACTTTAATAGGTGTTTCTCACTTCTGGCACCATGACTTTTCGTAGATAGTCTATAGATCTTCTGTAGAATGTTGGTGAGATCAAGTGGTATAAATTCATGTGAGGTAAGTGTAGCTCTCTATTGTTTGTTTGTTCTTACCTCAACTTTCCCCCTTATACTGAAAATAGATTGTTTTCTCATATAATATATCCTGATTACAATTTTTCCTCCCTCACCACCAACCAGTTCCTCCCCACTTCTCCTCACATCCAGATCCACTCCTTTTCTATCTCTCCTTAGGAATAAAAACAGGCTTCTAAGAGATAACAAAACATAACAAAATAAAATACAATACTGATGCAGCCTTTGCTGTCCTGGAAAAAATATAGTGTGTGCGTACACTCAAATTTATTTTCTTTAATTTTAAGAAACATAAAATGAAACAATTCCTTTAGGTTTATCAAACACTCTTGGTGATATTTGCACCTCCTTTTTTCATATTCTTATGCATTTAATTTCCTGACACCTAGCCAATTAGATCCCCCTTCTTGTTTATCATTCCCTCCTTCATACCATGTCTCTGTCTAGGCCCACCCTCATGGTCCTTTTAATTTCTTGATCTCTGTGGCAACTTTAGATTATATACTCATATTGGAGGTTTGGAGTTAGATACAACAGATGAGAAAAAACATGTGGAATTTCTCTTTTGGAGCCTAGGTAAACTTCCTCAATATAATATTTTCTAGGTCAATCAATTTACCTGAAAATTTCATGGTTTCATTTTTCTTTAAGACTTTATAACAGTCCATTTTATATATGTGTCACATTTTTATATCCACTCATCTATTGAAGGTCATTTAGATTGTTTTTATTTTCTAGCTATTTTGAATACCATGAAATTGAACATTGCTAAGCAATTAATTGTGGAGTAGGACATTGGGTCTTTTGAGCAAATGCCAAGAAGAGGTATAGATGGATCATATGGTATATTTATTTTTTGCTTTTGAGAATTTTCTGTATTGGTTTCAGGGTAGCTATACTAGTTTACATTCCCACAAAGAGTGCATGAGTGTTATTTCTCCATATCTAAGAAAGCTCTTTGTTACATGTAAAACTCTTGATGCAATGTCTTTGAATTATATATTTTTATTATATATATACCTGGCTCTTTCTAAATAATAAATTTCTCCACCACTGGTCACTGTGTGGAGGCAAGAGTCACATGTTGTATTAGTCTATTAGTCAGGGTGCTTTTAGAGGAACAGAATGGATATATATATATATATATATATATATATATATATATATATATATATATGGGACTTTTTTAGAGTGACTTATAGGCTTTGGTACAGTTGGTCTAACAATGACTGTTTCCCAAGGAAAAGTCCAAGAATCTAATAGGTGATCCATTCAGGAGACTGGATATCTAGGCTGATCTTCTGTACATGTTGGAATCCTGAAGTATGACCAAAGGAAGGAATACTTCAGTAGCAGCATATATGAACTTGCCTGTGAAAATGTATGCAAGCAGGCAAAAAGCAAAATCTTCTTTTTTCCATCTTTTATATGGGCTGCCACAAGAAAGTGTGGCCCAGATTTAGGATGTATCTTACAACTCCAAATGATCTGGATTTAAGGTGGGTGTACCTACCTAAAATGATCCAATTAACTAAAAATCCCACCCAGTACCCAGATGCTTGGCTGTTTAGTTACTTCCAGATGTAATCACGTTGACTCCAAGAATAGCCATCACACATGTCTTATTTTTTGTGTATAGCTTAATGATTTTTTTTTTGCAAAATTGAATACTGAACACATCATACTTATTCTCAGACTTAAGAGCAGGCATATGAACTGAGTCTAAATAGGCTAATACTACACTGTACACAGTGATGTTTCATTTTGGAATCTCTGAAAGAAGAATTGATTTCTTTGTATTTGTATCTTCTAGAAAGGTTCACTACTCTCATAATCCAAACATCTGGCTTTTGTTGCTGTCTGTCCTTCTCTGACTTTATTCCTCCAATTTCTCTACCATAAAATAACTTCTTGATTACATTGAACTCTTTAGAATAGTCCCCAATAATTACCTCATCTCAAGTTTTTTTTTTAACTTAATCATATATAGAGCCTCTTTTGTCACATACAGCAGCTGGACAGAGGTTTGAGGAAGTAGACTGTGTACACCTTAGGAGAGCCATTATTTCAACTTAGAATAGCATGACTTCTACAAATCAATAATTCTTGAATGTATTGTTACTTGTGTGGAAGGATGTTCACTTCATCAAAGCCATTTTGGCTGGGATGTAAGTCTCTCATAATAAAAGTATACAAAACTCAAGACATATGTGGAGCTATCTTTCAATAGTCAGTCTAGAGTCCTTCTAATTTTGTTCTGAGGATATACAATTTGGACATTGTTCGATAAGATAAGTTTGTTAGAGTTTTTATTTTGCACAGTTAAGGATGGAAAACTTTGAACTTTTATTCATGTTTTATCAAAAATATGACTTCTTAGGGACTGTGAATTAACAGGAGATGTTCATTTTCAGTTCACTCCCTCCCTTGTTCCTAAATATAGCAATGAAATACTGCTTAAAATAATGTTAACCATTAATGTAGATCAGAGTTTAAAACAGGATCACAGTTTTAGTATGGAGACGATTTCATGCCTTCCTAGGCTTAATAGCTTAAAGGCTAAAATCATGGCACAGAGTTTTTATAAATATGGAGGTCAAAAGGTGACATTCAAAAATTCTCACTGGGTGAATGCAGAAGCACAAAGATTTAGGTGCTATTATCCTTACAATAAAGAGAACCTGGGAATCTTCATAACTGTTGTTAATGGCAATAGATTTTTCAGGGTTTAGATGAAATTATAGGTGGAAGCTATTCAAGTAAGTGACAAAATAGACCTTGAATGTCTAAAACAAAGTATAGTGACTGGGGCTAAGCCTATATTTCCCAGGAGACAAAGCATGAGGCACATGCTCTTTCTTTTTCATGAAAGGAATGCACTCAAAGAAAATGAGTAAAAATGAAAAGAATATGAAGTCAGAGCAAAAGAATATTGCTTAAATCCTTACTTAAAAATTTCTTACAAGAAGCTGAATAATGTTTTGTTTTATGTTTAAAAATAGTCCATCTCAGAAAGAAAAACAATAATTTATATATGCAAGCTTGAATTTCCCTTTGATGAACAGTTCATCTTTGTGTGTTTAATTCCCAAACTTTGATAGCACTTATTCTGATCCAAGATTCATAGTCAAGAAACCTTAGCAAACAAAATTCAAGATGTGGTACATAAATGAGGTGAAATATATTCAGATCATGCTTGAAATTGGTTACATGCGGACAATTGCGTGAGAATGACTGGTCAGAGGGTCTGATGAGAAATGAGGTCAAAAAAAAAGAAAATAAAAACACATAAAAAGCTGTGTGACACAGACTGCAATAGTTGTATGAGCCTCAAACTCTAAATGGTGTCACTATAAGGAACAATATTTTCCCTTTGAACAGGAACCTCATGATAAAGTTCAAATAATCACAAAACATACAATACTAAAAATGAAATCCAACAAAGCAAAGGAGGAAAGTTAAATTATTGCCCAGAACAATGCAGAAATAATAGAAGATATGCAAACTATATTAAATTATATATTTAGTCTAAATATACAGTTGTACTAAAATTGTACTAAATTATATATGTATATATATATATATATTTATTATAATCCAACATTTATTAAGCCTTTTACTTTTTAAAATGTAGTTAGTAAAATAAACGTGATTTGTACCATTAGATGGTTTAAATATTCAAAATAAGAGTTTAATATATGAAAAGTATGTGAAGTTCCAATTTCAGGGTCTGAAATATGAAATATAAGATTTTATTTAAACATAGGAATGTTTTTACATATTATTTACAATTGCTTTTGTATTAGAAATATGCAGTTCAGAAGATATAATACAGGCTATATAGTTTACAAAGCTTAACATGTTTATTATGTATCCCAGTACAGAAAAATATGCTGCTTCATGATCTAAGATACAAAGGAGGAAAATAAATCTAAGGACAAGAAAAATTAATCATGCAGTAAAAGAATGCATAAAAGGCATGCATAATACAAATGCTAAAATGTTATATTTTTCAATAAATGTTGGAAACTGATCATGGAGGCATAAACTTCCAATGCAAGCATTCAGCAGCTGGAGACAGAAGGATGACAAACCTAATGCCATCTTATGCTGCACAGCAAGATTAAAACCTGGCTGGGATATGTGAAAAAAGCCCAGAGTTTATGATAACCTTCCTAAATAAATATATCAATGATATTGGAAAACATGGATGCTTATATACAAAAGAATAAAATTAAAAAATTAAATGTCTATATTTACTGTTCCATTATACATAAAAATCAACACCCATAAGATGAAGAACTAACAGTACCAGATTGCATGACAAAATGTAAGATAGAAGCATGACATTGGTCTGTGTGGTGGTTTTTAGGATACTATTTAAAAAACAAAATACATAAATGGGATTTCAAGAAACTATAATCACAGCAAAGAAGACAATAACATAAAGGGGAAGTTAGTGAATAGAAGAAAATATGTGGCAATTGTAATTTTATTAAGTAGTTAATATTGAAAATATTTGGGAAGTTATTCAATAGCCATAAAAATAGCTCAATACACAAAACACATATATAGAATATATATTTTTAAATGACATAGAAATGACCAAAAGATACACCAAAAATACCCAATAATTGTAATTGTTGGGGATTTATTCAAGTAAATCACAGTAAGATGATACTTCATTATTGCTGGGACAGCTATTCATGGAAGAACAAAAAGTTCTGGTAAGTATAGAGAAAAGAAAGTTGCTATATACCATTGATAAATTAATACAGCCATTGTGAAAAAGTGCGGCATTCATTCAGAGCAACTAAAAGCACAACATTATGGTCCAGCAGTCTCACTTTTGCAGATAAACTCAAATGATGTGAAATCAGAAAATGGAAGACACACCAGCACTCCCTTGTTTATTGCAGCACTGTTCAGAATTTCTGAAATATGTAAATCAACTTAAGTGTTCATCAATAGATGAATTCATATGGAAAATATGATACAAAAAATTGAATATTAACCACACATAAAAAGGGTGCTTCTTGGTCCTTTGTGACATCATGGACAAACATCAAGAACAATGAAATAAAATGTTACACAATGACAAGTACCTCATAGTCCCATTCATATGTACAATCTATAAAATTGATATAAGAATTTGAAACTAGAATGTTCATTGCCACAAGTGATAAAACAGTGATAAAGGGAGAATAAATTGGTCAAATGAGTCATAATTACAGTTAGACAGGAGGAATAATTTTGCTGCTGATTTTAATATTTAATGGCATTTTATTATTAAAATGCTGATAGTATTTATGAAGTATTTTACCAAAAATCATAGCTATATGTGGCAATGAATTCATTAATTACCTACATTTATCCATGACACAAAATACAGTTACTTGAAAATATGTTATAAATGATAAATACACATAATTTTATCTGTCATTTTAAGACTAAGGAAAATCTTAAAATAAATTATTCATTATAAAATACTTGGCATATTTTCCTTCAGTACTTTTAAGCTGTTGAAGTTTTCACTTAAATCTGTCTGAAATTTATGATCCAGTGAATAATGGCTCAGTGTCTCAGTTTATTTTTTATGTCAATGATAAGCCATTTATCAACATAACATTTATCAAATAAGCTACTTCATTCATTGAATGAAATGTATTTATTATCATATATTTTATTCTCATATGGATTCAAGTTTATTCTGTAGTATTTATTCTGTCACATTGATTTATTTATTTGTTTGAATACCTAAAATTTAATTATTATTGCAATTAAATAGTTCTTAATGTTTAAAAATTCTAAAAATTATAATTCTATGTTATTAGCACTATTTTCTTCTGTGTAGCACTTTATTGTTTATTACATATAGGATTACATAGTCTGTAAACAGTAATGACGTTACCTTTTCTTTTCTACTTTTTATTGCCTAATTTATTTAGTGAGGTCTCATAGCACTATGCACAATAGTGGTTAAAGTAGTAAACCTTTTGATACATTAACTCAATGTAAAGCTTTCATTAATTCACTGTGAAATATCACTTTAAGTGTGAGCTTGTTCCATATAGGCTTTTCTATATTAAGTAATTCTTCCTAACTCTCATGGTTAATATTTTCATTTATATATTTGCTTATTTTGTGACAGTGATGATTGAGTTCAAGTCTTCACACATACTAAGCAAGCTCTTTATCCATTAACAGTACCCACAACCTGACTGATCATTTTTATAACAACAGGTTGCTAAAGATTATGAAACAACTTTGCTCACTTTTTAGGATAACCATGGAATGTCTTAATATCTATTGTGTTCTTTCTTAGCATTCTGTTTTCCTGCTTTCTTTGGATGAAAGAGGTATATCATTCTTTATAGTGCTACACAATTACTTTACCATGATATCGACTTTAGTTTTGTATTTTGTTACTGAAGAATTTTATGACGATGTTCACTAGGAATATTGGTTTCTGATTTTCTTCTTGTAGCATCCTTGTGTGGTTATCAGAGTAACTCTTAAAAAACTTTAGAAATATCTTCTGTGTTCCAGTTATTGGTGTGTTGGGGGATTAGTGTCATTTCTTTAAAAGTGTATTACATATTTTGGTGATCTGATATAGGATATATACGTGTCTCTAATTGTGATTTCGCCTTTGTAAGCTGACAATTTCCCATAGTAGATCATTCCATCTGACTTGTTTCATTTTTTTGACATAAAGATAACCATGTGTTTTGTGACTATCATTTGCATGGAAGTTTTAGTGTTCTTAAACCTGTAGCCAATTTCTTATAGCTGGCATAATATCTTGCTTTTTTTTTATCACACCATTCAATTTCTCTGTGCTTTTAGTTAGTAAATGTAAACCATTTATGTTAAAATTAATGTGCATTTCTGTGTGTGTGTGTGTGTGTGTGTGTGTGTGTGTACATACATGGCACAAATATGGGGTCTCATTGACTCAAGACTGACAGCTAGGGAACCTGCATAAGACTGAACCAGGCACCCTGAACGTGGGTGTCATCTGGGGACTGGAGCAGTCTATAGGGCCTCTGGCAGTGGAACCAGTATTTATCCCTAGTGCATGAATGGGCTTTGGGAGCCCATTCTCTATGGAGGGTTACTCTCTCAGTCTAGAAACACAGGGGAGGAGCTGGATCTTGGCTCAAATGATGTGTCAGACTTTGACGATGCCTCATGGGAGATTTCACCCTCCCTGGGAAGTGGGATGGGGGGCATAGGGAGATGGGAGGGAGAAGGATCTGGTGTTGGTATGGAAAATAAGATTGTTTTAATTTGGATAAAAATTTATTTAAAAAGACATGCATTACCAAAAAACATATTATACTTGTCTTTCTTATTTACTTCTACTGTCCAGATTATTTTGTTTATCATTGTATCTTGCTTCAACTTTTGATTAACTGCAAATGTAATGATTTTCTTTTTTCTTTACAGCTGCATAAATTTTACTGTGCCACAGAATCTCATCCTCCATACTGGATGCACTATTACATAAATTTAATCTACTAAAGTTGCACAGCAGCAATAAGAAAATAAGTTAGATTTGTTTATACTTATTCATTTACTTTTTCTTTGATTTTTGAGATTATAATTACAACATTCTTCTTTCCCTTTTCTCCATCCAAACTCTTCTTTCTCTCTTTCAGATTTATGGCCTCTTATTTCTTGGTTGTTGTTCCATGCATATATGTACACATATTCACATATATTTCAAATATCACCTTCTCAGTCTATATAATGTTACTACTATATATCTTTTCAGGGATGATCTTTTTGTTGTTGTTGTTGTTGTTGTTTTCAAGACAGGGTTTCTCTGTGGCTTTGGAGGCTGTCCTGAAACTAGCTCTTGTAGACCAGGCTGGTCTCGGACTCACAGCGATCCACCTGCCTCTGCCTCCCGAGTGTTGGGATTAAAGGCATGTGCCACCACTGCCCAGCGGGATGGTCATTTTTTAATTTTCTGTGTATGCAAGTTTTTGGTGCATATAACATATCTTTACCACAGATATGCCTGGTGTCTTTGCTAACTAGAAGATACCCTGGAAAAGGGGTTAAAGATGACTGAGAGTTCTCATGTAGATGCTGGAAACCAAACCCAAATCTTCCACAGAAGTAGTAAGTGCTTATAACTGCAGCAAATCTTTCACATGCCACAAGTTAGATATCATTAAAAGTAAAGGTGTCTAGTCACTAAAGAGATAGCTTTAGACAGGGAAACAAATACCAAAAAATACATTAAATAACATGTATCAAAATATACAAAGGAAAATTAAAACTCAAGTGTAAGAAGGCAAAAACTTGAATAAATGGAAATATGTAATGCTGTCATGTATTACTAAAACTACCACTAATTTTACATCTGGTAATCCAATAATTTACACTTGTGTAAATATTGAATATTTTGCTAATTTTATACAGAATCAAAATCAAAGGCATCCAAAATGAACCTCAACATTCAATGCATAAATAAACTGTCATACCTTAGCACTATTGTTACTTAATACTACAAAGAAATGAACTATCAAGCCAAGCAAACACATAGATAAAAGTAAATAGACATACCTCAGGAAAGTAAACATTTTGGAAAAACCTATAATACTGTACAACTTCAATTATATAGCATTCTAGGGAAAGCCTAAGAATTAAGTGATTATAAAAATCAGTGGTTGCTACAGGTTTGGGATCATAGGATAGCAGGGATAATAGCTGAAGTGCATGATATTTTATGGTAGTAGACATATCGTATATTGTGTAGAATTACTATATGCCAATCACATTATTGTATATAGCAACATACATAAAACATAACACAAAGAGTAAAATGAATGCATAAAAACAATAAATCTATTTAGTAATTTGAAAGAATATAAGGATGGAATACAGATTTCAGGAAAATATCAATGTATTATAAGTGGATGTACTTCATTAAAGTGACCATTTGAATCAATTTCAGTAAAACATTGGAAAAGGAGCTGTTGATCAAAATAATAGTGTAAAAGAATAGGCTAATAAATTTAATTGTACACTTGTTGGTATTTTGCTGCCCTACAGGGATGAAGTTAACAATTCTAATACTGCTACATAACACATAGGTCTTGTATAATTTACTCAATTGATGACAGATGGTATGAATCAAGTTATTCACTGTTGGAATAGAAATTTACATATCAATCAGCTTAAGAAGTAAGTGCTCTATGTTATAAAAGGTTAGTCCTAAAGACATCAGAATGAGTTCATCTTTGGCTTAGAATGTATATAGATGGTTAGTAACATTTATGAAACTTACGTTAGTATGAAGATTAATAAGCAGATACTTGTACTTCTCTGTCATCTGAGGAATCCTAGAAGAAAAGACTAAACTTAAGTTTGACCAAATACATCTACAAATCAGTTGTCATTTTCAAATGCCATTTTAAAATTTATGAGCCAAATTGTACTACAGAAATAACTACTTCTAGGACTGATACTGGATAATACGTACTACAGGCTTCACTTTACAAGTATGGATTTGAATTCTCATACTCGCATCCTGAGATCATCCACTGGAGAGAATTAATAATAGAACTAAGCTAAATAGCCAAAATATACTATGAATTATGCATATACTATGAGGTTATCATTACCCTAAAACCAAAACTATACAAAATGCAAACCTTTGCAATTAAAGGACAATACATACAATTATAGGACAATTAATTGTTGAATTTTGACTTTGCATTTTGCAAATTTGTTGAATTCATTTCTTATTACTTCTTATATATCTTTTTAGAGTCTTTGGAGCTTTCTATCAACATGATCATGTAATCTGTAAAAAGTAGTAATGTATGTTTTTCTCTAGACTTGATAAACTTCTTAGGGCTTTCAGTGGTATTGAGTAAAATTAGTGCATGAAAACATCTTAATATTCTTCAAGATATAAGAGAAGGAACTTTCATCTTTCCCTAAAGAGTATATATATATATATATATATATATATATATATATATATATATTGAGAGAGAGAGAGCGAGAGAGCGAGAGAGAGACTGTATATATATTATGTAAAGTGGGATTTCTTAATTGGTCTATGTTATAAAAACCAAGAGTCAGATATAAGGGAAAATCCTAAGAGATCAGAGAGAAGAAGGAGCAAGCCTTACCTCCTAAGCATCTCAGCAGACAAGAGAGTGAATTTCTGTTTCCCCTGCTTATATCCTGTTTCCATCCAGCTATTTCACTTCCTGTCTGTCTGTACAGACCTCATGTAGGTTTCCCCATCATGATCTTGATCCCTTTGCTCATCACTCCTCCCTCTATACAACTGAATTTCAGGAGTTTGGCTCTGTGCTTAGCTGTGAATCTTTGCTTCTGCTTGAATCAGCTACTGTATGAAGGCTCTAGGATATCATGTAAGGTAGTCATCAATCTCATTATAAGGGAGGGGCATTTAAGGTAGCCTCTCCACTATTGTTTACATTCTTAGTTGGGGTCATTCTTGTGGATTCTTAGAAATTTTCCTAGTGCCAGGTTTCACATTATGCCCATAATGGCTCCCTCTATTAAGGTATCTCTTTCCTTGCTCTCCTTCTCTGTTCTTCCCCCAACTCTAACTTCCTAACCCCTCATGTCCTCCTCCCCTACCCCTTCTCCCCTCCTCTTTCTCCTATCTCCCTCCATGCTCCCATTACATTCAGGAGATCTTGTCCCTTTCCCCTTCTCAGGGGGTCAGTGTAAGTCTCTCTTAGGGTTCTCATTGTTTCCTAGCTTCTCTGGGGTTGTGGATTATAGACTGGTTATCATTTGTTCTATGTCTAATATTAACTTATGAGTGAGGACATGCCGTGTCTTTCTTTCTGTATCTGGGTTACCTCACTCAGGATGTTTTCTTCTGGCTCTATTTATTTGCCTGTGAGTTTCAAGATATCATTGTTTTTTCCTGCTGAGTAGTACTTCATTGTGTGAATGTACCATTTTTTTTTTATCCATTCTTTAGTTGAGGGGCATCTAGGTTGCTTATAGGTTCTGGCTATTACAAATAATGCTGCTCTGAACATAGTTGAAAAAATATTCTTGTGGTATGAATGTGCATCCTTTGGGTATTGCCTAAGAGTGGAATTGCTGGGTCTTGAGATAGATTGATTTCTATTTTTCTGATAAACTGCCATACTGATTTCCAAAGTGGCTGTACTTTTTCTCATTACCAGCAGCAATGGAGAAGTGTTCCCTTTTCTCCACATCCTCTCCAGGGTAAAGTGCCATTGGTGTTTTTGATTTTCACCTTTCTTACAGGTATCTCAGAGCTGTATTAATTTGCATTTCCCTGATGGCTAAGGATGTTGAGCAATTTATTAAGTGCCTTTCAGCCATTTTAGATTCCTCCATTGAGAATTCTCTACTTGGAACTATCCCATTTTTAATCGCATTATTTGGTGTTTTGGTGATTAGCTTTTTGAGGTCTTTATATATTTTGGAGATCAGCCTTCTGTCATATGTGGGGTTGGTGAAGATCCTTTCCCATTCTGTAGGCTGTTGTTTTGTCTTATCGACTGTGTCCTTGCCTTGTATAAGCTTCTCAGTTCCAGAAGATCCCATTTATTAGTTATCAATCTCTGTGTCTGTGCTACCAGTATTATGTTCAGGAAGTAGTCTTCTGTGCCAATGTGTTCAAGGGTACTTCCCAATTTCTCTTCTAGTAAGTTTAGTGTGGCTGGATTTATGTTGAGGTCTTTGATACATTTGGACTTTTTGTGCATGGAAATAGCTATGGATATATCTGCAATCTCCTACATGTCAGCATCCAGCTATGCCAGCATCATTTTGAAGATGCTTTCTTTTTCCATTGTATAATTTTAGCTTCTTTGTCAAAAATCAGGTATGCATAAGTGTGTGGGTTTATTTGTATATGCAAGATATCACCACACACTCTTAATATATATATATGATATATTATGATATATTAATATATTAATATATATATGATATATCATATATATCCTGGTATATATAATATATCATTATATTATATATATCATGGCATATATATAATATATCATATATATATCATGACATATATATGATATATATAATATATATGATACATTAATATATATATAATATATATGATATATATATATATTATATGTGTATATGTGTGTTATTATAATAGTTTGTTTCTGTAGAGAGATGCAAAAATCCTCAATGAAATATTTCATATTAAACCAAACAGCTTATTAAAAAGAATTTTACAACAATCAAATGAATATTATCAGGATGCAAAGATTATTTTATTTTGAACATATGCAAATCAATAAATCTAATACACTTGAGAGGCAGAGGTGGTATTGTAAGTTTAATACCATCTCAGGTTGCATAGAAACCCTGCCTCAATAAATCACAGTAATCATATTACAATAATACAATAAAGTAGTAATAAACAAATTAACCATAGAAGGAACATTCCTTAAACAATAAAGACCATATATAAGAAGTTCATTACATTGGGCATACTTACAATAACTACTAAATAAATTAATCAAATATGCTCTTAGAAATTTCAGAGTTAAGATACAGGAAGACTATATCAGTTTATCTTATATATCTCAAAGGATTACATGAACAATTAAATAACCAGGAGATGATTGCATAGCCTGAGAGGTAGTACAAGATAGACAAAAATGAGACAAAGAAGATATTCAGTATTATCTCATACAGTTGTAGCACCAGTTCTCATAGGTCTTAACAATATAAGCCCGGAAATATATATAGGGGTAAATGCTGAAAGATCAGAGAGATAAGGACTAAACCAGTGCCACACTAACTTCCCAGCTGAAAGGAGACTGAGCTCTTGTCTCCTCCCACCTTATTACTTCTTCTCACCACCCAGCCATATTGTATCATGTATGTGTGTCCAGACCTTCAGATGTCTATGGTTAACCAGTGTCTAGCTCTGCCCTCTGATCTTCAGGCAATCTTTGTTTGTTAGAGTATAAACAAGATATCACTACATAGAGTGTTATCCTAGTTAGCAACTATTACCTCTTTGAGACATGATACATTAATTTCCATTATCTTTCTTCATCCTTTCAAGGATTATTTCAACTTAAGGTGAGCAAAATCAAACAAACAAAAAAACCCAAATACTAATAAGGTGTATGATAACTGGTTATGGGGCATTCACCATGTGCTATATAATTTTCTTTAGTAAAAAAGTTCCGAAATACAGTTACAAAAAGTAAATATAATAAAGGAGTCTTTTAGAATTGATTGATTCATCACATGTTGTGGGTTGCCTTGCTCAGACACCCCTTGGGGGAGGGGGTAAGAAGATGCAGCACCAATGACTCAGACACTGAGAGTCATTGAGTAGCAGAGCTTGCTGAAGACTCATTTATTAAGGAAATTTAAGCCTGCCTTTATACCCTCTCCAAAGGTCCTATTGGCTCAGGAGGCTACCTCTGCTGGGTTGGCCTTTCCTCATTGGTGACTCTGGGTCAGGTATCTCTTCATTGGCAGTCTCTGGGTGTAGAGGCAGGCTTGCCTCAGGGAGGAAGTGCCTGCTGTGCAGGCTCATGTTCATGTGGGCTGGTCTGGGCACCTGGGAAGGGTGACTGCACCTTGGGTAGGCTGGCTGAAGTTTCTCCTGCAATTATATATTGTGCAAAAAGAAATTCAAGTTTCTGTGATGGCATTCTTTTAAGAAAATTTTGTATGATTTGTGTTGGAATTTATGGGAAGTGTAAGTAATAAGTAATTTAAAGTATTTTTTGAAGAACTAATTTCATCTAGAATAACAGAGTAGGGGACATGAGAGGTAGAAAACTGAATAGGAAGGTTTTTTTGTTATTAAATGGTAAAGAGGTAGACCCTGTGGGGGTGAAAATTTACTGATTTTCATTGTAAGCAAATTGCAAAAACGTAGTATGTAAAATGGTTACAAATTCATAGAATTGAGTTCTGAAGCATTGGTATTATGTGTTATCTATTTCTTATCTAAAATGTATTAGAGTTGTTTTAGGGAAAAAGCATCACAATTGTAGATCTTCTAGCAACATCATCAAGGATTATGGAAGAATGACATGATCTTCAAAAAATGTTGATGGCCTAACTGGATGTGTGCGTGTAAAAGGATGCAAATAGTTCCATATTTATCACCTATCATAAGACTAAAGTTCAAGTGAATAAAAAACCTCAACGTAAAACCAGATACACTGAACATGATAGAAGAGAAAGTGGGGAATAACCTTGAATGCAATGACACAAGAGACAACTTCCTGAATAGAATACCAATATGCAGGTAGTAAGAGCAACGATTAATAAATTGGACCTCATGAAACTGAAAAGCTTCTGTTAGGCAAAGGATACAATCAATAGGACAAAAAGCAACCTACAGAATGGTAAAAGAGCTTCATCCACCTCACATCTGACAGAAGACTTTTCTCCAAAATATATAAAGAACTCAAGAAACTAGACACCAAAAAAACCAAATAATCCAATTAAACATGGGGTAGAGATCTAAACAGAATTCTCAAATAGTGGAATCTCAAATGGCAGAGAAACACTTAAAGAAATGTTCACCATCCTTAATAATCAGGGAAATGCATATCTAAAACTTTGAGATTCCATCTTATACCTGTCAGAATGGCTGAGATCAATAACACAAGTGACAGCTCATTCTGGTGAGAATATGGAGCAAGTAAAACACTCCTCCACTGAGGGTGGGAATGAAAACTTATACACCCACTTTGGAAATCAATATGTCAGTACATCAGAAAACCAGGAATCTATCTACCTCAAGACTCAGCAATACTACTCTTGGGCATATACCCAAAGGATGCTCCATGCAACCACAAGGACACCTGTTCAACTATGTATATATTAGACTTATTCATCATAGCCAGAAACTGGAAACATCCTAGATGCTCCTCAATTAAAGAATAAAGAAAATATTGTACATTTACACAATGGAGCTATTAAAGATGACATCATTAAATTTGCAGGCAAATTAATAGAACAACACCAAAGTCATCCTGAGAGATATAACCAAGACCCACAAAGACAAACATGGTATGTGTTCACTTGTAAGTGGGTATTAGTTAATGAAGAAATGATATTCATGCTACAATCCACAGACACAGAAAGGCTAAGTAACAAGGAGGACTCTAAGGGGACATAGGGAAAGGGGAAATAGAATAGATTTTGTTGGGTAGTGTGGCTTGGTTGGAATGGGAACAGAAGGAATCAGCTGCAAGGGATAAATAGAAGAAAAGGGATGCCTACAATTGGAGGACATTTAGGGGTCTATGTGGAAACCTAGTGAAGTAGAAACACACAGGATTCTAAGGGTGAAACCAGTAATGGAATATACAGAGCCTGAACTGGCCACCTTCCAAAACCATGACACTTCCAGTGGAGGGAATGTGACACTAACCCAGCCACATAGCCTTTGACCTAAAATCTATCCTGCCTGCAAGATGTGCTGGGGTAATGAAGGCAAAAAATATTTTGGGAGTAACTAACCAGTGAATGCTCTAATTTGAGGCTCACATGACAAAAGGGGGCCCATGCTCAATATTTCTTGATGTCCAGGGACAAGAGGCTTGATAGCCAAGATACCTAGGATAGAAACAATTAATAAAATGATTCCTAATGATATTCTTCTGTACTCATAGCTCAGTGCCTAGGTCAATCATCATCCAAGAGGTTTCTTCAAGCAGTTGATGGGAGCAGATACTGAGACCCAATGCCAAACAGGTAAAGTTAAGGGAACCCTTCATGAGAGATGAAGGAAGGGTTGTAGGAGCAAGAGGGGTCAAAAACACCCAGAGAATACAGCCCACAGAATCAACTAAGTTGGGCACATAGAGGATAACAGAGAATGAAGTGGCAATCATGGAGCCTGCATGGCTCTTTGCTAGGCGCTCTGCATATATGGTTGTAGGCTAAGTGTTCTTAAGGAACTCCTAACAGTGGAAGTGAAAATCTCTGACTCTTTTGCCTGCTCTTGGAACCCTTTGGTTTTACTGAGTTGCCTCATCCAGCCATGATATGAGGGGATGTACCTAGTCTTATTGCAAATTGATATGCCATGTTTGGTAGATATCCCTGGGAGGCCTGCTCTTTTCTTAAAGAACATGGAGTAGGTGTTCATCTGGGCTAAAGATAGTGGGGGAAGGAGAGCAATGGAAGGGGATGAAACTGTGGTTGGGATGTATTGTATGAGAGAATTAGAAAAAGGAAACAAACACAGCTGCAAAAACAAACAGATGAAATAGCTAGTGCGAGACATGAAGAGGATAGGATTTCAGAAGCATGTGGGATATTGAGAAAATATTATGAAACATGTCTGGAAAATGGGAAGTGGAACTAAGCGTATTCCAGCCCATTTCCTTGAACCTGATATCTGAAATGATGAAAGAATATGGAAATGCCAGTTGATACAGAGTGCCATAGTGAATCAGTGTCTTTGAAGAGGTGAGTGCCAGTTAAGTGAAAAGGTAAGTAGATATATTATTACAGAAAAGGTTGAATAAATAAACATAAACCTTTATAAAAGCATTAGGTAGGGGTTGTAGTCAACACATTAAGTTGTGTTATTTTAAGTTGTATACATTCCATGAATTGCACTGTTTATTGTAATTTAGTTCCTAAATATTTTTTCTTGTACATTTTTAAAAGAACAGACACAAAAATTGATACACACAAAAATGATCAAGTTAATGTATGAATAGTCTATTCTCTAAGACTTTTAGAAAAAGAATTGTTGACTCTAGCAGCTGTATATGTTTATTTGATATATTATGATGTAGCAATACATGTATATAGAAGTACTGATCAATTAGAGTTAACTCATGCTCCTATTGCATCATTAGTCTTATATGGAGGATTCCAGATTCTGTTTTGTTCCATTAAGCAAATATAGCATAGATTAAACTTTTTCATGAAATAACCATTTTTTCAAATACATCCAGTTTGCTAAGACTCAAGGTCACTGATTATGTCATTCATCCAATGATCTTGTCTAAACCAGCCAATTAAATTGGCTACAGTTATTATCCAATTCTTCCACAAGTATATTTGCATGGAAGAACCCTATCCAATTACATTAAAATTGATTGAGACCACATGATTTCAACATAAGCTGGAATCATATATTATTAATTTCTGTAACTCTTCTTCATTATGTAACATGTTATTCAGCACCTGCAGCCATTATACATCTTACAAATAACTTGTAAAATATAAACCTTCGTTATTTCTTTAAAAAATGTACAGCCACTTTGGAAATCAGTATGGCAATTCCTCAGGAAAATGAGAATCAGTCTACAACAAGATCAGCAATTCCACTCTTAGGCATATACCCAAAAGATGCACATTCATACAAAAAGCATATCTGTTCAACTATGTTCACAGCAGCATTATTTGTAATAGCCAGAACCTGGAAACAACCCAGATGCTGCTCAACTGAAGAATGGATAGCGAAAATGTAGTGTATTTACACAATGGAGTACTGCTTCCCAGGCGGAGGGGGGGGGACAATGGAATCTTGAAATTTGCAGGCAAATAGATGGAAATAGAAGAAACCATTCTGAGTGAGGTAACCAAGTCACATATATGTATTTTAGACATAGAGCCAATGATTACCAGCCTACAATCCACACTGCCAGAAAAGCTAGGAAACAAGGAGGACCCTAAGAGACATACATGGCTCCCTGGAGAAGGAGAAAGGGACAAGATCTCCTGAACTAATTGGGAGCATGGCAGGAGAGGGGAGGGAGCTAGGAGAATGAGAAGGGGAGAAGAGGAGGGGTGATGAGGATATGAGGGAGCAGGGAGGTTGAATTGGGGAAGAACAGAAGAGAGCAAGATAAGAGATACCATAATAGAGGGAGCCATTATAGGTTTAAGAGAAATCTGGCACTAGGGAAATGATCAGAGATCTACAAGGATGACAACAACTAACAATCTAAGCAACAGTGGAAAGGCTACCTTAAAGGTCCTCCCCCGATAATGAAATTGATGACTACCTTGCATGCCATCCTGGAGCCTTCATCCAGTTGCTGATGGAAATAGAGGCAGACACCCACAGCCAAACACAGAACTGAACTGGAACCCAGTTTCAGAGAGGAGGAGTGATGAGCAAAAGGGTCAAGAAACCCACATAAACAGCTGACCTGAACAAGGGGGAGCTCTTGGTCCCCAGACTGATGAGCTGGGAAACCAGCATAGGACTGATCTAGACCCCATGAACATGGGTGTCAGTGAGGAGGCCTTCGAAATCTATGGGGCCTCTGGTAGTAGATCAGTATTATCCCTAGCATAGGAATGGACTTTGGGAGCCAATTCCACATAGAGGGATATTCTCTCAGTCTAGACACACGGGGGAGGGCTTATGTCCTATCCCAAAGTGTATGGCAGACTCTGAGGATACTACATAGAAGGCCTCATTCTCCCTGGGGAGGAGAAAGCGTATGGGATAGGTAATTTGTTAGTTGGGGGCAGGGGAGGAGGGGAAGGAGAGGGAACTCGGATTTACATGTAAAACAATCTTGTTTCTAATTTAAAGAAAAATGGAGGAAAATAGAAAAGAAAAAAAAAGAAAAGAAAAGATGGCAAAAAATGATGCCTCTCTTTTCCCAAAAAATATATATACAGTTTTCAGGAAAGTATATCTACAGTTTACTGAGCCATCAAAATTCGTTTCTGTTAGTGTTATATTTTATAAAAATACAGAAATTCATGTTGAAAGTTCTGTTTTACTCTATTCTTTTTTAAGGTTGCTTTTTAAAAATTTTAATTAGAAAGAATATTATTTTACATGTCAATACCAGGTCCCTTTTCCTCTCTTCCTCCCCTGATCCCCCCAACTAATACCCTACCTATCCATAACCTTTCTGCTCCCCAAGGGAGGGTGAGGCCTTCCATATGGGGTCTTCAAAGTCTGTCATATCCTTTGGGATAGGGCCTAAGCCAACCCCCTTGTGTCTAGGCTCATGGAGTATCCCTCCATGTGGGATTGGCTCCCAAAGTCCATTCCTATGCTAGGGATAAGTACTGATCTACTACATGAGGTCCTTTAATCCCTACAGTTACTACAGTTAGGGAATATTCTGTGAGAGCTCTACTTAACATTCTAGTTTAAAATTACTTGGGTTCTTGTCATTTTCTACATGTAAAATAACAAAAGCAACCAAAAGCAAATATTTCATAAATATTATTTTTCTTTTTATTGCAAAGAATTTTATAAAATATTTTAATATCTTATTTTTAAAGCATTGTGTTTTTTGATGAAATGGATAATTGGTTCAATTACTTTTAGAGTTTGATCACTTAAGAAGTCAAATTTGTAGATAAAAATTAACTGTAATTTTATTGGTACGATTTTTTGAGTGCATGAAGCATGTCAGGTAGATGTGGATTTTGTCAAAATTTATAAATGTAATGAATGTTCAGAAGTCTTAAAAATTTTATTGTATAATAAGTACAATTCAACATTGTAATATGACACATTTTGGTACCACCAAAATATGATTTATTTTAGAAAATTCAAATGATTATGATGAACTTTATATTGAACTCTTTTAGTGCCATCTGTATTATAAAAATGATCAAGTGATATTTATTCTATATGTAATGTTCTTTATATCTCCTGGAAAATTTGCAGACATAATATTTTTAACAGATGTTTAGTATAACATCAAAGCCCTTTAATTATTTAATTATTATTTTAAATAATTCTTCAATGTCTAATATCTACCAGGCAGTATAATTAATGAAGAAAAGAAGTGGACAAATAGGTGTGGAGAGAAATTTGGCATGGGAGGAAGAACTGTTGAATCTCTGTCACTGCTGCAGCCATATCAAGTATGCTTTTATTTTTTTCATTTTAGACTTCGGCAGGAGATTTTCATGGCTAACAAACAGGAAATAATTACCATGATGACAATGTTCCAGTAAATCTGCAGTCTTTCAACATGTAAGATAACTTAAAGCTCACTGGCTTTGGATATGTTTCCCATCTCTGGTGAATTTACATTGCTTTGGCTGCTTTGGGTGTATAACAGTTCAGCAATTCTCAATGTTATCCAAAGTATCTGAATTGCTGTGGCTTCCAAATTCAAGAATGATTCCAAATAGAACCAATGCATTTTCTGTGTGCTACTCTGTAAAGGTCACAGGCCTATATACTTTTTCCAGTCCATTAACGCAATCTTCACATTTATTTCTAAGTATTATGAATGGTAAGAAAGAGAACATTTCCAAGTAGCACATGAAGGTGGTTAATTCTAATTAAACATGCAGGTAAGCTTTTAGTTTCCTATAAGGTTCTTTTTACATATCACTGACATAGTTGTTATTACTACAGTAGTGGTAATGGTTAATTTATTATTAAAGTTCTTCCCTCTTTGGCAAATTGAGAACAGAGGAGCTAAAGAGGAATTAATTATAAAATTATCTTTTTGGTTTCCTAATTTCTATTCCTAGTCTTCATTTAATTTCGTTTTTATATACTAAGATCTTCTATAGAAATGCTGGCATTTCATTGGGACTGCTAGAATAAGAATTGAATAGAGAAGCAGAAAAAATTTGAACAAGCAAG
This sequence comes from Cricetulus griseus, assembly GCF_003668045.3. Lineage (NCBI taxonomy): Eukaryota > Metazoa > Chordata > Mammalia > Rodentia > Cricetidae > Cricetulus > Cricetulus griseus. The sequence continues at coordinate 27,284,693 of NC_048604.1, read as the reverse complement.
GGAAACAAAAAGGTTTTAAAAGATACAAATATTCAAAAATTATTCCTTTTTTCCAACTTTTTTATTTGAATTAGAAACAGGATTGTTTTACACAAAAATCCCAGTTCCCTTCTCCCACCTGTCCTCCCCTACCCAACCAACTAAAAGCTTATCTGTCACATATCTTTTCTGCTCCCCCTGCATGGTGAGGCCTTCCATAGGGTGTCATCAGTGTCTATTGCATCCTTTGGGATAGGGCCTAGGCCCACCCCCGAGTGTCTTGGCTCAGGGAGTATTCCTCTATATGGAATGGACTCCCAAATTCCACACCTATTCGAGGGATAAATACTGGGCTTCTACAGGAGGTCCCATAGATTTCTGAGGTTTCCTCACAGAAACCCATGTTCTTGGGGTCTGGATCAGTCCCATGCTGTTATTCCAGCTACCAGACTAGGGAGCAAGATTTCCTGGATGTTCAGGTCAGCTGTTTCTGTGGGTTTCACCAGCCTAGTCTGGACCTCTGTGCTGTTCAATGGTCCTTCTCTGCATCTGGGTTCCAGTTCAGTTTGGTGATTACTTATGGGTGTCTGCTTCTATTTACACCAGCTGCTGGATGAAGGCTATAGGATGGCATATAAATCATTCATCAATCTCATAATCAGGGGAGGGCATTTAAGGTAGCCTCTCCTCCATTGCTGAGATAGTTAGCTGGTGTCATCTTTGTAGATCTCCAGACATTTCCCTAGTGCCTGATTTCTCTGTAAACCAAAAATGTCTCCCTCTATTATGATATCTCCATTCTTGTTATTGTGTATTCTTTCCCTGTATCATACTTTCTGCTCCCTCATGTCCTCGGCATCCCTCTTCTTCTCCCCTTCTCATTCTCCTAGCTCCCTTCCCCCTCTTCCCGTGCTCCCAACTTGCTCAGCAGATCTTGAACCTCTCCCCTTTTCCAGGGTACAATGTATGTCTCTCTTAGGGACCTCCTTGTTTATTAGCTTCTTTGACAGTGTGGATTGTAGCCTGGTAATCGTTACTCTATGTCTAAAACCACATATGAGTGAGTACATATCATGTTTGTCTTTTTGCGATTGGGTTACCTCGCTCAGAATGGTTTCTTTCAGATCCATCCATTTTCCTGAAAATTTCAAGATTCCATTGTTTTTTTTTCCACTGAGTAGTACTCCATTGTGTAAATGTACTACATGTTCTCTATCCATTCTTCGGTTGAGGGGCATCTAGGCTGCTTCCAGTTTCTGGCTATTACAAATAGTGCTGCTATGAACATGGTTGAACATATGTCTTGGTTGTCTGAATGTGCTTCTTTTGGGTATATGCCTAAGAGTGGAATTGCTGCATCTTGTGGTAGACTGATTCCCATTTTTTTGAGGAGTTGCCATACTGATTTCTAAAGTGGCTATACAAGTTGGCACTCCCAGCAGCAGTGGAGAAGTGTTCCTCTTTCTCCACATCCTCTCCAACATGAACTGTCATTGGTGTTTTTGATTTTGGCCATTCTGACAGGAGTAAGATGGTATCTCAGAGTTGTTTTGATGAGTTCAGTATCCTTCCACATTATACCAACCAGTTCTATTAATCCATTCATTAACATAACCAATAGCAACAGGAAACCAAAGCTGAAATGGTTAATGAAACACAGCTAATGAAAGATATTGCCAATAAGAGAAGCACTTTACTTTTAGTAGAGGTGTTGTTTTACCTTAAATTGTGTTTGTGAAATTCTGTGGTTCTACATTTCTTCAGGAATGCACTCACATGCATGCACATCTGCATACATACACATAAACACACATATACACACATACACACACACACACACACACACACACACACACACACACACACTTATGTCTTGCATCCACAAATTGCAATGTACTTGAAATGGTGACAATTCAAAAGTGTGTAAAACTAATAAACTGTCATCCCCAGCAATAACTTTCAGATTTAATTATATGTAAAATGTCATGAATACTTATAAATATTGCCTTTTAAAAATATTTTGACAAACAATCCAAAGTCTATCTGTCTCTTGAAGGTCATAAACCTGAAGAGGCCTTGTCATGAGAAGAGCTAAAAATGCACAAAGTAATTTTTCTGAAAATGTGCAATGAATTTATCATGTCAAAAGCATAATCTGGGGGACTCATCCTTAGGGACATCTGAACTGTTACCATAAACAACTTACCTTATGTGTCTAGACTCTTTGTTTAGATCATGCTGTTAAGCAGCTTCAAAGGGCTTAAAAACATTTAATGTCTCAAGCTGGGGGCCTTCATCAGGATTCCATCTTAATCACGAAAGAAAATGGGTTATGCTTTTAATTCCTTCAGAAAACTTGCTCCGTAAAGCAATATATAGTAATATTTTTAAACTTTGAGGACTGTGGGATATTTATCCAACTCTTTTGCTGTTAGTGCTGAAACAAGGACAGAGAATAGGCAAATGAGAGGGTGGAATATGTCTCATGAAATTTTTATTTACAAAAAGTCAACTAAGCAGCTCTGATTTGGTTCAATATAGCTATAGCTTAAGGGCTTTTAATCTCTGCTATTCAAAGTTAATGCTCTTCATAGTGTATAATACCTGTAGTTTTCTTAATTTATTTCTGCATAGTTTACAATCTCAAAGCTTCTGTGGCTATCTCTCTTCCACTTACCAACTCTCTAGGCTTCATTGAAAAGTCTAATGTTCAATCAAGGGAGAAGGCATCTCTCACCACCAGCAGAGTTCCTTAACAATTAGAAGCCCATGCTTTTTAGACAACTTAGAATATTTGGCCTTTTGATTGTCAATTATGCAGAATATAAAAGAAATTAGCAAGCTGAGCCTAGTGATGCAAGTTTCTAATCACAACTCCTCTAGAGACTGAGTCAGAGATGTGCCCAGCCTACAGAACTATTTCAAATCTGGCCTGTGACAATTAAGTGAGAACTTGTCCCAACATAAAAGCCTCAGTCACAAAAGGCAAAATAAAAAAGGGAATATCTCTCACTAGTTGGTGCTGGCCCAACACATATTAGGTTCAATCTTCAACCCAATGAAAATAATAAACTATAGTAGTATAAAGTCAGAATTATGAAAAATTCTGTGTTAGGCTAAAGATTTTTTTTATCTAGAGACAAAATGAGAGTAAGTTTATACTTAATTATAGACAGGGTTACCTTACTGTGTCCTATCCGACCACTGTCATGCTTCTTAAAAACTGTTGCTCCAATATTACTTTATAGCTTCAGCTATTAAAAACAAAGCCTGGACAAGTATACTACTTAAACATGAATATTACTATGTTCCTTCTCTCATAACTTAATTAAGATAGAATTTTGTAACTAGATCACCTTTTCTCAGAGCAAAATTGCAAAGAAATACTACCTGGGAGAGGGAAAACTTGACAGGGAAGGAAAATCCAGAGCATTAAGTACTGCCAAAGATGGCCTGATAAAACTATAGGATGCTTTAGGCACTGCAAACTCAGAATGAGAGCTCTGAATGCCTGGAGCAAGAAAGTACAGATAATTCTCCATTACTAAATTGCCTGCGGTAGGTTATGTAGAGTTGTTTTGATATGAGAAATAAGAAAAGAGGTAGGATGTACAACTTGAATACGAAAGGAGATAATACAGATTATTTAGTCTCTAGCCTAGTTCAAGAAGGATACCAGTTGAATATTAGGAGTATGATTGCAAATTCTTCTATAAAATCCTAATACATATCAAGCTCTATTTAAGGCAATCTTTTCAAGGCACAATATATTGTATCTTTGTATATATAATCTTACTGTTTACTTGTTGTTTCTCCCCAAAATATTAAAATACAGTGCAACAAATGCTACAATATGTATGTTCATACAGTATGTCACATGATCACTTGTGAGGAGTAGCTAACTCTCATTTATGGTCAAGTAATGCTTCCTGAATGTGGTACATGTAACATAACTCCATAAAATGACAGTTTTCTCACTGAATGAATGGACAGTTGACAAATCCAAAGTAGGAAAAAGCATGAGACACTCGTAGAATTGAAAGAAGTTCAATTTAGCTCAAAGAAAGAACAATGAGATGAGACATGAGCTGAGCAACCTTGATTATCAGCCATTGTGGGAGAGTATTGACTCTTATTGAGGATTGGTCCCATCCCAGAAACCTCATGAAACCCTGTCTACAATAGACTAAATAGTCAAGTGGAAGCAATGAGTTGGTCCAATTTGGGTACAAATGTCAATGTGATTTAATTTTCACCCTCATGCTCCCAAGGCCTGAGGACATTGTTTACATAAGATTGATTTCCAGCTAGGGCAACCAAGGCATTTGTGGGTCACAAAAGGTCTCTTGCTGCCCTTTGCATTTGGGAGTTATACTATGGTTAACCAGTGATAAAAGAGGGTACCAGCAGTATTTGATTACCAGATATTTGGGTTCCAGTTAGATTTTGCAAAATAGTCTGTACCGGGATTTTTAATGTAGAATTTCCGCTGATATAAGACAACACTATGCCTTTGGTACTCAACATCAATAGTTTATGGTAGCTGCCTATTATACTCATTCATGTGCTTGTGTGCAATAATTGACACCAATAAGTCCAGATGTTCTGATTATAGAATATATATATATATATATATATATATATATATATAGGTTTTTCGAGACAGGGTTTCTCTGTGTAGCTTTGGAGCCTATCCTGGCACTCGCTCTGGAGACCAGTCTGGCCTCAAACTCACAGAGATCTGCTTGCCTCTGCCTCCCGAGTGCTGGGATTAAAGGCGTGTGCCACCAACGCCTGACTACTAGAGTTTATATTTTGAATTACTGTGCCATAAAGTGTTCTTCGTACTAAAACTTGATTGTCTATCACTCAGTTGCCCATAATCATCCATGCTTCAAAATCATTGATGTGCATATATGACATGAAATAGTATTTCCTGTTCCTTTCACCTAGTTTCATTTCATACGTTTAGTCACCATCATGTAAATTCTTCACTGATACTAAAACTACACGATCAAGTAGCTTTGAGAAATTTCCAGTTGTGTTTTCTTCTCCTTCTGTTTGATTTGTCTTATTCTGATGTGTTAATTTTTGTTTAATCATATCTTATTTTATTATTAAGCCTTAGAATCCAGCTCTTTTTAAATGAGAAAGAGAAAGGGGGTATATCTGATGGAATGGAAGGGACATAGGTTTGTAGAGGGAAGGGAAACTAATTGGATATATTGTGTGAGCAAGAAAATTATTTGGAATAAATGAAAAAGCATCACAATTACTGTCATTATTTTTATTGTGGTATTGCTTCTTATACAAAGACTTACAGGTTTTAATGTGCCAATATCAATTCTAGACCTTGAAGTATGGCTCAGTCAGTAATACAATGATTGCCTAGTATATATGAGGCCCTGGATTCTGTGCCCTGTATGACATGGGACAAAAAGAGGCATGTGCTATACATCATCTGTTCTACACATGATATTGAAATGTCTGTTAATAGCAAGAATTATGTTGGTTTTTCATTGTTTCATCCACATGTGTAACCCATTGTGCCACACCTTTTAGGAATGTTAAATATTAGTAAAATGAGAAAGAGGCATTTCCTGGACTCTTGGTCAATAAAAAAATTGTAAAATACTTCTTAAATGCATCAATGAAATTTTTCTGTCAAATGTCAGGCAGTTAATTCTGTCATGTTGCAATTTATAGCCTATCTGCAAAAGTACTGGAATTTTGGTTAAATATATACTGATAGCAACTACTCTGATGCCAGAAAATATGCATTGTCTATAGAAAACACAAGTTAGTGGAAAGAATCTTCATTATTGTGCCACTTCTGCTAAGCACCAAGTCTGAATTACGTACTCTGTGTTTAAACCAATATTTATTATTTTGTATACATAAACTTTAGTTCTAAATTACTATATAAGAATTAAAGAACATTTATTTGACAAAATTTCCTTGGAATTGATAGAAAATAAGTTTGTTTTATTGTTTCTTTTGCATTTGAGTTGTCTCCCAAATAATAAATAAATATGATCTCCTGGGGTTGAAGATGCTTGATAAATTAGATAGGCATCCAGCATGACAGATGCTGATTTCAGAAATCTTTTGTCACTTTTTATTGGGGGCACCATCTTGCTATGTACAGTATGCTAATATGTCCTCATATGATTAGAGGAATCACTGCCAGTTATTGATGTGAACAGACATTGACTGCTAATCCCAAAGCCCAGTTGTTTAGATCATGAAATGAAAACCCCATAATTAAACCCCATATCAAATTTATAATCATATATGCACAGGGCATTCCTAAATATTCTTGCTCTGTGCATACAAGTGATTTTGGCACATGACTTTTTATGATTATTAAGATTAGAAATTCTGCTACCCGAGGGAATGAGTGTGTACCCTATTCTTTATTGTAAACTAGGAGAAGTGATAAAGTGCATGACTCTTAACATTTCTCTTCCCCAACTCTGATTAACAAGCAGATTTCAGTATTGTATAAATTTGATCACATATTTTTTTTCTAGGGAAGTAATGGATTTAGTTTTATTTTTATTGTTTTCATATATGTACATTAAAAAGATTAAAAAGTTTGCATTTGCTTGATTTCTTGTTTAAGTTACACAAGCTAATAGCAAACAGAACAACTGCAGTATACACGGAGAATACAAGTTTGACATTTGTAATGAGCTTGGGGCATTATAGCTGAATATGCTCTTAAAGATTCCCTTGTCTTGGAGGAATACGTGAGCTTCATCATAAGTGCCAACTGTGATAGTATTCAACCTCAAATGAGTAAAACCATTAAGCAGTATTCTAGATGATCTTAGTTAAAGTGGTAAATACTGACTGGATTGATTAAAGTGCCTCCTTTTGCCTTAAGAGAGGTTACTGTGGTGTAATATTTCCAAATCTCATCTTGTAGTTATTGCAAGGACTTCATATTGGTGTTGAGGTATGTGCACTTGTAAATCTGAAACATGTATAAGAATTATAGAGCAGTTTAGGTCTAGAAAAGAACACCAGCCTACTGAATAAAAACTGCTTTCCCTTTCTCACTGGTGTGCCAACTAAAAGTAAATCTACTATAATAGAAAAATATACTTACATACTTATGGATGGTAAATTGTGAGCTATAACTATATTATTGATACTTTTTGATAAGCAATGGATGGCTTCCATCAGCCACAGATTATGCTAAGGAGGACCGAAAAAGCCTCCTTACAAATAAGGTCACAATAAAACCAGGAAACTTCAATGTCATAATGTCAACAATAGATAGATTATAAAGACAGAAAACCTAAGAGGAAACAGTGGACTTAAACAATGCTACAGACTGAATATATACCTACCAGAAATATAGAAAATATTCCCCTGATTGACACAATTCATATATTCTTCTCAAGTGCATGTCTAAAATTCTCCAAGATAGATTGTACATTTAGGTGACAAAATATGCCTTAACAAATTTGAAAGAATTGATATTATATCAAAATCTTTTCTAATCATAATACTATTGAGCCTGTTATTACAGGAGGAAAACTGAAAATAGTCACAAATAGGTAGAAAATAACATATACTTAGGCATGCCAATACATGAATTAGAAATTACAAAGAATCGCTTAATACAAGTAAAATTGGAAAGATACCAAAGGATTTGGGATGAAACAAAATTGGCTCTAAAAGAAGTTAATAATGATAAATATTGCATTAAGAAGAAGAAAAAACTGTTAGATGAAAGTAAGAAAAAATGTTTTATGACATTGGGATAGGTAGACATTTTGGACAAGAACCAAAAAGCATAGGAAACAGCTGGCAAAATAGACAAATGGGATTTCATCAAATTAAAAACATTCTAGACAACAAAGGAAACAATTTTGGCATGAATAGGTAACCTATCTAATGAGAGAAAATACTTGGAGAGAAAATACTTGAAAACTGTGAATTTAGTAAGTGATTAAAATCCAAAATATATAAGTTCAAACAACTATCTTTTTCTCCCTCCTTCCCTCACTCCCTTCCTTCCTTCCTTCCTTCCTTCCTTCCTTCCTTCCTTCCTTCCTTCCTTCCTTCCTTCCTCCCTCCCTTCCTCCCTCCTCCCTCCCTCCATCCCTCCTCTCTCTCTCTCTCTCTTTCTCTCTCTCTCTTTCTGACACACACACACATACACACACACACACACACACACACACACACACACACACACACACACACACACACACACGTAAAACAAAAAACTGGAAGAGAAAATAAAGAGAAAGAAAAGCTGCTGGGAAATTGCAAATCAGTTTTCTCTAAGAGTATAGCCCCTGGTAGGTCATTCATGCTCCAATGGAAGGGAATTTACAGCCCACACAAAACTGGACTTGATGAGACTCCATAAAAGGGATGTCAAACAGGTTGTGTGTGAGGAGGAATAAGTGGACCTGGGAGGATTTGGAGGAAGGGAGTGACTATGATCAACACATATTGTATGAAATTCTAGAGTAATTTATTTTTCTAAAATGAGAATTAAAAAAGGATGACCAGGAAATGTTAAAAATCAAACAATACAAATTAAAATACCAAGAGATTTAAATAGATATTTCTTAAAAGAATGCACATATGAAAATTGCCAATAATCACATAAAAATGGATTGTTATTAGTGAAATATAAATCAAAATAAGATTTGCCATCAGAAGTCACTCTCTTGCTTTCTATATCACCCTGCAATCTCTCCCTCTCACAGTCAGTCTAGATGTCATTCACCATAAGTCCCCATTGAGAATCCAAACAATTTGAGGCTTGAAGCCATAGAATTGTTAGGAAATAAATCATTTTTTTCCATGAAGCAATCAGTTTAGGTGTATGCTCTAGCAACGGAAGTATTCTAATATAATGCTGTTCACATCTGTAACTTACATAACAATAAGGTACTCTGAATTTCTTCCCAATTCCTTTTTCAGTCATAGAAGGACAATAGTGTAAAAGTGGAATCATCAAATACTAGGAATTGCAATTGTCTCAACTTGATTTCAAATGATATCTCTACTTTCCTTTCATATAGAATGACCTCCTTTCTCTCTGCTTGTTACATTGTGTTTTTCCCTTTGGTCATATAAATCCTTCTGTGGTAATAAACAGAAGTTTTCATGTACTATTTATTTCTCCACAGATAATTCTCTTTCAGTAAAAAAAATATATTGTTGATGTCTTGGTTTTGGATAATGAATTGGTGTGTTCTTCCCTGGATGAGACTGTTTCTACAACTACCTCTGTGTAGGACTGAGGCCTGGTGTGCTATCACTTGTCCATATCACCATGTCTGTTGCTGTTCTCACTCAGTTCACATTCTTCAGAAACGTTGGTGGGACTTTATGGGTGTTAAGTTCTGATGTTACAAGGAGACACAATTTCATAACAAACTTTCAAATACTCTGTTTCTTAAATTGTTTTGGTAGCTCTTCTTCTATGTTCCATGACCCTTAATTGTGGGAGTTGTTTTGTAGATGTAGCTGTAGTTGTTTTGTAGACTGGCCTACATAATGCTAAATTTAGATTTATTATGGCTTTCTGTAGTGGTCTCTGTTGCATAGAAAAGTTTTCTTAGTGATGGGTAACATAAAGACTGAAAATGTTGTATTTAAGAATATATAAGAGATCAGATAGATAGCTGGTTGATAGATATAGATAGGTAGATACATACATGCATATAACAATTAATGAAAAAAGAACATGAATTCTCAAAAGAGCACAACAAGGGATATACTTGAAGTTTTGGGGGGAAGAAAGAAAGGGAAAATTGTATAATTATAATCTCACATTAAAAATAATAAAAAATTAACTATTACTGCTACTTTAGTAGTACAGCACTTGTATGAGTGAGACCCTTAGTACTGCCAATACATAAATAAATAAAAATAGACATGTCAGTTTTAATATAAAAAGTTCCCTGTTTAGAGTGTGCTTTTTTCCTAAACTAATGGTTATTTTTCTAAGAGGTAATGATTCACACGAATCCTTTTAAAGTTCTATAATTCTGTTTGTGAAATGGGTGGCATAAATAAATGTCTCACACCATAGTGCCACTTGAAATAACCAGCATTCCACCTGGAAGCTGAAATGTTCAATTGTTTAAACATCTATCTCTTGGAGTTAAACAGTGATGATTCTTTAAGCTGTTATCCTAGGATAATTAATATATGCCTCCTAATAATTGCATGCTTTCAAAACAACTTTTTGATATGCCCAATTTTTCATAGATTATATTGGGTTAAGCAGACATTCTAATAGTGTGGTAATTCTCGGATGCCTCCACTTTTTTGGATTCTGCTTCTAGAGGCTATGAAGTAAGAGTGAGGGTGACTGTCACCTTGTAAGAGTAGGTGCCTGCAATTGTCAAATAAGGTTTGAGCCCTGTACTCAGTTTTTGAAAAAGCAACACCAAGTTTGTATGGAGGACACTTTGTTTTTGCTAACTCATATGGTGGAAACTGTAGCTTCCTGTCTCCCAAATGCCATGACACCAGTCATCTGGAATGGGCACTTTTACTTTTAAGTATGTATATATCTGTGTGAGTTTCTGTGGGTTTGTGCATATAAGTGAATGTAGATGTCAGAAAAAGGCATTTGATCTCGAGGAGCTAAAGCTCTAGGTAGATGTGAGACATCATATATAGCTGCCGAGAGCCAAACTGCTATTCTCTGGAAGAGTAACAAATGTTTGTAACTGTTGAACTGTCTATCTCTACAGATGCTAGTTGGGGATGTTAATTGTAGTTGTTGGATTGAGGATTCCCCTGTCACTAGCTTAGTCATCATCCAAGAACTCTCTGGTATCCCTAAGAATTCAAGCAATCTCATCAAAGTGTTGCTCTCACATGATTTGTTATTGTTGGGTTAGTTTTATTTTGAAACTTCTATTCCATATAAAGGTATATAAATTTTAGACATGATTTTTTATTTTAAAACAATCTGTTCTCATTTTACATACCAATCCCAATTCTCCCTCCCCTCCTCTTGTTCTCCCCACCTTACTCTCACCCTAACCCATCCACTCCCCAGAAAGAGTAAGGCTTCCCAGCCCTCACAGGATATTTAAATCGATTTTTCTCTACAGTCCTCCTGTCTTGGAGAGTATCACTTTGGGGTATGTTTGTTCAATGGAAATAATATTTCATATTTTAAGAATAAAGGCATATATTTTTCAGTCTGTGAACAATATTTCCTTATGAGTCTTTGCTTGGAGAGTTCATACTCCTAACATATCAAACAAACTTTCAGAACTAAGTGGAAACATTTTTTTCTCTAAGTCTCAGTTATACCATTACACACATTCTACATGTCTGGGAATTCAATAACAGTTCTTCTAGATTCTTCTAACCAACAACAGTTGGGAGAGGAGTACAAACAAATGGCAAAAAGCTGTCAGCGCAATACTATTCCTCACAATTTGTCATCTTGTGCTTAGCATGCAATATGTGTTAAATTAAACACCTTGTATGATGAGATATTCTCATTTTAAGACAAATTTTTCTGTTTTTTACTATCCATAATTTTCCAAAATAATTAATTTATGTCATGTAAGATAAAGAAAGACATATACAGTTCTTGAGTGTTGATGTATTTTCTGTATATATCTGTTTGTATTTTATTCAATGCCTGAAAAATTTCCTGGCCTGTTTTTATGTTACCTGTTTTTTTCCCGGAGTTACTCACAATGTATTAGTATGATCACCAGAGATTATCAGTATTTTTAGAAGTATTTTAAATTCCCACAATTTCTTCATGAGTGTGTTTTTTAATTTGCATCTCTCCCATTTCATTGGTTCTCTAATCATCCATATTGAATTTGCTCATCATTAACATCTTTCATATGTAAATCATTGAAATTCATGTGTTAATGCTAATGTCGATGATGTATTATGAGTCTGATTATTGTGTATTGTTTTCAGATGGTAATTTTTCCTGGCCTTTAGTTATTTTGTTGAACAACATATATAGAAGGCATTAACAACAGTTAAAAAGGCTTTTGGCATGGTAATAAAAATATGTTAATATGACTAAAATGATGCTGTTTAATGTATGTTGTAGCTATAAGTGTTCGAAATTTCAGCTACTTATATTTTCCTTATTTTTGTCTCCTTCATTGACTTTCGGTTTCATTAACAAATCCGTAGTTTATATCTCTCTTAGTTGTAATCTTTTTGTTTTAGTACAATTATTATCTGGTGGTGATAAAATATAGCCAAGAAAATCTTCCATCATCTTGCTATTAAATTAACCTTTTTACTATACTCATTTCAATCGGTTGTGATTTTACAATTTTTTAAGATTTTTATTGTATTCATTTGTTTCCTCTTGCCTCCTTGGATGAAACAGGGAAGTTAGGGTAATCATGAGTCGAAGTATCTTTCTCCCTGGCAAGAGAAAATGCAGATGAAGGCTTTTACCCAAGAGAATAGTTCTCACTATGGTGAACTAGGAGTATTTTGTACTGATTTCTCTGCCTCTATTATGAAGCAAATATACTTTCTTAATTCTTTACCAAGAAAATGTAGTGGGTTTGTTAGAGTCAAAGTGAAAGTGTGGGTGTGCAAATGAGATTGCCAATTTAGTCTACTGTTACCCTCTAGTAGTTTGATAAAGTAACCATTAAAGTGTTTCAATTAGATTCTGGCTTCAGCCAAAGCTGCTGTAAAAATAACACAATTTGTTCTGTACCCTGTGGATGGATCTATTCTACAGATTGTAAAATAGCAGATTGCACTGCCATTTAGATTCTGCTAGGGACTTGAGCAAAGTCCCTAGCTTTCACGTTCCGTTCACTTGTTTTTCTTATTTTGAAAATGTTAGTCATGACTGTGAGAACTGAAAACAGAAGTCCCAAATATTCACCGTAGTAATAGTAACTAACAATTTATTTATCCATAGGTAGAGTTTATAGGAAAGAGTAAACATATTTATTTGACAAAAGACAATTTTGTTCCTACACCTGGCATATCCTTATTTTTCTCAAGAGATGATCACACTGTCAATTGAATTACCCCTTGGAAGATCATACCATTTGAATGTCAACATAAAACTAATTAAAAAGTTACTACCACCCTTGATATCTATCTCTTTTGTTTTAAGTAATCAAGCATCAGGGGAGTTATTCAATTTATTAAATGACAGTGAAAAACAATGGCTGTCTGTGTACACTTTCACACCAGTGTGAAATACCTTAATCAAAATCATCTAAAATGAGGTTTGGGCATTCATAGAATACAGCAAGAAGATGAGAGTTCAGCATGCCATACACTTCACAAGGTGTCTGGACAACATGGGCAAAGAAACAGTAAGTAGTTGGAAGCATATCTTAATCTGCATTTTTGTTGCATATGAAAGAGGGGCTTTCTTATGTATTTCTGTGAAATGGGTGATTATATAATATTTTCCTAAATTTAGGTATCAAAATTATCCCAATGCTTTTCATTAAATGGTATTCTTTTATCACTGGTTTGAAATACTACTTAATGATTTTTTAACTTGTATCCACTGTTTTATGGGTGTATGTCAATGAAACACTGCTTTAATCAGTGTTGCTTTACAGTACATGTTCAGCAAAGTATTTCACCACTTCACCTTATGTCTTACTTGTTAATTAAACAGGATATTTCCATACATTGGCCACTTACATCATGAGGTTTTGAATGAGTCCTTCATCTTAAGAAAACATTAGGTGTCTATCTTCCTAATTATGTGCTAGGGTTTTCTTTAAAAAAATCCATAAGTAAAACTTTTAAATCATTTCACATATATTCTAGTCAAGGGCAACTGATGTACCAGTATTCTTAAAGAGCATGAAAGTCCCCAGATCTTTGTGGTTTATCTTAATTATTCTCACATATTCAAATGAGTTCAAATTATTGATTAGCTTAAGAATGGCAACTAAGGTATTTTGAATGTGTATTCTTCATTTGTAACATACATGAGAGATAGAAACTGTCTGTGATTCCTCTGCACACAATGCCATCTGTTTATAACTCCCAGGACTGCTGAAGCCACCTTTTATACAGCAAAGAGTTGGAGCCAATACTCAATACTGCAGAGAAGAGAGATGGAGAGAGATTGGGACCTTGAGGGCATTGGTAAAATACCAACTCAATCTAATAGTAATCCTGATAAATGGATTTCAAGATACTTGATAAAAATGTAACAGTTATTTGGTCTAGTTTTCTGTCTTGATAAGATGGGAAGATCATAGATAATCCATTACCTTTTAAACATTTAGCTCAGTTTGCTACTTTCTTTTTGTTTCTTTTAAGATCCAATTGTGTTTATAATTGGCTATGTGTTATGTTGACTTACATGGTAAGAATTTATATAATCAGCCTGCCTCCATGTACAGGACTTGGTAAGCTTGGGCTAGTTTCCAGCCAGACTTCCTATGCCCTTCCCCGAAACACCTGAAGTCTGGGGAGTGCTCAAGGGGCAAATCCCATCTGGGCAGGATCCAGCCCACCCAGAGACTGCCTGGGCCCCAATACCAGTCCAGAGTCCACCCATAGGAAGAGGAGAGATATCAGATTATTGGACCTGTTTGTACCCACCAGAAGGGAACCTTGGTCGAATACCCACCAGGAGAAGAAAAGAATCCCTCTACACCCACTGGAAGAAGGAATGGATAGAAGACAATATAAAAACACATTTAACAACAGAAAAAACAATATGACACCACCGGAGTCTAGGGAATCTACACCATGCCAACCTGAACATCACAATGCAGATGAAGCAGAAGAGGATGACCTTAAAAATATCTTCATGAAAATGATAGAGGGCCTCAAAGAGGACATGAGAAAATCCCTTAAAGAAATGGAAGAAAAAAAACACACAAAAATACTAGAAATCGACAAATCTCTTAGGGAAAGCCAAGAAAGTGCAATCAAACAGCTGAAGGAAACAATTCAGACATTTCAAGACCTGAAACTTAAAATAGAGACAATAAAGAAAACACAAACTGAGGGAATGCTAGATGTAGAAAAGCTGAGTAAACAATCAGGAACTACAGATGCAAGCATAACCAACAGAATGCAAGAGATGGACGAGAGATTCTCAGGAGTTGAAGAGACACTAGGAGAAAGAGACTCATCAACAAAAGGAAATCGTAAGTCCAACAAATCCCTAACACAAAATATCCAGGAAATATGGGACACTGTGAAAAGACCAAACCTAAGAATAATAGGTATAGAAGTAGGTGAAGAAACTCAACTCACAGGTGCAGATATCATATTAAACAAAATCATAGAAGAAAACTTTCCCAACCTAAAGAAAGACATCCCAATGAAAGTACAAGAAGCCTACAGAACAGCAAATAGAGTGGACCACAAAAGAAAGTCACCTCGTCACATAATAATTAAAACACCAAACTTACATAATAAAGAAAGAATATTAAGAGCAGCAAAGGAAAAAGGCTAAGTAACATATAAAGGCAAACCTATCAGAATTACACCTGACTCTTCCATGGAAACTCTGAAAGCCAGAAGGTCCTGATTAGATGTTCTACCTACACTAAGAGACCATGGATGCCAGCCCAGACTACAATATCCAGCAAAGCTTTCAATCATTATTAGTGGAGATAACAAGATATTCTAACAAAACCAGATTTAAACAATCTACCAATCCAGCACTACAGAAAGTTCTAGAAACAAATTCCAACCCAAGGAAGTTAAATACAACCATAAAATCATAGGCTATAGACAATCCCAATTTACCAGCAGCCAAAAGAAAACGGGGTGGAAAACCACACACAGTTCCACCAACAACACCAAATCCAAAGCAAATACAAATGAATGATCGATGGTCATTAATATACCTAAATATTAATGGTCTTAATTCAAGTATAAAAACACCAGGCTAGCAGAATGGATAAGAAGACCGAATCCATCCTTCTACTTCATACAAGAAACATACCTCAACTTCAAAGACAGATGGCACCTCAGAGTAAAGGGTTGAGAAAACATTTTCCAGTTAAATGGACACAAGAAACAAATTAGGGTAGCAATCCTAATAAATAACAAACTAGGCTTTAAACTAAAATCTATCAAAAGAGATGAAGGAGGTAATTTCTTATTCATCACAGGAGAAATCCATCAGGATGAAGTCTTCATTCTGTGCACCTGTGCCCCATATACAAAGGCATCCACATTTGTAAAAGAAGCATTACTAAAACTCAAATCATACATAAAACCTCACTCACTTAGAGTGGGAGACATCAACACCCCACTCTCAACACTAGACAGGAACAACAGACAGAAACTTAACAACGAAAAAATTGAACTAATAGAAATTATGGTTCAATTGGGTTTAACAGAAACCTATAGAACATTCCATCCAAACATAGAATATACCATCTACTAAGTGCCATATGGAACCTTCTCTAAAATCGACCACATATTTGGCAACATAGCAAACCTCAACAGGTATAAAAAAATTAAAATAACCCCTGTATCTTATTAGACAACCATGCTTTGAAGTTAGAATTCAACAACAACATAAATTGCAGAAAACCAACAAACTCATGAAAATTGATTAATGCCCAATTGCAACATCCCTGGGTCAAGGAAAAAATGAAGACTTTCTAGAATTAAATGATAATGAGGACTCAACGTACTCAAACTTATGGAACACTTTGAAAGCAGTGCTAAGAGGAAAGTTCATAGCACTAAGTGCCTACATGAAGAAACTGCAGAATAGTCACATTAAAGAATTAACAGCTCAACTGAAAGAGCTAGAACACAAATAAGTCAATGCACCCAGGAGGAGTAGATGCCAGGAAATAATCAAATCGAGGGCTGAAATCAATAAAACAGAAACTAGGAAAACATTACAAAGACTCAATAAAACAAAGAGTTGGTTCTTTAAGAAAATCAACAAGATAGACAAACCTTTATACGAACTTTCCAAACAGCAGAGAGTGAACATGCAAACTAATAAAATCAGAAATGAAAAAGGGGAACATAACAACAGACATTGAGGAAATCCAGAAAATCATCAGGTCATACTTTGAAAACCTGTATTCCCCAAAAATGAAAATCTAAAGGAAAATGGACAATTTTCTGGATAGATTTCACTTACTAAAATTGAATCAAGAACAGATAAGCAATTTAAACAGACCAACAACTCCTAATGAAATAGAAACAGTCATCAAAGGTCTCCAAACCAAAAAAAAAAAAAAAAAGCCCAGGGCCAGATGGCTCCAGTGCAGAATTCTACTAGAAATTCAAAGAATAGGTAACACCAATTCTCCTCAAAGTATTCCACACAATAGAAGCAGAAGGGTCATTGCCAAACTCCTTTTATGAGGCTTCAATAATCTTGGTGCCCAAGCCACACAAAGGCACAACTAAGAAAGAGAACTACAGACCAATATTGTTCATGAACTTTGATGTAAAATTACTCAATAAAATACTGGCAAATCGATCCAAGAACACATTAGAGAAATCATCCACCAAGATCAATTAGGTTTCATCCCTGAGATGCAAGGATGGTTCAAAATATGAAAATCCATCAATGTAATCCACCATATAAACAGAATGAGAAAGAAAATCCCCATGATCATCTCACTAGTTGCTGAAAAGACCTTTGACAAAATCCAACACCCCTTCATGATAAAAGTCTTGGATAGATCAGGAATAACAGGAACATAACTGAACATAACAAAAACAATATACAGCAAGCTGACAGCCAACATCAAACTAAATATAAACTCAATGCAATTACTCTAAAATCAGGGATATGACAAGGCTGTTCATTCTCTCTATATCTCTTCAATATTGTACTTGAAGTTCTAGCTAGAGCAATAAGAAAGCAAAAGGAGATCAAGGGGATACCAATTGGAAAGGAAGAAGTCAAACTTGCACCATTTGCAGATATTTTGATAGTTTACATAAGTGACCCGAGACACTCCACCAGGGAACTTCTACAGCTGATAAACAGCTTCATCAAAGTGGCAGGATATAAGATTAACTCAAAAAAATTGGCAGCCCTACTATATACAGATGATAAATGCAATAAGAAAGAAATCAGAGAAACACCACCCTTTACATTTGCCACAAACAACATAAAAAACCTTGGGAAAACTCTCACCAAGAAAGTGAAAGACTTGTAAAGTAAGAATTTTGAGTCTTTAAAGAAAGAAATTAAAGAAGATACCAGAAATTTGAAGGATCTCCCATGTTCTTGGGTACGTAGGATCAACATAGTAAAAATGACAATCTTGCCAAAAGCGATCTACAGAATCAAGGAAATCTCAATCAAAATCCTAGGACAATTCTTCACAGAATTTGAAAGAAAAATTCTCAACTTTATATGGAAACACAAAAGACCTGAGATACCCAAAACAACCCTGTCCAATAAAGGAACTTCTGGAGGCATCACCATCCCTGACTTCAAGCTCTATTATAGAGCCATAGTTCTGAAAAGAGCTTGGTATTGGCACAAAAATAGACAGGTAGACCAATTGAAAACACTGATATTAACCCACAAACTTATTAACACCTTTTTTGACAAAGAAGCTACATTTATACAAATGGGAAAAAGAAAGCATCTTCTACTAATAGTGCTGGCATAATTGGATGCTGGCATGTAGAAGACTGCAGACAGATCCATGGCTATCACCATGCACAAAACTTAAGTCCAAATGGATCAAAGACCTCAGCATAAATCCAGCCACACTGAACCTCTTAGAAGAGAAGGTTGGTGGTACCCTAGAACAAATTGGCACAACAGATTGCTTCCTGAACATAACACCAGTAGCACAAACCCTAAGATTGCTGATTAATAAATGGGACCTCCTGAAACTGAGAAGCTTCTGTAAGGCAAAGGACACAGCCAGACAAAAACGGCAGTGCACAGACTAGGAAAAGATATTCATCAACCCCACATATGACAGAGGGCAGATTTCCAAAATACACAAAATATATAAAGAACTCAAGAAGCTAGTTTCCAAAACACCAAATAATCCAATTAAAAAGTGGAGTACAGAACTAAATAGAGAATTCTCAATAGAGGAATCTAAAATGGCTGAAATACACATAAGAAAGTGCTCAACATCCTTAGCCATCAGGGAAGGGTAAATGAAAACAACTGTAAGATACCATCTTACACCTCTCAGAATGGCTAAAATCAAAAACAACATTGACAGTTTATGCTGGAGAGGTTGTGGAGAAAGTTGAACACTCCCCCACTCCTGGTGGGAGTGCCAACTGGTACAGCCACTTTGGAAATCAATATGGTGTTTCCTCAGGAAAATGGGAATCAATTGACCACAAGATGCAGCAATTCCACTCTTAGCATATACCCAAAAGAAGCACATTCATACAACAAGGATATCTGTTCAACTATGTTCATAGCAGCATTGTTTTTTAATAGCCAGAACCTGGAAGCAACCTAGATGCCCCTCAATTGAGGCATGGATGGAGAAAATGTGGTATATTTACACAATGGAGTACTATTAAGTGGAAATAAAAAAAACAATGGAATCTTGAAATTCACAGGCAAATGGATGGAACTAGAAGAAACCATCCTGAGTGAGGTAACCCAGTCACAAAAAGACAAACATGGTATGTATTTACTCATATATGGATATTAGACATAGATCAAAGGATTACCAGCCTACAATTCACACTACCAAAGAAGCTAGTAAACAAAGAGGACCCAAAGAGAGACATACATGGTCCCCCAGAGAAGGGGAATGGGACAAGATCTCCTAAGCTAGTGGGGATCATGGGGGGGGGGAGAGGGAGTTAGAAGAAACAGAAAGGAAGAAGGGGAGGGGAGAGGAAGACAGGAGGGAGCAGGAAGTCAGGGGAGGAATGAAGGAGAGCAAGAAAAGGGATACCATCATAGAGGAAGCCATTATAGTTTTAAAGATAATTCTGAAACTAGGGAGATGTCCAGAGGTATACAAGGTCACCCCAACTAACAATTTCCACAGTAGTTGAGAGGCTACCTTAAAATCCCTTCTCTGATAATGTGATTGATGACTACCTTATATGCCACCCTATTGCCTCCATCCAGTAGCTGATGGAAGCAAAAACAAACATTCACAGCTAAACACTGAGCTAATCTCTGGAATCCAGTTGAAGAGAGAAAGGAGTGATGAGCAAAGGGGTCAAGACCAGGCTGGAGAAACCCACAGAAACAGCTGACCTAAACAAGGATTGCTCATGGACCCCATGGAAACCAGCATAGGACTGTTCCTTACCACCTGAAGGAGGAAGTCAGTTTGGAGGTCTGGACAATATAGCGGGCCACTGGTAGTGGATCAGTATTTATCCCTGGTACACAAGTGAAATTTGGGAGCCCTCTCCTCATAGAGGGATACTTTCATAGCCTCGACACACTGGGTAGGGTCTAGGCCCTGCTCCAAGTGATATGACAGACTTTGAAGATCCCTCATGAAGGCCTCACCTTCCCTGGGTAGCACAAAGGGATTGGGATGGGGACAGGGGAGGAGCAGATGGACAGGGAACTCAGATTGATATGTAAAAGAAGCTTGTTTCTAATTTAAATGAAAAAAGAAAGTAAAGAATGTATATAATCAGATAGAATATTATTTTTAATAATGTAAAGCAGAAAAAGGATATGTATTTGATGTGACCTCAATGAGAGGAAAAAGACATAAACTACTAAATTCCTCTTCAGGGCCTTTACATGAGCACAAAGTTTAAATAGAAAGCAAGAAATATGCATAATTTACCAATTGGTTAAGATGTGATCCCTTGAACATTATTTTCCCATGTCCTAATCTCTCCTGAAAGGTCATCTTACAAATTGCAAATATGTCTCCATGAGACAAGTTGTCTCTCAGGCTGCCAACATAGCTCAGCCAAAAAGAATATTCATAAAACTTCTGGCCTGTCATGTGAAGGACTTAGAAAGAATCATACCTATATACACAAGAAGAGAAAAACTAAATGAAATGAACCTTCACAATCTTCTTGGTCAACAACAAACTGAAATCAGAGGACAAGTTGTTGCCACCAAACCTGACAAGACAGAAAGGAAGTTATAAAAAATAACAAATTACCACAAAAGAAATTGATATTAGTGCAGGGGTTGGGGGGCTGTAACTGATGAGTTGACAAGTTTGAAGGTTAAAGACACTAGGGTACATAGTTTTATTGTTCTTTCAAATATTTTCCTGAGTTTTACCTCTGGAAACCCTTATAGGTTCTCACAGAAATATTAATGAAAAACTACCCTCATATTTTCATCCAGAATACAAGACAAGTAGATATTTTTACATTTTTCCAAAATGTTCTCTCTTCCTAAGAAGGTCTTCTCTCAAAATGAAGGCATTTTACCCAAATATAGGATCTGGAGCTTTGCCAGATGCCAACTAATCTGGGAGAAAACTAAGTAAACAACAAAATATCCAATCCTTCCTAAGCAGGGTTGGAAAACAAGAAGTGTTTGTGAAGATCACAGCCCAGGCACCCATATTACATAATTCATAAACTGAGATCTTATTATAGTAAAATAGAATGCTGCCTCTTCAACACACAAAGACACACACACACACACACACACACACACACACACACACACACACACACACACACACACACACACCCTTGCCACAGTACCAGAAGAGCTCATGTATAAAAACAGGAAAACATTACAAAAACTGCATGTTTGAGTCTTATTTAATAAGTCTCTTAGATATAGTTTGGTTACTCCCACAAGCTTTGTGCCCCCATTGCACTACCATGTATCGCAGGCTGGATACCATTGTAGATCAGTCTATTAGTAATTTGTGTATAGGAAGGCTCCTAATTTTTATGTGCTAATTTTGTGTTCTGTAACTTTGCTGAAAGTATCTTTCAGCTGTATGAGTTTCCTGGTGGAAATTTTAGGGTCACATGCATATGATTGTATCATTTGCACACACACACACACACACACACACACACACACACACACACACACACACACACACACACATATATACACACACACTTTGGCATCTTCCCTTTGTATCCTCTTGATCTCCTTCAGTTGCCTTATTGTTTGGCTCAAACTTCAAGTATTATATTGAATAGGTGTAGACAGAGGGGACAGCCTTGTCTTATCCCTGATTTTAGCGTGATTACTTTGAGAGTTCTCTCCATTTAGTTTGATGTTGGCTGTGGTCTTTCTGTAAATCACCTCTATTCTTTTGAGGCATGTCCCTTTTATCTCGGTTTTTGCGAGGACTTTTATTATGAAGGGGTGTTGGATTTTGCCTATGGTCTTTTCTGATCATATAGATGATCATGTGATTTTTCTTTCAGCTTGTTTATGCTTGCTGATTATTATACTATTATACTTACTGATTATTGTACACTGAAAATCCCTGCATCTCTGTGATGAATCCTACTTGATTGTGGTAGGTGATCTTTCTGATATATTCCTGGATTTGGTTTATAAGTATTTTATTGAGAATTCTAGCATGTGTGGTCATAAGGAAATTGGTCTGTAATTCTTTGTTTTTTTATGATTTAGGTAGTAACTGTGGTCTCATAAAAAGAAATCAGCAAAAATCATTCTGCTTCATTTCTTGCAATAATTTAAGAGGTATTGGCATTGATTCTCCTTTAAAAGTTTGATAGAAGTCTTCATCAAATCCATCTGGTCCTGAGGTAATCATTGAATGGGAAACTTAATTTCTGCTTCTATCACTGGGTGTTATGGATTTGTTTAAATGGATTATCTGATATATTAACTTTGTAGTCATTATATATCAAGAAAATTATCCACTTATTTTAGAAATTTCAATTTTCTGTTGTTCAGAAATTTGGTTTTTATTATTTGTGTTGAAAATAGATTTTTTTATAAAATATATTCTGATTATTGTTCTTCTTCACCCAAATAGTCCCAAGTCCTCCTCACTTCTTACCCACCCAAATACACATCCTTGTTTGCTCTCACTCTCTCTCTCTCTCTCTCTTTCATTAGAGAACAAATAGACATCTAAGAATAAAAGACATAAATAATAAAGTAAAAACAAACAAACATGAATATGACAAAAATTAAAGAGAAAAAAAGAAAAAGAAAAAGCAGAACAAGAAACATATGGATACAGACGCACACACGCGTGCGTGCGCGCGTGTACGCGTTCTCTCTCTCTTTCTCTCTCTCTCACACACACACACACACACACACACACACACACATACACACACACCTACTTTGTAGGATAAGAAGAAACAGAAAGGAAAAATGTGCCCAGGCAAAGAATTGTAAGACAGAAAAAAAAATTGAAAATACAATCCAGTTTGGTTTTGTTAGATCCATACTGCTGGGAATGTGGCCTGGGCTTGAGAGTAGTTTGTGTGCCCAATTAGACTCGCTGGGAGAAAATTAATTTTTTATTTGCAGGTGATTTTTCAATTGATGATAACTCCTAGGTTTGGGTTGCAGTCTTGTGTCTACTTCCACTGTCAGTCCTGGGGCGCCATCAAGTATAATTAACCTCTTCATGTTGAAGTTTTCCTTCTAGCACCTTTTGTGGAGCTGCATTTGTAGATATATACTGCTAAATATTGATTTTTTAGGAAGCTTTTCTTTCTCCATCTATTTTGATTAAAGGTTTTGTTGGACATAGTAGTCTAGGCTGACATATGTGGTCTCTTAGAGTTTGTCGAGAAGATCTATCTGTAAGGACCTTCTGGCTTTTAAATTCTCCACTGAACAATTGGGAGTTATTCTAGTAAGTCTGACTTATGTGTTATTTACTCTTTTTCCCTTACATCTTTTAATATAATCCCTTTGTACTGCATCTTTTGTATGTTATCTAGTGTTCTTTATTCTTCTTGTATCTTGATGGGCACCTCATAATTTTAAGCTAAGGAAATTTTCTTCCATGATTTTATTGAAAATATTTTCTGTGCTTTTCACCTGCATTTTTTTCTCCTTCCTCCATTCCTATTAGTTGTAGGTTTGGTATTTTCTGGGTTTTTTCCTCTTCTTTTTTTGCAACCAAATTGGAAATTGGCATTATCCAGTGTGTGATGATAAATACAAATCCTGACACTAAAGGATTAGAATTTTCTCGTCTTTTATTGAAAAATAGATTCTTTATTTCACACAATATATCTTGACTACAGCTTCCACTCTCTCTGTTCTTCCCAGTTCCTCCCCATCTCCCTTTCTGTCTTCATTCCCTATCTTTCTGACTCCCATTATATAAGAACAGGTTTCTAAGAGATAACAACAAAACATTTAAAGAAGTATAATAAGATAAGATAAACAAACAAACAAAAAACCAAACATCAAATTGAACTTGGATAAGGCAAACTAATGGAAGGAAAAGAGTTTTGTTCAGTTGATATACAGTAACTTATTCTCCTGGAATCCTCAAACCCCTCTAGCTCTTACACTCATTTTCTCTCTCCTCTTATGGGGTTCCCTGACCTCTGATTGGAGGGATTTGATGGAGACATCCCATTTAATGCTGAATGTTCCAAGGACTTCCATCCATCTCTCTCTCTCTCTCTCTCTCTCTCTCTCTCTCTCTCTCTCTCTCTCTCTCTCACACACACACACACACACACCACACACACACACAGAGAGAGAGAGAGAGAGAGAGAGAGAGAGAGAGAGAGAGAGAGAGAGAGAGAGAATTTAATATTTGGCTGCAGTCTCTATTTATTCCCATCTGCTTTCAGGAGGAACATTTTCTGATGATGACTGAATAAGTCACTGATCATATTTATCTTTCTTGGTTTTGGGTAACCTTGCTCAGGTAAATTTTTTTGGTTCCATCCATTTGCCTGCAATTTTCATGATGTTATTTTTTTAACAGTTGAGTAAAACTCCACTGTGTAAATATATCACATTCTCTTTATCTATCGAGGTTATTTTCACTTTCTGGCTGTGCTGTTGTAAACAGAGCAGCAATGAACATAGTAAGGAAGTGTCCCTTTGGCAGGGTGAAGCATCCTTTGGGAATATCCCCAAGAGTGGTGTAGCTGGATCTTGAGGTAGATTGATTCCCATCTTTCTGAGGAAGTGCCACACTGATGTTTGCACTCTCACTAGCAATGGCTGCTTTCCATTTTGCCCTATTCCACATTCTTGTTAACACGAGCTGTCATGTGTGTTCTTGAACTTAGACATTCTGACAGGTGTAAAATGAAGTAGATTTGGTATTTTCATAGTGTTCCATATTTCCTGAATGATGTGTACCTGTTTTTTAATTAACATTTTCTATTATTGAGACATTCATGTCCTTTATCTTGTCCTTAATGCCTAAGATTCTTTCCTCCATCTTTTTCTAACTTTCGTTTATTTATTTTCCATTTTTAAATTTAATTTAGAAACAAGATTGTTTTACAAGTCAATCTCAGTTTTCTGTCCCTCTCCTCCTCCCCTGCCCCCCACTAACAACCTACGTATTACATATCCTTTCTGCTACCCAGGGAAAGTGGGGCCTTCTATGGGGGTCTTCAGAATCTGTCAAATCCTTTGGGATGGTGCCTAGGCCCTCCCCCATGTGTCTAGGCTCAGGGAGTAACCCTCTATGTGGAATGGGTTCCCAAAGTCAATTCCTATGCTAAGAATAAGTACTGATCCACTACAAGAGGCCCCATAGATTTCCGAGGTCTCCTCACTGACACCCACATTCCGGGGGTCTGGATCAATCCCATGCTGGTTTCCCAGCTGTCAGTCTGGGGACCAGGAGCTCTCCCTTGTTCAGATCATCTGTTTATGTGGGTTTCACTACCCTGGCCTTGATCCCTTTGATCATCACTCCTCCCTCTCTGCAACTGGATTCAGTTCTGCTTTTGAGACTTGCCTCCAAGGTTTCTGTTCAAGTTCCTAATTTTTCCATTTTTTTCTCCTCTTCACTTTGGGTTTTCTTTATTGATTCTATATCTAATTTCACGACTCAAACTGTTTTCTTCATTTAATTCCATTTTTGTGTTTTCATAAGTTTCGTATCCTCTTTAATGTCCTTGAGCATAATATTAATAGTAGCTACTTTGAGGTCATTTTCTTGTGCTTAAGCTATATTGCGCTTCTCCAAGTCTACTGTAGTAGAGTTGTTGGGCTGTATTGGAGTCATAGTACCCTGCCTGTTATTATGTTTTTTCACTGGCATCTATGCATCTGTATTTGGAATGATCGTAGTTCTAAGTGCTGATATCTGGCCTTGTCTTTGTTAGGTAAGCATTCCCTTTTTTGGTTTCTGTTGCCTTCTCTGGTACTTAGGAGAGTGTGATGGCAGTAGGTTACCTGATAGGGAGTTATTCTAAGAATCTGCCAGGTATGGTCACAGGGAGTCCCAGTTAGGACATGTTTCTAGTTATTAGCAGTTGACACTAAGAAACTGGGATGGACTGCTGGGAGTGAGGGTGGGTTGAAGGGGTTCATAGGAGGGAGGAAAACTGGATTGCCACCAGGATCTGTATAGATACCTGGAAATAGGGACATAAAATAAAGAGAAGACACAGCATATAGTTGGCTACAAAACTGAGTGTAAGACTGAAGCAATGTAATCAGAAGACAGGAGGCAGAGTGAAGATCAGCTACTCCATTCCTTGCCAGGCATGACTGGTGAGTTTCTAGGGTACCAATTCCATTCATAAAGCTCTGACTAAATGCCCCTGATTGTATTATATTTTATATCATATTTCAACATAGGAATATGTGTAGGGCAATACTGAGATCATAAGGCTACCTGAACAATAGCCTTCTCTCTTTTTTCATTTTGCTGTTATCTGAGTTCCTGTCATAAATATGATTCATCAAAATTAATAATATCAAAATTTTAATAAAATAATCTTTATTCTGGAACTTGGATGATCCCAACTTGTAAGCTATATTCTGATCTACATTAATTCTAACCATTCTGTATCCTCATTTGATCCCTTTCACAGAGTTTTTAAAAATAACTAGCGAATAGTTAAGCACAGGAGAAGCTTTATTGGAATTTTCCCCATCATTTGAATCTCACTTACAAGGATTAATGAGCAAGAGATGGAAGCTTTTGTTCTAAGAATAGAGTAAATCTTAGAGCCTTTATAACAACTATTTGTTGATTTAGTAGAAATTGTGTTTCACTAGCAGGGTCATTCATCAGCATGAGGCATAAGCAGCAATGTGCACAGGAAAATCAATTTTCTGGAAGACTCAGAGCTTACCAGAACCTTACACTCTGAAGGCAAGAGATTCAGTTTGGTTGCTGACTAGTAAAAATGTAGAATAAACATGAGAATTTTAAACCAAGGCACACATTGTCGTTGCACGATGTCAAATTTTATCAGTTAAAGCAGTTTAATAGAATTTCATGGATTTATTAACCTTTTTATAGTGGGAATAAATCAGGTGGATTGTAAAAAATGGAAAATACCTTGTGCTTCAAATGGACTTTATATGTGTGAGTCATCTTCTTTCTCATCAGAGTTAGCCAGCATTTTATCTAATTATTGAATGTAAAAGCACAATATTTTATTATTCTCAAGATGGTAACACAGAAGCATAGTACAAAAATATTCATTCATTAGCATTTTGTAGTATTCCACACTCAACAATTTTATCTTTCACATGTACAATTATGGATAGTGTATATTAATTTGTCTGTTTCAAATAGTTACTACCCTTACCATAATGGGTTCTTTTTCCATGAATGTTAAATTTTTCTTTTATTTTTTGAAATCAAAATATATTTGCATCATTTCCTCTTCTCTTTGCTCTTTCTAATCCTCCCAAGTGCCTCCTTGCACTGGTAAAATTAAATAAATATCAAGCGGAGCTCTATAGATCTGATAGGAGCAGTCAAGATCAGTGACTGCCATGAAAATCTCTTATATGTCCTTATTAAATAATGAGTCACTTGGGAAGACATTTGGAGGGAAAAGGTCAATTTTTTTTATTGAGACACTTGGATAGAGTATGAAAATAACTATTTAGGAATCATTCATTCCACAGTCTTTCTGAGGGCTGATACTATATTGTCTTACTTGGATATTGATCATGTAATATTTATTATCTGGAAGTATTGGAAACAACTTAGCTTGAAAGGCATAATTAGACTACAGAGCATTTTGCATTGACAAGCCATACCCTGAAAAATAAATCACACACTTGTAGTACAGTTTCTCTTATAACTTTAAAAACAATAAAACTGAGCCTTCAAAAAGTAAGAAACCCAACCATGCTAGCCATGCAGCAGGTTGAGATGAAGGGCTATGTGCTGAGCTGTGGTGATATCTTGCTTATAGGCCTTAGTAATATCAGCCAGGAATATTTTTCTAACATTACAGGTGGTTTCTGTGGATGGCAGTATAGAAGATCAAGTGTCAAAGGTTAATAGTGCTATTTAAATTTTTGAATGTTCTTGACTGTCCTAAGCAAAAAGAGGATAGAAGTTACAATTTCTAATTGCAGTGTAATTATCTATGAAACTGTGTGCATCATCCAGGAAGTGCTACCTTTTAAAGCTGAATTCTATTCTGCTGACTTTCACTTTTACTAGAGAAACTGCTTTGGATTCTTCATGGCTTTAATGTAATCAATGTACTTAAACAATAGTACTCTCTTTGCCTCTGAGATAGTCAAGCTACTAGTTCTTCCCATTTCATCCTAAAATTTAGGTATTTTCACCCAGGTCACTGCCAATACCACAGAACAGGGAATAAACTTCAGTTCCTGTTCCCATTGTGGCTTGCATTCTTTGCTCTTTGAATACCTTTCTGAAATGGATTAGGTGGAGACAGATAAGCTTCTCTAAAAGTAAGATAAATTAAACCTCTATGAGATATGAAAATTATTGATAATTAAAGTACATGTGGTGGCAGCAATACAACCAGAACCATCACTTCAAAGAATTACAAAATTAACTTACAACAAAGTTCTGTGCTGAATACCAAACAAAATATTCCCTGAGACAGGAAATATTGGCTGTAGAGAGGAAATAGGGAAATGAAGATGGATGGCTAAATCTCATAAGTACTTTGCAAAACTCAATCCACCAGTTAAGTAACCACTCTTTTATGGAATTATGAGATGTTTATGGTTCAAAATTTATTCAATACAAAGTACTTATTATTATAGTCAGCAGTGTGTGTTCATTTATGAAAAAGAATCTTCAGGGGACAATGGGTATTAAACTTAATTCTTTCAATATGAGTTTATTCAGCAAAGGGGTACATTGGTTCATTGAAGGAAATTGATATTTTATTCAGTTTAAATAGGAAATGTGGCATGTATTGCCTCTTCATATTTTGAAAAGGGTAGAATGTCAATGTAATTTATTAATGAAGTGATTATTTCTATTGTTTATTGTAGCTTTCATTTCATAAAAACCAAAGATCTTAAAGGTAAGAGCTTCTGAAATTATCACAATCAAGCAACCATAAGAAGAAACTTATTTTTATATGAAAATGATATGACATTTTATACTATAGACATAAAATTAGCTAATCAAAACTCCCTAAGCATTGGATTGTGTTCTCCAGATCTTTAGAAAATTATTATCTACATTCCTGGATTCTATCCAATATGTATTTCTCATTTGAGCAACAGAGGAAATATGTGCTTCAGTTTCATATTAATCTATTCTCACCAACAGGTGAAGCCATTTTCATAAAAATGATTTCATCATGCTATCATAATGAAGGCTCATCTCTCACTCTCAACAACTGGCAATCCTGGATTGCCAGGAAGATACTTAATGTGCAAAAATTACAGAATTTTAAACTTAATTCTAGTCCATTATCTACCTTTTTGCAAGTAAGTACCTGTCTAAGTCACATCTATATTTTTGCTAAAGAAATTAAAACATTGTTATATATCCCAATTATTATTTTGATCAATAATAATGCTAGAAATTACTCAAATGTTTATTTTTAAATTTTGTGCACATTTTATTAGTTCTTTTAGAATCTCAAAATATTTTTATCTTATTCATTACATCTCCCGACTCCTCCCAGATCCACCCCATTCCACTCAGCTTTGTGTATGTTTATTTATTTATTCATACTTTATAATAACCATCTAGTTCATTTTGTCCTACGCATACACTATTGGATATATTACCTTCCATTGGAGCTTGGTTGACCTACCAGGGGCCACAACTTTAACGAAAACAGACAAAGGCCCAGGGACCATTAAGGAATGGGGGACAGATGATTCTAAGAACCAGAGAATCAGTGATTCTAGTGTGAAATTGTGTCTCTTAGTTACATCTGAAGTCATGAGCATGGCCACCCAAATGTGAGCTCAGAAGGAAGAATGACACCAACAAACATACAGTAAAAAATGGACAGAGAAAGCAAGAGTGTCAGGCAACTGAGTAAAGCTGAGAGCAGAAAAGGAAGTTCTCCCTAGGAAAAAAGCACAAAAATTGGTTGCCTATTGCCAAACAGTTGGCCCTGGAAATATACATACAAATAATATTATGTGGATTGAAAAGTTGATATATAAGATCAATTACGACTGATGGTTTGAAGGTGAGCAAGAGGGTTTGTGGGGGAGTTAGGGAGGGAAAAGTAAGAGAGAAATAGGGTAATAGAATTACATCTCAAGAGTAAATATGAAAGAAAAGGAAAACTGACTCTCCCTCTCCCAGCCACTAACAGTTACCAATAGCTATGATTTAGGAGTGGGACTTTATTTCCACTTCACTTTCCATACTGAAAATTTGTCTGAAATGAGCTTGTGCAGGTCGACTGCATTGTGTTGCAATTGCTGTTAGTTCATATGCACAGCTGCCCCAATGTATCTGGAAAATGCTGTTTCCTCGTAGACATCCACCCCTGTTCTACAATGACAAATGAAACTAAAGAGCTATAAAAATAAGAAATAAAAATGGCTGAGAAACATTTATTTTAGAAGTTCAAAATCCTTAACCATCAGACTAATGAAAATTAAAACAAATTTGAAATTTCATCTTATTGCAGCCATAATAGGCAAGATAAAAACTTGTCCCAACTACAATAAATTCTAGCATGGGTGTAGCAAAAATAGGACACTTTTTAATAGTTGAGAGTGCGAACAGACATATTCACTATGGAGATCAGTGGGGAAGTGATGGGGGAGGTCCTTCTGTGTATATGTTTATCTTATTGGTTGTTGAATAAAGCACTGTTAGCCAATAAGGGAGCAAGATAGGTGGGACTAAGAGTCAAGGAGAATTCTGGGAAACGTAGGAAAGAGAAGTCTGGTTATCCAGGCAGGAAGTGACATAGCAGGCAGATTCAGAATTTAAGCAAGGACAAGCAGGAAGTGGTTCTTATTCTCTTGCTCTTCCTCCTGCTCTCTTCTCTGTAGAGCCACAGTATGATCTCGGCAAGAGAACATTCCTGCAGCTGGGGTCAGATAAGATAATTCTTCATGGTTGATAATTAAGACTGAACTAGCAAGTAAGAAATCCTAGTCAATTGGCCAGCAGCATTATAAACTAATATAAGACTCTGTGTGTTATCCTGGACACCCACGTGGTGGTGAAGGACTTGTTCTTACAGGGATGTTCCTCAAAAATATAAAATTAGATCTTCTGCATGATGTAGCTATTCAACTCTTGGGCTCATACTCTATCTGCTCATTCATTTTCACTTATGTTGTATTCTATTTGCAATAGGCAGAGAATGGAAACAGCCTTCCAGTCCATCAACTGATGAATAAATACTGAAAATGTGGCACATTAACACAATTAAATATTATTCATATGTTAACAAAAATGAAATTCACAGGAAAAGGATAGAGCTGGAGAAAAACATTCTGAGTGAGTTAATTCAGGCTGAGAAAGACACATATTACAGATTTTCTGTCATGTGTGGATGTTAGCTCTGAGTCTTCAAGAATATATGTTTTACTGAAAATACATAGAGAGGTCAGGAAATTAATAAATGACTATGGAGAGTTTCTTTCAAGGGAGAGTGTATAGAATGCATTGGAATAAAAGGATAACATTCAAAGAATATTTATTATATTCATGTATGAATGTGTGTCTAGGTATATTGTTTATATTTGTGTGGGTGCCCACAAAAAACAAAAAAGGTGTCAGATCTTCTAGAACTGTATGTCAGGTGAAAAGGCATCAAACTTTTTTAATTGCTGGCCTGTCTTCCCAGGCTTTGTTTTAGATTTATTTCATTTTTTAGAAGTTTCTAGTTATTTCTCTTTTATTCTAAAGAAATACATTTATTTATTTGTTTGTTTATTTTACATTCTGGCTGCAATTCCCCCTCCTCTCTTCCTAATTCCTCTCCCTCACCCCAGACTGTTCCCACCCCCCCAATTCAATCCCCTTCTCAGTTTCTGAGAAGGTCTCCCACGAGTATCAGCAAAACATGGCATACCAAGTTGCAGTAAAACTAAGCACCTCATGTATTAAGTCTAATCAAGGCAACTGAGCTTGAGGAACAGGGTCCCAAAAGTCAGTGGAAGAGTCAGAGGCAGCCCCTGCTCCCACTGTTAGGAGTCTCACAAGAAGACCAAGCTACACAATTGTAACATATATGCAAAGTGCTTAGGTTAGTCCCAAACAGACTCTCTGATTGTCGGTTCAGTCTCTGTGAGCCCCTGTGAGCTCAGGTTAGTTGATTCTGTGAGTTTTCTTCTGGTTTCCTTGACCTCTCAGGCTCCTACAATCCATTGTCCCCCTCTTCTGCAGGATTTCTGAACTCCTTCTAATGTTCAGCTCTGGGTTTGTGTCTGTTTCCACTAGCTGCAGGATGAAGCCTCTCTGAAAACAATTGAGCTAGGCACCAATCTGCTCACAGGAGATGACCAGTTCAGGCTACATATCCACTATTACTAGAAGTCTTAGTTGGGGTCATCCTAATAGAGTCCCTTCCACCAAGTGTGGTGATAATTTTTATATGAGCTAATAAACCTGAAGATCAGAATGCAGAAGTAAGCCACTAGTTAGCCACACACCTAGGTGAGAGATAAGCTACTAGTTAAGCACACACCTAAGCCACTAGCTAGTCATACAGGCAGGCAGTGGTGGCCAAACCTTTAATCCCAGCACTGGGGAGACAGAGGCAGATGGATCTCTGTGAGTTCATGGCCAGCCTGGGCTACTTGAGAATGAATCACTCTAAAAGAGAAAAAGAGCTCACACCTTTGATCCCGGCATTTGGAATGGCATGTTTTTATTCCCACCACAAGATGAATGTAAGGCAGGAGGAGACAGGAGCAGGGGGTCTGAGATTTGGTGGAGACAATGTGGTCGAATTTAATCTGATGATTCCTAGAGACAGGATCACCCTTTCAGTCTGAGGTCGAGGTAAGAGCTAGTGCCTATCTGCTATGATTTTCTGATCTTCAGCTTTAACCCAAATGTCTCTCTCTGGGATTTTATTGTTTGTGCTACCACCAAGTTTTTACCTGCTTCTGAAATGTCCTGTCCATGAGTCTCTTTCAGTACTCTCCCCCTCTTTTCCACCCCAACTTCATCACTCATGTTCCCATCCCCACAACACCTTAATACACTCACAAAATCTCTTATATTTTATTTCTTTATTAATATGTTCTTACTAGAGTTACTTATGTTTGATTCGCTGAGGATTTTATATAATGTATTCCGTTTATATTCATCATCCTAAGCTCATCCACAATCCACCCCCACTAATCCACTCACCAATCATGGAATTTACTTTGTGTTGTTCAAATATTTCTCATATGTGGTCTTCCCTGGAGTTAATTCAACATATCAGGTTCACACTTTTGAAGAAAATTGACTCTTACTTTCCTAGAAGCTACCCAATGCCAGTAGCTTCCTAACTATGTGGCATAGATGTGGAGAACAGGGAACACTTATTCACTGCTGGTATAAGTCCAAACAGATAAATACAGTGTGGGAATCAGTGTGTTGTTTCTTTGAAACACTAGAAATAGATCTTAAATATAATCCGGCTATAACATTCTTGGACACATATACAAGAGATATTTACAGAGATATTTGCCCATCCATGTTCATTGATGTTCTATTTACAATATGGCAATGATTCATTTCTTTTATCAAGGTCACTTTGTATCTCCAGCAAAAGGTAGGCTTTATTTCTTCATTCCTTAGTTCCTTATTCTAAAATTATTGTTGTTAAACTTCACCCAAATGAACATTAATAAACAATGAAACTAAGGAATTGAAAATAATTTTCATGTTGTTTTACCCAACTGTTTTAATTTTGTACACAACCACAAAAGGAAAAAGAGGGACTGAATCGGTCCCTGAGGACCAAGGGACCCTGACTCTGCTGAGATCGCTGGGCTATTCCATCTTCCACATAGTGCATCGGCAGATTGAATCAGGCCCTGAGGACCAAGCAACCCAAAGTCTGCTGACATCTGTGACCAAGTCATGGTCTTCCCCATCTGGAGATCAAGTGCCTCAGAGCTGCCTGCACCCACTTTGAGACCCATCAGAATATCGGACCCAATTACACCCACCTGAAGAAAAACCCGGACCCATACACACCAAGAAAGGAAGAGACACCACCTGCACCCACTGGAAGAAGAAATGGGAAGATGAAAATGTAAGAACACATCCAACAACAGGAAAACCAATATGATACCACCAGAGTCTATAGACTCTATACCAGCAAGATATGAACATCCCAACACAGATGAAGCAGAAGAGAGCAACATTAAAAACAACTTCAGACAATAGATACCCTAATAGAGGAAATCAGAAACTCCTTCAGAGAAATAGAAGAAAAGGCAACCAAAAGATGCAAGAAGTAAAAGAAAGCCAAGAAAATACAATTAAATAGCTGAAGGAAACAGTTCAGGACCTGAAAACTGGAATAGAGACGATAAAGAAAACAAAAACTAAGGAATGCTGGAAGTGGAAAAGTGGGGTAAACAATCAGGAACCACAGATGCAAGCATAACCAACAGAATACAAGAGATGGAAGACAGATTCTCAGACACTGAAGATAAACTAGAGGAAATAAATTCATCAAGCAAAGAAAATCTTAAGTCCAACAAATGCTTAACATAAAATATCCAGGAAATATGGGACAATATGAAAAGACCAAACTAAAGGATAATAGGTATAGAAGTAGGTGAAGAAACCCAATTCAAAGGTGCAGAAAACATATTCATCATAATCATAGAAGAAAACTTTCTCAACCCAGAGAAAGACATGCCAATGACAGTACAAGAAGCCTACAGAACACCAAATAGAGTGGACCACAAAAGAAAGTCCCCTTGTCACATAATAAATAAGACACCAAACTTACAGAATAAAGAAAGAATATTAAGAGCAGCAAAGGAAAAAGGCCAAGTAACATATAAAGGCAAACCTATCAGAATTACAACCTTCTGCTGCATATAAGAAAATCTCAAATTCAAAGACAAACATTACCTCAGAGAAAAGGGTTGGGATAAGATATTCCAATCAAATGGACACAAGAAACAAGCTGGGGTAGCTATCCTAGTATCTAACAAGTTAGACTTCAAACTAAAATCAATCAAAAGAGATGAAGGTCATTTCATACTCATCACAGGAAAAATCCATCAGGAAGAAGTCTCAATTCTAAGCATCTATGCCCCAAATACAAAGGCACCAACATTCATAAAAGAAACATTATTAAAACTCAAATCACAAATAAGGCCTCGCACAGTTATAGTGGAGACTTCAACACCCCACTCTCACCACTGGACAGGACCAGCAAACAGAAACTTAACAAAGAGACACAGGAAATAACAGAAGTTATGACCCAGTTGGGATTAACAGACATCTATAGAATTTTCCATCCAAATATAAAAGAACATACCTTCTTTTCAGCATCACATGGAACCTTCTCAAAAATAGACCACATACTTGGAAAAATATCAAACCTCAATAGGTACAAAAAAATGAAATAACCCCCAGTGTCTTATCAGACCACCATGCTTTAAACTTAGAATTCAAAAAGAAAACAAAATGCAAAAAACCAACCAACTCATGGAAATTGACTAACATGCAATTCACCATTCCTGGGTCAAGGAAGAAATAAAGAAAGAAATTAAAGACTTCCTAGAATTCAATGAAAAATGAAGACACAACATACCCAAACTCATGGGACACTTTGAAAGCAGTACTAAGAGGAAAGTTCATAGCTCTAGTGCTCACATGAAGAAACTAGAGAATAGTCACACCAGAGAGGTTACATCACAGCTGAAAGCTCTAGAACAAATGGAAGAAAATTCACCCCAGAGGTGTAGACTCCAGGGCAGGGGAGGAGGGGAGGATGAGGAACCTGGGATTCATGGAAAATAAATTTCTATCTAAAAAAAGGAGAAAAAAAGAAAAAGAGGTGAGTTAGAAACTCATGTGATGAGTAATGCATGGCTCATTGATTGCCATTGCTCTGTGACAAATGTTTTACTTTGAGAAGATGCATGAGAATGGTAGTTTATTACATTAGACATGATACTTTCTGATATGTTATTACCTGATTTCCAAGTTCCATTATTTTGTTTACCTACAGAAACAATCCCCAAAGCATTGGCACCACTTGCCCAACTCTGAATATCTACCAAAACAAAACACCTTCTAGCATAAATATTTAAGTTCTAGCATTTCAACAGGATCTTCTTTAGCTGAAATAGTCACTAACAAATCTCGCTTTCTTCATTACATATTACTTATAAGGTGCAGAAAGTAACATTTTATTTATTTATAAGGTGTCTTTCAACAATTATATGTATCGATCTCAAGTCCCGAAATAAATACTAAAAATTTGATAGACACAAAAACATGTGCCATCTTCTGAGGTAGGAAAATGAGTAAAATGCAGTCTTTTCTTCAAATTATTTGTCCATAGTAGTGCAAGATGCAGACAAATAATAATGACTCAGCTTTCACTGCGCTGCATAAGAGGCATGACACTTGCCCCACAACAGGGTTAGATGCAGCTATGCATCATTCTCATAATCATAATATTTCATTATAAATAATTACCAAGAAAATGTGCTCAATGTTGAAATATACCATCTTTACTTTTGCTTGCGTGTTTATCCAAAGTACCTACTTTACAGATTAAAAAACTTGGAAGTTTTTGGTTGTGAGCCTAGCCTTTAACGACTGAGCTATCCCTCCAGCCTGAAACATGTTCATAGCATCATTGTTTGTAATAGTCAGAACCTGGAAGCAACCTAGATGCCCCTCAACTGAAGAATGGATAGAGAAAATGTGGTACATTTACACAATGGAGTACTACTCAGCTGAAAGCAATGGACTCTTGAAATTCGAAGGCAAATGGAAGGAACTAGAAGAAACCATCCTGAGTGAGGTAACCCAGTCAGAAAAAGACAAACATGGGGCTGAAGAGATAGCTCAGAGGTTAAGAGCACTGATTGCTCTTCCAGGGGTCCTGAGTTCAATTCCCAGCAACCACATGGTGGCTCACAACCATCTGTAATGAGATCTGGTGTCCTCTTCTTCATGTAAGTGTACATGCAGGCAGAACACTGTATACATAATAAATAAAAATAGAAAAAATCTTTAAAAAAAGAAAAAGACAAACATGGTATGTACTCACTCATATATGAATTTTAGACATAGAACAAAGATTACCAGCCTACAGTCCTCTTCGCCAAAGGAACTAGGAAACAAGAAGGGCTCTAAGAGAAAATGCATGGTCCCCAGAGAAAGGGAAGGGTCAGGATCTCCTAAGCTCATTGGGAGCATGAGGGTAGGGAAGAGGGAGCTGGGAGAATGAGAGCAGAAGAGGGGAGAGGAGAAAATGGAGAAACAGAAAGGTTGAGTTGGGGCAAGAATAGAGCAGGATGAGAGATATCATAAGAGAGGGAGCCATTATAGGTTTGAGGAGAGATCTGGCAATAGGGAGATTTCCAGAGATCTACAAGGATGTTACCAACTGACAATCTAGGCAGTGGTGGAGAGGCTACCTTAAATGCCCTTCCCCTGTAATGAGACTGATAACTACTGTATATGCCATCCTTGAGCCCTCAGCCAGTGGCTGATGGAAGCAGAGACAGACACCCACAGCTATACACTGAACTGAACTCTGGAACCCAGTTGCAGAGAGGGAGGAGTGAAGATCAAGGAGGATGGGGACCAGGCTGGTGAATCCCACAGCAACAGCTGACCTGAACAAGGCGGAGCACATTGCCCTCAGTCTGCTGTCTGAGAGGCCATCACGGGACTGATCCAGACCCCTGAACATGGATGTCAATGAGGAGGCCTGGGCACCCTATGGGGCCTCTGGTAGTGGATCACTATTTTTCCCTGGTGTAAGAAGGGACTTCAAGCCGGGCGTTGGTGCTGCATGCCTTTAATCCCAGCACTCAGGAGGCATAGGCAGGTGGGTCTTTGTGAGTTCAAGGACAGCCTGGTCTCCAGATCGAGTTCCAGGAAAGGCTCCAAAGCTATAAAAAAAAAAGAAGGGACTTCGAGATCCCATCCCACTTGAAGGGATGCTCTTTTGGCCTGGACACATGGGGGAGGACCTAGGCCCTGCCCAGGATCATGTTGTGGAATTTGGGGAGCCACTGTGGAAGGCCCTACACTCCATGTGGAGCACAGGGGGAGGGAGACAGGGTTGGTTGTGGGTTGGGGGGGGAGGTGGGGAGAGGGAGAAGGTATTGACATGTGAAATTATAATTTTGTAAAATTAAATAAAAAACAGAAAAAAACCTTGAATTTAGAATTTGTAAGAAACTTCCCAATCTATCTTGAGTTTCTTCACACTAGAATATAAACATTTCAAGGAAAGGGATCCTATCATCAATCTTTTCTTCCCATAGAGATTTATTGGACTTCACAAGCAATAATAATTAAAATATACAAATGAACTGGAAATAAAACTGATCTCTCTGTAGTTAAGGAAAACCTCAATGTTTATACCTTTGGAGGCCAGAAAACATCATCAGATCCCTTGGAACGTAGGCAATTAGTTTTCTTGAAATATCATGAGTGTGACAGCATTTAGCCACAATTATGAAGCCTATGTGTTTGTATAATATTTCAGCAGTGCCAGCATGATAGCACCTGATCCTTAATCATAAATAACATTCTCTACTACTTCAAAATGCCACTAAGATCAAACATATATTTGTTTTTAAAGCATCTTATACACTTTATTTCATAGAAAACAAATAATTGCCTTCAAGGCAATTCATTTATAGAGATGAAGTCTTTGAATAATTACAGTCAGTATTAATTTGGAGGCATAATATTACATCTCACTAATAGGCATACATATTTTTAAACACTTGCTGTATTTTCAAACCACTTGGAAGAGATAATATAACAGTCCTTCATGTGTGTACATACATAAAACCTGGCAAAATATTGTTTGTACAATTTCTCATATGATCCTAAATATATATGATTCTCTTTTTCCAACATACATATATAACTGGTTCAGCCATGGTCACTCTGTAGTACATGACAAACAGAACGCTGAATTAAGGAATATAACACTCAATCCTAATTTTCATTACATCAAGCCTCTCCTCTCTTCTCTGAGAAAACACCTCTTTAGAAAGACTAGGATATATTTTAATTTCTTTTCCCCCATTAAACTTTACATTTCCTCCTGTCTCTTAAGTTATGATCTCTGTCATTATCTATACCATCCACAATTTTATGCTTCTCCTGCCCTAGTAAAAACACAGTATTTGTCACAGATAAATTTATAACAGAGTTTTTTATTAGCATACATAAGAAGTGACAAAAATGAACAGACATAAATGTAAACACCATCCAGAAGAGATAATATAATGTAAACCATATGTGTCAATTTTGTATTTGTAGTAAGTTCACTTAAAAATTAAAATTTTAGTTAGTAATTTAGTGTATTCAAATATTACAATTTCATTATGGAAAATATACCATGTGTTATGAAATAAAATTTAATAACGATATTTTAAATTTTACCTTACTAAAATTATTCAATCTGGCATTTTACATTTTTACCACATACTAATTTTGATTAGCGATATTTCATATCTGTCCTATTAGACAACTGAACCTATAACTTTAACTGGACTGTTTTAAATAGGACTATAATACCTAAATGTTGGTATTAATTGGAAAAGGCATGAACATAATTTTGAGCCTTGTAGGTATGAAAGATAATACAAAGTTGCCCTAAAACAATCTAAAGCAGTATTTCATAACTTCAGTACCGTTTTTGTACTGGACACTTTTGTGTTGTTGGGTTATCTTTTGCATTATAGGATTGTAAAAATATTCCTGGCTCCTGCCCGAAACATGTCAGTTTGATCCCCTCTCATCTATGACAACCAAAATCTCTCCAGAAGGTACCATATATCCTCGAAGAATGGAAGTAATGCCACCAGTGGTGGAGAAACAGTGATCTAAATGATGCTTCCAAGAAAAGATTTTTGGACTCAAGTAGTATGATACACCTAAAGTGAGAATTTGCAGGAACTGATCTGTAGATGCCACTTTTCCATTCCATTGTTAATGTGCACATTTGGGAGAAATGGATAGGAAGAGGAGTATTATTTTCCCCTATTCTAAGGATTTGCTGTTCCCTAGGGCAATGATTTGGAGTCAAGACGAAATTCATTAGGTTTTCTTTCTTCAAAGTTTAGAGAGGATATTCTTGAACTTCTATAAGGAGGGGAAAGTAAGTGAAAGAAACAAAGAAAGAGAACACATGTTTCAAAGAAAATTAATTTAACAATTTGGGGAAAATAGATATGCATTTTTCAAAGAGTCAATTGCAAAAATTTATAGGCACATATTCATACATGTTGCATGTGTGTCATATGCCATTCCAAAAAAACTATTAATCAGCTTTTAAAGACCTACAAAATTTCTACTTTCCTCTCTATTAAAAAATTACCTTTAAAAACTTCTAGTTGAACAGATAATCAGCCATCCAGATACCATTACAATCTATTGAATATCAAGGTCCATACCAAGTGATGCATTTATTCATGTTGATCTTCTCAAATACTGTGCTCTTCCTATTATTTTTCACTAATTTAAGTTTAGTATACATTTAACATTCTGCTGTAGCTCTTGCTCATCTTTAAAGATATCATCACTGATTTAATCAAAGTGTAGTGATCAAGGGCTTGCTTTATGATGAGTCGAATTAATTATTAAGCTATAAATAGATATTTTGTTTTACTGGTTATGTATATTCATACTAAGAAAAATCTTGAGGGCAATGGCTATAATACATTCTTCAGAACACAAAATACATAGCCCTCTAGATAGTACCCAGCAACATGTTACAGGTTGATTTCTCTGAGAAGCAGATTGTTAGTTGGAATTTAGTGAGATGGCTGGAGTGTAATGCAGGTGCAAGAACCTCAAACAACCCCACAGGGAACTCTAGAGCTAGAATAGCCCTCACTGGGCTGAAATTGCCAGACTTTCATAAACCTGCATGATGTTATTTAATATGGAATTCTCCTAACAGTATAACCTTGGGCTGTCCTTAAAGGGGCTGAATGTACTGCCAGCAGCAAGAAAAACAAATCTTTCCTTGAAGGGGGTATCTAAATGACATTTTCCCACAGCTTTCAAAGAAAGAGCTACATAAATAATGTTTAGTGTGTATGGAATGCTAGAAAACGTTGCAGTGATGCTATCTAACAGAAGAATGTATCAGGGAGCTTGGCTGGTCAATCCAGCTCATCGGGCTTACTTAGAGCTACTCAGATGAGTTTTGTAAAAAATTCCCATTCCAAGATAAAATGGTGATTAAGGTAGTGATGTATGGCAAATTATTCTATCGAGGAATATAGATGACTGTACTTTTGAAGATCTACAGGGCATGTTATATTATCAATCAGATCTTGAGACTAATACCACATAGAAGTTCTAACTCACAGTTTTAGATGTCATTATCTTTTTATTGCAAACAGTATCTACACATATTTTTAAATAAATCTGCATTTACGCATGAAGACTGTCTTTGGAAATGATGGAATTTCTCCAAAAACAGCTGGGGATCCATTTTCATAAATGTTGTCTAAAAATACTATACCTCACTGTCTAATTAGAACAACTATCAAAGAATCCTGATGCATAGTAAGGCATCATCTAGAACCTGTTGCCATGTCTCATTGATGAAAGTGACACAAACAACTGTCAACAGTGCACATCTTACAAGACCTTCAGTTACCAGAACAGATTAAGCCAGACACCTAGCAAACTTCAAGAGTTGCATTCTCTACCCTTGTCTTCTCAGGTTCACTAGGATCAGAGATCACATACCATTCTTATATCCATCCTGTACTACAAGAGCAAGCAAATAATACTTTTGAAAACCTGCTTATGAAAATTTGTCATTAACTGTATTATAAGGCTCATGATTTCTTGACAATTAAAAAACATTTTATCAACACAGTGTAATAAAATAAATAAAATATTGTCAATCTTCATATTTTCTCAGTGGCCCTCAGCTCTTAGATTAATGTAGTAAGTACCACATACCTATATCCTAAATTGAGGAGCTGTTATTAAGTATTTCATAGTATGATTATGTTGTGAAAAGGGGTTTTGTTGCCAACACAAGAATCAGTGCTGAGTTGATGAGAAGGCATATTTGGAAATTATGTGTTCAAAGAATCAAGCATTAAAATGAATGAAATTTCTTCCTGTGTGAGAATCTTTCCATTAAAATCCAATTTGTTATATAAATGCAATGACACAGCATTGCCCATGAATAACACAATAACACTTTCTGTAACTAGTTACACCTCTCAATTCTGTCATTTTAGGAATTTAATTTTCTCTGGAGAATTGCTAATCTCATCAGCTTTAGCCACACTCTGATGCTCAATATTTTTGCCTATAAAATTAAGTATACAGGGCCAAAATGTTTAAAGTATATTTCACCCCTTCTAGATTCAGAGCTTCTTTCTTTTAAAAAATACTATATATATATATTGTCTTTGAAAATTTCACACATTTCACAATATCTTATGCATCTTCTACCAACTCTTTACAAATCCCATCCCCAAGAAACAGCAACCCACTTCTCTCCCAACTTCATACCCTCTTTTATTATTACTATTGTTCTTGCTACTGGCTATATCTGGGCAAATTTTATCTACACACCAGACTACATGTAAATAATTTAACAGTTTTAAAGATTAAAAATTATTCCAATTTTGTTTAAAAAAGAATGTTGAGGCCAAAGGTTCATTATTCAGCAGTCATATACATATTCAATAAAAAGGATAAACACACTAAAATTTATAACTATAAAGTACAATATAAACAAAATGAGTTACTGATTTCTCTTTCTGTCAAGAAGGGCAGGAGACTAATGCTAACAGTACTGTGAAAAGTAACCCAAGATATCATTGGATTGAGAGTATCCTCAATTTCCATTGTTCAAATTGCAAGCAAATCAAAGCACTAAAAAATTGACTTCAGTTATTTTACAGAAAAAAATAAAATTAAAAAAATATTCAGTGTAGGTGAAACTTTAGGAAAATTTTGTACATGACATATTAATGATTAGGTTGTATATTAGTAAAAGAGGTCTCAAAATATAAAATGTACATATATTTCAATACAGGTTATCCATATCTAGAAAAATATCCTATAGATATTGGAATCTACAGATATAAGTAATCATTATA
The DNA here is from genome assembly GCF_003668045.3 of Cricetulus griseus. NCBI lineage: Eukaryota > Metazoa > Chordata > Mammalia > Rodentia > Cricetidae > Cricetulus > Cricetulus griseus. The sequence continues at coordinate 27,241,159 of NC_048604.1, read as the reverse complement.
TTATATTTATGAATAAACCAAACCAGAAATGTTGTTTATTAGGTAGTTCATTAAATTATAGATCTAAATGGAGGTCATAAGATATATAAAATCTTTGATGTCTCTATGTAGTAACATAAAGTTGCCCAAAACATGCTGTAAAAGACTTAGTTCTCAATGCATTTTCTATTGTATACTCCCATTTATAAATTTACAAAAGCCTTTAATATATACATACGTAGGAGAGGAATGTTACAGAACAGAGAGAGTGAGGAGGCTGCATCTGGCTCCCGCTCTCAGAGCCATTGCAGTACATTGAGCTCCATAGAGACAGTGCCGGGGCAAGTGGGAGCCGGACGGGCACTGGGCGACTCTGTGCCTCGCGGACGAAAATCAACTAAACATGGACAAACGAGATCCTAAGAAGCCAAGAGGCAAAATGTCCTCATATGCATTCTTTGTGCAAACTTGCCGAGAGGAACACAAGAAGAAACACCCGGATACTTCTGTCATCTTCTCAGAGTTCTCGAAGTAGTGCTCAGAAAGGTGGAAGACCATGTCTGCTAAAGAAAAGGGGAAATTTGAGGACATGGCAAAGGCTGACAAGGCTCGTTATGAAAGAGAAATGAAAACCTACATCTCCCCCAAAGGGGAGACCAAAAAGAAGTTCAAGGACCCCAATGCACCCAAGAGGCCTCCTTCGGCCTTCTTCTTGTTCTGTTCTGAGTATCATCCAAAAATCAAAGGAGAACGCCCAGGCTTGTCCATTGGTGATGCTGCAAAGAAACTGGGAGAGACGTGGAACAGCACTGCAGCAGAGGACAAGCAGCCCTACGAAACGAAGGCTGCCAAGCTGAAGGAGCAGTACGAAAAGGATATTGCTGATTACAGAGCTAAAGGAAAACCCGATGCAGCGAAAAGGGGGGTGGTTAAGGCAGAAAAGAGCAAGAAAAAGAAGGAAGAGGAAGATAAGGAGGAGATTGAAGAGGATGAGCAAGAGGAGGAAGAGGAAAACAAAGATGAAGAAGAAGATGATGATGGATAAATTGGTTCTAGCGCAGTTTTTTTGTCTATAAAGCATTTAACCCGCCCCCCCCCCAGTACACAACTCACTCTTTTTAAGGAAAAAAAAATGAAATGTAAGGCTGTGTAAGATTTGTTTCTAAACTGTATAGTGTCTGTTTTATGTGTCTTTAGATGGCCCTATCCTGGTGGTATTTTCAATAGCCACTAACCTTGCCTGGTACAGTCTGGGGGTTGTAAATTGGCATGGAAATTTAAAGCAAGTTCTTGTTGGTGCACAGTACAAATTAGTTATATATGGGGACGGTAGTTTTTTCCTGTTACTTTCCATCTTCATTTGTCTTTGATGCAGCTTATACAAAGATAATTGTTCTATTAACTGAATACCACTCTGTGATTGCAAAAGAAATTGCAGCTGTTTTATTGACATTCTGAATGTTTCTAAGTAAATACAAATTTTGTATTAAAAAGCATATACATATGTATATTTGAAATAGTTTTGAGGTAGTTTGGATGGTGTAATTAAATTAGTTTATGTATTCTACTATTTATATTCTGAGATTAAATTTGGACTTACCTACAATCACATGTGTCCCAATGAAATATTATAAGTTGAGGACTAGAAGAGTATATATCCCTTCTCAGGAGGAAAACATATCTTTATTGCATCCTATGGGGTAGTTTAAGATATTTGTCTCACAATGCTCATTATGAGGAGAACTTTGACTTTTTATTTGAGTTACATAGGGACAAAGTTGATTCATGCTGCAATTAAAAGAAAAAAAAACTATAGATCTGAGAAAGTTTTCCAATATATTCCCAGAACATTTCCCTAGACAATTTGTTACAGCTTTAAAGGAACTGTATTTCATGCTTGAAGTTAACTTTTCAGTAAGGATTATTGCTTACCTCGAATTTAATTATGTCTTCGAGGTAGAAACATATTTTAGTAAGCCTGAGAGTAGCTTACTAATGCATGTTAATTCCAGAAAATTGGTGATGTAAGAAAACAAACAATGCAGCCAAGGAAAGTGTTTTGTCTTTTTGTAGAACAACAAAAGGCAACAAATTGGTATCAATTCTCTTTTTTTTATATTTAACTTCTTTATTGACTATTTGGAAGTTTCATATCATGCACTCCAATTCTGCTCCCCTCCCCTCCCCTCATATCCTCCTTCATCTCTGCCATGCCCTGCCCCACAAAAGGAAACACAGTAAGCAAGCAAGCAACCACCACCAACAACAACAAAAACCACAACAGAAAAATCTCCTTTCTTCTTCTTTCCTGCCTCTCCACCACCTCTTCATTCATCCTGGTGGCAATGGATGCTTCAGTGTGCCATATAGCATACCTCTTTGTCCCTTCAGTCTTATAGGCAAATGTTCATTGCATTGAGTCTGGTTCAAATTCTCCAGTTTCTGGCACACCGCCATCACTGAATCCTCACCAGAATGCCTCTGGGATATCCTGAGATCTTGTTGGTATCATTGCACAGGACCAGTTCCTTCACAAGCTCCAGCAGGTCCTAGATGGGGTAGATGCTGGGTTGGGTCAACCCAAGGCCCCACTGTGGGCCTGGGTGGTAGCCAAGCTGGCCAGTCCAGGTCCCTGGAGACATCCACCTTGGTCAAGGGTGTGGAGTCACCTCCCTCGGGGTCAGTTAACCTTGGCCTGTGGTGAAAGTTAGGAGCCAGCTCTTTTGCTGTAGTGTCCAATGAGAAGCATGGCCAACTTTCCTAGTGCTAGAGAAAGGCAGAGCTGGATCAGCATGGCCCTCCGATTTCAACTTGCATGGTTCAACTTGCATATATATATATATATATATATATATATATTATATATATATATATATATATATTAAGTTGAACTTAATTTTTTCCATTTGTATGGGGGCAACGCACTGTATTAAATATGTAAGGTCTTAAAAAAAGAAGAAGGGATTTAAAAAAATAGAACTTCATGATATTTTCTGCAAATAAATCTCTGCATATCAAAGTAGTGTTGCTTCTGGAAGGATTCAGACATTTATGCTTGCCTGCCCCTGTCACCTGACAGAATGCACTCAGGAAGTTCCCTGGTCAACCCAAGTGCTAAGGACTCCTTTAAAAGAAAGAGATCTCCACCCACTTAGATTTTTTATCTCTCTCTTTCCTGATCTCTTTCCTTCTCTCTTTTCTGCTGTTCCCCTGGGGCAGACAAGACTTATCCTGTCTCTCTGTTCTCTTTGGTCCTCTCTCTGTATCTGTGTCTCTTTATCCATTTCCTCTTTGACTTCCCTCTACCCTCCCCTTTCTAAAAAAAAATTCTCACTAAGCTCTATGTGACTGGCATGTTTGTCCCCCACCTCTGACACCCTTGCCTGCCATGGAATCCGCCAAGCTTCACGCTTTATCCTAACAAGCACTACCTTAAACAACAGGATATCCAAAAGGAGCCTCAGTGAGAGTGCCTTATAGGTGGTGTAGCAGAAGCCAGAGGCCTCGAACCAGACCAATGACTAGTAGCAATAAACACTGGCAATTAAAGATTAATGGACTAAAGTGTAAACTGTGTAGCTCAATGGGCCACACCATAGCTTCCATGAGAAGATTCTTCTTTATAGTTTTGTTTTGTTTTGTTTTGTTTTGTTTTAAATTTGGTTTTGATTTGGGGGAGGAGGTTGCAAAGGCAGAGGTCAGATGCAAAGGAATGGGGAGATAATTGGGGTCAGAATACATGATGTGAAATCCACAAAGAATCAATAAAAGTTAAACAACAACAACAAATTTTAAAAAGTTATGGCTGACCAAGTAGAGCTAGGTCAATGTTTGCAACCTTAGGCTTTGTGGTAAATAAAACATAGCAGCATTTGAATTAAACATTTAGATTCAACTCAAATGGATTATTTCCATATCTTTTTACCAAAAAACCCCTCAAATATAAACACTAGATTTTTCAGAACATTTAACTCCTGTATTTGTATGTTACTTTGTGTACCCTTTAAAAATGTTCTGAACAATTTATATCTTATTTAAATTGAGCCCAATTTGCAAATCTTACTATTATTCAATTGTCTTGTCATTTCCTTCCTATTCCTGTGTTTCTCCTGCTATTTCTTCTTTTGAAACTCTGTCTCAATTTTCACAAGTCCTGGTTTTGCATCTCCATCTGTGTGCTGGATATAATTACGAAAATGTTCTAGTACTTTTCTCTGTTCATTCCCCTTACAACCTCATGGTTCTATTAATAAAGTTTTTCTTGTCTCTGTCATCCATGATCATCCTGAAAGAGAGATGATGCCTTTGCAGTTTAAGATGTAGGGTAACAAGGTTAGGATGGGAATAATGTAATGTAATTTGTTGAACAAGAAAACAAATACAAAAATCAGCTATGTTGACTAAATAAATGTCATGCATTCTTGGCAATTAGTGTTGTCAATATTTGAAATACTGAAAATAGCAATTCGTAGAAAATTTTCTCAAAATTCAAATCATTAAATTTCTAACAGGTATGTAATGGAAAACAATTGAACTTGTTGATTCAAAATAGTACCAAGATGACAAGATGTTGAAGCCAGCCAAATAGGTGAATGCTTTCAATCTCCATCACTTAATAAGCTGACACTGTGACTTCAAGGATACATTGTAAATCATAGACCATCAAAGCCACATAGCAAAAGCTTTTATCAGATAACACAGTTAAATGAATAAGCATTGGATAGACACAACAAGATATGATCTCCACTTTAAAAAAGGATTTGAAAATGTTTCTTTCCTTCAAATATTCCTAGGTCTTAGCATGATGAGCATTTGAGATGAGCATCATTACTGACATTCAAAAAAAAAACATGAGAAATGAAAGCAAATATAAAGTATTTTAATTTAGAATGGCCTTTCAATTCAATTAATCTTCATGGCATTAGACATTGATCTCTGATACTCAGCACATAAGGTTAAAAACTTTTGTTCAGTTTCCAGTTCAAAAGTTTTAAAAATAAAATCGATTTGTTTAGATCCAATCAAAGTGTGGTTACTACAATTTACTTTAGGTGTTTTTCTTGCTCATAGTGTTTAGGAAATTACTTATGAACTTCAAGAAAAATGTAGCTGTTTTGCTGTGTATTACTTGGCTTTTTGCCTAGAGTGAGTCTTTGGAGTTGCAAAAAGTAAAAAAAAAAAAATAATAATCATTTGATGTAATGACTTCATGAGACTATCTTTGGTACTTAAAGATATATATAATTTTTACACTGTGACCTATAACCCATGATACATTTGTTTCCAATCTACTTTTTCCCCATGTAGATACCATTTTTATTGTGATACATTTTGTGCTAATCCCTTTAGTTTCAAAGCTGTTTCTTACTCTTTGTTGGTGAGAAGATACAAAGGAGAGCATATTTCAGACTAGTGATCCTCAGAAAAAATAATATGTACTACTGATGATTTTAGAAATTTTGTACAACTCTTTTTAGTAAAGATAATGGTTGGCAATGAGCTCTAATTTCATTTAACGCTAAAGATGCAGCAAGGTGATGCACAGAAATCCAGCTGATGGTCTTATCTCTTATACAAAATTTAAATGTCTTTTTAGATTTTTAAGTCATGGTTTCTGAGACAAATATTTGAACTTTAATATCATTCTGAGCCTGGAATTTGTCCTCATGCTGAAAAATGCCAATTTGATTCACTTAATATATACCACAGTATTTTGCATAAAATCTAAATAGAAGGAATAATGTGCATTAGTTTGTAAGATGGTTAGTTTCAGTTTTCAATGTGACACAAGCTACAATCACCTGGGAATTGTGTCTCAGTAAAGGATTGTCTAGATTAAGTTGACCTGAATGGATGTCTGTGGGTGAATATTGTTCATTTATGTAAAGAGACTCAGCACACTGAGTGGGAGCACCATTACCTAGGAGACAATATAGGGGAAGAAAAATATGACCTGCAGACATGGGTCAGTGGTTAGGAATATGTACAACTCTTACAGAGGACCCCACTTTGGTTCTCAGCACCCACATCCTATAACTCAAAACCTTGCTTAGCTACAGCTACAAGGAGAGGGGAATCTGGTGCCTTTGGCCTCCCTGGGGACCTGAACTTACGTGAATACACCCACACACAAATACTCACATACACATAATTAAAATAATAAAAATAAATCTGTTAATAGAGTATATAGAATGCAAGCTGAGCATGTAAGCATGTAAATATGCAGCATTCATTTCTCTCTGATTTTGACTATGGTTATGCTGTAACTACTTGTCTATAGGTCCTATCTTTGACTTTGGCACAATAATGGGTTATAACCTGGGATTATAAGCTACCTGACTACAGGGTGATCACCATCAATAGGGAGAAGTTTGGCTACCCGAGGTGTTCTTCCTTCCTGCCAGTGTAATTCTGAATCATTCCGGAAACTACGTTCTCATTCCATCAGGAAGTGTGATGTCACATCCACAAAGAAATCTGCCAATAGTGTGCTGCCTGTTGACACCAACATTGACCCTGGCATCACCAATAGGACTCAGAAGGAGATCATTACTCTGGTAACTAGGAGAATGAACACAAAGATCACTGATCCCCGGAGCACAAATATTCTCTCTGTGTATGTGCTGCATCTCCATACTGGCCTCACGGTCCACTGTCCAGCCAATGTGGATGAGCAATCAGAGGTATCATTACAGCTCTTCCATCAACTACCACATAAGCTTTTTAGGCATCAGTTCCTGCTTCCAGGATCCTAGCCTATTTGAGTTCCTGTACTGACTTCCTTCAATGTTGAACAGCAATATGAAAATATAAGTCAAAGGAACACTTTCCTCCCTACCTTGCTTTTTGGTCATGGTGTTTGGTTGCAGTAATAGAAACCCTAATTAAGAAAAATTGCTACCAAGGGTGGGGTATTTCTCTGACAAATCCAATCATGAATTTTTGGAGGAATTTGGAAGGACTTTGGAACTTTGGGCTAGAAGAGCCATTGAGTGTTAAGAACTCTGTGGGATGATGTGTGGAAGCTTGGAGGATAAGAATGTTGAGAGCAGTGCAGAGGCTGGGGGCCAGCCTTGACAAGTTTGAGAGGGAAGTTTAAAGGCTAGTGGGGGCATTTGTTATTTAGAATGATGATTCTGTGGTTCTAGTCAGCTGGGGCTGAAAAAATCAGCTGTGATTAACAAGACACCAGAACTACTAAAGTGAAACTTCGCTTTATTGGGATTCTTGATGCTGGTCAGCTGGAGCTAAGAAATTAGTGGTGATTAAGAAGAAACCAGTATCACTGAGGTGAAATATTCTGTAAAGTGTTCCTTGACAGCGAAGAGAAGCTGTTTTCCAAAGGTGGCCAAGGTTATTCCTCAAAAGATCTCATAATCTGCTAAATGAAATTAGATAGAATATATGGGAATATATGTTAGAATTCTAGTGTTTGAAATATCTCACCCTACAATTTGAAAAATGGAAAAACAAGAATGTATGGTTGATGTGGTGCCTACCCCTGGATCACTGGCCTCTTGCGGTTCTCTTACAACTGGTCCATACTGTTATGCTGGAAAACAACTCTTAGAGACCTCATGGGGACTGGGTCCCCCTTCTTTATATATACCAAAACAGTTATCAAGTAAGAACTATAATATTTCAACCACTCTATCTTAGTGTGTTACTATAACTATCTGTCTTCAACTCCATCAAAAACCATAGAAGGATAATATATAAACTCTAGAACTGACAGAGACATCTTGCTTCCTAGACAGTCATCCAAAGTTTCTCAGTAACTTTGGGGCATCCATCTTTAGCCTATAGGCCAGAATATGTCTGGCAGACTTCTCAGCAAAGCAGCAAATTCTAAATTGTCCATCTACATTGTCAGTTTGTCTTTCATCTTTTTTTCTGAGTCCTGTAGAATGTCTGGCAGACTCTTTCATGAAGCAGGAACTCTTTAGGACTGTCATTTTTCTGTGAGTCCTGAATGTCCAGTTTATGAAGTAACAATTAAACAGTTCAGGCAGGAGCAGCTTCTTGCCCAAATGGATAGTCTTGCCATGTCAAAGGAAAACTCTGTATCAGGTTTCTTTGATGGCAATCTTCCTCTCAGATGTAATTGGTGGCCCAGGAGCAGTTGTGTCTCACTGTCAAAAAAAAAAAAAAAAAAAAAAAAAAAACCTAAACCATTTAAGTGTCATATATTCTGTAGATCTTTGAAGGGTTTGAAGTATATCTATGTATCTAGAAAACCTGATTAATATCAACAAATGAAGATTCATTCCAATGCAAAGTATCATTTCTATATCATATTCCTCTATTTTTTTAAAGTGATTGACTGTGACCACTACCATTTCTAACCAACTAAATTTAAATGAAAACAAACATTTGGTTCACTTGGGCCAGCACTTCAGGTAGTCCTGCCCAATCAAACCACACCAGTCTGGAAGGAATCCACAGCTCTTCACCCTCAGTGGAAACAAAAGCAGAAATTCCCCTCCCAAGTAACCTGTACTTTAACAACTGTTGCTCCTTCCCCAGCAATTAAATGATTTAAAGACAACACAATAGCATTCCTTTGTTAACAGTCACACATTTACTATCACACTTCATACACACATGTATGGCCACACCATACATACAGAACATACATACATCTTTTGAACAAAACTCACAAAGGAGAGGAGGAGTCAGGGGATGGCCATCCTTACCATAGCTTGGCATCTTTGGAGAGTCTAGAGTACTGCTGCATCTTTGTCCATTCCTGTATGGTCTTTTGTAGGGCCTGGGTCTATTCTTTATCTATTTGGACATATTCTACTTTCTCATCCGATGTGACAGATGATGTGGATGGCTTGTGGTGAGGGCTTGGGGAGACCGGCTGGAAGTCCAGGGCTATTTAATTTATTTTGCCACTACTCTTTTTTGGAGCTGGGTCACTGGGGACAGGGGATGGAGACACTGGGTTCTGCATAGGAACATAGTTCTCCTCACTGTCTCTGGAGTCTGTGTTGGAGATGGAATGGCAGTACTGGGAAGAGCTGGAGTTAAAGGTTTGGTTGACCCAGGACCAAGACAGGTGACAGGTGACTTGAAAGGGAGCTCATTGATGACAGTGTTGTTTCTCAGGTCAAGGGGTGCTGGCTTTGCTTTTCAGCCGGGCTTGAGGTTGCAATTGACTGGAAGTGGCTGGATCTAGCTTCCTCGGCTGGAGCCTCTATGAATAGGAAGGGCTGTGAATGGGTAGCCTAGTGGGTCAAAGTGATGGGGCACTGTGCTTATAGGGATGTCAAAACCTGGGTTTATGGGCACATAGTTGTCATCAGAGCTTGCACTGTCTGATCGACTTTTCTGGATATTTAGCAGACCAGCAGGTACTTTCTCTGCCTTGCGTTGGGTCCTTGTAGTCACTGACTGGAGGTCTTTGTTGAGGGCTGCCCAATGAGGTGTCTTGGGGTGCCGTGGTGGGGGAGCTATGGCTGAGTCCGCTAGGAGGTCTCCAAAAGCACTGTGTTGGCTTGGCTTGGGAAGGCTATAGAAGCCATGGACCTGACTTCTGACTCTGTTGATACAGTGTCTATTGCCCTGGGCAAGTTTTTGTGCAGCTATATCACTCTCCTTTTGGGTGCCCTGAGAGAAGCTTGCACTCCTCCCCTAATTTTCTGTCCTTTGGCTTGTGCATCAGTGCAAGTATTGATAATCCTGAGATACACTGGTGATCAAGGCAGGCTGGATATGGCCTGACATGGGGCAGGGGCTAGAGTGTGAAGGAGCTGAGGACTTGCATGCTCAGAGCTGCTGATCTCAGCTGGAGAAGAGCAGAGACCATGACTGACTAAAGAAAGGTTTCTTAGCCGGGCTTTGGTGGCACACACCTTTAATCCCAGCACTTGGGAGGCAGAGGCGGGTGGATCTCTGTGAGTCTGTGAGTTCCAGGCCAGCATGGTCTCCAGACTGAGTGCCAGGATAGGCTCCAAAGCTACACAGAGAAACCCTGTCTCAAAAAAAAAAGAAAGAAAAGAAAAGAAAAAGAAAGGTTTCTCAGGGAGTCTATGCTCAATTTTGTCTGACTGAAGCCTCAGATCTGGCAGATGCTCTGGACCTACCTATTCATGTCAGCCTCTGTCTCAGCCACCAGGTAGAAGGTGCACCCATTGGTCTTGAGATCAAACATAAAACTCTTTTGGAGCTCTTTTTTGTTGAAGGTCAGGCCTACATCCAACTGCTTACAGAAATTTAAGTTGATAATCTGCAGGGTTTTCTTGGAGTGTTCTTTCTTATAGTATTCTAGAACATCTGGGTCACCATTCATTGGACCGTTCTGCAGGATAAACCAGAGTTTCTTCAAAGCATAGCCCCAAAACTTTTCTCAGGAGGCGATTTCTCCAGCCAGCCTGTGCACACCACATCATTGCTGGCTGACTGGAGCCTGCTGTGGGCTCGAGTGGACAAGGGCATGGGCTGCTGGGTCAGCTGGCTGCTGGTGCACAGCTCATGGGGGAGGGATTTCTCAGATGAGTATTTCCTGTATTTCTTTAATAATTTTCTTAGCATTATTACTTAATCCAAAGTTAAAATGAAATCTTACCAGTACCTTGTCTCTTTAAACTTTCTCTGTGTGATTGACTGTGATTTCTATTCCAATCCAACTCTCTTAGGAGTTGAGGCACCCCTTTTCCAGTGCTTTTACAATCCAACTCTCTTAGGAGTTGAGGTACCTATTTTCTAGTACCTGTTGCAACCCACCCTAACAACTCATTAGGTGCAGGCCAGCCTTCGGAGGGCGATCTCTCAGTGTCCCCTTTCTTTCCCGATCTCAGTAGAACCTTCACATGTGGCTGCTCATGACCACCACTAAGTCTGAGTATTGGGAGAAAGACTGGAGATTAGGATGAATGACAAGATGCCTGGTCCACTTTCTGAGAGAATGTCTCCCACCTTTATTGTGGAGCAGTCTTTCATAAAAACTTACAAAAACCACAGTGAAGGGTTCACAACAGTATATTGATGCTAGTGTGGCAAGGTCAGGAAAACAGAAGTACTGGTGGCTATGCTGGAAAACAACTCTTAGAGACCACATGGGGGTTGTGTCCCAACAACATAGAATGAAAGAAAGATAAAAAGCCCTGAGGCAAAACATAGATGAAGAGAAACAGGTTAAATTAAGTTATAAGTGCTAGTGGGTCCTCTTTGTTTCTTAGCTCCTCTGGCAATGTGGATTGTAGACTGGTAATACTTTGCTGTATGTCTAAAAATCATACATGAGTGAGTACATACCATGTTTATCTTTTTGTGATTGGGTTACCTGACTCAGGATGGTTTCTTCTAGTTCCATCCATTTGCCAGCGAATTTCAAGATTCCATTGTTGGTTTTCTGCTGAGTAATACTCCATTGTGTAAATGTACCACATTTTCTCTATCCATTCTTCAGTTGAGGGCATCTAGGCTGCTTCCAGTTTCTGGCTATTACAAATAATGTTGATATAAACATAGTTGAGCATACATCCTTATTGTATGAATCTACATTCTTTGGGTATATGCCCAAGAGTGGAATTGCTGGATACTGAGTAAGATTGATTCCCATTTTCCTGAGCAAATGCCATACTTATTTTCAAAGTGGTAGTACAAGTTAGCACTCCCACAAGGAATGGAGGAGTGTTCCTCTTTCTCCACATCCTCTCCAACCTAGACTGTCATGGGTGTTATTGATAGTAGTAAGATGCTATCTCAGAGTGGTTTTGAGCTGCATTTCCCTGATAGCTAAGCATGTGGAGCACTTTCTCAAGTGTCTTTCAGCCATTTTAGATTCCTCTGTTGAGAATTCTCTTTTTAGTATGCACTCCACTTTTTAATTGCATTGATTGGTGTTTTGGTGGCTAGCTTCTTGACTTCATTGTATATTTTGGTGACCAGGCCTCTGTCAGATGTGGGGTTGGTGAAAATCTTTTCCCATTCAGTGGGCTGGTGTTTTGTCTTACTGACGGTGTTCTTTGCCTTACAGAAGCTTCTCAGTTTCAGGAGGTCCCATTTATTAATTGTTGATATCAATGTTTGTGCTACTGTTTTTAGGTTCAGAAAGCAGTCCCCTGTACCAACTTGTTGGAGGGTACAACCTACCTTCTCTTCTAAGAGGTTCAGTGTGGCTGAATTTATGTTGAGGTCTTTGATCCATTTGGGTTTAAGTTTTGTCCTTGCCAATAGTTATGGAACTATCTGCAATCTTCTAAATGTTCGAATCCAGTTATGCCAACATCATTTGTTGAAGATGCTTTCTTTTTCATTGTATAACTTTAGCTTCTTTGTCAAAAATCAGGTATTCATAGGTGTGTGGATTACTATCAAGGGTTTCAATCCCATTCCATTGGTCAAGGTTGGTCAAGGTGTCTATTTTTGTCCAATACCAAGCTGTTTTCAGGACTATGGCTCTATAATAGAGCTTGAAGTCAGGGATGGTGATGTCTCTGGAAGTGCCTTTATTGTACAGTGTTGTTTTGGCTACCCTGGGTATTTTTTTGTTTTTCCATATGAAGTTGAGTACTGTTCTTTCAAACTCTGTGAAGAATTGTGTTGGAATTTTGACGGGATTGCATTGAATCTGTAGATTGATTTTGGCAAGATTGCCATTTTTACTGTGTTGATTCTACCTATCCACGAGCATGGGTGACCTTTGTATTTTCTGGTATCTTTAATTTCTTTGTTTAAAGACTCAAAGTTCTTACTATACAGGTCTTTCTTGATTTTGTATTAGTATTACCCTAAGATATTTTATGTTGTTAGTTGCCATTGTAAAGGGTGATATTTCTCTGACTTCTTTCTCAGTGCATTTATCATCTGCATATAGTAGGGCTACTGATTTTATTGAGTCAATCATGTATCCTGCCACTTTGCTGAAGGTATTTATCAGTTGTAGTAGTTTCCTGGTAAAGATTTTAGGGTCACTTATATAAACTATCATATCATCCGCAAATAGTGAAAGTTTGACTTCTTCATTTCCAATTTGTATCCCTTTGATCTCCTTTTGTTGTCTTATTACTCTAGCTAGAAATTCAAGGACAATGTTTAAGAGGTATGGAGAGAGTGGACAGCCTTTTCTTACTCCTGGTTTTAGAGGGAAGGCCTTGAGTTCCTTTCCATTTAGTTTTATGTTGGCTGTTGGTTTTCTGTATATTGCTTTTATCATGTTTAGTTATGTTTCTGTTATTCCTGATCTCTCCAAGACCTTTATCATGAAGGGATGTTGGATTTTGTCAAAGGCTTTTTCAGCATCTAGTGAGATGATCATGTGGTTTTTCTTTTTCAGTTTGCTTATATGGTGGATTACATTGATGGATTTTCATGTTTTGAACCATCCCTGCATTCCTGGGATAAAGTCAGCTTGATCATGGTGGATGATTTCTCTGACGTGTTTTTGGATTCGATTTGCCAGTATTTTGTTGAATATTTTTGCATCGATGTTCATGAGGGATATTGGTCTGTGATTGTCTTTGTTCATTGTTTGCTTGTGTGGCTTGGGTACCAAGGTAATTGTAACCTCATAGAAAGAGCTTGGCAATGTCCCTTCTGCTGATATTGTGTGGAACAATTTGAGGAGTACTTGTAATAGCTCTTCTTTGAGTTTCTGGTAGAATTCTGCACTGAAGCCATCTGGCCCTGGGCTTTGGGGGGGGGGTAGACTTTTGATGACTGCTTCTATTTCATTAGTTTTTATTGATCTGTTTAAATTGTTTATCTGTTCTTGATTTAATTTTGGTAAGGGATAGCTATCCAGAAAAATCTCCATTTCCTTTAGATCTTCAAATTTTGTGGAGTACAGATTTTCAAATTAAGACCTGATGTTTCTCTGGATTTCCTCACTGTCCATTGTTAAGTCCCCCTTTTCATTTCTGATTTTGTTAATTACCATGCTCTCTCTCTGCCTTTTGGTTAATTTGGATAGAGGTTTGTCTAACTTGTTGAGTTTCTCAAAGAAGCAACTCTTTGTTTCATTGAGTCTTTGTAGCATTTTCCTAGTTTCTACTTTATTGATTTCAGCCCTCAGTTTGATTATTTCCTGGCATCTACTCCTCTGTGGAGAGTTTGCTTCCTTTTGTTCTACAGCTTTCAGTTGTGCTGTTAATTCTCTAGTGTGACTTATTCTCCAGTTCCTTCATGTGGGCATGTAGTGCTATGAACTTTCCTCTTAGCACTGCTTTCAAAGTGTCCCATAGCTTTGGGTATGTAGTGTCTTCATTCTCATTAAATTCTAGTAAGTCTTTACTTTCTTTCTTTATTTCTTCCTTGACACAGGAATGGTGGCATTGGACAGTATTCAATTTCCATGAGTTTGTAGGGTTTCTGCTATTTGTGTTGTTGTTGAATTCTAACTTTAAAGCATGGTGGTCTGATAAGATACAGAGCGTTATCCCAATTTTTTTTTGTATCAGTGTAGGTTTCCTACATTGCCCAGTATGTGGTCAATTTTAGAGAAGGTTCCATGTGTTGCTGAGAAGAATGTATATTCTTTTGTGTTTGGATGTAATCTTCTATAGATATCTGTTAAACATAATTGGGTCATAACATCTGTTAGTTCTTTTGTTTCTTTGTTAAGTTTCTGTCTGGTGGTCCTATCTAATGGTGAGATCAGGATGTTGAAGTCTCCTACTATAAGTGTGTGAGGTCTTATTTGTTATTTGAGTTTTAATAATGTTTCTTTTATGAATGTGGTTTCCTTTATATTTGGGGCATAGATCTTCAGGATTGAGACTTCATCTTGATGGACTTTTCCTGTGATAATTATGAAATGCCCTTCTTTATCTCTGTTGGTTGATTTTAGTTTGAAGTCTAATTAGTTAGATATTAGGATTGCTTCTTTCTTGGGTTCCTTTGATTGGAAAATCTTTCCCCAACCCTTTACTCTGAGGTACTGGCTGTCTTTGAAGTTGAGATGTGTTTCTTGTATGTAGCAGAAGGATGGATTCTGGCTTTGTATCCATTCTGCTAGTGTGTATCTGTTTATAAGCAAGTTAAGACCATTGACATTGAGGTATATTAATGACCATTGATTGTTGATTCTTGTTTATTTTGGATTTGTTGGTGGTGGTTATATTGTGTGTGGATCTCCCCACTTTTTGGTGTTTGGTAAAGTGGTATTATCTATTGCCTATGTTTTTTGAGCATAGTTATTGTCATTGGGTAGGAGTTTTCCTTTCAGTAATTTCCTGTAGGGCTGGATTTGTGAATATATATTGCTTGCTTAGAGTGGAAGGGGGTGCGAGGGGGGAGGAGAACAAGAGGACTGAGACAAGGGAGGAATAAATGAGGGCAAGAAAGGAGATGCCTTGATAGAGGGAGACAGTACAGGTATGGAGAGAAGTCTGGCACAGGGGGAATGTTAGGGGAAACACAGGGATGACGCCAACCAAGAATCCAAGCAGTAGTAGAGAAAATGCCATTGATACCTTTCCCCTATAATAAGATTGGTGTCGGCCTTGGTTACCATTCCTAGAGCCTTCATCCAGGAGCTGTTTGAAGCAGAAACAGGCACCCACAGCTAAGCACTGAATGATACCCCTGGCTTCCAATTGTGGAGAGGGAGGGGGGATGAACAAAGAAGCCAAGATGGTGCTGCAGAGACCTGCAAAAACAGTTTGACCTGACCTAATTAGAGCATGGAGCCCCTAGTCATAAAGCTGCAGAAACAGCATTGGACCAAAACAAGCCCTCTGAATGTGGGTACTAGCTAGTAGGCCAAGACAGTCTATGGGACCTCTAATAGTGGAGCCAGCCTTCAACCCTAGAGCACAAATGTACTTTGGCAGCCCATTCCCTATGGAGGGATACTATTGCAGCCCAGATACAGCAAGAAGGGCCTAGGACCTCCCCCAAATGATATGACAGACTTTGAAGGTCCCTAGTGGAGGGCCTCACTATCGCTAGGGAGGAGTTGGGTGATGGGTTGGGGCAGTGGGGAACATGGGAGGATGGGAGTGTGAGGCAATGGGGGATGGATATGTAAATATGAGTAGTAATTAAAGAATTTAAATGAAATATCATTAAAAAGAGTAGTGGGACAGGAATAAGATAAGACCAAACATTTATAACTAATAAGTCTCCCTTTCATGATTTGGGAGCTGGGTGACAACTTAAAAGAAAGCCTGCTACAGCACACCAATTGTGTATCTAATACCAAATTGTCTGCCCTGGAAACATACAGATACAATTACATTACACAGATTAAGCAGGTTTTATTTATATAGTTAGGAACATATATATGTCCTCATATGTGTGTAACAACAATTAATGAAACTAGAGGTTATGAATTTGAAAGAGAACAAGGTGAGATAATGTATTAGGGTTTGGAATGAGATAAGGATAGCAATAAATTATCTAATTATATTATATCTCAAATATGAATGAAAAATTTAATGTAAAGTGTAGGGTCTGTCCTTTTATTTTTGTATCCAAGACATAGTATTAATATTCACAACTGGACAATACACAGAGTAAGAGACTCAGCTCTAAATGGAGATGTGTTCATCAAATTTTTTTCCTTCAAGGAATTTTTGTGGAAGATGAGACTAAAAGCTTGCAAAAGCCAGAGGTGGTAGATAACTCTCCAAGGAAACAGTGTCTTCCAGACGAAACAGTACTGACACACATGCAAATGCACAGAGAATTGCAGCACACACAAGACCTACACTGGTTCAAGCCAGAGGGGTCCCAAATCTGAGAGAAAAGAAGTGGAAACACTCCCATAACCAAAAATCCACTTGCAATTGATAGATTTGGGCATAGGATAAATTAGTTTTCTCCAATGGAATATCACTGGATACATCAAATACACTTCAGGAGTAGTTGGCCAACACAAAGTAGATTCCATGTTTTTGCTACTTGTATACTTTTTGTTTTATTTTAGCATTTTTATTTTATTTATTTGGTTTTCTTGTTTTTTTTAATTTTTGTTTCTTGGTGGAATTTTTAAGATCCAATGAGACAGAGAGTAAGAACATGAACTTGGGTGGATAAGAAATGGGGAGAATCTGGGAAGATTTGGGAGAGGGGAAACCTGAACATAACATATGGTGTGATGCTTTTGAAAGGAAAGAAACTTAAAAATGTTTAAAATCACCAGTAATATGATTCTATACATGTATAAATATCACTTAGGGAATTCATTGCAGAAATATATGGTTTGATTCTAATTGGTAAGTATTTTTAAGAATTGGTTTAATTATTGTAGGAAGACACTGCATATTCCTGTTTATAGGTGATGAGACTAGAATCCCTGTACTGATTCATCCACTGAGTAGTGACACATGTCTTCCAATCTTTCTGTACCAACTCCTTCCACAATGTTCCCCAAGCCTAGGTGAGGGACTGATTTTTCAGATGTATCTGTTGAGACTGAGCTCTATAATCAGCATGTTAATTGGTTGTGATTTTTCTGAAATGGTCTCTGTTGCAGAGAAGATTCCTTCATGAGGGTTGAAAATTACACTTATCTGTGGGGATAAGGACAGATGGTTATAACAGGGATTATGCTGCTTTACTAAATAAGTCGTCATAGAGTCTCTTCCAATAAGCATGTCTTCACTAGCATTGAGAAGCTAGGTTTCTAGTAACAGACATGATATCCCTCTCATTGAGTGGATCAGTAGTCCAATTAGAAAGTAGTTAATTACCACCAAGATATGTTTGTCACTACTGTGCCTATAGGATTATAGGAGCATGCTGACCGTTGATGTGATTCATAGGTTTCGAAACTGACTTTGGACTCTTGACTGCCTCCCTCCTTTTAGAGATGGCATGCTGAATTCTGGTACCATGAAAGTTCATCCACATAGAGGGTGCAATAAGGTCAGTTCTATCTCAGGGGCCTCAACACTGTTTCTGAAACTCTTGGTGTCCTCATCAAGAAGGACTTAGCTTCCACTTCTAGGTTGTAAAACATGGCAGAAGAAATAAGCTGTATGTTTGTGGTATCTCTCAAACAGACCTGGCCAACAACGGGAAACACAGCTTCTCATGTCTAATATTGGGATTTTTGTTAGGTGGTCTCTGTGTCTTGGAAGGAGTGCTGTGAGCACAGATAAGAAAAGTTCTTTCACAGATAAGAAAAGTTCTTTCAATCTAGGCATAAATATTTATACAAACAATTAAGTGCATTATAGGTTTTTGAAAGTAAATATATAACAGTATGATCCCTTGCGGCTTTGTAAGCCATTCATGTTATATTACCTACCTTCTTCCACTGCATTGACCTCCTACCCTTTTACCTACAGAGCTCTGCTTTATTTTCTCTAATCAGATCAATTATATTCTGCTATTCTCCTTTGCCCTCTTCCCACCTTTTTCTTTATCTATCTCCATCTCACTTCCCTAAACTGCACTCTTTTTTCATTGCCTTGATCAAATTATTTGTACTATGATATCCATTCTTTATTTCCTCCCAACTCCCTTTCCTTCCAGTGGTTCTATTTTGCTTTCATATTGATCTACATCTGAAGGTTTGGAGGTAGGAGTCAGACATTCTTTTCCTCAATACTTCATTGGGGCCTGTAATGTTATTCTGAAAAATCTTCTGTCATTGGAATTGAGACACACTTGTGAGCAATTTATTTCTTTCCTCTTAATTAAGATTCTTCACCTTTGAGAGACTGATTTTAAAGGGGCTTGATTGAGTTCAATGTGATTTGTGACATGATCTTTCCATCCCTGGTTACTTACATTTTGTCCTAGTTTTCAGAAGATTTTAAATAAAATTTCTACCTTTGGGGCATTGTCAGGGTCTCCTTAATCATTAACAATCCAGATATTTGTTCTGTTAACATTGTCACAATTATAAGATTTCTGTTCATTCCATTTTTTCTCCTATGACTGAATATATTCAAGTGAATATAACCATGTGAGTCTGGTAAAGGTTCTCAAGAATTTATTTAGGTATAAAATAGAGGTTAAACACTCATCATTTGACACAGGACAAGCTAGAAGAAGACATTGATTCAGCTGCCTTCACCCAGTTGTTCTATCCAGGGGTGAAGAGTACCAAGCCACTTGCTCTGCTCTGACCACCTAAAAGCCTGAGCACAAGAGACCCCCCTCAGGTTAGAAACTCTAATATAGCAGACGAGACCATGCCCTAGGTGCTACAATCCACAAGATCACACAGAAATTATACAGCCATCTATCATGAGATAACTCAGAAGAATCAATGATTCTCCTGATAGATGAAACCAGAACAAAAGTTGTACCTGGCATTATAATCTTGTGAGTTAATTGGCTGTTTCTTGCTTTAGATTCTTCCCGTAGCTTATTCCTTTCTGTAACAAACTTGGGATTTACTTCCCACAGTTAAGCGTCATCTGATCATTTACTTGGAACAAATTTCTCCCGTGCATTTGGAGTTTTACTGATTGTACTCCCTAGCTAAGTGTAAATAACTGTTCTCCATTACAGGTGCTAGTTTACTGATTATATTCCTTAGCTTTGTGTGAGACCTGTTTCCCACTACCAGGTTCTTGCTCCCCTCTCCATTGCAACCGAACAGATCTGCCTTCCTGCTTATTGACAGGCATTTGATCAGTGTTTAGGGTCCAGGTAAAAAGCATCCCATATAAGACATTCTCAGGTATCCAAGGACATAGAATTACTACACATCCAAAGTTGTTGAGTCATAGCTGCTTAGATGGATAGAAAAAATAAGCATGCCCTGGTTTTACCTCACTGACAGAGATAACCTAAACTAAGCTTGCACTAAAAGATTCTCAAACTTCTAATTGTATTAACTCAAGATTTTAGCTGAGAGATTTACTGCTCCCCGTTTCCCCCAAGAAGATAAAGACAAAGGTAATCAGCCCATTTGCTCATTAATCCTCAGAGAAAAGTAAACTTTCCGGAAGGCCTGTGCTGCCACTGAGGCTAGAGCACTGGAAGGCCAGGTTTTGTTTCTTCTGCAAATTAAACTTAGACCCTCTCTTTGACCTACAGCCCTAAGCAATTGATGCTAAAAGTTTCTCCTAGAAATTTTAGTTTATTGCTCTGTGTGTAAATCTTATCTGCCTTGCTGACCCTGAGAAACTGAAGCCTTGCACTGTATTGTTAAAAAAAAAATTACTGTTGCAAATATGTATATATGCCTGTACTCCAAGAACTGGGGAGAAACAAACAAACAAAGAGATAGAGAGACATAAACAGAGAAACAGAATAGCAAGAGAGAAAGAGCAGAAGAAGAATAAAAACATGCAGAGGAGCAACTGTGTGTGACTCAATTCCTTTTTCCATCAGATTTTAGTTCCTATGCTTATTTGTAGTTCCTTTTTTGAACCCTAAGTGAAAATTTTAGAAGCTGGACTTCTAGAGTTTTTGATACTAGGGCTTGCTGCCCAAAAGTCATAGGCTAAATGGATCAAAATTTCACAACACACTTCCTACAAAAAGGCCACACCTACTTCAATGAGGTCACACCTCCTAGTAGTGCCACTCCCTTTAGGGGTTATTTTCTTTCAAACTACCACAGACTACAAGGAAACTATGTTGTCCAGACAGAGCAGTGCAGTTGCACCTGTGAACTCACAATGGCTGTAAAAGCACACATAAGATCTGTCCAATCTTGAACTATACAAAAAGGGAATGTGGGCATGAAATTTCATACCAAGTTGAGGAACTTTTATTATTGATACCCATGTAATGCTCAACTTCAATAGGATATCTATATTATATCTTCTTAATAGATTTACAGTTTTATTGGTTAATTAGTTATTCTGACTTTTGAAACAATATATTTGCACTCAGTGATGGTTAATACAGCTGGTCAAGTATACAGGATCTGAAGTCAAAAGGAGGAAAGATTTGGCATCATGTTACAAAAAAATTATCTTAATTACAGCTTAGAATCCAAGAATTCACGTCAGGGATTATCTACATGTGGTTAGTAGTCTCACGAATTTTGTAAAATTCTCATTCTTTTAAAGGTAATGTATATACGATTGCCTTTTGTAAAAGCCTTAAAAGTTTCTTCTGATGAATTTTATGATAAATTTCATTGATAATTCTTTGTTCCTGATAAGCTATATTTATCTCTATATCCTTCTGGTTCTTGGTGTAACTCTCTTTTTCCTTGTCTAGTTGGATGTTTTAAAATTCTTTGTATTTGGGGATTTGGGGATAAATTAATCAACTGAGCTACCTTATTTTCTATGTATTTTCTTCCATAGATTCCTGTAGTACATGAGCTGGTCTACTTGTTGGTTTCCTGCATTTCTCTTGGGCTACATGACTTCCTGTTACTCTTTATCATTCTCCTGGTACTTCAAATGTCTATTGTTGAAGTTTGCTGACTGAGTTTTGCTTACTCTAATAGAGTTTAAACCCCCTGTATTTGGATATTTCTGTTCACTTATTCTACTCTTTAGTTCTATAATTTCTATTATTTATATTCCATATCCTTCTGCTAGTATTCTTTTTTGGTTACATATGGCTCTATTGCCTTCTCTTGGTTTATTTTGTTTATTTATAGTTAATGCATAGTGTTAATGCAATTGTTTTATAGTGTTTATCCAGCATGATATCTCCCTTAGGTATCATCACCATAAATTAATTTTATTTTGATTTGTTTTATGCATTTAGATTTGTTGTTTAAAATTTAGAATTTTTAATGGAAAATCCAAATTCTCATGATTATTTCTGACTGTTTCAATTATAACAAAGTCCTTTATTGATTACTGAGTCTTCATTTTTTAGTTCATGAGTGTTTCTTTATCATGTATCTGGATTTGGTTAGCATCTGTATATAGCAATTACCAGCAATTACCTGTATGCATGTTTATTTTAAAATGCCTTCCTTTATCCTAACTCATTAAGCTCCAATTCAGAACTTTTGATGATTTATTTGATATCTCCTCTAAATCTTGCTTTTGACATTTGTAGAACTGTAGACTCAGTGTGACTGTCATCCTCAACATCCTCAACAACACTTCCAAGCATACTTAAGCAAGCATAATACTTAAGCAAGAGAGAAACCAGTCCTTGAAATACCTTCTAGATAATTGAAATGGTACAAATACTCTACTCTCTCACATTCAAATGTGACAATTTGGAGTTGGCCCATACATACTCCACTTACCCATATATACTATATCTCCTATATATTTGTTCGGCTCTATTCATTAAATATTTTGTGGAATGGCAAGTGACTGAACACAGGGTATGATGAAAGCTTGTCAAGTGTTCTACCATTCAAATGCATCCACAATAATTCATTAGCTCTTGAAATGTAATATATTTGGGGCTAATACCTCTTCAGATATTGTATGTCTACATGCTTAATCTTTAATAAATTCTATGACTTGTATCAGCATAGTCATTTCATTTATCATGTAGAGTAATAATATAGATGCTGAATGTTTTGCATCTTGATCCTAGTCATATGATAATGAGTGATTGAAGGACAATCCTCTAACAATATCGTTAATCTGAGTAACATATTTACAACAAATATCACACGTAATAAGCAAGGATGATTAATTTTCATGTAGAAGGAATGGGAATGGTGTCCCTTAGTAATGACAGAGTTTGAAAATGAAAAGTAATACAATAGGGCTCTCTAAAGAATGATGGAGATGTCTATACTGTCCTTATTCTAATAGTTATCAGAGTATTTTGTGGCCCTTTAATCAAAGAAAGCACATAGCCTACATTACCTAAGTCATTCTAATTCAGTCTAGTGTAATTAATTTTGATGAATAGATCGCTCAACAGTTTGCTATGGGCTATGATCTATTTTTTTAATGAGCATGACCAGGAAGTTCAAATTCACCTGAAAATAATTGTATGGAAACAATACAGTTTGATCATTTCTAACTCCTTCCAATGTCACTTACTACAACAGGGGTGAATATTGTCTTTGTCATTTACTACAGTAGAAAAGGTTCATGTGCCCTTTTGTGACATTGATGACACTATTAGAAGCAAATGATTCTTACTAAAATATGGACACAAATAACAGTTGTACAGCAATATAACTGAATCAAGAATGAAAAAGTAAAACACCCTAAGCTAGGCCTGGACTGTGAACAATTTGATGAAATTAGGGCATTATAAACAGATTTAGAAGGGCTATTTATGGTCTAATTCCAAATTAAGAAAATAATCTTTTCAAACTGACAAGTTTGTTGGCTGCTAAGGATTTCCAATAGTATAAGTAAAATGTCTCCTGGAGGGAATCTGCTCCAAACACTCCTGTTGATTCTAGTGAGTGCATTTCTTGTTACATGCAAACACACT
The DNA here is from genome assembly GCF_003668045.3 of Cricetulus griseus. Lineage (NCBI taxonomy): Eukaryota > Metazoa > Chordata > Mammalia > Rodentia > Cricetidae > Cricetulus > Cricetulus griseus. Next base: position 27,217,936 of record NC_048604.1, on the reverse strand, counting down.
GCTTATGCATCATTGCAGCCATCACCATGGGGATTACTGCAGGATGCAACAGCCAAAACTAATAGATTTCACCTGGATTTTTTGGATATTTTTAACATTGTGAATTATAACATTTTGCTTAAACCTAGTTGCTAAATTTCCTAAGAGAATGTTTCTCCAAATATCCATTCCTAGTAAAACACCTTTCTTTGTCTTACAAATGAGAAAGCAGTAGCTACGAGATGGCAGAGGCATCCATATGATGTTCCAAATTACTCATGTTATATAATATAGTACATAAAATTTTAATAGACCTCCTCAAACTCACTTACAAATGTTTTCATCTAGGAACTGGGGCTCATAGTAAATTCTGAAACCAGCATGTTTAACCTTAGGTTTATACAAGAGCACTGTGCACTAAAGGTGAAAAGTAGAAGTAAAATACCTACCATTACATTCTAGAGATTGGTTTAGGATGCTGGATCCTGGGTCTGTTTGTGCACGTTATTTGTTATCCATTTGGCAATCTTATAGTCATAGGATAACAGTTTAGTCGACAGACCTGCCATGTCCATGAGATTCCCATTTCACCTTCTCTTGAATTTAAAGCTAAACATATGTGTATTTCCATAACAAGAGCATCAACTGTAGTTTAAGTGTATTGTTCAGGAAAGTTGATAGAAGACACATGAATTTCCCATTTCCCTTTGACATTATGAGTTCCATTTTTTTCTCATGGGTTTTATTTTGTTCCCTGGCTTCCTTGTGACACATCCAAGTTTTTATCCTGCTTCTTTGCCTTGATGGTTAAGTGACTTCAGGAATGTCATGAAACAGACACAAAATTTTCCATATTACTGATATTTAAGATCTAGCTCCTATATAAACTTGTTCTTTTTCAACACTCAATGTTTCCATAATTCTGATTATAACCTAACTGAAATACTATAGTCTGCATAGCATACATTGTCCTAAAATACAAGAATATACTGCCACATTCCACATTATACTTCTTTACTGAACAATTCGGAGTAACACTGTAATGTTTTTTGTAGTTCAGAAATTTATGTATGGGAAATAGCTTCCCACTACTAATTTTATAAGTAATATAAATTGCTGCTATTTCATTTAGTATCTAGGACGTTTGGCATTCTTTTAAATGAAGATCTTACTATTTTGTAGCCCAGGGCAATGCTTTGACCTTTTCAATATTCCATAATTAGATTGGCTGCAATTCTACTTTGCCTCCTGTTTACAGTCTATGCAGCCTCTGGGAAAGGGGCAGAATGGCCAGCTGTTCACAGTTGAAAATATTTTAAAGGTCAAAGAAATAGAGCATTTTAACTGTCTATTCTAATGAAACATGTTCACCTTTTTCCATGAGAATCTAAAAAAAATAGAAATTGCATTTTCCATAAAACAAAGGTGAGATTTTGTTACATTTCTGAAAATTTTCAACTGACTTAGGTATATGTCTTGACCTTTAGACAGAATTGTATGCTTATAAAACACTTTTTGTCTGTGTCTTACTTTGCTCTTTTCACTTCCCACTCAGATCATGCCTCTTTCTTTTTCGTACTTACAAAAACTGGATACCCAAATAAAGTTTTAACAAAATCTATTGGTTTCCAAACTGTATGTTTTTGGGAGAGATGTATTTAAAATAATTCACATATTAAAATATTGGATTGGCCTATTTCAAAAGTGTTGAACATAACAATTATTTATTCTTCAAGTTTTGAAAATTGTTGAAGTGGATTTTTGTATTACCCAACAGATTTCAATGAATATCATTAAATGTTTCCTTTATGATAGAGACAATCATCTTAATATCGAGAATGACCTCTATAGAATTATAAGAGAAAATACTAATTCCTAAGGGAGGTACTGACCTCAGTATACATTGTGTAAGATATATTGTTGCTGTATGTTTCCTTTGTTTTTAACACAGCCTAATAATAAAAACATGACAGTAACTGTAATATACTTTCTTTTGAAAGGAAAGCATACAAATAACATTTACAAATAAATTATTGTGGGCAGTTTGAATAAATTGAATTTGTAAATAAAAATGTTATTGATATTAATAAAATATCTCTTTAAGAAATATTTGAGTCCTTTAGCTTTACAAAACACAGGCCAGCCCCTTTACTTTATTAACCTGGTATTTTATATTTAATAATTTTTTAAACTTATGTCTTGGCAATGATTCAAATTTGCCTTTCTTCTTTGTATATTAAAAAGGGCTTAAGAAGTTATTATTGAAAAGTTATTGGGTACCTTGCCAAGCTATGTGGATTTGAAATATTGGGAAAACAACCATTTATTTACTTCACCTCAAAAAATAACTCATAGACATTCTTGATAAGTCCATTCTGTCAAAAGATATGGGAGAATACCAGTAAAGGTTCACATTTCTAGGTGAGCTGCAGGAGAACACAGCTAATGGCATGATATTACAGTGTTATGAAATAACGTTGTGATGTGTTTATTCTATATGAAGAAATCTATTACAAACTCTATGGGTAATTACTTTCACAAAGATCACCTGTTTATATGGAGTTACAGAAGAGAGCAATCTGGAGGAATTCTGTGAAAATTCTGTAATTATAGCTACAGATTTTTCAAGTATATGTGAATACTAAAACTTCAAATTACTACTAGAACACATCTTCATGGATGGTAGAAGTGATGCACTTAAGGGTGAAAGTGCTGTGTCTGTCTTGAAGAGCTACTCTGAGAAAAGTATGTAAGTACATAAGTAATAGTTACATTTTGTAGAAGTTACCAGACTATTTTATTTTATATATTATTGTTATAATATATGGCTATGCATTCAAATAAGGTGTTGAATAAAAGAGCATAAATTGAACTTTTTTATCTAATTCAGTGAACATGCTTTCCCCATTTAGAATTATTTGCATATTGGTTTGCTATACATGTCCTTTATAATGTAGAAATATTTCCTCCTATTTATAGTATCTACAGCAATTTTATTAGGAAGGAATGTCAAATTTTCCAAAGCCTTCTGATGAATCTATTCAAATGTCCATGTCATTTCCATTCTTAATATATATTGGGTTATATTACCAATGTGAGATTATGGAGTCATCCTTGCATCCTTGAAATGAAGACAACTTAGTCAGAAATGTGATCTTTTTAATGTGTTGCTGGATTATATTTAAGAATTTGTGTTTTGTTTGCTTATTTATATCAGATGTTAAGAAGCAGAGTGTTGCTTTCTAACACTGTCTGGCTAAGACTTCACAATGCAGCCCAAACTGGCTGCAAACTTGAATCAATCCTTCAGTTTGCAAAATACTAAAATTACAGTCATGTGTTCCCACACTCAACTTCAGATTTCTGAATGTATCCTTGAAGACTTTTCATGAAAGTTCACAGAAGAAATTCCTTTATAATTTTCCTTATTGTGTGGGCTTCACTGGTTTGGTATCAAGATAGTAAGGACTTCATAGAAAGAACTTGATGACAGTTATTTCTTAGAGTAGTTTGAAGGCATTGGTGCAAATTGTCTAAGATATATTTGTTAGATCCCAGACCAAACACTCTGCACATCATACCCATCTGCACATATGCTAGCAGATTCTGCATACATGCCAAGATGACACCCTTTTTGATAGAGGTAGTATAATTATTTGGGTTCCTTCTCCCCAGTACTCCCACATTTTTAAGATCACACACTGCTTCAAAGTAAAAGGCTTTCCTCTGAAACCTATGAGAAGTGATACCAACTCTGCCACATGTGCCTGTATTCTAGAGCCTTGTCATGATGTCTTTCCATGACATTAGTATCACCACATTGGACCTTTCATTATTACACAGATTTTTTAACCTCAAACCTGAAACATTTCAATAGAAGAATTCCACAGTGAATCCATCCTCCTGGAATTTTAAAAAGTATTTTAAATTGAAAATAGATTCTTTTCTGATACAATATAAACTGATTGTAATTTCCCCTGCCTTAACTCATCCCAGTTCCTCCCCACTTAACCTACCCTACAAGTATACTCTGTTTCTGTCTCTCATTAGAAAAAGAATAGACTTCTAAGAGGTAACAACCAAACATGGCAAAATAAAATATAAGATGAATAAAAAATCATGATACCTAAGTTGATCATGGGAACCCAACAGGAGGAAAAGAGTCCAAAGAGGCACAGACCCAGTTACTCTCATAGTCAGGGGTCCCATACAAAATACAAAACTAATAGCTATAATATATACACAAAGGACCTGATGCAGACTCATGTAGACCCTGTACTTGATGCTTCTGTCTCTGTGAGCTTATATGTGCCTTGTTTTGTTGATTCAGAGTGCTGACTTCTCCTGGTGTTCTACATCCTAACTGAATCTTACAATCTTTCTGCTTCCTCTTACATGAGATCCCTGAGATTTGAGTGGAGGGATTTGATGGAGACCTTCAATTTGAACTCTCTCCACATAATGTCTGGCTGTGGGTCTCTATCTGTTCCCACCTGCTCCTGGAAGAAGCCTCTCTGATGATGACTGTATCTATAAGTATAGCAGAATATAAATAGAGAACATTTTATGATTTTTGGTCTTTTAGACCCATAGAGTTTGGTTTTACTCTAGACCTCTGGGCTAACTGGTCTCTGGTTATTGGTTACCCAAGCAGTGTCAGATTTGGACTCCTTCTCACAGAATTGGCCTTAAGTTAAATCAGATATTGGTTGGCTACTCCAACAAGCTTTGTGCCACTATTGCCCTAGGATATTTTTCAGGCAGAACGGATTGTAAGTCAAAGGTTTTGTGCCTGGATTGGTATCCACATTTCTCAGTAGCCTTAAAGCACCAGAGAGACTAGGACGTAGGGTTGAAGGTTATATTTAGGCATCAGCTCAATCGCTCCATGTTTTATGAGGCTTTTGGGGGGTGTTGTACTCAGCAATGGGGTCACACTGTCAGTTGATGGAGAACATCAACCTTTGTCTTAGCACAAGCCAGGGATTTTGGGGGGATTCCCATGGGACCCCCTATTTAGTACAATCAATTCCTGGCACTGGAAGCCTTGCCTTGCTACAAAAGATGGTCAGTTGAGACTCTGTATCCTCCACTATTAGGCATTCTCACCTGGTGTGTTCCCAGGGAATGCTTACTGACATTAGAGGCTGCGATATTGGGGTGAGTCGGCAGAAAGAAGTTTTCAGGTGTTTGTGGCCGCTTGGGAATAGTCAGCTAGGAAAGGGAGGCCACAGTAGGATTACTGCTACAAAGCTGGGAATGTTACTGGGGATGATTGGATCTCATGAACAGTAGGAAAGGTGTAGTCTGCCTTCAGCCTACTTGTTTCTTTGGAGGCATATCCCTTGGGTTAGCCAGGAATATCTGCTAGATTTGGGTTCTGAGACAAAGCATCACGTGGGAGTAGGAAGGTTAGAAGGGGAGTTCTGTGGAATCTACAAGTGATAGAAGCAAGGGGGCAGAGCAGGCTACCGTGAGTGTTTTACTGCAGAGCTGAGGATGAGATTTGAGGAACTGGATGTAGGGGAACAGAGAGAGAACAGAAGGTCTGCAGGGAGCCTACCTGGTTTGTTGGCAAGCATGACCTGTGGTTTGCTAAGGGATGCCTGTTGGAATTAGAAATAGGAAACTGCAAAGAGTAGGTGGGGCATGGTTAGGAGATGATCATCTGTGGGATCCACAGGAGATGTGGGCAGAGGGGAAGGGAGGCTGCAACTGGTGTTCTGTTGCAGCTCTAGGGACCAGACTAATGGATCAGGTCTTGGGAAACAGAGAGACATGAGCCTCCTTTGGAATTTTTATTTGGCATTTCTTTATTACACCTTTAATATCATTACTCATGGTAGATCAGTTCAGTTTATTCATATTTAAAGATTCATTGCTGAGATTTGTATATAAATTTAGTCATTTCTTCTTTTTTCCCAATTTATTTTAATAAACGTTTCCAGAAAGTTCATTTAATTATCCTCTGGATTTCAGTGGTACCTCAATATCCCCTTTGTATTTTGAATATCTATTAATTTATGCCTACTGAATATTGTCTGAATTTTCAAAAAAACAAAAACTATGTCTCATTGATCCTTTGTATCATTTGTTCTGTCAATTTTATTATTTTTCTCCAACTTGATTACTCCCTTCATTTTTTTATTTTTTCTTAAGCTTACTTTTTGATTTCTTAAGACTTTGACTTGTATCACTCAATTATTTATTTGAGCTCCCTTGGTTTTCATGTAAGCACACATAAACTTCCCCAATGAAAACAATTTCACTATATTCCAAAGGTTTTCTTTTACTTTTGTTTGATTTTGTAATTTCTTTTGAATCTCTTCAATAAATCACTTACCATTACAAAAGTTATTCACATAGTATCTTTTGTAATTCACTTTAATTTTCTTTTTTGTTTTACTTTATTTATTTTTAATAGCTCAAATTAGGAACAAGCTTGCTTCACATGTCAAACCCTTCTCCCTCTCCCTACCCTCCCCCCAACACCCCACCTGGGCCCACCCCATCCATCCACCACTCCCCAGGCAGGTTAGGGCCCTCGATGGGGGCTCCACAAAGTCCACCACATCATCCTGGGCTGGGACTAGGCTCTCCCCTATGTTTGAGGCTAAGATTGCATCCCTTCCCATGGGATGGGCTCTCAAACTCCCTTCTTACATCAGGGAAAAATACTAATCCACTACCAGGGGACCCCTAGAGTGCGGAGGCCTCCTCATTAACATCTATGTTCAGGGGTCTGGATCGGTCCAGTGCTGACCTAACCAGACAGCAGTCTGGGGTCCATGTGCTCCTCCTTGTTCAGGCCCTCTATCAGATGTGGGGTTGGGGAAGAGCTTTTCCCATTCTGTGGGCTGTCGTTTTGTCTTACTAACAGGGTCCTTTGCCTTACAGAAGCTTCTCAGTTTCAGGAGGTCCCATTTATTAACTGCAGATCTCAATGTCTGTGCCACTGGTGTAATGTTCAGGAAGTGGTCTCCTGTGTCAATTTGTTCAAGGGTATCTCCCACTTTCTCTTCTAGAAGATTCAGTGTGGCTGGATATATATACATATATATATATATATATATATATATATATATATATATATATGATCCATTTGAACTTAAGTTTTGTACATGGTGACAGATTTGGATCTATCTGCAATCTTCTGCATGTCCCAATCCAGTTGTGCTAGCACCATTTGTTGAAGATGCTATTTTTTCCATTGTATAGATTTAGCATCTTTGTCAAAATAAAGTGTTCATAGGTTTGTGAGTTAATATCAGGGTTTTTAATTGGATTCCATTGGTCTATCTGTCTATTTATGTGCCAATACCAAGCTGTTTTCAGGACTATGGCTCTATAGTAGAGCTTGAAGTCAGGGATGGTGATGCCTCCAGAAGATCCATTAAGGTACAGAGTTGTTTTGGCTATCCTGAGTTTTTTGTTTTTCCATATAAAGTTGACTATTGTTCTTTAAGGTCTGTGAAGAACTGTGTTGGGATTTTTATGGGAATTGTATTGAATCTGTAGATTACTTTTGGCAAGATTGCCATTTTTACTATGTTAATTCTACCTATCCAAGAGCATGGGAGATCTTTCCATTTTCTGGTATCTTCTTTAATTTCTTTCTTTAAAGACTCAAAGTTCTTACTATACTGGTCTTCCACTTTTTTGGTTAGTGTTACCCCAAGATATTTTATGTTGTTTGTCGATATCATGAAAGGTGATATTTCCCTGATTTCTTTCTCATTGCATTTATCATCTGCATATAGTAGGTCTACTGATATTTTGAGTTAATTTTGTATCCTACTAGATTGCTGAAGGTGTTTATCAGCTGTAGGAGTTCCCTGGCAGAGTTTCTTCCGGTCACTTATGTAGACTATCATGTTATCTGCAAATAATGGGCCAAGACTTCAATGTCTGTAGATATTGATGGTCTTGCCTCTCTTGGTAGTCTCCTCACTCAGGAGAGGTTGGGGTGGCAGAGGTGGAAGGAAGAGCAAGGTATTTCCAGACTCAAGGAGGTCCTTCCTGTCTGGGCAGGTCCATTCTCTGCAGCCAAAGACCCAGAGAGATCCTGGGGTGATGGGGACCTTGGGCAGGAATAGGGCTCAGGAGAGGTCAGGGTGGCCTAAGGGGGAAGGAAGAGTGAGGTATTTCCAGACTCATGGAGGTTCTTCCTCTCACACTTTAATTTTCTTACATCATCATCTGATTTTATATATTATAAATTATTTCACTATTTTTTTAATTTTAATAGCCTAGTCTATATATTAAAATACTATATGCTTTAGAGAAATTGTCATGAGTTGCTAGCAAGGATATATATCTTACAGTTATTAAATAGAATATCCATAGATTCTTGTTAAATCCATTTGATCTGTGGGGCAGTTTAACTTCACTCATTATTTTTGGTCTAGATTATATTTTTATTGATGAGAAAGGTGTATTGGATTTTTTATTCTTCTATCTTGGCATATATTTTTACAACAAATTATATTCATTTTAGTTTAGTAAGTTGTGTATGCCAGAATTCAGCACATATACAGGAACAATTAGTGTATATTTCTGATGAGTTGATGATTTTTCTAAGTATAGAGTAAAATTTTACCTGTTGTTTCTAATTGTGCTTGAATTCATATTTGTCAAATATTAGTATGCTTGGGATGTCATTTTTCTTCCTCCATATTTACAATTTAGGTCTGTGTATCTTTGCCAGTGAGATAAGATAATTGAAGGTATCAAACAGTTGTATAACTAGGATGCTATGTTGAAGTTCTGGCAAGAACCTTCTCACGTGACAATTGAGAGATGCATTGATTGATGGGTGTAAACATAAATATTAATTATCAGTTTAATATTGTGCCCAATTATCAAAGTAATACTAGTAGATTCTCTCTGAGAGTCTACAACCTCTAGAACTATAGGCGCTTGAAATGTAAGAGTGTACGTGTTTCATTTTATAGACTTTAATAGAATTATAAAGTAATTGTTTACTGATTGTTTGAGACACTATTACACCATTGGGCATGTCTTTCAGGAAGCCTATCTCTTTTCCAAAATCACACATGATTTCATTCACTTATCTATTCAGGGAGATTAGGATGGATAGAGTGAACTAAACGTGTGTAATGTTCTTTTGTCACCTCACCTAAAATTTTATAAATTTCTAGCAGTAGAGCCTCTGGTTAACTGGAATTTCCAGAGTGTAACCCTCATTATAAACAAGGAAAATTATCTGAGATGTTTCAATAAAGACTGACCCATGTCAGCACAGAGGATTTTTCTTTTATTCTCTCTGAAATCCAGATTGAACTCTATGAGACAAACCTCACAGAGGTTGGGACAGAGATTTGCTTCAGCAGTAGATCTCTTCCTTAGGATGCACAAGACTCTGGTCCGTTACTTTGGAAAAGAAGACTTAGAGTTAATATAATCACAAATATGTTGCAGCTATGGCTACCTGAACAAGAGTTTCACAAAATTAAGACGTGTAAGTAAGAAGGGACTGTTTGAAATGAGACAATTCTATATTCAGAAAAAAATGGAAGGAATTACAAGACGGTAGCAATGAGAGTTTCAAGTGTTCACAATACATTGTATACAAATGTAAGTTGTCAACAAATAAATTTTTAAATACCCTAGTACAATCTTTTATTTTTGAAAAACCTTGAAATTAAAAATAAAAACCCACATTGCTAGGAAGTAGCCAACATTGTTGGGTTCCTCTGAAGTTTTAAAACTCAGCTACCACAATATCTCAATTAAGTGTTTTACTTTCATAACCAAGAATTTATTACCATTAAATTGTTTTGTTGTGCTACTATCTCCATATTTGCCTGTAACAGTGTGTGTGAGTAGTGTTTGCTTTGTGATATTACAGAATCAGAGAAACCAATGTTACGTCTTATTTCTTAATCTTAGAGTCTAGAGAGATCCATAAAATAGGTGCATTTTATTTATAAAAATAGAAATGATGGTGACGCATGCCTTTAATTCCAGCACTCGGGAGGCAGAGGCAGGCAGATCTCTGTGAGTTCAAGGCCAGCGATGCAGAGAAACCCTGTCTCAAAAAACAAAAAACAAAACAAAAAATAGAAATGAAACAGTCTAGAGGATTCTGAAAGAGACTAATCAGATGGTGAGGATAAAAATGGAAAGGTAGATAGTTATAGGGGTAAATCTGTTCAAAACACATTATATCATTGTATGAAAATATCTTTATTAAAGTTACCACTGCACAAAGTGACACTATACAAATAAAGCAAAAACAGAACAACAAAAACGTTACTTTATCAATTTTCTGCCTTTTACTTATTAGTACTAAAAAGTACTAACATTGATGTTCCTTTTATTTTTATATTATTTTATCTTTATTTATTTATTTTGGTTTGTAGAGACAGGGTTTCTCTGTGTAACTTTGGAGCCTATCCTGGCACTCGCTCTGGAGATCAGGCTGGCCTGGAATTCACAGAGATCTGCCTGCCTCTGCCTCACAAGTGCTGGGATTAAAGGAGTGTGCCACCAAAGCCCGGCGATGTTCCTTTTATATTGGATCAGATATTAGAACTTTCTTGTGATCATTTACCATTTTGATTATTGTGGTCTTTACCTTCAGAAGATACTATTTCTTTTAAATTAATCACTCGGGTTTTGTTTATAATCTTTGTTTGATGAGTCATTATTATCATAGGTCTATTTGATCCTTTAATCATAGATTCCTTTATGTATTTCAACATAGATGTATGGCTGATGTTCTTAGCTGCTATATCTTACATGAAGAACTGGTTGGTTTAGATTTTCTGCTGCTTATAATGTACTGATCTTTTAAGTGGCTTATAATTGTTATTGCTATCTGAACATATTACATGATACATTGTGATGTATTTGAGTAATACCTTTTACTTCTTTCTTTTTATTTAAATTAGAAACTAGCTTCTTTTACATTTCAATCTCAGTTACCTCTCCCTCCCATTCTCCCCTGCCCCCCAGTGGCCCCATATCCCAACCCCTTTCTGCTCCCCAGGGAGGGTGAGGCCTTCATGGAGGATCTTCAAATCTGTCATATCATTTGGAGCAGGGCCTAGACCCTCCCCAGTGTGTCTAGGCTGAGAGAGTATCCCTCTATGTGGAGAGGGCTCCCAAAATTCATTTGTGTACTAGGGGTAAATACTGATCCACTACCAGTGGCCCCGTAGACTGCTCAGACCTCCAAACTGACTTCCTCCTTCAGGGGGTCTGGATCAGTCCTATGCTGGTTTCCCAGCTATCAGTCTGAGGTCCATGACGCCCCCCCCCCCTTGTTCAGGTCAGCTCTTTCTGTGGGTTTACTTGTTTCTTTTCTAAAGATAAGTATACAAATTCAAGGATAAGCTTCAATGAGTTCTATTTTCCACATAGTATATACACAAAGATGCTGCTCCTCAGCCCATGCAACCTTAGCTAAACACGCATGTCAATATTCTTTACCACCATGAATTACCATATTTTTAGCAGACTATCTCTTTTTTGACATTCTTTTTCTGCTTAAAGCTGCCCTGCATGTATTAGTATCACATCCAGCTGTTAGTTTCTACTAATTGGGATTTGTTTTTTCTACTGTTTTCAAAAAGTCTCTGAGGCATCCACAGTCTGATCTATTTAGAGATGACTTCTTGACAAGGAAAGGGTTCCACTTTTTGAGGTTCTCCTTGGGGCAGAACATCTGTGTACTACAGCAGTAGGTGAAGTAAACAGAAATAGAAACTGTTGTCACCACCTGCCTGTGTGGATCTTGCACAAATCATGTTCAAGAAGGATGCAACCTAATGATATTCCTCAGCTGGGCTGGTTAATCTCCCTGAAGTAGCTCCTATATCACAGCAACCTGAGCGAGATAACTTTCCATTCTATAGTCTTCAACAGTATGGTCTATGAGAAAGGCAACTTTTACTTTTTCCCAGTTTTTCTGTAGATGTAGCAAGAGATGTGTTCATTTGTTGATACTGCTTTGCTGGTCTCACCCACAAGATTTAGGTATCTGGTTTCCAAAGAATAATGTTCTGAACATTTTAATTTTTCACTAGTTTTAATAAGTGAAAATAGTTCTACCACTCCAGGAGTTAGCAATCCCTCAGCTGACAAGTGTACATCTAGGCAAGGCAAAGGGGCCCCACAAATGAAGAGGGTTCACAGTCAAGACTCTAGAATCAGACATATGAATTTGTAGATAGAGAAATGTTTACATAAGGACTGAGGAAATAGAATGGATACACCCAGTAAGGTGTCGCTTATAAATAGAGAGTTCTCAGGCCTGGGGTCTGGAATGGAACTAGGCTTTCTGGTTTGCCCAGAAACAGGTAATTTTAACCAGGAAACAGGCATCCTTAATATATTCACAAGTGGGACAATGTTATGGAAGGTAAACTTTCTGAAGGTAAAATGGTAAACAAAATATTTGCCATCTCATTGGTCAATTATAATCCCAAGTAAATGAATGCTACATTTGCATAAATTAAGAAGTATGAATACAATTTTAAAGCAAACTGTTTAGCACCATCATATATTTAGATTGTTTTATTTGTTTATGGAAAATATGTTTATGAAAATTTTAGTTGAGATGAGCAACAAATAGGAATCTATAAAATCAGTGCAGTGCAGTTGACATACAGAAAACAGGACCTGAAGTTCTGGTATATCCTTCAGTATGACTGAGAGAAAATATCTCAAATAGATATTTTATAAGTTCAACCAATATAAAGGAAACAACAACTGGGCTTCTTTTCCTTTTACTGAACTGGAAAAGAAATGAAATTTAATGGTTGGAGGCTACTACGTAAATATGTTCCAGAATAGCTTACAGTATAGTCTTTCAGTTTTCAGGTGCCAAAATGCATTTCAAGGTACGAAATAGATATGAAAAAATATTTACCTCAACATAATTGGAAACAGTATATAGACTTGGGACAAATGGTAATAAAAAATAATTTATGAAACAGTGAGAGACCAAAATGTACGTATGTCTTTAAAATTACTCAAAATGCTTTTATCACAAAAATCATAGTAGAGTTTTCAAAGCATATAATTTGATTTAATTCTACTTCCAGAATTATCATCCTGACAATCTGTGCTAATTGCAAGGAAAAAATCATAATTAAAAGTAGTTTTATATCTCTCTACTTCAAACATCAGTTCTAATTTTCTGAGAAAATGCTTCATTGTTTGGCTAGCAATTACTAATGTCAGCTTCTGCAGTTCACCTGGTGGCAGACACCTGTGGAGGCAAAGCCTGGGAAATGGATGATGTGAATGTTTTATTTGCATAAAGAAAAAGTTCTCCAAAAAAGATGAACATGGATTTGGGAGTAAAATCAACTTGAAAGGATATATTTTGTTAATTTAAGTTTCCATATTATTTCTTAACTAAATTAAAATAATGCTTATTACTCTTTGTAGAATAGACTGAAAATAAAAATGTCGGGATATAATATATATTGCTTGCTCTGTAGCTTTTTATGCAATTGTAATACTAACATTTGTTGGCATTTTCCCCACAAAACCTAATATATCTTATTGGTACAATTTATTTAGCATTTTAAACATCATAAGATTGCCTTTCTGTAGTTTGTATATATTTATATGGGCAATTATAATGTTTAAAGTTATTTGTTTTGAAGCAATCTATCCTTCCTCATTTGATTCAAGATGACCTTAATTTATCAGCAAATATATAGTCCTAAGAGGAGCAAAAGGCACTTTGAAAGCACTAACTAATGTAAATTGCACATTGAATACAAGCAGCACTGCATTTTACTTTATGGTTTTTGATGGGTATATGTTATAAACTAAAAATATGCCAAGCTATGATTTATAAAAGGCTTTCTTACGGCATTCTCAAGGGATGACAGCTATTCCATTAAGTTATTTTGAGATTCAAGCACTAAATGGAAGTATAAAATGCAGCAAGTTATAGCTAAACCAAGGACTCTGTGTAATAAATTTATTCACAATTAAAATACAGAGTAGCTACACTTTTTGAAAAATCTTGCTTTTAGGATTCTATGTAATAAGTATGTAAATGTCCACAGGCTTCTTTTGTGCATTTTACTTGTTAGTTTAATCACTGGTGTGTGGTTAACATGAAGATTCTCAAAACAGCGTGGTGTAGATGTGGCTTCCAAAGGCAGAAATCAATAATATTTTATTTAGAAGTATTATAATAACACATCTGTCTCACTGCTCATTATGAATAAACTTGTGCTTCCTTCTCTTGATTATTTTAGACATTATCTGTTATAGACACAGTTTAGCAAAATTAAAAAATCACATTTTGTTCCTTCAAGTTAAAAGCATAGATCTTATCAGTTAATTTATTTAATAGTTAAGTTCATACAGTAAAGAACATCTTATATGTATAATCATCTCTGGGTAGTGCCATATTATGATGTCTTTCTTGTATTTGAAATTCCACAATAACAAATCAGATGTTCATTAAATGATTGTAAACCTTCTCATTCTCATTACAGTTTGATACCCTTTTCTGGTCATTATAGTTCATGGCATTTTATATACTATGAAAAATAATTGCCAGATTATTTTTTCAAAGGTCCTGCTTATATAATCTCTGCATTTAGTATTGAAATGTTTTAGAAATACTCTGAACTATTTCTAGAAGTAAAAGAAGTCAGCAGATTTTCATTAACAGGTGTTATAAATTATCAAAGCCATTATAAGCTTAATCAATTACCCAAACATCATCTTAAAAGCAAAGTATTCAGAAATAATTTTCATATTTGTATTATTAATTACACTCTTCAACTCCAAACATGTAAAAGTTTATTTTTCTATCCCACTTCCTGATCCCCATAGTAATGAATCAGATAGTGAGACATGTGATTCCAGCTACATAGCAAAAGGATACATGAAAAATTCTGGTTGCTCATCATTCTAATGCTCCTCACACAATCTTCCTATGAGATTTGGTCAGTTATCTACAACTATACAATAACCCACAATATATAACGGGATCACATTAATTTCTCTCTTCAAAATTTATAAAGCCCACACCCGTTTCACATTTTGCAAAAGACACATTAATTCTGATATGCATGGATGATTAATATAACGTGAATGTATTTTCACAGCATGCAAGTGGTTCAAGAGTAATAGTCTCTGCAGTTTGACAAAACAATCTGAGAGCAATAAGCCTGAATTGTAGGGAAGAAATAGAAAGTCCCTATGTCATACCCGAAAAGATACCTCTGGGAGTTCTATTTCACTTTATCATACAAGGATTCTGCATCAAATGATAGACTCCATTGATTAACCTCCCACAGTACTTTGCTGAAAAATAATATTTAGTCACATACAGGCTTATCTATAAAGGGTGTTATGATCAACGGAGTCTGGCATGGATGCACAAGGGGGTAGTAGAGTAGCCTAGTATGTAATTTATCCTCATACAGTAGAATGCAACATTCACACTTACAAAGTTACCTTATTGAAGTAAGAGACATTGGAATAAACAAAGAAACAGTCCATGAAAAAAGCATGCAGATATAAAGTGACAAGCAATTATAAAACCCAAAACTGTATTCTGAGTGTTTATATCCAAAGTTAAAAATGCATCTTTCTAACTCTTCCACATGAATAGATTTACCATTCTGTTTCCATTATTTTAAACTCAATCTGGATATGTATATTGGTGACAGAACACTCAATTAGGCTCTGTGAGGAATGAGGTTCTACAATAAGCACTGTCAAAAAACAAAACTAAAATAGAATTTAAGAAAAATAAAGCTACTTTTTATAAGGAGAATAAATATGGTGTCACTTTTCAACTCTTATTACAACTGTTTTTGATGATCATGGGATTAAAACCTGCATCCTCAGGCATTCTAACCAAACACTCTGCTGCTGAACTATATTCCCAGCCTTACATTTAATTTTATTTTAAGATTTTTTCTTACTAAGCCATTGGGGCTCTCTTGGAACACAATTTCCAGCCCAGGCTGGCCTTGAAGTCATGGTCTTCCTACCTCAGTGTCCTAAGCAAGTAAAATTAAAGGCCTGAGTCACTATGCCAGTTGTCTCTTCATAATATATATATATATATATATATATATATATATATATATATATATATCATCCAAATATTTAGTTTTAGATCAATTAGTCTTTTGCTATTTAAAAAGTACACCATACATTTGTGAACTTGAAGTAAAATGAGTTAGTTTTACAGAAAGCAGAACTTGCCTGCTGATGGTGAAAATTTACATTGAAAATGATAAAAGTTGATTGGTCAAAGTGTACGGTTTTTTTTTTTATAAAATATTTGAAGGACAAAATTCAGTGGCAGGGTACATAAAGAAAGATTTTCCAAATAGAAAAAATATAAACACATATTCAAGTTTATCTGTTTACAGATGATATATGATATAAAATGTATTTCCCTAATACACACACACACACACACACACACACACACACACACAGACAGACACACACACACAGACACACACACACTTAATCTCTAAGTATAACCTGCTATGTAAGGCTTAGTTAAAATTCCTTATCAGATTTTCTTTCTCTTCTTTAGACTAGATAAACTTAATCAATGTACAAGTCAACTGGTTCTTTATTCTGTTTGCTCAAGTCTGTCCATCTGAATACTTTTGTGGATTTTTCTGTCAATTTTGTCTTTCAGAATTTCTATATTGTTCTATATATCCTGCTATTATCTGTTGTTACAGTGTTCCTATCCGAGAAGACCACTCAGGCATAGCCTATCAGCCAATTGTGCATCTTTATTTCAACTAGCTAGTGGCTACAGCTGAGCATTTGGGACTTCGGTATAGCCACGAGCTTTCCTTGATGTCCATATTTAAGCAAGGAAGCTACATTCTGTTTGGAATGTCCAAGGGTTTCTTTCCCACAACTGCAAGCAGATAGTCACAAAATCAGGAAAGGGGAGCCCCCAAGATTCCCTTCCACAGCAGCAAACTAAGCAGATAATCACAAAAGGCAACACATGTAATTAGCAAAAATAGTGAAGTCAGGAAACCTTTGTAAGGAGCATATATCCTTGAGCTGGTTTTCTTTCCAGAATTATTTTCCCTAAGTTCCCTTTACAGCTATTGCCAGTTTATTCAGCAAGACATAGTTCATCCAAGGTGACAAAATGGATTTGCAATAGTTAACTTACAGTCCTTGTCACAGTACTAAGTGACAGTTTTTTTTTTAACCTTCCTTCTATATAAATGGTTTCTAATACTTCTTTGAACGTATTTGTAATATGTTTGTTTTCCAATGAACCTCCTCAGCTACAGTTTCAATTAATTATTAATACATTTTATTGAAAATGAAATTTTAAAAAAACATAATATTTCAACCTGAAAATTAAATCCATATGATCTTTCTTGTGTCTTTTTTATTGTTGTTGATGATTGATGTTTCTTTTTTTTTTTTTTTGGTTTTTCGAAACAGGGTTTCTTTGTGGAGCTTTGGAGCCTATCCTGGCACTCTCTCTGGAGACCAGGCTGGCCTCAAACTCACAGAGATCCACCTGCCTCTCCCTCCCGAGTGCTGGGATTAAAGGCGTGCACCACCAACGCCCTGCAGATGATGTGTTTTACTTACAGACTTTTCACAACTAATACAGACGCTGAGAACTACAATAATGGTATAATACAAGGAATTTACTCAACATCATCACAGATGTTGATTTTGAACTTTCTATTCATCTGATTGCATGCCATGTTTTTGTTTATTTTATGAATGTACAATAAATAAGTATAAATACTGATTCCTTAATTAGCCATAGTAATGGCAGTAATACACTAAAATAAGGATTTTGCTTCTAAATTCACAGTTCAGGGTTCAGAATAGACCTAGCCAGAGAAGTGGATGCTGTAAGATTTCTTTAGAGAAGAGAGAGGAAAATGATACAATACATTTATGCTGTGATGACTAAAACGCACATTTCTTACCTCAAAGCAGGTAACAAACAGTCCTCATTGCCAACATGCTTCATCATCCTTCTCTCTTCTCTTTTTTATTCCCTTTTATATATTCTTATAACTAAGCTATATAATCTGCTTTTGAAATAATTTTAACTTAAATTCATCCCATTATTTTTTGTAGTTAGCATACCAGACAAAGAAATACATTTAATCAAGTGTATTAAATGTGGATATGTATCAAATGTTTATTGCAGTGCTTCTGCTGCAGTTATAGTCATTTAATGTGTGCAGAATGACTGAATGAATGTGTGTATACTATGTTTTTCTTTTTTTTTGCACAGAGTTTAAATATCCCCAAATGTTCATATACTGAAATCTAACCCTCCTTGTTAAGGCATTAACAGAGTGAAAATTAAGCCAACTATGGGCCCACTGAGGACTGATATTATTAGGATGAAGCCACCATGAATGAATCCTCATGATTTCATAACAAGAGATACTAGAAGACATGCACGCATGTCTTTCTCTGTCCTGTGCCATATTATGCCCATTATTGCATTAGGACTCTACCAGGAAAAAAATACAATTTCCCATTATTGCTTTTCAATCTATTACCAGCCGAACTATGAATCAGATAAACTTCTTTTTTTAATTTAATTTCATATAGTCAGTGATATTGTGGTATTAGTGATAAAAATAAGGCAATAAAAATCTACTAAAACTGAATCCAAGATAATCCCATTAAACAGACAAGTTTCTTTAAGTACATGTGAAGGCACAGAATTGTACAATATATATATTTACTCTTCTCATTGCTGTGACAAAAATGCTATCAAATGCAACTTACGGAAGAGAGGGGCTTTTCTCTGGCTCACAATTTGAGGATTCAGTTCATCATGGTGGGGAAGTGTTCACAGAGCATGTGATAGTTGCTCTGGCTGTGGCAACAGGAACATTCTGCCCATGTTCAAGGCAAAAACTTTCTTCTCATTTCAGTCGATGTGGAAAGGCACTCAGAGATGTCACCACAGTTTTAGTTCCTACGTTATTCTAAATTCTGTCCAGTTGATAATGAAACTTAAGATTCCAGCTTTTTCTTGCATCATTTCCTAATACTAATGTGAGAGGGCATCTACTATTTTGCCTGGGCACACATTAGGCAACAAGAATCCTTTAAGAATACAAGCAGCAGTAAGTTGGCATAAGATGCATATACATTGAAAGATGAATGGAAAATATTCATAAAAAATTGAAGTACTAATCTGATTCTGACATAGTATATATCAAAAGTATCATGATGACAGTTTTTAACCTCCTGGGAATGCAGTTTATGTTCTTTCTGGTGGGACTTCAAATATTACATAGTAGCAATTAATTTAAATTACACACCTGCAACAATCTGATGCCTTTTCAGCAGACTTTACTATTTGTCTGAGACTGTTTGTGATACCGCTCTTTAGATATTTTTCTTTTCTTATAATTGATGTATTCTCTATGAAGTTTGTATGAAAGCATTCCCTAACTGCTTCAATGTTTGCCCTTTCTCGTGCCCTCATTTTTAGTTATTATTAATTTCCCAAGAATCTGCTCTTTTGTACAATATTTGATTTCTTCCCCACTTTTAGGTAGGGATATGAAGAAATATTTCTCCTATCCATGTAAATCATCTCAGACAAAACAAAATCACATGACTTCCTATATTTGTATCTGCTGTTTGCAGAGGAATTAGATTTAGGAAGGTCCTTGACCCTTGCTTTGTTCACAATCTGCTTTCTTGCTCATAATTTCTAGTTCTGTACTTGAGAAATGCTTTCTACTTTGTAAATAACAGAAAACAGAAATCATTTTCTTTGATTGCTTTGCCTTTTCAGTTCTTATTAGCTCAACTAATTGTTATAGAAAAATGTGCATCATGACATTCAATTATGAATTGTATAAATGCTACTTCAGAGTATTCTTATGGAAGAGAAAAGGGTCAATGTGGGACTACAGCTATTGGTGGAGAATATATTAATTTCCTAGACAGGCAATTACATGTAACTAAAAATGAAAAAGGAATTGTAAAAACAGAAATAAAATGTTAGCAATATGTAACCTATTATTGATCTTTAAAATATCTTTAAGGATTCAACCCCCCATAATGACCACAAGAATATAAGGTAAACAGCAAATGGATCTAAACAATCAGGGTTCACTTTTTAAACATGTTATTGTTCCTGTTTGTTCTTACTTAGCCAAATCACTGCAAATCTGTTTAAAAAGATTCATACACTCAAGTTCATACACTCAAGATAAGTCCTGATCCCACTGTCAGCCCCCCTCAACAGTTCAAGTCACATAACTGTCACCCACATTCAGAGAGCTTACTTTGGTCTCATGCAGGATTCCCAGCTGTTAGTTCAGAGTCCATGAGCGCCCACTAACTCGGGTCAGATATCTCTGTGTTTTTACCAATCATGATCTTGACCACACCCCTTGCTCATATTAGCTCTCCTCCTTCTCTTCAACTAAGCTCCAGGAACTCATCCCAGAGCTTGGTCACTATATCATATGCTTCCATCAGTTACTGGATGTAGGTTCTATGATGATAATTAGTTGAGTCACTAATCTGATTAAAGAGGGATACAGCTTTTATATACACTGAATCTCTCATGAATATCACAATCTTAAAAAAGAATATGACAATCTTGTTAATTGAGGAAAGATTGTGATAATTTTTGTTTGACTTTATTACTGGATTACCAGTGGAGACAATTATATTTAAGTCTCTTATAAAACCTCCCTTCATGTGTTCTCATTTATATCTGCCATATTCAGGGAGCTCCCAATATGTAATGGCTTCATTATATGTGGAGTCATCACACTAAAACATTTACATACAGATTTATAGATTATCTTAATAATCATTACACTTATTTCTCCTTCAGAATACACATGGAAGACATTATACTATAATGTTTAAAAATCATGTTTAAAGGTTTTATAAACTACAATTTCAGAATAGTAAAGTTAAAATATTCACTAACTAAAGGGGCATAGAATGTGATAGAGTTGAATATATATTTTCTTAATTAGTCTTTCAATTGTATTTCTCACTTCTTGAAAAAATCTACATGATTGCTTATTTCACCATGCCTTATATTGTCCTTCTCAGACATATATATATGTACATATATATATGTATATATACTATGATGACAAAAATCTTGGTCTTTTTAGTCACTGATGCCCCAAAGTTGGTATTAGTGTTAAATATTCTTGCAGTTACCCATTGAAATCCATCTATTTACATTTAAACTAATATTTATTAATAGCAATTACATAAATAATTAGTGAAGTTACAGAATTTAATGAAATGGTTTTCTATGTAGAAAAAACTTGGTGTTTAAAATATAGTAAACTCTAGTTTATTGGTGATTATATAACACTGGCACTCTCTCAGCTTCTTGGAGACACAGAGTTCATTTCTGCTACATGAGAGAAAATATTTTCTACATTGTCTTATTTTATGAACTATATGAATGCTTTTATAAGGTATCTAGTACAGTATGAAATAGGATAACAGTTAGGAGTACTTGGAGTTGGGAACATTACAAGCACTGAAAGCTAACCTTGAAGAAGAAGAAGAAGAAGAAGAAGAAGAAGAAGAAGAAGAAGAAGAAGAAGAAGAAGGAGAAGGAGAAGGAGAAGGAGAAGGAGAAGGAGAAGGAGAAGGAGAAGGAGAAGGAGAAGGAGAAGGAGAAGGAGAAGGAGAAGGAGAAGGAGAAGGAGAGGAGGGAGAGGAGAGGGAGAGAGAGAGAGGAGAGAGAGAGGAGAGAGGAGAGAGAGAGAGGGAGAGAGAGAGAGAGAGAGAGAGAGAGAGAGGGAGAGAGGAGAGAGAGAGGGAGAGAGAGGGAGAGAGGGAAAGAGGGAAAGAGAGGGAGAGAGGGAGAAGGAGAAGGAGAAAAGGAGGAGAAGGAGAAAAGGAGGAGAAGGAAAAGGAGAAGGAGAAGGAGAAGGAGAAGGAGAAGGAGAAAGAATACATTAAAGCAGGGTTTAAAAGCCTGCTGGTCTAAGCTAGTTAGTTCTAGCATAAGGTTCCTTATTGAAGTATGTCTTATTTGAATTGCTTTTAGTTTTAGTTTGGTTTTTCACAATAATATACATATATAAAACATCATAATGAAAATCATTATTTTATATGCAACCAAAAATTAATTATAACAAAAAATAGAAATAATTTCAGGACAAAAATTTATGTAGGATTTCACATTTGTACATATATAGAAGGAAATGCAAGAATGGCTAGGAAAAAATTAAAATATGGGCACCCTGTATACATGACACAATTTTGTCTGTTCCAATATAGAAGTGCTTCAACTTCAATGAAATTTCTGGATTCAATGGGTTAAAACCAACATGAAGATTTCTAAAAATATTGTCTTCCTTTCCTTAGTACCCATTGCCCCCATTCCTAAAACAATAACCACAGTCTGTTCACCGCCTGGGGATTCTAGGAGGTTGCTTCATACTAATTTCTCATTTCTTCTCAATCCTTTATTTGCACCAATCTCAACAGCACTAGACTATATAATTCCTTGTATTGTTCTTCTAATGATTTTTGTTTATGATGATTTTCTTCCTGTATGACAAATGCAAAAATACACTCTTTAAGGATATATATATATATATATATATATATATATATATATATATAATTCTTCCCTCATATATAACATTACAACCTCAGTTTCCCCTTCCTCCTTTCCTCCAAGTTACTCTCTCCCATCCACCCCCATTCACTCCCCTTTTGTTTCTCTTCAGAATAGGGAAGGTGTCTCATGGATATCAACCAGTCATGGCATATTTTGCTGCAAATTGATGTTTATATTATTTTAAATATTGCAGCTTTCTGTATCATCAAAAAGGACTTGGATTTTGGTTGTTGAAGTACTGGGAACTAGACATTTTTGAAAATGGGAGTGACTATATTTCTGTATGCATGGCTATAGGAAATCAACTGAGGATAGTGATGCCACTCCTAAAAGAAAATAAACTCAATGAACTGTAGACAAAATTTTCTGTTCCTCCAAGTCCTGCAGCCTTTTAATCCCAAATAAACACACAGAGGCTGATATTAATTATAAACTGTTTGGCCTATGGCTCAGGCTTCTATTGGATATCTCTCTCTTAATTATTAGCCCATTTCTTTTAAAGTGTGTACTGCCACAAAGCTGTGGCTAACCTGTAATGCTCTGGCATGTTACTCCTTTTGTGGCTACATGGTGTCTCCCTCACAACTCCTCTGTGTTCCTCTCCTAGTCTGGTAGCCCTGCCTATACTTACTGCCTGGCTATATCCTGTCTGCCCATTGGCCAAAACAGCTTTATTCATCACCCAACAAGTGAAACATATATTCACAGCATACGGAAGAATATCCTTCATCAATGAACAACAAATGGAGATATATTAATTAAGATGACTATTAGATTTGACATTATACTGTTTGTTTTGTTTTATTTTACTTATAGGTTTTTGAATTATTGAAATCCAACCACATGGTGTCTCTAAATAAATAAGTCATATATTAAATATTAGGAAACTTGAGGATTAATTTCACAAGAATGTCATGTTCTACTGTCTTCTTATTACAAATTAATTATACTTTGGTGATCACTATTTCTGTCTAATCTTGAATAATGCATGTTTAATTGGAACCCCCATTTGTTGAAAACTGAACCACTTGTATTTTCACTTCATTCTAATTTATGTATTTCTACATTCTCAACTTTTAGATAATAAACAATTCTGCTTTTGATGTAAAATTCAGAAAATATAAATTGGATATTTTAATGATGATTTAATTAGCTATTTTTATATCAAAACCTAGGTTTCTTCTTTTCCTCTCATATATAATATTCAAATTTCCAACAAATGCCATGAATTTTATCTTGAAAATATACATATAATTCATTGATCCCTTAGCAGTCTACAGTCATGAAAAAACCTTAAACAAATGTTATATAAATATGAAAGAAATGTTAGTCATTGAAAATACGTTCTTCTAGCATTGAGCTACACCTTTCATTGATCCCACTGTCCCTTTTCGCTGAGTTCAGATGCTATTTTAGAATCACTCCTACAAATTATCCGTTCTTGGAGAATTTTATATATAGAAATTTGATCATGTTCACCTCCCAACACTTCTCAGATCCACTCCTACATTCTTAACTGCACAATTTTTGTGTTTGTTTCTTTAACATATTGAGCATATTGAATCCACTTTGGGTAACTCATATGCTTTTGGGTGTGTAGCCATCCAGTAGAGCATGTTTAACCTATCAATGGCCATAATCCACAAGAAAACGAACTCTCCTCTCCCAGTAGCGGGTGATTAACAACAGTTCCTCAGCTTCAGGTGGAATTTCATGTCAACCTTCTTCTTTCATGAGTGGAGTTACTTGGTTTGAGCTTGCAAAGGTCTTGTACATGTTACCACAACTACTATGAATTTGTATGTGCAACTCCCCTTTGGTCTTCCAGAACTTTAATACCAATCACATTAGTTTCACTACCGTTATTCACTGGCTCAGGTTTAATATTGAATAAAGATCTATAATTCAATAATATCTCACAACTTATATACTCATAAAAATTTCACAAATGCTATGCATATGTGGAAAAATATTAGATTGTTTATTATAAACCATATATTCCTTCCAGTCCATCTTCTACAATGATTCCTGAGTCTTGGGAATAGATGGTGTGATTTAAATGTCCAATTCAGGGCTGAGCACTACTCACTCTCTTATTCTTTGTCTTCACCAGTTGTGTTTCTCTCGTGTTACTTAGTATCTGCAGCAAAAGATAGCTTATTCAATGAGAGTTGACAAACATATTAATCTATGTGTATACTGATAAGTCATTAAGATTCAGTTTAATTAATTCAGAGTAATAGTAATAGGTTCTGGCCTCATGGCTAGCCTCAGGTTCTTTGTCTCAATAAAGCAGCCAAATTATGGTTACTATCTTGTGTAGTGAAGCTCAAATTCAGTCAGAGGGTGGTTGATTACTTTGATAATGTTTATTCCACTATTTCACCAGAAGGTTTATCTTGTTGAAACATTCATTATTGTGTCTCATAGGTATGTATTTGGGTAAGAATTGATTCCAGATTTTCTCCTCCAATAGTGTGAGAAGCATCTTCTGCCACCATGAAATCTAGCCAGTATGGATGACATTTCCAGGTCTGTGCACATTTGATTTCCTCATGTTTCATGACTCAAGTATATGACATCTTCAGCTATACTGTATTGCTGCCAAGTTCTGCAGAGTAATCAAGAGCAATGGCAATAGTCTGGTATAGTGGGAAATTACCAATACGGAGCCAAGTAGAAATATAAGGGTATTTAATAGGGAAAAGCCTTACTTACAGAGCAACCAAGCCAGCCAGCGTGGCAGCACTCTGTCCAGCAAGAACAAAAGTGAAACCGAAAGAGAAACGCAGTCACTTGAAAGTCTCACTCTATGTCACCCTGAGCACGCATGGTCAGGCACACCTGTAGCCAGCCCCTAAGTAGGCGTGGCTACAGCTTCCCCTACAGTCTGGAATTGTTGAAATGCCCAGAGATCTACAAAGGTTGACCCCAACTAAGAATCTAAACAATAGTAGAGAGGACATTTTAAATGCCCTTATCCGATAATGAGATTGATGACTACCTTATATGCCACCCTAGAGCATTCATCCAGTAGCTGTTAGAAGCAGAAGCAGACACCCACAGCTAAACAATGAACTGAACTTTGAAATTCAGTTGCAGAGAGGGAGAAGTCATGAGCAAATGGGTCAAGACCAGGCTGGAGAAACCCACAGAAACGGGTGATCTGAACAAAGGGTTATTCATGGGCCCCAGACTGATAGCTGGGAAACCAGCATAGGCCTGTTCCAGATCCCCTGAAGGAGGAGGTAATTTTGGAGTTCTAGACAATCTATGGGGCCACGGGTAGTGGATCTGTATTTACCCCTAGTACACAAATGGACTTTGGGAGCTCTTTCCACATAGAGGAATACTTTGTCAGCCTAGACACACTGGTGAGGGTCTAGGCCCTGCTCCAAATGACATAACAGACTTTGAAGATCCCCCATGATGGCCTCACCCTCCCTGGGGAGGAGAAAGGGGTTGGGACAGCAGTCCAGTTGGGAACAGGGTAGTAGGGGATGGAGAGGGAACTAAGATTGCCATATAAAAGAAGCTTGTTTCTCATTTAAATAAATATTTTCATAATAAAAGAAGTTATTCTAAAAAAGAAATTATTCAATAATTTTAAAAGTAGGGCACAGAAATGCAGAAAAGGACACTGGAATCAATTTGTACTAAATTGTTAGTTATGCTATGTAGAAATGTAATGAAAATCTGAATGTAGATTATTTTTGGAAACAAAGAATTAAAGATAAAGTTTTCTTTTTTATTTAAATTCATTAATTACTACTCATATTTACATATCCATCCCTCCTATTACCTTGCCCTCACATCCTCCCATGTTCCCCACCAACCCCCCAACCCATCACCCAACTCCTCCCCTGGGATAGTGATGCTCTCCACCAGAGACCTTCAAAGTCTGTCATATCATTTGGGAGAGGGCCTAGGCCCTCCTTGCTGTATCTGGGCTGCAATAGTATCCCTCCATAGGGAATGGACTCCCAAAGTGCATTTGTGCTCTAGGGTTAAAGACTAGCTCCACTGTTAGAGGTCCCATTGACTGTCTTGGCCTCCTAGCTGGCACCCACATTCAGAGGGTCCAACACTGTTTCCCCAGCTTTATGACTAAGGTCTCCATGCTCTCATAAGGTCAGATCAACTGTTTCTATGGATTTCTGCAGCACCATCTTGGCTCCTTCGCTCATGCCTCCTCCCTCTCCACAACTGGATTCCAGTAGTACCATTCTGTGTCTAGCTGTGGATATCTGTTTCTGCTTCGAACAGCTACTGGATGAAGGCTCTAGGAATGGTAACCAAGGTAAACACCAATCTCATTAGAGGGGAAAGACATCAATGGAATCCTCTGCACCACTGCCTACTTTCTTAGTTGGGATCATCCCTGTGGATCTCCTAACATTTCCCCTGTGCCAGACCTCTCTCCATACCTATACTGTCTCCCTCTATCAAGGCATCTCCTTTCCTGCCCTCCTCTATTCCTCCCCTGTCTCAGGCCTCTTGTCCTCCCACCTCCCTTCATCCCCTCCCACCTCCTTCCTCTCCACCCCTGCCCCATGCTCCAACTTTGTTGAGGGGTTCTTGTCCCCCTCCCCTTCTTCAAGGGACTATGCAATCTTCTCTTGGGGTCCTCCTTGTCTCCTATCTCCTCTGACAGTGTGGATAGTAGACTGGTAATCTTTTGCTCTGTGTCTAAAAATCAAAAATGAGTGAGTATATACCATGTTTGTCTTTTGTGATGGGTTACCTCACTCAGGATGGTTTCTTCTAGTTCCATCCATTTGCCTGTGAATTTGAGGATTCCATTGCTTTTTTTCTGCTGAGTAGTACTCCATTGTGTAAATGTACCACCCGTTCTGTCATTGGTGTTATTGATTTTAGCCATTCTAACAGGAGTAAGATGGTATCTCAGAGTTGTTTTGATTTGCATTTCCCTGATGGCTAAGGATGTTGAGCACTTTCTTTTGTGTCTTTCGGCCATTTTAGATTCCTCTGTTGATCTCAATGTTTGTACTACTGGTGTTGTGTTCAGAAAGCAGTCTCCTATACCAATTTGTTCGAGGGTACCACGTGCCTTCTCTTCTAGGAGGTTCAGTGTGGCTAAATTTATGTTGAGGTCTTTGATCCATTTGGACTTAAGTTTTGTGTGCATGGATCTATCTGCAATGCCCGAATCCAGTTATGCCAACACCATATGAGGATGCTTTCTTTTTTCCATTGTATAACTTTAGTTTCTTTGTCAAAACTCAGGTGTTGATATGTGTTTGGGTTAATATCAGGGTTTTCAATTCGATTCCATTGGTCAACCTGTCTCTTTTTGCTCTAATACCAAGCTGTTTTCAGGACTATGGCTTTATAAAAGAGCTTGAAGTCAGGGATGGTGATGCCCCCCAGAATTAATATTTTAGAATTCCAATAGGGATTATGTAGCTAAAATGTCAACTTCCCTAAATTAAACATTTAGTGTAGGAAAAACTGAACAATAACACATGGAAGAAATTTGGGCAAAAACATTTGATTATGAGAGTTCTGCATAATCTAAGCTTCAATAAAATCAAAGAAATCCATTTTAATAATTAGAAATGAACATGCCTTTCCCATGAAATTCAATAGATATTATTCGTGGGGATACCCTTATTTTTCTTATGTCTTCAAATCAGATTCCTTGTATTAAGTAACAGAGTATCCTAGTTATAGATTTGGTATAACAAAGAAAAAAATGTTACACACAAAGTGAGTGGTTAGAGTTAAGTGACAAGTATGAGAAAAATCCAAGAGAGTGCACATTTATGTTAAGACAAATTTTCTTCACATAATTCAACAACAAAAACTAGAGAAAATTATTATTCTATTTGCTTTCATTTGTTTTAAAATATTGATATATACAAAATTTTCAGTTATGGTATTAATATTATTTATTTTGAAAATTGATTACTTTATTTAAATGTGCTATTTATATTAAGTATAATTAACATTTTAAAATAAATTGATACTATAAATGTTGTATAATTGTATTTATATTATTAAATGTAAATAGACATAATTAACATAAAGCAAATCTTTTATGACACACAAATTTTTATGAATGCAATCAAATTTCTACTACAAAAATAATTTAGGACCACAAAATTCAAGAAATACAGTATGTTTTCAATTGACATATGAGGTCACAAAATCATTGGAAACTTTTAAAATTTTATATGTAGAAAATTGTATGGAACAATTCTCCATATGAAGTTGAGTACTGTTCTTTCAAGTTCTGTAAAGAATTATGTTGGAATTTTGATGAAGAATGTGTTGAATCTGTGGATTGCTTTTGGTAAAATGGCCACTATTAACTATTTCTATATTAATCCTACCAACCCATGAGCAAAGGAGATTTTTCCATCTTCTGATATCTTCTTCATTTCTGTTTTCAAAGGCTTGAAGTTTTTAATGACAAAAATCTTTCACTTGCTTGGTCAGAGTTACATGAAGATATTTTATTCTATTTGAGACTATTATGAAATATGTTGTTTCCCTGACTTCTTTCTCCATCTGTTTGTCATTTGTGTATAGGAGGGCTACTGATTTTTTGTGTTAAATTTGTATGCAGATACTTAAATTATAATTACTAATAATAACTAAATATTATAATAACTAGTATTATAATAGCTAGATGTATAAATAATGATCTATAACTACAATAAGAACTCTGACAGTAAATAATAACTAAATATTCAACTATAGTGACCACATTCTTTCTATATGAAAGCTGAATCAGAATCACACTTGCCATAATGGTTTGCTAAACGTCCCATAATGAAGTACCACAGTCTAGATGTCTGAAACAACAGAAATCTATACTCTCACAATTATAGTAGCAGAAAGTCCAAAATTCAGGTGTTTAGAGGACTGGTTTCATTCTGAATCATTTCTCTTTTTTAGGTGAAGTTCAGCATTTTTCCTTTGTCTTTATATGGTTTCCGTTTGTTGTATTACATATCCTTATCTTCTCTTTGTATGAGGATATGATCACATTAGATTATGGCTCACTTAATGACATAATTTAACCCTAATTACCTCTTTAAAGACACTATCTCCAAATTTGGCCATATTATGAGGTACTGAGAGGTTAGAGCTTCAGCATATAAATCTGTTAAGGGGAGTACAAAAGTCAGCACATACAAATGTCTAATGAGAAACGCAAGTAAGAAGCACAAGCAAGAAATCCATGAAAATTTATTCTGAGCCATTAAATGTGACATATTGATTCAAGACTGAATTTTTAAGCATCTTAGGATCAGTCTAGCATCAATGAATATTAGTATCTAAGCCATCAGCTTGCAAAATGTCCCTGGCAAGATTCCAAATACCCAGTCCTTTGGATTTCATGGAACATTTCATTCATTTACAAAGTTGAAGTCTAATTCAAAAACAGCTTATGGATAGCTGAAGGCAAAATTATACTTAATCTTTGGTTTATCAACATTTTGGTTCATCGTCTTAGAGACATTGATGGAAAATCTTTGTAGCACAATGGAAACCCAACTTTTATAATACAATACTATCCATCATGCTCTGTCTTTCAGATATGACTTCCAAAATCCACATGTATCTTTGAATTGTTCACCCTCTACTTCCATAATATATTATTTTTATTATAAGCATGATATCCGAAATAATCATAATTAGTGTTTTACCTTTAGATTTTTCTTCATTCAAAATTAAACTAGTATTTGCTGGCCATGACTTTACTTGTTTTTCTAAGAGCTAGAGTGTAGATGTTAATAAATCATAGCCTTATGCTTGTGGAAGTCACATTGTGAATTGTGAGCCAAATAATGAAACACTTGCTTAGATAGTCACAGGACCAGTGCGTTTATAGAATTACAGAAAATGTATTGATTAGCTTTTCCTCATGGAAGTGCGGAAAGATATATAGAGTATATTTTAACCTTTCCTACTTATATATTGTTTTTACCACATATGCCATTATTGTGTATATATATATTTATATATATATATATATATGTATATATGTATATATATATATATTTGCATAAACATTTAATTCTAGGCTAATGCTTTTCTAACCATGAGTTTTATTTAAATGTCACCTATATCTAATTGCAAAGAATGTGAAAAATAAAAGTCTGATTCCTATTCCAGATTCATAAGTGTGATGATGACAATGAGAAATGAGAACCAGGGAAGAAGCCCTTTCAAACTGACAACAAATAATGTCCAAAATACTATTGTTAATAAGAAAAATTTTAAGCCTTTATTAAAATAGCAGTGAAGGATTGAGCCTAAAAGTGAAGGCTAGATTTATGTAGTTCAGAACTTTGGATACTACTCCAAGGAGTTTGAATTTTATTGTAGGAGTAAAGAAGGATTTTAGTTTTGAAGTAACATAAATTAGTATTTTACAAATATACCCCACTTGAAATTTATTCTTTCCAATATCTTCTATCAGTTATATATTCTGGAGTCCATGGAATTACCAGTTGTATAACTTATTCAACCATTATATCATAGTAGTTTTTGAAGATCCATTACATTTTAAGTTTAGAGTATATGCATAATCTGATTGCTTCTCCCATTCACAGCTGCCAAGATGTCAACATGAGCCCATCAGATTATTGGAATAGCCCATTATTTCACACCTCTCCTTCCAGTTTTGTCCTGTCTACAATGAGGACTGTTTTCAACATAGAACCCCAAACAAATATGCTAAACTATTAATTCAGATGGTATTATCGTTTTCTGAAATCCAATTATTGACCACTTATATCATTCAAATGAAAAGTCAAATTCCCTGAAATGATGGATAAAATTCTATCCATGTGAGTCCCTTTTAGATTTTTTCTTCATTGAACAAATTTATTCAGTTCCTTATTTTTTCTGTCTTAGATACTCTGATCCCTTGCTCTCCCAAGAATGTGCTAGACACATATCCCAGTAACTTCAGGAGCTTTGCAGTTGTAGATTTTCTGTCTGGAGTGTTCTTTCTCCAAATTTCAGATAATTCCTCTCTTCTTTTTCATTAAAATACCACTTCAGTTACATTTTATAGTATCTACATGAAGTTCACTGTATCTTCCAGTATTGTTATTCTCCTCATCTCAGATGTTTTTTTTTTCCTTTTGTCAAATAATGTGCATTAGAATCTAGATAACTTTGAATGCTCTGTACTCCTGAGAGAATATATGCTCTGTAAAGCAAGATTATTTAATACTGTTATATAACAATTCCTACACTGAGTTCTGAAATATGAAGAATTATAAATATTTTTAGAACCTGAATGTAACTTTCAATCATAATAAGAATTGAGACAGGATCAATAAGAATATTTGCACTAGTCCAGGATGTTCATGGTAACTAATGGACTTTTTATACAATGTGTTCTGATTTCTACAGATTTTCCTCTGTGTGCCTTTTCCTGTAATTAAAGATTAAGGATAGTTTCTGGCCAATTGTGTGCCTATTTATTTTCTGCCATGATGTCTTCCTTCCCATCTAAGTTGTCAGTATTTTTAAATACCTCTAATCATATGAACTATTACTTCCTGATTTTATCAGTAAAGTCTTGCTAGGGACTGGGTTATAAGAAAGTATTTCCCATATATATATATATATATATATATATAATATATATATATAATTCAAAACTATCACATCATCCTTCGGAAATAGTATTATGCTAGATTACAGGTAAGCCACAATCTCGTGGCAATACACAGTTTAATAGAAATGGATTAATAATTAAAAGAGAGCTATCCACTAAGGAGCCTGAGCCATTGGCCAAACAGTTTATAATTAATATTTCTCTGTGTGCTTATTTGAAGCTAATCAGCTGAGGAATCAGGCAGAACAGAAACTCGAGCTACATCATCCTCATAATAATAACTTCATGTATATTCTATTCTTTTGCAAAAAAAAAAATCAGGACACAAGATGCAAGCATGCTACCCAGCTACTTATGAAGAAATAATGTAACATTTGTCTGTATTCAGTTTCCCCAGATGTGGAAATTAAGTATTGAAATTACTGTAGTAATGACTCACTTGAAGATTAAATGGGAACAATAATTAAAGTAAGTTTTCTTACAATAATTACTACATTGCAAATAATTCAAATTAAACCAATGTAAATTTGAGCATCTTCCATTCAATCCTTTTCTCAACAATGATACCTGGAAAGAAGGATTTTACTGATGGCAGTAAGTTGGCTAAGCAAAATAAAACAAACAATAAACCAAAGACTCATGAGATCTGAATCCTTGCAGGATGTTGAACTTCTCTCAGTTACTGAATTCCTACCATGAAGTAAACATAGAAACTCCACCAAACATAAAAATGAAAAAGATAGCATTTGACAGTTTAATTAAATTAGTGTTGATGCTGGCAATCCTGTGACATGATAGACTGAATGAGCACAACAAGCAGCTCATACTAGTTCATGAGGGCTAAGACATTTTATGTGTTTGGCTTAGATTTTTGTCATGTGTCTTCTTTACTTTCCTTCCTTTTTTCCCCTACCATGTGCCCCTAAAGCAGACAATGGTGTTATCTATCATCATTGTGGAAAAGAAAATAAGCCCGCAGGGATGGAGTGTTTATAGTACAATTTACTTAAAAGTTTGGCAAATTTTCTTCACAAAAACTTAATAGTAAAAATGAATAAATTGAGAGAAACCACATTTCAGAGTTCTATAAAACTAGACAAGCATAAAATTAACTAAAAACTGTTTATTCTTGGAGACCCTACCAAATCCCATGTAAGATCAGTGGTAGTGTGTGATATTGGTGCCTGGCTTAGCAATTATTACAGTTCAGTTGGTTCAATATATACAACAGCACTCTTCTCTGAGAGCAAAGAAATAACCACTTCCATTTAACATTGTGCTGAAGGATCTAGAGATAGAAAAAAAGAAATAAAATCGTCTACCTTGGAAAGGAAATCTAATCTTTATTCATTTAAATATGTTTAGTTTATTAGACAGAAATTATGTATGAATAAAAACATGATCTGAAGCAAATTGTATTGAGGAATTATTATAAGACATATACTTAGGTGAAGTCCATATGTCTGTCTCTATGAAATGAGAAATTATGAAAAATGTTGGAAATTTTTTTTAGAAATTATATGTAGAGATTTATAGTAGGGTAGAATTTTCAATACCAGAAAAATAAACAAAATATAATGTGAATTATTGATGCATTTTATCATACCAAATGTGAGCATTTATTGGGAGAAAGGAATCTGTAGACAAGATAATAGATGAGAAGTGAGGAAACAACTCTGATATTAAATGCTAGCAAAATATGAATATATAAAATATATAAAATACCAATTATTTAAAATCATAAAGTACTTACATCATTCAGCAAACACCCACACCCAAAATGTATAAAAATAATGAAAAAGAAAAGAAACCAGCATAGTTAATGGAACTGACCTAAAGTCTTATCTCTGAAGAATAGTCCTCATCATTTAAGAAAGTAGTTGAGGGGAAAGAAATCAAGTCTACCCATCATAAGCCTAAAAAACACAAAAATGACCGTCATGGCAAGATACCCCCAATAGTAAAATAGTGGTACTTAAGTCTCAGCAGTAACTAGGAACTCTGTAATTGGATGTAAGTCCTGCTCAATAAGAAAGAAAATGTTCCTGTTATTGGAATCCTGGTCAAAAACATGTGTCTAAATAGATCATAGGTTCTAGAGGTGAACTTATGACTTCTATCTTTCTAAGCCAAATAAAATTTCTAACTGTGTATTGAAAACTCTAGAAGTCCAGTTTCTAAAATTTTGCTCAGAGTTCAAAAAAAGGAATGTAAAATAAGCCGAGGAACTAAAGTCTTAGGGAAAAGGGATTCTACTCACACACAATTGCTCCTCTGCATGCTCCTTTATTCTTCTTTTTCTCTCTTTTTCTGTTTTGTTTCTGTCTCTCTCTCCATTTCTTTGTCTCTCAAATTCTCCCCAGTTCTTGGGCGTACAGGTACATATATATGTTTGCAACAGTAATTCTTTTTACAATACAAATGAGGCTTGGGTTTCTTGGGGATCAACATGGCAAATAAGATTTACACACAGAGCAATAAACTAAAACTGCTAGGAGAAACTTTTAGCATCAATTGTTTAGGGCTGTAGGTCAAAGAGAGGGTCTAAGTTTAATTTGCAGAAGAAACAAAACCTGGCGCCTTCTAGTGCTCTAGCCTCTGTGGCAGCATAGGCTTTCAGGAAAGTTTACTTTACTCTGAGGATGAGCAAATGGGCTGATTACCTATGTCTTTATCTTCTCAGGAGAAACAGGAGGCAGCAGTAAATCTCTGAGCTAAAATCATGAGTTAATACAATAAGAAGTTTGAGAATCTTTTAGTGCAGGGTTAGTTTAAGTTATTGCTTCTCTATCCGACAGTGAGATAAAACCAAGGCATGCTTATTTTTTCTGTCCATCTAGGGAGCTATGAATCAACAACTTTGAACATGTAGTAATTCTATGTCCTTGGATATCTTGGAATGTCTTAGATGGGATGCTTTTTTCCTGGGTCCTAAACACTGACCAAATGCCTGTCAATAAAGATAATTGCAGGAAGCCAGATCTCTGCAATTACAATGGTGAGAGGAACACGGACCTGATAATGGAAAACAGGCCTCACACACAGCTAAGGAATATAATCAGTAAACTAGGACCTGTTAATGGACAGGTATCTACACGTAGCTAGGAAATGTCATCATTAAAACTCCAAATGTATGGGAGAAATTTGTTCCCAGTAAATGATCAGATGATGCTGAACTGTGGGAAGTAAATCCCAAGTTTGTTACAGAAAGGAATAAGATAAAGGAAGAATCTACAGCAAGAAACAACCCATTCATTCACGAGATTATAATGCCAGGTGCAGCTTTGTACTGGTTTCATCCATCATGAGAATCCTTAATTCTTCTGAGTTATTGCCTAACGCAAAGGCTTTATAATTACTGTGTGATCTAGCCGCTTGCACAACTGTGTTCTAAATGGTTTTTCTTTTTTAAAATTTTTTATTAGTTCAAGTTAGGAACAAGCTTGTTTCACATGTCAATCCCTTCTCCCTCTCCCTCCCCTCACCCCCACCACTCTTTCTCTACCCCCAGCCTACCCCCCACGCCATCCACCCTCCACTCCCCAGGCAGGGTAGGGCCCTCAATGGGAACTCTGCAAAGTCCACCACATCATCCTGGGCTGGGCCTAGGCCCTTCCCCATGTGTCCAGGGCAAGAATGCATCCCTTCACTTGGGATGGGCTCTAAAAGTCCCTTCTTACACCAGGGAAAATTACTAATCCCCATCAAAATCCCAACACAGTTCTTCACAGAGCTTGAAAGAACAATATTCAACTTTATATGGAAAAACAAAAAACCCAGGATAGCCAAAAAATGCTGTACAATAAAGGATCTTCTGGTGGCATCACCATCCCTGACTTCAAGCTCTGTTATAGAGCTATAATCCTGGAAACAGCTTTGTATTGGCTCAAAAATAGACAGATACACCAATGGAATAAAACTGAAAACCCAGATATTAACCCACACACCTATGAACACCTTATTTTTGACAAAGATGCTAAATCTATACAAACAAAGAAAGATAGCATCTTCAACAAATGGTGCTGGCACAACTGGATTCGGACATGCAGAAGATTGCAGATAGATCCAAATCTGTCACCATGCACAAAACCTAAGTGCAGATGGATCAAAGATCTCAACATAAATCCAGCCACACTGAATCTTCTAGAAGAGAAAGTGGGACATACCCTTGAACGAATTGGCACAGGAGACTGCTTCGTGAACATTACACCACTAGCACAGACACTGAGATATTCAATTAATAAATGGGACCTCCTGAAACTGAGAAGCTTCTGTAAGGCAAAGGACACAGTCAGTTAGACAAAACGTCAGCCCACAGAATGGGAAAAGATCTTCCCAAGCCTACATCTGACAGAAGGCTGATCTCCAAAATATACAATGAACTCAAGAAGCTAAATGGTTATTCTTATATGCCCAGATAAGCATGGCTGTTAACCTCACATGAAAGAAACTTACTTTTTATTTGCAACAAATAGAGATTATTACATGTATCCACAATGGCCATAATTCAGAGAACAAATGATTGTGGAGTACCCTCACCTAATTGATACATCTAGAGTACAACCCTTACACTTAAGGCTCAGGGATAAACAAGGAAGCGGAAGTGGAAATATCATAAGAACCAGACAACCAGGCCACCAGCTTTCAGATAGTGTCTTGTATATACAATAGTGAAGCTATACCCATGAAATCTCAAAAATACGATTGCCTAAATAAGACCTGAATAATGGCAACACTGGTGGAGACGGCAATGTGAATGGTGGAGTGGCATAAGGCCCTACTCCTAGGTGAAAAGCTACAAGCAATCAATGGATTCTGAGAAAGAAACAATTTTCCCCAGGGATTAGCTCCCTAGTAGATTCTCTAATCACATGTATGAGAAATACTAAAAGCCCTCAGTGCTGCACACTATCCATGAAGGCATTCATATAATGACTGGAGTATATAGATATATATATATGGACTTAAGGTATACAGAAAACTCCATCATTACTATCTGGTAATCTATAAACTTTGGATTGCATAGAGAAAAATAGTTTAAAAACCTTGACCCTTTGTGTTATTAAAGCAACATTGAATATTTTAAAAAAGCTTCAATGCTTTTGAACATTCATTCCCACCTACAAGATATTTAATATTCCCAGCCAATCTTCTTAAAAAGAAAATTATCATTAAATATGCCCACTAGCCCAATGAGCATATTGACAAGGAGGTTGCTTTCTTCAAATTCCATAATTGATTGGTAACAGTACTTTGAGCAGAGCCTAGGTCATCTCACCATCTCGAAATAGTGACTATCACAAAATAAAAATGCATTTCACTTTATATCAGCTTTTGGATTTCATGGGCCTTCTAACTGTTTAAGCACAGATACATTTTAAATAACACTCTGAATGCTTTTTATTCCCCCAACTGCCATGAACTACTGGAACTCAACCAGTTCTTCTGAATGTCTAATAACATTCACATTTCTATCATGTCATATAGTAAGCCATAGCTAAAGGAGTATCTGCTTCTGAAAATCTAATTTAATCCCCACAGCAACATTAGAATTTCCATTATAATCACCATTTAATGATTAGATAACCTGGAGCATGTGAAAATTAAAGAATTTTCCCAATGCACACAATGTACAAGTTCACAAATTCAAGTGAAAATCTAGCCAAATCAATTCCAAAACCCGAATCATAATCATTATGCTATGAGGTATGAAAATGCACTGCAAAGCTATTACAATTAAAACGTGTATCTATTAGAACAGGGATTGTTGGGGGTATCTATGAAACTAGAAGATATGCATGCTTGTCAGAATATATTAAAATTGAGTATGCAATAAATGTGACCTTTCAAATTAGCTGAATGGCATAGGGACAGATGGCTGCCCATCTGGGAAACATTACATTTCAAAAAATTAAATTTTAGTTATAATAAAGAAACTTATTTTTAAAATCCATGAAATGGATAAGATGTATATGAACATATACTACTTTTCTTTAAAGAAAACACTTTAGAATTAAAATTAATAAACAAACTAAAATGCTGATTTAAATGTAGAAAAACTCTAACAAAAAGACAATATGAACATAGCTTCTAACAGAAAATAAAGCAACTAAACTCTTTGAATATGTCTAATGCATATTGAGGTAATTTAGAGATCATACAATAGAGTGAGGTGTAAGAATACTACAAAACTAGTAGTTAATGAACATAAAAGGAAAATTTATCTTCATTAATAAGTAAAATGAACTTTGAAACTCAGACATGCCCTACTTAAAATATTATTATTATTATTATTATTATTATTATTATTATTATACTTTCTCTTTTAATTAGAAAGAAAATTATTTTATATGTCAATCCTAGGTCCCTTTGCCTCCCCTCA
This sequence comes from Cricetulus griseus, assembly GCF_003668045.3. Taxonomy (NCBI): domain Eukaryota; kingdom Metazoa; phylum Chordata; class Mammalia; order Rodentia; family Cricetidae; genus Cricetulus; species Cricetulus griseus. The sequence goes on along the minus strand of NC_048604.1, from coordinate 27,179,347 downwards.
TCCCCTGCACCCTGCAGCCCCAACTAACACCCTACCTATCCCATACCCTTTCTGCTCCCCAGGAAGTGTAAGGCCTTCTATGGGGGTCCTCAAAATCTGTCATAGTCTTTGGGATAGGGCCTAGGCCAACCCCATTGTGTCTAGGCTCAGGGAGTATCCTTCCATGTGGGATGGGCTCCTAAATTCCATTCCTGTAGTAGCAATAAGTACTGATCCACTACAAGAGGCCCCATAGATTTCCAAGGTCTCCTCACTGACACCCACATTCAGTGGGTCTGGGATCAATCCCATGCTGGTTTCCCAGATATCAGTCTGGGGACCAATAGTTCCCCCTTGTTAAGGTCAGCTGTTTCTGTGGGTTTCACCAGCCTGGTATGGACCCCTTTGCTCATCAGTCCTCCTTCTCTGCATCTGGATTCCAGTTCAGTTCAAGGTTTAGCTGTGGGTGTCTGCTTCTACTTCCACCAGCTGCTGGATGAGGGCTATATGGTGGCATATGAATTAGTCATAATCTCATTATCAGGAGAGGGCATTTAAGGTAGCCTCTCCTCTGTTGCTAATTGAATGCATGTGTACTGTATTTGTATTATTATAGTCCTCTCCCTTCCCGTCCCTTTCAATTTTTCCTGTCCTCTCCCTCCCCGTCATGACCTCTTCTTTTAAATTATGTATGTTACATACATAGATGTAAATGCACACACAATAGAGTTCATTTAGTGTTAGTTATATGTACATGTGTTTAGAAATAAACACTTGGAAAGCATAAATTTTGATCAATTGAATTCGTAAAAAAATGCATAGTTTGATAACATAAAATGTTAGCAAAAGTAGTGGAAATGTAATATCTCATATATTCCAAAGCCTTTTCTATATTACATCTTTAGAACTTCCCAAATTTATCAACTTTTTCTTCTACTCCATTGTACCCACTTCAGGCTTAACTGCAAGTGTATTTATTAGGATCTGTGTCATGTAATATTTTATAGATAAACACTAGTGTTTCTTTTCTCTATTTTCAATAATGTATTTTCTACACCGGGTCCAACGCTTTTAAAAATCCATCATTATTACCTTCCTTGGCTTAAAATTTTTGAAAGACTTCCAGATATGTTTTAGGAAAATCAAACTTTTTGTTTGGGCCCTGTGAGGTATCTACTCATCTACAATTCAAATGTCATTTTATGATACAAGTATTCCTGTATTCTATGCTTAAATATGATAAACATCTTTCTTTATCCCTCTCAGGATCTTTGCATTTTCTGTTTGCTTTCCTGGACTAATGTTATTTTTTCTTGGATCCAAATGTCATTTCTAAAACTAGAACTTATTTGAATATTTTATACAATGTCAATGGTTGGCACTGACATTTAGCGCACATATCTAACTTATTGCTATTTGGTACATTGTTACTTGTTTTTGCTTTATTATCGTGTACATTTCCCATAATACACTTTTTTGTTTTAGTAATGGGAATTAAATCCAAGGTTTCATGTGTAGTATGTGTCTTAATTTTGAACTATATACTTAGCCATAGAAATTTAATTTTAATTATAAATTGTCTATGTCATACCTGAAATTTCATAAAAGTTCACTAGTGCTCTAAATGTTATGAAAGACTTTGAAGCTCCCCCATGGAAGGCCTCACCCTCCCTGGGGAGCAGAAACGGGATAGGATAGGGGGCCAGTGGGGGGCAGGGGAAGAGGGGAGGGAGAGGAAATTGGGATTGACATGTAAAACAAGCTTGTTTCTAATTTAAATAAAAAGAAAATAAATAAACTTTTAACAGATTTTATTTATTTATTATGTATATAATATTCTGCTTCCATATATATCTGCACACCAGAAGAGGGCACCAGATCTCATTGTAGGTGGTTGTGAGCCACCATGTGGTTGCTGGGAATTGAACTCAGGACCTCTGGAAGAGCAGTCGGTGCTCTTAACCTCTCTCCAGCCCCAAAATAAATAAACTTTTAAAAGGAACACACGCTGATACATGTCATTCCAAATGCATCTAACACAGAAAATGTATGTTCTATGGCTTAGCAATTAGATTTTCAAGTGTCTTGTTTTCTCTCAGCTGTCAATGACAAATATGTAAGGTATAATAATATATGAATAACATACTCATTTCATCACATCACATCTGTGATGTGAAAATACAAGGCATAACAAAATGATTAACAATTTTAGAATATATAAATATACTTTGATATGTATTTCAACCATTTCATTTACATTCCCACCATCAGAGCAATCCATGGCAGAAAACTAAGGAAGATCTGCACCTTCTCTTAATGGGAACTTCCTGAAAGTCACATGCAGCCTTTTATGGACCATGATAAATAAAGGACCCAGAGATTGATACTGGGGTTCAGACTTCAAGCTGAAGATCAGAAAAGCAAAATGAGCCAAGCCAGCAGATCTTACCTCTGCCCAGCTGAAATGGCAATCGTGTCTCCACAAATCATCAGAGGCAAAAGGCTGTGAATTCCTGTCTCCCCCTCCTTTTAGTTCTTTCTCTACTCAGCCATATCACTCCTGCCTCCACCTCCTTAGTGCTGGAATCAATGGAGTGTGATCCCCAGTGCTAGGATCAAACGAGTGAGCTGATTCTTTTAGGACTGGATCAGTTTTTGTGTTGTCAATGTGGCTTTGAACTAACAGAGATATGTCTACTTCTTAATCCTGAGTTTTAGGATTAAAGGTGTGTACCACCACCACATAGCTCTATGGCTGCCAAGATTAAAGGTGTGTATCACCACTGTCTGATCTCTATAGCTTGAGGCTGGTTTTCTTTCTGAATCCTCAGGCAAGCTTTAATAAATCATAAATAATATATTGCCACACCTTTAGTTTTCCCTATAAGATAGAAGGTAACTGTATGGCAATGTCTAATCTGCAAAGGAGGCTATGTCATCCATTAAGTAAGTTTATTTTACTTAAATAAACATATGCAATCTAAAAATAAAAATTGATCATACTAAAGAAAAAGGAAGGTATTTGAGACTGTCTTGTGTGTGATAGGATATTTGTGGCATTATCCTTGGCAATGTGATATTTTACTAAATATGAGTTAGTAAGTTTCTAACATATTTGGTGCATACATTCACAAAGTTTTAAAGGATAGCACTGAAAACAAATGAAGACATCACTAAATAATTATCTTTTGGGTGATGGCTTCATAGGTGCATGACCTGAGGTCATATTAAGATCTCACACTTTTAATCCCAGCACTCACAAAACAAAGACAGGAGCTAACTGGATATTCAAGGCCATCCTGATATACATAGTGACTTCTTGGCCAGACAAAGCTACTTAATAAGGTTCTGTCTCAGACAAAATAAAAATTAATGTCCCATGCATAGTTTAGCGTTCTGATGTCATCACCTTGAAATCCCTAACCTAAAATTTTCTTTTAAATAATAGGCTCCACAAATATGCAACTCATCCCATCTATACTGTGGCTTTAATCTTGGAGTGTATGTATTCAGAGCTTGAATTTCCTTAACTTCTTGATTTACATTACAGACATATCTTTAGAATAAAACAATGTGAGTCAAGGACCAAACACAGTGAGATTTGAAATAATGTTACCGAGTGACAGCATAAAGTTAATAAGTAAAACAACTGGAGGCCTGAGGGGAATCTTGTAAGGGAGCATAGAGCAAATGCACTGTGCCAGTAGAGTGAAATAACTACATGACATTGCTTAATAGACTTCTACCAAAACATCTTCTATAAGAAGAAAGCTGAAATTGCCTGTCTGCAAACAAGTTAATTTCTCAAAATGTGGAACTGAAACTCTCTTAGCTAAGAAATGAGTTTCCAAGTTCTGGCAAAATAAACTTTGTAACATTGTTTTTGTCAGATTATTTAAACTTGCTCTGTTCTGTGCTGTCCTGTACTTTGTCACAGTGTTTTTTTTTTTTTTTCATCAGGCTCTCATGCTGCATGAACACTGTGCAGAAAAGAGTTTATCACATGGAACTATAGTCTGCAAATACTTGGGTTTCTGTTTTATATGATTGAGTGAACTTACCTCCCCATTCCCTGTTTTCATCTGCCTTTGCTCATCTAAATTTCTTCTTAATGATTTTCTCAGTAAAATATATCTTTAGTGTGGTAGACTTTGTGTTTAATTCTAAGGATTTTAGGACAATCCAAATTAAGAATGTTACTTATGACATTGCTGTGGTTTGAATAAATCTTCATCATAAGCACTTGGGTTGAAGGTCATCACTTTTGGTAGATAGTGGAACATCTAAGAGGTTATTATGCCTTTGGGGAAGAAATTAGATTACTGAGGCTGAGCAATTCAAAACTATTGTGATACTCATTTCTCTGCCTCATAGGTATTAAAAACTGAAACATGCTTAGTCCATGACTTGTCATTTTGATACAGGCCCTAAAATAAAGGGCAACTGAATATGGACAAAAACTTTTGATACTAGATAACAGGATAAACTTTTCTCTTTTTTCAGTTAAATTGGTATAACTCAGGGATGATTGTGGTCATGAAAAGATTAGTAGCATGAAGAAAGGCAAGATCAGATATCAGCACCTAAAATTATGATCATCATCATCCCTGGTGCCTAGATTCCAGTGTAAAAACACAGTCAGGACAGTGTGTCCTCCACTGAAGCTCAGCAACCTAACTATAGCAGACCCTGAGTAGTCCATATTTGAATCACGAATAAAAGACCTTAAAACACTCTGTATAAATGCAATAGAGGTCTTTAAAAGAGAAACAAATAAATAATGCCCTCCCTCCCTTCCTCCCTCTCTTCCTTCCTTCCTTCTTCCCATCCTTTCTTTCTCTCTTTCTTTCACCTCCTGACTATAGTCTCCCCTCTGTCCTCTTCTGCCAGTCCCCCCACCCTCCCCTTTGCCTCCCCCTTATGTACTCCTCCTCTGTTTCTATTCAGAACAGGGCAGATGTCCTATGGATATCCACAAAACATGGTGTATCAAGTTGTAGTAAGACTAAGCACCTTTCTGGTGTGGGATGTCCATCTATATGCTGTGAATACGTGTTCCTTTTATTGTTTGATGAATAAAGCTGTTTTGGCCAATGGGCAGGCAGAATATATCCAGGCAGGAAATCCAGAGTTATGGAGAGAAAAAAGGTGGAGTCAAGGAGATGCTGTGTAGTCTCTGAAGCGGTAAGATGCCAGAACATTACGGGGAAGCCACAGCCTTGTAGTGATACACAGATTAGTAAAAATGGGTTAATTCTATTGTAAGAGCTAGTCAGTAATATGTCTGAGCCACTGGCAAAATAATTATAATTAATATTAAGCTTTAGAGTGGTTATTTAGGAACTGGCAAGGAAGGATGAGAAATTTCCAACTACACCTTACCCTGTATTAAGGCCAGGCAAGGCAACCAGTATGAGGAATATGATCCTAAACACCTGCAAAAGTCAGAGACAGCCCCTGCTTCCATTGTAAGGAGTACCAGGAGAAGACCAAACTACATAACTGTAACATGTATGCAGAATGTATAGATAAGTCCCTGCAGGATCTCTGGTTCAGTCTCTGTGAGCTCCTATGATCCCAGGTTAGGTGATTCTGTGGATTTTCTTGTGATGTCCTTGAACCTCTTAAAGACAAACAGTTGAAGGAAAAGAATAAAGTAATTTAAGACCTGAAAGTGAAAATAGAATAAGTAAAGAAAACCCAAACTGAGGGAAATCTGGAAATGAAAAATTTAGGAACTCATACAGGAACCTCAGAGACAAGCTTTACCAACAGAGTACAGGAGACAGAAAAAGAGATCTCAATCATTGAAGACATGATAAAAGAAATGGATTCCCTAGTGAAAGAAAATACAAATACTATGTGTAAAAATATCCACGTACAAAATTTCCAGGATATCTGGGACACTATGAAAAGAACTAATAATATACAAAAAATAGGAATAGAGGAAGGAGAAGAAACACAGGTCAAAGGCAGAAAAAATATTCTTTTTGAGGTCCATTTTGTCAGATATTAAAATGGCTACACTAGTTTGTTTCTTAGGACCATTTTATTGGATAGGAAACTCCTTCTTTAGGTGAGGAAATTTTTCTATGGTTTTGTTAAACATATTCTGTACCATTGACTGGGATTCTTCTTCCTCTATTGCTATTATTTATATCTTCAGTCTTTTTATATTGGTCTAGATTTCCTAGAATTTTTGTGCTGGATTGTTACGATAAATCTTTGCGCCATAAGCCGCTGAGCCCTACCACCACGTGTGAGCTTTATGCCAGCCGCCCGCCCGAGTTAGGCCCAAATGAATACACAGAAACTTGTATTAGGTTCAAATGCTGCTTGGCCAATTACTAGGGTTCTCATCTGTTAGCTCAGTCTTAACCATCATAAATCTATATATTTTATAAGACTTATCGAATGCCTTATTGGCATCCCTCCTTGTCGGTGGATCACATCCTGCTGCTGGAGGAGGCGAACGGGAAAAGGGACCCTTCCTGTTTCTCCTTCACTTAAATATGAGTCTCCTTGCTATGTCATTTTCTGTCTGGATCATGACTTCTCTACTACATTTCCCAGAATCCTCTTTGGCTCCTAGTCCTGCCTAACTTGCTGTTTCATTGGCCAAACAGTATTTTATTTAACAGTCAATAAGATAAACATGCACACTACATTCACCATCACTGGATATTTTTACATTTAACATTTTTCTTTCACCAAGGTATCCATTTCTCCTATTTTTGTCTTCAATGCCTGAGTGTCTCTCTTCCATCTCTTGTATTTTGTAGGTGAGTCTTACCTCTGGAGTTCCTCTTTGAGCTCCTAAAATTTTCATTTCTAGTTTTATCTTATTTTTTGTTTTCTTTATTGATTTTATTTTCAGTTGCTTGCATGTCTTGGGCAGTTTTCTTCATTTCCTTCAACTGATTTTTCTTTAGTGCAGTGGTTCCTCACTCTTCCTAATGCTACAATACTTTAATACAGTTCCTTATGTTGTGATGACCCAAATAATAAAATTATTATCATTGCTACCTTGTAACTATACTATTTCCACTGAACAGTGTCTCAGTTCTTAACACCATCAGATATATGTGTATACCAATGGTAGTGACTGTAAATCCCAGGGCAGTTTGGTTATACTGCTGCCATGACAGGCTCAATAGAAGGCAGTGAAAGAGTAGGACTAAGGTTCAGTTTACCCAAAGGCAACACATGATTCCAGGAATGACCACAAACTGAGACCACCCAGATACCACCCAGAAATGTGGCAATCAGCATCCAAGGGGAAAATATCTAACATTCCAAAGGAAATACCTAATATCCCAATTGTTGTAGACAGGATCAACAGATGCCTTAGCCCAGCACATAACTATCACCTTTTGCCAAGACACCCCTAGATGAATGTCAGCACACCAAGGTCCTGATCCTTAGAAATTCCCCTCCCCTCAAACTCTTCTGTGTTAACATCCTAACCCTAACTGAGCTCCACACTCTCTGATATCATAGTGCTGTGTCAGACACACAAAATGTCCAAGCTCCAGCTTGAACAAAGGCTCTTTACTTTTGCATATGGATTCAGACTCTGTGTTGGCCTTTGGGGGACTCCAGGAACTGGCCGTAACAATGACCCCTAGGTTAAGTACTACTGTTTAGTGGATTTATTTATATCCTATTTTGGGATTTTGAACATATTCATAATAGTCATTTTAATGTCTTTGTCTTGTGCTTCAGCTACATTACATTTCTCAGGGCATACTGCAGTGGGGTTGCTGGGCTCTCATGGAGACATATTCTACTGACTTTTACTGATTGTGTGGTGTCTCTTTGCTGGCATCTAAGGCATCTGGATTTGGGTGTTTGTAATTCCAGGTGTTGATAATTGTTCTTTTCTTTTGGGGAGTGGGTTTTCAATTCCTTGATTTCTTTTGTCCTCTCTGAATTTTATGAATGTGTGGTGGCTGTGGGTTGCCTGGAAGGGAATGTTTCTGAACCCCTACTAACTGTAACCACTGGGGATCTTGGGTAGAGCTTGTTTCCAGGTATTGGAAGCTTACAAATAGGAAAGGGAATAGGTAGACTGCCAGTGGAAATGGGTTAGGAAAGGACTGAAATTGTTCACAGGAGGGAGAAAATCTGGGTGTGCCATGAGGACCCAATTCCCTGGCCAACTTGGCTAGCAGGTTTCCAGGGAAAGAATGTAGTGCTGGCATGTGAGGCAAAGGAATGGGCTGAGGAAGGAATGCTGTAGGAGAGGATCTTTTAGCAAGCTGGAGATAAGCATGGGGAACTGGAAGAGATAAGACCAGAGAACTGGAATTGAAGGATGGGAGGGAGAGTAAAAATTGCCTACAAGATGCCCTGGCCATCTTGCTCAGCAGGTTTACAGGAAAGATTGCATAGAATATTGGTGGGTGAAACAAAGGCATATTCTGAGAAAGAAAGATTGTGGGAGAAGATCTGCTTTGTCCCTTTGGAATTGGGGCAGAGGTGATTCACAGCAGGTTATCTGCTACCAAAGTGGAGATAAGACTGGGGAATTGGAATTGGAAAATGGGAAGTAAAGTGAAAATCAACTACCCAATTCCCTTTGCTGTCCTGGGCAGCAGGTTTCCCAGGAGAGACTGCCTTGAGTGCTGTCAGGTCTCATGTTTCAATATTTTTATTTTTATATATAATTTGTACCATTTAATTATCCTAAGTATACATTTCTGTGACATTAAGTGCATGTGTAGTGTGAATCATGCTGCAATAAACAAGGGAAATTTCTTTGACATCATGATTTCATTCTTTTAGAAATACACCAACAAGTGAAATGTTGAAACATGCAAAAGTTATATGTTTATTTGTCTGGGGTCGCACTACATCAGTTTCTGTAGCAGTGTGCTAATTTAAATGCCCATCCAGAGTGTTCAAGAGTCCCCATCCCCCATGTATTTGTTGCTATCAATACTTGTTATCTTTTGCCTTTCCCACCAAGCTTTTATCTTATTGACAAAAAATCCTTTCCAACAAGTGTGGGTTGCTTCCCTGTTGTTGATTTCATTTGAAAATCAAATACTGAGCATCTTTTCATGTATCTGCTGGCTATTTGATTTTAATGAAACAATGTCTACTCAGTCATGTGTTGAAGTTTTAATTCCATTGTTTTCTTTCTATCCATTGACGTGAGTTCCTTATTTAATTGCATTAGCTCCTATCAGGCATACACTTGAAAATATTTTCTTCTGATGCACTTTGTTGTTTTATTTTAAGTGGATGAAATATGATTTTCCTTTGGTTTGCATGTGTTTTGGGAGACTCAAAAACATCCACCCCCATGCCCAGAAGTGCCTTCTCCCAGGTAATTCTAGACAACATTGAGTAGATGATTAAAAGGAACCATAAAAGTAAGTGTAGCAGGCTTTCTTTGACCACCAGCCCCCAAATCATGACACACAGATTTAATATTAGTTATGAATGCTTGGCCTTACCTTAGGCTTGTCCCAGTATCACTTATAAATTAATTTAACCAATTTTCCCCTTATCTATATTTTGTTTTGGGGAGTTTTACATTTCTTTCATTCATATAGTCCTACTTTCCTATTTGTTCCGTGTTTGCCTGGTTGGTGTCTGCTTGGCTGGCTGCCATGGGAACAGAGACTAGCATAGGAAAGCCCTTTCTCCTGGGAAGAGGGTATCATACATGGCAGAGCAGGTTCCCCTGGCTCTGCCTAGTGTTTGGTTATGGGGATCTGCATTTTCTCTCATTCGCTGCTAGAAGACAATCCTCTGATGACAGTTGGACTAGGCACTGATCTATGACTATAGCAGAATATCAGAAGGAATCATTTCATTAATTTCTAAGCAGTCTTTTTGGTTCTATCTTGGGTCTCTGAGCCATCCTGCCTCTGGTTCCTGTCAGGTGTGAGCTTCCTCTCATGGCATGAGTCTCAAGTTGGAGCAGTCATTGGTTGGCTACTCCCACAATATCTGCACCACCATTACCCCAGCTCTTCTTGCAGGCAGGGCATTATAAGAATTGCTGCCAGGTGGTGGTGGTGCACACTTTATTCCCAGCACATGGGAGGCAGAGGCAGGTGGATCTCTGTGAGTTCAAGGCCAGTCTGGTCTACAGAGTGAGTGCCAGGACAACCTCCAAAGCTACACACAGAAACCATATCTCAAAAACACTAAAAAAGCAGAAGAGATCCATAAGAATAATTAATTTTTAAAACATACATGTATGAAGAATATAGAAATGTCATCAAGCATTTTCAAAAATATTGTATAATCTTCACTTTTATGAGTATCAAACAATTGAAATCATTTTACATTTTCACACGTATTTTTAGCATTCATATTTCCTAAAAATTTGTATGTTAAAAAAGCATACCATTACATTTTAATTTGTAATTATTTTATGATGAAAACGAAGATATTTTCATATTACTGTGTTTTATACACTTTGGGTATGTTTCTGCAAGGTTTCTGAGTTTATTCTTGCCCATTTTAAACTCCAGAATCTATAGCCAAGACAAATTTCAGCACTACCACTGACTAAGCAGTAGTCCTTAACAAAGTATTTTATTTTTCTCTGCCTTTTTTTATCCATATGCTAAGTGATCATGGTAATAATATTTACTTCATAAGGCTATTGTTAAAATAAAATAAGCTAATGCAAACACGTTAAAGTAGAATACTTCCTAATATATACTAATTATAAAAATAGTAGCCATTTTTCATACATACATACATACGTATACATACATATAATATATATTATTTGTAAGTATCCAAAGAAACCTTTATAATATTTATTGCTTATAACTTCCCAGCCTTTAAGTCCATTGTCTAATACTTAATTCATCTTATTTACTTCTCACATATTTACATGCACATTATTAAAACTTCTGGAAAATTTACTCCACGATTAGCTCTATTACATACTGAATGCCCATTAAAATTAAGAAAAATTTGTGAATATATGTATACAGGAGACATTTGTCTTTGTATTTATAGATGTGAAGGTATTTTTTGACAGGTATTAGTGTGTTTCTAAAATTTAAAGTATGAAAGCAGGTGATTTAGTACTGAATAAATCAGTATGAATATGCAACTAGAAACTAATAAAGGATGAGAAAAAAGAAGATGTTGGTATATTTACTCCTTTGAGGCAAATCCACAGAGATGTCAAAGTTGCATTCAACATTGTGGAGATTAGAACTATGTAGGGCTTATAAGTAATGGTGAAATTCTATCTGCAAATAATCAGCTTGAATTATTTTTACCAACAAACTTATCTGTAAAAATTATTTATACCTTTAGGATAAAATTGGAGTTTCAATCTCAAAGCAATTTCCACCTATGGAAAACTGAAATTCATGGTGTGAGTGCTGAAAAATCATAAAACTTTCTTCTTTGCCATTAGTGTATGAATTGTGTGCTGCAAAATTTATCTTGGATACACGCACACAAACACACTTAGTTCAGAAGATTTGTGGTGATAACATGACTTCAGAAATGGAAAAGAAACCAAACCCAACCTCTTACCTAAAAAAAAAAATCTATTTCTTCATTCCTAAATGCAAATGGAAAAACAGAGGAGTTATAGAAGTTTGCAGTTAATCTTGTGACATTAAATAACTACAATAAACACAATTATTGACATGAGGAAAAATGAAGACATAAAACAATAAAAATAGAAAATAATGAGCAATACTATAAAAGTTTCAAACTATTACACATACAATTTAAGAATATGGTGATATGAAAGAGAATCAGAAATTAATTTTGAGTCCTTGGAAGTTAATTATATGGTAGAAAAAAATAATAATAAGAGGAAGCAGGATGAATCAAGCAAAGAATTATAGAATGAAAACAAAACATTCAAGTCTATAGTGTTTGAATAAAGATAGCGAATATTTAGAAAAAAGCAAAACCTTTTAGTATCTAGCATACTTGATATTACTAAGTGTCTAATATATTGATGCTTTTCTTCAGATGGAGGGTCTTTTTCTGTTGCCCATGCTTGCCTCAAAGTCTTCGGATCAATAACCCTGTTGCCACAAGTTCCTGAGCCTCCTGTGTCCTGAGACTAATGTCAAAGGAACACTATGCTTGTCTTGGCAATGTAATTCTAAAGAGATGGATCAGGAAAATGAACCAGACCTAAGGAAAGGCAGGCACCTTGATTTTGAAAAGATCTGAGTACGTCAGGCAGGATTCATGAAAAACTTATTCCCAAGTGAAACAACTTACTGTTAAATAACAACATATAATATAAAGAAGAAATCTTAAGGTTTTCTTTAAAAAGACGAGTTCACTACCAAAAATGAACCATATAGTTTCTATATGAGCAAAGATGGATTCCAGCAGATATCACAAATGCCAACATTTTTGGTGAAATTACATTGAACAATAAATCAACCATGAGAAATGAGGAAAACCATTTTCAGACATTCATCTACTCATAAAGTTTACTATCAAACTAACATTTATGAAAGAATTGAGAACATACTTTTACAACAACACAAATAATCTGAGGAACAAGAAATATTGGGAATACAAATTGGAATATAAAACAGTAAAAATGAAATTTACAATACCATCAAAAGCTGAAATATTTTGTACTAAAGAAAATAAAAGACATGAATAGTCTCTATACTAAAAAGTATAAAACACCACAGAGACAAATTATCGAATATGAAGAGACACATCATGCTCACTAATTGCAACATTCAATTTTTATAATCTGCCATTTTTTTTTACAAATCAATCAATGTATGGACTGAATGTCATTTATAATGTTCAAAAGTATCAACAGACTGAATCCAAAGTACATATGGAATTGCAAAGTATAGAGAACAGATAAAATACCTTGTTTGAAATGTATTTTTCAGCTGGTACACACAGATGTATGTAATTGAAGGCTCTAGTGTGACAGTTCAAGTATATCATTTTAATGAGGCTATCTTAGTGATTGAAATAGTCATCAACTCAAATTGTATCATTTCATTTTTCTTTTTTTAATGTAAGAAAATAGATTCTTTTCCCATATAATATATCCCAACTGCAATTTCCCTTCACTCAACTCCTCCCTGATGCCCCTACCTCCCCTGTCCTCCAGATCCATTCCCCTCCATCTTCTCTTCAGAAAAGAGTAGGCCTCCAAGAGGTGAATGCCAAACTGGACAAAACAAGATAAAATAAGATAAGGCAAAAGCCCAAATAGAAGGAAAAATTTCTCAAGCACAGACAAAAGCTTCGGGGACACGCCTGCTCCCACTGTTACAAAGACACTAAGCTAGCAGCTGTAAATGCAGAGAACCTGGAACAGACCCATGCAAGCCTTGTGCCTGCTACTTCAGTATTGGTGAACTCACGAGTCCTGCTTAGTTAATTTGGTGGGCCATGTTCTTCTGGTGTCCTCCATTCCTTCTGACTCCTAGAATCTTCCCTCCCCTTCTGTTGCTATGTTCTTCAATCTCCAAGGGGAGGGTCGTGATGGAGACCACCAATTTAGACACTCTCTCTCCATAATGTCTGGCAGTGGGTCTCTATTACGTCTCTTCTTTGCTGCTAGAGGAATCCTCTCTGATGAAAACTGGACAAGGCATTGATCTATGAATATAGAAGAATATGAGTAGGAATCACTTCATTGTTTTGTTTTTGTTCTTTGTAGGATATATATATATATATATATATATATATATGTTGTGTTTTGTTTGACCCTATATCTCTGAGCTATCCAGTCTCCAGGAACTGGACATGCAGGACATGGGTCTCCTATTGCTAAGGAGTTAGCCTTAAGTTAAACCAAACATTGGGTAGCTACACTCACAGTTTGCTCTATCTTTGCCCCAGCACACCTTTTAAGCTGGGCAGATTGTAGGTGGAGGGTTTTGTGGCTGAGTTTGTGTGCTGGCTAGTCTTATGTCAACTAGAAACGCAAACTAGAGTTATTTGAAAACAGGGAACCACAATTCAGAAAATGTGCTTGTAGAATAATCATCTTATATACCCTAAAGATTCATTACTCAGATTGGCTTAACAAAACACCGATAGCCCAATAGCTGTGCGGGTATTATAGGCAGAACTAACAAACTAGGAGAAAGATGGTAAGAAGGGAGAAGTCAGAGGAGATGCCAGACAGCCACTGAGGAAGCAGGACATGTAGAAAATGAGGTAACAAGTCATGAGCCATGTGGCAAAGCATACATAAGAAATATGGGTTAATTTAAGTGTAAGAGTTAGGTAGTAACAAGCCTGAGCTATTGGACGAGTATTTATAATTTATATTAATCCTCTGAGTAATTATTTGAAAGTGACTGAGGGACAGAAAATCTCCACCTACAAAAATGCTTCCATAAGATCCAGCTCTAAGGCAGTTTCTCAATTGATGCTGGGAGGGCTTAACCTGTTGTGTGTGGTTCCATTCCTGGGTTGGTATTCCTGGGTTCCATGAGAAAGCAGACTGAGAAAGCCATGGGAAGAAAGCCAGTAAACAACCCCCTCCAAGGCATCTCCATCAGCTCCTGACACCAGACTCCAGCCCTGTTCCAGTTCCTGTTTTGACTTACTCCAGTGATGGACTTTGATATGGAAGTATAAGCCAGATAAACCCTTTCCTCCCCAACTTGTCTTCCAGTTTTGGTGTTTTGTCTCAACAGCAATAGAAAACCTAATTAAGAGAAGTGTTACCAGGATTGTGGGGTACTGCAGTGACAGACCTGATCAGGTTTTGGAGAAGATTGTGGAAATTAGTGTTGATTAAGAAGAAAACCATGAGGCCGGGCAGTGGTGGCACTCTTCTTTAATCCCAGCACTTGGGAGGCAGAGGCAGGCAGATCTCCGTGAGTTCTGAGACCAGCCTGGTCTATAAGAGCTAGTTCCAAGACAGCCTCCAAAGCCCAGAGAAACCCTGTCTTGAAAAACCAAAAAAGAAGAAGAAAACTATATCACTGACATGAAATCTGGGAAATATTTCCTCAGGCTCGGCACACAGAAGCTATGTTCCAGCTGAATGAGGTTGTATTTTGTGAAGGGAGTCGAACTTGGTAATGTATGAGTCACCTAGGTAATACTGTTTTTGAAAGGCATGAAGAGGTTGTCTAAGTTAAGGTTTCTATCGCTGTAAAGAGACACTGTGTTAATTTTTTTAAAAAAATATTTAATTTTAGCTTTCTTTCTATTTACTCTTTGTCTTTCACATCATTTATCTCCATCTTATTTATTTCTTATCCCTTCATATCCACCCTCTTCCCTTGCAACCTAAATCCCCAAATCAAAATGAAATGAAAGATAAAAGAGTGGGGAAATCAATCTCATTATGGAAGCTGTAGTGTGATACAGTGAGTCTCACAGTAAACCTTTTTATCTATTTGTCTTTTCATAAGTGTTCATTGCAAAGCGTCATTGGTCTGGTTCAAGGTCTCTGGTTTCTGCTACACTACCATTGCTGGGCCCTCACTGGGACTCCTCTTGGATATCCTGTGGTTGCCCTGTGTCATGGACATGCTGCAGCTTTGGGTCCATACAACCAGCCCCTTCACATGCTGGAGCAGATCATGGATGGAGTGAATGTTGGGGTCGATTAGCTCATAACCCCATTTCTGGGCCTGGATAGTTGCATGGTTGGCCAACCCATCAGCTCTCCCCTCTGTTCACCACCAAGGTGAGTCTCCAGAATTGCCCTGTGTAGTTCACCCAATGCAGCAGTGAGCAAGGGTCAGGGTCAGTTATCCTGATTTCAAACCTCAGGGTTGACTGTCCCACACCTAAATCATCAGGGCCAACTCTACCGTGTTGCCTAGTTGAAATGCAGGGGCCACTCTCCCCAGTCCTGTAGCTGGTGAGGGGTAGGGATAGCTCTCCCACTCTCAAGACCTTAGGACCGGCTCTCCCACCTTCCACAGGTGGTGAAGGGGGAGGGCATCTTTCCTTCTTCCCCACTACTACACCATAGATGAGGGAAGCTTTACCAGCTATGCCTCTCTCATGACTTCAGGGCTGGCTCACCAGTGCCCCTATTCATAGGGCCAATTCCACTCTGGTACCCAGGCAAGGTTTAGGGCACATTCTCCCAAGTGCAGCAGCTGGTGAGGGGTTGGGTCAGGTCCTCCACATGCTGCAGGTAGTGAGGGACAAGGGGAGGCATTTTTCCCCTGCCACATGGCTGATGGGGAATGTACTGTGTATGTTTATCTTATTGATTGTTAAATAAAATACTGTTTGGCCAATGAGACAGCAAGTAGGCAGGACTAGGAGTCAAAGAGGATTCTGGGAAATGTAGTTGAGAAGTCATGATCCAGGCAGGAAGTGACATATAAAGGAGACTCATATTTAAGCAAAGGAGAAACAGGAAGGCCCTCTTTTCCCAGCAAGGAGGGACGCCAATAAGGCTTCCGATAAGATAAGTCTTATAATATATATAGGTTTATGATAGTTAAGACTGAGCTAACAGATGAGGAATCCTAGTCATTGGCCAAACAGCTTTGAACCTAATACAAGTTTCTGTGTATTCATTTGGGCCTAACTCGGGCGGGCGGCTGGCATAAAGCTCACACGTGGCGGTGGGGCTCAGCGGCTTATGGCAGAAAGATTTATCGTAACATATGGCAGGTGTGACATGCTCTCCCATTTTCATGTCCTCAGAGCCAACTTGCCCTTACCTCAAGGCAACACACCAAAATTATTCTTCTCATTATTCTTCTCTAAAACATCTTGAGCCAGCACCCCACAGTTCAAATTATCCTTACCACTTGTTTCTCCCATGTCCAGGGAGGATGGCTCATTAAGTAGCACTTAAAGCAGTACACCACTTTTCTAATCCATAGTCCCAAGGTCCATATTCCTTTAAGCAAAAGCATGGTCAAGCTTATCACAGCAATATCCAAGTCCCTGGAACTAACTTCTGTTTTAATTAGGGTTTCTATTGCTATGAAGAGATACCACGATCATGGCAATTATTATAAACTGAAACATTTAGTGGGGTAGCTTACAGTTCCAGAGGTTTAGTCTATTATCATTATGGTGGGGCATGGTGACATGCAGGCAGACATGGTGCTGCAGAAGCAGCTGAGAGTTTTACATCTTGACCCTGCAGGCAACAGAAAGTGAACTGAGACACTGGCCAGGCTGTAGTAACCACTACTCTCTTCCCATAGCCTTCAGATCTTTCCTACTCTAGACTTTACTTGGTTGCCTGCAGTTCTTTGTGTAGGGTTGAGGACATTAAGGCTTTTTTCCTGTAGAGTTTGGCATATTCATTGGTGTCATCTGTATTTAGTTCATGTTTTGCCTCTCATGTTGATGAGATTTTAAGTGTGGAGCTTCTGATATTACTAAGATCCGAAGTCTTACAAAAGATCTCTGACTCTTAAAATCTTTCTGTCCCCTTTTCTAAAATGTTCCCTGAGCCTTAGGTGTGAGGGTGTTTTATAGATATAGCCATTGGGACTGAAGTCCTCAACTCTGCATATTGATTGGTTGTGGTTTTCTGTAGTGGTCTTAGTCTGATGGACAGAGGAGACTTCTTGATGAAGGATGGGACTACACTTATCTGTGGGAATAAAAACAGAATTTTATATATCATTGTCAAGACATATGTGAGTTCAATTGATTAGTGCTTTTAGATTCTCCACCAATAACTATGACTTCACTGGTACTGAGTTTTTTTCAGTATCAGGCATGATAACCCTCTTGTTGAGTGGGGGTATAAGTCCAATTAGATAGTACTTGGTTATCACCAAGGTATGTGTGTCACTACTGCAACTTCGTGCTTTTCATGTTGTGCTGGCCATTGATATGATTCATAGGCAAAACTCTGTAGGGAAAGGGGAGAAGTAAATACAGGAGAAAGACAGAGGTGGATAAAATAATAAGTATATCTGGAAAAAACACAAGGTATCATACTATTAATTATTTGCCCCCAAACTCCATAGTAGATATTATTCTCTCTATAAATATACATGTATAGTTTTAATGAA
Source organism: Cricetulus griseus (assembly GCF_003668045.3). NCBI lineage: Eukaryota > Metazoa > Chordata > Mammalia > Rodentia > Cricetidae > Cricetulus > Cricetulus griseus. The sequence continues at coordinate 27,161,408 of NC_048604.1, read as the reverse complement.
CTTTTCTCTTAGGGACTGATTGGTGCTCCCTGTAAGAGCCAATAACGACCTAACAAAAACACCAATATCAGACATGAGAAGACTTCTTTCTAGTTACTCTTCAGGGCTATCCAAGACACTTCCAAAACAAACAGCCGATTGCTGTTGCCCTTGCTTATCACCAGACGTACAAGGTAAGTTCCCATTGCTGAAGACTCTGTGAATGTCAGAAACAACTCCCAGAGACTCCTGGGCTGGAAGTGGTATGAATGCCTCCTCCCTGAGAACTAGCTTTCATGTTACAAGAAGGTGCCATGTAATCTCCCAAAGGAGGCAGGCAACCATAGGATTACCTAAGATTCTATTCATTTAATGACTATACCATTCCCTCTGACACTTTTGAATATTTGTCTGCTTTTCTCTCTTAGAAATTAAAATGTATCCTTTTTTCATTTTGATTGTTCTCTTTTCCCAGGAACCACACAGTAAGCCTCTCATTCATTCTCCTTCTTCGGAGTCTATTTTATCTGATTCTTTGCTCTCCATGATTATTCTTATTTCCTTTTTCTCGCCATAATTATTCATAAGTAAGCTAAGAATTCATAATGCTTATATATTTAATTGAGATTTTAAAATAATATAATCGTTCCTAACAATCTATATGTCCCATTGTGGATATTTTGTAGTAGTCAGGCAATGTGTCATCAGTGATACTGGGCTTTCTCATGAAAATAAAATAAGTTTTACTTTTATTCATTATTGAATCATACACAAAGTATAATCTAGCTGTTTTTCAACTCAGCTAAATTCAAGAATTTTCATTACCACGGTGATCTTCGTCTTTTCTCAATCTTTTGTTTTAACAATCATATTCCTATTTAATTATATTGTTTCATGTTGTTCTTTAATAATTGCATATTTACATTGATTCAATAAAATTTTTAATTCATAATATTTGCTACAAAAGCCCTCTGTTATTAATTTCTTAAGTCATCAAATGGGTGGTTCAACAGTTAAGAGAACTTGATGGTCTTGGAAGAGACTTGGGCTCAAGTGGCTGCTCACAATCAATTATAACTCCAGTTCTAGTAGATCCAATACCTGCTTCCAGCCTTCGCAGTCACCAGGTACAAAGATGTCATATATTTCAAATGCAGACAAATACTCATACATGGACAAAAAAGTCTTCAAAAAGACAATAAATGGAGTAACAATGTTTATTGTCTCTAAAGAAATATAAGATCCAAATAATTGAAGAATTAAAATCAGTGATATTCTATTCTTCACATTGACCCTATGATGTTTTTATGAGATGTTTATGTGTATTCTTGTCCCCAATGTTATTGTTACGATTTTGTAAGTGTGTTATTGTCCCCAAAGTCAGTTTCACAGTGCCAAAATATTAAATTGTCCAGAATCCTCTGTAGTGTGCATGGAAACACAGGTCAGTTTACAATGTTGTCTAGCAAACCAATATGTAAAGTATGCTTACTAGTCATGTGCTGCAAAAGAGTAGATTTTTTTCTAAGGATTTCCTCACTATAATGCATTCAAATTGGCTGACAGTGAAAGTGATCAAGCAGCTCAAGAGCAACATGACATTTTCATCATCAATAAAGACTTGCACAAACTTCATGATTTGAATCAGAGAAGTATTTTGAACCAACTGCTACTACAGTAACACTTAGAAAACCAGGAGAAACTACCGCAGAAGCAGTGCTGTGTGTTTCTTCCTTTGAGACAGATAAAAAAGAGTAGTTCAGATTTGATTGGAAAACAGTAGTCCTTAGTGAAATCATGGTTGGTGTTTTAATGAAAAAATTTCAAGAGATGAAGAAGAAAACTACAATGGGACTTTAAATACAAAGCAAAGGTAAGTACTTTTAGATTTTAAAGTAGAACTCATTCTCTCTGCTTCTCAAGTCTCCCCACTTTGCTCTTTTAGTTTTGTATTTTGATTGCTCCCTAGTCACTTAATAATAAAATCCCTCTATCCCAAGACTTTCTAGACTATTCATGCTCACAGTGTTCTTTTTAATCTCCTGGTTTGTAACAAAGGAGGTAGATGATCAATAGTTGCAATGCATTTTCCAGGGTGCATTCTAGCTTCTTAATATTTAAACAAACATTTTTTTCAATTTAATAAGGAAAAAAGAAATATGTCTTTTTATTTGAGTAATGAAAAAGTGAGCTAAGACAACTTTAATTCCATTTTTTAATGAAACATGAATAAATTGATAGATTTAGAATTCAGAATATGTAGCTGAAGAACATACACTCTTTTAAGTGTTTCCCGATGCATAACCCTTCACTTGTTTGCGCCTATATATTGCTTAAAATCATCTCTTAAACATGTAAAGTACTTGTTATGCTCAGCAAAACTGAGACAACACTGCCCCAACCTGCCCCCAGAAAACATAATTCTTGGCTTCACTTCCCTCATCACTTGGTGTTGGAATTAAACAGATGAACATGTACAGTATTTTTAATTAAAACTTGTATGTGAGTTTTGCAGGTTGTGAGGCAAACATGAGGGATATACTGAGTTAAGTTAGTAAGTGACCACTGAAAATAAACTCTTAGTTGATAACATTTGATTGAAGTGTTTTGTTGTTTCTTGTTTTTTAAAATCATAAAGATACAATTTGTGTAAGAAGAGAACATCGCAGACATCAACAACATGGCATCTTCAGACATAATAAAGACATTCAGGGGTTTGAAATGGTATTTTTAACACTCAACTGTCATCAATATCTCCAAGATTTAATTTGCAAATAGCTCAAGTTGCCTTTTTGACAGTTGCAGATGACTGTTTATAGACAATCCATGTATAGTATTTTCTCCCCTTCTCTTGTACACAGAAGGGTGTCAAATGGTATGTCCTGGGTAGCTATCACAATAAATTCTATTTCTCATTCTGAAGTCACTTTCAGACTTCTCATTCTTGGGATCTGTTTTGTCAGGCTTATACAAAAAGAATAGGATGAATTTATATTCTTCCAGAAAGTGGTGAATTTATATTCTTTTCAAATTTTAAATTTTTGATTATTTTGTACATTCGTATAATATTTTGATTAACTGTAAACCCCATTTTATCCCCTTCAACTCTTCCGTATTTCCCAACCTTTCCCCTCCAGCTTCACTACTCATTAAAAACAAAAAAATAAACCCTCAAACAAAATCAAACAAAACAAAAAGCAGGCTAAGTCCACTTAGTGAGACCTGTATATGCATGAATATAGGACCATCTTCTCGAACAAGGTTTGCCTCTGGAGTTGGGAGTGACAACTCTGAAGAAAACAGACTTCCCATACCACCCATCACATTGGGATGAGAATTTGTGAACACCTCCACCATCCACAATGAGATTTTGGCTGTCTTGTCTTTGTGCAGGTCTTATGAGTGCAAACACTGTTTCCCTGCATACTTCTACTACTTCTGATTCATAAAGTCATTCTGCTCTTTCCATTATGATCCCTAAGTATTAGTGGGTAAGAGAGTGATATAAAAATCTTCTGTTTAGAACTTAGACCTCTGGTCTTTTACTCTCTATATGTTGCTAGTTATGCATCTCTGTATTAAATACCATCTCCTGCAAAAAAAGAAGCCCCTTATGACGGTTGAGAGATGCACTAATCTATGTGCATAAAGATAACTTATCGGGGAGGGAGAGGGAAAAGGAACATGTGAAACAAGCTTGTTCTCTAACTTGAACTAAAAAAAAGATAACTTATCAAAATGTTTATTACTATGACTGTTTAATAGAATAATAGTATTAGGTTATCCCCTAGGGCCTATAATCTAGCCAGCAATGGGTTTGGGGCCCAGTTAACAAAAGCCATGTTCTATCTCATGAAGTTGGTTTTAAATCCATCCCAAAAGAGATGGATTATTCCCATAGTATCTCAGCCACTATGGTAACCATATCTTGCCAAGACATTCCTTATTGCAGCTTAGGGGTCCACTGCTTGATAAACCTATTGAGTTATTCTCTCAAGAAGTGTGCATTGAACATCCCAGTGCTATAGGTATTGCTTCTGGTGGCTCACAGAAGCAAAAGGTAAATTACTATGGCTGAAGACACCAAGCACTTCAACAACATGTCCCCGGAGACCTTGAGCTTGAACTGACCTGAATTCCCCCTCTGTGAGGACTAGCTTTAATAATAACAGAAGACACCATGAAAACTTTCAAAGGAGAGAGACAACCAATAATCCTACCCAGCTATGATGTCTATGACATCAATACCACCATGGTACAATAACCTGTAGGATACAATAGTGGCCTCCATTCCTTGGTGGTAACCAATGGCTCTCTAAATGGACTTGAGGTCTGCTCAACAGGACGGATGCTGCTCCTATCCTTGAAACTTAACTGCTCAGTGCTTATGAAGCACTGATTATTTGAGAAGAGTCTACAATCTTTAATTTAATAAATCAGCATATTCCTTAGCAACAATCCATAAACATTAGCTCTTCTACAACAGATAAGTATATTGACCCTCATCAAAGAAGTTCCCTTTCAACAGACCACTATAGAAAACTATAACTAATTAATATTAAGAATTATGGCCAGGCATTGGTGGCGCACTCCTTTAATCCCAGCACTCGGGAGGCAGAGGCAGGCAGATCTCTGTGAGTTCGAGGCCAGCCTAGTCTCCAAAGCGAGTGCCAGGATAGGCTCCAATGCTACACAGAGAAACCCTGTCTCAAAACAAACAAACAAACAAAAAAAGAATTGTGGCACCCACTCTCAATGGATATGGCTACAAAATACTCCCACACCCAAGAGACAGGGAAGATTTCCAAAGAGGGGGGACAAAGATTGTAAGAGTCAGAGAATCACTGAGTGTGATGTGGGATTTTGTCTACTAGTAACATTAAAAGTTACACCCATGAAGTCTCACCTAACTGACAGCCCAAATGTGAACTAAACAAGGAAGACACCAATGAACATGCCTAACTGCATTGGGAAAAGCCCATGAGTCCTCATCCCTATCTAAAGAACTACAGGCAACTGAGTAAAGCTAGGAAGAGCACACAAATTGGTTGTCCACTGCTAAATGGTCAGTTGTGCAAACATACATACAGATATAATCAATGTATAAACAGCATAGAAAACAGTTGTTTTACTTTTTAATTTATATGTCAAAAAAAAAATCTCGTTTCTAGACCTTCTGTAGTTCTTCAGTGTTTTTGTGTGGTGTGATGGGAACTAGGATACACCTTCCCAAAATGTGGCCTCTTTGATATAGCATTTCTAAGATTAAGACAATTAAGCAGCAACAAAGTTAGAAAACCTCTCTCTACCCTCCCTGAATTTACCGAACTTGAGAAAGTAAAATTATACAAGTCTCTCTAGCCCCATACCTACAAAGAAGGTTGGATATTAATCACTAAAGAGATCTCTTACAAGTTCAGACATGGCACTAGGGGAGTTGAGAAGGCATGCTTCTTTAGTTTATTCTCATAAATTCACTCCCCATAATTCTGCATCTATAGAGACTAGAAGCAAAACTTGCTTCCTATCTGTCAGGTATATAAAATCCTTCTGGAATTGTTGTTGCTGTTGTTACTTTTGAAGATCTTGTGTAACCAGAGATCTAAACCACTGTTTGGAATTATCTTCTGTTGGAGTTTCTCCTGCATGATGTGCACATTGTATGTAGTGGCAAACTTGCTTAGTTTTCTCTTGAGGAAAAAAGAAAACAGAATGCCAAGCCTGTTTTGTTGAAATAAGAGTATCTTATGGAGCCCAAGCTGGTCTTTAATTTGCTATGTAGCCTTGAATGACTTTGAACTCCTCTTGATCTTCTTACCTAAGCCTCCCAAGTGCTGGGACTGCAGGAATGCACTACCACACCTGGATATATTATCTTTAATTATTTTCATCAAGTAGTCATCAATGTACAATTCTTTCAGTCTTTAATCTCCTTAGAAATATCTACTCATAATAAAATTATTATTATTTAACATTGTAAATTATATACTTTTATTAATTTCCATTTTAGATGTTAGATTGCTAGCATATAGTAATATAACAGACTTTTGTATGGCAATTTTAATCAGATTTAATGAAGTTTAATTGCATATAATTTGATTCTGAATATATATATTATATATATATATATATATATATATTATATATATATATATCCTTGAATCCTTAGTGACAATCAGAATACTAAGCATGCTTGTCCATTCTAATAGTTTCCTTGTCCCTTCCATGTTATCTTGTTTTGTGTTTGTGCTGGTAATAGTTTTATTCCAAATCTTACTCAAGTATGTAGCAAAGTATTTACAATTTTGGATTATGTATTATAGTAAATCTGTAGAAGTCAGTCTCCATATATTACTCAAAGTTTACACCAGGTGAAAAATAAGTTTCTACTTCCCATTCTCCTTAGGCCCTGATGCCTGTTAACCGCTTTGCTTCTATTACCTTGACTGGTTTAAATATTTTATGGTTTAAGTATGAAATAGCTTCATATGTTGAATACTTTGTCTTCTACTTTTGGGACTATTTTGGAAGATTCTGGAAATTTTAGAATGCAGAAACAAAGAGCTAAATGAAGAAACTTGTGAAAAGCCTGTATTCTACTTATCAACAAAGCCACATTATTACTATTTTGTAAATTTCTTGTGTTTTGTAGATCCCAAGTCCTTTAATTCCTCTTTTGATATGTTCTTTCCAGAGTATATTATTTCCTTTAATGGTATCTTTTTATTTCTTTTTTATTCCTTTTGTGTGCATAATTTAGGTTTTTGCTTTATGATTACCAGAAATTTACACTTTAAATTGATTCTAACAGGGTATTTTAAGCTGACAACATTCTTAAACTTAATTGCATTGAATATATAGAACATGGTTTCATTATGGTACAAAAGCCTACTTCTTATAGATATCTGCCTTTATCTTTTATCTTATATGCCCATTCTATTTCTTCTCATGAGAATATCCATTATAATCATAAATAAATCTCTGTATTTAACATTTTTATTTTCATTTGTGGTGATACTTTGTTTCTGCTTTAGCAAATAAAGCTTGCCTGGAAATCAGGGTGTGAAACTAGCCACTAGTTAGACATAGAGGCCAGGCAGTGGTGGCACACACCTTTAATTGCAGCACTTAAAAGACAGAGGTAGGTGGATCTCTGTGAGTTCAAGGTCACCCTGGGATACATGAGATTGATCTAGTCTAAAAGAGAAACAGGGCCAGGAGGTGGCGGCTCACACCTTTAATCCCAGTAATTGGGAGTCACATACTTTTTTTAATCCTAGCACTAGGACGTGAAGACAGGAGTGATATGGCTGGACAGAGAGAGGAATATAAGGCAGAAGAGCCAGGAGCTCATTGCATTCAGTCTGAGGATTCATAGGGAGAGAATTGGTGATTTTGTCTGAGGATTCAGTAGAGGTAAGAAATAATGACTGGCTGCTCTATTTCTTTGATCTTTTGGCATTAACCCCTATATCTGACTCTGTGTTTTTATTATTAAGACCAATTAGAATTCGTGCTACATTCGTTGTGCATATGTGTGACATGTATTGGGAGGTTGCACCACAGCGTGTGCAGGGAGATTTCAGTCCACTCCTACATTCATTGTGGATTCTGAGAAACAATCTCAGATCATCGCACTTGCATGGCAGATTGTGAGCACCCTGCTTACTGGCTAAGGCATCATGCCAGTTCAAAATTGTGCTTTTAAAAACCAGTTTTGGGGATTTACTTTGTTACTTGTTTAATGAAGTGGAGTTATGTCATTTATAATGTGCTTTTTAAAGTAAGAGTTATTTATTTACCATTTACCATATCCTCATGTGATTTCTATTCCCATTGAACTAAAGAATGTCCTCATCAAGAGAAGTGAGGCCTTCAAGTAATTAAAATAATAAACAATTTTAATTCTTATCTTCCCCAAACTCTCAGCAGGTTTTAACAAACTTTCCCATCCCTTCTTTCTTCTACCAATTTAGTTATTTTCTACTACATAAGCTCCCTTTTACTCTCTCAGTGCATCCTTATCTATGTATTTTATCTCCTTTTCTAAATGATCTCAATCATATTGCAGTGCCTAAAGATATAATGCAGGTTTCTGACTGTTCCCAGCTTACACTGTCCTGATGTTTTCAATAATTTCCACAGCAACAATTTCTAACTATATAGCAATTCATTTTTAATGTATTTTTTCCTGGATTCAAAATACTTACATCCAATATGGTATTTTACTCTTTTATGTGTCTGGTAGGTATCTTTTTTGTTTTATTTATTTTTAATTTTATTTTTAAAATTTAATATATGTGTGCTGTATTTCCATCACTTTCTTCCCTCCAACCCCTTCCCATATTCCCCTCTCAAATTCATGATCTATTTTTCATTATTCTTATTTTACACACACACACAACACACACACACACACACCCACACACACACACACACACACACATATATATATATATATATATATATATATATATATAGAGAGAGAGAGAGAGAGAGAGAGAGAGAGAGAGAGAGAAAATTCACTTGGTCAATTTAGTGTTCCTTTTATTTATATTATTTTAAGGCTATACATTTGGGAGATCATCCCTGGAGAAGACTTCTTTTAGTAGTCATTAATTGCCTGTAGCTCTTCAGCTATGGGTGGAGCCTTGTGAGGTTTCCCTTAATCACTTTGACATGTATAGTCATCATTCAAGTTTTCTGTAGGTGACCATATTGTTGAGAAATCTTAAATGCAGCTTCCCTGTCATATATAGAAGACAAATCTTGTAGCAGATGTCATGTTCTTCTGGCTCTTACAATCTTTCTGCCCTCTCTTCTATTATGTGCTCTGTACCTTTGATGTAGGGGACTGTTCTTTAGAATTCAATACCCATTTAGATTCAATACCCATTGGTCATATGTTCTCTTCATTTTAACCAGGTGTGTTTTTCTCCAATGATCTGCATTTGCTGCAAAAGAAGCTTATTTGACGAGGGGTAAAAGCTGCAAAAATCTATGGTTATAAGGAAAACTTTTTAGAATACAGTTATTAAAAATAATGGTTTAGGGAAGTGGCAGTAATGGATTCTCTTCTAGGGTCTAAGACCTCACCATTTATTGATAGATGGCTGAGTTTACAGTATGAGGCATTAATTCCATCCTATTGAGTAGGCCTTAATTCCAATGACACAGCTGATTGTAACTGAAGATATATGCACAACTAATGTACCTTTGGGTATATCTTGTCATGCTGTTTGATGCTGTGGTTCATACACATCACAGCTGAGTAAGGGTACTGATTGCATTTCTCAATTAGCAGCTTGCCTAGCCCATCTGGATGCTACTAAAGCTAGTCCTCAGGGAGAAGGCTTCCAGGTCCATCTAGCTTAGTTACTCCAAGTGCGGTTTCTGAAGTATATTGTATCTTTATCAATAAGAACTTATCTTTTATTTTCTGAAGGAAACCAAGGACAACTGCAATAGCCTGTAGATATCTTAAATTGAGTTGTTACAATTAATCTTTTAAACACTTCCAAAATATTTATTCTCCAAGTCTTACTCCTTTCAGAAAAGCAACTGCAATGTTCAACCAGGGCAAGAAAATATGAAGCTATTTGTGTTACACTTTGGTTCAAAATTTCCATGCATATACACAAAAAAATGTACACCCATCTAATCTATCAGAGCATCCTGGTATTCCTACTTCAATACGCTTCCGAGTTTGTCTGTTTTCTCTGTATCCCTTATTATACTTCCCACAGACAAGTTTTTTTCTTCATTTATCTGGGTTTCCATGATATTTTTTGAGTGCTTACCCATTTCTGTTCCCTTGACATTAATAGTATACCAAAATACATTATTTGGCCAAGCAACCAGAGTGACTTTAACCTGTCAGTTTTAAGTTAAACAGTGTTAAAGGCTTTCTTGTTCAAATCTTTGGAGTCATTTAAATATATTTCTAATAAAATTGGAAATCTTTAACCATCAAACCTTGAGTTAACTTGCCCCCAACTCTTCAGTCTTATTTAGTGTCACCCATTCTCTCATTTATTTTGTTTGAACAATCTGTACATGAATGTAATGTGTTTTGACAACATCCACACCTGAGTCTTGCCTCCAAATCCACTTATACATACCTCCTGAATAAGAAATGTGTTCACTTGGTACTATCGATGTATATATAGGTTTAGGACCTTTCACTGGGACACTGGTAGCCTATCAGTATTGACATTCAAAGTAAACTGGCTCTCCTATCTCTAGACAATATCAGTTACAATACCCTGATGGAGAGACTTCATGATCTTTTTCTATATCCATGCTGTAACTTTGACTGCCTTGATAGAGTGTAATTCACTAATTTCTTATGTTCTAAATGTCTTGTTTAGCTAATGATATAAAATCACCTCAGGGCATTAGTGCTTACTCTTCAACCTTCATTCAAGACTTATCTATAAGAGCATCTGCATGACTGCTTTTTCTTGCCATTCAGACATTATCTTCTAAGGCACCTCTATGAATAACTGCATAATAGTTTTAAATAATGTTCTACCATTATTCTAGGAAATATGGGATGATTTTATTCTGGATTTGTTGACCTTACTTACTAACTAATCATGATTTTTAGCATTAAAGCATCTGACACATGATTTAATTGGATAGAAAATATTAATAGCATAATATTTAAAAATGCAAAAAATCAAATCAATGGATAAACTTCTTGTAGTCCCCTAACCTTCATTCAAAGAGAAACTATCCCTACATTCTTGTAGAAGCTGCATACAGATAAATGTGCATATCCATTTTATTTTCCTATTTCCAAAGACTATATTATAAAGAAAAGACTTCTCATTAGAAATTTTCAAGCCATTGAACATTAGTGTCTGCATTAACAAATGTATCATGCATGACTGCATTCAACATTATCTACTGCACTTTGTTTGGGGAAAATGCCCTCTGGTCTCAAAGAATCAGTGCTTATATAACTGCTGTTATTATACATATGTTTGACATCTCTACAAACTGAATTCACTTTTCTCCTTCTAATGGATCCTCACAAAAACTTAATGGTACTTAACCTTGTGAATGACTTCCCAAATTTTTGATTACTATAGTAAAATACCTGGTTATATGGCTTGAAGGACAGACAGTATCAGCATTTGAAATGTGCAAAGGATATGGGACAGAAATCTACATATGGGTTTTTGCTTTTAATTGTCCTTTGAATAACATTTCATTGGCAATTGAACGGTGCAGCTGTTTGTAATCAACTTAGTATCAAGGTCTCTTGAGAACACATGATATGTAACTGCTGCTAAAATTTACATTCAAGTTAGTCTAAATCAAGTTAGTTTCTTTCAAAACTAGGGCATACCATAAAGGCAAAGTATGAATAATAATGTGAATTCAAATTCCCTATAATTTGTGAGCAATATTGTTAGTGTATTCCTTCTGTCTTACCTTCCTGCTCAAAACAAGCTACTTAGACAAAATTCCATATGGCTAAAAATGACACTACTAAAATGCTATCTGCAATAATCTCTGATTCCTAACTGAAGACAGGAATTTAAGTGTGTTGCATGTATTCTATCAACTAGCCATTTCTGCAACCAAAGATCTGAATTTGCCATATGCTTTGAGGTTAAGTCTAGGATAAGTAAATATCCATTTTTTGTTTGTTTTTCGAGACAGCGTTTCTCTGTGTAGCTTTGGAGCCTATCCTGGCACTCTCTTTCTAGACCAGGGTGGCCTCAAACTCACAGAGATCCATCTACCTCTGCCTCCCAAGTGCTGGGAATAAAGGTGTGTGCCAAAACCCGGCACAAGTAAATATCCATAAATGAATATTTGAGTGAATCTAAATATGTGCATGGCCTCATTAATTCATTGAAGGAAAGAAACCAGTAGTCACTCAATGGAAGTTTCCGAAGCATCTGTCTTCACAAGGGTGTTTCTTCACATACCACACATCTGAGTCATCTCCATGATTAAAGGACATTTGGAATCTCAGTGGTTATAATTAATATGTATTAGACATTAAAAACTGTAAATAAATAGTGTTGTAATTCTTGTTTAGAATACGAAGAAATGGAAAACAGGAAAGGTAATGTGACTAATATAGTATCATACCACTTGAAAAGGGTAAAACCTGAGCCCAAACCAGTGTATTTAATTCCCATGCTGAAGTATTTCTGTCTTTCTGTCTCTCTGTCTTTCTGCATCTCTGTCTCTGTTTCTCTGTCTTTCTTCCTTTGTGTCTGTGTCTGTGTCTGTGTCTGTGTCTGTGTCTGTGTCTGTGTGTCTGTGTCTGTGCCTGTCTGTCTGTCTCTCTCTGTGTACATGTACATATGTGTTTTGGGGATGTGCTTGCTCATGTACGTGTAGAGGCAAAAGTAAATGTTGAGTGTCTTCCTATATTGTTCTCTAACATATTTTTGAGAGTCTTTTATAGAATGTGGAGTTCATCATTTTGGCTAGTCTGGCTGACCAGTGTGCCTCCAACAACCTGTTTACATATCCAAAACCACTGCTGAGGTCACAGATTTGTACACTGCCACATTTTTTTTACATGTATATCAGGTCCAAAATTGTTGAGCAAACTGGAGTCCCCAAATTGAGCTATTGGAAAATTGACACACCCTCTTTATAAACATCAGGATAAAGTGTGAAAGGAGACAAAACAAGGAATTAGGAAAATTCACACTAGGATGAAAGTGAAGAGAGCCAAATTAGAATCAACAAGGCCCTTTTTATGTGCTTCCCAGGTAGTTGACTGTGTCAAAATAGAGTTTAATACCTTCTTCTTAACCACCTGCTGCCAGGCACTCAAGAGAATGAGGAACACAAGTTTGCAAGTTTGGTACTTTCTATGAGAAGACTGTAGCTACAGAAGTAGCTATTGATGCTCTTGGTGAAGAGTAAAATGGCTACATGGTTCAAATCATGATGGTAACAATGAAGTTTTCTTATGAAGCCAAGTATCTTGACCCACGAAGATTGTGGCTGCTGTTGATTATAGGCCAAAGAGAACTGGGGAGAGAAAATATATTTCTGTTTGGGAATGCATTGTGGGTGCCAATATGAGAGTTCTCAACTTGATTATGAAGAGAGAGGAGAGAGAAGAGATGAGACAGGAGAGAGAGGGAGTGATAGAGAGAGAGATAGAAGTATTAATATATTCCTGGACTGAATGATAATAATGTACATTGGTTGTTTGGTCCCAAGGAGCTAGCAGAATCTGAAAGGTTTTCAATCTCTCTAAAGAAAATGATGCCAACAAACAGGTCACAAAAAGCCCTTAAACAGAGAAAGTGGGAAGACCCAAGACTACAGCACCCAAGATTCAGCATCTTGTTACTCCATGTTAACTACAACTCAGATTCAGGTATAACTCTGAAAAAAATAGTTCCCTGAGAAAAGTAAGGATGTGGATGCAGAATGTGCTAAACTTTTGGGCAAGAGAATCTGGGAACCGAAAGAAAAGAGTCAGGGGCAGATGTTAAGAGCCATATGATGTCCTTGCTGAACTTTTCTACTTCTAAGTCTGACTGCAGTAAAAAAGAAGTCTTTAAGAGTAACAAATAAGTGATCAAACCCTGAAAGAAATCACGTAGGTTACATATATGTATGCTTATGTCTTATTCAAAGTTCTATTGTTGTGAAGAGACACCATGACCATGGCAACTCTTATAAAGGAAAATATTTAATTGGATCTGCCTTACAGTTCAGAGGTTCAGTTCATTATAATTCATGATGGAAAGCATGGAAGGAAGAAGGCAGATATGGTGCTGGATACATAACTGAGACGTCTAAATCTGGATGAGCAGGGAAGCAGGAAGAGAAAATGAGCCAGTAGGCATGGCTAGAACATGTGAAACCTCAAACCCCACCCCCAGTGGCACACTTCTTCCAACAAGGACACACCTCCTAATAGGCCACTCTGTATGAGCCTATAGGGGGCCACTTTCATTCAAACCAGTACTTCAAATTTCAGCTATGACATAGAGACTATCATTTACATATGAAGAAAAAACTGATAAGCTAAATAACAATCCCTTTTTCTTGGATTCTGCAGAGAGATATAGTAGCAGTGCAAAAAATTATCTGGAAGAACAGATGAATTCGAGAGGATTGCATAGTTAATCTTTGTATCCTAGTAAATGTTTAAAAACTTTCTTATACTAACACTGTGTTACATCCTTTCATCTACTCGCTCCATCTAGAACACCTCCCAATTTTCCCCATCTTCTTCTCAACTTCATGACTTTTTTCTTCTGTATTACTGTTACAAATATATATATTATATATATATATATATATATATATATGTTACAGTAAATCTTTCCACCAAAAGCTGCCTGAGCCCCACCTCGTGAGCTTTACACCAGCTGCCCGCCTGAGTTAGGGCCCAAATGAATACACAGAAACTTGTATTAGGTACAATGCTGCTTGGCCAATGACTAGGATTCTCATCTGTTAGCTCAGTCTTAACTATCATAAACCTATATATTTTATAAGACTTATCTTATTGGATGCTTTATTGGCGTCCCTCCTTTCGGGTGGAACACATTGTGCCACTGGAGAAGGAGCGAAGGGGAAAAGAGGCCACTTCACAATATAAATTGATGTAAAAAGTTAAAATCACTTAGTAATATAACTTGGAAGCCACCCATGTAACTTCAAATATTCTTCATCCTTTTACACTATCCTCTAAAACCTCGCTTAAATATGAGTCTCCTTGCTATGTCACTTTCTGCCCGGATCACCACTTCTCTACTATATTTCCCAGAATCCTCTTTGACTCCTAGTCCCATCTAACTTGCTGTCTCATTGGCCAAACAGTATTTTATTTAACAATCAATAAGATAAACATACACAATACATTCCCCATCATATATGTGTGTGTGTGTTAAAAACATATATATATATGTATATATATATTACAAATATGTTTGTAACAATAGTTATATATGTAATTATACATATATTTGTAACAATATCTATATATCGTGTGTGTGTGTGTGTGTGTGTGTGTGTGTGTGTGTGTGTGTGTGTGTGTGTGTGTATGAATAGCCACTTTCTATGAGGAAAACTGATTCTCTTTCTCTTAGTAGCCATTAATTATTGCCTGTGATTCTTTCTCTAGGTTTTTGTCCTTTTGAGATTTCTCCTATCCATAACAATGATAAACTGTTATCATTGTACAGTTATTTAGGTGTACACATTATTTAGGTGACCCTGTTGTTGACAGTTCATGGCTGCAACTTCCTGTTCTATATGGAAGATACTACCCTTTGCAGACAACGTGGTATTGTAATGCTTTTTCCATCACTTCTTCAGTGAAGCTCCCTGAACCTTGTGTACATAGACTGTGTTGTAGATATGTCAACTGGGATTAGGCAGTACAAGTCATTTAGAGAAGTTCATTTTAAAAATGAGTGCTGAGCAACAAACAAAAAGTTGCATTCTGCACAATATTTTTTGTAAATACATGTTACTATAAGTATCTTGAATGACTCACCGTAAAAGAATGTTTGAATGCCTTATGGTACATTTGTTCCAATGGGGTTTTAGAGGATAGTGTAAAAGGATGAAGAATATTTGAAGTTACATGGGTGGCTTCCAAGTTATATTACTAAGTGATTTTAACTTTTTACATAAATTTATATTGTGAACATATATATGAGTCTGAGGGAGGGTTGCACATGCCACAGCATGTATGTGAAGGGCAGAAAAATAACTGTAGGGGTCAGTTCTCTTGGTCTACTATTTGGGTCTGAGATCAAAATCAGGCTTGACAGCAGGCGTTTCTCCAAGTTGGGTCATTTTGCTTACCCTTAAATGAAAGTTTTAAATAATAGGAGTATCTGCATTGTTTTACTTTATGCAATAGAAATGAGAAGATGACAAAATATGGACCTATCTATTATAGTTGGCAAAAACAAACCCAGGGATGATAAATCTTAAACTGAAAAGATTGACTACATAAAGAGAATGAATAAGGAATATGAATACCATAAAAAAGAATAGTGAATCACATTAATATTGGATTGCACTGTGTGTGAAATGACTGTGAGGATATTTTCTAAATATTTTTAATGTTTTTCATCCATTTAAATCTTTTATTTTCCTTAAGTGCTAACCATTCCTCTTTAGCTGTGGACTTTAGAAGCTAGAGCAGCAAGTACTCTTACCAGGAAAAAAGTTGAAGTACAGCTTTTCTCTAGGCTCACAGATTTAATTCCAACCAAACAGCTGCACTGCAGTCCATGAAATATTTACATTGTTTCTTGCTAAATTATATACATTATTTACCATATCATGTATTAAATATTTACTACCTTTCCAAATATGTCATGTATCATACTCAACAGTTCTTGTTTCTTTTAGCAATAAACAGAAAAGGCCAAGCCCTGCAGAAACCTGGAGAAAGTGGCTGAATGAGAGAAGAGAGGAAACGAAAAGCATGCACAGACACAGAAGGCAGCTGTGTGAAAATGCCATCACTATTATACATGCTCTCTGTTTTCTGAATATACCTTTATTATAGGTGGGAGGATGATCACTTCTCTCACTCAGAAAACAAAACAATAATTTGTGTGTTGAAAAGTCTAACAGAATCCATTTTGGAAATATACTATATTATCTGTGGATGCTATGCTCTTCAGTGGATAGATATATGGGATAATTTGTTAAGAAATGGTATAAATTAGTTAGAAGATAGCATATCGTGTGTGTGTGTGTGTGTGTGTGTGTGTGTGTGTGTGTGTGTGTGTGTGTGTGTGTGTGTGTGTTACAGGGAACAGAATAGAATAAAACAGAGTACAAGTGAAACACATCCAGCTTTCTACAAGCACAGTGATTTTCTGCATCTTGGGAAATATTTAAACTAATAGTAAATATCAATTAAATATGCTGAACTATGGAAATCATTGATGTGTCAAGAATACATGACAACAAAATGGCTAATTGGTTTCTGCTTGAGGAAAATTTCCTTTAATGTGTCCCTTGTCACCAAGGAAGACATTTTAGATATTACTAGTTAGCTACCCATTAGATGTTGTCCACTTTTATTGAAATTAACAGAACCTTGAATTCATACTTAAAGGCCATTTTCCTAGATCCCTGCCATTAGAAGGCAGCATATGATGGTTTCCAACATTGAAGAGTAAGTGGAAGTACCTTGAAACTTTTGGCATCTCTTAATAAGGGAGAGACATGTAAATTTCTGTTTTTTTTCCATATTATCCTCCTCTTCAAAAACTGGAGATGATTACTGGAATTCTAGGAATTAATTTGGACCATAAAAATGAAGGTCATATTACAGAAACTGAACTAAATGTATCTCAGAAAAATCTGGTTTCCTGATATTCAAGGGTATTGCTGTTTGGTGCTTTACAATATCCTTTAGCACTTTACACAAAAAGAAAATCTTTGCCATATTTAAGCTACATGTATGCATATACAAATATACAATTATACACATTTATAATATATGATGCACATATGAAAGATATGCTACATGTAACTAGACTTGAACAATACTGGTTCAATGAGTCTCACATCCTATTTATCCCTAGCTACCACCTTTTCCTGTATGCATTCACTAACTTATGCTTGCCCAATTACTACCCAGTCTTTTCATTCATATATTAATAATGCAAATATAATATTCTAGATTGTTTAAAGAATTGCAAAGTCAGTATGAAATGCTATTTTTATTCCTGCTTATTTGAAGTTTAGGAATACCTTTATACATAAATTATGAATGTTTTAATGTTTTAATTTGTTCTACCCACAACTTCATTTGAATGGATTTAAATACATTAGTATTATTGATGTTTATGTGTTTGAAACTCTCAAGAATTTGCGAGTTAATTCTCATAGGCTGTTTTGAATAGTTATTTCTAACTGCTGTGGTGCAGGAATGAGTTAATCAATATATTTGCCTCACACACAGAAGTCAAATTTTTGAAGTCCCACTTATTTAACATAAAAATTATTTGAAAATATAATTATCCTGCACTTTAGGTCACCACATTTTGTTGAGTGTTTATAACATTTTAGGCAATAAAGAACCAAACTAATCTGAGATTCAGCAAATGCAAACAGAGGCAAAGACATGCAGACAGTTTAGAAGGAAGCGCTTTGAATGAGTAGTGTGATTGCATTTTTACACAAAATGTACCCATCTATTGCATCAATATCTCTCTTTAAATCTAGATTTTCTATTTTGTTTGACTGAAACACATTGAATCACTTCATCCTGCAGCTGGAATTTCCTGAAAACTTTACTCTCAAACATTAAAAACCACACAGTACATCACATGTTTTTGGTGAGTGGCTGTTCTTTAAGGTTGTTTTACTCCTCATTTTAATTTTTCCTTGAGAATTTCATACAATGTATTTCATCATATCCCTGCCCTTCTCCCAACTCCTCCCAGATGATCCCCCTTCTTAACACTCCCAACTTTGTGTCACCTTTAAAAACAAAACATGTAAAGTCCAATTTGTGCTGCCCATATATTCTTGTATATAAGATTCTCCAGTCGAACATGGTCAGCCTACTAGTGGCCACACTCTTAAAGAAATTTGACCCTTTTCCTGGAACTATAAAAATATTGGTATGTGTAGATTATAAAACAATGTGAAAAAGTAAATCTTTTAAAGACTGTTTATTTACCAGTCATTAAAAAAAAACAAGATTGTTGTCATTGCTCTTCATCATTGTGTTATTTATTGTAAAAATGTCTATTATATGTCATGCCCAATCTGCATTATTACCTGAGGTTTTCTCTTTGTCTTTCAATATTTGACAAAGCGTAAGTATCCATAATCTGTACTGGCAAATAAATGCCACTTTATACTTAGCTGAATTTTACAATATAAAACAAAATGAGTGTCAGGAGTTTTAACACTGGGTGGCATTGTTATTAGATCTTCAAAAGCAACACAATTGCATTTGTTTTCTTTAGCTCAGTCCCCCCCCCCTTTTGATTAGATCTCAGTTCTTTGCCTCCTTCAACGTGAAGTGGGTCTCTGTATTTGTATAATGCATTTGAAAGATTTGCTAATGGATGCCTTACATCTCCTAAGCTATTTGGGAAACAGCTCTTAAACTACTGTGCGAGGATGGTAAGAGCCTAAGTCTACTATGTAATGTAAGCACTTCTATTATGAACTGTTAATTTCATAACAGTGTGAGTTAATGATAGGAGTACAGAATTTTAAATCAAGTTTAAAACCCAACTCAGAAATGAACTATATAGATTACTTCTGCTCTGAGATGGTTTTCAAAACCAGCTGACCTGACCTAGTTAGGGCACAGGGTCCCCAGTCGTAAAGCTGGGGAACCAGCATAGAACTGAACCAAGCCCTCTGAATGTGGGTGTCAGCTAGGAGGCCTGGCCAGGCTATGGGACCTCTAACAGTGGAACCAGTATTTATCCCTAGATCACAAATGGACTTTGGGAGCCCATTCCCTATGGAGGGATACTATTGCAGCCCAGATACACTGAGGAGGGCCTAGGTCCATCCCCAAATGATGTGACAGACTTTGATGATTCCCGGTGGAAGGCCTCACTGTCCTTGGGGAGCGGGTGGGTGTGGCTTGGGGGTTTGGTAGGGGACATGAGAGTATGGGAGGGAAAGGGAACGGGGGATTTATATGTTAAACTATTGCTTCTAAATAAAACAAAGAAAAATTAATTGTGAAATTATAATATATTTTGGTTCAAGGAAAATCTGTACTGCATATGGTTTTGTTTGATCATGAGCTGAATTGCCTTGTCATTTAATTTAAGTTTATAATTGTGACATGATTTTTATAAGGATCTGGAAAATTTTTCAAACTGCAAACACTGTTTATTAAGACATTTCACAAAACTTCAGTGTCTAAATATGATATTTAACAAGATGAATAGCTTTTAGTTTTCTATCTGTTTTGTATGTCTTCAGGTTTTCCTCTTTGCACCAGCATGCTTTCAATTTGTACCTATTTACCATGTTTTTGGAGCAGCTGAAGAGAGAGACCTGAGGTCTAAGGCTTTAATGTACATTTGTCCAGACTTACTTTGTATTGATTTTAAATGCTTACAATCAAAAGAGATGGAATAATAAAGGCATATCATTGTCATAATGCTGTTTTTCCATTATTCCATTGCACCCAAAAACTTTCTCAGTTTAATAATTCCAGGCAATTTTAAATCAATTTCCAAAATTGGTATTTAGGAATTAAGTATTTAAATACCAAAGAGTAAAAAATGGTTATACAGTGTATAAGAGTAAAATTAAATAAGACTCAAGTATGCCAATTAATCCATTAGGGACAAACTGATATTAGAAAATAAATGAAATCAAATGGTATTTAAAAGTATGAGCAGTTCAATTTCACCAGAGAAATAAACCAGCCCTGACATTCAACCAATTGTATTGGCTTCCTTGGGGGCTAAGTTCTGTCTGCTCATCAATGAAAGGATCAGTATTTGAGACACGAAGTAACTTTTGGCAGACATTGAAAAAGGCACCAAATGGTCTCTGTCTTTGCTGTGATCAACTGTGAAATGAAAACTTACCACTTAAATCACTTCTGCTGCAACCTAATTCGTTTTCCCTGAGCACAATACAAAATAATTCTCAGTGCCCTCTGGCCCTTGGAATTGTTCTTAAAATAAAGCCAACAATGTAGAGTTTCTGTGGTTGGAATGTCTTCCCAATATCCACATATATTTGATACTTCTACTGTAGTTTGAAATTCAGTCTACCAGTAAAATTTCTGGTGTACAAAATGTCAAGCTCATTTAAGCGCCTGTTCTAACACAGATCATCAGTACGACCTTGAGTAAGTCCTGTTTCTTCTATAGACTTCACTGTTTTTCATAAATGAAAAAAGCAAACTACTTTCAGAGGTCTTTCCCCACTCTAAGAACCTAAAAAACCAAGTAAGTTTTCAATGTGTAAAATAGTTACAGGGTAGTATTCACACATGAACTTAAATTGGGTTATCTTTCTTCTAAGAGCTGATCAGCAAGCATAAGTAGAGCCAGTCATATATTCAATCAGTAGATGTGTGTCTTCACAAAACAGTTTGCTCTTCATGTAAGAGCTCTCTATTGAGAAAGAAGGATGAAAAATAATCCCTTACACACATTTACTTACATTATGACAATTTTGTCATGATAGAATGTAGATCATGGGATCCTTTATTGAAAACAAAGACAAAATTAAATGGAATTTTTATTATTTTATGTAAATATAGGTCTTTCCTGAATGTATGTTGGATTCCTCTGACACAGGATTTACAGACATTTGTTACTCACCAAGGCCAGAAGATGGTATCGTCTTTCCTGGACCTAGATTTATATGATGTGTTGAGCCACCCAAATAGGTACCAAGAACCAAGCTCCAGTTCTTTGTTAGAGAAGCAAAAGCAAGCATTTTTTTTCTAATTTTGACTTATAAACACAACCGTGTACTTGGTAACCTCTCCAAACATAAAATGCTGATACTACTGCTTTCATTTACCCTTCAGAACTTGGTGATAATATCCTATTACTGAACGCATAATGGACTTTAGTCACTAGACAAGGAGAAATGAAGCTGATACCAACCTGTAAACCTTATCACTACTGGTTAGGTTTCAGGGTTTTATGTACGATATTGGGAAGAAAATGGATAATAGCCTTATCCGGCTGTGAACCCTGTGAGCTACAATGAGGACTGCCCTGGGACAATATACCCACTGGGGCAATATTTGTACAAATTATATAATTTGTAATCAACCACTTTCTGATAGGATTTAAAGCTCACATCAGATGACAGAACTCCAGCGTTGTCCTGTTAACTGGGCCCAAAACTGTGGCTAGAAAGGTTCTAGGTTCTAGGAGTGAATCTAACGCTATTATTCTGCCAAAAGGACATACCAAGGCACACCCTTCTAAGTTCTTATCTTCATATCGTAGACTAGTGCATCTCTCAACCCTCATCTGAGAAGCTTCTTTTGGAGTAGAAGATGATTAAAATAGATACCCTAAACTGGCCAATGGTCAGAAAATAAGATTCCATGGAGTTCTCAGCTCTAAACAAGCCATCTATGTTACACCTACTCCTTGAGAAGGCTCAGGAATCTTCAAGTAATAAGGGGTAGAAAGCTTGAAAGAGCCTCAGGGAGTAGACATGTACAGCAAAGCAATATTTGTTGGTCATGAAAGTACCATTTCACATGCACACATGAACTTATGGAAATGTGGCTAATATTCACAAAGTCAAATCACAAGAAATCGCAGTAGATGAGGGAGAGGCTAACAAAGTCCCACCCCTAGCCGAGGAACTAGCAAGTGCTGGCTGCTGGGGCAGGCAGAGTCAGTTTTCTTTAGGGGTGTAGCCCAGACAGGCTATCCATACTCTGGCAAATAGTCCTATATCTATGCATGCATAGGCAGCACTAAGTAGACTCAGAGGACTTTTAAAGTGAGAGATCACATGAAGTTCAAAGTAAAAGGTATTTAGGATATATGAGAGGAATTAGAAAGGAGAAAATGGAGGTGAACTTGATCAGAACATAGTATATGCATGTATAAAGCTAGCCACCAAAACACCAAACAATGCGATTAAAAGGTGGAGTGCAGAACTAAATAGAGAATTCTCAACAGAGGAATCCAAAATGGCTGAAAGAAACTTGAGAAAGTGCTCAATGTCCTTAGCCATCAGGGAAATACAACTCAAAACCATTCTGAGATACCATCTTAATCCTGTCAGAATGGCTAAAATCAATAACACCAATGACAGTCTATGCTGGAGAGAACATGGAGAAAGAGGAACACTCCTCCATTGCTGGTGGGAGTGCAAACTTGTACAACTACTTTGGAAATCAGTATGGCAGTTTCTCAGGAAAATGGGAATCAGTCTACCTCAATATCCAACAATCCCTCTCTTGGGCATATACCCAAAGAATGCACACTCACACAATAAGGACATATGTTCAACTATGTTCATAGCAGCATTATTTTTAATAACCAGAACCTGAAACAACCTAGATGCCCCTCGACTGAAGAATGGATAGAGAAAATGTGGTATATTTACACAATGGAGTACTACTCAGCGGGGGAAAAAAAAAAAACAATGGAATCTTGAAATTCACATGCAAATGGATGGAACTAGAAGAAACTATCCTGAGTGAGGTAACCCAATCACAAAATGATAAACATGGTATGTACTCACTCACTCTTATTTTTTAGAAATAGAGCAAAAGATCACTAGCCTACCTTCCTCACTGCCAGAGGAGCTAGGAAACAAGGAGGACCACAAGAGAAGATTGCATAGTCCCTCAAAGGAGGGAATGGGGACAAGAACCCCTGACCAAATTAGAGTCCTGGGGCAGGGAAAGCAAGGAGAGTCTTCATCTAGTTGCTGTTCCAAGCAGAAACAGACACCCATAGCTAAGCACTGAACCATACTACTGGAATTCAGTTGTGGAGAGGGAGGAGGGTTGAGCAAATGAGCCAAGATGGGCATGGAGAGACCTGAAGAAACAGTGGGCCTGACCTACTGATAGAAGGGAGACACTAGTCATAAAGCTGGGGAAACAGCATTAGACCAAACCAAACTGTCTGAATGTGGGTGCCAGCTAGGAGCCCAAGACAGTCTATGGCTCCTCTAACAGCAGAGCTAGTCTTTATCCCTAGAGCACATATGGACATGGGGAGCCCATTCCCTATGGAGGGATAATATTGCAGACCAGATACAGCAAGGAGGGTCTAGACCCTCCCGCAAACAATATGACAGACTTTGAAGGTCCTTGGTAGAGGGCCTC
Organism: Cricetulus griseus; assembly: GCF_003668045.3. Lineage (NCBI taxonomy): Eukaryota > Metazoa > Chordata > Mammalia > Rodentia > Cricetidae > Cricetulus > Cricetulus griseus. The sequence goes on along the minus strand of NC_048604.1, from coordinate 27,137,638 downwards.
ACTATCCCTGGGGAAGAGTCGGGGGTGGGTTGGGTGGGGAACATGGGAGGATGGGAAGGTGAGGGAATGGGGGGATTGATATGTAAATATGAGGAATTAAAATTAATAATAAAAAATAAATTCTCAAATGAAAATATGATAGCATGCATTTGAAAAGTATACTATAGTGTGATGCTTTTCTCTTACTTTTGAGGGGCCCACAAGCCAGCTCCCAAATTAATCATACACAGAGGATTATTCTTAGTTATGAATGCCAGGCCTTAGCTTGGCTGGTTTCTAGCCAGCTTTCCTCATCTTTAATTATTCCTGTCTACCTTTTCCTCTGGATTTTATATTTCTTCTGTAAATCTTCCTTTCCTTCTTACTCCATGGATGGCTGGGTGGTTAAGTGGCTGTACCCAGATGTCCTCCTGTCCTTGTTCTCTCATTGGTCCTCTCTTCCTCATTTTTTTCTTCTATATATACTCGTTGCCTGCTAGCTCTGCCTATCCTTGCTCTTGTCTCACTATTGGCCTTCATCTTTCTGTTAGACCATCAGCTGTTTTAGACAGGCAAAGAATCACAGCTTCACAGAGTTAAACAAATGCAGCACAAACAAGTCACACACCTTAAAATAATCTTCTAACACAGTATACCATATTATCATATATAGCTATGGACTACAAAGCAAAATAATACTCACAATTAAGGTTAACATTCTTCTACTTTTCAAGGTGAATTCTGTTTATTGCACCTTAAGTGACATTATGTATGCCTTTACCACGCCAGACTCTGAAAACTACATTTGAGGCAAAGAAACAGGAATTATTTTAACTTTTGTGGCAGAGAAATACAAGTGAGCATTTATAGATTGATCACAGTCTGTAAGAAAAACTTAACTGCTTCCTTAAAATATAGTTTATTTTTATTTAATTAGCAGAGAATTCACATACATATGTAAATGTATATTCCCTGTCAGCTTAAGATAAACTAATAATTAGTTTTATATAGATATCTGTCAGAAAATAGGATTCAATTAACAGAAATTCATTGAATGCAGCCTTCAGTGCTTCTATTCTGTCTAGAGTAGATAAATTTATCTTAGAGAGAAAAAAGTCTTAGAAGTTTGCACTCATTTTAAGAATATGTAGTTCTTTCAGAGTTTGTTGGAGTTTTCTGTCTCATTTCTTACCAAGGCATTATTGGTCTCAATATAACATAAAAGTATTTAATATTTCCATTTATTTTTTCTGTCTATGTTTGCCAAGTGTTTGATGTGCCAGATTCCTACACTAAGGAGGAACTAAACCTGACTCCAAATGACAGGTACTGCCAGAAATTATTAATTGTTCATGAGAAGCTGAACTTAAACAAATACACACCAACTGTTCTATACCTTTAGAAACTGAAGAGCAGCAGATGAACACATTAAAGAATATATAGTGATATGGGAGCAATATATAGCCTCTCGGTGATCCAAAATGTGTTTTTCCTCATCTTTCCTCATTTTCTGTCAGCTCGAGTGCCAGATGTTTCATAATTTCAAGCATATTGACATCCTCTAAATAGCAACATGAATAATTGAGGTGTGTGCTTGTGTGTGTGTGTGTGTGTGTGTGTGTGTGTGTGTGTGTTTTATTTGAAGAAGTTAATCTTTATGTGTCCTGATATTAGGTATGCAAACACAGAATCAGAAAACAGAAGAAAGTGCTGTTATTTGAAATAAAAAGAAATCTGTTTTCATTTATTATTAGTCTCCCCAGTTGTGTGAACACAACTAGATTACCAAATGTGATACGTCTATTTCCCATCTTTAGAAGTGAAATAAAAGTAGTATTAAAATAATAGCTGTTTGAAAAATAAGTAAATTAGTGTAAATACCCCAGCACACTACTTTAGACAAAAAATATTCAGTGCTACAAGTTGTGACACCAAAGCCATTGAAGGATTGTAAAAATTGATGGAGATTCACAAGTGGAAGAAAATATACTGAAATATTCCTGAGAGTTCAACTCATTGAAATTTACACTAACTCCACATAGTGACTCCAAAACACAATGAAGTGCTAAAGAACATGATCACTATGCATGGATATTAAAGTTCAAAATTTGTATTTATTGGTGGACAACTTAACTCATATATATGAGCTTTCATATATATATATATATATATATATATATATATATATTGCATAAAACAACAGAAATTATAATTTCTACCTCACAAATGAGCAGTGAATTAATATAAAATGTAACAAGTACATGATAAATGACTCCCATATTCAGAGAATGGTAGCCATGGAAGAAACGATTTGCTTTTTAAAATGTATCTATCATCAGATCCTTTTTTCTTTTTAAAAATTTATACTAATATTCTTTAGCCTGTCTTCATTTGCTGTTTGAAAATTATGATTTCAAAATTTTTATTATTAATTATCTGAATTTTTATGACTTGTTGATGTTTTTTTTGGAGTGGTGCTGTGATTTATCTCCTTACTGTCTATTAGAGACCTTTGCTTCATTGTTATCATGGAGATTGTGTAAGACATCTGGATTCCCAAAGTTGGAGCTTGGAAGTTATTTTTAATTCTTTCTAAGAAAAAAGTATTGAGCCAATAGGTTTTTGGTTCCAAATCTAAATTAAAATGTTGGGAAAAACAAAAGTCTTCTGGAATCTGAAAATTCATCAGCTCATTTTTTTTCATTCAGTACAAAATCCCTTTGCACTCACTTTATAAAATATTTATTGAGTTTATGTTTAAAGTCATATCAGCAAGCATGCTTCAGTGTTTTCTAACTTAACTTTCTAATCTGCTAGGTGAGAAGACAGAGTGGTAGAATCACAAAAATACAACCTTTCAAATATTTCTTCTACATTGAAAAAAGAAAGTAGGTCAAATGTTGATCATCATATTGAATTTTTCCTTGGGGTTCACTGCATAACAAATGACATGCTTTCATTGGTATCCATCATTAGAGACTGATTGTGATGCAGGAATATTTGCTATTCCTCTGCTCTAGGAAATAAATTACCAGGGTTAGAATGGAAAGTAAGTTAGGTATTGATACAATGGAGGAAAGAGAACAGAAGATTAAAGAGATCTGTTCTAAGTATATGATTTTTACAGGAAAAGACCATTATTAGGATATTTTCTTCTTAATATTTTTGTTAAAAATTACTCAAAGTAGCACTGTTCAATATTTATGTGATTGCAAGTGTCTATGTTTTTTAATATTCTTATGCAGCTATTTTCCAGTTCTTTGTTTTATGTTATTTTTATTGAAAATAGATTCTTCTCTCATACATTACATCTAAACCAGTTTCCCCTGCCTCCCCTCCTTCCAGTTCTCCCTCACTTCCCCTCTCTCCCAGATGCATTCTCTCTCTGTTTCCCTTCAGCATAGAGCAGGCCTCCAAGAGACAACATCCAAATAAGACAAAAGAAGATACAAAAGGCAAAGGGAGAAGACCTCATATCCAGGCTGGGCAAAGGAACTCAAGAGGAGGGAAAGAGTTTCAAGAGCAGGCAAAAGAGTTAGAAACACAATGGCTCCCACTGTTAGGAGTCCCACAGAAACACTAAACAGCCATAACTTATAGACAGAGGACCTGGTGGAGATCCATGCAAGCACCATGCTTACCATTTCAAGTCTCTGTGAGTCCATGCAAGCCCTCCTTAGTTGATTGAGTGGGCCATGTTCTCCTGGGGTCCTCCATCACTGCTGACTCCTACAATCTTTCCTTCCTCTCTTTGGAGTTCCATGATCTCCGGAGATCTCCAATTTAGGCACTTCTCTCTGAGTGAGGTCTGGACTGTAAAGCTCTGCATGTGCTCCCATTTGCTGCCAAAGGAAGCCTCCCTGATGATAGGAATCATAGGCAGGATAGCTTAGAGACTTAGGGTAAAAGCAAATACTTCTTTAACACAAATTAAGCATGGTACTGGAGATCAGTATCTTATTTCTGTTAAGTCTATATCATATGCATTAATTAAATATACTCACTTTTTAAATACTTGGTCTGTAGACTAGGTGGCCTCAAACTCAGAGATACATCTGCCTCTGCCTTTTGAGTTCAGAGAAACACTGATCTCTTAATGATGAATGTAGTCTGGAAGACAATAGAATTGTCCTGAATTTTTTTTACCAATGAGTTGAAAAATGATAATGTCACATATTGCAAGAGAGTAATACTACCACAATGTACATTTTCCCCAACACCAACAATAGAGTGTTATTAATTATTATCAAAATAAGAGAAGTCAAATGAACATTATAATTTTCAGCTACTGATTTGAAAACTACAAACATTCCTATGACTAACAAACAGAGAAGTATATCATAGAATCAATATATTATGCTCATATGGAATTTGTGTCAGCCAGCCTCTCTCCCCACCTCTACCACTACCATTTTTAAAATTAACTTGAAACTCTGCAAAGCTTCCAGATGTACTACTCAGTCATCTTCCTTACTCCATAAACTCTGTTAAGTGGTCTGGAACAAACCATTCCAACCCATATGGAAGATTTTAGAGAGGAGAGAATATTTAGTTGGCCTTGATTTATCTCATAGTACTTTGTTATCTCATAATCACAAGAACTACTGACTATTTAATTGGATTTCTTCAAATATAAATATCAGATAATTGTGTTAATGCTGTTGGGAAAATTATCCTGACCATAGAAAAAGTAATCAGATATCCTGTTTCTTATATACATTTAACATGTATTCATTAAAATTAATTTTCATATCTTATATGACAAAACAAGATCATGAAACAGCTCTATATAGTTAATGATAGTTAATGTGATTTATCGCTACACAATGATGACAAAATTTCAAAATCACGGTACTAGGCTACCAAAGCAGACACTGTTTCATAGATGGAACATTATAACCTTTGTGAATTAAACATATATAATCACTTACTCATTATGTAGAACATACCACTGAAATTTTATTTAAGAGGATAAAAGCATTCTTACATTAAAATTAGACATCTACAGGGCCAACTACATGCTAGTAGAAACTTACCATACCTTTGTTAATTATGAAATAGAGCTCATAAGAAGCATACCAAATCATTCTCAAGTTGTCTTCTTTATTTCATCAATGAAATATCAAATTTTATCATTATATTTTCTTAAAAGGAGATTTCAAAGCCCATAAATACCAAAATCACTGGGGAATTAATCCATGGGGTGTAAATTTTTTACTAAGACACATATTCAGTGAAGTATAGAGGCTACCACCATAGTAAAAGTCTGACCTTGATGGACACCAATTTTATGTTCAAATAATATTAATAAATTTATAATAGTAATCAAATAACCAGACAAGAATCAAAGAAATTATGGGAAAAACAAGCACTATTTAGTAAAAACATATATTAGTTCTTCATGGTAAATATGACTATCACACAAATTGTCATTTAAATTCCACATCTAGCATTTGATACTACCATAGTAGATTGTTTTCATAGTCAGCATTGTATTACTAACATCATAAATTCACTACACACTACATAAAAATGACTAGTTCTGCTACTGCAAGTCTAGTATGTTTCTTATATAGATGAGGAAGATTCATATTTTACACTCAATATTTACCAAAAAGCAAAATATTAACAACCTAAACAATTGCTAATAGATTCCATATTTTTCAAGAGTTATTATTACACAGAGTGAGAGAATAGTGAAAGAATGATGTTGAAGATGAGTATATATGTGTGCTTGATTGTTTAAAACTCAATAAGATATCAAATGAATTTTTAAATAACCCTCTATGGGGTGTGTAGGAAAAAACTTATTTCTGATCCTACTGAACCAAATAAGCCAATGATTACAATATCCTATGTGACTGTGAAGCACCATATGTAAAACTAATTTACCTCTCATCATTTCAAGTGTTTATGAGAAGGGATAATTTTGGAAGACCTTGGCTGATGTCTACATATAGCTGTGATGAATGAAATTATAGTTACTTTCTTAACATTTGTTAACTCTGTCTTATAATTCAAATGTTTGATGTTTACTGAGATGGAAAAATCATCAATTCTGTTTCTGTGCAGAAGACTAAACACAGCTTGGACTAAAGTAGATGACTATCTATCTCTATATTGGAAAATATCCTTGTTTCTAGGTATCTCTCTAGAGCACAGTTATGGTACAGCAAGGGGATAGCCAAGATGAGTGATTTCAAGGAATTATACTTTATTTTACTTATCAGTGAGCATCTGGCCAGGAAGAAAAAGTGTTACTTTGGCACAAAATGAGGCATCTGTGGAGATGAGACAACTATGAACAAATAGACATTTTAAAAATGCCTATGATATACAAATCCTACAGAAAACCTTGCTACAACTCCTAACAATCTGGAGTAATTAACCTCCTAGGCTTTCTAGAATTCCAGTGGAAAATTAGGTAAGTGCTATATTAACCAATTAGAATACAGACACTAGTAGCAAAGAAGTCAAATGTTGGATTTTAGGGTAGTGGTGAATATAGGAGAAAGGGCAGTGGATGGAAAGTCCCACCCATAATCAAGAAACTATTTGCAATTGATACTTACTAGGAAATGGAAAGTCAGTTTTCTTCAGTTGAGTGTCACTGGGTAATACCATTCATACGCTAGAATAATCCCAGTGCCTAGAAGAATTGGCCAACACAAAACTAAGTCTGTGTATTTTGAATGTTTTTTTGTTTTATTTTGTTTTGCTTTGTTTTGTTTTGATGATTTGGTCATATTTGGATTTTTGTTTAGATTTGATTGTTCTGATTTTCTTGTTGTTTGTGATTTTGGTTTTTGAGAGAGAAAGAAAGAACATGATTTTGGGTGAGTAGGGAATAAAGCATTCCAGGAGGAGTAGAGGGAGGGTAAAGAATATGATCAAAATATATTATATAAAAAGAGATGACAAAAAACATTACAAATAGAAGTACAGGTGCATCAATGGCTTTAATCGAGTTTTGTTTACTGAATAGGCCTCTCTGAAGCACTGTATGCCCTGACTTGTAAGCAAATATAACGTTTCCAAGAAACCCCCAGAAAACCAGTCAGACTGGGGCATAGGCTTTATGATGGACACAGCAAAGCAAACACATAAAATAGGAGATAAGACTAAAATGCACTTTAATTGAAGTGGAAAGAAGAGCTGTTATTTTAAAGTGCAAATTAAGTACACAAAATGGGACTGAATGTAGCTTCTTACTCAGTGACCTAGAATTAACTGCAGATGTCAATATTTTCCCTTTAGGTTGTGTTGTTCCATTATAACAGGGCATCTGTGCTAGAGAGACTGGTCTTCAGTGATGCATCAAAAGACTAAATGAAAGGATTGCTCATATTAACTGAATGCTACCATGCTAGCTAAATTTGAGCAGGATTTCAACCTGTTTTGTAACCCAAGTTATCACAGGTTCTCTCACATTGAGAGGTGATACATTATAACCATAATCTCAATTTAAAAGTTTTCAACTTTGCAGACCATGATACAAATGAAGTATTTTGAAAAGTGTTTTAGCTTAATTAATAAATACTAGTGCCTCAAGATTTTTTATGTGAAGTGAGAGGCACTTAAAATTATGTTATGCAATGTATTCATTCATTTAAGGCTGCAGATTATTTATGGAAGACAACACTAAGCTAGAAAGATTCCTAATTTCTAACCTAATGACACTTGACAGAAGAACCTTCACAAGAAGAACCTTTGAGTACATTTTAAGGACTCAAGGAAAACATACCTAAACTCTATAGTTCTCACTGTATCAGAAGCTGCACGCATAAAATCTCCCCAACATGACTCTCTAAATATGAGCTGAAAAAGGAGGACGCTAATAAACCTGCTAAAGGAGACCGGAGGGAAAAGCCTATGAGACTTCAACCATACACAGAGAACTACAGGCAACTAAGAAATGCTGAGGTAAAGAGTACTCTTCCCCAGCGAGGAGAACACCAATTGGTTATCCCATACCAAATAGCCCCAGAAATTATATAATTATATATATATATATATATATATATATATATATGTATGTATATATATATATATATATATTATATAACATTATACAGACTAAACAGGTTATTGTAGCATGAAAACCAAAAGACCCAGAGGCTAATATTGGGGTTCAAACTTCCACTAGCTCTCACCTCTAGCTCAGGTTGAAAGGGCTGATTCACAAACTCTTTACCAAGCCTCTATCTGTTGCCTCTCCTCAGCATTGCTGGGAAATGAATGCCTGATAGTGAATACTTAAGACTGCTCTTATCTTTTATACCCCTATAGTTCTGGGATTATAGTGTGTGATCTGTTACTCTTTTCAGTCTCATGTAACCCTGGGTGGCCTTGAACTCCTGGAGATCCATCTACCTCTTAATCTTGAGTCCTAGGATTAAAGGTGTGTACCACCACCTCCTAGTTTCTGACTGCTGGGATTACGGGTATGTGCCTGGATTCTATGGCTTGTGGCTGACTTTTCTTTCTGAATCCTCAGCAAGGTTCAATAAATCATACATAACGTTTCACCACAGGTTATGTTTAGGAAAATATATATATACAGAGATGCATGCAATAAAAATTAATGGAAAAAGGTCATGGATTTGGAAAAGAAGAAGGCAAGGTATATATGGGGTGAAGGGAGGAAAGGGAAGAGAGAAATAATATAATCATTGTTATATAAAATGATAAAAATTGTTATAATTTATTAAATTGTTTGCATCTAATTTCATCTAAAATTGCTGAAAGTACTGGTGCTTAAATTCTTTCTTACAGAATATATCTCCAATTTTTTTTAGAATTTTTCTTATAAAATACTATGCATAAAATACACTCTATGAGATCACATAGATAGTTGAATTCAGAGGGGAAACAGTGTTAAAAAGAGCATCAAAGAATAAGGGTGGAAGGTAAATGTGGGTCAATGTATAAATTTTTATAGCTGTATGATAAATTCTGGAGATGCAATATACAGATTATGGCTATAATTATTGTATCCTTGAATTTACTATCAGAATTTTCCTTTAGCATTCCCATCACACATAAAAATTAATTTAACTATGCAATATGTTGAAGGTATTAGCTTGTTTCAATAATCATTACATAATACATACATATTTGAAATCATCACATTGTAGATCTTGAATAGCTATAATTTTCATTTGTCAATAATAATAAGATTAAAAAGACAGTGTTGAGGACTTCTGTTCCTACTTGGTGTTCATCAGGTTTGAATAAATGTTGCAATAGGTAGGATGTGTGGCATTAGACTCTAGTTGGATTACTACATTTAGTGATAGGCTTGAAATGCTTATCTTACCTAAATAGTATGTGTTACTGAGATTTTCATATCCATGACAAATGCTCAAGAAAAATTACCCAAGAAAGGAAATCCTTAATTGTGGTTCATGGTTTCAGAGTTTTCAGTTTCAGTCCATCATGAAAAAGAAGCTGTAACACACCAATAAATAAATAAATAAATAATAAACTAGCTCATGCTTTGGGAGTTAGGAAGTAGAAATGTGATTACTACTTCTTCCCCACTTATTTCCAGTCAAGATCCTAGAGAGAGATTGTTCAGCAGTTAAGATAACTGTCTGCTCTTCCAGAGGACCCAAGCTCAATTCCCAGCACACACATGACAACTTGAAGCTCCAGTGGATTTGACACCCTCACACAGACATGCATACAGGCAAAACGCCAGTGCACATAAAACAAAAACAAATAAAAATGATTTATCCCAGCCTGGGGGTTACTGCTGCTTACAATTAAACCACATACTCACCCAGCTGTGTGCTTCAATGTCCTAGATATTTCTCAATTCAGTAAAAATTAACAATCAAATATACACTACTTGGAAACTTACCAGCCAAACAAAATTGATTTAACTAATTTAATCTGTAAGTAGAAATAATAAAATTTCGGGATGGAGAGATGGCTCAGTGGTTAAGAGCAACAGCTGCTCTTCCAGAGGTCTTGAGTTCAATTCCCAACACCCACATGGTGGCTCACAACCATCTGTAATAAGGTGTGGTGCCTCCTTCTGTCCTGCAGACATACATGTAGGCAGAACACTGTATACATAATAAATAGATCTTTATTTTGAGAGACACCTGAGGCCTGAGATCATGTGATCAAAGTGTACTATCCCTGTTCAGCTTAAATATAGGGAATTTCAACTTGTGCAACAAAAAATAATAAAAAATACTAAACTCAGAGGAAAAAGGTAATGATGTTGCTAAGGCTGAGAAATACTGAAAATGTGTAATTATTTTTGTTGTTTTCCAAACATTATCCTGATTGTGAAATAAGTCAACTCATGTTATTTTACTATCTCAATTCCTTCCTACTCAGAATCATGAGCTAGTCCTACAACAAAAAGAATCCATCCTTTGCTTTAAATGAGACTGGTGTTTGTTGGATAAAGTACACTGAAGGATTCCAATTGCAACATTCAATAAAGCTGATGTATTTTTTTTTTTTGGTTTTTCGAGACAGGGTTTCTCTGTGTAGCTTTGGAGCCTATCCTGGCACTCACTCTGGAGACCAGGCTGGCCTCGAACTCACAGAGATCCCCTGCCTCTGCCTCCCCGAGTGCTGAGATTAAAGGTGTGTGCCGCCAAAGCCCGGCAAAGCTGATGTATTTTAATATTTTACAAAGTATATGTAAGACAGGATTACTCCAAAAATGGCATGCAGGGGCTCTATATATTTTCTTGAAATAATTTCTATATAAAATTTGCTGTTTATATGCTAAAAGACATTATTAGACGTAACTATTTATTAGTAGTTCTTAAGCTATATATCATGAATTACAGCATTAGAAACCAAAATTTCAGTTAATAGTATTATACCTCTACATGTTATTGCAACTTCTCAAAATATCTATACAAAATATGCTAGACCACAATGATTAATATCATTGAATCACACTATGTCAGTCATAAAAGAAAGAGCAGAGGGAGTATACTAGTTACTGAAATGTGGTGAGTTAAAGGGAAAAGTAAGTGTAATTCTTGTAATTTGATGTTGATCAAAAAATACTGAGGTATTTTGACAAATGTATAAAGATTAGCAATAAAACCTGTCCTTACACTGAAAAAAAGTTCACTTAATATTCTATACCTCTTCCGAACACAATTAAAAATGCACAAATTATTTTCCCTCAATCCCCAAATTCAAGTATTTTTGAAAAGCAAAAGGCTAAAGAACCCCATGACTCAAAGAAGTTTAGATGTGAGCCTCTAATAAAATCATGAAGATTATTACATATTTCCAAGACACAATGGCATATGGTGAACATTGTCATTCCAGAATAGAAGAGTGGAGGCATACAAAGGATGGATGAGGAAGAATAATAATACTAAACAAAAAAGAAAATGTAACCTTAGCCCACATGCAGCATCTGGAGTAGACAGTTGTATTATGTGAGCCCCACATTTCAAAGGCAGCCATACACCTGTGGTATTTCTAGCATAAGGCCACATGGCCTCCCAGCTGATTTGGCTTTATCTACTGCCAGAAACTTATTTATCAGGCATTCTATATTGCTTGTATTTATAGTTTTATATTATTTCCACAGTATCTTCAGTTTCCCTCTCAAAATTTCACATCTCATCATCCGAAGGGCTGTCTACAATGACTTCAACTTTATTGCACAATGTATAGCCTCCCAGGCCTTCCTTAGAAATTTAGGTGGAAGCCTCCACAATGTTGTAATTATTGCATTCTGCATGTCTGCATGCCTAAAAATACTAACACCAAAGTCTATTACCAACTTGAACAGCAGTTGGGGTTTCTCATACCATGTCTGTAATCCACTTAGTTACTGCCTGTCTAATCATGGCAAAATACATCCTAGGAAATTAGACATCCCTTTTCTCGAAGTGTGCCTCAGCTGATCTCTCTTGTTAAAGAAATCTTCCAACAAGTTCACATCTTTTTGTCCAAGAGTCTGTAGTGTGTGATGTTTGACCAGTTGTTATATTATTATTGCTGTAGGAAAGTGATTGTCAATTTTATTTATGACTTTTCTTTTTTCTTTTGTTTAGGGCAGCATCACACTAGCTCACAGAGACACTGAACTCATGATATTCTGCTTTAACCTCCCAACTCTGGGATTGCAGACATGTTTCTCCATTCTGCAGCTACTGGTTTCTTGGAATAACTCTAATCTCTTCAGCAGTTGCTCTTTCCTTGACCTAGGGTTCACACATGCTTCTTTTACGGGAAAACTACCAAGTTTTAAAATATTTATGCACTGATATTTTTTGCTCTCAATTCTCACTGTAAACTTGGCTAAAAACAAGCAGCAACAGTCATGTGACAACCCAAATACTCTGCTGGCTTGAAATTTTCTAAACTGGATTGGTTACTTCTTCATCTTTAATTAAGTCTCTCGATAAGTTTCAGACAATGAATGCTATGTAGGTAAGTTTTATGCCACAGTTTAATATGATTCACTGTAATCAAACTCCCAAATGTATTCTAATTTACATTTGAAACCTCATGAGCACAGTTTTTTCTAAGTATATTCCTATCAGCATTCTGGTCTTACAAAATCCTACCATAATTACCTGTCAAACTATGTTTTATAGCCTGCTTCTTCAAATTTTCCAAAATGTCTCCAAAAAACGGCTTCAAAGGCTTTTTCCTGACGTGGACAAGTAATAGCAGAACCTCATAATTGCCAATATTTTGTTTCAGTTATTTTTGCATCATTGTCATAAAATATTTGGTGGAGGAAATATCTACTCTTGCTCATAGCTTCAGAGTCATTTGTGGCAAGGTGGATGTGATATAACAAAGTGTCTCATACCACAGTGGCAAGGAAACAGGCAGAGAAACGACCAATGATTTCTTTATTTCTACATCCTTTTATTCCATAGAGACCTCCAGACTATTGGTTAGTGACACTTATAGTCAGTCAGAGTTCTCCTCTTGGGTTTTGAGAATACCCCAACACAGATACAGATAAATACTCTTTATTTATGTACTAGGTATTTCTCAGTCAAGCTAAGTTTTGTAATACAGATTAACCATCATCAGAAGAGCACATCACACAACAGGATCATTTCATTAGAGAGTTGCCAGACTATTTTATTTTCAACCTCAAGTACACTGTACCAACTGCTTCAAAAATTACGAATTCATTTGTCCCCAGAAAAATGAGTTGCCAAACCTTATGCAATATAAAAACTAGTCAATAAATTTTATGTTAGAAAATGACTAATTAATCCATCAAATAAACAGGTCATATTTCTCTTGTAGCTTGATTCAGTCATACACCACAGAACTTCCTGCCATTTATTCTTATCTATGTACCTCTTCTCGTTGTCATACCTCAGCACAAAACACTCTTAATATTCTTGGATTCTAGTACAATTCCAAATTTTAAGGCTCATTTCAAAATGCCACCTTCCCTGTGAATCATTCTGTGAGCCTTTGGATAGATTTAATCATACTGTTTTCTTTGTACATTTTAGATTTCTTCTTGTAGACTCTGAATTCCTTGAAGGTCAAAATAATTTCTTATCTGTTCTTATTCTTCAGTACTTAACATATTGTTTGGTTTATTAGTACTTATAGCAGAAGTATAATAATATAGCTCTAAGTCATGTATTTTTATAAAAAAACTTTACATTAATTTATAGAATTTCATAAATAACTGCATTATACAATAGTAATCAATATAAATGAGGAAAATAAAGCATAAACAGGATAGACTTTACTCAGGGTCACACAGCTAATAAATTTCAGTAAAGATTCAAAATTGGATAGTATAGTTACAAGATTAATATTCAGGCAACATGTATATTTTTGGAGGGCAAAAATATAATAAAGAAAATGGAATATAAGAGTTATCTTAGAAGTTCTCCTTGCATAGATGGAAAAACAAAGAGAAAGTTAGCTAGGGTTAGCTAGTTAGTGGGTAAAAGGAAATTAGTAGTTTAGTTTTATGGTTTTCTGCATTTTACTGTTGTCTGGTTCTCTTCAAAATCTACCTTTAAGAAAAAAATTAAAAACATGATTTCCAAGAGCTCATCAAAATGGTAACATGTTGCCTGACAGAATTCAGTCTTCTTTGCTTAAATTGAAATTGTCATAAGAGGATAAGGAAGAGATCACCTCTACCATAGGATAGAGGTCCCTCTGTCCTTGCTATAGAATCTATTATTCATGTTTTATTCAAATGCAAATAAGCTTGCTTTCTAAATCACAAACCCATTTTTAATGGACCATTAAACAAATTCCCATGCATCTCTTATGATAAATGATGTCCACATCCCCAATTTGCCCCCCAAACAAACCTTACTCTATTCTCTGTCCCTGCATTTTCAGTGGGTTTTTCTATATGACTTTTCTTGTATATTCTTTAATTGTTTCTTCGGTGTTCCTTTTTGCCTACCTCCTTGTAACAATAGACTGACACATTGCACTAAACTGGTTCTAGGGACCTTAATGTTGTAGTCCATTTCTTCAGAATTTGACATTTGTCATCCAAGGATAACAAGAGTCATTTTTCATGCTAAAGTGATTGGGTTGGCAGAAAGTTTTCTCCTCTGTGTGCAAAACTAAGTGACTTATTGTCTTTTCAGCTTCAAAAGCAGTTGAATCCCCCTGTCTTGAAAAACCCAATGGGTTGTTCTGAGGGCCATATATTTCATAGGTTCTGGCTGATGATCAGGGCCTAAATGTGTTTATGTAATGATTTGTTTTGCTATTCTGAAGGTAAAAGCAAAAGAGTTGAACATTATTGTGCTCTAGGAAAAGCAATAAACCCTACTTCATACTTCATAACATACTACAGTAAAAAGCAGCACACCAATAGGATATCCCCCCTTCAAAATAGCAAAGCAAGACACAAAGCAAACTGAAACATATGAACAGTGAGTGAAATAGAGATATTTAAACTGAATCCCAGAAATATATTACTTAAAATGAATTAAGGATCAATCAACTGCTTTTCTCCTGTTCCTTCAAGTCTCAAATGCAAATCAAGAGAAAACACAGTGATAAACTCATGTGGACACTCTTATAATGCTAATATGAGATCTTTCTATTGGCTTCTTATAAAATTGTGTGTCTATTTACTTATTTGTATACTTTTCTCAACTGGGAAGTATAATTATTCACCTAAAGACCCCAGAGTCTAGTAGCACAGGAAGATGTAGCATGAGTTCTAATTTGTCTTAATAATAAAAACCCAGAGTCAGTTATTAGGAGATAAAAGCTGAAAGGTCAAAGAAGCAGAGATTCCAGCTAGTAGAACTCTTGCCTCTGAAATCTCCAGACTGAAAAGAGGCCATGCTCCTGTCTCCTCCTACCTTTTATTCCTCTAGCCGACCAGCCATATCACTTCCTATTTGTCTCTGCAGACCTCCAGACCTCTATGGTTAGTGGATATCTCTGTCCTCTGATGCTCAGGCAAGTTTACTTATGAGAGTAGAAACAAAACATCACCACAGGAAGGAAGTATATACTTATTACAGCAGTTTGAAAGCCATTTTTTGGAATGATGGAAATGTATCATTGAGTCTCCCATAGCCTTTGCCTATCAAAATATGTCTATCACGTAGAATTTTCTGCCAAAACAAACTGAAATGGTGAATATTCTAGAACAGAAATCACAGTAGTGTCACTTCTTGACATTGCTCCATTGCTAGATAATTTGCAATGCACAGAGATGATTTTAATACTTTTCCCATAGGAGACCCCCATTGAAAGAAACTGACATGCCAATAGCTAATACTAGCAAAGCAGAGAGAAAGGTACTGCAATAAATGCCAGAGTCCTTTCATTATAAAACCTCTAGGACAAAAGGAAAGACAGATATTGGATTAAGGTCTCTTTATTTCAGAGGACAGCAGGGTGAAACACAGGCCAGAGCTAGGTTAAGAACCCAGCCAGCGCGGCCAGAACCAAAGGGGCCCGCGTCCCCACGTGCAGCCCCTTAAGAAGCTCCCTTACGTCACCCCGGCTTTCCTTCACCACGCCCCTCTGGGCAAGTCCCCAGGTCCACCTGGTACCTGCCCCAGGACTATTGGGCGGGGCTAGGGTGACTCCCTACAGACAGAAAAATGGAGAAAGAAGGGAGGAAGGAAGGAAAAGGGATGGGAAGAGAGGGAAGAAGCAAGGAAGGAGGGAAGAAATCTACCAAGGAAAAAAGAAGGAAGGAAGGAAGGAAGAAAGGAAGGAAGGAAGGAAGGAAGGAAGGAAGGAAGGAAGGAAGACAGACAGAAAGAAAGAAAGAAAGAAAGAAAGAAAGAAAGAAAGAAAGAAATAGGTTACTGGTGAGTCTTTTCGTCTTATGTATCTGCTTAATTCTTAGAAATTTTGTAGACCAAAAATATTAAAACGGCATCCATTGCATCAGGTTCCCATAGCTAAACTTGTTATTCAACTTTGGGGGTGGGGAAGAACTGGGTCCATTCTATTTTCTATATAAAACTGTGTTATAAATCTGTACAAATTATTCTCTGTGATTATCTGATGGATCATTCAAAATCTGTCTTCTGTGTTCTACTTCATTACTTTTTCCTATTTAATTTCTTAACTGAATCTTTGTAATTAATTAAAAATTTTGTGTAATATCACTCTCTTCAAAGCAGCATGTTCTAAAATGCTTTATTATTCTCAGCCTACATAAGTGTTTATCAAATAATAATGTGAGCCAAAAATTTTCACAGCTACCAACCTTTCTAAATGCTCTTGAGCATTACCATAAACAAGTGATGGTTTTTTGGAGAGGAAAGAATGTGCCTAATATTTTACAAAGGATGTAGAATGTATAAGGTGCTTGACCTCAGACAATCTACATTGTATATAATATGAAAATGTTGAAGTATCAATGAAAAATTAAACTGTAATGTATAAAACAAGATTTTTTCATTATTGTACAGATATGACATTTGAAACTATTTTGACATTTTTATGATCTTGATCTTTTATGGTCAGAACTATTTCAGTTGCAGTTCAACATGAGTCAAAAGTCAAATATAGTATGATTCATCATAAATGTGAGACTACACATAAGACCCAAGAAACAATGTTTAATTACAGCATCTCACATATGATGTTGAGCATACTCTTAGCCCTGTGGATTCTGTTATATAACTGGCATGTCTAAGCTTCCAGGAGAGATTATTATGCCTCATTGACCTTAATACATACCAATCTTATAAACTTAAATCTATCACAAGTTTTTATGATCTTTTGATATGATAGAAGTTTGGTTTTTAAAGCTTTTCTCACAAAGTACATGGATTAAAGATTGATTATGTACATATATACATATGGGATTTATTGGATTTATTAGACCAGTTTACAAGCTGTGGCCCAGCTAGCTCAATAATGCCTGTCTACCAGTGGAAAATCCAAGAATCTAGTAGTTGTTCAGTTCATGAGATTGGATGTTTCAGCTCTTTTTCAGTACACACCAGAATCCCAAAGAAGTAGGCTTTAATGCCATTGAAGGAATGGACTTGGAAGCCAGAGTGAGGTCAAGCAGGCAAAGACAGAGAAAGTTTCTTTCATCCATGTCCTTTATATAGGTTGTCACCAGATTAAAGATGAATCTTCCCACCCTAAAAGATCAGAGTAAAGGTGGGGTTTCCCCATCAAGTGATTTAATTAAAAAATTTCTTACAGTGATGCTTAGGTTTTAATTAATTCCAGATGTAGACAAGATGATGAGCAATAGTAGCCATCACAGTGCCCAATTGTATTTCCATTCACCATTTATCCTATATGAATCACTATTAATATTCTAATACATACATAACATTATCACCCTGGGAAGTCTTCCCTGGTTGTACTGTTTATATTTTTGCTGATTGTTCTGCTACAGCATACAATTTAGTGCTTATCAAAAATTCCTGCCAAAGTGCTTCTTGAACTAAAAGAACACGAATTTGAAAATCTAAACTATATAGATGCATTAGAATAATATGGATAGATTTTAACATACATACTATCTAGAAATTCATAGAAAAATGTCACAGTATTTCATTACATGCTGTTTTTTAATTTTAAAATGTGGCTTTGTTATAAAAATGGTAATTAAAATATTTTTAGATTTTATTTAAATCAATAACAGTCTTATTTTAAATATAAATCCCAGTTCTCTCTCCCTCCTATCCTCCACCTACTCCCTATCTCACCCCCAAAATACTCCCCGGGGAAGGTGAGGCCTCCCATGAGGGATCATCAAAGTCTGATGCATTGCTTGGAGCAGGACCTATACCCTCCCCCTTGTATCTAGGATACTGAGAGAGTATCCCTCCATATAGAATGGGCTCCCAAAGCATGAATGGGATAAACACTGGTTCCACTGCCAGAGGTCTCATAGATTCTTACCCACTTTCAAGGGGCCTGGTTTGGTCTTATGCAGGTTTCTCAGCTGTCAGTGTGGAGTCTGAGCTTCCACTTGCTGAGGGCAGCTGTTTCTGTGGGTTTCCACAGCATGGTCAAAGCATGATCTTTAAAAGAACTGATGAATTAAATTTTATCAAAATTAATGAGTTATGTTTCCAGAAAGAGTAAGAAATAATAAGCCTTTGATTTGAAGAAAAATTTTCATTAATATGTTGTAATGAATTGAATCTAAAATGTGAAAATAATCCTCAATTTTCATAATGAATAACAATTTAAAACATAATTGACAAAAATTTTAGCTGAAGATGTTGTAATATGTACATGAAAAAATGTTCAATACCTATGGAAAGTCTTGTCCATAAAGACATTTTAGCATACACAAATTAAGAGTAGCAAACATTATAATACATGATCTTAGGGTTTGTGAGGAGACAGAGGATCTAGAATGTTCCTGTACATGTGTCAAAACTGTGCATATGTTAATGAGAAATTCACTGTAATGAGATTTGAAATGACAGACTTTGTGTACTTAATGTTGTTTGCTACTAGGTAAAAGAGAAACTGCAAATATGCCCCTACTTTTAATCTGTGACTTTGTATTCCCTGTACAATACTGGTTCGGCCACTGAGTTTGAGAAGCTTATTCTTAATTCCCCCTTTAAGCATGTTGAAACATTCTCTGATAGTAAATGAGTGAGCCTGTTGAGGATAGTGGATTCTATCTCTGTTGTCAACTACAATGTCTAATACTTAGAAACTCAATGTTCCATGAGTACATTAGATGCTTTGATATTTTCTATCCCATATCACATATATCAAACTAAATGATAACCATAAGCCAATTCTCATAGCGTTAAGGCAATGGACATGAATCTGGAGAAGACCTTTCCTTTGGGTTATATCTATTTTTCTTTCTTTCTTTTCTTGTCAGAACATTTCTAAGACTTTTCCAGAGGACATAACTAACCACGTCACTTCCCCTACCCGGCAAAAAGGGTTAGTGCACTCATTGCTATAGAGCAGATATGAACAATTTCAAGGACTTGAAATGGCAACAAAACCACTTTCTCTCTGAATTATCATAAAAATGTTTAAGTAAAGAAAAAGAAGGAAAGGGGCAATGGTGGTATCAGAATGAAAAGATCATGTTTTGTGTCAGACGTTCATTCAATCTTTGCTCTAGTGTAACAAAATCGAAGCAGGATTACTATCATACAAAATGTTCACTACAGCACGTTGTATGCATCTGTTGTAAGCACACACCCACCCCCTAATGCTACCAACTCAATTAATTCCCAGCCTGTTGGGCCTGTCGAAGAAGGAGCACGTGGATCTTCTCTTTGATCCAATCTTTTCTTTTCTTTTTTTCTTTTTTTTTTATTAATTCATGTTAGTGAACAAGCTTGTTTCACATGTAAGTCCCTTCTCCCTCTCCCTCCCCTCACCCCCATCCGTCCTCCCCCATCCCCAACCTACCCCCCACCCCATCCACTCCCTACTCCCCAGGCAGGGTAGGGCCCTCAATGGGGGCTCTGCAAAGTCCACCAAATCTTCCAGTGCTGGGCCTGGGCCCTTCCCCATGTGTCCAGGGCCAGAGTGTATCCCTTCACATGGGATGGCCTCTCAAAATCCCTTCTTACACCAGGGAAAAATGCTAATCCACTTCCAGAGGCTCCCTGGAGTGCAGAAGCCTCCTTATTGACATCCATGTTCAGGGGTCTGGATCAGTCTTGTACTGGCCTCCCAGATAGCATCTGGGGTCGATGTGCTCTCCCTTGTTCAGGCTAACAGTCTCTGTGGTGATCCAATCTTTGTTATAAGGCTGGTATGTCTGTGTATCAGCTTGGTACAAATGACAGATAAGATCTGCCAGATCATCAATAAAATCATACAACTGGCTGTTGGGATTCATTCTCTTCAGGTGTTCTTCATACATTTTACAAAAACCTTCCATGCACTCATTCACAGATTCATAGTCAGCCTAAGTCCTTCCTTCTGGCTTGTTGGTAGGCTGTACCAGCAAAGTGGTGTGAAACATCACTCCAAATGCTTTGATGCAGCCGCCGCTAACACCACCACCATTGCACAGGAGCTCAGCTGTAATGTTGCCAATAGCCAATCGCATGAGAACAATCCTTTGGGTTATCTCTATCCCAAATTCTGTAAATCGTTGTAATTGCTACCTCCCTGCTCCTCTGGTTTCTTCATTAAGGTTTCCTATATAATGATTCTTTTCTTTTGGACACTGTTTTCTAGGATATTGTTGTACTAATGTATACATGCATGTGCACATATTATATATGTGTAAATACAGAACAGCTAAGCAGTTTTTTTCTATAGAATTGAGCCCTTTTGGCATTAAAGGGTAGGGAAATTAAATACTGTAGTAGGCTTTCATGGGCATTGGAGGAGTAGGAATGAAAAACATCTCTGTCTACTCTGGATATGACATAACATAAACTTGTTTTAGTCATGTGCTCAAAGATGGCCTTGGTTCTGCAAATACCTCACACCTAAGAACCTGCTTCTAGACTCACCTAAAAACACGTCGTTTTTCTACTGTAGTACAGTTGGACTCTAACCTTATGACCATTCCTTACTATTGAATATTAATTATACTTTTATTTTAATAAAATTACATTTAATAAAATAAATTCAACATACTAATGAACTCTAAAGATTTTTTCTGAAGTCCAATGTTTACTTTCCTAGCACATACTGCAAATATAACTGTTAAGAACTTTTTTTCCCTCTATTCTTCTCCTAACTCAATCTTCCTGCTTCCTCATGCCCTCTTCTCGCCTCCTCTTCTACCCTTCTCATTCTTCTAGCTCCCTCTCTCATCCCCCCATGCTCCCAATTTGCTCAGGAGATCTTGTCCCTTCTCTGGGGGACCCTGTATGTCTCTCTTAGGGTCCTCCTTGTTTTGTAGCTTCTCTGGAGGTGAGGATTGTAGACTGGTAATCCTTTGCTCTATGTCTAAAATACATATATGAATGAGAACATACCACGTTTGTCTTTTTGTGACTGGGTTACCTCACTCAGGATGGTTTCTTCTAGTTCCATCCATTTGCCTTCGAATTTCAAGATTCTATCATTTTTCCGCTGAGTAGTACTCCATTGTGTAAATGTACCACATTTTCTGTATCCATTCTTCAGTTGAGGGGCATCTAGGATGCTCCCAGGTTCTGGCTATTACAAATAATGCTGCTGTGAACATGGTTGAACAGATTCCTTGTTGTATCAATGTGCTTCTTTTGGGTATATGCATAAGAGTGGAATTGCTGGATCTTGCAGTAGACTGATTGGCCACATTGATTTCCAAAGTGGCTGTACGAGTTGGCACTCCCACCAGCAGTGGAGAAGTTCCTCTTTCTCCACATCCTCTCCAACATAAACTGACATTGGTGTTTTTGAAGTAGCTGTTAAGAACTTCTTATTTGCATTATTTGTAACTTTACTTGGAAGAATGAAGAAAAGTATTTTCCTACTCACCAAGTTCATAAGGCCACATACTATATTCTGAAAAGTTCTAATGGGATAGTTAGAAGAGAGTAAATAAAACAATCCTCAGTTACTGTTATAATCCTAAAGAATCATTTAAAGGTGAATGGTTATAAATCAATGACATGTTTATTGAGCTCCTATTATGTACTATTCTATGTATGTTCCATGTAATAGCTACATTAAATTCTAATAATAAATTTTTGGTTTCTTGAGTTGATATGATTTCCATCTAAAAGATAAGGAAATAGAAACACAGGATCAAAACATTAGATATTGACAGAGTGACACAGACCTATATTCTATGTCCTCAGATATTTTAGGTAGGAAGATTGCCATGAGTTTCAGGCTAGCCCAGAATGCACAGCAAGTTCCTGGCAAGCCAGAGCTACATAATTACGCTTTGTTTTAAAAAGGAAAAGAAAATTCAAGCACAAATAAAACAAAAGGTTAAATAAATATTATAGATTATTTTGATAGGATAAGAAGGGAAGGGGATTGGCCATTTAAAAAAACTATAAATATAAACTGTGTGCTTGTGTGTGTGTGTGTGTGTCTGTCTGTCTGTCTTTGTCTATAACATTTATGTATGTGTGGATATTAGAGGTCAATATCTTATTCCTCTATCATTCACCATCTTAATATATTTTTGAAATACTGTCTCTTACTAAGCTGGTACAAACTAGATTTCTTTCTGGAATGACTTAAATGATCCTCATGTTTCTGTCCCTCTCCTAGCACTGGGATTATAAGTGTACATCAATACTGTTAGTTTCTTATTTAAGTGTTGTAGGTCCATACTCAGCTCTTTGTGCTTTCACTAAAGGCACATAAGCCATTGATCTGCCTTTCCAGCTCAGAATGTAAACTCTTAAAACTTAAAATTGAATAATATATGTAATTACAGTTAACTTTAATTAGAACTATGCCAAAAGAAACCTTTGGATCAATCTCTCTCTCTCTCTCTCTCTCTCTCTCTCTCTCTTTGGTTTTTCGAGCCCCAGGTTTCTCTGTGTAGCTTTGGAACCTATCTTGGCACTCTCTCTGGAGAACACGCTGGCCTCAAACTCACAGAGATCTGCCTGCCTCTGCCTCCCGAGTGCTGGGATGCTGGGATTAAAGGGATTAAAGGCATGTGCCACCAATGCCGGGTTAACATCTCTCTTGATAGGGAAAAAGATCACAATGCAGAATTTAAAGTCCTTTTATAGAATCTGTTTAAAAATATAAGAAAATATACCTTTATTCCTATACATTCTTTAGTTTAAAAATGGTTTAGTGCTCTCAGGATTTTATTTGCTAATGGCATATACATACATTGACACTTCAGGAAAATGTACTGATAGAAATTTAAAAGAAACTACTATGTGGCTTTCCATGGCTTACTTAGCCTTTTTTCTTATAGAACCTGGTACTACCAGACCAGGTGGGTCCAGCCACAATGGGCTTGCTTATCCAATGTGAATCACTAAGAAATGCTGAACAGGCTTTTCTACAGCCCAATCTTATTGAGGCATTTTCGTAATTGAGGCTCCCCCTCCTTTTAGTTAACTTTAGTTTTGTCAAGTATACATAAAACTAACCATCCAGCACAACTGGTCCCTTGTCAACTGGATACAGAAATACATCATCATTGAGCCACTACCTTCCCTTCTCATACTTCCAAAGACCTCACATTAAAAAGATAAATAACTTTTAAAAGTTCCACACTCACTACAAATTTTAATTCATTAAATGTCCAGTTCTTTTAAAATATTCAATCTCTTTAAAAATTCAAAATCTCCCTGTAAAAGTTTGAAATCTTTCAACTCCAGTAAAATTCAAATGTAAGTTAGATATTCTCTCAATTCAAGAATAAAGAACCAGGTCACAATCAAATCAGAGAAAAATCAAGCTCCCATCAATGTAAATAATGTTGTACCCAATGTCTGGGAATCACTCAGGATCTTCTGGACTCCTCCAACAGACCTGGGTCACTTCTTACTCTCCTTTCTGCAGCACATTCTGCTTGTCTTCTAGACTCTGATTGGCTCTAATCCACTAATTTTGCTGTTCTTAATAGTCATCCCATGGTACTGGCATCTCCAAAATGCTGGGGTCTTCTGCTGCAACTAGGTTTCACTTTCACCAATAGTCTCTACTGTGTACTGTTCATTAACTCCAACACAGTCACACAGTGCCAAGCCTCAGCTAATTTCCATGACTCCTTCATGCTTTCATAACCAGCACTACCTAGGTGACATTTGTATTACCACATTCATCAGCCAGCACAAGTTACATCCTTGACCCTATCTGGAACACAGCTTCTGTATGCTGACTCTCAGGAAACACTTTCCAGAAGCTTTCACCTGAACAATGGTAGTCTCCTCTTAGTCATCTCTAATGTATCAGCTCTAGCTGATCAACATGGAATATCCCAGCAAAGAAAGGATTTCACTTTAGTAGTTCTACTATCTTGTCAATCACAACTGATTATTCAGCTCCAGCTAACCAGAACTATAGAATCTTAATTCAAATTAACAAATGGCCCCAATAAACTCTTTAAACTTCCCTCTGAAGCTTCACAATCCAGGCCTCCATCATCTGCATTCCCCTAATATTTTTTTTTGTCTAAAAAGCTCTCACAGAACAGCCCACTGAGATCTTAACTCTCAGTGGCTTTTCTACTCCAAAGTTGCAAAGTCTTTCCATAGTCCTCCCCCAAAATATATGGCCAGGGGTCTCATAGCAATACCCCACTCTTGGTACCAATTTGTCTTAATTAGGGCTACTATTACTATCATGAAACAACAAGATGGAAACAACTTGGGGAAGAAAGGATTTATTTTACTTATGGCTCCACAGCACAGTTCATCATCAAAGGAAGCCAGGACAGGAACTCCAACTGTGCAAGAACCTGGAGTCAGGAGCTGATACAGAGGTCATGGAGGGATACTGCTTGCTGCTTTGATTCCCATGGTTTTATCAATCTGCTTTCTTATAGAACCCAGCACTGCCTTCCAAGGGATGGCCCAACCCACAATGGAAATACCCAACAGGGTTGCCTACAGATTTTATGGAAAAATACAGTTAAGTATTTTTCTTAATTGAGGTTCCCTTCTCTCAGATGACTTTCCCTTGGGGAAAGTTGTCATAAAACTATTCAGCACACTATCTGAGTATTTGCTAGCATGATGCTGTACAAGGAATACAGAAGACATTATTTCTTAAGGAATATTGCATATATTTACATTAAAATGAACTGTATGTATTGTATTCATATGGAAGAGATATATACATATGTGTAAAATGAAGCAAAGCATGTGCTTAGAGAAATATGTAATGTTCACTATTATGTTCACTATTAAGTAGACTACAAGTATCTATTATATCCTACAGTTTTTTTGTAATAATATCATAAACAGGAAAGAGAAGCTATTGTTTTTCTGAAATACAAACAAAACTTTAGAATTTTTCAGAAGTTACTATGAAAGAATTACTTGATGTGATGTGAAAGTTACTTTAATATAACATTCAATGTGATAATACAACTGTTGACACTTGGTTACTGAAGTGTTCAGAAGCAGCAAAATTGGGCTGTTAAAGTCAAAAGACTTGATGAGGTAGTTCTTCAATTGCCAGTTGAACTAATAATAAAATTGTGGAAAGGCAACATTATCAACTTGAAATGCATTTCCATGCCTTACTCCAATTCTTTATATTAAGTATTTGAAGTAAATCTAGCATGGTGACAAGATATCCAATGTGTGGTTAAGAGAAGTGATTTGGCAGGTTCAGGAAAATTTCTTTTTGTAAAATACACACATTAACATAATCACAGTTAATCTATAATATAACCTCATAAAATAAATATGTTCTATATAGTTACCTTAAAAAGTTTAATGAGATTAATATGTCAGACCTAGGAAATCTCCATAGACTCTCAGACCTTCATTCATATACTATAGTTTTACTGGTAAAATCACTAGCCACACACATTTCTCTTTACAGATATTAAATAATAAGCATTTTCACTTTTCTCTCCTTCCCTAATTTCTTTTCCATCCAACTTTTGTTTTATTTAAGTAAAGTGGTTTGCAAAGAAATTTAGGCAGCAAATCATTCAGTTTCTCATTCCCCAAAACCACAACATCACTGTAAGTAGATAAAATTAATGACATAAATAGAAATTTATCTTTTTTACACACTCTCTCTGGATATTTGTGTGTGTTTGCATGTTTGTAAGGAAGCCACGGATTTCCATGTGTATGCATAGACACAAAGTAGCCATGATGTAAAATCATCTAACAATTTTGCTAGCAGTTACTTTACTATATTCAATTTAAATATATTACTTTTGATGAGACAGATTCAAATGACCTAAAAGTAAAAAAAAATGACATCAATTAGTTTTTCTGCTCATGAAGATTTTTCACAACATAATTCAGTCTACGAATTTTGGGGACCATACTCTGCATGATCAATAGAAAGTTGATCATTTAATCCATCAAGATATTCAAGACAATATAGTTTTCCTTTAATAATTGCTATCAAAATCTACTTAAAATCTATTCTCTTCTGTTATATGAAAAGCCACTCTATTACACTAAATAAGTGGATCATATCATATATGAATTATATTGTCATTGGAGTTTTTTAATATCTTTCCTGTGAACTTTATAGTGGCTAGATGTTGAGTATTAGATAAAGTGTTTTGAACATTTTAATATTTTAATGTTTTTTATGAGTAGGAGTTTTAACTCTTTGCATGATCCACAAATAATGATGAAGTTTCAAAATACTAATCAGTTCATATAAGCACAAATTGCCAGTTCATGGTGGGTTCAGGATACCTCTGAAATCTATTTGACTCTGAAACCCATTTCTGTCATTTACACCACAGGGTGTTTTTCTCTGTCTACCTAATAAAAGATATACGATGATTTTTTTTTAATTATTTGAAGTTAAAGTGTACAAACTTCAAAATGCTTTTTCTGATTTCTCAGATTCTAAATTTCTCTTTGTAACTAGAGATTGGAAGCAATATCAATAATAAGTTTGTTGTTTAACTTTTGTCACATTGGCTGTACTTTAAACTACTAGCAGCCATAGACTGGGGGTGGCGATTCTGTTCCCCCAGACAATGGCTCTGCTGTTGCCACTAAAGGTACCCTTTACTAACTCTCAATTGTTCAATGGCTTGGGTGAAAACTTGTGATCAAGGAGAGTTAGAGTAGCAATTGGCTAACTTTCTCTCTTTGCTGGTGTCCAGGAATCTCTCTCCTTCCACACTTTGAACTAAAAAACCCACACTATGCTCCTCTCTGCTACTTCCTGTCCACTAGTTGGTAACTCTGCCTCTCTGAGCACAGGTTAATTTTATTCAATTTATTCAAATGCAACACACATTTTAAATTTTATTTTTTATTCATTTTACATACCAACCATACTTCCCTCTCCGTTCCCTCCTCCGCCTGCCCCAGTCTCCCCCCAATCCACCCCCATGCTCAGAAAGGGTAAGGCCTCCCATGGGGAGTCCACAAAGCATGGCACATTCAATTGAGGCAGCTCCAAGCCCCTCCCCCCATCAAGGCTCAGCAAGGCATCCCACCATATGGGATAGGCTTCAAAAAGCCAACTCATGCACTGGGGATAGATCCTGAAGGAATTATATGAGCAACGGTGATCACAATCATGATGGGAAAACCCACAGAGACAGTTCACCCAAATTTGTGGTAGCTCAAGGACTCTAGACCTACAGCTGGGGAGCTTACATGGGACTGAACCAGGTGACAGTTTTGTAGCCTGCTCTGTTTGTGGGATCCCTGAAAGTGGGACCTAGTGTAACACACCTTTACATAGTTAAAAATGCAGCATAAACAAATACAACACATCTTTGCCTAGTTAAAAAATGTTCTGCAACATGAATTTTGAAAATTTCTTATTTCTCTGGTTGTGGGAAGTGTAGTCAAAACACATTGTACAAGAATGGTTAATCCATACAGCAATTTTTAGTCAGTATTTTTCATGTATGCCTCCCAATTTAAGTAGAAAAATACTTAAACTTGACTGCTAAATTGAATTAACCAAAGGTGTGAGATTAGTTGGGATTAATTTTCCCTGCATACTGTTTTTCTCATACTCACTCTTGTGTTACATCTTTAAAATGATCTTTCTCTAAACTGTGTGTTTTGACATTATCTAGGAATTTAAGGGTTATTGAAGGATGGCATCAGATGCATAGTGAGAAGATTTTCAACTCTAAGACACTGTAATAGACAAATATTAATTATTCCTGAGAATACTCAATGATGAAGCCAAATTACCAATAAGTCTTCACCTTGTGCAAAGGGAGAGAAAAGAAAGCACTCATGTTTAAGGATTTTGTAGTAAAATCTCCCTAACTTATAGATTCAATGTTGGGTGGTAATGTACAGCAGTTAGATTTTTATATTGACAAATGTTAATAGTAAGAGTATTTTCTAATATGGAGAATATCAGGAAAAAAACTCTTTTGGATACAGTGGAAATCAAAGTATTATTTTTATCGTATTTCCTAGAATGTATTCTAAGTATGGGTAATGATGCGGGATGAGTGAACAATGGAGAGAGGCAACAGACAGAACAGTCAAATATTTGATTGTTCCTGCAGATAACAGAAACAACAAAAAATCATGAGCCTATTGGAAATTATTTATTTGGAAATATTTTTTTCAAGCCCATAAACTCGGTGCCTCACAAAACCAAGTCAAATGTTAACCCTACTATCTTAGCTTCCTATCTAGACCCCATTTGGGTCCTCTATTGCCCATTTTTTCACAATATTAACCACACTTAAACTATCTCCTGCTGTCTACATTTGCTAATGACAGGAGTCTGGCTACTGCACAGTAATATTCAACATTGACTCCATCAATAACTTCAGGAGATTTTACTCCAATATTTACTCAGTGTTTACACCTCCTTCTACCTATTGTCATTTTAATGTCAGGCATAATTAATTCTCATCATGATCATCCTGATAGCTTCTATGGTAATACAATTGATTCATTTATATCACGTCACAGAATTCACTGTTACCATTTCAACTTATGATATTGTGTCCTGTTATTATTAAAATTGAATACATGTTATTATCACTATAGTAAATTTTTATCTTTGTCCTAAAGACTCCCTATAGTCTACACACCTATCTTTTGATCAAAATTAATGTCACACTTATGAATCTCTCACATATACTGCTCCAGTCATATTGAAATGCCCTCTCCTCTTATAGAAAACACTGTATTTGATATTTATCTTAACAGATTAGGATGTTTGATTTTCAACATGTTGTTTGTATTGCTAACTTTTATTTTTCTACATATATGGCATCTCATATATTTTCCCAAATATTCTGATCAAAATTTTTACCAGGTGTACCAGAGTTTTTCTTTTGAGCCAACAACCAGCTACCAAATCATGTCATGAGGACTTATTAGGTTATGAACACTCGACATAGCTTAGGCTCATTTCTGGCTAGGTCTTTTAATATAAATTATCCTTTTTCTCTTTATCTACCATTTGCCTTAGGGCTTTTTAATTTTCTTTCCTTTTTATATCTTGCTTTCACTGCTCTCCTGTCTGGCTGACTGGGGGCTGCCTGCCTAATTGTCCTGGGCATGTCCCTCTTTTTCTCTGCCATTCTCTTTTTCTACTTCTCTTCTGGTTGGTCTTCTCTCAAGGTTAAATTTTTCCTGTTCATTCTCTCTGAATACCTGCCCAACCTATCCCTTTTCTGCCTAGCTATTTGCCATTCAGCTTTTTATTAGATCAATCAGGTGTCTTAGGCACCAAGGTGAAACAGCACATCTTTACATAGTTAAACATGCAGACTTACAATGCAGCATAAACCAATGCAACATACCTTTACACAGTTAAAGGAATATTCCACAGCATAAAGAAATGTAAAAGTATTTTCATAGTTAATTTACACAGCAACCAGTGCCATTGTTTTCAAAACACATGCAATATATTATTGTTGAAAGTAATTGTTTGGAAACCTGAAGAGATAGCTCAGTAGCTAAGAGCAGTGGTTGCTTTTCAAGAAGACCTAAGCTTGATTCCAAGAAACGTGGTGGCTGACAACTGTCTGTAATTTCTGTCCTAAGGGATCAGATGCTTTCCTCTGGCCTCTGTGGGCACCCGGCATG
The DNA here is from genome assembly GCF_003668045.3 of Cricetulus griseus. Lineage (NCBI taxonomy): Eukaryota > Metazoa > Chordata > Mammalia > Rodentia > Cricetidae > Cricetulus > Cricetulus griseus. The sequence goes on along the minus strand of NC_048604.1, from coordinate 27,107,609 downwards.
TACATGGTACACAGATTCACATATGGGTAAATTAGCAATACACATAAAATAACAAATAAATAAATATCAATTCTTTGTATGGTTATTTGATTTACTTCTCTTCTTCACACTTTCATTTCCTACAAGCACTAGAACATAGCAAAATGTAATTACTAGCATCACCATCACCGTGGTTCAGCATTTTTCCCTGTTTTGTCCAAGAACCTGGAAAAAAGTATATCATCAATTCTTATGTTTTCTTGCCTACCATAGGAACAACATACCATAGTAAAGCTTGGAAAAGGAGAAAGAGGAAGCAGAACGCTAAGCAAAACAACTTTTGCCAAATCATCTGAGAAAGCTCCCAGACTTTTTTATCCTATGAGAAGACTCAGTCCTATACATCAGATTCTAGTAATTGTCTATTCCTTGTGGATTCTGATTTACAGGTAATATATGCTACAAATGTGCAAAAAGATCTTCTTGAAAAGACATATTCAATACTTACCTTGTTTTGCTTTGTTTGTATTTGTAGTTCCAAGAACTGAACCTGTGGCTTTGTACATGGTAATCAAGCTCCCCTATATCCCTAGCACTTTTATACTTATTTCTTTTTATTTTGAGACAGCGACTCAGTAAGTTGCCCAGTTTGGCTTTGAACTTGGTTTGTAGCCCAAGCTGACTTTGAGCTTGAGATACACTTGGTGCAGGATCTTAACATTACACCTCTTCCAAGTAGCTTCAACTATAGGTTGGTATACCAGATCCAGCTCTAAGCTATATTATTCCTCTCTCATTCTTCCTTATTCTTCTTAGGCACTTTAAGTAACAATAAAATGTAAGAAACAGCAAATCTAAGCCTCAGACACAGCTGAGGGTATAGGCGTGTTTCTGTGAAGCAAATTTTCAAAAAGTCTAACAGTCCTTAGCAATGAACTGCCTGGTAAACATTACTGATTCAAGTCCTATCACCATTTACTCAAGTGCGTAGAACAAGCAGAATTAAGTAATTCAGAATTGAAAGGCTATCTGTGTCACTAAAATTATCCAGTTATAGACTACTTTCAAAAATACATTGCTAATATCTATGCCAGATCACAGGGTGCCTTCTTTATGTGCCATGCTCAAAGCTTACTTTTTTTATGAAACCTAAAAGGCATTACTGAAGAGTTTAAGCAGAGAAATTATGAGCTGAATCCTTGGTCATGTTTTCATTAGAGTTCAGTTTTCAAGTGATGAAATGGTCAGAATAGAGAGGGAAGAACAAAAGCAAGTAATTTGGAGAACATTCTCACATTGTTGTTCAAAAATGATACCGGGAATGGGTCTTGTAGAAATGGAGTGAGTGGTAGAATTGAATCCTAATTAGAAAGAAAAATCAACTGAATCACGATGGTGACAGAATTAGGGACAGACATGAAAAGATGGACAAGTCAAAGGTTCCTTCTAAGTTTCTTGTCTGTAGCAAAAAGGTGAGTAGTTGGACCATTTTTATGCATTTGAAAGCCAGAGCAAGTGTGCAAAGTTTGAGTAGGAAAGTTAGTTTGGATGTGACAAATGTGTGACATCTGTAAAACTTAAAGAAAAAAAGTCTGCAGGTGGCATTGTATTGTAGTATAGTCTTCCTTCTCACATTCCTCCAAGGAATTAGAAGATCATAGTCTCCCATAAATTTAATACATAGACAGCCACTGAGCTGTTGCTTAAATATAGTTGTTGGTTTGATTTGCATACACCCTACCTCAGACCACCCACAACAGCCACCTGGCCAAGAAGAATAGGAAGGAAGTGTTCATCTAGCATGACAGAGCAGAGCTGTAGTCTGCAAATTATCCCTGCTGTCAGCTAAATTCCTTGAGCTGCTGAGCAGATGCCTGGAGAGAAGGTGGGCCTAAGCCATCTAAAGAGGCGGCTTGGTTGTCATGGCTGCGAATTGTGCTGGAGCAGAGCAGCCTCTCTCAGACTCACTTGTTTCTTTCTCTATAGCTATGCTATGGCCAATGCACATCTGGGGCCCTGAAAGAAAAGTGAGTTGAGTAGAGATGAAGGAACTAGCTATTTCTTCAGTGGAAATTTAAATAATAGGCAAAGCAGCTCTTCAATGCTGTACCCAATTACAGCACAGCCCAATCAACTGGCATTTGTTGCAGTAAATGGACTATTTAGGGTGTATTTTAAAATAGGGCTCTCATCTCTTACTAAGATGATTTTTACTGTACAATAGTGCCATATTGTTGCTGTATTTAAAGTACTCATTTTGAGAGTGCAGAGACTGTGACAGCAACTTAGAAAAACTTTTCCACTTGCCACTTATTATATGTCCTTTAGGAAGATGCAAGTCCATTTTGGTCTTTGGAGAGGCAATAGGTTCAACCACAGGTAGTTTAAGTCAAACTTTTGGTACTTTACAACCCACCGAAACCCTGCTCTGAGTAGGTCAGCTTCATCACCTCAGTTATTTTACATCTCTTAGCATAGAAAGCAGTCTTCTGATAGACAATGTGTTAATTTACCAGTTTATGAAAATAGTAATTAGAAAATGAAGTACCTAGTTATGGCTGTAAGGCCTAGGAGATGTGCCACAATACAAATGCAAAAGAAATCAGCTAAACAGCAGATGTGTAATATTCAATTGAAATGGACATATAAGTTTTGATTCTCAAGAGGTACAATTTTTCATCAGTGGGACTTAATCCCACAAATAGCTCTCTAAAAGCTATATATCAGGGCAGGAGCCTTGGGAGGTGAGCTGCAACATCTAAATGCTGTGTTGGGTCTGATGGTCACCACCTAGACAATACGCCTCTGGATCTTCCTTTCCCCACATGAAAACGGGTGGGACAAGGAATGATAGAAGTAAATTCCCAATCCTATGCTTAGGCAGATTCTTATGTAAGGGGACACTAACAAAAGCCTAATTTGACACCAGTTAATTTTCATATCAGTTTCCCACTGTCCCTATTATTACCTTTATTAGAATAAACTCTCCAGTGAAAAAGCTGTCTCCACATGGTTTCCAGCTTCACATACACCTATGCACACCACCTAGGAAGAAATGAAGCTTAGGGAAAACACATCAGGATGATTATGAGTATCAAGCCAACCTAGTCTCCACAGGGAGATCTTGTCTCCAAATCAAAAATTGTAAAAATTAGTAATGGAGTTATGGTCAAGGTAATTGTCATTCATTAATACAATATAAAATGTTAACTCTGACGGTTCCTTATTGTGTTGCTTTTGGGGGACAATAATGGGGATTAATTTGAGGATTAAATGCACACGAGGCAAGTGCTGAGGTGATTTTTTAAAAAGTGGTTATGTCCCTATGGGTCTGAGGTTTTCCATCGATAAAATAAGCTAATAATAGTAAACCACTTCATTTGATTGTTGTGAGCCAATGAGATAATGCTCATAAAACACTTTTCACTTGGTACAGTGCCTTCCTTCACATATGAACCACTTTACAAATATTATCTTTAAGGGCTTTCAGCATAATTAAGGAATCACATTATGCCAAGGCTTGTATCAGTGTAAAATATGTTAACTTACATTCACAATATCGTCTTCAAATGTAGTGTATGAAATGCCCCATTGGATGCAATATTTATCATTTCAATTTCCAGCCTTGCAAAATAGACCGTTTCAGTTCTCACCACCTTGTACTCCCTGTAATAAAACATATGACATTAAACTTTATGCATGGAATTTCCATTTTGCTTTTGTTTAAGAATGAGAGCTTGTAAAGACCCTCTGCCTTAGCTGTGTCTCTTCCTATCCTTAAACCCTAGGCTGACTGACACATCTACTTCTCCCTTTCTAAGCATAATTCTCTATAATCCATGCTCAGCAAAGCCTATAGCAGTAGCACAGAAACTCACTTTCTAATACTTTCTAATGGCACCCTCCCTAAAGGATAATAGAAGTGGAGTCTAGTTGTAGGTTGGATCCCTACTACACATATTTCATTTTCTGTTGTTGGTTTACTAAGCTTTGTTTTTATTTTTAAAATATTTTATTAATTCTTTGAGAATTTCCTATAGTAGATGTCTCATTTATGGCCAAGAAGTCTACTGACACTTGATCTCTAGACTTTGACCAGTTGTAAATCCCTATATTAACAGTCATCCAGTGCACAAAGAAATGTCTCAGATAAGGTCTGAGAGTTGCACTAGTCTATGTGGAGAGTAATACAAATATTGACGGCAGTTTGATATTATTCCCATTTATCAGAAATAATAGTAATACATTCTTCCCTGGGCACCTAAGTCCCTAATCATAGATTTGGGGTCAGAACTAAAGTACCAAACATGTATTTATTCCTGTGGAGTAAGTCTTAAATCCAATCAGAATATGGTTGATTGTTACAATAACTTTCATTGTTATTTCACCTATGGACATACATTGCCATGCCAGTCATCATTGTAGATAACATAGGATACAGATATTGATAGCTCTCACACCCAGCAGTCTGTATAGCTTTTTACCATGCTGTAAAATCTATCAAGCATGGAGGAAGCTTCCTAGTCAGGACTGCTTCATGTCCTGTGACCAATATTTGTCTTGTCTACCATTACAGGATGTTAGACTGAGTTTTTGACAGCAGTCTACAACAATGGCAATAGCTCTAATTGCTTTAAAAGTCTCTAGACCACTTCGGTCCATCAATTCACATCTGACACTAGGATACTTATTTGTATTTCTTTACCTAACCTATGGATTCTGGTTTGAACATCCCCTATGTATGTTAAGTTTAATTAAACTCATATATGTATACAACACACACATACACACACACACACACACACACACACACACACACACACACACACACACACACTTATAAAAGTAAAAATTCAACAGGTTGAAAGTACATTTCTTCACATAAACTGGGAAATGACTTGGTTTTAAGATTAGTGGAACAAAATTTGTCTTGAAATTACATTCAGTTATTCAAGAACCAAAGACAAGAGAATCTTGAGTTCTTAACTAGCCCAGTTACATAGTGAGAATGTAACCTAAATCTGGGATATTACAGAGTGGTGGAGAACTTGCCTGGCATGCACAAGGCACAAGGGCCTGGGTTTTATCATCATCCCTGGAAATTATATAATCTCTCTCTATCTCTCTCTCTCTCTCTCTCTCTCTCTCTCTCTCTCTCTCTCTCTCTCTCTGTGTGTGTGTGTGTGTGTGTGTGTGTGTGTGTGTGTGTGTTGTGTGTGTGAATTCATGTTCATTTTAAAACAGCACCATATTTACAAGTATACATTTCAATAAGTTACACACAGCTTTGAAACATATTTTGTTGAAGTAAGCATTCTTTTATTCTTTTAATTTTACAATGTGAATCTTATAACATTTCAGAATTAGTAGCTATTTAATCTATTTTTAAAGCTGAGTTGACATTCTTTTTCATATATTTCAGTTACTGACATGCAAGAACATTAGCTCAGAATGTTCTAGTTGCAGAGTGTCTAGGGCTGCTATAGCAGCCAATTAGCATTTTGTTGCAAGGAAAATAAGTGTTCTTACCTCATTGAAAAGTCTGTTTCAGGTTTTTTCATGGTGCAATTTAAAGAACTATTTTCCTTTGTGTTAGTTTAGATAATAGTTAGATTTATACAATATTTTCTGTGGATTGCACCATGAATTTTGGATGCCAATCTTCCAGACTCTGGATTTATTCTCTTATTTCTGGGTAACCCCTTTCTTGTCTCATTAGTTAGAACTTTAAATGTCTTCATTTGATATATTTTTGAAGACTAGAAGGGATGAATAATGAGTTCAAAGAAAGTTTATTAAGAAAAAAGGTTGTTGGAGGTAAGAAAGATGATTTAAGCAACAATATGAAATGCAGGTGCTCTCGAAATAAGAAGAAAAGCATTTCAATTTTCTTCTGCTCTATAGAAAATTGACCAAAACATAAAATGAGATTATTTGAGTCTGGGAAGGAAGGAAGATTATCAAAAGTACTGCTTGTAGGTATACATTTATTAGCAAGAAATTGACCTTCTAGACTCTGGTAAAACCTTACAGGCGCTCTGGGCAAGGGAGTTCTGACACATGCTAATTGTTGGTCCAAGCTCTTCACAGAATTCTCAGGATACCTTTTCTTCAGGGCTTGCATTTGTCTAGCATACTCTAGACTTTAAAACAAGAACCACATTCTTTCCAGTCCATAACTGCAGTGCCTGGCTACAAATTGATATCATATATCTATGTATATCTATAGTGTGTGTGTGTGTGTGTGTGTGTGTGTGTGTGTGTGTGTGTGTACGTGTGCACACGTGTGCATGCACTTGTGTGAAAACCACAAATAACAAAAACTGTTTGGAAGACTTGATACAGAAGCTTCATTCATAGAAACTTAGCTTCAGTCCATTGGAATTTGGACAGAGGATGAGAGGACTTGTGGATACAGATGCCTACATTCTAGAAAGCAATTGGCTTACATAAATAATTACATTAGAAGAGACAACTTTTGTCAACAAAAAGTAGTAAAAATGACAAGATGATTTACAGTAATACAAAGAACAGAATGTACTAGAGAGTACTAGAGATAAATCTATGAAGAAAGATATATGACATATATATTAATATAAGCAATACAAGTCATTATCAAGAGAAATAAAAATGCTAGATTAAAACAATTAGAAGTTTTTTTCTTTCATTTGCATCACATTTCCTTATCGATGAGCATACTCAAAGTAATTATTAATTAATTTGAAATGCCACAAGCATAAATCCCTTATATTACCTTATGTGATAATAAATATTCTATAAGCTTACCAGCATTTCTAAAGGTTCTCTCTGCTGTTCTGTGTCTCTTCCTCAAGCAGTTAATGTCTAATACACTTATTTTCAGTGAAGCTATTCCTAATAGAGGGCATTATGCACTTTAACCCTAATAGGTCATAGGAATGCTGAGTCCCCAAGTTATTTCTTCTGTCAGTGTCTCCCTTATGTTTAGATTTTTTTGTAAATAAGATTCACTGGCATTAGCTGCAAAGAAATATCCCTAACTATCTCCTGGTATTTCAAACAAGGAAGCAAGAGAAAGGGCAAATACCTGGGAAAGATAGTGAATGGGTATATTTAAAAAGAAGACTATGAGCTAAAGTATTTTTCTGAAAAAAACAGAAGTATCTACCAGTTGCTTGTTCTATTTTCTCAGAAGAAAAATGCCTTCATATTGTACATAGGAGGTCCAATGGGAAATGTACCTTCATGTTACCAATATTCTCTTCTTTTCATTGTCTATCAGCCCTAACACTACTTAAAATGTGGATTTTTCTAAGTCCAAATTTATTTTCAGCTGAGCTTGTATTTAAGGTACAAAAGGGAAAACTACCTGGTATCACCCATTATTTAGAAATAACCACATTATACATAAATTTAAAACACAAATAATACATATACAAATCTCTAGATGTGGCATTTCACCTTTATGGAAGTACATATTGGGGAAAGTGAGAGGATTATGGGAGAAATGTGTTGTCTTCATATTCTGTTCTCATTTTGTCTAGATGTGACAGCAGCTTTGTTGCAGGCCAAATAGCTTCTGAAAAATGACAAGTTTACAACAAATTCTACTTGCCAAGCTGAAATATAGACTGTACATTGGGGGTAGATGATGGGACCAAGTTTTTGATTGATTTTACACTATACAGAGAATTTATGCTTTATTTCTTTTCCATATAATTTATAAATGGAGACATCCTGGCTGCCTTTGCTTTTCCTTGTATTCAATTATCTATTTTGGATTCTGACCACAAATAAATAGCTCTAGGATATAGGCCCAAGATGTTCTTAATTTGAATTGTTCATGCCCAAAGATACATGAATATATATATATATATATTATATATATATATATATATATATATATATAATTTTGAAACATAATGTCTTTCTCATATAAAGAACTAACATACTAAATTCAGTGCTGTGATATCAATATGCTGCCTGTGGTTGGAAGTGAGCAGAGATAATCCTCTCAACTTGTCTATTTTAGGAGTAAAATATATTAGTAGAAAAACGAAAGGGCATGATAAAAACATACTTTTAGACCATCAGTAATTTCAGGACTTCGAGTATATAAACAATTACTTTTTTTTTTACTTTTTTACTTTACTGTAGACCATTTTCTCATGTGTACCAAATTGCTGCTTCACATTTGATTAATATTTCACCTGTACTTCATTTCCCCAACAGCATTTTAAGTGCCTCCAAATATTTGAAACAGATTTTCTTTGTGTCTAAATGGAGTTCATAGTTTATCTGGTAGTGTTGTTTCATATTGTCTTCTCCTAGTGGAAATCTGCTGCTCTGCCATTGGAAGCAGAATTGTCCAGGTGGGACTTTGTATCACAGTAGGAAGTCAATATTCTCATTTGTTTCTTTGATCTCCAAAATAAATATAGCTTTTGCCTGATGGACCTCATTTTAAAAGTACAATCTGAAAATGTGCCATGCTTCTAATGTGCCATGGTCTATTCTTTCCTGGACACTTACACTGATGTGAATCGAAATATCCAAAGAGCAGCTATTTCCCCAGTGATGTGGAGAAGTTGGAATGTAGCAAGTTCACAGCCTAATTATACATTATCTTGTGTTAGCTTTAGCTTCTAAACAGCCATTCTCAGCCAACCTCTGGGTCAGAACTAATATCCTATGACCAATAAATAAAAAAAATGTTTGAACTCTATTAACTTAACAGATCACTAAACTCCCACCACCTCAAAAGCTAACTAAGAATGTCATCACATAGCTTCTACAGACTGTAGGATAGATTGCCCTCTCTTGTACCTGCCTCTCTGGTGTGGTAACAATGCATCTTATAATTGGCTTGATTTGTGACTTCCTCTGCTCTGCTACTGCAACATTGTTGCCATGTAGGAGCATGGAAGCTAGGGTAAGCTAGCTGTGTCTTTCCTGCACCATGGTCCCTCAAATTTGGCTCTATTCTAAACATCTCTTATTCTGCTTTAGGTAAAAACTGTAGCCATTTCTTAGGTGATTTCTCAGGTTTTATTCTAGTACCTGAACAGGGCTTGAATTTCTCAGTCAAATGGCTTAGATGTATTGACAATAACTCCAACAATAGCTCCACAAAGTCCTCATCTAGCTGAGGCCAATTGGTATATCTCCTTCCTCTAAAAATAATAGTTTTGGCTCAGAGATGAGTTTGAAAAAACTCATTTATATTTGAAGAAACATTTGCTAAGTGTTTCTAAGAAACATGGATCTTTTGCATTTCAATGGAAGATCCATAAAAAGATGTTCTCTCACACACTAAATATGAAAAAGAAGCTAATAAACCTAAGAGACACAGGCAACCATCTTTAAATTTAGGTTAGTCAGATTTAGAATAAAGCTGACTTCATAGGAGAAAAAGAGTCAGAAATAAAAAGGGAAATTAAAATTATATTTATCTATCATCAACTTGCTAGATGGATTACTACCTGAAGAATTACTACTAGAAGCAACATTACAGGTCAATAGAATATTTTTAATTTTATAAACTGTACTGTGAATTATTTGTTGTTGGTGTTATTGCTATTGCGACTTCCATGTATAAAGAAATAAGCTGAAATCATGCTGTAACATGAATACAGGAAATAATTTTTACCAAAAACAGAGTAACCGTATCCTCAAATTTATACAATCACATTAACTGAGAATCACATTAACACACCAAGCGAAACTAGGAAATAGTTTACCATCTGAATCAGTGCAATGGAAATGGTTAGCACAATTGCACCCAGTTTATTGACAGATGTACTCAGAAAACTATCATTAGAAAGGAATGTTTTTCAGTCCTTTATGAAAAATTCAAAGCATAAGAACATGCTAAGTGGGAAGATGCCAAAATCGTCTCCCCACATTCAGAAATCAGTGTGTTTCCTTCTGCCGATGCCTTACATTATTATGGAATTTTAGTTATAGCAATTAGACAAAAATTAGGAAAATATTTCAAGATGGAATGGAAGAAATAAAACTCTTTTTGGATGAAATGATAGTTAATATATAAAACCAAAAACAACCTACTAAAATGATTAGAACTAATAATACTTCTGGGTAGTACCAGGGCCCGAAAGCAGTCCACCACTATAAATATATTCCCACTTCTTTATTTAGTCTTCATTTTCTGACATGATTTTAGAAAGTTGTTTAGTTTGCCTAGACAGACCTTAAGATACTATGCTCTGGGATGGAGAGGAAACTGGGATTGATATGAAAAATATGATTGTTTCTAATTTAAATAAAATTAATATAAAAATGATACTATGTCCTTGCCTGCTCCACCCGCTGGTAAATTCATTAAATTCAGTTGCATGTTCCAAAAGCACCATTTAAGAATTTGATCTGTTCACATGCACCATAAATAACCAATTCAGATTGGCAAATATCTAGAAGTAAAATGAAGAGTTCAAAGACTTGTACCCTTCAACTACAAAACATGACTGAGATTCAAAAACACCTAATTAAATAAATGTAAAGAGAGTTTGAGCTCAGGAATTGGGAATAACAACTGTTGACATTATTATTCAAAGGTGCCTACCAACAAAGTATAATCCACATCAAAATTATAAATGATTTTTATAAATATGAAAGAGTTGATCCATTTTTTTTACAAAATTGTGAGGAAATTTACTAATGAAAGCAATTTGAGAAAAGAACAAAGTAAGAGGATTTTTATTACCTGATTTTAAATATTATACTAATTGGCCATAATGGTACAAACATGAGCTCCCAGAATTTGGGAGGTAAAAGGAGGAAGATTATCAAGTATAAAAGCACCCTGAGTTGTATAGCAAGAATCTCAGCAAACCAGGAGATAGGGGTATAGTTCTGTGACAGAGTACTAGTGTAGCATGCTCACATGTCAGTGCTGAGCTAGGTTCACATGTCAGTGTTGAAAAACATTTAAAAGAACTTGAAGGTAAGACCCTAATGCTGAAGATACCACACAATGTGAAAAAAGTGCTTGGAGAAGTCAAGCTGGATCTGATCTGGAAGCCTCATTCCTGAGAATTAGCTCTTGGTATCTAAAGATGCTATACAAGCTGCTGAGGGAGAAAGGCAATCAGTGATCCTACTCGACTGTCAATCCCATGAGCCACAACCATTATGGACACATAAATATATCTACAAGGGTGCAATATCAGAACTTTTACTTGGGGATAGACATCAGTTGTCTTGTTTGAATTAAGTCCTACTCAATACAAGAGAATCCATGTTAGAAACCCAACTGTCTCACTGGAATTGGAAAAATTGTAGCCTCTAGAGAAGAATATATTACTGCCACATTTCCAAACCAGTATGATTTATAACTGTATTCTTAGTGCTTAGACTCACGATGAGTCTAGCACTAACCACTCATCAAAGAAGTTTCTTTTTTAAGCAGATGTGTACTATTACAAAAATCCACTATTGATCAAAATGCATAGAATAAATGATCATAAGGAATCCATCCTCAATTGATATATTTACAATTAATCCTCATGCATAAAACATCACAAAATAGCAGGCAGAAAGTTTATAAAACCAGAAGATCTGGATGCCTGCTATTAGATAGTGTCTTCTAGACATGGCAAGGAAGCTGCATACATGAAAATCTCAGTTTCTAAACAAGACCAGCATAATGACAAAATCAGTCAACATATCAGTGCAGATGGGGTTTATTTGACATGGCTGCACCACTTGATGAAGAGGTGAAGGCAAAGAATAGCTGCTAAGAGGAGAATCAGTTTTCTCCCTCAACCAGCCTCCTGATGGATTATGCCAACCCAAAGTGTCAACCCAAAGCACACAAGAATATGAGCAACACTAAATGACTAAGTTGTGTGTATATGTTTGAGCATGTATGCCCGAGTAACAATAATAAGTAAAGAAGATTAGGTCGTGAGTTTTCAGGGGACATAGGAGAAGTTGGGGGAGGGACTTCTGGCAATGGTATGAACACAATATTCATGAATAAAATTCTCAAAAAACTAAAAAGTTTAAATAAGTAAAAAAATGTATGGTTTGACTCGGCCGGCAGGCCCCAGCACACTCAGAGGCTGCCAAGGCTATGGTAACAGTCCCACCTCCAACCACTGGACCAGGTAGGACAGGGGCTGCTTCTAGTTCAGGTTCCTGGGCCCTAATTGGGGACTCCTGACTCCAGAGGTCTGCTCACGGGATCCAAACTCGGCCAGTGGGCTCCAGCATACCCAGAGACTGCCAAGGCCCCAGTAACAGTCCTGCCTCCATCCAGGACAGATATCAGAGTATTGGAACTGTTTGCATCTACCAGAAGGGAACCTTGGTCCCATACTCACCAGGAGAGGAAGAGACTCTTGCTACACCCACCAGAAGAAAGGATGGGAAGAAGACAATATAAAAGCACATTCAACTACACAAAACCAATTCGACACCACCGGAGACTAGGGACCATACACCAGCAAGACCTGAACATCACAATGCAGATGAAGCAGAAGAAAATGACCAGAAAACTACAGGCAATAGATAATCCCACTTTACCAACAGCGAAAAGAAAAGAGGGATGGAAATCCACACATAATTTTACCACCACCACCAAATCCTAAACAAACAAGAATGAACAATCAATGGTCATTAATATCCCTCAATGTTAATGGTCTTAACTCGACCATAAAAAGACACAGGTTAGGAGAATGGATAAGAAGACAGAATCCATCCATCTGCTGCATACAAGAAACACACCTCAACTTCAAAGACAGAAAGTACCTAAGAATTAAAGGTTGGGTAAAGATTTTCCAATCAAATGGACCCAAGAAACAAGCTGGGATAGCAATCCTAATATCCAACAAATTGGACTTTAAACTAAAATCAATCAAAAGATATGAAGGAGGTCACTTCTTACTCATCACAGGAGAAATTCATCAGGATGAAGTCTCACTTTTGAACATTTATGACCCAAAGACAAAGACAACCACGTTCATAAAAGAAATACTACTAAAACGCAAACCACACATAAAATCGCACACACTTATAGTGGGAGACTTAAACACCACACTGTCACCACTGGACAGGAACACCAGACAGGAACTTCACAAAGAAACAAAGGAACTAATAGAAGTTATGACCCAATTGGGATTAGCAGACATGTATAGAACATTCCATCTGAACAGAAAACAATAAAACTTCTTCTCAGCGCCACATGGATCCTTCTCTAAAATTGACGACATACTTGGCAACATAGCAAACCTCAACAGGTACAAAAAACTAAAATAAACCTCTGTATCTTATCAGACCACCATGCTTTAAAGTTAGAATTCCACAAAAACACAAATTGAAGAAAACCTAAAATCTCATGGAAATTAAGTAATGCCCAATTGCACAATTCCTGGTCGAGGAAGAAATAAAAAAAGAAATTAAAGATTTCCTAGAATTCAATGAGACACAACATACCCAAACTTATGGGAAACTTTGAAAGCAGTGCTAAGAAGAAAGTTCATAGCACTAAGTGCCCACATGAAGAAACAGGAGAAGAATCACACTAGAGAATTAACAGCACAATTAAAAGCTCTGGAACACAAAGAAGCCAATACACCCCGGAGGAGTAGATGCCAAGAAATAATCAAATTGAGGGCTGAAATCAATAAAGTGGAAACTAGGAGAACAATACAAAAAAATCAATGAAACAAAGAATTGGTTCTTTGAGAAGATCAACAAAATAGACAAACCTTTATCCAAACTTACCAAACAGCAGAGAGTGAACATGCAAATTAATAAAATCAGGAAGGAAAAGGGGGGCATAAAAACAGACACAAAGGAAATCCAGACAATCCTCAAAGTTCAAAAATCTAAAGGAAATGGACAATTTTTTGGACAGATTTCAATTACCAAAATTAAATCAAGAACAGATAAACAACTTAAATAGACCTATTAACCCTAATGAAATAAAAGCAGTCATCAAAAGACTCCCAACCAAAAAAAAGCCCAGGGCCAGATGGCTTAAGTGCAGAATTCTACCAGAAAGTCAAGGAATAGCTAACACCAAATCTCCTCAAAGTATTCCACACAATAGAAGCAGAAGGGTCATTACCAAACACATTTTAAGAGGCTTCAATAACATTGATACCCAAGCCACACAATGACACAACTAAGAAAGAGAACTAAAGACCAATATCCTTCATGAACATTGATGCAAAAATACTCAATAAAATACTGGCAAAATGAATCCAAGAACATATCAGAGAAATCATCCACCATGATGAAGTAGGCTTCATCCCAGGGATGCAAGGATGGTTGAACATACAAAAATGCATCAATGTAATCCACCATATAAACACACTGAGGAAAGAAAATACATGATCATCTCACTAGATGCTGAAAAATCCTTTGACAAAATCCAACACCACTTCATGATAAAGGTCTTGGAGAGATCAGAGATAACAGGAACATACCTTAACATAATAAAAGCAATATACAGCAAGCTGACAGCCAACATCAAATTAAATGGATAGAAACTCAATGCAATTACTCTAAAATCAGGAACAAGACAAGGCTGTCCACTCTCTCTATACCTCTTCAATATTGTCCATGAAGTTCTAGCTAGAGCAATAACACAACAAAAGGAGATCAAGTGGATACAAATGATATGATAGTCTACATAAGTGACCTGAAAAATTCTACCAGGGAACTCTTACAGCTGATAAAAACCTTCAGCAAAGTATCAGGATACAAGATTAACTCAAAAAATCTATAGCCCTACTATATACAGGTGATACATCCATGGAGAAAGAAATCAGAGAAACATCACCCTTTACAGTTGCCACAAACAACATAAAATACCTTGGGGTAACGGTAACCAAAACAGTGAAAGACCTATACCTTAAGAATTTTGGGTCTCTAAAGAAAGAAATTAAAGAAGATACTAGATAATGGAAAGATCTCCCATGTTCTTGGGTATGTAGGATCAACCTAGTAAAAATTGCAATCTTGATAAAAGCAATCTAGAGATTCAATGCAATCCCCATCAAAATCCCAACACAGTTCTTCACAGACCTTAAAGAACAATAGTCTACTTTATATGGAAAAACAAAAAACCCAGGATAGCCAAAACAACCCTGTATAATAAAGGAAATTGTGGAAGCATCCCCATCCCTGACTTCAAGCCCTATTACAGAGCTATAGTCGTGAAAACAGCTTGGTATTGGCACAAAAATATACAGATAGACCAATGGAATAGATTTGAAAAGCCCAATATTAACCCATACACCTATGTACACTTGATTTTTGATAAAGAAGCTAAATTTATACGTTGGAAAAAAAGAAAGCATCTTCAACAAATGGTGCTGGTATAACTGGATCCTGGAATGTAAAAGACTGCAGATAGATCCATGTCTATCACCATGCACAAAACTTAAGTCCAAATGGATCAAAGACCTCAACATAAATTCAGCCACACTGAAACTATTAGAAGACAAATTGGGAAATACCCTTAATTGGTACAAGAGACTGCTTCCTGAACATTACACCAGTAGCACAGACACTAACATCAACAATTGATAAATGGGACCTCCTGAAACTGAGAAGCATCTGTAAGGCTAAGGACACAGTCAGCAAGACAAAATGGCAGCCCACAGACTGGGAAAAGAAATTCATCAAGCCCACATCTGACAGAGGGCTGATCATCAAAATATAAAAAGAACTCATAAGCGAATCTCCCAAACACCAAACAATCCAATTAAAAACTGGGGAACAAACTAAATAGACAATTCTCAATAGAGGAATCTAACATGACTGAAAGGCACATAAGAAAGTATTCAACATCCTTAGCCATAAGGGAAATGCAAATCAAAACAACTCTGAGATACCATCTTATACCTGTCAGATTGGCTAAAATCAAAAACACCAATGATAGTTTATGTTGGAGAGGATGTGGAGAAAGGGGAACATTTCTCCACTGCTGGTGGGATGCCAACTACTACAGCCACTTTGGAAGTCAGTATGGGGACTCCTCAGGAGAATGGGAATCAATCTACCACAAGATACAGTGATTCCACTCTTAGGCATATACCCACAAGATGCACATTCATACAACAAGGATATCTGTTCAACAGTGTTCATAGCAGCACTATTTGTAATAGCCAGAACCTGGAACAAACCTAGATGCCCCTCAACTGAAGAATCTATAGAAAAATTTCAGTAGATTTATACGATGGAGTATTACTCAGCAGGAAAAAAAAACAATGGAATCTTGAAATTTCCAGGAAAATGGATGGAACTAGAAGAAACCATTCTGAAGGAGGTAACCCAATCACAAAAAGACAAAAACGGTATTTACTCACTCATATGTGGATTTTAGATATAGAGTAAAGGCTTCCCAGCCTACAATCCACAGTGCCAGAGAAGCTAGTAAACAAGGAGGACGCTAAGAGAGACATACATGGTCCCCTGGAGAAGGGAAAAGGGACAATATCTCCTTAGGAAACTGGGAGCATGGGAGGAGGGGGCGAGCTAGGAGAATGAGAAGGGGAGAAGAGGTGGGGTGAGGAGGAAAGGAGGGAGCAGAAAGTGGACTCGGGGTAAGAAGGAAACAAGAAAAGAGGTAACATAATAGAGGGAGACATTTTTAGTTTACAGAGAAATCAGGCACTAGGGAAATGTAGGGAGATCTACATAGATGACACCATCTAACAATCTAAGCAATGGAGGAGAGGCTACCTTAAATGCCCTCCCCTGATAATGACATTGATAACTGACTTATATGCCATCCTATAGCCTTCATCCAGCAGCTATGGATGTAAAAGCAGACACCCACAACTAATCACCTAACTGAACTGGAATCCATTTGCAGAGAAGAAGGAGTGATGAGCAAAGGGGTCCAGAGCAGGCTGGTGAAACCCACAGAAACAGCTGACCTGAACAATGGGGAGCTCTTGGTCCCCAGACTGATAGCTGGTATACCAGCATGGGACTGATCCAGACCCCAGGAATGTGGGTCTCAGTGAGGAGACCTCAGAAATCTATGGGACTTCCTGTAGTACTTTATCCCTAGCATAGGTGTAGACTTTGGGAGCCCATTCCACATAGAGGGATACTCCCTGAGCCAAGACACATGGGGGTGTGCCTAGGCCCTATCCCAAAGGATATGATAGACTCTGATGACCTCTTATGGAAGGCCTCACACTCCCTGGGATGCAGAAAGGACATATGATACTACAGTATTAGTTGGGGTGGTGGAATGGGAGGAGGGGAGGGAGAGGGAACTGGGATTGACATGTAAAACAATCTTGTTTCTAATTCAAATAAAAATAAAGTATTATAAATAATGTATGATTCAGCTTTTCCACTCTAAAGAATGCACTATGAAAAATTGACCACAAAGATGAAAGCTGATATTTGTATGTATTATTTACAATAGCTGAAATGTAGAAAAATAATTCCAGTTACAAGTGTATGGATAAATAATAATGTGGTATATACAGAGAATGGAATATTAGTCTACCATAATGAGAAATTAATCCCTAACATGTTATGTTAGTGAAATAATCCATACATAAATATTATAAATACTGTGTGATTCCCATTTATGAAATATATAGAATCATGGAAACAGGGAACAGATTATATGCTACCAGGACCTATACAAGAAAGACTAGTTTAGAGAAATTACAAATAGACATATGAACTATGCTCAGTAAATTTTTTACAAAAGTATACAGGAATTCAATGTGGAAAAAGTATTTTCAACAACTTCTAGTGGAAAAAAATGAATATGTATGGACAAAAGTGCATATCACATATAGTCTCATACATTGTAAAAATTATCTAAAAATGGGCATAAACACAAATGAGAAGTATAAATCTATAAAACTTTTTTAAAGTAGTAGAAAATCATCAAATCTGCAATTTTGCAAAGAAATATTTTAAAAGCCCAATCCTGAATCTATACTTGACTCAGAGATAAATTATTTATATTAAAATATAAAATACACAATCTTAATTGCATAAAATGGTATGAATTCTATTTCATTAAAATTTAAGACTTTTGTGCTTCAGAACACTCAGACAAGATGATGAAAAAACAAGTCACAAATTGGAAGAAAATATTTTTGTGCAGCCTGTCTAACAAAAGATTTCCATCTACAACATATAAAAACTTCTAAAACGTAGAATAAAACAAACAATCTAGTTAGAGAAAAATCAAAGCAAAAACACAAAGAAATGAAGAGATTATTATACTGAATAATATATGCAGATAGAAAATAAGCATTTGAATGTATGTACATAGTCAGAATGGTTCTTATCAGGAAATAAAATGAGATCAAATGCTGGTGAGGATGTGGAGGGAGAGAAACCGTTGTTCATTGATGATAAACTAATATAACCACTTTAGAAATCAGTGTGGTGATAGAAATAGAATATTTTAGGGCCCACTCTTGGCCACATGCCTAATGATCTTTATATCACACTATAGAAACACATGGACACTGATCCTTATTCACTGCTAGTGAGATTGCCAGATCATGCAGCCATTCTGAAAATGAGCATTGAGAATTCTTTTTTTCCTGTTTTAATTTAAATTAGAAATAAGCTTCTTTTACAAAAATCCCATTTCCCTCTCCCTCCCCTCCTCCCCTGCCCCCCAGGGACCCTGGATCCCATCCCCTTTCTGCTTCCCAGGCAGGGAGAGGCCTTCCATGGGGAATCTTCAAAGTCTGTCACATCTTTTGGAGCAAGGCCTAGACCCTCCCCCATGTGTCTAGGCAGAGAGAGTATCCATCTATGTGGAGTGGGCTCCCAAAGTCCATTTGTACTAGGGATAAATACTGATCCACTACCAGAGGCTCCATAGATTAACCAGACCTCCACACTGACACCCACGTTCAGAGGGTCTGGATCAGTCCTATGCTGGTTTCCCAGCTATCATTCTGGAGTCCATGAGCAACCCCTTGTTCAGATCAGCTGTTTCTGTTGGTTTATCCAGCCTGCTCTTGACCCATTTGCTCATCACTCCTCCCTTTCTACAACTGGATTCCAGAGTTCATCTCAGCGTTTATCTGTGGGTGTCTGCTATACTTCCATCAGCTACTGGATGAAGGCTCTAGGATGGCATATAAGGTAGTCATCAATCTCATTATTAGAGAAGGGCATTTAAGGTAGCCTCTCTATTGCTTAGATTGTTAGTTGGAGTCAACCTTGTAGAACTATGGACATTTCAAAATAAAGCTAAAATTAAATGTGCCATATGACCCAGATATACTCCTCCTTGGAAAATGCTCAAAGGACTTAAAATTCAGATACTTGCTCAGCCATGTTCATTGCTGATTTATCCACAATAGAAACAACCTAAATCTCCCACCAACTGATGAATGAACAATGAATGTGGTACATACCCACATTGGAATATTACTCAACTATAAAGAAAAATGAAATGGAAGGTAAATGGAAAATATACCACACAGGCTTCTGGAGGACAAAAGCACCAGTGGTCTTCTGAATTAAGAGACCATATAGCCAGGCAAGATGTGCCCACTACTGCAATAATGTCATGGCTTGTATGATGGGAAACAGCTGCTATGTGCTTGGATCAAAATTGACTCCACAAGAAGGTCTTGTACTGCAAGCTCAGGTAAATTCCCAGTTTCTGAGACTATATAATGGAATATTATTCAGGCTTCATGTCTTGTACCAAGGAATTAAGGGAAATATACCACTGTTGTTTAGTTAAGTTAATAATTTAACCAATCACCTTCTAAAGATTGCTGTATATATGCAAAGAAAAATATGATTCTGAGCATTAATCACAGAAGTATCTCTTTACAATGAATGGGATTAAGTGTAGAGACTCCAGGATTTTCAAGGTGCCAAGAATAAAGGATAAGAGTAGTCATTAATAAGCAGGACATTTATATCACCCCTTCATAAATGTATAATAAATACAAAGGGAAGAATAAACGCCAATAATACCATAAACTCTTCTAGAAAATAAAAGGGGAAAATTCCATCATTTCATGAGGCCAAAATTTTTCCTGATATCAAATAGGATAGATAAATAAAGGAAGAAACCTGGAGACATACCCCTCTTGAGTATCAACAACCCTTAATACTATATTACCAAATAAAATTTAGTAATATATATGAAGGACCATAAAGCATAATGGCAAAATAGGTTAACACTAAGAACATCAAGATGCTTCAACGTTGGAAAATTAATCTATGTAATCTATTAATCACAATCCCAGCAGGCAATCATAACTGTATGAATTTGAGGTAATTGTCCTTATACTGTACATCTGTTTACAGACTGATTGTTTACTTTTAATGTGAAGCCTTAGTCTCTAAGCTATTTAGGTTGGTAAGAAATACAGGTTAATAGTCATCCATGCTTGTCATACTTATATTCATGCTAGTTGGATATATATATATATATATATATATATATATATATATATATATATATATATGTTAGATGTATAGGTAATCTTTAAATATTTTAATAACTTAAAATTCTGTTGACATGAGACATAATTGCTCCTGGCATCAGCAACCTGATGTTGGTTATCAAAGACACTCCACATGGAATTTGTCTTCTTCTTGGTATAAAGGCCTGTTGGGCAAAGAACTGCCCTTGCCTTGGCTGCTGACAGTAAGCATGCTGTCCATTCTAGAAGAGCGGGACACAAGGAAAAGCAACTGCTGAACGTTGGAATGCAGGGTAGGACAGTCTTTCAAAATCCCCTACTTCTGAAAATTCTCTGTCAGATATTCTAGGCTTGTAGCCAAAAGTGGATGCCTTGGTGTTGCAGAGAAATATTAGGTGATGTCAGGGAGCCGGCTGTCTCTGTCACTTCTTGCATTTTTTGGAAGTTGTTTGTTAACATGTCCTGTTTACTCAGGTAATACTATTTTTTCTTCTTAAGCCTTTGATAGCATTTAAGACTAGATAATCATAGTTACTACCCTTTCCTATCTTAACTAAGCACATATCAGGCACTACATTCACATTCTTTAGGAAAGGACAGCTGTTGGAGTAATCTCTGTAATTTGTCATTTACATATTTAGTATGTGTTTCTTACTTGACACTGTTCTTGTTGGTTGTAGTTCCATTTTTGTTTATGTTATTTCCCTTTATTTCTCCTGGACAATGTTTGATAAGCATTCTTATTTTATATAGTTCCTCAAGTTTTATCTTAATAAATCCTCAACACACTTTAAACAGACACATATGGACTTCTCATTACAGTTATACATCATCAAAAATAAAAACTGGAATTCTACAGGGCCTTATATATGATACGAAAGTGCTATATCATTGAATTACATCCCAGACCTTTTATCATCATCATTATCATGATTTATATGTACATACATATATAAGTTTATTAATTCAACTTACTGAGTCCACTTATTCTTGCTTGTATGTGTATGTCTTTAGGACTAGCCATTGGGATTAGATCACACATCAAGGGGATCATCACCAGAGAAGACTGCAAGTCAAAGAGGAATGGAAATTTAACTTTCATAAGTTTCTGGCAAAAATCCAAGTTATACAGACATCTTACAAAATATTTTTACAGTTTCTTCTAAACATGTACTTTTCATATGGCTCAACCAATTCAATACTGGTATTTTTACCAGGAGAAATGAAAACATGTTCAGAAAAAGAATATTATACACATGTCCATAACAGCTTCATTCATAATAATGCCAAATCAAGAAGAACCTAAATGTCTATCATCTGGCAAATGGCTAAAACAGGCATGCAACAGATTGACTATTCCTATTTCCTCACTCAGGTCATCTGAGTAACACTAGCCTCTTTACTATTCCTCAAACATTAGGCAGGGTACCATTTTAGAGCTTTTATACAGCTATTTTATCTGTCTGGAACATGATTTTCCTAAATACCCAATGGTTTTACCTTTGGAGACAAGGTCTGAGTCTAAAAGAGTGATAAACACTGAAGATAGCAAATCATTCCTTGATCATTTAAACAAATTTATCTCTCTCAGATATCCTTGAACTAGTGTCATCCCTCCATGACCATATGTTGCATATATCTCTTTATTGTTCCACTCCCACGTTATTTGACTTTTAATTTTTCACTTCAATTATTCTCAAACATAGCTCATAAACAAAGTCAATGTAAAGGGCTTTTAAAATAAAGACAACTAAACATCAATAAAGACATATTGGACAAATATCATTAGGCATGGAAACATCGGTGTCCATGCTTTCTGGCAGCAATCTATATTGCTCAGATGATGAATTGTCTTTAGCACAAAATTATCTACGTAATTCCTAGACATATGTCATAATGGTACTGGTGTGTGTTGATAATAATAATTTGTATGCTCTGTGCCATTTTTAGTGGCACACTTCAATTTTCACAACTGTTAATAATACTACAAGGCTTATATTCTTTGACTCTGAGATTAAATGTCCATCCTCTAAACTACTCTGGTTAAATTTTCTTCTTGGAAAAAAATCACTGATTTTATTAAGTTATAGATCAGTGTTTAGCAAAGTTATTTGTGATCCATAGGTACAATATTGCCACATTTTGAATGATAGCAGAGATTCAGATTTTCCAAACACTGTGAATTTTCTATGATAAGTAAACAATTTAATTTGACAGATACTTACAAGATAATAAGAAATTTGATTAGATAGTTACAATATATATTGCAGTTTTAAGGTAATTCTTAAAATTAATAATAATTAGACAAAGATTTATGTTCCATGATGTTAATCATAAGGATTTTAAATAGGAAAATAATTATTCTAGATTTATGACTAATCTTATGTTTGTTTACTTATTTATTCTGTAGTTCTTACATTTGAATCCAGAGTTTGTGCATGCATGGCAAGTGTACTACTATTGAACTACATCTTCCAAACCACATTCTAATTATTGGAACAAGTTTAGAAATATTGATGGTATAAATGAACTAATAAATATGCACACATTCCACATAGAAAATAATTTTTACCAGAAGATATATTGGCTTTGAATTTTGTTACTCTAAATATTGGTACAAATTGTAATCAAATACATAATAGCTTATTCTCTGCTCATCTCAAGCACCATTGTTAATCTTTTCTTATTGTATGTACATTGAAATACTGCCTTGAACATACATATTGAATCCTATAAAGTTGTTTATGCAATTCTATGTTATGCATTTACATTAGGCAAAATATCCTTAAGATTAGATATGTATATATCCATATATATAATCATTATCTTAGAATATGTTTTCAAAAAATATCATTATGTTAGAGAAGATGTGCTAGGATTTGAGATATTTTACAAATATTGCACAGTAAGTCCTCAGAGATGGCTATACATGTTTATAAACAATAGAATACTGACTTATTTTTGAGTAATGTATATGAATATATGTGTCCACATATAGGTTTATGTACATGTGTATACTTGTACATATGTATGTAAGTATATACTTGCATACAAGAGACCAGAGGTTGATGTGAGTTGTTTTCCTAAATTGGTCTCCACATTACTTTTTGAAACAGGGTTCTTTTACTGAACAGAGGGATTATTAAGTTGGCTAGCATGCATTTATAAGGATGCCAGTGTTTGGAAAATGATGGTGGACATCCAAACACTGGATTACTGTTACTACTCCTGTTTTTTCATATAGGTACTGGGGATGTAAACTTCTTTATGCTTTTGCATGGCAAGAATTTACTGATCAGTTAACTTCCCATACCTTGATTTTTCTTTTAATAGTGCCTTTATGATTGCTATGAGTGAACAACATATTTTGCAAATTATGTCTCTTTCAAATAGATAATATGGTGCTCCAACATATTACCAATGGTAATTACAAACTTCTGAAGCATACAGAGCATATACTTACTATTTTTAGATGTTTTCAGTATATGAAAATAGCCTTGAACTTAATTTCAGTAAAAAAAAATTGAATATAAATGGTCTGAAGATGGACCTCAATGGGAATAAAAATTTTATGGCACACATAAGGCCTTGGAAAAAATCTCCAGTATGAATAAAAGATTGAAAATATAAGGATATTCATGCAGTAAATTATATCTTAATATAAAAGATGAAAAATAAGCCACAATATCAACAATTATTATCTAGATATTAATTTAGAATGTGCTCTCCTTTATAAATGGCCCATAATTTATAAGAAACAATTAAAAACATGCATTCTTTATCATATTTTATATACCTTTTAAACAGTCTTTGATAGTAACACTCCAATGTACAATGGTGAAACGATTTTGCAAATGTTAGTGTCTTGTAAGGTGCATCACTAACATCATATGATGGCCATAGAGAAATTTACATTATCAAAAACAGAATGGGATTCAATTTGTGTATATTCATATTATCACCTTTTTAATCCTTAGTCAATGCATATTATATTCCATTTTGTCCTTGGGTCTTAATTTAAAGAGAATTTTGAGAAGCAAGCAAAGATCAATTACTGATAAACCAAAGTAATCAAGTCTTGATTCAATAAACTAATTGCTTGTTTATTGACTGAGTTAGTGATATATAAAATAGTTACATGAACCAGGGTTGTCAATCAGGACAAGTTAGGGAAATAAATTTGTCTTCAAATATTTAAAAATTAGATAAGAGATTATTCAGTGTCATTCCAAAACACAGAATTGATATCAGTTAGAAAAAGCAGAATTAATTATAACAGTTCTGGTAGAAATTTAATGGTAACATGTCAACAAAAATAAAAAAGCCAAACCGAAAAAGAAAAACCACATGTTCATCTCACTAGATACTGAAAAAAGCCTTTGATGAAATCCAACATCCCTTAACGATAAAGGTCTTGGAGACATCAGGAATAACAGGAACATACCTAAACAAGATAATAGCAATATACAGTAAACCAACAGCCAACATCAAACTAAATGGAGAGAAATTCAATGCGAACCCACTAAAATCAGGAACAAGACAAGGCTGCCCACTCTCTTGATATCTCTTAAATGTTGTACTTGAAATTCTAGCTAGAGGAATAAGACAACAAAAGGAGATCAAGGGGCTACAAATTGGAAAGAAAGAAGTCAAACTATCACTATTTGCAGATAATATGATAGTTTACATATGTGACCCCAAAACGCTACCAGGGAACTCATACAGCTGATTAACACCTTCAGCAAAGTGGCAGGATACAAGATGAACTCAAAAAAAAAAAAAAAACTCAGTAGCCCTACTATACATAGATGATAAATGTGTTGAGAAAGAAGTCAGAGAAACATCACCTCACCTTTAAAATACCAACTGACAACATAAAATATCTTGGGGTAACACTAGTCAAAAATATGAAAGACCAGTATAATAAGAACTTTTGAGTCTTTAAAGAAAGAAATTAAAGAAGATATCAGAAAATGGAAAGATCTCCCATGATCTTGGATAGGTAGGATCAACATAGTAAAAATGGCAATCTTTCCAAAAGCAATCTACAGATTCAACTCAATCCTCACCAAAATCCCAGCACAATTCTTCATAGACCTTGAAAGAACAGTACTCAACTTCATATGGAAAAAAAAAAACAGGATGGCCAAAACTTCTGGAGGCATCACCATCCCTGACTTCAAGCTCTATTATAGAACCATAGTCCTGAATAGAGCTTGGTATTGGCACAAAAAGAGACAGGTTGACCAATGGACTCAAATTGAAAACCCTGATATTAACCACACACCTATGAATACCTGATTTTTAACAAAGAAGCTACATTTATATGATGGGCAAAAAGAAAGCATCTTCTACAAATGGTGTTGGCATAATTGGATGCTGGCATATACAAGATTGCAGATAGATCCATGGCTATCACCAAGCACAAAATTTAAGTCCAAATGGATCAAAGACCTCAACATAAATTCAGCCACACTGAACCTCCTAGAAGAGAAGGCAGGTGGTAGCCTCGAACGAATTGTTAAAGGAGACTGCTTCATGAACATAACACTAGCAGCACAAATACCGGGATTGACAATTAGTAAATGGGACCTCCTGAAACGGAGAAGCTTCTTTAAGGAAAAGGACACAGTCAGCAAGACAAAACGGCAGCCCATAGACTGGGAAAAGATAATCACCATCCCCACATCTGACAGAGGGCTGATCTCCAAAATGTACAGTGAACTCAAGAAGCTAGCCACCAAAACACCAAACAATGCAATTAAAAATTGGAGTGCAGAACTAAATAGAAAGGAATCTATAATGGCTGAAAGACACCTAAGAAAGTGCTCGGCGTCCTTAGCTATCAGGGAAATTCTACTCAAAACAACACTGAGATACCATCTTAATCCTGTCTGAATGGCTAAAATCAGTAACACCAATAACAGTCTAAGCTGGAGAGGATGTGGAGAAAGAGGAACTCTGCTCCATTGCTGATAGGAGTGCAATTATGTACAACCACTTTGGAAATCAGTGTGGCAGTTTCTCAGGAAAATGGGAATCAGTCTAGCTCAAGACACAGCAATTCCTCTCTTGGGCATATACCCAAAGAATGCACATTCATACAATAAGAACATATGTTCAACGATGTTCATAGCAGCATTATTTGTAAAAGGCAGAACCTGGAAGCAACCTAGATGACCCTCAACTGAAGAATGGATAGAGAAAATATGGTACAGTTACACAATGGAGTACTATTCAGGGGAAAAAACAATGGAATCTTGAAAATCACAGGCAAATGGATGGAACTAGAAGAAACCATCCTGAGTGAGGTAACCCAATCACAAAAGACAAACATGGTATGTACTCACTCATATATAATTTTTATACATAGAAAAAAGGATTACCAGTCTAGAATCCACACTGCCAGAGGAGTTAGGAAACAAGGAGGACCCCAAGAGTAGATTTTGTAATCCCTCAAAGAAGGGGATGGGGACAAGAAGCCCTGAGTAAAGTGGAAGCGGGGGGGGGAGGGGAGGGGGAGGAGAAGAGAGGACTGAGACAGGGGAGGAATACAGGAGGGCAACCTTGATTGAGGGAGATGGTACAGGTTTGGAGAGAGTTCTGGCATAGGAGAAATGTTAGGGGATCCACAGGGATGACCTCAACTATGAAACTAGGAAGTGGTGCAGAGGACGCAATTGAAGCCCTTCCCCTATAATGAGATTGATGCCTACTTTGGTTATCATTCCTAGAGCCTTCATCCAGTAGCTATTCAAATCAGAAACAGATACCCACAACTAAACACTGAACCATACTCCTGAAATCCAATTGTGGAAAGGGATGAGAGATGAGCAAAGGAACCAAGATGGTGCTGGAGAAACCCACAGAAACAGTTGACCTGACCTAGTGAGAGCATGGAGACCCTAGTCATAAAGCTGGGGAAACAGCATTGAACTGAATGTGGGTGCCAGCTAGGAGGCCAAGACAGTCTATGGGACCTCTAACAGTGGAGCCAGTGTTTATCCTTAGTGCACAAATGGACTTTGGGAGCCCATTCCAATGGAGGGATACTATTGCAGCCCAAATAAACAAAGAGGGCCTAGTCCCTCCCCCAAATGATATGAGGGACTTTGAAGGTCCCCTGTGAAGGGCCTCACTATGCCTAGTGTGGAGTTGGGGGATGGGTTGGGGGAGGTTGGTGGGAAGCATGGGAGGCTGAGGAGAGGGGAAGGGTGGATGGATATGTAAATATGCGTGCCTCTAAAATAATAATAATAATAATAATAATAATAATAATAATAATAATAAGCAAAATAAAAAAATAAAATAAAGAAGAATCCTTGTTTTAGACAGATTGGATAATTTAAAATGTTTCTTTTATGTTCATTGACTCTGAGGTGGTCTGAGTACCTCATTTAGGAAACACAACTTTGCAGGATTTAATAGTATATAGATGAGACAGATTCTACTTAGATATGCTTCTTAATATAGCTGTCTCAGTTTTTAAGCAATAAAATATCAGACTTATATGAAGAGAACATATGTTTATTACTATTAGAATTTCAGAAAGTGGAAAAAATAAGCTTTCTCTTTCTTTTATTAATTGTGGTGGTAGTTTGAGACTGGGTCTCACTAATGTAGCCTCGGCTGGGTTAGAATTCATTATGTAGATTATTTTTACCTCAAACTAATAGATATCCTCATACATCTGCCTCCCCAGTTTTGGGATTAAAGATGTATGCCACCATGCCCAACAAGTTTTTCTATTTCTTTTTTTTGGACACTTTATTTTTTATGTATACAGTGTTCTGCCTGCATGTGTGCCTCCATAGGTGCCTGCAGACTAGAGGAGGGCACCAGATCCCATTATAGAAAGTTGTGAGCCACCATGTGGTTGCTGTGAATGGAACCCAGGTCCTCTGGAAGAGCAGCCAGTGCTCTTAACAGGCCGAGCCATTTCTCCTGCCTCAATATCTCTTTTACTATTTCTTGATGATATGTTCTAGAATATCATTCAGATAACAGTATTTCAGTTAGTATATGTTATATCTGTTATGCTGCTACTTACAAGGCACTCATAATATGCTATAAGTGACAAAACTACAAATTATAGTCAAAATTAATAGAACTATAGCATCACCATGACATCAAAAGCCACTAATGTGATTATTACTATAATTTAAGAGTTAGGTGACATGCAAAGCTTTTATTATGATATATATATATATATATATATATATGACTAAATATTTTATATTCTAATTACGTCATTTTCCCTTCCCTTTCTTCTCTTTAAACCCTCTCATACACAAATAATTTATATCAAATTCATGGCATCTTTTTCATTGATTGTTCTTACATACATATGCACGCGCGCGCGCACGTGTGTGCGCGCACACACACATACACACACACACACACACACACACACACACACACACACACACACATATGTACACATAAGCACAACCAGATCAGTCTATATAATGTTACTTGTATGTAAGTTTTCTGGGATGACCAACATTCTGTCTAATGAAATTAGGGAGTATTAACACAAACAGAGATTCTATCAGTGAATTTACTCATATTTATCAATATTGCATAAAACTCCTGTGTACATATCAGAACTGTGCTTGTGTGTGTCAGTGTATGTGCTAAATGACTGGTTCATTTTAATCTTTTCATTTAAATTTCCCAGCAGGACTGCTAGATATCAAAAGTATTTGAGAGTCTTGGCAGAAATGTTGTACATACCCATGTCAGCTATTCTAATACAAAGTTCTTAGGTCTAACCAAGCAAATGCAGGCACTATAAGTTACTTAAAAGTCATTAAATTAGTTCCTAATATTTTTCAAAAACTGTAAAGGTAAGGAAAACATATCTGTTATCCATGTCATAGGTAGTTTACAGTATAATTAGCATTATATTACTCATGTATAGATAAGTGTATAAAGGAAGAAGGCAAGGAAACAGTAAAAGAAAATAAATTAATTAAGGTACTTACATTATAATTAGCATTAAAATATTTATCTATAGGTATGTATGTAAAGGACCAAGGTGAGAAAACAGTAAAAGAAATTAATTAAGGTGCACCAGAAGCTCAGAAAAAAAATATACTATTTTGGAACTGTTAGGATATAAGCAAAATAGTATATCAGTTTAATTAGTTAAGTTTTAATGACATTTTTAAGGTGTGGAGTCAAAGAGATACTGGGATAAGAATGGATAGTACTATAACAAATGTACTGTGGTACGTAGCATTTGTGATTTCAGAGAAAGGAAAATACTATTAATGTCACACTAATCCAATTATCAGACAAGAGACGATTTTGCCCAAGTATAGAAGCTGTTGCATAGTTTTGAGTTCTGTATTTTGCTACATTATCTATGCTTCTTTCCCTTCATGAATGTAAGTAGTTGACAGCTGCCCATATTTTGATTGAGAAATGAATGTAAGTCTTGCTCAGTTTTCACACATGTACTCAATTTCTGCTTAAACCAATTTCTGAATTTGACATATGTCAATAATGTTTTTCAACAGAGAGGCTGAAATTGAGTTAGAAATATATAAAGGCTGTGACACATTATCCATAGAGATAACTCAGGCAATAAATAATATAATCTCAAGGCAAGAAGCATCTTGATTACATTTAATAAAAACATATCAAGTTCTCAACTTTGTGCCTCATGTAATACTAGGGGATTCAGCAATAAAAGAGATCTTGATAAAGTGACTGTATAACTTATTGATAAAACTTGTATACTTTTTGAGGAAAGAAAAGGTGTCACTATGAAATTATAAGGGAATAGAAAGTGGTAAACTAGAGTTATCTCAGGAATAGTGAGGTGTCTGATCTTCAAGATTAAAAAGTTGCCATTCCTGTCTTGATGGAATTAGCATGTCAAAACCTCTATGTATACACAATCATCTGTGTCCAATTCAAGACCATGAGCTGGAAACAACAACAAAAGACAACAAGGAAACATAATGATATTTTTATTTTTTTAAATTTTGAATAGCAGAAACTACTGACTATGCATGGAGATCAATATACAGGCACAAGTAGAAGCTGGAAGAAGACTGGTTAAATATGGGGAAGTTGAAGGGAAATGGCCATGAAAGAAAGCTTGGAGAAAGTAGGACCTGAGTCAGTGTTTATTTTGCAAGGGGCTCCTAAATAGAATTTTAAAGGAATAATTCAATTGACTTCATTTGGCTCTCTCTCTCTCTCTCTCTCTCTCTCTCTATATATATATATATATATATATATATATATATGGTGTGTGTGTATTATTGTGTATACATATATATGCATGCAATATGCAATAACAAGCAATGAAAAATGTCATGAATTTGAAGGTGAGTAGGAGAAATAAATATGGGAAATTTTACAGGGAAGAAAGGAAAGAGATAAATGTTATAATTATAGCATAATCTCAAAAATAAAAGAAGTAGTCTAAGAAGATAGCACCTCTTATTTCCCCTGTAAGAAGTGATATCCCTCTTTTGGATTTCATGCATGTCAGCCTCAATAGACAGGAATATGATTACATCAGAAAGTGATATGCAGTGTGTGCATTTTAAAATTACTCAGAGAATAATAGTTTGCAATCTTTATGTAAATCAGAAAGCCTTTCTGCCTCTATCACTCCATACCAGCATGGCAGGAAAAGTGCGAGCCTCATCCTTTTGGAAAGAAAATGACTGATGAAATATTAATAAAGATTACTGATGAAGTAAGCACTATGAATCAGATTGTATAAGGCTGTGGGATCTAGAAGGTAGGCAAATGCATTCAGCATTAGGGCAGGCTATTCAGATGTTTTAAGACAAATTCCACTCCATAAAATTCAGGAAGTGTTTAGGAGAAGAGAAGCATAGGGACACTGGGAGGTAGGTATTTGAAAGAAGGTCATGATTTTTCAAGAATTAAATATCAGGTAAATCGGAAATGAAGCTTGAGTAAAAAGGTTATGGTGCATTCTTGAGTTGTGTGCAAACTTTTACTTCCTTCTAAAATGATTACATTCCCAATAATCTTACCTTTAGTGCCATCAGAGAAAAAAATGGATTTGAGACAAAAAATGTTTCTCAACACGAAAATACTGTACTGAGATTTCCAGATAAAGTTCACATGTGACTGTTGGTTATATGGGTATTTCTAGATGCTAAAAATCAAATATTGGGACTGAATCGGTCCCTGAGGACCAGGGGACCCTGACTCTGCTGATTGCTGGGCTAATCCGGCCCCCACAGAGTGCAGAGAGTGCAGAGGTGAGCTGTTTTGGCCCCTGCCTTGGGCCCAACTTCCACCTGTCCACTCTGGGAACTCCTGCCCAAGGGTCTGCAGACATAACGACTTGACCCCTGAGGACCAAGCAACCTAGAGTCTGCTGACAACTCTGCACCAGTCCAACTCTCACCTGGCTGGAAAGCTGGTGTTTCAGACCTGCGTGCACCCAGCTTGAGACCCATCAGAGTATCAGAGCCAGTTGTACCCACCTGAAGAGAATATGAGAACCATACACACCAGGAAAGGAAGTGACAACACCTGTACCCACTGGAACAAGAGATGGGAAGACAACAATATAAGAACACATCCAACAACAGGAAAACCAATATGACACCACCAGAATCTAGGGACTCTACATCAGCAAGACATGAACATCTCAACACAGAAGAAGCAGAAGAGAGAAACCTTAAAAACAACTTCATGAAGATGATAGAGAACCTAAAAAGGAAATCAGAAAATCCTTCAGAGAAATGGAAGAAAAGATGAACCAAAACATGCAAGAAATCAAGAAAAGCCCCCCCCCCAAAAAAAAAACAAGAAAATACAATTAAACAGCTGAAGGAAAAAGTTCAGGACCTGAAAACTGAATTAGAGACAATAAAGAAAACACAAACTAAGGAATGCTGGAAGTGGAAAAGCTGAGTAAACAACCAGGAACCACAGATGCAAGCATACCCAATAGAATACAAAAGATGGAAGACAGAATCTCAGACGCTAAAGATGAACTACAGGAAAGAAATCATCAAGCAAAGAAAATCTGAAGTCCAACAAATCTATAACACAAAATATCCAGGAAATATGGGACATCGTGAAAAGACCAAACCTAAGGATAATAGGTATTGAAGAAGGTGAATAAACCCAACAAAATGGTACAGAAAACATATTCAACAAAATCATAGAAGAAAACTTTCCCAACCTAAAGAAATAAATGCCAATGAAAGAACAAGAAGCCTACAGAATGCCACATAGATTGGACCAAAAAGAATGTCCCCTTGTCACATAATAATTAAAACACCAAACATACAGAATAAAAAATATTAAGAGCAGCAAGGGAAAAAGGCCAAGTAACATATAAAGGCAAACCTATCAGAATTATACCGGAATTCTCCATGAAACTCTGAAATTCAAAAGGACCAAGATAGATATTCTACCAACTCCGAGAGAACAAGAATGCCAGCCCAGACTACTATACCCAGCAAGGCTTTCAATCACTATAAATGGAGAAAACAAAATATTCCACGACAAAACAGATATAAAAAAATATGTAACCACTAAACCAGCCTTACAAAAAGTACTGGAAGGAAAACTCCAACCTAAGGAAATAAACTAAACTCAAATGAACATAGGCAAAAGATAATCTCACTCTACAAAAACACAAAATAAAAGGCAGGGTAAATCATATAAAATACCAGTGCCAACAATTCAAAAACAAACAATAATAAACACTCAATGGACCTTAATTTCCCTCAATATTAATGTTCTTAAGTCGCCTATAAAAAGACACAGGCTAACAGATTTGATACAAAGACAGAATACATCCTCCTGCTGCATACAAGAAACACACCTCTAATTCAGACACAGACATTACCTCAGAGTAAAAGGGGATAAGTTATTCCAATCAAATGGACCCAAGAAACAAGCTGGGGTAGCTATCCTAGTATCTAATAAGTTAGACTTCAAACTAAAATCAATCAAAAGAGATGAAGAAGGTCATTTCATATTCATCACAGGAAAAATCAATCAGGAAGAAGTCTCAATTCTAAACATCTCTGCCCCAAATACAAAGGCACCAACATTTGTAAAAGAAACATTATTAAAACTCAAATCACAAATAAGACCTCACACAGTTATAGTGGGAGGCTTCAACACCCCACTCTCACCACTGGACAGGACAAACAAAAATTTAATGAAGAGACAAAGGAACTAACAGAAGGTATGTCCTAATTGGGATTAATAGACATCTATAGAACTTTCTATCAAAATACAAAAGAATATACTTTTTTTTATCATCACATGGAACCTTCTCAAAAATCAACCACATACTCGGCAACATAGCAAACCTCAACAGGTACAAAAAAATGGTAATCACCCCCTGTTTCTTATAAGACCACCATGTTTTAAATTTAGAAATCAAAAAAAAAAAAAGCGCAAAAAACCTACCAACTCTTGGAAATTGAACAACACACAATTGCACCATTCCTGAGTCAAGGAAGAAATAAAGAAAGGAATTAAAGACTTCCTAGAATTCAATGAAAGTGTAGACACAACATACCCAAACTTATGGCACACATTGAAAGCAGTACTAAGAGGGAAGTTCATAGCTCTAAGTGCTCACATGAAGAAACTAGAGAATAGCCACACCAGAGAGTTGACATCACAGCTGAAAGCTTTAGAACAAATGGAAGCAAATTCACCCCAGAAGAGGAGACGCCAGGAAATAATCAAACTGAGGGCAGAAATCAATAAATTGTAAACGAAGAAAACAATTCAAAGAATCAATATAACAAAGAGTTGGTTCTTCAGGAAAATCAACAAGATAGACAAACTGTTATCCAAACTAATCAAAAGGCAGAGAGAGAACATGCAAATTAACAAAATCAGAAATTAAAAGGGGGACATAACAATGGACAATGAGGAAATCCAGAGAGTCTTCAGGTCATACTTTGAAAACCTGCACTCCACAAAATTTGAACGTTTAAAGTAAATGGACAATTTTGTGGACAGATATCACTTACCAAAATTGAATCAAGAACAGATAAGCAACTTAAGAAAACCTCTAACCTCTAAGGAAATAGAAGCAGTCATCAAAAGACTCTCAAGCAAAAAAAAAAAAAAATGCCCGGGTCCAGTTGGATTCACTGCAGAATTCTACCAGAAATTCAAAGAAGAGCTAATACCAATACTCCTCAAATTGTTCCACACATAGAAGCAGAAGGGACATTGCCAAACTCTTTTTACGAGGCTACAATAACCTTGATAGTTAAGCCACACAAAGACACAACTAAGAAAAAAATAAAGACCAATATCCCTCATGAACATTGATGCAAAAATACTCAATAAAGTTCTGGCAAATTAATTTCAAGAACACATCAGAGGAATTATCCACCATGATCAAGTAGGCTTAATCCCAGTGATGCAAGGATGGTTCAACATACAAAAATCCATCAATGTAATCCACCATATAAACAGACTGAGGAAAAAACACCACATGATCATCTCCCTAGATGCTGAAAAAGCCTTTGACAAAATCCAACACCCCTTCATGATAAGAGTCCTGTAGAAATCAGGGATAACAGGAACATACCTCAACATAATGAAAGCAATCTACAGCAAGCCAACAGCCAACATCAAATTAAATGGAGAGAAACTCAATCTAATTCCTCTAAAATCTGGGACAAGACAAGGCTGTCCACTCTCTCCATACCTCTTCAAAATTGTCCTTGAAGTTCTAGCTAGAGCAATAACACAACAAAAGGAGATCAAGGGAATACAATCCGGACAGGAAAAAGTCAAACTCTCAGTATTTGCAGACGATATGATAGTCTACATTATTGACCTGAAAACCTCTACCAGGGAACTCCTACAGCTGATAAACACCTTCAGCAAAGTGGCAGGACATAAGATTAACTCAAAAAAATCTGTAGCCCTACTTTATAAGGATGGCACATTGTTGGAGAAAGAAATCAGAGAAACATCATCCTTTACAATTGCCAAAAACAACATAAAACACCTTGGGTAACACTAACCAAAAACATGAAAGACCTGTACCATAAGAATTATGAGTCTCTAAAGAAAGAAATTAAAGAAGAAAACAGAAAATCAAAAGATCTCCCATGTTCTTGGATAGGTAGAATCAACATAGTAAAAATGGCAATCTTGTGAAAAGCAATCTATAGATTCAATGCAATCCCAATCACAATCCCAACACAATTTTTCACAGACCTTGAAAGAAAAATTCTCAACATTATATGGAGAAACAAAAGATGCAGGATAGCCAAAACAACCCTGTACAATAAAGGAACTTCAGGAGTCATCACCATCCCTGAATTCAAGCTCTATTAAAGAGCTATAGTCCTGAAAACAGCTTGGTATTGGCACAAAAATAGACAGGTAGACTAATGGAATAGAGTTGAAAACCCTGATATTAACCCACACACCTATGAACACCTGCTTTTGATAAAAAATCCAAATTTATACAATGGAATAAAGAGAAGATCTTCAACAAATGGTGTTGGCATACTATTTGCAGACATGTAGAAGACTGCAGTTAGACCCAAGCCTATCACCTTGCATAAAACTTAAGTCAAAATGGATCAAAGACCTCAACATAAATCCAGCTACACTGAACCTATTAGAAGACAAAGTGGGAAATACCCTTGAATTAATTGGTACAGGAGAGCGCTTCCTGAACATTACACCAGTAGCACAGACACTGATGTCAACAATTGATAAATGGGACCTCCTGAAACTGAGAAGCCTCCTGTAAGGCAAAGGACACAGTCAGGAAGACAAAATGGCAGCGTACAGACTGGGAAAATATATTCACCAACCCCACATCTGACAGAGGGCTTATCTCCAATATATACAGTGAACTCAAGAAGCTAGTCTCCAAAACACGAAACAATCCAATTAAAAGTGGGGTACAGAACTAAATAGACAATTTTAAATAGAGGAATCTAAAAAGGCTGAAAGACACATAAAGTGTTCAACATCCTTGGCCATCAAGGAAATGCAAATCAAAACAACTCTGAGATACCATCTTACTCCTGTCAGAATGGCCAAAATCAAAAACACCAATGACAGTTCATGTTGGAGAGGATATGTAGAAAGGGGAACACTCCTCCACTGCTGGTGGGAGTGCCAACTTGTACTGCCACTTTGGAAATCAGTATGGCAACTCCTCAAGAAAATGGGAATGAATCTACCACAACATCCAGCAATTCCACTCTTAAGCATATACCCCAAAGAAGCACATTCATACAACAAGGATATATGTTCAACCATGTTCATAGCAGCACTATTTGTAATAGCCAGAAACTGGAAGCAGCCTAGATGCCCCTCAACGGACGAATGGATAGAGAAAATGTGGTACATTTACACAATGGAGTACTACTCAGTGGAAAAAAAAAACAATAGAATCTTGAAATTTGCAGGAAAATGGATGGAACTAGAAGAAACCATTCTGAGCGAGGTAACCCAATCACAAAAAGACAAACATGGTATGTACTCCCTCATATCGGATTTTAGACATAGAGTAAGGATTACCAGCCTACAATCCACACTGCCAAAGAAGCTAATAAACAAGGAGGACCCTAAGAGAGATTTACATAGTCCCCTGAATAAGGGGAAAGGGTCAAGATCTCCTAAGCAAATTGGAAGCACGGGAAGACAGGGAGGGAGCTAGGAGAATGAGAAGGGGAGAAGAGGATGGATGCAAAGGACATGATGGAGCATAAAATTTGAGTCAGGGGAAGAATAGATGGTAACAACAATGGAGATACCATAATAAAGGGAGACATTTTTGGTTTACAGAGAAATCAGGCACTAGGGAAATGTCTGGAGATCTACAAAGATGACACCAGCTATCAATCTAAGCAACAGAGGAGAGGCTACCTTAAATGCCTTCCCCTGATAATGAGATTGATGACTAACTTATATGCCATCCTATAGCCTTCATCCAGGAGCTGGTGGAAGTAGAAGCAGACACCCACATGTAATCACCAAACTGAACTAGAACCTAGATGCAGAGAATAATGGGTGAAGAGCAAAGGTGTCCAGACCAGGCTGGTGAAACCCACAGAAACAGCTGACTTGAACATCGGGGAACTCTTGCTCCCCAGACTGATAGCTGGAATACCAGCATGGGACTGATCTGGACCCCAGGAACATGGGTTTCTGTGAGGAAACCTCGGAAATCTACGGGACCTCCTGTAGAAGTTCATTACATATCCCTAGCATAGGTGTGGACTTTGGGAGCCCATTCTATATAGAGGAATACTCCCTGAGCCAAGACACACGGGGGTGGACCTAGGCCCTATCCCAAAGGATACAATAGACTCTGATGACTCCCTAAGGAAGGCCTCACCATCCAGCAGGAGCAGAAAGGATATGTGATAGGTAGGGTTTTAGTTGGGGGGGGATGGTAGGGGAGGATGGGAGGGATTAGGGAACTGGGATTGTCATGTGAAACGCTCCTGTTTCTAATTCAAATAAAAAAGTAAAAAAAAAATCAAATATTGGACTGGATAGAAGGCTCAGAAGAACCACTGTTTGTGTCTTTACTTTGTTGAGTCACGGTTTCTCTGTGTAACACCCCTAGCTGTCCTGAAACTAAATTTGTTGACCAGACTTGCCTCAAACTCATCAGAGATCTGCCTGCCTCTGCCTCCCAAGTGTTGGGATTAAAGGCGTGTGCCACCACCACCTGGCTCAGAACCACTGTTTGGCAATTAAATATTTAGAATGGAGTTATGATGTGCAGAAACCATGCAAAAGCAGGCAGGTGGTGTGGCTACCTATAACCACAGCCCTGGGTAAGAAGATGCAAGGTCTTGTTTACTGGGGCAATGTGGCTTACTAGCTGGAATTTCTGAGTTCAAGGTTTGGTGGGGGAACCCATTTCAATCAATAAAATGGACAACAATGGAGGAAAAGCAGTGACATCAAACTTTTTCTCCTCCCAATCATGCACCTACATGCCTGGTGACACACCGCATACATATCCCAGGAAAATATGTCCAACAGAATTTCTACTTGTGGTGGGAGGAAAGGGAGAAAGAAAAGAAAAGCAAGACAGCAAGAAGGGGGAAAGAGAGAGAGACTGAGGTGAAGAAGGAGGAAAAAGAAAAGAGGAGGAAGGGGAATACAGGAAAAGAGAGAAAGATTAAGGAGCGGATAGATTATACTGAACAGGATATTCAAAGCAGTCAGTGCACGTCATGTCTGCTCACTCTTCAAGCTTTTCAACCATGGTTAAGCAGGTATTGTCTCTACATGCAGCATTACAGTTGTTTTATTGTTGCCTTCCTTCTCACCCTCCAGACAGTCATCTCATTACCATTTTTCTCAAACTAATGCACAAGAAGACCAGAATCCAAAGGAAAAAAATGTTTACATGAATGAATTTGACAATCATTTTTGGTAACATGAGACCACAAATGTTAATTAGTAGATACACCCATTTTGGTAAG
Source organism: Cricetulus griseus (assembly GCF_003668045.3). Lineage (NCBI taxonomy): Eukaryota > Metazoa > Chordata > Mammalia > Rodentia > Cricetidae > Cricetulus > Cricetulus griseus. The sequence goes on along the minus strand of NC_048604.1, from coordinate 27,068,764 downwards.
TCTGAAATCTGTAGCACCAAGAGGCCTTCCGTGACTATTTCAAGGTCAAAAAATGAGTTACCAAGGAAACACAAAGAATAATTGAGGTCTCCTGTATCCTAGCAGAATCCCTCTCTTCAGAAGCACAATGCTGACCTGAAAGCTTAGAGGACTCTTTTGATAGGTATTTCCTATGGGCAAGTGAGGTAACCAAGGTCATTTTATTGAAGATAAAGGAATAACAGTGAATGTAGACTGCACCTCTTCCTCAAAGATTATAGTTCAGTTATGTCTGGAACAATGGGTAACTCCTAGAACAAGGAACACCAGTGAAAGCCCAGAGGGTATAACACGGTCATCCTTCATTCAAATTTGAAAGGCAAAAGAAAAAGTCCATAATTTTTATAAGAAATCACAGTGCTTTTAAATATATGATTGCATAGCAGCAAGTCATAAAGTGTGAGAGTTAAATAAGATAGGAAACCTAGACTACAAAAGACCTATTGGACTTTGGAATGAATGACTGCTGTTAGTAAATACACAAAATACATATCTTTAAATTCTGTTAATTTTACAAAATACAATTTACAATTGTATAATAGCACAAGTTGGGATATCTGTTTGGTACATGATTCACATACAGTGACAAAATTTATGTGCTGTTTTTCTTTCATAGATAAGCTTTGAAAACTAATAAACTAAAGTGATTCTCAAGTCAAATTATGTAGAATATACACATTATAAATGTAAACATTAACTTAATGAATTTAACAAATGTTTCCCTATGGCTTTGGATATAAAGTCATATTCAATGTTTTTAAAAAAGAAGGTGATTATAACATAAAGAAATATATATATATATATGTATATGTATATGTATATGTATATGTATATGTATATGTATATGTATATATTCAACTTTACATGGAGAAACAAAAGATCCATGATAGCCAAAACAAGCATGTACAATAGGGAAACCTCCCGAGGCATCACCATCCCTGACTTCAAGCTCTATTTTAGAGCTATAGTCCTGAAAACAGCTTGGTATAGGCACAAAAATAGGCAGGTGGACCAATGGAAGCCAACTGAAAATATGGATATTAACCCACATACCTACAAACACCTGATATTTGACAAAGAAGCTAAAGATGTACAATGGAATAAGGAGAGCATCTTCAAGAAATGGTGCTGGCATAACTTGATGTTGGCATGTAGAAGACTGTGGATAGATCTATGTCTTTTGCCATACAAAAAACTCAAGTCCAAATGGATGAAAGACTTCAACATAAATCCAGCCACACTGAATCTCTTAGAAGACAAAGTGGGAAATACCCTTGAATTAATTGGTACAGGAGACCACTTCCTGAACATTATACCTGTAGCACAGACACTGAAATCAAAAGTTAATAAATTGGACCTCCTGAAACTGAGAAGTTTCTGTAAAGCAAAGGACACAGTCAGCAAGACAAAATGGCAACTCACTGAATGGGAAAAGATATTCACCATATCCAACAGAGGGCTGATCTCCAAAATATACAAAGAACTTAAGAAGCTAGCTTCCAAAATACCAAATACCCCAATTAACAATTGGGGTACAGAACAAAATAGAGAATTCTCTACAGAGGAATCTAAAATGGCTGAAAGACACAAAAGAAGGTGTTCAACATCCTTAGTCATCAGGGAAATGCAAATCAAAACAACTCTGAGATACCATCTTACTCCTGTCAGAATGGCTAAAATAAAAAAAAAAATACACCAATGATAACTTATGCTGGAGAGGATGTGGAGAAAGGGGAACACTTCTCCACTGCTGGTAGGAGTGCAAACTCATACAGCCACTTTGGAAGTCAGTATAGTGATTCCACAGGAAAATGGGAATCAGTCTACCACAAGACCCAGCAATCCCACTCTTAGGCATATACCGTAAATAAGCACACTCATACAAAAAGACATCTGTTCCACTATGTTCATAGCAGCATTATTTGTAATAGCAAGAACCTGGAAGCAACCTAGATGCCCCTCAACTGAAGAATGTATGGAGAAAATGTGGTATATTTACAAAATGGAGTACTACTCAGCAGAAAAAAGATAATGGAAACTTGAAATTCACCAGCAAATGGATGGAACTAGATGATTCCAGTCACAAAAAGACATACATGATATGCACTCACTCATATGTGGATTTTATACATAGAGCAAATGATTACCTCCCTACAATCCACACCACTAGAGAAGTTATGCAACTCTAAGAGAGACATACATGGTTTCCCCAGAGAAGGGGAAAGGGACAAGGTCTCCTGAGCAAATTGGGAGCATGGTGGAGGAGAGAGGGAGCTAGGAAAATTAGAAGGGGAGAAGAGGAGGAGTGAGGAAGATATAAAGGAGCAGGAAGGTTGTGTAGGGGGGAAAACACAAGAGAGCAAACTAAGAGATACTATCAGAGAGGAAGGCAGTATAGATTTATAGAGAAATCAGGCACTAGGGAAATGTCCAGAGATCTAAAATGGTGACACCATCTAATCATCAGTGGAGAGGCTACTTTAAATGTCCACCCCTGATAATGAGACTGATGACTAACTTATATGCCATCCTAGAGCCTTCTTCCAGCAGCTTGTGGAAGTAGAAGCAGACACCCACAACTAAACACTGAACTGAACTGGAATCCAGTTGCAAAGAAGGAGGAGTGATGAGCAAAGTGGACAAGACTAGGCTCATGAAACCTGAAGAAACAGCTGACCAGAACAAGGGGGAGCTCTTGGCCCAGAGACTGATCACCGGGAAACCAGCATGGAACTTATCTAGACCCCATGAATGTGGGTCTCAGAAATCTATGGGGCCTGTTGTAGTAGATCAGTACTTATCCCTAGCATAGGAATGGACTTTGGGAGCCCATTCCACATAGAGGGAAAATCCCTGAGCCTAGACATATGGGGGAGAGCTTAGGCCCTATCCCAAAGGAACAAAGACTATGACAGACTCTGAAGACCCTCTTTGGAAGGTCTCACCCTCCCTGAGGAGCAGAAAGGGTATGGAATAGGTAGGGTGTTAGTGGCGGGCCGGGGAGGAGAGGAGGGAGAGGGAACTGGGATTGACATGTAAAACAATCTTGTTTCTGATTTAAATAAAAATGGAGGAAAAAAGGTAGATAGATAGATAGATAGATAGATAGATAGATAGATAGATAGATAGATAGATAGATAGATAGATTTATAGTCAACACACAAACATAAATGCAAGTGCACAGAAAAATTCCAGACATCTGAAAACTTCATACATGAACTGAGAAAAAAACAGAAAGATTGCCTTGACATGGGATAAAAAGTTTGAAAGGCCCTGATCTACCTGCCTGTGCCATCTTGGATCATGTTCATCTAACATGACACTAAAGATTTCAAGGGTAAATTCAATAGCCTGAACAACAACAACAAAAAAAACCCTGATTTTTCGTTTCCTTTAACCAGTGTAGTCCACCTCATATTGAACCCACCTTCTTTCTCATGAGCAGAGATAAGAAATATAAAGTCATTGTGACTTTCTTGACAGCTTTCAACAGTTATTTTAACTAGAAAATGAATCATTTTCACTGCATTTTACATTAGATATTATTTGTTAAACAAAAACTCATGGAACACCTGTGTGCTATCATGTGAAGGTGAGGGAATGGGGGTAAAGAAAGGAAGAAGATGAAGTCAGAGTCACCCAATTCCCACTCTCAAGGTTTTCTCAATTTATCTTCACTCAGAGGCCCATTTTCTGTCTGTCAGTCACCTTGTAGCTCTGGCCCTTTTAAATCTCTGGAAAACCTCTGGGGTTACTTTTAAATTTAGAATCCCACAACTAGTTGTCCAAGTGTTTTAAAAATCTAGTCTATAAGAAATGTAACATATTACCTTAGTGGGGATTTTGTAGGTACAGTTTCTATGCATACATATGTTTCTAAGAGTGTGATGGTAGGCAGGTTCTAATGGGTTTTGTTTTATCATCATGGTTCTAGATGCAGAATCACAGTGCAGATTATATACTCTTAACTTGCTTATCAGTCCTTGGTTTACATTCATTGTACACACACTTATTCACTCTACTCAGGGAAACAGTGAAAAATGAGTTCACAAAAAATAGCCAGGGTTGGCCTGTGGATACAGGCATTGACACCAAACCTAATGACCTAAGTTTGAACCCCAGAGTCCACATAGTAGAAGGAGATAACTAAATTAAATCCCACAAGGTTTCTTCAGACCTACAGACACACACTGATTAAATTTATGCATTGATGTACACACACATATACATACATACAGATATATACAGAAATATATGTATATATTATATATACATATATGTCATTATATAGCCACTGTGAAAACTGATACAAAAGATTTTCAAAAGTTATATACATGGCCAGCAAGATGTTTCAATGGATAAAACCACTTGCTTCAGTGAGTTCAATTTCCAGAATTCACACATGAAGGGGAGAGGCATGCCTTTTAAAAGTTATTATCTGGCTTCCACTGTGGCATGCAAATGATAATTATGATGATGATGATGATGATGATATATTGATAATAATACAGCTATAATGTTATATATAAAATTATACAGCAATTTAACTTCTGGATATTTAGCCAAAAGTACTTAAATGAAAGACTTAAACAGATACTTGTTTACACAGGCTTTTAGCATTGCTCATTGTAGCTCAAAGGTACAATGCAATTCAAGTGTCCATTGGTAGGTGAGTAAATAAAATGGGATGCACATCTACACATATACACAGAGAGATGGAGATTATTTGGCCTTAAAGAGGAGGGAAAGATTGCCACAGCATGCAACCTGAATGAACCTTGAAGATACTATACTATGGGAAATAAACCAACCAAAGAAGGACAAATATATTATTCAAATTATATATGGTACCTAGAGTTATAACAATCTCTCTGAAGTATTTTAAAGGGTACTTTTTTAAAGTATGTTATTTTTAATACAGAGTTTCAACTTGGGAATATGAAAATGGCCTACAGATGAGTGATGATAACCACTATAATGTAGAATGAACTTCATAGTGAAAAATAGTTAAGATTCTAACTTGATTGTCATACATAATTTTATCATAAGTTTTAAAGTATATATAAATATTTAAGGATATATTAGAAGATCACTTCTCTTATGGAAAAAAAAAGAAAAATAGAAATGGTTGCTACATTAACAGCCTACTAAATGGAATGCCTCCATCAAATTCCTCCCCTTGCAGTTCAAGGAAGACCTCAGAAGAGGAGGCAGAAGGAGTGGGAGAGCAAGAAGGGACAGAGGACACCAAGAAAACAAGGCCTTCTGAATCAACTGAGCAAAGCTCATATGAGCTCACAGAGACTAAAGCAGAAAGCACAGGGCCTGCACGGGTATGAACCAGTACTTCTGCATATATATTATGGCTTCCAGTTTACTGTTTTTATGGGATTCCTGAGTGTGCAAATTTGTAGGTCTCTGATTCTTGTGCCTTCCCTTGGTGTTCTTTTCCTTCTGTCAGTCTTAGTTGTCAGTCTTCAATGTGATAGTAACTGTTTTATCTTATATTTTATTATACTTTATTTTATCATTATCCCTTAAAACTAAGTTCATTTTCTAATAAGAGATGGAAAGAAAGTAAATTCAAAGGAGATGGGACTGGCAGGAGTGGAATGAAGGGAAACTATAATCAATAATTTGCTTTCTTGTTATATTAAATTTATCATTTAGTTTTATAGAATAATCATAAACATATTCTTCAAACATGTCTTCAGTGAAAATGAACTCTTAGGCCATAATCATTGCAATACTAGGTTATTACCTCTCTTAAATTGATAGTATCCCTGATTTCCTATGTGAAGCTATAAGCAGAGAATATGGATGGGTCAAGTGCCAACAAATGAAATAAGAAACATTTTTAGTGGTCCAAGAATATCTGAGACAAGTTAATGCCAACATGTGAGAGTTTTATATCATTACATCAATCAAAGGAAAGAAAAGACAGCATCCTGTAACTACTAGTAAAAAATGACCTGTGACATAAGGGACAGTGATCTTGCTAATCTATACAGGAGATAGGCATAGCTGCTTTCTGGACATATAACATAAAATCTACAAAGGATATAGAATAATCATGCTGAGTGTCAACAGTGGGGAGAACACCAGATAAATGTTCATTCATGTAGCTAAAACCCAAATAGTTAATGGGGCAAGCAGCTGGCAGAATCCAGCACTCGACATGTATTCAACATGAAGGGAACCTCCAATCTTCATGGTAGCATGATGCATATTCTACCTTTTAAATGCCACACTATAATAATAATCCAGTCATAAAGGTTGAAGGAAGATGTCTCTAATTGTATAAATTCAGAATCTCATCGGGTTGATCATTTGATAAACTCTGGATATAAATTGAAAAATCTGAGAAAATATTAAAAGGAGAAAGTCAAGAATGGAAGTCCCCTTCATTTATAGCCCAGACTCAATAATGGCCCAAATACTAATAATGTCAGATATGGATAATATTGGGTGCCAGAGAAAGATTTTGAGCAACACATTTAAGGTAATCAAGACTTGTCACTCTTGATATGGTCCAACAAAAAGTTTCCTTTTCTTCTTACCTAGCTTCATTACTTGAGAGTGACATTAAAATCTTAAGAAAGTTGCTCCAAACTGCTAAGCACCTTGAGACATTGTGGTATATGGTAGCATCCACTCTAGCCTACATCTAAAGAATGTATTATAAAGAAACATCCAAGGGTCAAACAGGACTGATAAAGTCATTCAACAACATAAAATGGTGCATATACTTATTTACTTTATCTTATTCATTATATTAGTGGGAAGAAGAAACATTTATTAAACACTTATACTCAACTTTTTAGAAAGACAGCATTTGGAAATCTGTGCTGCCTTAATTATGGTGAATCAAGAAGCTTAAATTTGAGTTTATTTAAACAAGATTTTTATCAATCTCCTAAAACCCAAGGACAGTATACTGCAAGATTTTTATAGTATTCCTAGAATTTCCATGAGATCAAATACAAAATTCTATATTATTTACCGAAAACCTTATCTATGACCACTGTCTTGGACTCTAGAAATAAATAAATATGCATACAATTTTTCTGTGACTCTTTGTAGATGCTAGTGTCTCAAGCATATGTAAAAAACAAACTGGATGACTACCACAAAATTAGTATTTGCTAAAATCCCTCTATCAGTAAATTTTATTAGTATCTATTTAGCTGCTCAAACCAAATATTCAGATGTTATCCTTCATTGATTTCCATCATCATCATCATCAAAGAAAATCCTTCAGAAAAAAATTAAAACTTACTTCAATATATATCCAGATGCTAACCACTCCTCTGTGTTCCAAGCTCTATAATCCTGATCCAAGTGACAGTCATTTCTCATCCAGAATGTTAAAGCTCGATACACATAACAGTATCCCTGCTCTATTACTGTTTATTTACAATCTCACACCACAGCTTGAGTAATATTCCTGAATCCTGAAGGACATCAAACCACATCATCTTAGTTACTGTTCCTGTTGCTCTGATAAAATGCACTGAAGAAAGCAACATTTGAGAGAATGTTTGAGGTACACTCTTCATGGTAGGGAAGTCCTAGTAGAAGAAACCAGCAGCTGGTCACAGTGTCTATAGTCAGGAAACAGAGAACAGTGGCTGCTCGTGTGTGTGTGTGTGTGTGTGTGTGTGTGTGTGTGTGTGTGTGTGTGTGTGTGTGTGTGCACATAAGTACATACCTACATATGCATATATAATCAAGGAAAAGGAGGATATCAACTTAAAATATGAGGGAGACATGGGAAGTATTCAAGGAGAGAAAACCTGAGAGAGGCTAGTAGGAGAAAAGGGAGGAGAGAGTGATGTGATTCTATTTCATTTAAAAACATATTTTATAAATACTTTAAAAGTGAAGTATGGATACAAATATTTTGTTTATGAAATTAAATTTGTTGAAATAATTTCTAAAAATTCCTAATTTTGATTATTTCCATATGTCAAAAGTCTTGGTAGGGGATTTGTTTGTTTGTTTTTAGTGTTGTTAGCAAAAAGAATCTTTCCAATTCATGCACTTACATGGTTCTGAGGCTGGGCTAGTCCTTGGTTAGCCACTCTCACTGTCTCTGCACCACCCGTTCCCCCCACCCCCGGAGGTAACAAGCATCACAAGAAAACCCACAGAAACAACTAACCTGGGTTCATAAGAGCTCAGAGTCTGAACTGACAATATCTGCATGGGACCGACATAGACCTTCTACATAATGTGACAATTGTGTAGCTTGGTCTACATGTGAGACTCCTAACGATGGGAGCAGCAGCTGTCCTTGACTCTTGCTGGCTTTGGAGAACTATTTCTTATATTGGGTTGCCTTTCCCAGCTTTACTACAAGCTGAGGTGCTTAGTCTTATTGTAACTTGATATGCCCATAGGAGGCCTGCCCCTTTATGAATGGAAACAGAGGAGGAATAGATGAGAGGGATGGATTGGGAGAAGAAGAGGGAAGTGAAACTGTGGTCAGGATTAAAATAAATAAATTTAATTAAAAAAAAAAAACTTTCCTCTTCCTACAGGGCCCTCAAATGTGAACACAAGCTAAAGAATGCTTCTGGAGAACTACAGTTTCTAATACGTTAGAATTAAAATGTGTTTTTAAGTACATTCAAGTTTGTAAGGAAGTCATTTAATTTCAGGGAGAAAAATAGTGTTAACAACATGCGACTCAGTCTTGTGAATCTATGAAGAAGACATATGCTATAACTGCATAGAAGATGAGAGCTGCTTGCACCAGGATAGAGAGAAATAAATATCATCAGGTAAGAGAATGCATAGAAGCAACTGGATATTCTTTTCTAGAGTTTATGCCGTCAGGAACACAGACAAGAAGAGAAAAGTTGAGATGATTCATAGGTTCAGATTTTGATGGGGTAGTGAGCATAGAAAAGGCTACATATACTGTGATTACAGTAAGAACGCTGAATATCATGGGATTTTCTTGTGATTTCACTCAAAATATATCAAAGCTCCTTATGACATGTGTATTTGGAATAGTAACTTTAAAAGAATTATGCATTCTGAAAATTTCCAATCTTAGGTGATAATGGTTGTGTTTGTAATATTGTAACAAGAAAGGAAAGCTTGTCTCCAAACCTTGGCAGAGTAACTATGCTATGAAGTATAGTCTTCATTTTCACTAAGAAAATGATTTGTCTGCCTTCCCAAACAAAGCAGCATGTATATCGTGGTGCTTTTAAACAAATATATTGGAATATCTTGCTTTTAAACGAAAAGAAAATGTCAAACATTCATAATTTTACCACTTGATATTTGCAATACGTTCTTGTAATTTCTTGTTACACATATTCTTGATAACTGCAAATAGCCCTTTTAAATTTAAATTAGAAACAAGCTTCTTTTGCATGTCAATCCCAGTTCCTTCTCCCTCCCTCCTCCGCTGCTCCCCCACTGACCCCCATCCCAACCCCTTTCTGCTCCCCAGGAAGGGTGATGCCTTCCATGGGGGAATCTTCAACATCTGTCATGTCATTTGGAGCAGGGCCTAGACCCTCACAGTGTGTCTAGGCTGACAAAGTGTCCCTCTATGTGGAGATGGCTCCCAAAGTTCATTTGTGTACTAGGGGTAAATACTGATCTACTACCAGTGGCGCCATAGATTGTCCAGACCTCCAAACTGACTTCCTCATTCAGGGGTTCTGGAACAGTCCTATGCTGGTTTCCAGGCTATCAGTCTGATCCATGAGCAACCCCTTGTTCAGGTCATCTGTTTCTGTGGGTTTCTCCAGCCTGGTTTTGATCCCTTTGCTCATCACTCCTCCCTGTCTGCAACTGGATTCCAGAGTTCAGCTCAGTGTTTACCTACGAGTGTCTGCCTCTGCTTCCATCAGCTACTGGATGAAGGCTCTAGGATGGCATATAAGGTAGTCATCAATCTCAGTATCAGAGAAGGGCTTTTAAGATTGCCTCTGGACTATTGCTTAGATTGTTAGTTGTGGTCGATGTTGCAGGTCTCTGGGCATTTCCCTAGTGCCAGAATTGAAAGACACATAAGAAAGTGCTCAACATCCTTAGCTGCCAGGGAAATGTAAAACAAAACAACTCTGAGATACCATCTTTCTCCTGTCAGAATGGCTAAAATCAAACAAAACAAAACACAACACCAACGACAGATTATGCTGGAAAGGATGTGGAGAGAAAGGGGATCACTCCTCCACTGCTGGTAAGAGGAGTGACAACTCGTATAGCCACTTTGGAAATCAGTTTGGCAGTTCCTTAGGAAAATGGGAATCAGTCTACCATAAGATCCATCAATTCCATTCTTAGGCATATATCTAAAAGATGCACATTCATACAAGGACATCTGTTCAACCATGTTCATAGCAGCATTATTTGTAATAGCCAGAAACTGTAAGCAATCTAGATGCTCCACAACTGAAGTATGTATGGAGAAAATGTGGTATATTTACACAATGGAGTACTACTCAGTGAGAAAAAAACAATGGAATCTTGAAAATCACAGGCAAATGGATGGACCTAGAAGAAACCATTCTGGGTGAGGTAACCCAGTTGCAAAAAGACAAAAATGGTTTGTGCTCACTCATATATGGATTTTAAATCTAGAGCAAAATAGTAGCAGCCTACAATCCACAATGCCAGAGAAGCTAAGAAACAAGAAAGACCCTAAGAGAGACATACATGCTCCCCTGGAGAAGGGAAAAGAGAGAAGATAACTGCAAATTTCCGAAAACAAAATTTCTGTTTTAATATCCAAAGTAATCTATGTCTGGGCCTCATATAACACATTTAACGTCCCCTTCATGCATTTCAATATTGTTTGCTTCAATGTACCTAATACTTATAGTGGGCACAGTATCCTACTTAACCCAGAGTGTAGACAATGAAAGAAATCATTTTCTAAATGGAAATCAATTTGTTTTTTAAAAGGCCAAAAATTTATAAAAGAAGACTAAATGCTTGTGGGGCAACAGGGTGGCTAGTGACCGAAACCAATGTGTTCAGTATTTCTGTATGATCTCAAGTTAAGAGAATTCTGATTTCAGAACATTTTATTTGGGAGATGGGTGTTGTAGGTACAGCAGATTTCATCTGGAGAGCTGAATTGCTCAATAGAAAATTAGCAAATACTTTGTGCATTTTGTTTAACCCTTGATCTCTTTTGGAATTAAATTCTTTGAAGTATAATTGTACCCTGATTGTAGCTATTTTCTTAAACTACAATTTAAAATAAACTAAAGTTTGCACTATTCTGCATTCAGATGCCTTTTCTGAATTGTTAACCATTTTAGTTTGCATTCTGTTTTGACTACTCTTTCATTTCCATGGTGATTTGGAAGAACAGTTGAAAGCAAGCAGAAAATTATAACAAGTTCTGTTTTCTTATGTCAAATGAAGGTCAGGACAGAAAGAGTTGCATATGTGTTCTTCAGTATATGTGACACAGTACAAGAAGGTATTCAAGTCACTTTGGCTGCCACTTTTGCTTATGGTAATGTTGCCACTCTTGAATGACCATGTACTGAAGGGATTGACATGACATATTTAGGAAGAGTGATAAAACTTTAAATGGTACAATGCATTGTGAATATGGTATGGATTGTTGTACTCATCCATGAAGTGACATTCTCATATAGTAATACTAATCTTCATCTCGAAATAACATACATAACAATAAAATTATAAATTCAGTAGCATATAGATTCAAAGTCCATCATTTTTTGCTTCAATGCATCCATCTTCTCCTATGATATACCCTTTCATAATATCTTCCTATTAAGTAGGACTCCTTGTTGTAGCTTACTGTTAGAACTAAGCATGCTCTACGTTTCTGAATTTTTCCTCACACATTTCTTTCTTTACAAACATTTCTATTTAGTGATTTTCCCCTAAGATTGCCAAAGAAAAGAAAGAGTTTTTCCAAGTGGCTAAAGGGCCTTCAAAGGAATGGGAAAATGTTGCTATGGTAATATTTTGATAGTGATGTTTATTAGCACATGCAAGTATTTGTTGACCTATGACCACTCTATTCAAATACTGTTTTAAATTTTTCCCTTTATTTTAGGATTATAATTCAATAGAAAGAACACAGGCTTTGAAGTAAAAAAGACCTGGGGAAAATGGGGACCATTCACATATAAATAATTATTTTTAATTAATTTTTATACACTTGGAAATTTTACTGACTATAATGCTAACATAGTCATTATGAAAGAAAATGGAAAGTTAGCAGGTAGAATACATAAAATATACATAATAAAATAAAGGTTATCCCATTACCTGTATGTAGCTTTATCTAATATATTGGTATATATTCATCACTGTACATACCTTGGATGAAGATGGTGAGACTCAAACTTACATGGACACCATGAATGATAAATAATTTATATAATGAAAGCATATAACATTAGTACATAACAAGTCTCCAATAAATGTTAAGAGTAGCTTGTCTTTTGCATTTTATTTGCATATGTGTGTACATGTGCATCTGTGTGGTGCCCAGAGATCAACTTCAGGTTTTGCTCTTCAGGAGCCATTTACCTTGTTTTTGAGACAGAGTCTCTCAGTAGAAGTTAAGTCTCACTAATTAGTCTAGACTAGCTGGCAAACAAGCCTCAGATCTGTCTGTCAGAACCTCCTCAACACTGGCTTTTGTGTAAGTATTCATATTCAGAGCCAAGGTTTCTCTGATAAAAAGCCTTGGGAAGTTTTACTGTGTTTCTTTTCGTCCTAGACTATTCTGCTGCATACATTCAAATATCTTCTACCCACAAGTTGTTCCCAGTTAAGACTCTGTATTAGGAGTCCTGGGAGTGTAAATCTTCATCCCTGGTGTCTTTAGATAGCCTTACTTTATTTGGAGAAATGTATTACACCAAAGTTGCAGATCAATCAATGTTATTGATTCACCAATGGTTGATGTAAACCAACTAGTCAATGCTGAGCTAGCCCTATAGTAACAGAATGTATAATGCTGTTGTTTTCAACAAGTTCCATTTGCCCAGTGCATTCCCCTCTAGGCAAAGTAAAGAACTGTTTCTTCTGACATCTATCAGAAACGTCCTTCTCCAGACACCCATAATTAGATTACATGAGTTTTCAGTGTGTATTTTTCCTTAATTAATACAGTGTAAACCATTTCAGGAATTCATGGAAGTAGAACTAAAAAAAAATAATATTGTCTCTTCCTAATATGCCTCTGGCTAACACACCAACAAAAGTTCCTTTATTGTTCTAATCTAGCTATGAAGTGATGGATTATCTGTTTCTCCCCTTAATTTGCCAGTTATTATACTGCATTTGTTAGGCCTGTATTCTCAGAAATCAGACTTCTTAGAGCACAAATCATGCTCTGAGACTATTTCTACTTAAAATAAAGATTCTTTCTTTTATTTTTGACTCTTAATTTTTCTATAAATTAGTTGCATTATCTGTAAAACAGAAAAATGAGAGGGGACAATATCAGTATACATCCAAGAATTTTGGTGGAGATTAAATTTCCTAAGTCTTAAAAAAATGCTTTGCCTGACACATTTGAAATGTTCTACATGCCTTGGGAAAGGGTAATATTACAGTTAACACAGACAGAGGAATTAAAATAGGCTAATGTCATAAGGATTAGGGTTCACATCATACATGTTTGCCCTTACAAATAGTGCTCCGGATATCTAGTGAATATAGTGAGTCTGGAACACCAGCAATTCAAATACTGAAAGTACAACATGATAAAGAGATGAAGTCTGGCTTAGCTATGGCTTACAAATGTTCAGAAAGTACCTACTGGAGCAGGTATAGAAATGTTTTAACCTGGAAAGATGAAAGCAAGAAGGATATAGTCTCAGTATTTATCTTTCAAAATGTGGATAATTCTAGATCACTAATGTTTACCAGATGAAAATCATAGTACTTGAATTTATGTTTTACCTCCAAAATATCAACATCGTACATTAAATAGTCCATTAGCTCTGCCCATGTTTTGGAGTAAGAGGAGAATGGGCCACTAAAAACCCACAGTAATTTTGTTCCTGCTGTAAGAATAGTCAGCTCTACGAGTGTTTAGAGCAAATGCCACTATGCAGCATTTCTCTTAACAACAGCTTCAGTTATCATCAATCACGAAACCACTTGGTTGCTTTCCTCTATTTTCTGCAACACAAATGAACCTTTACCGCATTCCATACTAGCTTGGAAAGCCTTGAAAACTAATTGTAGGCACTCTAATGGGGCCCTCACCTTCAGAACCCCTCTATCCCTTCAGCCTGAATTAGAACCTACTTCTCAGTGACAACTTGAATAGTGTATTTCCTTCATTTACACATGAAGACAGATCATTGAACTGTATTGTAAATTCTTGAAATCACAGTACTCAAGTGTGTCTCTTGTTCTACACAATTAAATTATGCAATCCTGACTCTCATTATTGTTTAGGCTACAGTACTAAAATTAATTGCTGACCAGGAAGAGTCCTGCCTAACTGTGTTATTTTACTAGTTAGACTATATTAATCCTTGTCTTTCTTCCTGGCCTAATAATGTGGGTTACATTAGACTGTATTCACATCTCCTCAGGTAAAGTCACTGGAAATCTTGCATCTCCATTAATAATTTATACGCATCCTACTTCTCTCCCACTCCTTTCCTCACTGCTGCCAATGTACACTATAAATTCTTTCCTCCGTGATGTGACTTATGCTGTTGCCTCCCCCCTGAAATGCACTCACTCCTCCTCCCTGCCTCTTCAAGTTCTATACATATTTCAACACCTAGCATAATTTCTTTCTCACTAATTAAACTTCCTATGTTCAATCCAGCACACACTATTCTTATTCCCCTTTGACTTGATATCACTGTTGTTCTTAATCATTTTCTGAACAGATATATTTATATAATCCCCCACTAGCTAAAGATGTTTACTCAGAAAATGCATGCTATATAACTATATATATTTACATTATAAATGTAAAATACATGTATGTGAGTCAAGATTTCTGGTGGGTAGGTCCACACTGGATAATTCTTTTGTATTTTCTACAACATAATAGCTGCAAAGAGCTTGAAAATTCACTCATAATTTGTTGGTTCTGCAATTATTTATTTCTCTTTAATCTCTCTCCAATACCTAATTTGGAGCTCAGTTTCTTCCCCTAACAAATATACCACACTCATTTTTTAATAAAAAGCGAGAAAAAGACAACCAGATAATAAAGAAAATATTACATCAAAGATGGTTAAAATGAAAATTAACCAGTCATAGGAATGAAAACAAAATTTTATTTGGCTACATTTCCTATTATCTCTTCTTATGACAGTAAAGCCAATTCTAGCTATTCCTATTCCTCTGTTGGCTAAAAGCAAGAGTATCTGCTTCTTCATTTTCATTTGTCACAAACACAAAATTTAAACAAATCACCTAACATCTGCTAAGAATTTTCCAAATTCCAATTGTTCTCTATAGATTCACTTTCAAATATCCTGTAGATTGTATTTTACTCCCATGTTCCAGATGAGGAAAATAAGGCCTAGAAAGGTTAAGTCACTTATGCTTATTTGCAGTTACTAGGCAATGTGCCAGATTGAACCCCATTCTCTCTTTTCCCCAATGTTTACATTTACAACTATGTAACATTTCCCTTTGGGACTCCCAAGGGTGAAAAATGGAGAGATTTATTTTCAGTATTCAATGAGGGGTAGGAAAGTCGAGCTCTTAGAGGGTTATATGACATCAATTTATTCAGTACTGTGCGTAAAGTTTACTATAGATGAAACATCACTGTGTAGTATAAAAATATGGATGTTGCAAGCAAACATGCTGTTTTATAGTACCTGATTCTGCCACTAACTAGTTGTATTACAGTGGGCAACTCATTTAACTTATTTTGGCCTCAGTCGTTTTATTCTCATCTGAAAAATGAAGCAATTGAACTAGCAGGTCTCTGGGGGTCCTTCTAACTCTAATGGTCTATGAATTAAATGTCAAAATTATTATTCTAAAGAAAGACAGCTGTTTAAGGATCTGCAATTAAATCAACCAAAAGAAAATCTGGCTCAATGAATTTAAATGTAAGTGTTAAGCTAAATATAGTGTTTTGGCACTCACAAATTTGCCTTGCAAGTTAATGCAAAAATCAATGTGAATGGTAAGATTTTTCCTAAACTAAGGAGGAAAGTATCTCATTACAATGGCATCAAAACTAATTCAACAGTTGAAAAGGCCAGAAATGTTATAGGAATCGGCATTTACATCTTGAATAAATGAGGTTATGGTATAGGAAGTAGAATATCTCTACCTGTCTCAGAGATATGAGCTGAGAATTCTTCATAAATAAACCATTAGGATGTAATGTACACTCATTTTTTTTAACCGTTCCCTAGCTTCCCAATTTAAGAAAAGTGTTTCTAAATCTTTGTGTTGATTTTGGCTATTTTCTGCACTTATATTGTCTGGGCATTTAAAATCTAAACCTTCTGAGAACAAAAGCTCTTCAGAAAGGTAAAAAGATTTACAGCCAGATTTACAGGCATATGCCTTAAAATACGATATAGCATTTCTCTTTTTGTAGCTTGATACGTTTAGTAAACCTAAATCACACTGCTTTCTCATTGTAACATGAACACTAGGTCATGTCTTCTTAGCTACTGACCTAATATTTAATAATAATAAAACGAGAATGGAGGTTCCATGAATGCCAAGAATAGCTTCATATGTCTGTATTTCATTCATGATTCATTAGAAGTTGCTCAGCATCTTTCATTTCAATTTGAAATTACACAATGTGATATTATCTCATATACAATGTCATGTGGAAGTGAGCCAGATTCTAAAGGAACCACTTAGGTTTCTCTACCTAGTTTCTTTTTCAATGAATTGCAAGTTTACAATCTTATTACAACATTTTTGAGGCTGTTGAACAAGTGAATATACATAATATGAAGGAAAGAGAGGATGGAGAGTAGGAGAGAGAGAGGTTTAAAAAGAGACATGAAAAGAACAGTGTGTGTGTGTGTGTGTGTGTGTGTGTGTGTGTGTGTGTGTGTGTGTGTAAGCATAGGAGATAAGACATGATAGTCTTAAATCAGTTAAAGAAGTTCAGTTCCTATTTTCAAGTGATTGGACTAATGTGATACATGTAATACAATTTTGACCAATAAATCTGAAAAGTCTGCTGGGACCTTCTGGAAAAGCTGTTATCTGTCCTTGAATCTCCCAGCAAGCTTAGATCTATCATGAGTCATCTCCTGTTATGGTGCATATTTTAGTTTTAACAAAATGCAGGCATTTGTTTTTCTGCGTTCCTTCCTGCTTTGAACATTCTCATATAAGGACATAATGTTTGGAGCTATTTCAGCTACTTAGTGACCACAAGGGAAAAGCAAAAATAATTCCAGAGAAACCCACTCAGTGTCCTGACATCATTTGTTTGAATTAATCCTAGCACCAACTACCTCCAGATTTCTCTTTTAAAGAACATTAAATATAATTTAATTTGCTGTCAGGCCCATTCTCTATTGCTTGTAGATGTAAAGATTATCCAGGACAGAGAAAAACTGCCAAAAAACAGGCTTTCACTCCCTTTGAAGTAAATACCATACAAGAGCTGATATCTATTATGATTCATAGTACATAAATTTCCAAATCTGAGTGACTCATCTCATGATTTAGCTCATTGTTATTGGTAATGTTGTCCTTTTGTCTTTTCAATGTAATGAAAATCTGGACACCAAGATTTAAGTATATTTTCTTCCCCATTCACATGTTTTACTCTTTTAAAATTCATTTTTCATTATGTGTATTGTGTGTCTGTGTGGCAGAAGGTACACATGAATGAAAGTACCCACAAAGGCTAGAAGACAGTGTCAGATTCCTTGGAGCTGGAGTGACAGGCAGTAGTTAGCTACCTGATATGGTTTGGGGAATCAAACTCAAGACTTCTTTCAGAGTAGTACCCAATATTAGCTGGTCTCCAGCCCCATGCTTGTATATTTTAAATTTGTGTCATCATTTCAACAAGATTGTAACCTCCATGATGGCAATGTTTGGCTTATAGAACACCAACATGGTACTAAAACAGGACACCATCTACTTGCTCTATTAAGTGATAGCTCTCCATCCTGCTCAGATTACCATAGAGATTCAGAAATTCATTTTTCCAAACAAGATGGATGCTTCTTATCAGGTTCAAGATGCAGTTTTCTTATTCCACTCTCCATTCCAAGTGCAATCTCATTGAATTATTTCTATTGGTAAATGATACTTTCTAGAAAGAGGAAATCAGCTACTTCCAATGGAGTGACATTGAGTCCCACAACTGTACTATGGAGCAGGCCTCATGCTTGGGAATAGAGATGTTAGCCAGTATTAAAACAACTATGTGGTTTTGTTTGTATTCTTAATTTTTTCCTTTGTCTTTTTTGTTGTTTCCGTTCTTGCTTGTATTTTTTAAGGGAGAGAAAGAATGTGAAATGGGATGCATAGGGAATGGGGAGGTTAAGGGAGGAATTGGGAGAGGGGAATAATATGTGATCAAAATATATTGCATAAAATATTTTTAAATTTCTAATTAAATTAATTATTTGACAGAATGAATTGTAGTGTGGGATGCTCATCAGCATTGGATAGTGAGTTTAAAGTTTTCAGCTTTATGATAGTATGAAAGTAATATATTGACTTACACATGGTCTGAATCATAACTGTCTTCTAGCACGCTAACTTTTCCTGCTAAACGTTCTTCACGTAAAGAAATACATATGCAGCTGTCATGTCTCTTGACAAAAAAGCAAAACAAAACAAAACACCTCCTTACAAAGCCCTCCTGAAGTATCTGATTGAGGCTCTTGAAGAAATGTCACTCATTTCAGAAATACAACATGTTTTTCATTTGTCTTTTTTCTGGGGGTGTGTGTTTTCCTGTATCTTTTTCCATCATAGATTTGCTTATAAGCAAATATTTCATCAAACACCTTCCTTATAGTAATGAAAACTTTTAACCTTGGGATTGAGAGTTTCATCCATTTTATGAAACTTCTTGAGGTGTAGAATTTTTATCATCTTCCCCTATAATTTGCATTCTCCTTGTGTCTTCATCAGCTAAGCGTTCTTGTCCCAGTCCTGGCAACTTCCCATTAATCTATTTCTTAAGTCCTCTTCATTTAATGACATTGTGATCAACATCCATGGTAAATTTTTTCACCGTCTCCATCACAGCTTTGTTGAATTATGAAAGCTTATCAACAGTAGCAAATCCTTTGAAAATGCAATTCATAAACATTTTGGTAACATGGAACATGTCCAAGGATTGTTCTAGAAGTAGTCACAGATGTTTTAATACTTCCATAATATCAATATCCCTTTTGGTTTTCAAAATAAATAAGACTATGATTCATCTGAGGCAGTAGACTTTAAAAAGTTTGTATAGCACTTCTATCCACTGATTGGGTTTTTAAAAATCGTGTTTAGATGGAGAAACAACCTTTTGATGATAGCATATGGGGGCACTGCCAAAAACAAACAAGACCTGAGATGCTGTATTAAACCCCAAGTAAATCTTTTCTGTTAAGCTGGTATACCTATGTTAACTGACCACTCAACAGGCAATCGGGCTAAGGTTTTCTTTATTCAGATACACCAGCCAAGTGCAGGCCAAAGCAAGAAGGAGGGAGCCGGGATCAGGGCCAGCAGAAGGGGAAGAGAGCATCCACGTGTCCAAGTTCCCTTATGAACCCTTTTTATGTCACCTTAGGTTTCCCCTCACCCCACCCTCACGGGTGTGTTCCAGCACACCTGTCTGGGTTACCTGGGGCGGGGCTAGAGTGTCTCCTTACAATTCCTCTTTTAGTCTAAAAGAGGATTAAAACTTAATAGTGTAAAACATCTAAAATGAACAATCATAAAGGTGAAATATAAGAAGATACAAAAATCTGCTATTGCACATCCTAACTATGTCTATTCTGGCTAAGCCCTAAAGTTATGTGGAAAGGGCGTCTAACTTGAACACCTCCTTCCAATCCCAACTCTAAACAATAAGAAAGTTATTTCTAACTAGGCTTACAATGTCTCCCTACATACCTATTCAAAAGGACATCATGGAAGATACACAGGGACATCATGTCTTTTTGTTGCTCATGTAGTATACTAGCAGTGTGCTTGGTATGTATGAAACAAAGGGTTTCTAAGTGTAGACTAGAATAGTGTCCCCTATGAAAGATTTAACTTCTGCCAAAAAGCCATTAAACTTGGAACTGAGTTGGATGATTTATTGGGTAATATCCTTTTAAGCCTGCTTTGCCAGAATAGGAAGGTTTCATACAAATTTGAAAATTTGCTCTGGGATAACTTTGCCTCCACAATAAACTACTATAAAGCTTCAAGCAACTCCCTTCACACTGGGTGTAGTGAGCTCATCACTTCCTTTCACACTGTTTAATGAACACTTATTAAATCATTTGAGCTACTCCAAGCTAGCAATAACTTCAATATCATAACAAATTCCATGATTTTCTTTCAACATCAAAAATTAACCTTATTTTCTTCATGAATGTCCTGGTTTTGAGAGAAACACACCTCTTTGTCTTGTCTTCAGTCCATTTATTGGCAACTTCTGATTGATATGGGTCCTTCTATAATTTTTGCTAGTCTCATTGTGTTCAGTGGCAAATACTTTTACAGCTCGACAGGTCTTATCACTTTGGACTTGCTCTTCAACATTATAACTATAGTGACATTGGGTATCTCTAAATGACAATCTATGGTCATTGGTGATTTTTGTAACTTTATAATACTTGATCACTATTATTCTTGGGAATGCTTTTAATTTTAAAATTATATATTTGTGTGTGTACTGGCAGAGGCCAGAAGAGTGTGTCTGCACCCCTAAATTTCAAGGCAGTTGTGAGCTTCCCATCATGAGTGCTGGGAAATAAACACCAGTCCTTTGCAAAAGCAACAAGTATTCTTAACCATTGAGTGTCTCTATAACCAGCAATACTTTTAGTTGTTTTCACAGATTAAACACTTCATGTAGACTCATACTAGCAATAGTTGGGTGCTTTGGGTGTACTTAAAGGCTATGATGAGCCAAACAATAGATTAAATCAAAAACAAAATAATATAGTACTATGAAAAGATGAAATGAGCATGAACTATACTACTTTTGTATAACATAGATGTTGTTTGTGGGAAATATGTATAATTTCAAATGATATGCATATATATACATATGTATGAGTACATATATATGGAAGACAAAAGTAGTCATAAAAGTATACTACAGTAAAACCATATACCAATAACATAGTCATTTGTTACCATTATCAAGTATTTCATACTGTATATAATTGTGTGTGCTCTACCTTTAAGTGATTCCTAGTAGAGTAAGTTTGTTTATAACAACCTCATCACAGATAAGTGAGCAACACATTATAAAGTACTATTATGTTAAGACAGCTACAGCACAACCAGATGAAGGCAATTTGTCAACTCTATTATAATTTTATGGGCCCTTCATTGGGGATGCAGCCCATTGTGAACTAAAATGTTATTATGCAGCACAGAATGTATTTTGATTACCTCAGACCTCTACTTTGCCCAAGTCAATCTGGTAGGCTTATGACCTATAGGCTATTCTAAAAAATAGTGTAAGCAGCTCAAGAATGTAATCAAATAAGCAGGCTATTTGTTAATATCTTAATGATCAAAGCAAATGGATTGTTCATTCAGCAAATCAATTTGAAGCATTGACTATATATGTCAATGTTATTATTTTAACTAGCAGGAAGACTAAGGAATTATGAATACATTCTCTTTTTGAGTATTTGTTAGTGCTTTTATCTTTAGTCTTTAGTCATGTTTTAAGACTAAGACTGTCTTATATATCTGTCTCTCTCTTCCCCCCCATTCTCTCTCTCTTTCTGTCTCTCTCTGTGGAACATGCACCCTATATGCATTAAAATCAAATTCATGGCATCTTCATTTAGTTATGAAAACTATTTTATTTCCTAAAAAACTTCAGGATCTGTTCATCTAGGGATGGCCCAAGAAATCTTTATTTAGATGAATTACTAGTTTGGTGTATCATTAAAGTAAATGTGCTTTCCTTAATTCTTCCTACTAATCAGGCATATGTAGTCCTAATCCCCATCCCAAATAATTGGTAACAAAAGGTAGATTCCTTCATAAATTCAATACCATAATCACCAATGGATAATGAGTCCATGACTTTTAAAGTAACTTCATTTTACTTTTACATTATTCCTGCCCACTTTCCCTTTCACTCTGATCATTATATCTTATGGGAAAGAGTCAAAGATAGCATCTTTCTTTGAGAAAATCTAAGACAAATGTCAGGAAAAACAGGCAATTAGAATTTTAGCACCTGCACAATTCAATTCCAAAGCACTTTAAACAACAGTACTAAATTTACTAGAGAAAAGCAAATGTTTATCGTAAATATGGTTTAATCCTTTTTCCAATGAAGTTTATGTACAAAAAAATACAGCTGGAGGTTATAGTGGCCATTTTATAACCATACTTAGGTTTGCCACCAGGAAACTTATCAAAATCAGTTTAGCTTGTTTGAATGGCTTGTTCTACCTCTCTGTGTCATTTTTCTCATTTGATTTTAGGAGTTCAAACTGAGTTAGTGATGCCAACCAGGGGAAATAATTTTCTTTCACCTTGCCAACTGGTCAAGACTGGAATAAATGGAAAAGTAGGCTAGCCACATGGTACAATTTGTGAGAGGCTCTTTATTTATCACTGCTTCTTCTAAATTTTCTCTTTACTAGGACAGCTTTGGATTTCCTCCTCAGAGTCATTGCCTTGGAAGAAAACAAAACCTACAGCAAGCTACATATGGCATGTAAATATATCTTCCCCATGGGAAATAAGTCAGTGTGTTAGACTGATTATGCTTCATTGGCAGGAAGAAATACAAGGTAAATTATTGTGAGAGACTCAAATATTAGCACTTAACTAAATTTTAAGAAGACACATTTTCTTTTGTTTGTCTCATAAGAACAAAATCAAAATCACATGCTCTTGCCAGATAAGACTCATCTCTAGAGGGGAGGGGTCACTTATGTTATTGATAGAACTCAGTTCCATGGGCATGTAGGACTACACCTTTCACTTTGAATTTTATTAGACAGTGTAACTTATAACCTTCTTGATATTTTTAAATATGACTCCTTCTGTCTTTACAACCAGCAAAATGTGTTTGGAAATTCCCTGTCTTCCCCTTCTGTTACTAGCTTAGGAAAACTCACCTTTTAAGGATATCATATCACTAAACTCAGCCCTTCTGGCAAATCTCCCCTTTGTTATATAATATTACATAAACACAGAGTTAACACCAGGAAACTACAGTATAGGGTGTGCAAAATTCTAACTACAACATATGAACTGCTCTCTTATTAGAACAATTTGCTTTTATTATTTTTTTCTGAATAAAGTATAAGAATTACATTAAATATAATAAACCTGTTATGTTGAAAAAGTGCATACTCCTTGCTCCTTTTTACCAAAAGCATGATAGTATAGAGTAATAGAATGCTTCCTCACTATTCACAGCCATATAATGTGAGTTGTAAAATACAAAGCCCACAAGTAAAAAGAATATTAGCAGGACCTATAAATTGAGACATAGTACATATAAGACTGTTTCTCAGTTTTCCTTTTTCCCAACTCTTGTTTCAGATAATGTTGTGGTAATAAGAGTGGAATGTGAACTAAAAAGACATTCAAAATTTTTCTGCTACAGCTTTTCTTTAATTTATGTAAGCTTTGAGTCCTATGAACTCATTTGAGTGAATCTTATGATATTGCTTTGCCTGAAGTCTGAAGTAAACATGATTAGGTCAGCATATTTCCCTGAGATTCTGAAAATCAAATGAAACATATGGCTCTTTCCATTATCCCAAACTAGCTTTGGACATTCCCTAAGATACAGAGGCCACCAGAGTTTTCAAGTCAGCTTAATAAATTGCATGTTCACCAGTAATGTAGTCTTAGTTGCCTAAAGAGGCCATTTAAGTGACAGTATAAGGAAGTAGAAATAGGATCCTATGTTGTTAAAATGCAATGAACTGTTTTTAATCTTCATTTGTATCACTAGTAAAAAAAGTCAAAGAAAGTCTGCTACTACAGTGATATGATTCCAACATCATATACATACTGGGATCATGAGTATAAAGTAAATGAAAAAAATTCTAAACAGACAATAAAACAGATTGATGGGAATTCTGTTGAGTAGGAAATCACATGCCATGTCTAAAATCACCACTCATCTCTGGTCAATAATTAACTCATGGAAATTCAGAACAGATCCAAAAAGCTAAAAGAATGGCAACCAAGTTAAACACAAATGAACAAAAGAAAGTAAATAGTAGTATAATATCCAATGTATAGAAAGAAAAGAGTAAAGGGAAAAGCTGAAGACAAGAGAAAATGCTGTATTTAAGAATGAACAACGGTAAGAATTAGAGTGGTATTCTTAGTTTAAAAAAATCTTGTTATCCTTTTCACAGGTCACTCT
Organism: Cricetulus griseus; assembly: GCF_003668045.3. NCBI lineage: Eukaryota > Metazoa > Chordata > Mammalia > Rodentia > Cricetidae > Cricetulus > Cricetulus griseus. Next base: position 27,044,193 of record NC_048604.1, on the reverse strand, counting down.
CACCCCTTAGGGTGTCCTTGGTGTAGACCCAGGTTTTCTCTACTTCTTCTTGGTAGCCCTTTCTAGCCTTTTCATCTAGCCCATCTCCAGTACTTTATGACTTGGCTGACCTGCAGAACTACTGTGTACCAGAGACCCAAAACTACCACAGTAGGATGAGACTTTGGTAGGAGATCTTCATCTTCCTTCCTGTCCTCTATTCTTCCCCTTAGTCCTGTTGTTCTCTGCCAGCAGGAGCCACACTTTCCAATCCATCTCTATTCCCTAGGAACCCTATTTCTTGATACGCACCCAGGATCACCCTAGTGCATCACCATCGTTTTCTCCACCTTTCCTTTGGGCAAATCTCCAGTCCTTTGGGACTCACCACCAACCTGCAGATACCAGGATCCTCACACCATAACACTTGGGCTGAGACTCAGGCACTTACAGCTGACACACTTAACCTAGGACTCAGATTGGGCAACAACAACCAAAGAACGCATCAATATCGCACTTAAAGTCTTAGCTAGAGCAATAAGACAACTAAAGGAATTCAAATAGGAAACGAAGAAGTCAAAGTAGCTTCATTTGCAGATAATATGATTTTACACATAAAAGACCCTGGAGACTCCACTAGGAAACTTCTACATCTGAAAAACACCTTCAGCAAAGTAGCATAATACAAAATTAGCATGCAAAACTCATTAGCTTTCATAAAACAAAGAAGGAAATCAAGAAAACTGTTCCTTTCACAATTGCCTCAAAAATATATTGGGATAGATTTAACCAATAATTTGAAAGACTTGTATTAATAAAAACTTTAAGACATTGAAGAATGAGATTTAGACACCTGAATGTGGAAAGGTCTCCCATGCTCATGGGTCAGTAAGAATAATTTGAAAATGGCTACCCAACCAAAAGCAAGCTACAGATTCAATGCAATCACCATAAAAATCCCAGCACAATCCTTTACAGAAATTGAACAACAAAGTCAGTCTTGAACTTCATATAGAAACACAATCAAAGCAGGATAGCTAAAAGAGTAAATAATAAAAGAACTGCTGGTGATATAATTATTCTCATTTCAAGCTGCATTAAAGAGCTGTAGTAATAAAACCACTGCTCTTGGGTATACTTAAACACTCGAAAGTCATGTCCTATTGTTAAACACACCACATATTTGAATCCTAGAACATGGTGAAATCAAGCTTTTATGGACCCTGAAGCTTCAACCCTACTGTCTAGCTGTCATAGTGCTGGAAGGTGCTAAGTAAGCTACTAGAGGAAAAGTTATCAATATTATACTCAGATGTAAACCCTTCTGGCTACAATAACTGGCCTGGCAAGACATAATCGCCAATGTAATAATGCCAGGTACATCATGGAAGGAACCAACCACTTTGCTGACTGATTTTAAGAACCACTCCACAAGATGAATCCCATACCACCATTATTTAGCCGAAATCTTATGCTAAGACAGATTGCACACCCTAGAGAAGAACCTACTACGACTGTGTTAAAGGAGCATAGTATTAAGCTAAGTCCTGATGACACATCATTCTACATAGAGAAGAATGCATATGTCAACCGTCATCAAAGAAGCTTCCTTTTGCATTAGATGGAGATCACAAATGATCAAGACACATAGAATAAGAAACTGCAGAACTTTCAGCTCTATACCAGGCATCTATATTGCACACGTCCTTCCAAGGCTTAGAAACACTTAGAAACAATCTTATTTTAGCTATCAGTCCCAGTTCCCTCTCCCTCCCATCCTCTCATGCCTCCCAAATCCCCCTGCCCTGTACCTCTCCACAGGTAGATTGACGCCTTCCATGGGGTATCATCAAAGTCTGTCACATCATTTGGGGCAGGACCTAGGCCCTCCCCCATGTATCTAGGTTGAGAGATTGTCCCTCCATGGGGGAATGGGCTCCCAAAGTCCATTCATGCACTAGAAATAAATACTGGTTCCACCGCAAGAGGTGCAATAGACTACCCAGGCCTCCTGTCACCCACGTTCAGGGGGACTGGTTTGGTCCTATGCTGGTTTCCCAGCTGTCAGTCTGGGGTCCGTGAGCCCCCACTTGCAGTCATCTGTTTCTGTTGGTTTCCCCAGCATGGTTTTGAATCATTTCCTCATCACTCACTCTTCCCTCCCTACAACTGGATTCCCAGAGTTCGCTCAGTGCTTAGCAGTGGATAGTTTTTCAAAATGGAGGACAGCAATTTGGGTGGGTAGGGAAAGATGACTGGTCTGAGAGCATTGAATGTGATCAAAATGCATTGTAAAAAGTCCTCAAATAATTAATGAAAATGAGGTAAAAGAGAAGAATGCATAGTATGCAAAAATTGAATTGCGCAAAAATATGACAAGACTTCAAAAAGAATGTTTGCATAAATATGGTGACACATATAAGTTTGTAAATAAAAAGACATTTTAACAAGAGTAAAAGAACATTTGTACAAATTCTGCACTCAGTAAAGTTTTGTCCCATGGACACAGGAAAAAGCTTTGCATGTACACCTATAATAAACAACTAAGGAAATGGATGGGAAATTGTGAGAAGTTACTATTTTCACTGTTGAAAAGAATTTTAGAGATAACCAAGAAGATGCTATAGTCACACATGTAGTAATAGATTCCAGCTGCAAATATATGAGAGGTTGTGTTTAGAGTAATACAAATGTACATAGCTGCAAAAATAATACTTAGACTTATGTGTATATTCATGGAGTAATGTAGGGAGCTGCAGAATACCGCACCCAAAAGATGGCGCCGGTTTCCGCCCTCCGCCAGCCCGATGGCGAGCGCTCTCTGTGGTAAACAACTCCAAATTTGGCCCGGAGCCGCCGCCGCCGCCGCCGCCGCCGCCATTATACACTGTACAAAGCAAAGAGGTTCCCGATTAAACTGTGTTGAAGAAGATTCCTCGGTGTGGCGTCTTTCTTGCTGGTCAAGGGTGGACGCCGCGGAGTAATATGCACACATTTCTTTCCTGATTCTATTTACTAAAAACAGGAAAAGAAAAACCTACAAACGATTTACACTAGTAGCATCCCAATCTCAGTTTCTTCAAAACAAACACCCCACCAATTAAATGAGGAACAAATGCTATTTGTTTAAAGGCACTTGCTTCAGAAAGATATTTAACCCCTATTGCTTGTATTTTGGCATTGACTCAATGGAACTGGAAAGTTTCACAGAGGACTAAAGTAAGGAATCACATATGTCTTTACTTTAAGCTCAATGTAGAGGAGCAAACATATGATTAGTTAAGAGTAAATGCTTGTTTCTCTGATGATCTTACATTGTAATGTGAATGACCACAGCCAAGAGGATCCTAAAATTAATCAAAATGACTACTAAATGTAAAGTGGGTTCTTACATGGACTCCTGTAATGGAAAAAATCATTAGATAATAGATGAACATTTTTGAATAAAATAATAACTTACCAGTTTTGGTTCATTAGCTGTATGTGTCATACTAATTTAAGATGTAAACAGTGAAGATTGGGTGTAGAAATATATAATTCTATACTGTTTTCATAGGATTTTTATGTTTTAACCTGTCCTAAAATTAATTAAACATGAAATTTTAAAATACACCGTAGACTCTAACAATAAATAAAGCCATTTTCTAGACACAAGATTGTTACTTAAACACAAGCAGACCACAGAAAGCCATAGTGTTTGTGTGTTTGTACTGCTGAATGTCTGACACAGAAAAAAGAAGCAAAAAACTTTCAGAAGGGTACTGCCCCCTTCTAATAATAAAATCAACATCATCTAATGACCATAAGATGGACTCGATATATTTTGGTATAATGGTACATAGAACTTTGACAACATATTACAGTATCTCAGATGTGAGTCTAGAATGTTTGTCAGTCTCTCTCTCTCTCTCTCTCTCTCTCTCTCTCTCTCTCTCTCTCTCTCTCTGTGTGTGTGTGTGTGTGTGTGTGTGTGTGTAAAGATGCATGTGTTTTATGAAATCAGCTGGAGACATATAACCAAGACAAATGCCTATGAGAGAAACAGACACAGTAAGTAGAAGGAAAGTGTTGGAAAATTAATCATCCTCATCTTTGGGGGATTAGGGTGGCCTATGAGTAATCAACCTGGTCTTTTTGTAACTGTGCTGTGATGATAGCAGATTATTTTAAATTACCTGACTATGGACTCAAGAGGAATTGTTTTTGTGGGTAGTTTCAGACACATACACAGAGCTGAGTCTATGCTTTGTGGCCACAAAAGATACTATTTCTATTTTAAATCACCTTACTATGGACTCAAGAGGAATTGTTTTTGTGGGTAGTTTCAGACACATATACAGAGCTGAGTCTATACTTTGTGACCACAAAAGATACTATTTCATATGCATCATTTCACTTTCCACTTGATCAGTACCACTCATAGGAAGTGAAGCAAAGTTAAATTTCATGATGTTCACTACAAGGAAGCTCAGAAGAGGAATTAGTAATTAGTGAATATTCAACATTAGTTTCTTGACTTTAATTCTTGTGTTATTTTACTCTTGCAAATACTGCCTCCTACACATGGCCTAAATCTTAAACCTGACTAGCATGGCACAGGTCCAAAACTCTCCTAATGTTCTAGAGAAAAGAACTCAGATGAACATACAGTAAAGTCAGCAGTGATCCTTTACATGATTGGAACTGAAATGGTGTAGGAGGTCATCTGTATTATAGGTGAGAAATGACATCTGATTGTTTCCTCTTCTCGACACTACCTGTTATATGAAACAGCTCTTGGACGTTTGAAACTATTATGAGGGCAATTAGCTTGATGATTTGTCATAAGAGCCTGGATGGGATGTACTTTCAACCAAAATGTCAGTAATACAAGAATATTTTTGTGTTGTCATTTTCATGACTGATACAAGTTGCAGTTTAAAACTAAATTGTTTATCAAATACTTTTTTGTTTTGTTTATTATAATTTATTTATTCTATTAAATTGGATTTTACATTCCAATCACAGTTCTCCCCCCCACCCCTTCTTCTTCTGCCCCGTCACTTTCCCCCAGCCCACTCCTCCTCACTGGTAAGAGCAACCATAAGGAGTAAACATAATCTAACACAGTATGTAGGGGCAGGGGCAGGCCCATCTACTATGCATTAAAGCTGAGCATGGCATCCCACCATAAGGAATGGGTTCCAAGTTATCTGCTTCTGGAAAAAGGAGTCAAACCAAAATATCTGGCTCAATATTTTGGTAGCTGATCAAATAATTAGATGTCCATGATATGGATCTAAGAATATTAGGGGGAGTTATTCAATTTATTTCCACATTGTAATGGACATTTGCTATCACAGGGTAAACAGATAAAGAAGAAATCCCTGTAACCAGGTATTGCAACAAATATTCCAATAATCAAGTGATTCCAAACTTTTCTTTCCTCTTCCAAACAGAGAAAAGACACCCAAGCAACAAAGTTAGTGATCCCATGGGAAGAATGGCTAAAATACAGTAGAAAAGGAGAAATAAGTCTTAGGACAAGCAGGAAAACAACCTGGGAAAAATAAGGCCGAGGAAACTCCAGTCTCAGTTCTTACATCATTTTGAATTGACTTCCCATAGAAAGACAGAAGGATCAAATTTCATTTTTCTATGTGTGGACAACATATTTTGCCAGAACTACATATTAAAGAGACTATTGTCATTCCAATCTCTATTTTCAACAATTTTGCAAAAAATAGATGTCTACTCAATATTTCTGCTCCTCCATTTCCTCTCCTCTACTCCTCGTGCTCTAGGGGGAAGAATAGAGGAGAGAGATCAGGATGAGAGATACCATATTAGAGGGAGCCACTATAGGTCCGAGAAGAGATCTGGAACTAGGGAGATCTCCAGAGACCTACAAGGATGACACGATCTGACAATCCAGGCAATGGAAGAGAGGATAACCTAAAAGCCCTTCCCCTAAAATGAGATTGATGACTACTCTTTATGCCATCCTAGAGCCCTCAGTGGCTGATGGAAGCAGAGACAGAAATACACTGAGCTGAAATCTGGAATTTAGTTGAAGAGAGGGAGGAATGAAGATTGAAGGGGTCTGTACTAGGTTGGAGAAACCAACAGAAACAGTTGGCCTGAACAAGGGAGAGCATATCGACCCCAGATGCTGTCTGGGAGACCAGTACAAGACTGATCCAGACCCCTGAACATGGATGCCAATAAGGAGGCCTCTGCACTCCAGGGAGCCTCTGGAAGTGGATTAGCATTTTTCCCTGGTATAAGAAGGGACTTTGAGAGCCCATCCCACGTGAAGGGATACACTCTGGCCCTGGACACATGGGGAAGGGCCCAGGCCCAGCACAGGAAGATTTGGTGGACTTTGCAGAGCACCCATTGAGGGCCCTACCCTGCCTGGGGAGTGGTGAGTGGATGGGGTGGGGGGTAGGTTGGGGTAGGGGAGGAGGGATGGGGTGAGGGGAGGGAGAGGGAGAAGGGACTTACATGTGAAACAAGCTTGTTCCCTAACTTGTATTAGTAAAAAAAAGAAAAAATAGATGTCTATAACTATATAAGCTTATATCTGTTAATTTTCCTTCCATTATTAAGTAGCCTTGATTATTATGGCTCTATGCTATAGGATGAAATCAAGCATTGTGATATCTCCAGAATTATTGATTTTTCTCAGAATCACTGCATCAGTTAATTTTCTGTTGCTGTGATTTAAAAAAATGAAAATTGAGATATGAAATGATGTTTATTTTGGATTACAGTTCTAGTGTGATAAAATTCATCATCAGCCAGGCAGGAGTAGCACATGACTTTAAACCCAGTACTGGGGAAGGAGCTTCAGGCAGGTATTTGTAAATTTGATGCCACCCTGGTCTACAGAGTGAGCTCCAGGACAGCCAGGGCTGTTACACAGAGAAATCCTGTCTTGAAAAACAAAACAAAACAAATCTATTCTTAAAAGTTCATTGTGGAGCGAAGCATAGTATTAAGTTGAGAAGTAAGCAGGAAGCTGAGTATGCCTTTCTTCAAATGCAAGCACAAAACAAAGAGAATGAACTGTAAGAAGGGCTCAGCTATATACTCTCAAAGCCTGTTCCCCATGAAGGACTTCATCCACCAGAATGTAAACCTTCCTAAATAGGAATACCAATTGGGATCCAGTGTTCAAATGCTAGAGCCTATGGGGGACATTTCTCATTCAAGCCACCAAAATTGTCTTGGCTATTAGGGGCCGCTCATGCTTTTTTGTTTGTTTTTTCCTACATAGTTCTGTGAAAACACTGACATTTTCTGTGGATGGGATCGAATTTGTACATCATGCTTTATAACATAGCTATTTCCATTTAACTGCTAGAGAAAACCAAGGAAAACACTTCAAGACATAGAAATGAGTAAAAGCTTTCTGGAAAGTGCTTCAATGACTCAGGAATTAATTCCAAGAACCAACAAACAGGATTGTATGGAACACAAAACCTCCCATGGAGCAAAGAAAACTACTAAGTGAGTTAAGAGATAACTGAAAGAATGGGAGAAAACCCTCTGCCATTTATACATATATAGAACACAAGCACATGCAAACATAAACAAATGAATTCGACTAAGAAAGGAGCAAATGAAATGAACAGATATTTCCTGAAATACTATGTAAATATGACCAATGGATATGGGAAATAATGCTTGACACCCTTAGCCATCAGAAACATGCAAATTAAAACTTTGCTGAGATTCTGTAGGAATGACTGATTAGGAGGTGGAACAGAAACAGGAGGAAGAAGAAAAATCTGTGCTCACCATCACAGCTCCCTTCCATTTAGGTTGTCCAAGCACTGAGTCTCCTTGTCCAGGAACCTCATGACCTCCTAGACCCTCTCCTTCCCTTGGAAACTCATTGTATCCCAGATAAATCCCTAACAGAGAATCTTCTAGCCACCACATGTGTCCCAGAGATTCAGATAGGGTACCCAAATTCCCCTTTGGCACCACCTCCATTCAGTCTGCCTAAGCACCACAGCTGCTCACCAGGGATTGCCAACTCCAAATCAGGAAAAAAAAGATACAGATATTCACTCTGCCCCTTCCTGCTCAAATGGTATTTGTCTTAGCTACAGCAATAAGGTACGTGAAGGAGATATATGACATACAAATAGAAAAGAAATTCAAATATCCATATTTGAAGATTATATGATTACATACATAAGAAACTAAAGACCATACCAGAAAATTCCAATGGCTAATAAACAAAGTCAAAATATAAAACTAACACACAAAATCATTAGCCTTTCTATAGTCATAAGAGAAACATACTAAGAAAGAATTTAGGGAAACAATTTCCTCACAATATCATAAAAGAAAATAAAAGGAAATCTTTGAATGTATCTATCCAAGGAAGTAAAAATGAAAGAGTTGGACAATGAATACTTTAAGACACTGAAAAAGAGAAAATGCCATAAGATTGGAAGACCATCCAAGCTCATGGATTTATAGGATTAGTATTGTGAAAATGACCATACTGCCAAAAGCAATCTACAGATTCAATGCAAAAACCATAAAATACAACGTAATTATTCACAAAACATGAAAAACAATACAAATTTCATGAGAAAACACAAAAAACAGAATATATAAAATAATCCTGACTAATAAAAGACCTGCTGGAGGTTTCACTACTCTAGATTTGAAATTACACTACCGAGCTATAGTACCAAAAGATCATGGTAAAACCAGGCAAAATGTTCAGTGCAAGAGAAATGATCACCTGTGTATAAGCCAACACTCCTGCCTGATTTTTCAAAAGGAGGCCAACAATAAATTGAAGAAAAGACAACATTTTCAACAACTGATGATCATCAAACTAAGTAGCTATATGTAGAAGATTAATAATCTCTAACCCTATACAAAAATCAACTTCAAACGGATTAAAAACCTCAGCATAAGACCTGATACCTTAAACTTGTTAAACAAGTTTATAAGATTGGTCAGTAGCAAATACTCATGCACATGGGACTTTGGAATACATAGCTTCTTGTTTTTTTTTTTTTTTTTTGAGCAGAAACCATCTCAATATTCAACACAGAAGACATGGAGAGGAACTAAGAACTAATGATAACTCTCAATAGTATATCTCCTCCCCCTATTATCAACTTCTTTGAAATTTAATAGTAAGCAAGTAGGTCCTCAAACATGAATAGTAGCAAGCATGTGCACTGTGCCAATGACTATGAAGTCTAAAATCAAGCAGTCACCCATACTGTCAGCACATCTCTGCTGACAGTTCACTTTGTCCCCATTGGCTGAATTTCCAGTTGAAGACAGAATTACCTGGAAAGTCAGCTACTTTATCAAAAATACACTCCCTCTCGTACAGATCTTAAATTTATCCCAGGAGACAAAGTAGAGCCCCATTTTAGCATGAAATTTTCAGCATGTGTTTACTTTCCAAGTTTTATACCTAATTAGCAATCAGCAGGGTAGAACCAACTCAAGAACCTTTGCTAGCTCCCTCTCTGCCATTGATCCAGTCTTTGAGAAGTAGTCAGGTTATACAAAATATCAAATTCATTAATACTTAATTCATATTTTCATCTGGAAGAATTGTGAAAGGATAGTATGATGGGGGAGTCCTTCTGTGTATGTTAATCTTATTGGTTGTTGAATAAAGTACTATTGGCCAATGAAGAAGCAAGTTAGGTGGGATAAGGAGTCAAGGAGGATTCTGGGAAATCTAGTAAAGAAGTGTTGTGATCCAGGCAGAAATTGACATAGCAGGCAGACTCATAAGCAGGGACAAACAGGAAGTTGACCTCTTTAGCTCTCTCTTCCTCCCGCTTTCTTCTTGACCGAGCCAAGATGCCTGCAGCTGGCATCCGATAAGACTTTATGGTTGATACTAAAGACTGAGCTAGCAAGTAAGAAATCCTAATCAATTGGCCAGCAGCATTGTAAACTAATATAAGACTCTGTGTTATTCTGGGTGGGGCTCTGGTGGATGGAGTAAAGACTTACCATTACAATAGTATGCCAGCTATTATAAAGAATAAGAAAAGCACTGGACTTTTAAGGATAGTAAATGTGTCCCTCCCTTTAAAGAATTGGTGATCCAGGAAAAGAAGGCAACATACATTTGAATAATTTTAGGGAAGGTTCTTTCTACTTTCATTAACTAGAGAAGATTCTAGCAGAAACACAATGTCTTATGACATTGCTTGCCGTGGCTTGATGCCACTCATTCATATAGAATGCATTTTAAGGAAAAGATATTCGTCTTCTAACAGCATACTTCAAAAAAAAAACTCAACAAATGGTAGCTGTGCTTAAAAGTAACTGGACTGTTGCCACCAAAAGAAAAAAAATCATTGTTTTAAGCACCATGGAAAAATTGGGACCCAACCAAGCATTGTTTAGTAATTCACTAAGTGACCTTGGGAAATGTTTTTTAGAATCTCATCAATCTTCTATTCTTTCAATTTTGAAGGCTTGAAATGATTAAAAGATGAGTTTATATAAATACTATATATATATATATATATATATATATATATATATATAGTTGATGAGTGTCTGGAAGAGAATGAATCATTGAATGAATCATGGAATTTGAGATCTGGAAAGGATCTTAATGCTCATCAATTCAACCCACTCTTTTTACAGATGGGAAATCTGAAAGTATAGAGAAAGTACTTTCCCAATTTCAATTTTCTGCTGAAAAGCATCTCCCACTCAATTTAACTCATATTCCCACTGACCAGTTTCCTTCATGTTGGTGGGTTTAGAAAATGTATAAGATGAAGTCCTATTTCATTTGGCCATTTGAAGAGAATCAAATGAGTAGGGTACTACTTCTTTGGCATAAATATAACCAGTTGACATCGGCATCTTGGGAATACCTTAAAGGAAAGAAAGTTGTATAGCACTTTCCCCCAAAATTGAAACATTTCATATGTTGTGAAAGGGCTTTAAGACAGAAGATAAACAACTCAAAATAACATCAGAAAATCACTGAAATGGGCCAAATTCAAAAGACCTCTCCCTCTCAAAAGTAAGCAGTAAGTACAGCTGAAAGTCACTTTTAAGACAAGACAAGCTACAAAAAAGACATTCAGACTATCTAAGCTGCAAAGAAGTGTCTGCGACAAGAACAGCTGTCTAGAAGAAACAGAAACCAGCAGAGCTGCTTGGAAGATATTTAAACCAACTGAATTTGGTTCCAATGTCATTTGAAAGGGACATTCTCTCATCTGTTGAGCTGCTTTCAGACTTTGTAGTGTGCTCTAGGTTTTCAGCTTTTGTGAGCTGTCACCTATGCTGTGGTGGGCTTTGGTGATGCAGCTAGCTGTCTTTGAGTCATTTCTGTTCCTCTAAGTAAACCCCTCCCCATATTCCTGTAAGTAACCCCAATAAAATTCATTGGTTCACTAAGTTGGACTTTGGACTTATCCATACTTTGGTCTACCAATATGCTCCCCATCTTGGTTTTAAGTTGATGCCATACTTCTCTGCTGTTATTCCTCACTGACTTTCTCCAATGGTTTTCAAGTACTTTGCATAGAAACAAGGAATTTTCTTAAAGATGCACAATAACCTCCATGTCCTGCCTAAAGCATGCCAAATGCCCCATCATGTTGTAGACCCATTTCAACTAATAAATCTACCTGTTGATAGTTTTGGGTCTGTTTAGTTTTAATAGGTACCTTTCCTTGTCCCCTTTGCCAGGGCGTTTCCTTTTGATCTAACATTCTAGCCTTTTGTAAAGGATAAGAGACAATGTGATTTCTTCTATAGCTGTTTCATGCTGAAATTAGGACATAGTCATCAGGGCCCAGGAAGGCTGGAATGCTAGTCATAACCCAAGATGGCATTCAGGCAATGGAGCATTCAGCAGAATCACCTGGTTCACTGATCCAGATGAAAAGACAGAGCAATCACATTGGCTGGACTGGTCCATGTCAGCTTTCAGCAAGTCCAAGGATCATGGCCTTTTGGAGCAAGTTGTAGTCCTCAGCTGATGCCTAGATGGTGTCTGTCAGCTAAGTGGAAATCCCCTGAAACAGGTATAGACTAGAGACAGAAGTTAAAGTTTAGGAACTTAAAGAAAAATCACATATTTGGAAATGCCAGGTCCATATACTCCTGGTAGTTGGTGGAGGAGAGAAGTCCCAACATCAGGGGGAGATGCAGATCACACCCTTGGTAATAGGCAGATGGGTAAAACAGGCTGTACTTATCTGAAGTCCATTTGAATTGGGAGAGATGGACCCAAGTCTCATGACTCCCTTGACTCCCTGAAGCTTGCATGAATTTTTTCTTTATTAGAAGCCATAAAAGTTTTAGATGTATTAGTATTACCACTGTGTTGTAGGATATTATTTTTAGAGGTATTACATTTGTTTATGCTGTGAAACATTTGTTTTAATGATGCATAGATATGTTGTATTCTTTATGTTGCATTTGTTTAACAGTGAAGTTGTTAAAACACCTGATTTGTCTCATAAAGAGATGAATGGCCAATGGGAAGCCAGGAGAAAGGATAGGTGGGGATAGCAGGCCTAGAGAACAAATGGAAGGAGAAATCTGGAAAGAAGGTATGGAGGAGCCAGCCACACAGCTAGCCATGGAGTAAGAGTGAAAGTAAGATATATAGAAATAAGAAAATAAAAAAAGTCCGGAGTCAACAGATAGGCAGGATAATTTAAGAAAAGCTAACTAGAAGCAATCCAAGCTTAGGCTGGACATTCAAAAGTAAGAATAAGACTCCATGTGTATTTATTTGGGAGTTAGGTTGTGGGCCCTCTAAAAGAGTAAAGAGGCAAAAGAGAAAAAAAAACTACATCACTGTTTGCACTCTGTACTGGAATCCACATTGTAGAAAAGGCAGCTAACAGCTGTCATGCCTTTGAAATTTTGGATTAATTATCATGAACATTATTCCTCTGTCCAGAGAGCTAGACATAATGTAAAGAGATGTTTTGATCACAATGAGAAATGCCTTTAAGACACCTAAAGGAAATTTAAAGGAAATCTTGAGTTTGTGACTGATAATAGTAGCCAATTCTTTATCAGCTTATCAGGATTCTAATGATCAATATTAAAACTCTGAACCTTCAAAATAGAGAAGGAAGGAAATGTTAAATGCTTTTCATTACCTTACTTTCTCATACATTTACAACTTCCATTTACATACTGTAAAACACAAGCTTTCTCATCCTCTGACATCTTCTTGAGCCTCAGAATTTACTTAAGCTTTTGTATACCCAAACCATTGTAACAATCTCTTAGACCCTCAGAACTTAAACTTTCATAATTTCTATCTAACTATTTACCAGAGACATGGGTGGTTATTACTTAGAGCAGTCATTGTAAAAGAAGTTCCTTTAAATCATTTTGCATTGTTTTGTGTTTCTTTCTCTGTCACAGTGAAGTGGCCTAACTAACACAGGACAGATTTCAGAGGAAACCTTTAAACAAACATGATTACATTTAGAGAAGGTGGAGCCATAACCCAACTCCAGAGTCAGATTTCCAATAAAGTGGAATAGTATAAAACAACTTTAATATTACCCACACCCAAAAGATATTTGAATTCCTGCTAAACTGAAACCAGTGACCAAAAAATCCCAGAGATGAATTCTAAGCCCCGTCCATCAAAGCAGCCATGGCAAATGGCATTAGCAGGGATGGCTGGCAGCTGGCACTGGCAGAGAAAGAAAGAACAAAACCAATAAACACAGAATACAGAAAGCTCACATGCATAAAGAGACCAGTCTGAAATAAAATGCAGTGACAACCATAATTCATACATTTAACTGAGCCTGACCCATTTCTGTCCTGGATCCCATGTTTGCTACAAGACTTCCAGACACACCAGAAAATACAGACCCATCTTCACACACAAAGCAGACAGACAAAACTTTCCAAACACTCAGAACCAGGTGGGCAGGTGATGTCTCTCTTTGTGTCCTGTCCAGGAGTGAAAGGGTTTTGTAGTTGGGTGATGACTGGGAAATGATGTTTGGCTATGGAGGGGTTTTGGGTATCCATCTGATACTTGAGGGTGCACCTGGGAAGCTGGCAAAGGAAACAAAAGACCCAGGATAGCCAAAACAGCCCTGTACAATAAAGGAACTTCTGGAGGCATCCCCATCCCTGACTTCAAGCTCTATTACAGAGCTATAGTCCGGAAAAAAGCTTGGTATTGGCACAAAAATAGACAGGTAGACCAATGGAATAGAATTGAAACCCTGATATTACCCCACACACCTATGAACACCTGATTTTTGACAAACAATCCAAATTTATATGATGAAACAAAGAGAAGATCTTCAACAAATGGTGCTGGCATAACTAGTTGCAGACATGTAGAAGACTGCAGTTAGACCCAAGCCTATCGCCTTGCACAAAACTTAAGTCAAAATGGATAAAAAAAATCTCAATATAAATCCAGCTACACTGAACCTATTAGAAGACAAAGTGGAAAATACCCTTGAATTAATTGGGACAGGAGACTGCTTCCTGAACATTACACCAGTAGCACAGACACTGAGGTCAACAATTGATAAATGGGACATTTTGAAACTGAGAAGCTTCTGTAAGGCAAAGGAGACAGTCAGCAAGACAAAATGGCAGCCCACAGACTGGGAAAAGATATTCACTAACCCCACATCTGACAGAGGGCTGATCTCCAAAATATAAAAAGAACTCAAGAAGCTAGTCCCCAAAACACTAAACAATCCAATTAAAAAGTGGGGTACAGACAATTCTCAATAGAGGAATCTAAAATGGCTAAAAGACAAATAAGAAAGTGTCCAACATCCTTAGTCATCAGGGAAATGCAAATCAAAACAACTGGGAGATACCATCTTACTCCTGTCAGAATGGCCAAAATCAAATCAAAAACACCAATGACAGTTTGTGTTGGAGAGGATGTGGAGAAAGGGAAACACTTCTCCACTGCTGGTGGGAGTGCCAAATTGTACAGCCACTTAGGAAATCACTATGGGGACTCATCAAAAAAATGGGAATGAGTCTACCACAAGATCCAGCAATTCCACTCCTAGGCATATACCCAATGAAGCATATTCATACAACAAGGACATATGTTCAACCATGTTCACAGCAGCACTATTTGTAATAACCAGAAACTGGAAGCAGCCTAGATGCCCCTCAACTGAAGAATGGATAGAGAAAATGTGGTACAATTACACAATGGAGTACTACTCAATGGAAATAAACAATAGAATCTTGAAATTTGCAGGAAAATGGATGGATCTAGAAGAAACCATTCTGAGCGAGGTAACCCAATCACAAAAAGACAAACATGATATGTACTCACTCATATGCGGATTTTAGATATAGAGTAAGGATTACCAGCCTACAATCCACACTGCCAAAGATGCTAATAAACAAGGAGGTCCCTAAGAGAGACATACATGGTCCCCTGGAGAAGGGGAGAGGTTCTGCTGAGCAAATTGGGAGCACGGAAAGAGGGGGGAGGGAGCTAGGAGAATGAGAAGGGGAGAAGAGGAGGGATGCCGAGGACATGAGGGAACAGAAAGTATGAGTCAGGGGAAGAATGCACGATAACAAGAATGGAGATATCATAAAGAGGGAGACATTTTTGGTTTACAGAGAAATCAGGCACTAGGGAAATGTCTGGAGATCTACAAAGATGACACCAGCTAACTATCTCAGCAATGGAGGAGAGGCTACCTTAAATTCCCTCCCCTGATAATGAGATTGAGGTCTGTCTTATATGCCATCTTATAGCCTTCATCCAGCAGCTGGTGGAAGTAGAAGCAGACACCCATAACTAATAACCAATCTGAACTGGAACCCAGATGCAGAGAAGGACTAGTGAAGCACACAGAGGTCCATACCAGCCTGGTGAAACCCACAGAAACAGCTGACCTGAACATCGAGGAACTCTTGCTCCCCAGTCTGATAGCTGGAATACCAGCATGGGACTGACACAGACTCCAAGAACATGTTTCTGTGAGGAAACCTCAGAAATCTATGGGACCTCCTGTAGAAGCCCAGTATTTATCCCTAGCATAGGTGTGGACTTTGGGAGCCCATTCTATACAGAGGAATATGCCCTGAGCCAAGACACATGGGGGTGGGCCTTGGCCCTATCCCAAAGGATAGGAAAGACTCTGATGACACCCTATGGAAGGCCTCACCATCCAGGAGGAGCAGAAAAGAATGTGACAGATAAGGTTTTAGTTGGGGCAGGTGTAGGGGAGGACGGGTGGGAGAAGGGAACTGGGATTGTCATGTAAAGCAATCCTGTTTCTAATTCAAATAAAAAAAATGTTGGGAAAAAAAGAAAACATATGTCTGTGTCTTAGTTAAGGTTGTATTGGTGTGAAGAGACACCATGGCCACTGCAACCTTTATAAAGGAAAACATTAGGGCTAGCCCACCATTTCAGAGTTTTAATACATTATCATCATACTGAGAAACATGACAGCTTGCAGGCAGACCTAGTGCTGGAGAAGGAGCTGTGAGTTGTACATCTTGTTCTGCAGGCAACAAAAGGAGACTGACTTGAGCATACATGAGACCTCAAAGCCCACCCCCACATTGGCATACTTCCTCCCACAAGGTCACGCATCCTAATAGTGCCACTCACTATGTACTAATCATAGGGAGTGAATCTATGGGAGACATTCCTTTTCAAACCACCACAATAATATTATATGTTGTGGAGGGGAAAGAAGAGGGGAATGGCCAGCAAGCCTGGCATCAAGCAAATGGGAAAAGCAAAGGAAATAGAGGTTCACACTATGGCTAGGAGATCCCTTCACAGCAAGGGGATGGAGCAAGTTGGTACTATCAGGAAGGAGTGGGTAAGGGGGATACCACTAAAGATAAAACTAAGTGGTGGCATTTGGTGGCGTTGGTAAGACTACCCCTACACTGATAATAGGGGAATGAGAAGGTTGGGGTTGTTGTGCAAAAGTCCAACAGGACTAAGTACATGGCCCCAGTGTCCAGAAGGAAGAAGACTAATTGCCCAGGTACCATGATGACTACCTGGTGGCTCCCTGTTGGAGACGGCAGTGGCTGGGCCAAGAGAGTTTGGGCCCCCTCGGTCATTCATGGTCAGGCCTAAGAGATTGGCTAGAGGTTAATCTTGGCAGGATATCCCTATTTGGCTAGGGACACAAAAGCAGTCAACAGCCCAAGGTACCTTTTGATGCATATTGGACATGGTCAAGGTGGCTTACAAGGGAGACCATTAGCAAGGATTGAGAGTGGTTTGGGCTTCACTGCTAGGAGGAGTTAGGTGGGGGAATAGGAAGAAAAGAGAGAAGGCTTGAAGCAGAGATAAGAGAAAACTGGAATTTAGGGAATCTCTTGATTTCTCAGATCACTCACAATAGTTATAAAGGTCCTAAATAATGTTAGGCTGCCACTGGGATTGGTTATCTAAGGAATATTGAGGCCAAACTTGACTGCAAAAGCAAATCATTTTGGGGCCCTTCAGTTCTAGAGCCAGGAAGAAAGGCTGGAGGTTTTCTATGGGGCATCAAAACGGGGGATGTGAGAAGGCATAGATGACACCATTCCCATGGATGAGAAGAGGGGTTTCAGAAGGAAGGGCGATAGGGTCAATGTGAAGAAGGACAGCCAAAGCTGTAAAGTAGCTGAGAGTAGCTCTAGCTAGGGCCCAGGGACAGGGTCAGTGTCTTAGTTATGGTTTCTATTGCTACAACAAAATACCATGACAACAAAGCAGGCTGGGGAGGAAAGGGTTTGTTTGGCTTATAATTCCATATTGCTATTTATAATTGAAGGAAGTCAGGACAGGAATGCAAGCAGGACAGCAACTTAGAGGCAAGAACTAGTACAGAAACCATGTAGGGTTGCTGCTTACTGGTTTGCTTCCCATGGCTTGCTCACCCTGCTTTCTTTGGAACAGAGGATCACCAGCCTAGGAATAGCACTACCCATAATGGGCTGGGCCCGCCCCTATTAATCCCTAATTAAGAAAATGTGTTACAGCTGGATATTATGGAGTCATTTTCTCAAATGAGATACCCTCCTTTCAGATAATTAACTTGTATCAAGTTCACATAAGAGTAGCTAGCACAATCATTGAGGAGGGTCAGCTGTAGCCTTAAAGACCAGGCTGGGGGTACCTTTACCTCCAAGAATACCAGAGGAGTTTTCAGGGGTTGTTTCTTTGGACTCAACGAAGCATTTACACTGAGTGAAGGGGAAATTTACTGAATTACCACTCATGGATGGGATGCCCAAAGATTGGTGAGCCAGAGGTGTTTCTGTTATGGGTGGACTAGAGATAAGGGATAGGGTCCCAGTGCAGCTCAGATCCCACAGGGAGCACAGGCACCAGGAGAGCCTATCAGAGTCATGGTACCAATGTAAGGGGATTTCTGGTGTAAGGGTATCTTGGCAACCAGGATCCAAGGACTACCACAAAGTCACACCATGTAACAAACCTCACACAGGAGATTTATTAGGGAGAAATCCAGAATGGCAGTTTCCTCTGTCGGGGGGGGGGGGGGGTTGGGCAGAAGGACAGGTTTTTACAGGGTCTTTGTAGCAGGCACACACACACACACACACACACACACACACACACACACACACACACACACACACACAAGGTTTTTAATTAAAAACTAAGAAAACACTAAAATATGTTACTTTGCAAATTATAAAACTAACATTTGAAATAATGTTTATTTTCTTTAGCTCTTTGCATGTTACACTATACCACTCTTTTTTTAAACAGTAGCATTCTTAATTTAGTCAATAGCTAATTTAACTGAGAGGAAAAACAAGAACAGACCAGGCAGCAGTGGCACATACCTTTGTGAGTTTGAGACAGCCTGTTCTACACCAGGAAACCTTATCTAGAAAAAAACAAAACCAAACCCAAAGCAAAACAAACAAGAACAAAGCAAAACAAACAATAACAACAAAAATAAATAAATAAATAACCACAAAGACCTATTCAAGGATGGAAACATCTTTTTGATTTAAATTTAAATATTTAAAAAATAACAATTTAAAAATAACAAATTTTCTTTCATCATAATACATACTAAATCCTATTCTGAAATAATTTTAGTCCATTTTCTATTATATAAAAACACTTGAAGCTAGATACACTAAAAGAAGAACTTTATTTAGTTCGTAGTCTCAGAGGCTCAGGAGCATGGCATCAGCATCTTCTTGACTCTGCTGAGGGTCTTCTTGTTATATTATATCACACCACGAAGCGTCATGCTGGGAACAGAGGTCAACAGAAGAGATCAAATCATATGGCAAAAAGAAGCCAATGGGATTCAGGGTCTGGAAGCACTCTCATTATTAACAACTCACACTCCCTGGAGTGAACTGAGGTCATCCTTAAACTACAGTATCTACCGTCAGAGCAGTGTCCTCAATGACTTAACACCATCAAACTGGGGCCCAATAATCCAGCACACAAAGCTTCAAGGAACTTATAATATACAAACCATGGGAGATATATTTACCATAATTCAATAAGGATATGAAGAAAAACAGTACCATAAATTACATATTACATTAAACACACACACACACGTTTTTAACTTTACTTATTGAATTCATAGGTCTTTAAATGTGATAAGTTTGATTACTGTTCTTTGCAGTGCATGCTGTACTAGAAAGAGCACATTTCCTTTTTTAAAAGAAATTTTTAGTTATTCTGTGGTGGGTCCTGGGTACCAATAATAATTATGTGATTTATCCTAAGTTCATCCAGAAATAATATCCGGCAAGTAGTATCAAGGGTTTAAATATTTATCACTTTTTCTCCAGGGAGTTTTTCTTTGTGTATGTGTGTGGTGGTAAGGGAGTGATTATGTATGCATGTGGAAGATGAGGGTTAAGATCAGGTACCATCCTCTACAGCCATTTATAATAGTTTTGGGACAGGATGTAGAAGTTGCTTCCTGAGGAAATATGAATAAGCTTCCTCCAGCATTTCCACCTCCAATACTGAACAATTGGTCCACAGGCTAAAAGCAGCAGAGACAAATAATCATTGACTGTGATCACTGAATCTGTGAGCCAAAATAAATCTTCTTGATGTTATTGTTGGTTGAATAAAAACCTTGACCTAACAATCAGAATGCCTACCTTAAAATTCTTTCATTTATTGATAATAATATATATCATTTATTGCCTATATATACTTCCCCCTCTCAGGATTTCACTCTTACCAAATAAGAGAATGAGTTACTCAATGTTACTATTAGAACATACTTTTCATTTTTCATTTTGCCTCAGATTTACAGAATTGGGTTGATAATAAACTTTGGTTCAAGCAATACTCATGAATTTGATTACTAGATGGAACTTTTATGATTTACAATCAGATGGCTTTCTTGAACTATTTCAAGAATATATTCATCAGTGTCAGAAGGTAATCTATAACCTGGAAATCTTTTATTCCTAAGTCATTGTGACATCAGTATTAATTCAGTTTGAAAGTGTGAATGAACAGATTGTTGTCTATTTAGAACTAAGAAAATTACATACATTATTTTATCTTCAAGGCTCTGAAATGTATTTTCCATGGATTAACTATTTATAAAAAAATCACAGAAGGTAACCACACTTGCCTGGTTGAAAATGCTAATAAAATTTGGGAGGCAGAGTCAGGAGGATCACAAATTCAAGGTCAGCCTGGTCTACATATGTCACAAAGAAAAGAGAGAGAGAGAGAGAGAGAGAGAGGAGAGGAGAGAGAGAGAGAGAGAGAGAGAAACTTTGTATGTATACAAGTATTATACATACTGAGAAGGTTGTATTTATGTATTAAGGAATATATATATATATATTATATATATATATATATATATATTAAAAGTAATAAAAAGGCAGGCCATGCATTTGAAATATAGCAAGGGGTTCTTGTGTTTTTGTTTGTTTGTTTGTTTTTTTGAGACAGGGTTACTCTGTGTAGCTTTGGAACCTATCCTGGAACTCGATCTGGAGACCAGGCTGGCCTCGAACTCACAGAGATCTGCCTGCCTCTGCCTCCCAAGTGCTGGTGAAATATAACAAGGGGTTCTATGGGAGAGTTTAGATAAAAGAAAGGGAAGGGGGAAATTATGTAATTATATTCTCAAAACTAAAAAATAAAAATAAAAACCTTTCCTTGGAATATAGTTTGACTACATTTCCAGGGTCTCCTGCAGTTTATTGCAGGCAATGAGTTTTAATGGTAAAACATTAGTCATATGTAGCAATTTTGAAACTCATCTGTAAAATACTTCCACTCACTATCCTTCCAAGTAATTTTTCTTCTACCAGCATGATACAGTATGATGAACATTAATGCTGTCTTCCATGAAGTTACATCTTATGGACTGTAGAACCATACGTCTTTGCAAAGCAAAAATCTTGCTTAATTAGAAACACTAATTTTGGAACTTACATAAGTAAGTCATAAATATTTTGTTTTTTAAATATATTTAACATTTTCTCATTAGAGCAAGCAGTGCTTACCTAATGTGTACTTTACTTGATCTTAAATGTGACAACTCCTTAAATATTCATTCATGTGTTTCTTAATTTTTAAATAGATACACACATGTATATATACATAATACACACATATATATTACATATATATAAAAATATGTCATTTGTAGCTTTGTCAGTTGCATTTTTATGATATACTGATGACTCTCAAATTTGAATGTCCAACCTAAAATCAGAACTATATAATTAAATGTTTAACTGATATCTCTATTTGAACTAAAATATACTGTATATAAACTGATCCCAAGACTATTCACAAATACACCTGACACTGCTTTCCCCAACTCACTTATTGCTGCACCTTCTACTCACAAGCCCAATGCTTCTGAGTTGTCTAAATTCTTTCCCTGTTTTTAGTATTCACTTTAATACTTAGACATGCATATATTGTATTTGAATAAAATGCACCATCCTTCCTCCCTCTCCAATGCAACACTTTCTATTTTTCAATGTCCTCACATTAAATTTACTGTTAAATCTTGATGGCTTTTCTTTCAAATAATATACAAAATTTCAACTACTTCCTACTTTGATCATTGCTGTCTTATTGTCCTAACCATTACCCATTACCTGGATTACTTCAGTCACATTAGAACTGCACATACAGCTTCCTCTTTTGCAACCATTCAGTATATCCATCTTAAAGCAATGCTATTCTTTTCAAATGTTAATTAGGTAACAATATTTTGCATAGAAACATCCAGAATACACAATTTCATGTATATTTAAGGAAGCAGTCCCCATTAATAGTCCATGAGATTACATTATCTGAATGTGGATCACTCCCTTCCTCGATTTCCTTTTTAAATTTTTTACAACTGTATTGACTTCAGTTTAAAAATACACTTTGTGTCACACTTTTATAGTTTTTCAAACAGAACCAAGAAGAAGGTATCTCCTCTTTCCACAAGTCCCCGAACAAATTTTAGGACAAGAAGGCATCTTAGTGTCAGTTTTCTGTTTCTATGCCGTAACTAATTCCTCCAGCAACTCCCAAAGATAGTTGTAATCAGTAATTCCTATACCACTAGAGGTGCTATTCATTACACAAATACAGTAATAGACAATACATGTGATGACTGAGGTCTGTCTGCAGGTTCCTTGGCATGGCAGAATTTATCATCACTAACTTCTATTCAATACCCTCCCATCTGATCTGTAATAGAGGCCAATGAATAAGAACCATCTTCATAGCATTTATAGGCCATTTTCCATTCCAATCTGGGATATGCCTGATCAGTTTTTACAGCAAACACTTAAGAAGCAAAAGCTTCTCCGTTTGGCTTGGTGGTTTTGCTTGTTCATTTGCTTGTTCTTGGATTCATTACTTCAACCCCTTTGAACTTCAACCTGGAAGTCAGGTGTTTTAATCCACTTCACATTTTCTTTTTTCAAAATTGAGTAAACCCTCCTACTCCTGATCCACTTTCCCCTAAAGAATTAGACCATCATCATATATTATCACTTTCTTGTATACTCCATTTTGAGGAGTGAGTATATAGTTTGAGTGTATCTGTTTTTATAAAAACAGTAGCCATATGATATTTAAGGTGATTGCATTTTGAGTTCTACTTTTAGAAGTCATCATTTTCAATATATTTATTTTCCAGATCAAGTAACTAAGGCTCACAGCAGCTGAGAAGCTATAGTTATTTAGTCTCTGAGAGCCGCTTTCACAAATATCACTATGTTTGAATAACCCCAGCGTGCAATACCCATTATCCTGTTATATATATAAAGACACTGGAAATTGTGGCTCCATAAGGCAAGTGACTTCTGAGTATCACACTGAGAAGCAGGACTGGATGTGACACTTTTTCTGTCATACTTTGCCACTTCCTACGTATGCCTCAGAAAAAGACAAGTGTTAAGCTCTTCAGTTTATGTGATGTAAAGGAGGAGGAAAACGGGAAGTGCAGGGAACAAGCTGAATTGATTTCTCCTGAACAACAGCTTACTTCTCCATCTTTGTCACAGCTCTTCTGCCAGCTGGTGCAGTGCTGATAAGTTGCCTAGGGCAGAGACACAAAGATTGGATTAAATACAAAGCAGCATGGGTAATTCTACTGATCCTTAAAGGAGACCTTGTCCCTATGCAGCCTCAAACATGGCTAGAAAAAAATAGTAGTTTAGACCATGCTTTGTAACTTTTTTCTCATAAGTAAGAAACCAAGTGGTTTTCTGCGCTCTATAGGAATGCTTACTCTCTGAATTCTAAAGTCAGCCAAAGTATATCATATGCCCTCACAAGGTCCTACTTTTGTTTAGATGCCTTATAGTGAAAAATATAGCATGCTTGAATTATATACCAAAATATTCCACTAATGATAAACTTTGGACCTAGAAGTCTAGCAACTGATGAGCAAATAATGAAAATGTGCTACATATATAAAATAGAATATTATTCTCCTGTAAAGAAAAGTGGAATTATTAAATTTTCAGATAAGTGAATGGATCTGGAAAGCACCATCCCACGTGAGGTAATTGAGACCCAGAAAGACAAACCCTGTATTTCCTTTCTCATATGTGGATAAGATTTGAAACTTTGCATGTTTGTATCGATATTGGAGCACCCATAGAAGTCAGAAAAGTAGTAAGGGACTATTGGTTGGGAGAGTTTCAAGGGAAGATGGATAGAACACAGGCAATACGAAGGGGGTGAGAATAATGGAACAAGAAGGTTTAAATAGAGTGGGAGTGGGAGAGGAGGATAGAGAGTATGGGGAAGGATGAACTGCACTAAAGACCTTTAAGATGCTATTTGGAAGCTTTCTACTATAGATACTTCCTAAAATACATAATGCGGAGCCATCTCTCCAGCTCTGTGATTCCATTCTTCACAATATTGCTAGCAATCATCTACAAATGTAAACATGGAAAAGTGTTTATTGCTGCAAGCTTATGTTAGTTCAGTCAGTGCATTCATAATATGTTTTGGATCAAGTAAAAATAACTTGATATGACGTAAACCACATTGCATGATCTAAAACATGACGAATTCTGTAGCCTCATCCAATATAATCTCCCAAAAATCTCAATATGCCAGTCATGTGAAATTACTTTCGGTTGGCATTTGTTGTTCTCTTTACTTGGAGGACTTTTCTTAGTAAATCCTTTAGTGCTCCCTATGCACACAGTCACTCTACTGTCCCTTTTCCTGACAGTTCATATTCATCTTTCAAGTCTCAGATTACATGTTACTTTGGAAGTGCTGTGTTTGGTAGCCCTACACTATCCATTTACCACACTGCAGATCTTGATCATTGGATGTAAATCATTTCAACTTCTTGACTTAAACTCATAGTCTAGTTTTAGTTCACTGTGAGCTCACTAAAGGTCGGAATTGTGTCTTGGTCACTTTTCTCAGCAGCTTAATACAGTGGCTAATACTGCTAGCTCTGAAATGTCTGAAATACTCTCTATTGCCTTATATAAGTACCACTATTGCACCTTTAGACGTACTCCGCAGTGCTGATCATTGTTGTAGTTGATAGCTGTCACTACTCGGAAGACTTTTGAATGTGTTCCTCTCTTGGTACCTTGTATAGCACCTTCCAGCACTATGAAAAAAAGACAAATTGTGCATGTTCTCTGTGGTTCTTATCTCCAAATTATTCAGATGTGACTGCACAACATGGAGTAGCCTCATAAAACAGGAAAATTAAAAGGGTACATGAGGAAGGCAGTAAGATTATTAGAGAAAACAATAGTAGGAATGAGGTAATATGAAAGGAAAACCAGGAAAAATCGAAAGGGGCTTTAACTAAGGAAGAGTTAAGCAAGTCAATACAGAATGAGAGGCGGGGGGGGGGGGAGTAGATAAATAACACTAAAGGTGTTTGAAAAAAGCCAAAAGGAATTGTATTTTTATTGACCTAAAATTTCATGTAATAGATATAAGTGTAGCATATAAATGTGTGATTCAGATGAAGTTATGCCAGTTGGTGTGATAACGCTTCCCAAAGAGCCATGCATTATCTAACAAAAACCCCAGTACTAGGCATGACCAGCCTCCTTTAGAGGTGTTAGTCAGGGAGTCAAAAGACACCCAAAACATTATAAGGTATTGCTATTGACATTGCCTCCCAGAAGTTGAAGATAAGTCCCTACTGCTGATGACATTACACACTTTGGACTCAAGACTTGGAGGAATCAATATGGATCTGAACCAAATGTCTTGAAGACAATTTTCATGATTTTTATCTCAGCAAGTTTGTTATTGGTATATAGAAAAGATATTAATTTTCTGTTTTGACTTTGTATCTTTCAACTTTGCTAAAAATCCTTAACAGATACTTAAAAAAATAAAGTTCTAGTGTAGTCTGTAGCATCTTCTAAGTATAGAATCACGGCATCTGAAAATAGGGACGATTTGACTTTCCCCCTTCCAGCAAAGGTTTTATGTCTCTTTCTTTTTCAATTGATGAAAGGTCATCATTAGGTTTTTCATTTGAGAAATTTCTGATTTTTCAAATGTGAGAACTTATAGTATAACCTTTCCTCTTAGGATAACTTTGACCATGCTCCAAACATTCTGATAAGCACTGTCATTTCTATTCACTTTGAAGGTTTTGTTCATTTCCTCTTGGATTATTCAATTAACAACCTCATTCAAGTGCATTTTGTTCAGTCTCTATGTCTTTGTATAATTTGTGGGGTTTTTTCTTATGGTTGATTTATAATTTTATACCTGGATTTGCTCATCTGCTTGTGTCTTCCATATGTCATTTGGTCCTTTTCAAAAATAATTTCCCCGCTTTCCTCCCTCAACCTGAAGGACTTCTTTTGCTATATACTATTCTTGCTGCTCTGCAGTGGGTAGATGGCTTCAATTAGCCCTAATCATTTACCAGTATTGAGGGGCAGTAACGATAGATGTACACTTCACTTTTATACTTGTGAAGTTCAGAGACCACTGCCTTGGAATACTGGTTGAGGGGAAATGTAGTTTAAAGATATTTTAGGTGTAGTGGAATCAATATTTAAGTGGTGGAATAAGGAAGGCATGAAGAAAAGGTGAAGGACAGGGGAAGTGTAGATGAGAGCCAAAGTATATGGACTGGAGGCATGCAAGGTAGTAAAAATACTACTGCAGCTGTGAATACGTTACAAAGCAGTTTTTTACGTGCAGAAAAACAAGGATGGCCATAGAGACATTTTCTGGTAATATAGAAGCTAAAACTCAGTAGAAACTTAACAATTAACATTGAAAATTATAAACTTAATCAAAATGAAAATGTAAAAGCAAGTAAACAAAAAAGATTAAAGCTGAAAATAAGCAAAATCATGAAAGCAGAGCTGTGTGCATAGCATTCCCACTTCAGCATGATGCAGGGATTTGTGCCCTTGGATTGTCATTTATACCAGTCTCCATTGGTGGCTACGAGGGCTGCTTGTCTCAGTTTATCTAGAAAAGGAACGTCAGTGGACCAATCCAGATAAGATTTGCCTTCCCCAGAATTATCTGGCCAGAGTCCTCTGTCTCCCAGGCAGAGACAATCTTCCTCCTAAAGAAACAGAGTTTGACCCTCTCATAGGTATAGCTTTCTGTGATTCAGAAAGATTTTAGCAGGTCCATCCACCTGATGACTTTCGTATGCTGTTAGAATCCTCAGTAGGATTTCACTGCACAATTCTTATTACTCCAGGTAGAATAATCCAGCAATGGCAAGTGAGGTGGAGTCATTTTCTGTGGCTGGTTATCTCAGGTTAGGCTTTCATGGCCACAGTTCTATTATGCAATAGCATGCTTATCATGTTCTAGTGTGCTCTTTTTGTTTTTCAACAGCTCAGATATTCCTCTGACTCCTCTGATTCCAGTACTGTTTGCAGATTATGGGTGGGCAAGAGTTAACAAAGGTTAGTGGGATAGCCATAGTAACTGTGGTGGCATCAGTGACCTTCTAGTTTGGCACTGGCATCAGGCAGCCTGGCTCATTTGTGGAAGACAGTCGCTGGAGTGTGCACCCAATTCTAGTTGGTGGGCAGAAAAGTCCATTGACACAACACTGGAACCCTCCAAGTATCCTTTAACTTTATCTATCCACTGACTTAGATGCTACTTCAAATCAATGATCTTAGGCAAAATCCTATACTTCCTCAGAGTCCATACTATTATCTTCCTGTAAGTCCTTCACTTGACTCCTTCCCACACACCTTAAATCTATATTAAAATCTCTTAATGGAATCTACAATTGCTTCATAAAATCACATAAATATCTTATGAATAAATTAATACGGAGTAGAATTACTCCTAATGAGTAATCTCTGTGAGAGTATAAACGCAACATGTAGTCATCATTACTGAATTTAACATATAATAGTTTCAGACCCCATGTAATTCCTTAATCCTTATAAATCACAAGAACTCAGTAAATGAAGAGATCTGATTTAGTGAGTTTATTACAGAGATTTTAGTCAATACTAAATTACTTAATCATTTAAAATTGTAGAACCCAAGTAGCTCTATGTAATCCATTCTACAACTATATTTTCAGATCTCAATGGGTCACATGATACTTGATTTTCAGTTAAACGAAAAGACAAAAGGAAAAGAATCCATCACAAAATTCTTATTGTCTTTGTGATGTTTTTATTTTAATTATTTCTTTTATCCTTTTGAGATTATAGTATAATCCCATCATCCCACCTTTCCCTTTCCTCTCTCTAACCTTCAGTCATTAGTTCAAGTTAACAATGTAAAATGGCTTTGAGAGTTGGATTTTGACTTCTCAATTATGCAAGTGTCTTTCCTTTGCACAGGCATGCATGATCAATATGCACAATCATTGACACAAGATGACCAAGGGCTTGCATCCTAGTAGAGCACCTTCTTAATTTTATAATGCTGAGCAAGCTTCTGTGTTTTCATTTGTAAAATGTGGAGGAAAGCAACCACATACTATAGAATTATTGTAAGCATTCAATAAAATCCCACACATAGAGTACATGGCATATTGTCTGACACATGCCACTCAAATATGGGTACCTGCTTTAGTTATTGTGAGTTTTAACCCTTGACATCTTAAGTTGTTGACTTATCACCTTGGGAGTATAGAAGCCACTTGATAAATGTATCACTTAGCACATTGGTGACTTTTTTGCAGAAGAGTGATTTTTCATAAGCAGTTTTGAAGGGCTTTTAAATGATCCTATTTAGTGACTAGAGACTTGGCTGTTCAACTTTATAGCTCTGTGACCCAGACTCTTTGTCCTTTAGTTTCATCTTTGATAAAATGCCATCATCAGCTCATAGGATTGATGTGAGGTTAAATGAAACTGTTTGTTATAGGCCTTAATATGAAACACAGAACAATGTATAAACTTACCAAAAGTCAGCAGTGACAGGGACACAATGGACCTGGCCCCTGAAATCTACTTGAGACTCCCTATGTATAATGCATTGAAAATTCATACACAATTACTGAGAACATGTGGAGTGTGAACAAAACACTTCATTTATCAAGCAAGTACAATATCGTAAGCCCTTTTCTAGATGATTTAAAGATACTACTTTAATAATTATTGCATTACAGTGTAGGGAATATCATTGTCCTTCTGTAAAAACTATACAAATATGCTATTTCAAAAGAGCTACCCAACACTACGCAATGCAGAAATGAACTAAATAAATCTGGAATTGAACCTGTGGCCAAGTTCATATGATAACATAATCTGTGTTCTTTTCACTACAATTTGCTCCATAATTGTGAACTTGTTACTGCATTATCTAGCTGTCATTGGATATAGAGAAGTCTTCTAAGGATCAAGTAGAAGACAAGTGAATTCACTAAGGAAACAAAACAGATGAGAAACCCTTAACCCTCAAGTCAGTCCTGTTCCAAAGTCTCTAGTGGGGCACTGTCACTAGTTGTCTCACTTGGGTTTCCTTGTACATTTAACTGAGGTGTTTATTAATTTCAGGATCTATGGCTACATAGTCTAAATGTTAACATTTTGATTTCTTTAGCAGTATGTGATTATTTTAACTGTGTTTGATTATTAATTTGTTTTGTTTGACTTTTTGTTTTTTTTTTAATTCAAGTGTCTTCCTTTTTAACTTTTCACTACAGGGAAGTGTCTATCACCCCATCCCATACACACACAGAGACCTGTTTACTTCAATCTATTTTAATGCCTTCACTTCTGGTGATAACTACATATCTCTTATCAAGTATACAATAGAGGATTAAAATAGCAGTATAGAGGGCCAGAGCTTATGATTTAAACGCAATATATAAACAATCAGTTTTGGGTTACTTGTTTACATTTTTCAACATAATATTTTTATTTACTACTTGAAAAATTACATACATGTATATGGAGTATCTAGATAATATCTACCTTGCTTTCTTCAAACCAATTGCCACCAGGAATCCCCATGACATCTCCTTCTCAACTTCTTGTCCTTTTATTTTATTTTATTTTATTTTATTTTATTTTATTTTTCAGTCCACTGTATCCAACTGCTGCTATCCATATTCACATGGGTTATCCTCTTGGGCATAGGCACCTATAAATGGAAAATCTCCAAAAGAAAAGTGGTTCTTCCAACTCTCCCTTTTCCACTATTTTGTATGATTTTCCATTGCCTTCCTTACCAAGGAGGAAGATATTTCATTTACACTTCTTTTTTTGCTCATTACAGTTTAGGTCCATTTGTTCCTTCTTATATTCTAGCCTCATAGACTATTCTGTGACATCATGAGAATAGTGAGACATAAAATAGCAATGTTACTCATACTAAGTAAATCTGAAATGAACAAAGTATCCGAGCAAGGAAGTAACTGAGCAAAGTAACACTGATCAAACTAAAATGTTTAGAAATATTCCAGAATTCCAGAAATTAGAAAGAGGACTTTTGGATGTACTTATAAAGCACATTTCTACCCCACCTGAAAATTCAAAGTAAACAATAAGTTGTCAGAATCCCATTCCACAACAAAAGTTAACAATAATAAATGACTTAATTGCTCTTACCATATATCTCAATTTCCTGAGTCAAAATACCTCTGCACATGTTCCTGTAGACACAGTGCACTTGTATTGAAAGTACAATTCCAGGAAATAAGGAAGAAATATCTCCTTCTGCCCAGAATAAAGGAATTCATCAAAATTCTTCCTCCATTACCAGTGGGTTACAGTTGTGTAAGCTAATTAACAAGTAGGGAGACCAAGTGACAAGGTAGGGCAACAACATTCAAATCAACAGTGAATTAACAGATGAAATTGAACATTTGCAATCTGCTATATCCAGATGCATATCTGTCTGATATTAAAGGAAGACTGGGAAAGAGTAATGTATTCATGGGGTCTGCAAAGGTGACTCAGCAGTCAAGAAAGAGCACTGACTGCTTTGCTCTTCTAGGGGTCCTGAGTTCAATTCCCAGCAACCATATGGTGGCTTCCTATCATCTGTAAAGAAGGCCACTTTTGGTGTGCAGGCATTCAAGCACACAAAACCTAAAAGTAAATGAACAAATAAACCTAAAGAAAGGATAAGGGATACATCAAAACAGATGGAGAGAGAGAGAGAGAGATACTCAATACAGTTTAGCTTATATAATACTGTGTTTAAATTTATGAACTTTCACAATTTACAACCATTATATTGCCCACCATTTTGAAAAACATTGATTAAATTAAGTAAAGCAGGTTGCTTACTTCCATTTCTTCAGGAACATCTACTCTTAGTATATTCACAGAATTGTGTGTCTTAAGAAGTAAATATAAACTTGATGGTGGTGGCACACTCCTTTAATCACAGAATTCAGGAGACAGAGGCAGGCAGATCTTTGTAAATTCAAGTCAGCCTGGGCTACAGAGAGAGTTCCAGGACAGCCAAGATGACACAGAGAAACTCTGTCTCAAAAACCAAAAGAAAGGCAAGAATATAGTTTCTGAGTCATTTTAAGAAATGGTCATCTGATCTTAAATGATCTTTATATAGGATACTAACAGACCCTAAATTTGTTAATGTTAATCCCCTATTCTTAGACAATATTTGAGTTCATCCTTTAGCTAAAATATTTTTTCAATGAAAACAATGGGATAACAAATAATAAAATAGATGTTTCTTGTTAAATTTGTAGAAAGTATTCTTATCCAGGACATATCCTAGCCCTCTGCTTGGACAAGTTTGAAAGTCAATGTCTATGTTCCTCCACCACCCTTGCATTTCTATCATTTGAGTTTCTCTCTATTTTCCATTCCCCATGCTACAGCCAAAAACCACCTCTTTACCAACATCTCCTCCTTGCTCTGATTGTGAGGATTGAGAATAAAGGATGTCTCTGAGATAGCATGACCAACTCCCATTTACTTCTGCCTACAAGGAAGGTATCAGAGACAGTAGTGCCATTATTTAGATTAAAAAATTTCCCAGGCTAATAGGACCAACCCAGGCCCCCTGAATGTGGGTGTCAGATAGGAGGCCTGGGCAATCTATGGGGCCTCTGGTAGTAGATCAGTATGTATCCCTAGCATACGAATGGACTTTGAAAGCTTATTCCACATAGAGGGATACTCTATCAGCCTAGACACAAGGTGGAGGGCCTAGGTCAAGCTCCAAATGATGTGACAGACTTTGATGATCTGCCATGGAAGGCCTCACCCTCCCTGGGGAGCAGAAAGGGCATGGGATGGGGGTATGGGAGGGCGGGAGGGAGAGGGAACTGGGATTGATATGTAAAACAAGATTGTTTCTAATTTAAATTTAAAAAAATTACCAGGCTAATTGTTGTTGTCAAAACATCTAGAGGTAATTAGCTTTTCTGCATTCTGTATAAGCATCTCTACATCTCAACAAATGGAATTTCATGTATTTGTCAGTATGCCAAGATGATGGAACCTCATATATTACGAGTTTGAAAATAATTACAGATACAAAGACTTCTTTCCATCCACTTAAGAGAGTTAAATCTGTGCCCTTATGTGCCTTATCTGCTTTTCCTTTTTAATTTACATTTTAAGCAACCTGAGAATGCTTTGTTTTCCCTTCCTAATCTAGTCTTTAATGCTCTGTTGCACCGAATAACACTGTGCAAGTGACGGTACCTCTGTGTGCTTTGAAAACGTCTTATAAAAGTGAAATGGCATCCTTCTTTTAACCACACCAGGTCGATTCATGATTCATTATATTAGTACCACTTGTCAGTTGATATTGTGATCTGAGTCCAACTGATCAGCCAACACTTAATTGCTTCATTAGTCTTCAAAATCCATTTCTAAATGAACCACTAATGACCATCTTTATAGCTTTTCTAAAATGTCTGAAGATGTTTCAGAATAAAATTCTTAAATTAAAAACAAAACTAAGGTAACATTTTAAAAATAAATTCTGAAGTTTTATCTAAATTGCATGGAGAAGCAATTTTATTTGTTGTAGACCAAACTAATGGTCATAAAGAGAGGCTTGGAACAGATGTGGTAAATGACTATAGTACATTTGCCTGATACATGGTGAGAAGGTGTAGGGAGGTAAGAGGTATCTATGTAAAAGACTACCAAGTATGATGAAGCAGCAGAAACTAATACTCAGAGATTCATTGCATAGGTTTGCCCTTATCAGACAAAGAAAAAGAATTAGACAGAGGGGTAGACCCTAAGACTTGTGACTGATAAGAATTCTATATGTTAGTAATATCAAGTTTTTGGGGGGGGCTCTTGGGGATTTTATGTTTTTTTATGGTATAACTTGTTTTTTTAGTTTTACACATTTATTTTTTACCAACTTTTTTTTATTTGAATTAGAAACAGGATTGTTTTACATGACAATCCCAGTTCCCTTCTCCCACCCGTCCTCCCCTACTCCCTACCCTACCCGCCCCCCACACCACTAAAACCTTATAAGTCAAGTATCTTCTTTGCTCCCCGTGGATGCTGAGGCCTTCCATAGGGTGTCATCACAGTCTTACGTTTCCTTTGGGGTAGGGCTTAGGCCCACCTCCATGTGTCTTGGCTCAGGGAGTATTCCTCTATATGGACTGGGCTCCCAAAGTCCACACCTATGTTAGGGATAAATACTGGGCTTCTACAGGAGGTCCTATAGATTTCTAAGGTTTCCTCCCAGAAACCCATGTTCCTTGGGTCTGGATCAGTCCCATGCTGGTATTCCAGCTATCTGCATGTGGGTTCCAGTTCAGATCGGTGATTACTTATGGCTGTCTGCTTCTACTTCCACCAGCTGCTGGATGAGGGCATATAAGTCTGTCATCAATCTCATAATCAGGGGAGGTCATTTGAGGTAGCCTCTTCTCCATTGCTGAGATAGTTAGCTGGTGTCATCTTTGTAGATCTACAGACATTTCCCTAGTGCCTGATTTCTCTGTAAACCAAAAGTGTCTCCCTCTATTATGATATCTCCATTCTTGTTATCGTGTATTCTTCCCCTGACTCATATTTTCTGCTCCCTCATGTTCTCGGCATCCCTCTTCCTCTCTCCTTCTCATTCTCCTAGCTCCCTCCCCCCTCTTCTAGTGCTCCCAATTTGCTCAGCAGATCTTGAGCCTCTCCCCTTCTCCAGGGGACCATGTATGTTTCTCTTAGGGACCTCCATGTTTATTAGCTTCATTGGCAGTGTGGATTGTAGGCTGGTAATCCTTACTCTATGTCTAAAATCCCCATATGAGTGAGTACATACCATGTTTGTGTTTTTGCGATTGGGTCACCTTGCTCAGAATGGTTTCTTCTAGATCCATCCATTTTCCTGCAAATTTCAAGATTCCATTGTTTTTTTCTGCTAAGTAGTACTCCATTGTGTAAATGTACCACATTTTCTCTATCCATTCTTCAGTTGAGGGGCATCTAGGCTGCTTCCAATTTCTGGCTATTACAAATAGTGCTGCTAAGAACATCGTTGAACATATGTCTTTGTTGTATGAATGTGCTTATTTGGGTATATGCTTAAGAGTGGAATTGCTGGATCTTGTGTTAGACTGATTCCCATTTTCTTGAGGAGTCGCCATACTGATTTCCAAAGTGGCAGTACAAGTTGGCACTCCCACCAGCAGTGGAGGAGTGTTCCCCTTTCTACACATCCTCTCCAACATGAACCTCATTGGTGTTTTTGATTTTGGCCATTCTGACAGGAGTAAGATGGTATCTCAGAGTTGTTTTGATTTGCATTTCCCTGATGGCTAAGGATGTTGAACACTTTCTTATGTGTCTTTCAGCCATTTTAGATTCCTCTATTGAGAATTGTTGGTTTAGTTCTTTACCCCAATTTTTAATTGGGTTGTTTGGTGTTTAGGAGACTAGCTTCTTGAGTTCTTTGTATACTTTGGAAATCAGCCCTCTGTCAGATGTGGGGTTGGTGAATATCTTTTCCCAGTCTGTGGGCTGCCGTTTTGTCTTGTTGACTGTGTCCTTTGCCTTACAGAAACTTCTCAGTTTCAAAATGTCCCATTTATCAATTGTTGACCTCAGTGTCTGTGCTACTGGTGTAATGTTCAGGAATACTTAAAAATGTACTTAGACGCTAAAGGAAAAAAATAGGTATAGACAGTCATAGAAAATAAATAGTTTAAAATAATAGTAAAGTCTTTAAAAAAGAGTAAAGTCATATAAAGAGAATAAGCCATGCATGTAAGGATTGAAAATATGAAGAGCATCTGGATCCTGTATGTTACTTTCTTTATGTTGACATTTTTAAATACTGATGAGCAGAGGGCAAAGGCTGCTGAGAGATATTGGGTTGTAAGAAAAAAATTGCTAAATTAAAGCACCGTACATCCTTTAAGGATGCCGTAACTTCAAAATATAAGTTAGAAAATACATAGCATTGAGGGAGAGGTTGTGCCCTTGTTTCCATAGGAAAGAAAAATCTATTGATTTCTTTAAAATTGATGAATATCAGATTTGACCAGGGAAGTCCTCCTGAAAAATATATCTATAGATGTATATTTATTGAGAATTTTTGCATCAATGTTCATGAGGGATATTGGTCTGTAGTCCTCTTTCTTAGTTGTGTCTTTGTGCGGCTTGGGTATCAAGGTTATTGTAGCCTGGTTAAAAGAGTTTGGCAATGTCCCTTCTGCTTCTATTTTGTGGAACAATTTGAGGAGTATTGGTATTAGCACTTCTTTAAATTTCTGGTAGAATTCTGCAGTGAATCTATGTGGCCCTGGGCTTTTTTTGGTTGGGAGACTTTTGATGACTGCTTTGATTTCCTTAGAGGTTATAGGTCTGTTTAAGTTGCTTATCTGTTCTTGATTCAATTTTGGTAAGTGATAACTGTCCAGAAAATTGTCCATTTCCTTTAAATTTTCTAATTTTGTGGAGTACAGGTTTTCAAAGTAAGACCTGAAGATTCTCTGGATTTCTTCAGTGTCCATTGTTATGTCCCCCTTTTCATTTCTGATTTTGTTAATTTGCATGATCTCTCTCTGCCTTTTGGTTAATTTGGATAATGGTTTGTCTATCTTGTTGATTTTCTCAAAGAACCTACTCTTTGTTATATTGATTCTTTGAATTGTTTTCTTCGTTTAGACTTTATTGATTTCTTCCCTCAGTTTGATTATTTCCTAGCATCTGCTCCTCCGGGGTGAATTTGCTTGCATTTTTTCTAGAGCTTTCAGCTGTGATGTCAACTCTCTGGTGTGGCTATTCTCTAGTTTCTTCATATGAGTACTTAGAGCTATGAACTGCTTTCAATGTGTCCCATAAGTTTGGGTATATTGTGTCAACATTTTCATTGAATTATAGGAAGTCTTTAATTTCTTTCTTTATTTCTTCCTTGACCCAGGAATGTTGCAAATGCATGTTGTTCAATTTCCATGAGTTGGTATGTTTTTTGCACTTTGATTTGTTTTTGATTTCTATCTTTAAAGCATGGTGGTCTGATAAGACACAGGGGATTATTCCAATTTTTTGTACCTGTTGAGGTTTGCTATGTTGCTGAGAATGGGGTCGATTTTTGAGAAGGTTCCATGTGATGCTGAAAAGAAGGTATATTCTTTTGTGTTTGGATAGAAAGTTCTATAAATGTCTGTTAATCCCATTTGGGTAATATCTTCTGTTAGTTCCTTTGTCTCTTTGTTAAGTTTATGTCTGGTGGTCCTGTCCAGGGTTGAGAGTGGGGTGTTGAAGTCTCCCACTATAACTGTGTGAGGCCTTGTTTGTGATTTGAGTTTTAATAATGTTTCTTTTACGAATGTTGGTGCCTTTGTATTTGGGGCATAGATGTTTAGAATTGAGACTTCTTCCTGATGGATTTTCCCTGTGATGAACATGAAATGACCTTGTTCATCTCTTTTGATTGATTTTAGTTTCAAGTCTATCTTGTTAGATACTAGGATAGCTACCCCAGCTCGAATCTTGGGTCCATTTGATTGGAGTATCTTATCCCAACACCTTACTCTGAGGTAATGTCTGTCTTTGAATTCAAGGTGTGTTTCTGGTATGGAGCAGAAGGATGGATTCTTTCTTTGTATCCAATCTGTTAGCCTGTGTCTTTTTATAAGCGAGTTAAGACCATTAATATTGAGGGAAATTAATTTCCATTCAGTGTTTATTCTTGTTTGTTTTTGGTTTGTTGTTGGTACTGGTATTGTATGTGGATTTACCCTGCCTTTTATTTTGTGTTTTTGTAGAGTGGGATTATCTATTGCCTATGTTTATGCCAGTGTAGTTAATTTCCTTAGGTTGGAGTTTTCCTTCCAGTACTTTCTGTAGGGCTGGATTAGTGGTTACATATTGTTTAAATCTGGTTTTGTCTTGGAATATCTTGTTTTCTCCATTTACAGTGATTGAAAGCTTTGCTGGGTATAGTAGTCTGGGCTGGTATCCATGTTCTCTCAGACTTGGTAGAATATCTATCCAGGTCCTTCTAGCTTTCAGAGTTTCCATGGAGAAGTCTGGTGTAATGATAGGTTTGCCTTTATATGTTACTTGGCCTTTTTCCCTTGCTGCTCTTAATATTTTTTTTTAATTCTGTATGTTTGGTGTTTTAATTATTATGTGACATGGGGACTTTCTTTTGTGGTCCACTCTATTTGGCATTCTGTAGGCTTCTTGTACTTTCATTGGCATGTCTTTCTATAGGTTGGGAAAGTTTTCTTCTATGATTTTGCTGAATATGTTTTCTGTGCCTTTGAGTTGTGTTTCTTCTCCTTCTTCTATACCTATTATCCTTAGGTTTGGTCTTTTCATGGTGTCCCAAATTTCCTGAATATTTTGTGTTATGGATTTGTTAGACTTCAGATTTTCTTTGCTTGACGAGGTTATTTCCTCTAGTTTGTCTTCAGTGTCTGAGATTCTATCTTCCATCTCTTGTATTCTATTGGTTATGCTTGCATCTGTGGTTTCTGATTGTTTACTAAGCTTTTCCACTTCCAGCATTTCCTCAGTTTGTGTTTTCTTTATTGTTTCTAATTCAGTTTTCAGGTCCTGAACTGTTTCCTTCAGCTGTTTAGTTGTATTTTCTTGGCTCTTTTGGCTTTCCTTGATTTCTTGCATCTTTTTGTTTGTCTTTTCTTCCATTTCTCTGAAGGATTTTTATTTCCTCTTTTAGGTTCTCTATCGTCTCCACGAAATTGTTTTTAAGGTTGCTCTCTTCTGTTTCTTCTGTGTTGGGATGTTCATGTCTTGCTGATGTAGAGTCCCTAGACTCTGGTGGTGTCATATTGGTTTTCCTGTTGTTGGATGTGTTCTTATATTGTCGTCTTCCCATCTCTTGTTCCAGTGGGTACAGTTGGTGTCACTTCCTTTCCTGGTGTGTATGGGTGAGGTGTTCTCTTCAGGTGTGTGCAATTGACTTTGATACTCTGATGGATTTCAAGTTGGGTGCAGGCAGGTCTCAGGCACTTGCTCTCCAGGTTGGTGAGAGCAGCACTGGCGCAGAGATGTCAGCAGACTCTGGGTTGCTTGGTCCTCAGGGGTCGAGTTGTCCTGTGGAAGATCCCTGGGCAGGGTTTGCCAGGGCGGGCAGGCAGAAGTTGGGCCCAAGTTAGGAGCCGAATAGCTCACCTCTGGACTCTCTGCACTCTGTGGGGGCCGGAATGGCCCAGCAAACTCAGTAGTGTCCTCAGGGACCGATTCAGTCAGCCTGCAGATCATGGGGCCCTGAGGCTTTTATTTTGTATGTAGAACCGCTGTGGTGGGGGGTCTTGCCTGTGGCCACCCTAGAGATTACACTGGGTTCCAGATACTAGCTTGGAAGTGAGTGACAGAAACAATGACTCAGCCAATCACATAATTGCAAAGCTGGGATTTCCAGCAGGGCTCCAGGTGGCCTAAGGAAGTGGTGGCATGGGAGGGACAAGCTGGACAGACCTGATGACTTGATGACATCCGGGACAGGGTCTAAGCAGCAGGTGTTTCCAGGATCTCTACCCACTTTATTTGGCCAGGGAGTTCCTGAATCATCTGCCAGAAAACTTGGCCTTGCAGCCCAGCTCTTCCTCGATTCTAAGGATCTGATTGTACTTGGCCAGACGCTCAGATCGGCATGGGACACCATTCTTGATCTGCCCAGGGCAGAGCCCCACCACCAGGTCGGCGATGAAAGTGTCTTCTATCTCCCCATGGCGATGGGACACCATGACTTCCCAGCCATTGGACTGAGCCAGCTTACACACCTGCAGAGACTCGGTCACAGAGCCAATCTGGTTGACTTTGAGCAGGAGGCAGTTGCAGGACTTCTCACTGACAGCCGTGGCAATCCTCTTAGGGCTGCTTACTGTGAGATCATTCCCCAACCACCTGGATGCCAGCACTAGCTGTGAACTTCTGCCAGGTCTCCCAGTCGTCCTGGTCAAAGGGTTCCTCAATGGACTCCACTGGATACTTCCGGATGAAGGACTTATACAGGTCAGCCAGCTGGTACGGTGTGATGTACCTGCTGGGGTCATCAGGATAGTTGAAGTCCAATTCATACTTGCCAGACCTGAAGAACTTAGAGGCAGCCACGTCCATGCTGATGACAACCTGGTCCGTGTAGCCGGCCTTCCCAACTGCATTCTTCAGCAGCTCCAGAGCTTCTTTGTTCTCCAGGATGTTGGGCACAAACCCGCCCTCATTACCCACATTGATGGCATCCTTCCTGTATTTCTCCTTGATGACATTCTTCAGGTTGTGGTAAGCCTCTTCCCCAATGCACATGGCTTCCTGGAAGCTGGACGCCCCCACGGGAAGGATCATGAACTCCTGCAAGTGCAGCTTGTTGCCAGTATGGGAACCGCCATTGATCACATTGAAAGCTGGGATGGGCAGAATGACTTGGGGTTGCCAGCCAAGTCAGCCATGTGACGGTACAGGGTACCCCCTTTTCTGCGGCACCAGCTTTGCAGACAGCCAGAGACACTCCCAGGATGGCATTTGCACCAAATTTAGATTTATTCTCAGTGCCGTCCATCTTGATCATCAGCTTGTCGTTCTTCTCTTGCTCCTAAAGCGTTCAGTTTCTTGCTAACCAGAGCAGGTGCGATAGTTTTATTGATGTGCTCAGCAGTCTTTGAGACACCCTTCCCCATGTAGCATGTCTTATCTTTGTCGAGGAGTTCTAGGGCCTCGTGGATGCCAGTGGAGGCACCGCTGGGCACAGAAGCTTGCAAGAGACCTTTTGAGGTGTAGAGATCAACTTCAACAGTGGCGTTCCCACGGGAATCAAAGATCTCTCGGGAATGGACCTTGAGAATAGACATTTTCTGGCAGTCGGGTGGCCCAGCAGGCGAAGAACAGAGGTGTCTACAAAACCCCTGGAAAGAATTTAGGAGAGACCTAGTAATGTCAAGTATTTTTTTCATTAATTTTCTTTCACTGATGGAACATACCATAGTTAAATTTTTCTAGATTAAAATTTCCATGACCACTTCAAAACTGCAAGTAATCTATAATGACCACTATCACACAGCTAATTTAATACATAGAATTCAGCAGTTAGGGTTTTTTAAGTACATAGAAGTAAAACTCACATTATTAGACATATGGAAATTGAGAACTTGAGGAGGATAGAACAGGGTGACAGAGGAGATGAATATGAACACAATACATTAGATGTGTGCATGGATGTGTCATCATGAAATGCCTTACAGTGTTCAACTAACAGCTGCAGCAAGGCCTATCTATGTTGGCTGCCTACAGTAAGCTTCCAATTTAGATAATTCCTAACTCCATGTATTGGGCAGCCTCTATTGGGGTTTCTGCTGCACTTTTTTCTTATTGATTCTGTATATACTTGAAGAGTTTACGCATGAGAAGAGACAATGAATAGAAGCTGGCAGGGCTCCATCTCCCAAAATGCCACTCAATGTGGAAGGCAAATATTGAATGCCAATTAAGTATCAAATTACCCTAAAGTACCCAAATTATTAGTCTGAATGCTTAACTGTAAATGACTACACCATAATTTCTTATTTCGTCCAACTCTGGTAACAGTGTTTGGCTATGCATGAAAAGGGATAATTTCAAATATCTTGTGATGCTCCTTGAGCCAGACACATTAGTAAGACAAGTAACTGTTGTAAGTTAAACCACCAAAGGGTAGTGGGAAGTATATATTCATGTTTACAATTCCCTGTAATCCTGACCACAAGTGATCACCCCTTTTGGTAATAAATTCACATGCCAGGGTACTGTTGTGGAAGAGGATAGTGATAGCACTATATTGCTCTTTGGAAGTCCATGTCTTAAAGAAGAAACTACTTAAAAGACCCAATTTATCTCTTTTGATCTACCTCTATAATTGATTTTTTGTCTACATTTTTATGGCCTGGCTATAAAACACAAATATGAGGCTAGCCTACTCACAGAAAAATATTATATAGCATACACAAAATAAGAAATCACTGTCTTCTCTAGAGACATTCTGAAGCACTAATCTTATAGCTATCTGATCCAAGTAGCTCAGCCGTACAATTTGTACATTTTAAATTTAAGTGGATTCGCTGAATCACTTAAATTTACTTTATCTGATTACTATTAATACTGCAATAAAAGGATTAAGAATATGAAAAATTTAAATTCTTTTAAGTCTGTCAGGACAGCAATGCGTTCACTTGCAAGGCTTTGCCTATCAACACCTTCAATTGGCCTGACTCTCCTATTTGTAGGAATCTTTTCCTTCATGATAAAATGAGATGATTTGCCATTGAAAGGGGCTTTGTAGCCGTCACAAATCACCCATTTGCAAGCAACCATCCACCCTTCCATTTCCATAGTTGCTTATTTCATACATTTACACATTAATAATATGGGCATCAGCAGGCATATTTACTGAACTCAAGAGAAGCCTCATTTTCCAGGAATATGGAATGTTTTGTGTCTTTCATTGAAATACTATGTAGGTTTTCTGGGTGCATCATTTTCATTTATATGTCTGTTTCCTTCCCATGCTGCCATCCTTAATACTGAATTTAGTTATATCACTTTCTATGTCATCTTCCATTATACTCAGTGAATATTTTCTCTTCCTCTAACACTTTCTAAACCTTCACGTTTAAAGACAATAAATTTGCAATGCTCATACTCTATAAATAGAGATGGTAAATCTTAATTATACTTTCAGATTGCAGTATCTTTTTCCAGCTGTGCATATGAATGTTTCTGATCTGGATGTATGTTCCAGTATGTTTATTTTTAATCCAAAATTACAACCTTCACAAGCCAGGAACAAATGTAAAATGCTCAACTTTTATTTACAGACATGTGACAATTGCTTGTTAAATAATTGCATTCTCAGAAAGGCAAGATGACTCAAGAGTATAAAGGTGCTTGCTGTTAATCCTGACAACATGAGTTCATCCCCTAAGACCCACGTGGTGGAGGGATTTGCAACTGTTCTTTGACTTCCACATGAACCTACATGCACACACGATCATACTCACAAATGCATGTGTGCATGGGCACACACACACACACACACACACACACACACACACACACACACACACACACACACACTTAAACACAAACTAAAACAGGACTGTGAACCTTTGTACCATAATGAAATTGCATATAATTTAAGTTATTAGCATTTTCAAGCTTATTTAAACACAATAAAATAGACACTTATATTGAAATATCGTAGAGTAGTCTGTAAGAATATTTTATTTTTATATTTTATGTATCAAATAAAACTAATTTAATTTAGTATTTTAGATACCATATTGGTTTTACTCTATAAATAAAATAAATGGACTTAAAACAATGTTGAGGACATTATTTGGTTATTGTTTATTTAATCAACCAAATTAGGAATGACCATGGCTCAGATTAGAAGATCAAGATAAACAGTCACATTGAATGTACATTACTAATTTGGGTAAACAGGACCTGTTGATAAATGACATAGTGAGGGAGTTTTCATTACTAGTTTCATATAGTTTTTAATTGAAAGTTATATTAGTCTCTGTTTATTGTGGTGTGTGTGTGTGTGTGTGTGTGTGTGTGTGTGTGTGTGTGTGTATGTATGTATGTATGTATGTAATATGTACCATAATACGCATGTGAAGGTCAGATAAGAAGTCTGTAGAAATGTTTCTCCTCAACCTTTCCATCTGTCTGGAGGATGGGCCTCAG
The DNA here is from genome assembly GCF_003668045.3 of Cricetulus griseus. Lineage (NCBI taxonomy): Eukaryota > Metazoa > Chordata > Mammalia > Rodentia > Cricetidae > Cricetulus > Cricetulus griseus. The sequence goes on along the minus strand of NC_048604.1, from coordinate 27,001,164 downwards.
GCTGTTAGACTTGCACAACAAGCATTTAGATGCACTTACCCAGCTCACAGGCCAAATATGCAGATTTTTAATGACTTAATGCTGTTTTCTTAGGTGGGGAAGACTAGGCAGGAGACCTTGCTTTGAAGAACAGGGAAATCTTCAATTATGTGGCATTTCTTTGGGTTCAATTAAAGCTAGGTGCCAATTACAAACTATAGTTGGACTTAGCATGAAATCATGTTCAGGTTTCCTTCCTGCCACCTCCCAGAAAAAAAAGAAAAAAAAACATTTAGACTGCTATGTGGGTATTAATTTTCAAAATATTCATTTCCCTATTTTTATTTAATTTAGAAACAAGCTTGTTTTACATTTCAATCCCAGTTCCCTCTCCCTTCCTTCTTCCCCTGCCCCCAACTAACACCCTATCCCAGTCTCTTTCTGCTCCCCAGGGAGGGTGAAACCTTCCATGGGGGATCTTTAAAATCTGTCTCATCATTTGGAGCAGGACCCAGGCCCTACCCTGTGTGTCTAGGCTGAGAGAGTATCCCTCTACGTAGAATGGGCTATGTGTGGATGTGTATCAGTGTATGTGGAAGCTACAAGTAAATATCAGGAGATATTCATTAATAGATCTCCACATTATTTATTTGTGTTAGGTCTCTCAGTATACCTGTAACACACATATTCAGCTAGACTTGTGGGCTAATAATCTCTGGGAATCTTGTGTCCACCTTCTCCATGTACTGGAATGATAGGTGCATGTTCTTACACATAACTTTTGTGGGTATTAGACATCCAATCTCAAGTCCACAAGCTTGTATGTCCATAGACCACAGTACCAGATTTTTTTTTTATTTTGGGTCACCAACCAGCCCCCAAATCATGACACTAAGACTTCTCATTAGTTATCAAACCTTGCCCTAGCTTGTGCTCGTTTCTGGCTGGCTCCTTTAAGTTAAATTAACCTGTTCCTCTTTATCTACCTTTTGCCTTTGAGGTTTATATGTTTTCTTTCTGTATAACAGACTCACTATTTCTCATGTCTGTCTGTCTGGCAGATGCCTGGCTTCTTGCCCTGTCCATGGCCCTCATGCTCTCTTGCTTCTCTCATTCTTCCTTTCTAGCCTGAACTATTTATTCTATTTATTCTATGCCCACCAGCCCCACCCATTCTTTCTCTGCCTAGCGATTGACAGTTCAGCTTTTTATTAGACCAATCAGGTACCTTAAGAAAGCAAGGTGAAGCCAATACAGCACATCTTTACACAATTAAACAAACACACATCATTAAACAAATGCAGCATGAACAAATATAACACACCTTTACACAGTTAAAGGAATATTCCACAGCATACACAAATATAACACACCCTTGCCCAGGTAAATAATATTCTACAATGGTACACTTTGCCAATTATGTCATCTCTGCCCTGGTTTCATTTCGATTGCTGTAATAAAGACTGAAACCAAATACAACTTTGGAAGAAAATGATTGATTTGGCCATTGTAAGCCATTACACATCATGGGTCATAGTCCCTTGATAGAAGTCAAGGCAAAATCTCAAGCAGGGACCTGAAGGCAGGAACTGGAGCAGAAGCCATGCAAGAAAACTTGCTCAGCCTGCTTTATTATATATACCATCTAAGACTACCTTCCCAGGGTTAGAAACTTCCACATTGCGCTGGGCAATGTCACATCAACTATTAATCAAGAAAATGCCCCACAGACTTGTCTACAGGAATATCTATCTGATGGAGGCACTTTCTGAGTTGAGATTCCCTCTTTCAGATGGCTCTAACTTGCATCAGCCTGACAAAAAATTAAGCATCTCCATAGTCATTACAGGTTTCTTTCAATGAGTATTACAATTTAGTTATCTCCAGTCACCCACATTAACCTGCAATAGCATATAAGAGTTTCTTGCCTAACCTAACTCAGAATACTTTAGTGAATTTTCCCCGTTCCCTTTTACCTTCCTTCATGTTTAGTCTCTGGTAATTACCATTTTACTCTCAGGTTTTATTAAAGCAATCTTTTTAGAGCCCACATATAAGGTCATGTAGTACTTTCAGTCCTTGTATACATATCTATAAGGACTTAACATAATGGTCTGCAGTACCTTATTGCTTCTGTCTATATTTCAGGCCAAATGAGGGTAAAAAGTAGGAACAACCTCTATTATGGAAATACAGATTAAAACTACTCATAATGTTCACTGTGCCCTAGTCAGAATGGCTAAGATCCACAAAACAGCTAACAACACATGCTGGTGATGTTGTGACAAAAAGGGAACTTTCATTCAGTGTTGGTGGGATTACAAGCTGATACTTATATTGAAATCAGAATTGAGAGTTCTCAAAAGCTAAAAATAAATCTACCATATGGCCCAGCTATATGCTTGCTGGGAATTTGTTCAAAGGACTCAACATCCTACTCTACGCATATTTGCTCATCCACATTCATTACTGCTTTCTTCACAATAGCTGGGAACCGGAAACAATCTAAATGCCCACCAAAAGATGAATGGATAATGAAAATGCAGTCCCTATACACAGTGGCATTTTATGAATCTCTAAACATAAAAAATGACGAAACCATCAAATTTTCAGGTAAATGGGTGGAACTAGAACATATTGTATGGAGTGCAGTAACAGAGGCTCAGAAAGACAAATGTTCCATATTCTATCCTATTGTGGTTCTCAGTTCCAAATCTTTGGGTGTGAGTATATAATCTTCAAGAACCATAGAAATCAGGAAAGTGAAAAGGGACCAAGGAGAGGGGAGCTCGAAAGTAGCTAAAAGCAGGATACAGATGCTCTGAAGTAAAAAATGGGAACCATGGAGGTGGGTATTATGTGTGGAAAAGGGAGGGAAGAAAGGATAAATAGGAAGTCTGAAAAGACAGAAGGAGTAATGTTATCTTGTGCTTAAAATTCCATATAATATGTATGTATACATGTGTACATACATACATAATGTAAAGAAGTTGTCACTTGGGTAATAATGGTCCCAATGAGAGCTACTGAATATCTATCAAAAACTCCTGGTACCATGCACAAACAGCCTACACCTGAGTGGTTGGAAAATGAAGTCAATTGTTTTTGTCTCCCACAATGAATGTAAGGCTCTATTATTATAACAACATCATACACTTTGGACATGTGACTTCTAGGTGTCAAGCTGAAAATGATCTAGAAGCCCTATTTCCTAAGCAATGGTTTTCATAGTGTCAGAAAATGTGACACAAAAATCAGTCACCAATTGTCCTATCTAGCTGTAAAGTATGTGAATCAATATGACTGGCATGGCAAGATATTCCCAAGTGTGGAACAGTGATACTTACATCACAGGGAACCAACAACCCTCTAAACAGACTTAAGGCACATTCAGTGGAAAGGAATTCATAGTGATTACTGTAAACCCAGACAACTGCTTGTGGCTGAAGAGGTCATTTACTTAAGAAGAGAACCTACTACTGCTACTTTTTAAAAACAGTATAGTTTCTTTTTTAAATATCTATCATTATACTCACAGATAAATGTAGCTTTCTCCCTTCATCAAAGAAGCTTCTTTTTTTCAACAGATTGTGGTTATTAAAGAGATACACAGGTAGTCAAAATGCAAAGAACTTGTAAATGCATGATGCTGACCTCCAACTGGTCCATCTGTAATACAACCCTCAAACCTTAGAGAAAATTATGGAAGATGAGGTGCAAAGCTTCTAAAATCCAGAGGCCCATGGCACCTGTGGATGAATCATGTGCCCTAAACTTGACAGAGAATATGCGCTCATGAACTCTCAACAATATGATTGTCTGAACAGGGCCAGCATAATGAAAACACCAGTCAATGTGCCAAGAAAATTTCACATGGTTCCACCCTTAGATGAAAAGCTACAGGAGGTTAATGACTACTGATACAGGAAAAGTCAGTCACCTCCAGGGACAAGCTCTCACAGAACCTGTCCAGTCCGAAGTGGTCAGCCCTGAACATATGAGAAAACTAATTGGACTCAGTAGGTTATAGATACATGTGTGTACATGATTAACACAGAGACTCACAACTGGCCAACGCCCAGAGACTAAGGGACTACAGGATGCTCAACCATAATGGGAACATCACACACACACACACACACACACACACACACACACACACACACACACACACACACTTACTTCTCTTAAGCCTCACAGATCATTTCAGGAGAGAGGCCAAAAAGAGTGTAAGAGCCAGATGTAGTGACTACAAGGAAACATTTTCCAGACACAACAGGGCACCTACACACATAAACTCACAGCAATTATGATGACATGCACAAATCCTATAGTGGAGAGGGGAACTGAGTACAAAATCTTACCATAACTGTGAAGTTACTGACCATTGTCGACTGCTGAGAGAAGAAGAGACAGTTTTCTCGAAGAATCTCCCTGATAAGTTAGTGATGTGCCAATGAAGCCCATGCACTAGACACTATTTCAGCACCACAAAGGAGTCTTGAAGGGCTTTTGGGGGAAAGGACACAAATTTGGCTGAGAAGGGAATGGGGGTAAATTGGGAAAGACCTGGGGCAGTAGAAATTGCTCTTAAGAGATATAAAAGGAAAGAAAAAGACACAAAAACTTGGGTGGGTCAGGAAGGTGGATGGATCTGGGAAAAGTTTGTGGAAACAAAGTGAGGATAATCAAAATACATTGTACAAAACTCTCAAAGAACTAATAAATTCAAAATGAACTAATAAATAATAAAGCAACACAGAAAGAAATTCTTTTATGAGAGATCAGAAGTTTTTTGTTTTTTTGTTTGTTTGTTTTGTTTTTTTATATAAAAAGAGAAGAGGTTGGAAGTGTGCATGCTGCTTGGAAAGGAAATGCAAGTAACAATAGCAGCATTTGCCATTAGGGAATTGTTACAGTGAGCTGAGATCTGTCCAAACCTTTTGCACAATAGGCAGGAAACCAACTCACAGTACTAATCACGGCCTTTTTACTGGTACCCTTGCGCTTCTCCAACAGTTTCTCTCCATTCTTCGATCCTTGGCTTTGCTGTGCTGAAACAACAATGATCCCTTCTTTTCTTTCCCTATTCCCAGTTACATAAGCATGATATTGATTGCCCTCATAAATATTCTGTAAAATATTTCAGAGATTAAATGTATTTAACCTTTCAGTCCTGACACAAAAGACTTGTAATGTACTATTTCTGAGTCTATAAAATATTAGCCTTTCCCTTATTACTAATCTGCAAATGGAAAATTATTTTCTTTTTCTATTTAAATATTATACCCTTCTCATGTGTCAAATCAGATCTATTGCATTCTTGATAAATTTATTCTTCATTTGCTTCTGACATTAGCTTTAAAAATGGGTCATTTCCCAGTAGAGAATCATAATAAAAAATAGTACATCCTTAAATAGCAAGTGCCTTCAGAAACCCAGATAACATTGGCTTTTAAGGGAAACCCATTAAATTCTTTCTAATTATAAAATTTGTGATTGTTTTATATTTCCCTGTATCTATGATTGGTTAAACTGCCACAGTAAACATTGTTAATAATACAAACATGCTACTGTTGCCTGGTCACTGAGTTAGTTTGAAAATATATATCATGCCCTAGGCTTCAAGGAAGATGTTTAATAAGATATGAACACAAACCATAGTAGCTTTGCCCTGGTGAAAGGATAGGATGTTTGTTTATCATCAAGCTTCATGTGCAGTTGGAGTCCTGGTTATCCATTAGCAGCAGCTTTGATTTTATTCGCAGCCTCCCTATGAACACTCAGGATATTATTCATTAATGCAGATGTAATTGTAAAGTTCCTTTAGTTACTAACAAATGTGCTAATTAGGCCCACTCCAAATTACAGTGATTACATTTACTCCACTGGTAACTTGCTCTTGAGATGTAAATAAACTCTGACACCCATGTTTGGCTCCCTTTGTGAAAAGAATGCAAGTCCAGCTCCTCTGCAGACCTTCTCAGTACAGGGGCCTGAATTGAGTGGATGGACAAACATAAAAGCTCTTGTTTTAATGCCCATAAAGTATACCCTGTCAGTTCAACTCAGGTGATTACCATCCTCAGGCTCTACATATTTTTGTGCACATAGTCACTAAAAGATTCTCCTCTAAGCTACTCAATAGTTCAAGATGAGATAGACAGACAAACATAGGAAGAAGCTATGTTTTGCTAATACTTAAGTATGTGTGACATGTGTAAGCATGTGTAAATATGTGTGGACTCACCTGTGGTATGTTTTCAGGTGCATGACTATGTGCATTCATGGAGAGCCCAAAGTTGATATCAGTTGCATTCTTCCTTTGTTGTCCACCATGTTATTTTATTTGGGGGTCTCTCAATTAAATCCAAAATTTTCCAATATGGCAAATGCACTTAGCCATCTTTCCCTAGGGATGACTTCTCTGCATCTTCTGGCAGGCAGCTACATGCATCAGTATTTACATGGGTACTGTGCATTTCAACTCTGATCTTCATGGATATATGACAAGGACTTGAAGCATTGAGCCATTGATCCAGCTTAACAGTTTATGTTCTACTAAGGGTACCTCCCTGTGTGTGCCTGCTTACTTTACCTAAACCTATTCCCTACAAAATGTTGAATGACTTCACAAGTCTTCCCTTAATAATAACCTCATATTCTAGACAATACATTCTCTTCTTTTTACCATTGAGCTAATCGGGGGTAATGCCAGTTATTCCCCTTCATTGTCTCTAGATATGTTTCTATTTTCCTAAGGTCCTCTGTGTCTACCCTCAAGAAGTAATTAAATGTGGTTATCAGAGCTGTTTGTGTCACATTAGTAAGATTAGAAACCCCTAATTTAAGAAGTGGTATACTACTTCTAGGCAAAGACTGTAGAGTACTAGTGATGAAACTGAACTCAGGCTTGCTTCCTGACATGCATATAAGCTGTGATTATAACCTTGGACAGACTTGTGGACAAGTTGCTACCAGAATTTTAGGCCATAGTCCCTACTCTTGACATCCTTACAGCACCCTTATACCACATTCTACTACCTGCCACCTTGTGAGTTCAATCAGATAGATAGCTTATGGTAAATTAAGAAAAGAATATATCCATTGTGACTACACTGTAGAAGAAAAGGTTGACCAGCATTTTACACTCTGTTCTAGAGGCACTGATGAGAGCTTCTGTATTATACAGTGGAAGGATAATAGCTATAATAGAGGAAGTACAGGCAAATAGTCTTTTAAAAAACTGTTTCTGTTGGCCATTATCATAGGTTTGGTTCTATAAGGAGACCCTAGTGTCATTCACAAAGTTTTTATTACTTGAGGTAACCTTTCAGTTTCCATCATGGAGACCTTCCTGAAAGGCCCTCTGTTCCTAGCAGCTGAGATAGCTGTAACAAAAAAAGGTGACTCAGAAAGAATAGGCCTGAGGAACACAATGAAGTCATTTGGGCAATAATTGGGTACTCCTTTAAGTCTCAATTATAAAAGTACCCTTTGATGTATAATGGACCAGGTTTTATAAGATGAAAGACCATTATTGTGCTCAGCAAGGAAGCCAGAGTTTGGTGGAAGAAAAGCTCTTATACTAACTGACTAGTTTTGAGGAAATCTATAAGAAGAGAGGGGGAAAGCTGTTTGTTGATTGAAGAGCAAAAGGCAAAATTTTGGGGTTCTTTTGTGCAGGTAAAGATAGATGGTCACCACTCTACAGATCATTTTTTCCATTGTAGGTTCAGAATTCAGCATATTCACAGCAATGGATACTGGCATTATGCTACCATACAATTAGAAGCTATTTTCAGAAGGTCCTTTACTAGGTTCTATGAACTTTACCTGAAAGATAACTTAAGTGTTTTCATGTAAGAAATCTACATGTAAGTGCATTCATGCCTTAGGTGATTTTATTGGCTCTCTATAATTCATCTTCTCTCTATCCCATAGTAGCCCTTTTCTTCTTTGTCAGGTATTTTTCTTATTAACTTGTAAAATAAAGTGTTCATGATTCCCAATTGAAAACTGCAAAACTACCATGAGGAAAAACTGAAAGAGCTTTCAGTTACATAATGAGAATAGTTGGTTTTTATTTGCATTTCCCTGATAGCTAAGGTTCAAAGCCACTTGAATTTCTGCTATTGAGAATTCTGTTTAGATCTTTACTCCATTTTTAATTGGATTGTTTGTGGGAATTTTTGATATCTAGTTTTCTTGAGTTCTTTAGATATTTTGAATATTACTCGTCTATGAGATGTAGAGTTGATAAAAAATTTTTCTCATTCTATTGACTGCCATTTTGTCTCAATAATGATGTCTTTTACCTTACAGAAGCTTTCAGCTTCATGTAGTCCCATTTATTAATTGTTCGTCAAAGTGCCTGTACTAATGGTGTTCTGTTCAAGAATTATTCTGTGTCAATCTTATACGTATCAGAATGTCTAAGATCAATAACACAAGGGACAGATCATGTTGGGGAGGATATGGAGCAAGGGGAACACTCATCTGTAACAATAAATCTTTCTGCCAAGCCGCCCGAGCCCCGCTGCCACGTGGGCACCTGAAATAACACACAGAATCTAATATTAGGTACAATGATGCTGGCCAATGAAAAGGATTTTGTATGTGCTTGCTCTATCTAAAGTATGAACCATAGTTATTAACCTATATATTTTATGAAGATTTATCTGATTGAGGATGCTGGCGGCATGCATCCATAATTCTCAGGATCTCATGGTGACAACACAGAGAGGAGGGGTAAGAGAACGACTTCCTGCTTGTCCCTGCTTATATTCTGAATCTGCCTGCTAGGTCACTTCCTGCCTGTATCACAATACTTTACTACATTTAACATAATCCTCCTTGACTCCTAGTCCCACCTAACTTGCTGCCTCATTGGCCAAACAGTGCTTTATTCAACAATCAATAAGATAAACATACACAGAAGGATGTCCCCCATCACTCATCCATTGCTGGTGGAAGCACAAACTTGTATGGAAATCTGTGGCATTTCCTCCAAAAGATGGGAATTGATCTCCCTCAAGATCTAGTTACACTACTCTTGGGAATATCCCCAAAGGATGCTTCCTCCTCCGACAAGGACATTTGCTTAAATATGCTCATTGATGCTCTATTCAAATTATCCAGAAATTAGAATCATCCTAGATGTTCTTAAACAGAAAAGTTGATAGAGAAAATTATGTGCCTTTACACAATGAAGGATTACACAGGTGTTCAAAAAAATCACATTATGAAATTTTCAGATAAATGGACAGAACTTAGAAAAATCACCCTGAGTGAGGTAATCCATACCACCAAAGATATATATGGTATGTATTCACTTATATGTGGATATTATCTGTAAAGGCAGTGAATACCACTAAGCTATAATCCATAGACCCAGACAGGTGAGTTATAGAGGAAGAGACTCTGGGGGTGGGGCACATGGATCTCCCTGGTAGGGGAAAATAAAATGTATTTCATGGGTGAACTAGGGGCAAAGGAAACTGGAGCAAAAGGATAAAGTAGGGAGGGTGAGGTAATGTGGGTAGAGAAAGCTAGAGTTGAGAGATATCTGAGGGGGGTATGGAAACCTAGTGCAATGGAAACTTCCTAAATTATATTAAGCTGGTTGTAATGAAGTCTTCAAATAATGGGGGCAATGTATCTGAACTGTTCATCTCTTCTCACAAAACGAAGCTTGCAGTACATGAAGTGTTATATCCAAATGACTTGATGCCCAAGGAGGTCCTATGGAAATCCTCAGGTACTCCAGACTATTGCCAAGACAAGTTTGTTTTCTGTAAACTTACAGGAAAGCTCTACTGCTGAAGACAACACCGGCACAACTCATTGAACATGGAGAATACAAGATGTTGCCTACATAGTACTTTCACCCCTATGTTCTATTGTTTTTTATATAGGAAGGTACTCTTATGGCTACCAAGAGATAAACACAAACACTAAATCAACCACCAGAATTTGATCTACAATGTGTCCTGCCTGCAAAACATTCTTGGGTGATGGTGGCACAAAGCCTGTGAGAATAACTAACCAATGTCTGATTTGACTTAAGGCCCACTCCATGAGATGGAACTCATACCTGAAACTACTTGGGTGACCAAGAACCAGAGACTAGGTAGCCCAAAGTTCTGGGGTGAAAACCAATAGTACTGCTCTTTTTAAAAAAATATAATTATTCTTAATGACATTCTGCTCTACTCAGCCATCATCATAGAAGCTTCCTCCTGAAGATGATGGAGACAAATACAGAGACCCACATTAAGATCACACACTCACACACACACACACACACACACACACACACACACAGAGAGAGAGAGAGAGAGAGAGAGAGAGAGAGAGACAGACAGACAGACAGACAGACAGACAGACAGACAGACAGACAAGAGACAATGAGAGACCAACCTTGGAACACTCAACTCTAAGTGGGGTGTTTCCAGCAAATTTCTCCTGTCCAGGCTCAAGGAACTCTATGGAAGAGGAGGCTGAAGGAGTGTAAGAGTCAGAGAATGGAGGGCACCAGGAGAATACTGCCCCCTGAAACAACTAAACAATATGAACTCACAGAAACTGAAGCAGCAAGCACAGGGCTTACATAGGCCAGCATCAGATACTCTGCATATGTATTAAAATTTCAGTTAAAGATTTTGATAGAACTTCTGAATTCATGAATGAAGCAGACCTCTGATTCCTTTGACTTCTCTTAGTACTCATTTTCTTCTTCTCTAAATTTGATGCGATCATTTTTGTTTTCTCTGACTATATTTTATCTTGTGATGTTTTACCTCTTTGAAGCCTGTTCTTTTCAAATGACAGAAAGAAAGGAAGAGGATCTGGGTGGAAATGGATGAGGGGAAGAACTGTGGTAAGAATATATTGTAGGAGAAAAGGATCTATTTTCTATAAAGGTGGAAAAGAATAATTGGTCTCATCTCACGAGCCAACTTTGTTCTATTGATAGTTGCTGCCTGGTTTGGGGTATCAAACAGAATTCTTTGGTCTTGTCTATCCTCAGTAGACAAGGATGTCATGATAAGTATTGGAAAACAGGATGTGGCAGCTGGGGTGACAATCATTTTTGTGACCTTTCATTTTCTAATATATCTCTCAATTAACCTCCATCTATGTGATAAAATACAACCACAGCTGAGTACTCTGTTATTGAAAGATGGTATGAACATTTTAGTAATATGTTATACCTCTATCTTCTTAAAAATGATGTGATCACATACTTCATATACTTTTCTGCTTAGTAAGTCAAATTTTTAAGGCAGTGATGGAGATGGTTTTAGAAGGAAGGAAAGGAGGAAGGGAGGGAGGGAGAAAGGGAGGAAGGAAGGAAAATCCCTATTTATGTGCCTAATGCCACTAAAGTTACTTATTTCAAGTCAGGACAGTAAACAGACTTAAATGTAGCTAAATAGACTAAAATGTTTCCTAAACAACAGAATGGAGGATATTGTCATTACCCCCCTCTATTACCAATGATGATGGTGTCAATTAGCTTTCATCATCTAGTGGTAGGTAAGTCCAGACCATACATAAATGAAGAGTTTTCTGTATAATTATAATTTGGGGTAGTCTAGGAAATTCAGTTCCTAATGTACAAGAGTTACGTTGAGAATTGCATGCCCCAGAGACATTAGAGTAGAAAGATTTAAAGTAAGACATCACAATGTCAAACAATATCCTTCTGAAAGCCTAATAGCTGGGGAAAGTTAACATTGCAGTTAGTTTAAATGTCAGTTCTATGCCTAAGTGTTTCTTTTAAAAATGTATGTCAAGATAAAAGTGATTTATGATGCCCCACAAACAGTTCAAGCCTATATTCCACCAGATCTGGACAAAGCTAAAGACAGGTGCCTAGAAATAAGAAGATCAATAAGAATTCAGAGATGACAGACAATACTAACAGCCAAGATAGCAAAGAATGAAAGAGAAAAATAAAGTTATTAAGAAGAACACAAAAGTCAATTCCATATGGAGCAAGAACAAAAGCTTTAGAATGAAATTGGTGGACCCCAGGGGCCTGAAGATAATGACAGTATCCTAAAGTATTTGCCCAGTGAAAATAAAAACAGACAAATACTTAAATATGGTTCTGAGTATTTGAGTTAGGAAGAAAGTAAAGTTTAAGGAATGACCAAGTGAAAACTTGCTGACCAGGTTCATCTCGTTATAAGGTCTCCATGGACAAATCACTTCACTAAAGAAGGGTCTGTTTAGGGTTTTCTCTCCTACTGCTATATAAAAAATGTAGTTGGTCTTTTATATACCTGAGCATTGAAAAAACAATGTTTTATCCATGATGAAATTCAGATTCAAAATAATACTACATCATTAAGTACAAAGTCAATACTTTTTGTTATCTTTATGGAGAAAATGAAATAAAACTTTGATATGTTTTGATAAAAGTACAAAATATCAAAACAATATTTCGTTAGCTTTTGTTAGCCTATGAAAGTATTCATTTGCCTTATTAAGTAATCCTACAATCTTTGTATTTTATCTGAATTACTTTCTTCTAATACTTGCTCTTTACCCTATTGGGGGTGAAATACATGTGCGAAGGAGGCAGGGAGAGAAGGACAGAGTGTGAAGGGAAATAGTTAGCATAGTATCTCTCCATTCTTCGTTATTTTAGTTTTTGAATCAATACATGGAAGCTATGTCTTTGGAACATAGCCTCTAGAGCTTGAGGAAACTTCATAGGTCGTAAACATGTTAACATTGGTTAGCCACAATATGGGAAATCTTAAGTAATGAGAAGGCAGATGTCCAGCTCCTCTGTGGATAACAGCCAAGTTTGCTTCTGAGATATGTGTCTGAAGCCAAGCAAGTTCAGATTCTGGTTTTAAGCACAGTATTAACAAATGATATGGTATTTATTGTCCAAATTACTTTTCTTTTACATTACATGATTAAACTGGGAACTTGCTCTTGAAAATGCAAATCATAATTTCATTCCAAGGCCTAAAGTAGACACATTTTTTCTGTCCTATTACCGTATCATAAAATACTGATTAATAATTTAGGGTTCAGAATCATACAGACTTCAGTTTGTGGACATGTAAGAGTGATTGTAAATTCTTCTCAATCTCAATTTCTTCATCTTTGGCTCTGAATCCAGGCCTTATTTTGTATGTTTACACTTTTTAAGTAAAAAATATTTTTCATTTTTCATACCAACCCCTTCATTGCTACCACCATCATAGCTAACCAATTATGCAAATATGAAATCTCAGGATGGGTATTAGCTTCAGCAATGATAAGAAAATACTACAGACTGGGTGGCTTAAGTGATAGGCAATTTATTTTTCTCAATTATGAAAGTCTGGATGTCTGAGATTAAGTTGTCTTAAACATGGCCATTTTCTTAAAAACAAAACAAAAAACCCATCATTTTTAATGTCTCTTCTTTGTTTTTATCTGTATGTGATAAAATGTGATACAGCACATGTTCATGTATGTAGACTCACTCGTGTGTACATATTTGTGAACATGGGCACATGCATGATACATCCAGAGAACAACTTCGATTGTAGTCCTTACCTGCTTTGTTTTGAGACGAGAACTCTTGCTCACAACTGCATACACCAGAGTAGGTTGCCTATAAGGGATAGGGATTCACTTGCCTCCACCTGTTCTCTATTGTAAGAGTAACAGAACTCCAGATGCAACCACATCTAGCTTTAGTTAGGCGCTAGGAGGTCAAAACTCAGGTCCTCCTGCTTGCAAGACAAGAGCTTTATCCACCGAGCCAAGGCTCCAGACTTTTCCTTTTTCTTTGAAGCATATCACACCTACTGTATTAGAGCCTCAGGATGTGACCTCATTGAAACTTAATTATCTCTTTAAATAATTAAATCAAGCTAGGAGTAAAAGGATCATAATATGAATTTTGACAGACAAAATTAAGTCCAAAGCAGGATATTAGTAGCATAATCCCAGAATATCTTATGCCACCAAGACTGGTTCCATATAGACACTTAAAAGTTTCTTGAACTGATCAGATTCATTCCAGTTCCACCACAGGTACCTGGTTGAAGATATCATGATCACCTTTTGTCCGAATAAATATAAGTATTGCCTAAATTGTGTCCTTTCATCTATTCTCTTCTAGTGTTCTTTTTATTTATAATTTTGTTTTTGAAATTTTCATTCATATGTGCAATGGAAAAGGATTACACCCCATATGTTCTTCAATCAACCAGATTAACCACCTCAAAACTGAATAAGTCATACCCCTTTCACACAGTGTTCCTACCTCTTATAGCCTGATAGCCTTCCTTACTTGCCACCTTTCCTTACTCCCAACATTTGCATACTCCAGACCTATGTTTATTTTGCTTTCCCTGTGACACTGGCAGAGATTCAGTTTCCCAAAAGCCCTATACTTCTTTCCCTTTAAGCTTTCAACAGGCATTTCCCCACCCCTACTCCCTCCCTCAAGGGAGCTTTCTTGATCTTTATGACTAGAGCAATCCCCTTAATTATACATTTATGTAGCTATTTTTAAGACTTATCACACTTGCAATTTTAATTTATTTATGAGATTATTTGATTATTGTCTGCTTTCCCCCTAGACTTTAGCCCCTTCAAAGTATAGCTGTAAGGGTTGAATGAGATAATGAATGTAAAATACTTTATCCAGAGCATAGCCCTTAGTAAGTACTAAATTGATTTTAGCTTTTAATCCTTATTAGGGTGGAAGAACTTTCAGCCATCACTTATATTCTATTGGTTGAGTTTTCAATCATAAGTACATCATTTTTCAAATCTCCTTTGAAATGTTGCTGTAGTCTATTATGGTGAACATGCCTGAGAGTTTTCCTTTGTCACTTAGTAGTCCATGACCTTAGGTGACTTGCAACCCTTCCCCCATGAGATTGACTTTAACAACTTGCATCCAAAATTGACTAAATAACAGTGCTTTGGATAGAATAATGGTGGTAAATAGTGTCTCCCTTCATGTTCTATGCAGAATATCCATGCTTACCTATTTTACGGTTCCAAGAAGCAAAGGGCATCTTAGAAAAAGGTATTTTATAATCAAATTCAAGTCTTGCCTTTACTATGAGGGAGCTGATTTCATACTCACTTTGGGAGTCAACACAAAGCTCTCTCCTCAGTTGTCTCTTATACTAACTTGTCCTTCAGTAATGTGACTAGAGGGAGTGGCCCCTTGAGCAGCTTTTCCTGCTGGAAATGCTCAAAGCCAATGCAGCAACCTCCATTTCCAGCTTGCCTTTGTCTTTCCTATGCTTGGCATCTGGGCTTTCAACACTAACTCCAGATGGAGCTGCTTTAAGACAAGAATATAGGAAACATCCAAATTTCAAAAACATCAATCTGGGAGTGATTATTCTCATTACTGGATTCTATCTTGACAAAAATGGTGAACCACGGGATTACTTTAAACAGCGATCCCCCCCTAGTGAATTCAATGTTCATTCACACATCATTAACTAAGAGAAAGGATGTGGGGGAGAGGAGAGCCAGCTGAAAAATAGGAGTAAAATCCCTGAAGTTGCTGCTTTAGAAACCATGTCCTGATAAAAACAATTATACATCAATAGTAAGCAAGTTTGAAATGATAAGTCTATGGAGCGAGAGGAAACAACTGACAAAGCCTCCAGCAGAGCTTGCTTTGCTTCCTAACATCAAAGAATGCCAACAAACAGCACAGATATACTGGAAATTCAGCTGAACTTCCTTACCATTTAAGAACCCAACTGTCACACAGGAATGGCAGTAAAAATGACTGAATTTAGCACCCAAAGAAAGGAAAGATAGACTGTGGAATCTATCTCCATTCCATTGCACACCTATTCTTTGATTTCTTTTTGTGTTCTTAGACAGTATCTGGGAAATAGTTAACACCACATATTTCTTCTATCTGAATCCTTATACTTACACTTTGCTTAATGACTCTGTGACCTGGGAAAATTATTTAATTTTGTGATTTCTGTTTTCTCAAAAGTAAAGAAACAGTATATTTTGGAAGGGAGCAAGAATAAAACTTTACATACTACATAGTTTTCTACATGGCACATAATAGGCAATTCCATTATTGTTAAATGTTCTATAATCATTAATGTTATACACTTGATTCAGAAGCATAACCATAAGCAGTCCATATTAAATTCGTTGTGCCTACATAAATATCTCTATTTCCATAGTTCATATTAGAAAAGGACATGGTTGCAATACAATATAATTTCTTAAGTAGAAAAAAATGGTTTCTAAAAACAAGAGCAAAGTGAATGGTAGTTGTCTTGAAGAGGATGCTAAAATGGAAAACATAACAGAAGTATAAATTTTACTGACTCTTTTTCTGTTTTGAGGGGAAAAGAAAAAATCTAAGTATTATTTAGTACAAATTACTTGGCCAGTCTCTCAGAAACAATCATCTCATCTTCTCAGATGTGTGTAAAATTAAGTGTCATTTCTCAGTATTTACGTGGTGATTTTTTTTGACAGCTCCAATTCATACTTTGAAGACAGACCACTGTGATTGTCAATTTGGCTCAATCATTGTCAAAATACAAATCGCCTTAATACAATAAATGGTCTCTCTGTGGTTGTGGTATCATGAACCATCTTTTTAACTGAATTTGATCATAATAAATCCAGTAAAGCAGATGGACATTTCACCCTGCCAGCCAGAAAAAAAAAAA
Source organism: Cricetulus griseus (assembly GCF_003668045.3). Taxonomy (NCBI): domain Eukaryota; kingdom Metazoa; phylum Chordata; class Mammalia; order Rodentia; family Cricetidae; genus Cricetulus; species Cricetulus griseus. Next base: position 26,984,488 of record NC_048604.1, on the reverse strand, counting down.
ACCTAGATCTCTCATATAGCTTGCAGGAGATAGAATCAAATCTACCACCTAGGGAGTCATGAGTCTGAAATATAGTGTTCCCACATAAAAGCCTGACCATGGTTCTCCAAGCAGCTACCCAATATGAGTATCTATCCATTCCTACTACTCTGCTAGGGCATATTCGAAGAAAAATACAATTTTCCTGCTTTTTTGGAGCATTCTTGCTAACTGCAATTTTAATGTTAGCATCATTTGCTGTTCTCTGTTAAATTAAGCTGCTTACAATGCTCATCTGTATTTGAGTTTTGTCCCCTTTACACAGTCCTAAAACCACCATAACATTTCAATGTGCCTTCCTGCACACATAGCTTATGATCTTCACATATCTTGTAATTTTTCAGGAAGCAAGTCTAATTATAATTTTTCATTCCCCTTTTAATTATGTAAACATAAAATTAGATTATAGAAGATAATGAAAAAATGCTCATGAACACAAAATCTGCCAAATATTTTCTCCTGAATGTTTAAGTTCCTTTATATCATTTCTCACAGGATAGAAACAATCATTTATGCAAATTCTAGGTTTATTACTTATCCAAATATTTACACATGTATTTTATATTCTGATATCCATAAAATTAGTTCTGTAATTTTATGTGCTCAAAAGATATATACAGTGATAGTTATTTATGCAACCCAGCAATAAACTTCAATTAGTTAGTAAGTACATTTTCTTTTTACTTCCATTACTGACATGATTATACTTAGTTCCCCTGAATTCCATGATGGATCTAATTCTCTGTTAAAAGCCATATTAAACAATTTCTAATTTCTATCTGGGTTACACTAAAGATCATTTTACTAATATCCTTATATATATTTACAAGATATTTTTAGGCCATCTTGAATTGAACATGAACACCTTCAAATTTTTTATTCCATTAGTTTCTCAACCAAATAAAAATACAATTCTATTAGTGTGTCTAATTGTTGCACCTTTTTGTGCAATATCTATTACATCGTATACTTCCAGATACATCTTCTAATTATTCAATAAAATTCAGCCAGCAGTTGTGATGCACACCCAAATCCAAGAAATAAAATAGCAGAGAAAGAGGCTCACAATATCAATGCCTATCCAGACTATATAGCAAGGCTCTGTCTCAAAAAGGGCTGAAGAAAATAAATATATCAGCATTTATTTATTACTTTACAACTCGATGGATATTTGAAGTTATAACTTTTATGAATAGAACTATTATAATGTCCAAAAGGCCATTATGGGACATTACAGCCTAGCAAGGATGGAAGTATGTCCATTTCTGATACATAATTATTCCTTCTTGTTAGCATCTGTCTTTCAAGCCTATTTGATTTTCAGTAGTGATATACTTAACACAATATTTTTAAAGAAGAATATGATAAAGACTTTTAACATATCCTAAGCATATCACTTTGTCATTTCTTCTTCCCTTCACTTCTTCACTGTTGTTAAAATTTGTACAGTCCAGAAAACCTTCACTGTACTCCAAGGATAAGTATGGTACCTCTCAATTTGATTTCTATGCCCCACTGTGCCAGCCTTGGTCATAACACTTGTTACATTGTTACACCTGCCTAAATCAAAGAGCAATAGAATAATTAAGTAGAATTCTGTGTCCTAGTCTACATGAAGGATTGAACCTGTGTCAGCGTGTATTCTTTCTGACTACCATTCCAAACTATAAAGAATGGTGACAATTCAAAGCCCAAAGACAATATAGGAAAAGTAAACTTTATTTAAAAACAAAGCAACAAAAAGAAATGATTCTGTCTTTTTAAATATCCTATAATCACCATCTATGCTGGTTTACTCTAATTACATTACATTTTTGTTTGAAAAAATTAGTTACAAAATCACAATGACAAAATTAGTCTTCAAAAACTTTCAACTGGATAACACAATGAACGGTATATTTAACATAAATTGATGGAAATTGCTGTAATTAGACTTAAAAATTGAGCATGATACAAAAGACCTGGAGCAATATCAGTGTGCATGAAAAGACCTTGATGCTTTCTTTGAATATAAGACTTGACACAAATAAATAATGATGCATGGCCACCAAAATTAAATTCTTTTTGGTTGCACACTACATTTCAATTACTATTGAACAGGAATATGAAACATTGACTTCATTTCAATGTACTGCATTTCAAGAAGACCATATAAAAATTACATTTAAAAAACAGTTTCAATGTAATATATATGGACAAGGAAGACTGGAATGTTGTGTTAAAATTATGATAGTGAAAGAATCTAGTATTTTCACATACAAATATGGAATATATGAAAACACAAATTTTAAAATATTCATTTTTCTGGCTTAGAAAACACACACATGCAGGGTTTTCACTTGACAGTAAAAATGGATTCATTTTCACAAGGGTCAGCTGGTGGGACCAAACTTTCAAAAACCTGCTATACTGGAATTGAGACAAGCTATTATAGACCCTAGCAATCCACCTGCCAAGTCAATTGGTCATGAAATCCTCTAATATGACAATAAATCTGTTTCAATGGCAACAACAAAGATTTCGTAGTTCTGGTTTTCAGTTCCTAAACTTTCCTGTATATTGAAATGACCAAGCTCCCACATTTATATAATATAATTTAATTGATAATGGGATTCATTTTAAGGAAGCTGTAGTTGCAAAACTCTGTATTATTGGAATGTACAATCAAGTTTAAAAACCATTGCTTTGTGGTATTATTTTCACTACTAGTAGCAGTAGCATATCCATCTATTTTTCTCATCTACCACTTACCAGGACTGTAAAGCAACTCACACTATCTGAAAACCTGTTTCATTGATAAAACATCTACTCCTAATAATAATGAACAAAAGTGAAACCACTTGGCTCACACTAAGGTAACTTTCCCAGAGTCATACCATCAGTAAATAATACTGGAATTAGTATATGAAATCAAGTGCATTTAATTCGGTAGTACACTGTACATAACACTCTCCACGCTATATTAAGGTAGTAACAACCTCAGTAGCCAGTTATTACAAACTTGTCTTGAACTCATACCTTAGTACATCAATTGATATTTTAAATGCACCTGGGAAATGGTTATTTATTACAACTATGCAGTGAATATACATTCATCTTCTCCATTACTCTCAGGAATAAGGCTGGCATCTGTAGCTCTTACACAGGAGTCTTCATAATTCAACCAAGTAAGCTCTAATTCAGCTCTAATTCTAATTCTAATTGTAACTTTATTACAAACAACCAGTCAATGTGATTACCCTAGGCTGCATGAATGAAACTATGATAGCTATAGTGAAAGAAGTAGTTATGAATGCTTGGTTTTTAATCAGAACATACAAAATTGTGTTCTACTACCCTATTTAATCCCATAAAAATATTTAGCTTTTGTCATGTAATGTATTTTGATGATGTTTTTCCCTCCCCCAGCACTTCCCAGATTCTCCCTACCTTCCAGCCAGCCAAATTTATCTTCTCTTTCTGTCTCAAAAACAGAAAAAAATTAAAACAATAAAACTAAAATAACAAAAGCAAAACAAGTAAAAGACCAGTAAGACAAAATAAAAGATACCAAAATGAAACAAAAGTGCTCACAAACAAGCACAGATATAGCCCTGTGTGCACATGCACAAGCGCTTGCACTCACAACACACACATTCACACACACAATAAATAAATAAATAAATAAATAAATAAATAAATAAATAAAATACAAACAAACATGGGGAGTGATCCTAAGTGCAGTTGTAACATCTAATGACATTCTGTAGCACAAAACTGATTTCTCCTTATAATCAGGTATCAATACCAAGTCTTTGTTAGGGGTGAAACCCCATAGTGAAGCATTGCAAGCCCACAATAAAATATCTAAAACACTTAAAGCCAGTCATCTTTCAAAATTTAGGCACTGGAGAGATGATTCCATGGTTATGAGCAATGACTTTTTAAACATATGAACCAGGTTTGATCCCCAACAACCATATTGTGACTCATACTCATCTGCTAAGCCCAGTCTCAGAGGATCACATGGCCTCTTCTGATCTCAAAGGCCAAGAGAGATGAAGGTTGTACACAAATATATTCTAAAAGAGATGAATCAAAAACATTTTTTAAAAAATAAAATTTTATTATTTTTAAAATATTTAGTGGCAGCACACACAAGAACACTGAGGTTCAAGCCACATGAGGTCCCTCTTCTAGCCAAGAAGCTGATTGCAACTGATAATTTCTGGGTAAGGGAAAACTGATTTCTCCAGTGGAGTGTCACTGGATATATCAGCCATATTCCAGGGCAGGCCCCATGCTCAGGAGTACTTGGGCAACAAAAAATGGAGTCCAAGTTCTAGGGAATAATTGCTTGTTATTCTCTCTCTCTCTCTCTCTCTCTCTCTCTCTCTCTCTCTCTCTCTCTCTCTTCTCTCTCTGTGTGTGTGTGTGTGTGTGTGTGTGTGTGTGTGTGTGTGTGTTCCATTTTCTTTTGTTTGCCATGTTTGTCTCATTAACCTTTTTCAGTTTGTTTAGATTTTCACTTTTGTATTTTTATGGGAGAAATATATATTGCTTTGAAAGAGGTTCTGCTTTTGTTTCCACAGAACATGAGAATCTGTGAATTCCTTCCAGGCTAATATGGTTTGATCAAACAAGCTCCCCTGAAATGATAGCCCAGGTGATCCAACATCTATGACATCTTCAGGACTGCTGCCTGAGATGACCAACCACACAAAATACCCCAGTCAGGACTTGAACATAATTTTAAATTTCCTCAGGATCACCATAAGATCACTGCACCCAACAATCAGCAGGAAGTAGTACAGAAGATTACGCACAAATTCCAAAATATTATTTATAATTGTTTATTTTCATTTAAATGGGGTTGGTTATAAATGGTTAATGGTCCTGGTCAATCTCTTTCTAAAGAACAAAAGAGGATGAGATATAGACATGAATACTTTACATTGGTATGGAATTTATTTTATTGATGCAGATTTAAGATCTATATATATATATATATATATATATATATATATATAATATAGTTTCTACTCTTGTTTAAAGTATTATGTTTATGTAGCTAGTTTAAAAATGTAATATATAATTAACAAATACAGATTAATAGATAGTCATCTACAGTAGTCAATATTAGAGTAATGTTAGTTAGGTTTTCTAGATATCCAGAGATATATTTCAGATGGATAGGTAATCTTCAAACACTTCAAAGACCTACAGAATATGGTATTTAAAATGTTTAAGAGCTTAGACTTTTCTCGACAGTGAGACAAATCTGCTCCCAGCAGCACCAATTACTTCAAAAGATGATGGGCATTGAAGAAGCTCCTTATGGAGTTTGCCTTCAATGTGGCAAGACTAGCCATTTGGGTAAGAAAGTCCTCTTTCCTGGACTGTTTGACTGGATAGTATATAAACTGGAGATGCAGGATCATCAAGAAAGTGACTGTTAAACTTGCCAAGGCAAGACAGGATGGACCTTCAGGGTTCCTGCTCCACAGAAGAAACTGCCAGATACTCTGCAGGACAGAGATGAAAGCAACCAATGAATTTTGCCAGTATAAGGCAGAATAGATCTTCAAATTTCCTGCTTCATTGAAAAGTCTTCCAGATACTATGGGTCTGTAGGCTGAAGATGTATTCCCCAACATTACAGAAGAATTTTGGGTGACTGCCAGGCAGCCAGATATAGCTGTCATTTCTAGAGTTTTAGAAGTTGCTTACAATGTCTTTCCAATTTACTTAGGTAATAATATATCCTTCTTGGCTCTTTGATGGAGTTGAAGACATATAGTTGTAGTTTTCCTTAGTTAGGATAAAAGATAATTTAGATATAACATTTTAGACTCACAAAGATAGGATAGATGGTAGAGTATTTTCTTTCAGTTTTTTCTTTTTGGTTTTTCGAGACAAGGTTTCTCTGTGTAGCTTTGGAGCCTATCCTGGCACTCGCTCTGGAGACCAGGCTGGCCTCGAACTCACAGAGATCTGCCTGCCTCTGCCTCCCAAGTGCTGGGATTAAAGGCGTGTGCCACCAACGCCAGGCTTCATTTTTTTTAAATGCAAATATACTACATATTGTAAATATAATTCTTGATAACTGTTTTGTTATGTATGATTTTTACTATGTTAGAGTTAAGACCTTCATTTTAGTAGACAGAAAAGGAAGGATGATGTGGGATGTCTGTTGTTATTTTGTAAAACTTTAAAAATTAGAAAAAGACCACAAGATGGAAATGGCACAATGGAACACGAACTGGAGAGTACAATAACCACAGTTTATTAAAAGTTTGGGAGGGGGGAGATGAGAACAGAACAAGAGGAGACAGAGAAGAACGGAAAGGAAGAGAGGAGAGAGTGAGTAAGAGGAATGGACAGTAAGAGTAAGAGGGTAAGAGAGAGACAGGAAGGTAAGAGAGTATGAGAGTAAGAGAAGACGCATAAGTAGGCAGGGGTCTGTCTTTTAAAGGGGTCCTTTACAACTGCTTGCAGACTTAGTTCCCATGGAACCCTGGGCTGATCAGGGTACTACCTGAGTGGATTCTGCCAGGTTAGAGGGGAAGGCCAGCATTAATGTCTGAATCTTTCAATGTCCTTCTGTACCCTATAAATATGTGTTGCTTTTATTGGTTGATGAATAAATCTGTTTTGGCCTATGACAGGACAGAATATAGCTAGGTGGAAAATCCAAACAGAGATAGAGAAATAAGGCAGAGTTGAAGAGACACCACATAGCCACTGTTGAAGTAAGATGCCAGAATATTACCGGTAAGTCACAGATACGTGGTGATAAACAGATTATTAGATTCATATCTGATGCCATGCATAAAACTTAAGTCCAAATATATCAAAGACCTCAACATAAATCCAGCCATACTGAAACACTTAGAAGAGAAAGTGGGACGTACCCTTGAACAAATTGGTACAGAAGACCACTTCCTGAACATAACACCAATAGCACAGATACTGAAATGAACAATTAATAAATGGGACCTCCTGAAACTGAGAAGCTTCTGTAAGGAAAAGGACACAGTCAACAAGACAAAACGGCAGCCCACAGAATGGGAAAAGGTTTTCACCAACCCCGTATCCGACAGATTGATGATTTCCAAAATTTACAAAGAACTCAAGAAGCTAGTCACCAAAACACCAAACAATCCAATTAAAAAGTGGGGTACAGAAATAAACAGAATTCTCAATACAGGAATCTAAAATGCCCGAAAGACACTTAAGAAAGTGTTCAACATCCTTAGCCATCAGGGAGATGCAAATCAAAACAACTCTGAGAAACCATCTTACTCCTGTCAGAATGGTTAAAATAAAAAAAAAAAAACCATAATGACAGTATATGCTGGAGAGGATGTAGAGAAAGGAAAACGCTCCTCCACTGCTGGTGGGAGTGTTAATTCCTACAGCCACTTTGGAAATCAGTATGGTGGTTCCTCAGGAAAATGGGAATAGTGTACCTCAAGATCTGGCAATTCCACTCTTAGGAATATACCCAAAAATGCACATTTATACAACAAGGATCTGTTCAACCATGTTCATAGCAGCATTATTTGTAATAGACAGAACCTGGAAGCAACCTAGGTGTCCCACAACTGAAGAATGGATGGAGAAAATGTGGTACATTTATACAATGGAATACTACTCAGCTGAAAAGAAACAATGGAATCTTGAAATTCGCAGGCAAATGGATGGTACTAGAAGAAACCATGCTGAGGGAGGTAACCCAAGCACAGAAAGACAAACATAGTATGTATTCACTCATATTTGGATATTAGACATAGATTAAAGGATTACCAGTCTACAATGCACACTGCCAGAGAAGCTAGGATACAAAGGGGACCTTAAGAAAGACATATATAGAGCCCCTGAGAAGGGGAAAGGAAGAAGATCTCCTGAGTAAATTTGGAGCATGGGGGGAAGCGAGAGGGGGTTAGAAGAAAGAGAAGGGGAGAAGAGGAGGGGTGAGGAGGACATGAGGGAGCAGGAAGATTGAGTCAGGGGAAGAATAGAGGAGAGCAAGAAAAGGGATACCATAATAAAGGGAGCCACTATAGGTTGAAAGAAAGATCTGGCACTAGGGAAATGTACAGAGATCTTCAAGGATGATCCCAAATAACAATGTAAGCAATAGTGGAGAGGCTACCTTTAATGCCCTTCCCTGATAATGAAACTGATTTCTACCTTATATGCCATCCTAGAGCCTTCATCCAGTGACTGATGGAATCAGAACCAGACACCCACAGCTAAACCCTAAACTGAACTCCTGAAACCAGTTGCAGAGAGGGAGGTGTGATGAGCAAAGGGGTCAAGACTAGGCTGGAGAAACCCACAGAAACAGCTGACCTGAACAAGGGGGAGCTTGTGGACCCCACACTGATAGCTGGGAAACCCGTATGGGACTGATCCAGACCCCCTGAATGTGGGTGTCAGTGAGGAGGCCTCTGCAAACTATGGGGCCTCTGGAATTAGATCTTCTGTAGCATATGAATAGACTTTGGGAGCTCATTACACATTGAGGGATACTCTCTCATTCTAGACACACAGGAGATGGCCCAGGCCCTGCAGGAAATGATAAGACAGACTTTGAAGATCCCCCCATGCAAGACCTCACCCTCCCTGGGGGGCAGAAAGGGGATAGGTAGATTGTCAGTGGGGGGCAGGGGAGGAGGGGAGGGAGAGGCAACTGGGCTTGACATGTAAAACAAGCTTGTTTCTAATTTAAATTAAAAAAGGAAGAAAACATTTGAGGCAAGGAGCATGTTTATAATACATCTATTTATGTATGGATGCAGGTGTAACCATAAATTGTTTAGAGTAACCGTAGAAATCCACAAGTAAGTTGACTGGGAAAAAAGCCTACTTTAATCTAGAGAAACAAGAATGAGAAAGGAGATGTGGCTTGTTACAAATTCATCAAACTATACAATACAGAACTATTGCAAAGAAACACAAATATAAGAAATTTGAAGATGTGAAAGCATTATCATGAAGCAAAGTTTCTTATAGAATAAAACATTAAGAAGATAAAGATAGCAAGATTTTCTACTTTTAAGAACCTGTATCTTCTCTCTCTTCCCGTGCTCTTAATTTACTCAGGGGATCTTGACCCTTCCCCCTTCTCCAGGGGACATGCATGTCTCTCTTAGGGTCCTCCTTGTTTACTAGCTTCTCTGGCAGTGTGGATTGTAGGCTGGCAATCCTTTACTCTAGTGAGTACATATCATGTTCGTCTTTTTGTGACTGGGTTACCTTGATCAGAATGGTTTCTTCTAGTTCCACCCGGAGCTTCGAGAATGAGAAGGGAAGAAGACGAAGGATGCAGAGGTCATGAGGGAGCAGAAAGGTTGAGTCTCGGGAAGAATAGAAGAAAGGATATGTGATAGGTAGGGTTTTAGTTGGGGGGGGTTGGTGGGGGAGGAAGGGAGGGAGAAGGGAACTGGGATTGTCATGTAAAACAATCTTGTTTCTATTTCAAATTAAAAAAAATGATTAAAAAAAAAAGAACCTGTATCTTCCCAAGTTTCAAAACTCATTTCAGTTACAAGGATAATAGCTTCAATGATACATAAGCCAGTCATATATTACATAAGAAATATTCATTGAATAATTTTATTAGTCTCTTTTATGCTATGGCATAGATCGAGATGCTAGATAATGTATAAAGCACAAAGTTTCTTTCTTATGTTTATAGAGGCTAGAAAGTAGAAGAATGTGGCATCAACATATTTGGTGTCCTAGGAATATAATGTGGTCTTCCAAAATGGCACCTTACACATTGCATCATCCAAGTGGTATAAATAGTGTTCTTCACATGGCAGAAAAGTGGAAGAGTTAATAAAAGTGATAGAGTGATTGACTCACTCTCTTTCACAAGAAGTGATTCCTTATGACCTAATAACCTCTTGTAGATTCCATCTCCTAATACTGTTCCAATGACAGTTACATTTTAAGATGAGTTTTAAGGGATACACATTAAAACAAGAGCAATAGTCATTGTTTAAAATTTCAACTCTTGGGATATTTCTCATATCTTATTTGTATATTCTATTTACTGCTATCTGTTTAGGTACTAAGATCATATGATGACTCCAAGATATATGATATGCAGTGACTCATGAATAAACTTTAAACAATTATTTGTATATACCCATATTATAATGTCCTCTTTAAAATAAATGTGTTCATATGTTCCTTGAAGGATATTATGGGGAAATAAGACTGTCAGAGGCCGTGTATTAAATAACTGTGTTTAACATGACAACAAAAATCAACCCAGAGTTGGGAGAACCTGAGTAAATGGTACATTTTAACTCTGTACTCTTTTTGCAAATTCTTGTGAGTCTATATAATTAGTTTAAAATTAAAAAGCTTTCATTTTGATAAATGTTCTCATTCTCTAGCCCAGGATGGTTTCAAGCTTTAGCTGAAAGAAGTTTTTAAAAGTTTATCTATAATGATAAAACCTTGAAAAATGAACAGGAAACAGGAATTAATGAGAACCATTGCTGACAGAATTTATATATCAACTCAAATGGAATGTTTTCAATCCCTGAATGACTTAGTAAGTAGAGGAATGGCCTAATTATCACTTCATTTCCCAAATTTTAAAAGACAGGGTCTCATTACGCTGGTTTTGACTGACCTGGAACTACTTAAACAGATTGGGCAAGTCTTGAATTCACACTCACATATCTCCCCTACCCCTTCCTCCCATGGGTAAACACTATAGGTGTGAACAACCACACCCAACCTTCTTATCAAATTCTTAAGAAGTAAGCAGGTACAGACAAGACTTTTATGGTTGCAGAGATAATTCATAGACTGAATGTTTCTTGATCTTTTTCCTTTGAAGACAAGCTCTGTTTAAGGAGACCTATGATATAAATAGAACGATAAAAAATAAATTACCTTCACTGAAGAACTCATCTCCTACCAGTCACACTCAAACTTGGGTAAGTGCTATGCTCTAATACACAGTGATGACATGCCCTTTCAAGATAGCCAGGGTCTAAGTGGGGAGAGGATTTCTTATGACTACCTTTTTCAGGTAATTTTAACCTGGGAAACTTTCCCCAAATTCTTCCTGTATTACATACAATCCCACCAGACCACCTAAAACCTTTTCCTGAAATATGTTATCTTCTCTAAAACAGGAAGACACTGATATTTTTTTTTCTCTAAGCCAGCAGATTCCACATAGGCTAAATCTAAATTGGATAATTCATCACCATTCCTCATGGCCTCTTTCTGAATGTCAGTTCTTTAAACCCATACTGCTCTTTCTTGCAAGCACAAATGCCTTACTTGTGTGTAGGCCACAAAGACATGTTTGAATATGTAAATCCCCAACACAAGCCTTGTCACTAAATTTATTTTTGAGTGCAAGTTTCTAGTAGGTGTTAGGTACTAATTTTTGTTTGTTAATGAAAATAGCAGTCATCAGGGGGTAAGAGAGTGGGTGTAGAGAAATGGAGCTAGAAGAGGGACAAAGCCCCCACTGTATCTTTCTGGGCCATATTGGGATTCAGATTGAATAGTTACAAAAAGTTCTCTGCAGGCACCAGTGAGTCAGCTGACAAACTGGCAATCACTCCCACAACCTCTTGTAAAGGCAGATTTTAAATAAAATAGCCCTTAAACCCCACTTCTCTTCCTCCTGTGTCAATTGCAGCAGATAAATGTTAGGTTAGATCTCATCACAAACTTTTGATTAAAGAAGTTTTTGAGTATGTTGGTATAATTTGAATATGGGCATTTCATCTTTTAAAAATCAAGGAAAACAATATAGCTTAATTCTTTCATGTCTAATGGATAGTCTGAGTCATTAAGCGGGTGAATAAAGAGAGTATAGATGAGCCCCACCCCCTCCATTCTTTTTCATTTTAGTTTGTCTTATTGCAGGGAATAATTCTGCCGCTGACAGCACATTTCCCATTCCTCCTGCCTGAGTCACCAACCTAGAAGAATAAAGTTTGCCAAGTCACAGTGAATATTTATACCAATTACTTGTCTTGTGTCTAGATTTTGGCTATCTATAACATCAAAAGAAGGTTGCAGAAAGGTCACTCATAAAAGGAAATTGGATTCTAAAAAGGAGCCAAGGAGAGAAAAAATGTAATGAATGATAGTCCTTTAGTATCCACATGGTGTTAGATTTTCAGAGTATATGACTTGAAAGGTGCTTTTACCCAAGCACTGGAAGACAGTGTTATTTCATGGATGCAATAGACAGATCCTGAGAGATGTTGCTTAAAAATCATGCATTATAAAATGCTTACTGCTTTCATTTCTATAGGCACTCATAAAATATTCTTTTCTTGTAAGGAAGATACCAAACTTGGAGAACCCCAAGTGAAGTGACTTTTTTTTTTTTTTTTTTTTTTGGTTTTTCGAGACAGGGTTTCTCTGTGTAGCTTTGGAGTCTATCCTGGCACTCACTCTGGAGACCAGGCTGGCCTCGAACTCACAGAGATCTGCCTGCCTCTGCTTCCCAAGTGCTGGGATTAAAGGCATGTGCCACCAAGGCCCGGTGTGAAGTGACATTTTAACATGAATTATCAAGATACGTTTACACTGTCACTGTAATTCTTAATTGTGAATCTTCCTACAAATAAAGTAATGATGGCCACATGCAAGTGGTATATAGATGAATTTCTAAGGGTTTAAGAGGTGTATTTCTTGGTTTATTCTAGACATTAATCCTCTATCAAGTGCATAGCTAGCAAAGATTTTCTCCAATTCACTACATTGATGTTTCATTTGCTGTAGAAAAGGTTGTTAATTTCATGAGATCCCTTTTGTCAATTGTTGGGCTTATTTACTGTGTTACTAAAATTCTATCTGGAAAGTCGTTACCTACCCATGCTTGTAAATTGAAGCATTCTATCTACTTTTTCATCTAAGAGTTTCAGGGTATCAGATCTTCTATCTGAAGTCCTTGATCCATTTAGAGTTGAGTGTTGTGAAAGGTGAGAAGTAATGACATAATCTTGCTTCTTCACACATTGAAGCCTAGGTTTCCCAGAATCACTTGTTGAAGATGCTATTGCATCCCCATGGTAGACCTATAATGAATAACAGATACTTCAACATTAATAAAAACCCATCTGGCTACAACCCAAGCCCAGATGGATCACAACAAAATTCTATCAGACTTTGAAACAATATCTTCAACTAATACTTATTAAATAATTAAAAATTAGAAACAGAAGGAACTCTTCTAAACCACTTTTATAAAGTCATTGTTACTCTTTGATGTGGTAAGTCCTTCTGTGTATATGTTTGTTTTATTGGCTGATAAATAAAGCACTGTTGGCCAATAGGGAAGCAAGATAGGTGGGTCTAAGAGTCTAGGAGGATTCTGGGAAATGCAGTAAAGAGTAGAGTCGCCGTGTGACAGGATGCATCAGGCTGGCTTCCTCAATAAGTCTTTATAAAATATATAAATTAATATTTATGGTTAATACTTAAGATACAGCTAGCAAATAAGAAATCTTAATCATTGTCCAACAGCATTGTAACTAAGATAAGACTCTGTGTGTTATTTGGGGGCCCTAATGTGGCCGCAGAACTCAGGCAGCTGGTGGAGTTTCTGTTACAACTCTTATATGATGCTCAAATAAACACACAATAGTGACAATAGCATATTACAGACTAATATCCCTGATAAATGTAGACACAAATATATGCAATAAAATATTAGCAAACCAAATATAGACACATATCAAGATCACCTTACCATGATCAATTTACAACAGACAAATGGATGGTTCAAGATACATGAGTCAATAAATGTAATGAATCACATAAATTAGTTTGCAGACAAAACGTCATAGTAGATGAAGAAAAAGGCTTTGACAAAATACAACATGCTTTCAGGATAAGAAAAAAATGTCTTAGAGAATGTAGGATTAATACATAAGAAATCCAAAAACAACATTGTCTTGAATTGAGAAAAACTCAAAGAAATTTCATTAAAATCAGGAGTCAGGATTGTCAACTATCTGCATTGTTTTTTAATATATTTGTGGAGAGCATGGCCAGGGGCCAGTGGGCTATGAGTCACTCAACAATTAGAAGGCCCACACAGTATCTGTCTTTTGAAAATGTTCAGTTTATTCACACAAACATTCCTTATAATATCATGCTAAGATAAAGGTTAAACAAATATTCACCAAGTAGGGAACAGTTGATTGGACAGAAAATGCTGCCACAAGATTCTGCCAGGGAATCATCTCCACTTCTGAAGCTTGATGGCTCAACCCATGTCCACTGTGAAATCCTTCAGCTGAGGCAAGCTCGGAGCATGGTACTAACAGAGGTAAAGGAAGCCTTTGAGAGATTTAGCAAGTGCCTAGCACTGATAGTGGGCATGTGTGAGTGCAGCAACTATGCCAGAAGTTTAACAGACACCAAAGCCAGACCTGCACACAGTGTCCAATCTTGAATCTTCTCTCTGATAGGCATCAAAGCAGATGCTAGAGAAGTTGTGTCTTTGTGAGCAAGGCTGTATGCTTCTAGAGACCATTTCCAAAGTTCAAATGTTTATATCAATTAATTAGGCAGTAGTTTTTGCTATGAGGGCTAACATCTTGGTACTGATTCACTATCACATCAAGGTCATCTTGGAGTTAGTTCACTAGCATATTAAGGCCTGTCTAGGGCTTCTGTATGAGCTGCCCTGTAGCCTGCCTGCACCAGTCCATCAGCACATGTTTTTAGTACATAGCTCTTATCAGAGTTGCCTTGTGAAAAGCTCCTATTTCACAGGCAAGTCATATAAAAGTGACTTTAAAGTTACACAAGATAGTTTCACTTATGTTCCTAACAATAGTTCTTGAAGCACTAGATAGAACAACAAGGCAAGAGAAGGGAACTAAAGGGATACAAATAAGAAAAGAAGTCAAATTATCCTTATGTGCAGATAATATACACAGAACACTCCCCAAATTTCACCAGAAAACTTCTATAAACAATTAATAATTCTACTCATTTGGTGGATACAGAAGCAAGTTATAAAAATCAATAGGTTTTTTGTAAACCAACAACAAACCTATAGAGGAAGAGATCATGGACACAGTCCCATTCATAAAGCCTCAAAGAAAATAAATCACTAGCACAGCCTCCAAAGAAAGATATAAAGGACAGTGAGTCAGGGCTGGGCATGCCAATGTGGCAAACAAGCTAAAGTCATCTAAGAGTAGATAACCACAATTAAGAAAATATTTCTATAAAATTAGGCTGTAGGCAAGTATGTAGGGCATTTTCTTAATTAGTGCTTGATGAGATAGAATCCATCCCATTTTGGGTAAGACCATCACTGGGTTGATGGTCCTGGGTTCTATAAGAAAGCAAACTGAGCAAGCCATGAGAAGCAACCCAGTAAGCAGCACACCCCTCCATGGCCTCTGTATCAGCTCCTGCCTCCAGGTGCCAGTCCGGTTTGAGTTCCTGTTCTCTCTGCTTTTAATAATGAACTATTATATGGAACTATGGGCAAAATAAACCATTCTCTCCACAAGTTTCTTTTAATTATGGTGTTTTACCACAGCAATAGAAACCCTAACAAAGACAAAAAGACTAGAAAACAGAAAGATACCCCATGCTTATGGACTGGTAGAATTAACGTTGTGAAAGTGTCCATACTACCAAAGTCTATTTACAGATTCAAGGCCCTCAAAATCCCCACCTCATTCTTCACTGTACTAGAAAAAAACTAACCTATGGGATTACAAAAGGGCCCAGATTAGCCAAAGCAGTCCTGAGCCAAAATTTCAATGGCTGAAGGAGTACAATTCTAGATTTCAAGATATGTAACAGCTATGGTAATAAAGAACAGTATGGTACCAGTACAAAAAGAGACTTGTAGGTAAATGGAACAAAATAGAAGAATAAAACATGAGTAAACTAAGTACAACCATTTATTATTTGAGAAACAGGTCAGGAACTTACATTGGAGAAAAGACAGCATCTTCAACAAATGGTGCTGGGAAAACTGGACTTCTACACATAGAAGAATGAAATTAGACTCATATCTATGACTCAGCCCAAAAATGAACTCCAAGTAGATCAAAGCCCTCAACCTGAAAATCAAAACAACAAAACTTCTAGAAGAAATCATAAGATGTACCTTACAAGATATAGGTCTAGTACAGGTCTTTCTGAATAGGACTCCATTTGCCAACAAACTAAGGCCACCAATTGAGAAGTGGGAAGTCAAAAAACTAAAAAGCTACTGTACAGCTAAGCAAACAACCAACCATATGAAAAGGAAGCCCACAGAGTGGGAGAAAACCTTTGCCTACTAGACAACTAAAAGACGATTACTGTCCAGAATATATAAATGACTCAAATAAAAAAGAGTGAAGAAAACAAGCAACCCAGTTAAAACTGCTCTATTGATCTGAGCGAGTTCTCAAGAGAAGAAATGAAAATAGCTATGGAATACCTCAAAAAGCATTCAGGATCTATCAATTAAGAAAATGCAGGTTAAAATAACTTTGAGATTCCATCTCATTGCTATCCCAATGGCTGAGATCACCAAAACAACTAATAAAAAATTCTGGTGAAAATGTGGCAAAGAAGGAACATTTATTTGCTATTGGTGGATTTTGAAACTCATAGAGACATTTTGGAAATCAGCATGAAGACTTCTCCAAAACCTAAAAATGAGTCTCAAATAGACCTAGCTATACCATTCTTGGCATGCACCCAAAGGACTTGACATCCTACTTCATAGACACTTGCTTACCTATGTTTACTGTCACTCTCTGTACATTGAAATGCAACATTTCTTTAAGTCGTTTCCACAGGCCTTTTGGGCTGGAATTATTTTTATTATTATTTTATTTTATTTAAATAACATTTTTCATTTATTTTACATACCGACAAGTTTCCCCTCCCTTCTCTCCTCCTAGCCATCCTCCCAGTGCCTGCTTCCCTTCTACCTCCCTCTCCATCCATTCCTCCTCTGTCTCCATTCATAAAAGAGCAGGCTTCCCATGGACTTGAACAAAGCATGACACATCAAGTTGAGGCAGGACCCAGCTCCTCCTCTTCCTTCAAGGCTGGGCCAGGTAATCCAGCATGGAGAACAGGTTCCCAAAAGCCAGCTAAATGCCAGGGTCTGTTCCAATCTCACTGCTAGGAGCCTTACAAAGAGACCAAGTTATACAACTGTCACACACATGCAGAGAGCCTAGGTTGGTCCCATGTAGGCCCCCAAAGGATGATCTATGGCTAATGTTGGGAGTAGGAAATCAAACATTGTCAGCTAATAGAATCAGGTATACAGTTTCAAGGTCCGTGTGCATAATTAAAATGTGGAGCTCTTATTAAATATTTTGGACATGTATGTTCAGTAGTATGAGAATCTTAAGCCCTCAGAGAGGACACTCCTGTAGATGCTAGTGAAAGAAATGGTATTTGTTTTGTTTTGTTTCTAAAAATATAACTATGGCTATATCAGCTCTCTCTATTTTGTACTACATAATCTATTTCCAATGAATATGCAAAGATGAAGAAAATTATCAGTGAATCAAAATAGACAAAGCCTTCTTTGTGGTTATTGTTTGATTTGTTGTTGTTTTCTTTGAGACAGGGTCTTGCTGGCTCAGGACTCACTATATGTAGGTGACCTCTAATCTTTAGTAGCCCTCCCTCATTGGCCATAACCCCCAAGTGCTGGGATTATAGATGTGTACCATGCCTGGCTTGCCACTTGAGTTTTAAGGTTTGGTTAAGTTGTCCTTGTTGTTTATTCCTCAAATGTGATTGTTCTGAAAATGATAGAATGAATATGAAATAGTTTTGAGAAGAGTATTTTGAACTTAGTGCTTGGCTCAGAAGCCCTCTAGATGACATAGGACAAACTTCCAATTTATGCACCATTAGGCTTATTCACTATTTTGCTTTAGTAATTCTAGATTCAGCTATAGTTAAACTGTACAATGTTCAAATAATTTATGGTCTTCTTGTGACACACTGAATAATTCATACCATTATTTCTCCCAGGGAAATAAATGGCCTTAATATACTGAGCTTTCTTCTGTTTTCTGTAAATACTTAGCAGAAACAGTACTTGGCCATCTTTTTTTTTTTCAGAAACAATCTTTTTTTACAAATCAATGCCACCATTCCCTCAGCCTCCCATCCTCCCATGCCCCCAGCAACCACCCCAATCTACCCTCCACCCACTCCCCAAGGATAGTGAGGCCTGCCATGCAGGTCTTTTTTAAAAGGAAGATTCTAAGCCTAAACACAAATGGACACAAATCCTTTAAGTGTTCTAGAATAGACATAAAGATAGTAGACTCTGTACTACTGGAAGAAAGAAGCTGTTACTTAAATTGAGACTCTAAACATAGCCTTAGTTTTGGTATATAACTTTGTTTTTATACAGTTACAGGATAATGAAAACACTAGCCTGGTTTCAGAATAGACTATATTTGGTGATTCGAAAAAAATCATACAGTTCTACCACATAGAGTATAGATTGCTCAGTAGAATGTGCCCCAATATGTCTACAACACAGATGTCTTTCCCAAGCTTGAGACTCATCTGCTTGCTTCAGAAACCTCGAGCATTCCCAGCATGAAATTTCTCTCCTATTACCCAATCTCTGTACCAGCTCTCAATCCAATTTTCTGTCCTACAACCATCTAGTTAAATAAGCAAGTCCTTAGGAATATCCTTGATTCTTCCTTCTCTCATTGTCAGTTTTTCATGGCTGAGGTAAGAATAGAAAGAGATTTTAGCACAGAAGAAATGATATCATTTCTCAAATGTCACCAGTGGCAGGAAAAGCAACTCAATGTTGACAGCAGTGCAACCTGAAGAATCTCCTTCAGAGCCTCAGGGGATCTCTGCTTGAGCGCATCCGAGTCCCTGCTGTCTAGCACAGCAGAGAATTTCCAGAAGCATCACAATGAAGCAAAGTCAGTATTTGTTGATTAAGCAGAAAGACAAGATGCACTTGAATAGAGTCAAGTTGAAGCAGCAGAGAGAAGCACACATAAAGGGCTCAGTGGTAGCTATGTATGTTATTTAGGGACTTGAACATTATCTAGTTGGAAACTCCATGTAGATACTAGGGAATATAGACTTATTTTTGCTATCCACTTAATTCTATCCTTGAAGAGGAAACTTCTTCAGACACATTGTTCAGGCTTCCAAGTAGGGAGAGGAGTGCCAGAAGCAAAATAGTCACCAAAGGCAACCCTACTTACACACAATGAAGTTGGACTGAAGGAATACTTCATCAAATATTCTTAATATAATATCAATTGAGATATTTCTCAAAGGAGTTTGTAACTATTTGCAAATATAAAATAATAAAAAGACATTAAAAATTTAACATCTGTATTTCTCAGCTCACTGCTTCACATAATGTCTTTTACTACTATTATTTTAAATCTTCCACTGTAGCCTCTGATCTTTAACTCTAATTACACAAATTTAAAACAAACCTCAAATAGGATAGACCTGAAGATACCATGCCAAGAAACATTACAGTTAGTGTTCTGAGGAGTATTAAAAGAGCATTGATTTCAAAGGGGAAGTGATATTCTGTGTGCCCCATTCCTCTCTGTGTGTCATATATATTATATATATATATATATATATATATATATATATTATGATATATATATATTTATGGATGGATATATATATATGTATTATATATATATATATATATATATATATATATATATGGGAGAGAGTTCAGATAAAATATATTTGTGTGTAAAGTCTAATATTTAATGTGAATGACTACTTTGCATGTTAAACCAGGTTGGCAACTTACAAACTCTACTTTTGTTGCAATAAACAGGGCATGAGAAATTGACTCCATCGGAATTCCTCCTCTACCATATCATAGTATCATAGTAGGATAATGTATAAATATTGAGGACCAAGAACTTTCATCTAAAACTTTTTATGATACTTAATGACTCTATTCCCAACATGGGTTTGTGAAGGTCTTTGTGTTATGTGTATGTGTGTATGTGTGAGTACTGGTTAGTATCAACTGTCAACTAGACACAACCTGCGGCGTCCACCCTTGACCAGCAAGAAAGACGCCACACCGAGGAATCTTCTTCAAACACAGTTTAATCGGGAACCTCTTTGCTTTGTACAGTGTATAATGGCGGCGGGCCCCGGGCCGAGGGAGACGGGGCCTGATATAGTCTACATCTACCAATCACCTAACCCTACGTGGCGCACTAGGATAGGTTGTCTCCAAGCAGAATTAAGAGGATACATGACCTTTGCCTAATTTGGAATTGTTTATCACAGAGAGCGCTCGCCGTCGGGCTGGCGGAAGGCGGAAACCGGCGCCATCTTTTGGGTGCGGTTTTCTGCAGCTCCCTACAACAACCCACAATAATTTGGTAAGGGAGTCTTAACTTGAAATTATCTAGACTATGGTCTTGTCTCTAGGTACTGTCTTTATTGTAATTTATATAGAAAGACCCAGTTCATTATGGGTAGTATCAATCCCAAGATTGGGGGTTTTAAACATTATAAGAGAGGAGAAAACTGGATGAGAGTAAGCAAGTATACAAATAGTCCAGTGTGTATTTATTGATCAATACCGTTGAGTGTTGATATGGTGTGACTAGCTGCTTGATTTTCTGCCTTGATTCCCCCACAATGATGAACTGTAACCTAGAACTATCATCTGAAAATAACTTTCTCTTCCAAATTGTTTTTTTTTTACTATTATAGTAGCAGAAATGAAATTAGGATAGTATGTTTGCATGTATTTGGAAACACATGTATATGGAGTTCACAGGTTGGCACTGTATGTCTTCCAAACATGTGTGTGGAGTTCGGAGGTTGGCATGTGTGTCTTCCTTCATTTCTATCTACTTTATTTACTAAAGGAGGATATTTCACTGAACTTGGTGCTTCTGGATAGGATTAGTTGAGTAAGGAGCTTGTCCCAGACATCTCTCATTTCTGTCTCACAGTCTTCATGATTACAAGTGTCTCACTGTTTGCCTGGCCTTTATATGGGTTCTGAGAATCCCAGTTTTGGTCCTCATGCTTGGGAGGCAAGGATTTTCTACACTATACTATCTTCCCACCAACATCTGTTTGTTCATTTTTGACTTCTAGTTATTACTTTTGATAGCCATTGATAATTTTTATTGAGATACAACTGCCCAGTAATTATCTACTGAAAAGTATTTCCTCTCTTGGGGACTTCCCTCTAGTTTCTTCCTTTTTTCAACTTTTGTGATTACAGATTTTTACCTGCACCTAGTTCTCTTTTATTTATACTCAGTATCAGAAAAATTAATTAGAAAGCAAAAGAACCCCCTCTTTAGTTAGTAATGGATGAATAAACATGGCAATTTTTGTCTATTATTATCACCACACTCAACCATAAAAAAACAATTCTAAACTAGTCTTCTTTCACCACTCCTCAAATCATTTTCAAACCAGCTTAGGAAGCCTGACCTGATAAACTCAGAAATGTTTGTTACACAACCAATAAATGTTTTCATATGCTTTTAGGTGTGTGTGTGTGTGTGTGTGTGTGTGTGTGTGTGTGTGTGTGTGTGTGTGTGTGTGCAAGTGCTGTGTGTGTGGGAGGGAGATTAGTAACCTCAATGTCTGAAAAACATTGATAGGGGTTTATCATGAGTCTATAGAGTGATGAAACAAATAGGTATTATTATATTTACTCCATAAATTTCTCTTGAGGAATAAATAAGATCTGAACGATCCTCTGAACACAGTAAGTACTTAACAAGTAGCAATTATTATGGCAGTGAGTATTAGTAATTAGAACTTTTCCCAAGACTTTCTCCCTTTCCAAAAATATGTTCTTTCCTCTCTTACAAGGACAAATGCATGTTTCAGTGAGTTCCCAAGCTTTAGGAATGAACAGAGAAACAAAACCATCAACTGGGGATTAGAACTAGCATGGCTTGCTTCCAGTTCTTCTGATGTGTTCCTAACTCGTGCCCTCAAAATGGCTATGGCTTACTCATTCAGCATGCCTAAGAAAAACTTGAAACCAAACTGACCCACAGATGGTTTCTATTGGGCCCACACAATGTTTTAAAAATATTGTTGTATCAGTTGCCAGTATTTTTAAATCAGAAGCTATCATACAAAATACTGTTTCTAGTTGCCTTGAAATTTTAAATCTAGCATCAACTACACTCCTATTCCTGCTTAGCAGAATAGTAGCTGCCACCTTTAGATGGAATTGGAGCTTACCATTCCTCATTATTCCTATCATTCACTTACTATATTGAATGACCTTTATAACTTCACTGCTGATTTTTATAGTAATTGTGAAAAATATTTTATACCAGCATATAAAGTAAGTAAGAAATGGAAGATAAACCCCCTTGAAGCTGGAGACTTTGTAAAGAGAGATGTTTATTAAGTTACATTTTTGGAGGTTGACATTTCAAAATAGGTTCCCCTACCTGCTCAGCCTATGGACACCATCCCAATGATATGAGCATTCATGGAAGATATCATATATTGAAACAGGAAGCTAGAGAGATAGATACTCAGGCACAGGTCTCAATCTTCAGGAACTAGTCAGAGTCTCATGAGAGATGAATCTCTAAAATGATGCAGCTAATGACCTAAACACTACTCCCCAAATCTCAAAAGTTTCACTATCTCAGCGCTGCAACACTGGGTATTCCAATACCATCTTTCAGGACATGAACATTTAGGGGATGTATACAAGTCATATCCAAAACATAGTAGACCAGAAGGATAATATTTTTTTCAGGTAAATTAGGCAATTACATTTACCCCATTATACTCAGTGGTAGACTCCTCCCAGGCCTCCCAGTAATCATGAAGAAAGCCATTTTGTATATGTATAAGATTCAATAGAAAAACTGCAAAAAAGGATATTATACATGGCAAAACTGTGCTGAAAAATAAGCAAAATCTGAAGAATTGTCTCCATGGCACGTACTTTAGCAGAAGTGTCAAAAATAGTGCTTTAAGTTGAATGAAAAAATACTCAGTAACAATAAAAAGCATATTGTAGAAAAAGATCACCAAGAAAACTAAAAAATTTTATAACATATATTTAATATTATTAAAATAATTCAGATAACAGTATAATACATAATTAATAATAGTGCATTGTAGTCTTAAAATTTGTTGATAAAGTATGTCTTAGGTTAGGCAGTTTATCATAAAAATGCATAAAAACAAAAGGAGAAGGAAAATTTGAAGGTGAAGAATATGTTTATAAGCTTGCTTTTGATGACACAACTTTTTTTTTTTTTGGTTTTTCGAGACAGGGTTTTTCTGTGTAGTTTTGGAGCCTATCCTGGCACTCGCTCTGGAGATGAGGCTGGCCTCGAATTCAGAGATCTGCCTGCCTCTGCCTCCTGAGTGCTGGGATTAAAGGCATGTGCCACCAACGCCCACCTTGATGATGCAACTTCTAATTAACAGTTTATGTATATCAACTTTTTAAATACAGAAATATATTTCAATAAATTGAGCTAAAATATTATTTAATAAAGTATTAGTGTCATGAAGCTCTTCTAATATGGATACTCAACACCCTCTTCTGGCCTCCTGAGACAGGCATAGGCACACTCAGCTGCAAACACAGATGCCCATACACTTACTGCTATAACCATAATAAGTTGTGAATCCATGTCCCAGTAAATAACCTGCCACCTGTGTCCATAGAAGCAGTCCTAATTAGATGCAGTGGGGCAGACACATAGAAAAGATAATAAAAGTAGGAGGAGAACTTGTAGGGAAGAAAATGTACATCAGTGAGAGAAGGAGGGGAAAAGAGAATGGAGGAAGAAAACAATTACAATTCTTTATATGCATGTATAAAACTGGAAGAGACAAAAATGAATAATTAGATTTTTTAAAAAAAATAAAACGTAGCATTAAAGACCTAGAGACAGATATTGGGGTTTAAGCTTCAAGCTGAAGATCAGAGAAGCAAAGCAGCCGGGTCAGTAGATCTTACTTCTGCCCAACTTAAATGGCAATACTGTCTCCACAAATCCTCAGAGGCAAAGGGCTGTGAATTCCTGTCTCCTCCTCTTCCTTTTATTCCTTTCTCTACCCAGCCATATCACTCCTGTCTCCAACTCCCTAGTGGTGGGATTAAAGACATGAGCTCTGTTACTCTTCATTCTTTTGTAGGCCAGGGAGGCCTTGAACTCAGACAGATCCATCTTCCTGTCTCCTGAGATTAAAGATGTGTGCCACCACTAACTAGAGTGGCTGGCTTTGAAAAACTGTTCCCAGGGGATTTATTAGATCATAAACACTATATCACCACATAAAAAGAGTAGCCTATTCCCTTGTTGTCATCTCTAATCATCAGATATTTTAACTCTCTATTGAATCACACTACAGCTCTGTCTCTCTTTCTCTAATTGTATTTCAAATCTTTGGAGCAACAAAAAACAAACTTAATTTCAAAATCATATGTTTAATTACTCCCAATTTTTACATGATTTAAATATTACAATAAACTGACTAGGAATAGCAGACAAAGCACATTGCAATACTGACTAGGAATAGCAAAGAAAAATCACATTTTCATCAGAGTGGAATACTCTCTTCCAATCTTGACTATCTTTGTGATGAATCTTTAAAGTCTAAACGGCTATCTTTTCCCAGTGAGCTTATTAAAGAGATGAATAGGTTCTACTCAAGTACAAGTCAAACAATCAGGCAATCAAAGGAAGAAAAAAATCCAATAGTTTGAAATCCAAAGGTATATTGTGGTTTCTGATTCTTCATTGGCTTGTAGGTGGTGATAATTATTCCTTCATGGACAAATCTGAGGATTGAGCAAGACTGTTAAGATTCATAAATGGAAAATTGCTTACAGCACTCATTATTTTATCACAATTAATCAGAAACTAATTGGTTGAGGTTTTTAAATAACAGCTCTGTTTTTTCTGTAGTAATATCCTACTTAATTATAAAAAAAATCACTATGGAAGCCTACCTGTAAGTTATGACTTCAATCTCCTGCAAAAGCTTAGCCACATCCATATTCTAAGAACCCTAAACTTCTCATGAAGTATCCTATCAACAGCTGCTAACAGGATTTTCCAAAAGACCTCTCAGGGACTTGCCACGGATTTCACACTTTACATAAATTTCACATTGCTTAAACAGTCCAAGTCGTAAAATAAAATAACAAATCTATTTCCATGTAATTAAATGTTCCTAAATACTGCATTAGGAATGCATTCTACATTTTCTCCTTCTCTTGCACAATGCGCAACAAGGTAACAATATTAAAAGGAGGGGATTTGGATGTGGGAATGAATTTCCCCACTGAGTGATTCAAAAGAAATCAATCTTCAGAATCTATTTTCATTTAATGCAATAACAGGTTATTATTGACAAAAGGAGATAAATGACAATCACAACCACACCTCCAGTCTACATTCAGTGATGAAATTTTCAAAATTTGTCAATGAAAATTATAAATAATTACTATCCCTATAAATGCAACAATTGCTGAAAACATTAATGTCTGATTTCTCTATAAAGATTTATTAAGAATGACTCATTAGTAAGAAATAGCAATCAAAGCAATCAGGATTCAGTGAGAAAGATAGCTGATTATTGTCAAACATGAAATTTAAAATGTTTTGTCATTTATGGGAAAATTTCATCTTGAATAAAATCTCTTCAGTTCAGATATTAATTACACATCTTTTCAGCTAAAAGTTTTGGTTATAGACTTGAAAAAACTAAGCTTGTGAAATGAATATATCCTCACTTTCCAGGCTTTCCCTAAATTATCTCATATATATTTACATTGTGTTATTCAGTTCAGGAAAAACTGTAAGTTA
The DNA here is from genome assembly GCF_003668045.3 of Cricetulus griseus. NCBI lineage: Eukaryota > Metazoa > Chordata > Mammalia > Rodentia > Cricetidae > Cricetulus > Cricetulus griseus. Next base: position 26,958,611 of record NC_048604.1, on the reverse strand, counting down.
TCTGTGACTAAATGGTTTCCAGTCCTGGATTTAGCTGGAGTGAGTGACACTGAGCAGATCAATCAGCCTCTCGAAACTCTGGTTCCTCAAGTGATCATCTGAAGTGCAAGTGAAGTCTTTAAGGCCCTTCTAAGGTGCATAGTTATGAAAACTCTACCCTGTGTATTGATTAAGTGATAGTCACTATTTAATGTCTAATAGTCCATCAAGATTAGAAAATCCAGTTTTGATTGCATGACTCATCTTGCATGTAAACAGCTTTCCATTATTGTAATAAGTAGCCAAGATAAATCAACTGATAGAATGAAAAAAAATGAATGATTTTCACTTCTAGTTTCCAAGCTATAATCCATCACTGATTAGCCCACTTGTAAGGAAGTATATTATAGCAAGCAGCACATACTAGAATGAAACCCAAAAGGGTCAGGCAGTCAGTCCAATTCCCATTTTTTTCCTAAATGGAACTAACATGCCTTCTTTTCTTGGAAAATTTTGCACACTGCTCAGAGCTATTCTTTGCAGATGCTCCACATTCCGGCATCTCTGACTTTCTAGGGTCTCCATTGCAGTTTCAATTTCATTTTCACGGCTCCATGCATTACCATGCTAGGTGCTATTTGCAATAATTCTGCCCCTAGAGTTCATTGCTTGGTCTCCCAAACTTTCATTTGTAAACTCACTAGATATCTTCATGATCTTTATAACTATTAACAGTTATTTGGGGGAAGTGGGTGTGTCCTTGAAAATGATAAAGGCTGTCTAGCCTCCAGTAAGCTATAGGTCATACATAGGACTAGGTTCCTGGTAAATTAGCACACACTAAAGCCACCCATTGGCAATAGCTTCCATGTTATTGTCCTAAAATTTTGAAAAGTGAAATGGAATTCACAGACAGTGGAAGGACACATTTCAGAAGGAGGTTTGATTATAGGATTACAAATAGGAGCTTAAAAGAAAGAAGGCAGAGACCCTGTATAGCAGGAATGGGTATCCAGAAATGGGATACAACAGAACTATTTCCTTGGGGGCTTTTTATAGGACTCATGTTAGAAACTATTTCATCAGGTAGCCTATCCACACGTTGTCCAGGTACCTCTTAGTTTTAATCACATCCTGTGTGTAGCTTCCTGGCAGGGTACTAGTTTAAGGGAAGAGAATTTTAACAGAATCAAGGACATTCCCAGCTTCCAGCCAAGAACAACAATCAAAATTTCTCACTTTTAGGGTTCCCAACCTTAAGAATTTGTAATCAGTTGCTATCTCCTGTATTTATCAACAGCATCAGGTAGGCAGTCCTTCTGTATACTACTAGTATGAGCTGTACCTGGGCCTTCTTGAACCATAGATAAAGGGGTCTCCGAATACATAGCTACCAACAGTTCTTCATCAACTTTAGATGCATAGGACATTCCAAAGCATTCAAAAAATAGCAACTTTTCTTTTCTAAACTCTCCTCTTTTGCACCATTGGGCCTATCGTAAATAGAGAGCTATCAATTCCTAAGATGCATTCAAGGATTCCTTCCAATTGTCACAGTGCAAAGTGCTTGGCATTCCTTTTTTGAGATAGAGTACATAGGGAAAGATAGTGTCAAACTTGCCATGTAACCCAGACCAGCTTAGCATTTATGAACCTCCTTCCTAATGAACCACCATGCCCAGTTGACATTTCACTGTGGGAGAAATTCTCCTTCACAAGTGTACCTTCCTTGTCTGCCCCCATTGGTCCTATTTTCTTTTTAGTCAAACCAAGAAAGGTTATCTGTTTTATTCTTCTTTATTCTTCATTTGCATTTAAAATTTGGCTAAAAGCAGCCCATAATACCTGTGCAGCTGCCTGAATGCTGTGTCAGGCTGAAACTTCCTACACCAGGTAGACTTATCTTGAAGCTCAGCTTCATGTAATGTTTTAGGGCTTAGACAAAGTGCTTGCAAATTCTATGCCATGGTGTAAAAGGCATGGCTGCAAGTTTAATTCCTAATGCAGTTCTCTTTTCCAAAGAGACCTTATTAATAGTATTTACTGTATCTGTTCCTGTCACAGTTCTGAATCTCAGAGACCTTACCATACTTGTTTGTTAAACTATCTTACAATAGTCTAGGGTTTTTTTAATCTACCCCTCTAAACATTGAGGAACTCCTATCAGCCATCTATAAACCTTCCTCTGCACTGTGAAATATACCAGTATAACCACTCTACTTCTTAGGGTCATATGTCTACACTCCATTATTGTAGCTAATAACAGAGATAAAGAAACTTACAAAGACAAAATGTTTATTCTAACTCAGAGTTCTAGATGCTCCAGCTATGCTAAATCAGTCTCATTGCTTTGAGGATGATGGTTAGCAGAAGATAATGGTAAAAAATATTGATGGAACACAAGTACTCACCTTGTAGCTGGGAGACAGACAGAGAAAGAGGAAAACAACTGTCCAGACCTCACAAATCCCTGGTTCCTACAATGACTAGAAGGCATTTTACTGTTTCCCACCTCACTCAATACATTCCATACAATCCAACAAGACCAAACCTGGAACTGTCTCTATAACACACTGATGATTGAAGACATTGTAGAGTCAAACTACAGCATCTTTAAAATGCCTTACCCATTGATCTAGTTTTAAACTCAGAAAGAAGCCTCTAAAAGGCACTGAGTTGATGTTTACTTTTAAGTACCATTGGTTACTTTTAAATGTTATTGTTTTCAGGGCCCTTAGAAAAAAAGTCATGTGTAGAGTTTCTTTCTTAAAACAAAACTAAATGCTCGTGGGTGGGAAACTAGAAAAGGATAAACTCCTTTGAAGATTACTATTTTTTAAAATTATCTCTAGGGCTAATACAATCGACTTCACCCACAAATCTACTTAGGGTTAGGCTCCTGAGTTTGCTATCCCTTTGACTAGTGGCTAGAACTAACTGATAGATTTGGCAATTCCCACAGGGGGGAGCTTGTATGAAAGGAATTACTAGCTTTGAAAACACAGCTATTAACCTTGAGCATCTTTAATCGCCCACCAATTAAGCATAAGCACCCTTAAGCTCCCAGTGATTAACCTTTATTACCCCTTGTTGCTCCCACAGGCTCTTCTACTTACTTAAAGACAAAACAGCAGAATGACAAACTGTAATAGTGTTAACCTTTTCATAGTGCTATTTTGGTTGCACTGAAGTAAAAAAAAATATACTTTATTGACTTTGAAAACATGTTGGTTGTCACAGTGAAAAAAAAGGATCTGAAGTTGTCTAAAGTCTTTAAGTCAAAGGCTTTGGGCCAAACTTGATTTAGGGAAATCAATCTCCTAGCTGAAGTATTGGAAACGTAATACACTAAGAATGAGAAGATCTGGATGTTATAGCCAATTCAGCATGACTGGAACAACTGAAAAGTCATCAAAATTCTCAGGTCCTTAATTTTCTCAGCTAGAAATTGAGCTAGTAATTTTTTTCTTGCTCTGTTTACTCTTTCTTTCTTACCCCTTTCCTGTATTTTGTTCACTGTTTTTTGTTTGTTTTGTTTTGTTTTAGACTGGCTCCCACTAAGTAGCTCATGCTTGATCCCTGTTCAGGGTTTGGTCCTGGGGGTTATCAATCTCATTGATTAATACTTTTTAAACAGACTCAGAAGGGAGACCAAAGACCATTTTATTAGACTTCTGGAGAAAAGCAACAGAGCAGATACATGTAAACCTTGTCAGCTGCTAGGAGGAGGTTAGATGGATAAGAGAGAGGTGAAAGTGGTGTCATTTGAGTCAGGGTTCAGAAAACATGTTGGCTAACCTAATGGAGGTTAGCAAACAGTTACATGGTGCTGAAGGGGTGGTTGGTAAGAGAGTCTTCAGAGATAGAGTGATAATGACCAATGTCAGGGCAAGACTACTTAGGATTTTAGCTTGTATCGAAAGAAGAGATAGGGAAAGGGAAAAGTTATGCTTTTGCATTAGAACTCAGGAAAGTGGGCAGGTTCAGCTATAAAGATCTGTAAGCAAGTGTAAAGGAGTGGCTTCTGGGGGCAGTGAGTATATTATCTCAGCAAGGAGATAAGGATTCCTCCCATACCCTTAACATGTCTTAAGCCATCCTATAGGATGCTCTCTTGGCCAAATGACTGACAAACACTTTGGAATTAACTCTTAAGAGAAGGAGCAATAGTATACAATTTGGGGCATCTCAGAATGTGATGTCTATATCCAGGTCCAGGCATAGAACTCAGAATCCATTCTTTTGAAAACGAGGAAGTAGCTTTCTCTTGATAGACTCAGATATGTCCACCCATTTGTGTGGTATTTTAAATACTAAGAAAGGACAATTAAGATGTTCCTCTCTCTAATGCTACTGGGGAAACAGTAGGTGAGCTCCAAAGTTGATTATAAGGGAGATTTCCATCCTCTGTGGCCTCTAAGCCTACTAATGACTGTCTGGCTACTTAACAGGTTGATCTGAAACTCACCCAGACTAGCACAGAGCTCACAATCATCCATCACCAACCTCCTTGGAACTGAAGTTATAGTCATGTGACATCATGCCTAGCATTTTCAATAGACAATCACTAACATTCATTCTAGCTGTAACATCCTATGATTGTAATCTATTTTTTCTACAGTGAACTAATAAGAACAAGCCATTTTAATTGGTAATAAAATGTGAAGACAGGTATACCTGATTACTCTCTCAATTACATTTGGACTCTATTTACCAACAGATAAACTGGGAAAAAATTCAATGAAGCTAAAGCACATGTCATATTATTATGACAACATAGTAGTAGTCGAGATTGTGAGAATTTTAGACACATTCATGGGATTTCTAACAGACATTACCCCTTTGCCGATTGATTCTGGTTTACATATATAGAATGGTAATCTGTGTTTACTCAGCCGTTTGGGAAAGTGCTACTACATGGTAAGGATTGGTAACAGGAAAGAAGCTTGTAAGCCTAAAATGAAGATGTCTTACAGCTTTGGTAAAGACAAATGCAGCACAAGTAATATAAATATTTACCTAAGAATCCCTGTGTTCAAACAATAGGCAAGACGTAATTCATGTTAAGGAATAGTGTTTACCATATTAATAAGAGTAAGAGATTTTTAAGCTATTGAAAGCTATAGGCAAAATCATTGAGATAAGGATAAGTTTGCACCTCTTAATAGCTCTTAATAATATAAAGAGACAGCCAGGCAGTGGTGGCACATGCCTGTCATCCCAGCAATCAGGAGGCAGAGGCAGGTGGATCTCTGTGAGTTCGAGACCAGCCTGGTCTACAAGAGCTAGTGCCAAGACAGCCTCAAAGCCACAGAGAAACTCTGTCTCAGAAAAAAAAAAGCCAGAAAAACCAACAATATAAAGAGAATGCTAAATTACTCAAAAGAAACACTGCTTTCTCTAATCAGGCTTGAGAGAAAAGTATGAGCAGTATGTAAGAAGACGAGAACTGGCACAATGAGAGACAGATAAACCAATAAAGGAACCCCAAATAAACACTTCCAGGTATATTCAGATTATCTTCAACAAAGCTTCCAAGTTTTCTCAGTACAGAAAGGGCATCCTTGATGAGGAATGCAGTTGTGGACTCCGTGGGACAGAAACCTCCATTTTCATATCCTCATGCACAAAAATGAAGTTAGGCCTTTATATTATACAGGAAAGTTAATTCAAAACGTATTCAAGACTAAAACATAGGACAGAAACTATAAAACTATTGGGAGAGAATCAAGGAGAGTCTTAATGACCTTGAAATTGGCAATGATTGCATAGCAATAAAAGCAAATGTAAGGATTCAGGTATTATGCGGCCCTGCCCCTGTCACCTGGCAGAATGCACTCAGGCAATACACTGGTCATCCCAGGGGTCCTTGACTACTAGTCTGCAAACAAGTGCAAAGGACCTCTTTAAAAGAAAGACACCCTCCCACACTTAAGCTCTTTATCTCTCTCTTTCCTACTGTCCCCCTGGGGCATACAGGACTTTTCCTATCTTCTTTATCTCTTATGTCCTCTCTGTCTCTGTGTCTCTAAACATTTATGCACAGGAAAGAAAATCTACAGAGTGAAAATGCAATCTACAGAATCAGTTAAACTACATTTAAATCATAAATCTGATGACAACATTAATATTCACCTTATATAAAAAACCATTACAACTCAGAAACAAAAGCAACCCAATTAAAATGGCAAAGTAATTGAATATAAATTTCTTCAAAGACACGTGCAGAAGTATATAAAATACGCTTAACATCATACTCCAACACATGTAAATCAAATCAATATTAAGACAGCACCTCATTCAGTATAAGGAAAATGTAACCTACAAAGTAAGCAAACATGTTTCTAAACCATATGTCAGATAAGTGGTGAATATCTGTGATGGCTACTGATCATTCTCTACTTAATAGAGTCTAAAAAATACCTCGGAAATGGGTCTCTGTGTGGGTTAATCTTTATTTCCATAACTGAGCTAGGAAGACCCATCCACTGAAGGTCAAGCTGTTCCCAGGATCCTGGACTATATTGTAAATGAGATGGTAAGCTGAGCAAAAGGAATCCTCACTCTTTGATTCTTGAGTTCAGATTCAATATGACAAGTTCCTTCAAGCCCCTGCCACTGTGACTTACTTGCATTATGAACTATTGCCTTGAAATGTGAAGCAAAATGAACTCTTGCTCATTTAAGTTATTTTTGTCAGGGTATTTTATTACATCAAGATAAATAAAGGAAGACAATACCCAGAATGGATAAGGAATGAATACCTTTCAATAGCAAAGAAAGTAATAATTAAAAATCTCAATCATTGGAGGACAGAGCAAATGAACAATTATATAAAAAGACATTGAAGTCAACAGTCATCAGGAACATCAAAATGAAGCCAAAGTAAGAAATAAATTTAAAAACCTACAGGTGGCCGGGCATTGGTGGCACACGCCTTTAATCCCAGCACTCGGGAGGCAGAGGCAGGCGGATCTCTGTGAGTCGAGGCCACCCTGGTCTCCAGAGTGAGTGCCAGGATAGGTAAAAGCTACACAGAGAAACCCTGTCTCAAAAAACAAAACAAAACAAAAACCTACACGTGTACATGAAAAAGTGGGAAAGCAGGAGCTTTTTGTGTACTATTGGTGGGATTATACAATAGTACAACAACTTTTATGGAAAACAATATGTTTGCTAGAAGCATTAGAAATAGAACTACTCTATGTCAAAAATCAGGTGTTCGTAGGTGTGTTGGTTAATAGCAGGGTTTTCAACTCAATTCTATTTATCTACCTGTCTATTTTTATGCCAATTCCAAGCTGTTTTCAGGACTATACCTCTATAATAGAGCCTGAAGTAAGGGAAGGTGATACCCCCAGAAGTTCCTTTATTGTACAGGGTTGTTTTGGAAGTTATACAATGGGATAAAGAAAGTATTTTCAACAAATGGATGCTAGCATGTAGAAGACTGCAGACAGATGCATGCCTATTGCCATGCACAAAACTTAAGTCCAAGTAGATCAAAGACATCAACATAAACCCAGCCACACTGAAACTATTAGAAGACAAAGTGGGAAATACCCTTGAATTAAATGGTACAGGAGACCACTTCCTGAACATTACACCAGTAGCACAGACACTGAGATCAACAATTAATAAATGGGACCTCCTGAAATTGAGAAGATTCTGTAAGTCAAAGGACACAGTCAGCAAGACAAAATGGCAGCCCACAGAATGGGAAAAGATATTCACCAACCCCATATCCGACAGAGGGCTGATCTCCAAAATTTACAAAGAACTCTAGAAGCTAGTCACCAAAACACCTAATAATCCTATTACAAAGTGGAGTAGAGAACTAAAAAGACAATTCTTAATAGAGGAATCTAAAGTGCCTGAAAGACACATAGGAAAGTGTTCAACATCCTTAGCCATCAGGGAAATGCAAATCAAAACAACTCTAAGATTACCATCTTACTCCTGTCAGAATGGCTAAAATCAAAAACACCAATAACAGTTTGTGCTGGAGAGGATGTGGAGAAAGGGAAACACTTCTCCACTGCTGGTGTGAGTGCCAACTTGTACAGCCACTTTGGAAATCAATATGGCGACTCATCAAGAAAATGGGAATCAGTCTACCACAAGATCCAGCAATTCCACTCTTAGGCATATATCCAAAAGATGCACATTCATACAAGGACACCCACCTGTTCAGCTATGTCATGGCAGCATTATTTGTAACAGCCAGAACCTGGAAGCAACCTAGATGCCCCTCAACTGAAGAATGGATAGAGAAAATGTGGTACATTTACAAAATGGAGTACTACTCAGTGGGGGAAAAATGAATCTTGAAATTCACAGGTAAATGAATGGAACTAGAAGAAACCATTCTCAGTGAGGTAACCCAGTCACAAAAAGACAAACAGGGTAAGTACTCACTCATATATGTATTTTAGATACAGACCAAAGGATTACCAGCCCACAATCCACACCACCAGAGAATCTAGGAAACAAGGAGGACTCTAAGAGAAACATTTATTGTCTTCCAGAGAAGGGGAAAGGGACAAGATCTGAGCAAATTGGGAGCATGAGGGGAGGGGACAGGGAGCTAGGAGAATGAGAAGGGGAGAAGGAGAAGAGGAGGGGAGAGGAGGACATGAGGGAGCAGGAAGTTCAAGTTGGGGAAGAATAGAGGAGAGCAAGATAAGAAATACCATAATACAGGGAGCCATTATAGGTTTAAAGAGAAATCAGGCACTAGGGAAATGTTTGGAGAGCTACAAAGATGACACCAACTAACAATCTAAGCAACAGAGGAGAGGCTGCCTTAAATGCCCTCCCCTGATAAAGAGATTGATGACTAACTTATATGCCATCCCAGAGCCTTCATCCAGCAGCTGGTGGAAGTAGAAGCAGAAACCCACAGCTAGACACTGAACTGAACTGGAATCCAGTTGCAGAGAAGGAGTGATGAGCAAAGGGGTCAAGACCAGGCTGGTGAAACCCACAGAAACAGCTGACCTGAACAAGGGGGAACTCTTGGTTTCCAGACTGATAGCTGAAAAACGAGCATGGGACTGATCCAGAACCCATGAATGTGGGTGTCAGTGAGGAGACCTCGGAAACCTATGGGGCTTCTTGTAGTATATCAGTACTTATCCCTAGCATAGGATTGTACTTTGGGAGCCCATTCCACATAGAGGGATACTCCCAGAGTCTAGACACAAGGACGTGTGTAGGGAACACCCTAACCACACATGCTCAGGGCTGACTACAGTTATGAGTGGTCAGGGTGACGAGGGGAATGTTTAAGAGTGAGAGACACACACATGGTAGCCTCTTCTTCCCTTTCATCATTGGCTTGCTCTACTTATCTTTTTATCTGCTGGCTGGCTAGGTTGCTCTGAGTAAGTAAGGCACTCCCTAATAAATATCCTAATATCCTTACCTGACTCTGTATCGGTAATTCACCTTTTAGGGGTGGGCCTAGACCCTATCCCAAAGTAATGACAGACTCTGAAGACCCCCTATGGAAGGCCTCACCCTCCCTGGGGAGTAGAAAGGGTATGGGATAGGTAGGATGTTAGTTGAGGTGGCAGGGGAGGATCAGAGGGAACTGGTATTGACTTGTAAAATAATCTTGTTTCTAATTTAAATAAAAATGGAGAGAAGGAGAAAAACACACTCAAAAAAGAACTACTTTATGATCCAGAAGTTCCATATATATATATATATATATATATATATATATATATATATATATTCATATATATATAATTCTTCTGGATATATATATATCCAGAAGAATTGAAATCATGGACTTCCAGACTTATTTGTGCACTTCTATTCATTGAAGTATTGTTAGCCATAGTTAATGGTGGAAGAAAAACCTCAATTATCCACGAATGAATGGACACAAAATGGTGTATATTGGATGCAATAGTAAGGCAGCTGGGTCTCTGTGGGTTCAAGGCCAACCTTGTATAAACACCAAATTCCAGAGATACAAAGTGAGACAATCTATTACAGAAAGAAAAACAATGATATCTTGTCTTAAAGAACATTACATTAAGTGGAATATATGTCAGGTATACAAAAGCAATATATGATTGCATTTATATGATGTATTTGGTAAAATTCTGAGGCAATGTATATTGGATTGTGAGGAGGATAAAAAATGAGAGGTATTTATTGTTTTAAAACATGAAGTATTTCTGGAAGTTCATTTCACAGCATTTGAATATACATAGCAGTGCATAAGTCTACATTTTAACATTGTAATAGCTGTTTTATCACAAGAAAAGCACACTTAAAAGCCTTGAACCACAAAAATCATCAGATCTTAGCTGGACAGACCAGTTTCATCAGATTATTTGAAACAACTTCTTTGGATGGGTAATGAATGTGTTCTATGTGTAAAAGAAATAACCAAAGCTATACTGAAAGTAATAACATCACTATAAGGGACATATTTAAAGACAATCAGAAATCAACCCAATTACTACCCTTTTTTCCTATCTCTTATGGGTTATTACATGTGACTAGAACTAGCCAATGGATGTTTACTTTTTTCTTATTTTTTATTATTTAAAATCAATTTTTTTATTTTGTTTTTAGAAGACAGCATTTCTCTGAGTAGTGAGCTGACTGTCCTGGAACTCGCTTTGTAAATCAGGCCTAGAACTTGCCTCTGCCTCCCAAGTGCTTGGATTAAAGGCATACACCACCATTGCCTGGCTTATTTAAAACAAATTTTAAATTTAAATACATCTTGATCATATTCTCGATCCCCAGAGTCCTTCCAGATCCTCTTTATCTCTCTACATACCCAAATTTGTTATTTCACACAAAAATGAAACCCAATACTACACCCCCACAAAACCAAGAAAAACAAAATAAAAGCACAATCAGTGAGAAAGAAACTGTATTATTTCTTTGTTTTACATCAACTGAAGAAGTATTGACTTAGCATCCATGTAATCTGACTTACATTGAATTAATATAAATGAGAAAATTCTGTTTTGTGAAGTAATTAAAATTTGTTAACACAAAATAGGTTGTACTCAGTAATAAATTATGAGATTAACTTGAAATGTTTTATTAAAATAACTTCCCATGATCTTCTGAGATTAGGGAGATACATTTAGGGATTCTTTTGCCTTCAGAAAAGGATAAAATTCATAATCAAGCTAAGAACTGAATCAAGAGTGGGAAGAGGTCAAATATTCATCTTGTAGAACTCTAAATCCAAAATAAGCTCAAAATTTAAAATGTAAGCTCTTAATCTTGTTTGGCTCATCTTTATACCATTGCCACGTTAAAGGTTAAATGCATTGGACTCAAAATCACTCATTCGTATTTTTAGGGCTAGAAAAGTTCTGAACCTCAACATGGTAGGGTTTTCTCTTATTGTAGAGGTTTGGGTGGAGAATTACTGCTAGTATTACATTGTATTATTATTTCAAATAAAAAATCTTTACTACATTTGCTAACTAGAATTACTTCACTTAGAAACGTCACACTGCCCGTTGCTCTTTTGTATGCACCAATATACAATGTTAAATCTAATGAATTTATGAAATGTGCTCTTACTTAAAGAGACCTTCTCTTACCCTAACTCAAAAAGACAGACAGATGTACTGATATGCTTCCCAATACACATAATATAGGAGGCAATTTTTAATCAAATGTAGTATTTCAATGGCATTTCTCATGAATTACTTTTTGTAAGTCTATCAATTTTTAAAAATTTATTTTGGGGAGGAGTTAAAATGAGCTTTCATTAAATGGTAGCAAATGCATCAAAAAGTCTTATTTTCTATGAAAATTAGAGATAAAAGTAAACTAATTAAAGAGTAGAAAGAGCAATTGACCTAGATATTAGCTCTAGATACACTAGTAGCTGTACACGTAGCCTTGAGTTATTTAGTTATACTCTGGGGTCTAACTTATCACTATTATATAGAGTTTTAATTTATTTTTCAATTAGCATACAAAGTAATGTGGTTCATTACAGCATTTTCAGATCCACTTTGTTTTAACTCATCTCCTGTCTTTTCCTGTCACCCTTTGCTGTACTGTAATATCCCTCACTGTGTCTGTCTCTGTTTCTTTGTTTGCCTCTGTCTCTGCATGTTGCTGTCTCTCTCATTCACAATGTATGTGTACTTTACAACAAAAAGCAGTTTTGGGGTAGTGATAGTTAAGAAAATGAATGATTAGAGCTGCTTCTATAGTAAACATATTGGTTGACCAGCCTCTATTAACACATACTGGATTAACCTCCATATTAATGTGAACACAACGGTATTTCCTTGAGTCTTCTTCCATTCCAAACATTGACTAAATGCAATAGGAACCTTCAGTGTGGGATCATTCTGACAAAACATGAAACTTTTGTGATGACAGGTCATATTGACCCAACATCTTCCTAAAACTGTACCAAATGTTTCTTGATAATTTGTTGATAGCCTAACTCTTTTAAAGCCATCTTCTTTTATTCCACAGTTGTCACACGTGAAAACAAAATAATAAAAATGCTCATTCCCTGATGGGGAATGTACTTCTTTGTATGTTTATCTTATTGATTGTTGAATAAAATTCTGTTTGGCCGATGGCAAGCAAGGACTAGGAGTCAAAGAGGATTCTGGAAAATGTAGTAGAGAAGTGATGATCCAGGCAGGAAGTGACATGGCAAGGAGACTCATATCTAAGTGAGGAAACAGGAAGGATGTCTCTTCCCCTCTGCTCCTGCTCCAGCTGCACAATGTGATCCACCGGCAAGGAGGGATGCCAATAAGGCGTCTGATAAGATAAGTCTTATAAAATATATAGATTTATGATAATTAAGACTGAGCTAACAGATGAGTAATCCTAGTCATTGGCCAAGCAGCTTTGAACCTAATACAAGTTTCCGTGTATTCATTTGGGCTTAACTCAGGTGGGCGGCTGGCGTAAAGCCTACACGTTGCAGTGGGGCTCAGGCGGCTTTTGGCAGAAAGATTTTGAAAATGTTTCAGTACATTAAATTATTTGACATATAGAAAAACATCATGTCTTGAAAAATATGTTTCATTTGACTGGTTTTGTTCTAATGGATTGGCTTAGAGAAAGACTTAGAGAAAGACTCCATAGACCAAACATTATCTGTCAGTGAATAGACATCTGGGTTCATCCCATTTCCTAGCCATTGTGAATAGAGCAGCCAAAACATGAATGTGTAAGCATCTCTGTGGAACCATATAAAGTCCTTGGGATTAGCATACATGGGTCACATGTTAATTCTATTTCTAGTTTTGAGGAACATTAGGACTGATTTTCAAAGTGTCTATATTAGTATACATTCCCACCAATAATATAAAATTTTCCCTTTTCCACAGCCCATATCAGCATTTTTTTAACTTGTCTTCCTAATATGAACATGATGAATTGGTATGACATAGAATCTTAAAGCAGTTTTAGTCTGAATTTACCTGATGACCTTAACCACATTTCATAATTTTAGTATATTGTACTTTCTTTCCTGTATATGAGTGTTCATAATTGTATAGTAAAAAACCTGTGTGCCCATCTGTCTGTCAGTCCGTGTATACATGTATGCATGTGGAGGAGGCCAAAGAAAAACCTCAGATGTTGTGTTTCTGATACTTTCCACCATTTAGTTTTGAGGTAGAGTCTCCCATTGACCTAACCTACAAAATAGTCTAGTGTGGCTGAACACTGAGACCCAGTAATCCCCCTGTGTCTATCTACTGAGCACTAAGCATACAAGTGTGCTTTGCCATATCTGGAACTTACTTTTTTTCAGGGTCACACTAATCAAACTCAGTTCCTCATGCTTGCAAGGCAAAATTTTTACTGGCTAATCTCGCTCCTTTAAAAATGATTCAATTTTTTGTTATTACTTCAATCATGTATTTAGAAACATGATTTTCTTAAATGTACACTTATTTATGAATTCATCGAAAACCCATTATCATTTATACTTTCATTACTTTTTTATAGAAAAACACACTTTTATTATTCTCATCCATTAAAAACATTGAGAATTATTTTATGGCCTAATATTATTGATATTTAAGAGCATTCTATATGCACTTAAGAAAATGCGTTATTCGTGTTGGGTACAGAAGTTGGCAGGTTTTTGGAGGGAGGGTTCAAGTTTTGACTGAAATTCTATTTATTTTACCTTTGGTTTATTTCCTCTGTCCATTATTGAAGGGAGGTTTATGAAGTCCAAACTATGACCATTAATGTGTCTATTTTGTCCTGCTGTTCTATATATTTTTGTTTCACAACACTGTTACAAACCACATAATAAATTCCATATTTACTTGTTCTTTTTTATCCTCTGTCTCTACAAACATTTTTTCCTTTTATAATTTTATTTCTTAATAAAAATATACTTACATAATTCCCTTCTTCCGTTTCTAGTTAGAGGGCTCATTTATGAAGAAGACTAAATCTCCCTTTAATTTCTTGTAGATCATTGTATAAGCATGGAGCCCTGTGAGAGTTCCTACTTCCTATTACCATCTCTATTGGTGTTGTTCCTGTTCAAGTCTTATTTAAGTAGCCATGTTAAGGTATAATAGATGTGGCTTCTCTGTCATTTCTAGGAGAGACAATCTCCCAGCAGTTTTCTTAATACTTTGATTCTTATAATCCTTCTGCCAACATTTTTCTATGCATAAATCTATGGCTGGAACAATAGTAATTAACAGTCAGTTTAATAGTATGATCATTTAGAAACTTTAAAGTAGTAGGTTATGCCCTGAATCCTATATTTGTTTAGTCATAGGTTCCTAGTCTGATAATTATAGCAAGTACCTGTTTAATCCTGTGTAGTAGGACTTGCATCCAATTAGAAGGTGGTTGATTACTCCCATGATGCTTGTGCCATTATTGCATCAATGAGCATGTCTTTCCAGGCCAGTCATTATTGTAGCCCAAAGGGTTCATATCTGGGTACAATTACTACTTTTTTTTCATGCCTGCATTTCAGTGAAGCCTGGCTTACAAAGAGACCTTGAATAACTGCCCCCCCAACCCCCAAGAGGTAGTAGCACATGAGGAACAAGGTGTTAACAGGTGATGTTGACTGTATGGGGTTTGCATGCAGAGCCATTCACAGCGTGGAGTTTTATTGTGAACAGACTCCTCAGTGGCAACTGAGGGGCAAGTAAAGTGAAACAAACAGAAAATGCCACTAAGTGTCAACATTTCTGAGACTTGGACCCTGGGACCCTCTGATGATGCCAAGAGGCTCTTAGCAGGAGACAAGGTGGTCCCAAGGAGGGAGCTGCGTGTGCTCTTCCAAATGGGGTGGGAAACAAAGCAGCCTGAGAATGCTGATAAACTATCCTACATGCTATAATTAGCCCAACTCTTATGTTGCTAGTCTTCTATGAATGTTTTCCTGCAGTCACACTGCATTTTAAATGTTTTAGAGTCTGGCTTCCCAAATGCACGTCTTCTTTTTTAAGGTAGAGAGATACCACATTTGGAGAGCTTCTGCTATTATCGAGGAGTTTCAAGTTTTTTTTTTTTAAATTTATTCTTTGAAGATTTTATATAGATGCATTAGGTCTTGATTGTATCCACTGGCTACTTCCAAGTTCAGCTCTGCCCAGTGTCCCCTTCTAACTTCTTGTCCTGTTTTTAAAATGTATATGACTCATTGGCTCCAATTAGTGATGCCCAGATGTGCATGGGTATAGGGCCATCCACTGGGGTATAAGCTGTGTACCATGGCCATACTGCAAAGAAAAGCTCCTCTGCTTCCTTCAGCAGCAGTCAGGAGTGGGGCCTCAGTAGCCCCTCCTCCATCCATTCTAGAACTTCATTGGTAGAGATAATAAATCTGGCAAAGCAGCTTACATGGATTTGCTTTGGGCACAAAGGACACATGTGTAGTTATAGCTGGCATTTTCATCTATGTGTTGCTTAAACAATTACTACTTCTTTCCTCCAATAGCACTATGAAAGTTACCAAATAGGGATGAAGCTTCTAGATCTGTACCAACTTGACTTCTCCATGTTATATGACTCAGGTATGTGGTATCTTCAGTAATAGGTCTTACCATCAAATTCTGGAGGGTAACCAAGGACAGAGGAAATAGCTACCAGTATTTGGGGTTCTATAGGACATCCCTGACAAACAACTCCAAACAAAGTAAATCATATCTGGCACTGAGCTATTTATTCATTAGTCTTTGGTGTATAGCAGTGGGGCATTGTTGCCATGATATAGACTAACTCTATTTTAACATTGTGTGTGTGTGTGTGTGTGTGTGTGTGTGTGTGTGTGTGTGTGTGTGTGTGTGTGTGTGTGTATGGTATGTCTGCCTGTCTGTCTTTATTCTATTATTGCCTGCATGACTTATATTTTTCATTCTTCAATCAAAAATGTATCTATTTTCTATAGTACATAATTGTACCATATTTTTACCTTTTCTTTGAGTATCCACCTTTCAAATGGAGTAATTAAATCATATACATATAATTAATGATGATACAGAATATTTGACTACCATTTTACTCTATATTTTTATGTTTTTTATTTTTATACTTTTATATGTCATTTTTTATTTCTCTTTTCCTTTGTTACTTTCTTCTTTTTATGTTGAATAGATATTTTCAAGTTATTTCTTCAGCTACCTGTTAATTTCTTAGTGTTTTTCTTGGAACTACAACTTTTCTAGCAACAATTTATTTCACATTAATACCAAATTAACATCAGGTTCATGGAAAATATTTTCTATCTTTAGTACTTTTTTATCAGATAAATTACATCTTTATTTTTCTCTATCATCTTTTGTCCTAGATCTTGTAATCTTTTTCCATATGTAGTCATGTTTTAAATTATATAGCTGCAATGCTAATTAGTAATGTAAGCACTTTGAGCTAAGAAAATGAAGCAATCTTAACATGCCCATAGTGATATTGAACCAAACTCTTAAGTCACTGTATATTTAGGAAGAGTACATTAAGAAGAACATATTTCAATCAGCTTAATTTAAGTATGTCTGTATATAGAGACTGTAGAAGCTTAATATTTATAACAGGAAACAATTGACAGTTTCATTCTGTATTGTCTTTGGTAGCAAAGATAGATTCAACAATCATTTGTGTATTACATAAGATATTAGCATTTATCCATACCATTTGACAACATGAATAAGTGATAATGTGACATTTTTCTGGAAGAAAGACCTATATCTAATCTTATTAACACATACCAAAAATAATTTTAGTTAATCTAAAAAATACATTATCCTCTTATGTAAAGAACAAAAGAAATTTACACTTAAGTATTGTCCAATTGATTTTTTCTTCCTGGAAAATACTATATGATGTTCAGTTTATGATTAACTTAAATAGTAAACCCATTATTTTTCAATGTGCTTATTTGTGGTGTACAAAATCCGGAAAGAGAATACTAGCAACTTAAAGTCATTGATTTAATTGACACCAGGATCATCCTATAGGAAAACTATCAGGAAATGTACTTGAGATGTCCTTATAAAAAGCTTCTGCTTTGAATTGCTCTTCATTTTCTCTTTAAACAAGAAACAATTCAAGAAAGGGCCTAAAGAGATTGAAAGAAAAATGTGTGTTGACAGATGGGTGAGCCTTCCAGTGCTCGCCTGCCAGGTAAAATGAGTCCACTGGAGTTGCAATCCATTTCTTCCACAGCTGTGAGGTGGCTGGAGGCACATTTCAGTACTTGTTAGTGTAGATACAGTCCATTTGGAAACTGTCACAGGAAATAACAATTTGACATTTAATAATTCATTTGTTGCTAAAGCCAATATTTGGGGATGGTATGTGAGACATCCTACATTTAATAGAACTTTAGCTGTATTTGACAAGGTCATACAACCATACTGGATTTTTTTTAACACATGAAACTCATGAAAATTTTTGTTGTTCTAGTTCTTCAGAAAGGATGCATTCATTTAAAAAATTAATCATGTGTAAAAGTAAATATGCAGGTTTTATGTATTATTCCTTTCCAGTAGAACATGTATATATTTTGGTTTTTCAAGACAGGGTCTCTCTATGTAACCACCCTGACCATCCTGGAACTCACTTTGTAGTCAATGCTGGCCTCAAACTCAGAGATCTGCCTGTCTCTGCCTCCTTAGTGTTGAGTTTAAAGGCATGAGCCACTACTGACAAGCTAGAATATGTATATTTGAAAATAGGTTAATTTTACTGAGAAGGGAGGTGGGAAGTTGGAAAAAGTGTATCAAAGCATTATATACATTGTCTAATATAATTTTCAAAACAATCTTGTGACACTCAAATTACCTCCCATTTTACAATCAAAGAAAATGAAATCATAAAAGCATTAATTCAGTTGTAAAAGAGTAATAAATATTTAATACAATTAATAAAGAGATTTTAAGGCAGGCCTATCCAATTCTAAAACCTATATACCTTTTAGTACCTACTGATACGTCTTAAAAATTGTAGACTTATAATTCCAGAGTAAGTTCACTGGGAAATTTCCAATAGTTAAAAAAGAAATAAAGGGTTTAAAGAAGGAAAGAATATAGCATTGAAAGCCTAAATGAGTGGTGAACATTTGCCCTTATGATATATACTTTTCTTTAATGCTTTATGACCATCAAAAAGTACAATAAACCAAAGAAGGACAAGTCCTCCGGACAAACTCCTTTGAAGTTTATATCATAGAGCATTAACCTAGAACTGTTTTTAAGTATTGTTAGCTCACTGGAAGACTGAAATTACCTCACAAAGATGCTTAACTGAACAAAGTAAAAGATACTTCACTGTTGATTTTTCCCACGCTTTCAATATGGTAACATGCACTACAATTTTTTTCAAGCAATACGTTGGAAACACAGGTCTCTTAACTGTATATTTTCGCAAGAACTGCTTTTCCAAATTTGATTCACAGAACACTAGCTTGAAAATTTTTGTTCTGTGCGGTTTCACTGACTGACCAAAGATGGAAACAAGGTATCTGGAACACACACTCCAAAAGCTGGCTTTGCAATATTGCCTACTGCTGACTCACATTGAAGAAAAAAACAAGAAAAACAACACTTCTGAGGCCTGATCACGATGAATACTATTTCTCTATGCTAAAAAGTGGTGTCCTGTTGAAACTGGGTAATGTTGGGAATTATTAGTTTAAGATGTGTCATCTTCATTTATATGGTGGAACATTTGCTTAATGATGCAAAGATGTGTTGCATTCTTTGATGTTGCATTTATTTAATTCTGTGAAGCTGTGTTACTTTGCCTTTCTAAAGTGCCTGATTGGTCTAATAAAGAGATGAATGTCCAATATCAAGGGAGGAAAAAGAAATGGGAAGGGCAGGTGGGCAGAGAGAATAAAGAGGAGAAGAATTCTAGAGAAGAGCAAGAATTGAGAAAAGGAAGAGAGGAAGATGGTAGGGGCCAGCCACATAGCCAACTGCCAGTCATGAAGAAAATTATATATAGTAAAGAAAGGATAAAGCCCAGACACAAAATATCATTAAAGAGAAATGGGATAATTTAAGTTAAAGAGGCTGGCTAGAAACAAGCCAAGCTGTATCTCCCTGTATTTATTTAAGTGCAGGGCAGTGGGCTGCCAAAGAGTTAAAAAAAAAGACAGCAATAGGATAATATGCTTGTTTCTACTATTGGTATCTCTAAGAGAAACTTTTCACATTACTTCAATATATGACACCAGTATTAATTAAAAAGCAATATGAGCCAAATCACAATGGGACAACAGCACTATGTGAAGATCATTTAAAGAAAAAAGGACAGCTACAGTTCCATCTTCACTATCACTCTAAAACAAATACATCTTCCTATATTTTGTCAAAGTCTTTTTGCGTACCTAATGAGATGACCATGTGGTTTTTTTTTTCCTTGAATCTCTTTATGTAGCAGATTGCATTTGTTAATTTATATATACTGATCTATACTTAAATTTTTGTGACTTGATCATGGTGTAAGATCTTAATGATATCTTCTATAATGCAATTTGTAAGTACTTTATTGAGAATTTTTATATCTCTTTTCATCAGATATTGGCCTATATTTTTTTTACTGTTGCTGTGGAGTTATTCTCTGGTTTGGATATCATATTCATACTAGCTTCATAAAAATAATTTGGAAATATTCCACTTTTTATTTTCCAGAAGAATTTGAGAGATATAGGTGTCAGTTCTTCTTTGGAGGTCTGGCAGAATTCAACACAGATTCCATCTAGCCCTGGGCTTTTAAAAAGACTTAATTATTGCTCTTATCTCATTGGATATTATGGATTCATTTGAATTATATATTTCAATTTGATTTAGCTTTGGTGAGACATTTATATCTAGAAATTCAGAAATTTCTTTCAGGTTTTTAATTTTGCAGAAATATAGTGGATATGTCTATATAGTTATCTAAATTTCCTCAGTGTATACTCTAATATTTCTCCTTTCAACTCCAATTTTATTCATTTTAACTTCTCTTTCTTCTTGTTAATTTGGCCAAAGGTTTGTCAATCTTGTGAATCTTTTCAAAGAACTAATTCTTTATTTTATTTTTTAATTTATCTTTTTCTATGTAATTAACTTTAGCCCTGTCTTTGACTATTTATTCCCAACTACCCTTTTGGGGGGGCGTGTTGTTTGTGTTTTCCAATACTTTCAGATTCATCATTAAGCAATTAACTAGAGCCAAAATCCACCCTCTCCTTTGTAAAGTCCTGGAAACTCCAGGGGTTGAGAAGATTTACCTCAACATGATAAATAATATACAACAGGCCCAAAGAAACATCTTGCTAAACAGAAAAATCTTAAAGCATTTCCACTACAATCAGGAAGAAGACAAGGATGTCTACTCCCCATTCCACTCCAGTACTAGTTGGAACAATAAGACAAGAGGAGATAAAGGAGATACAAACAGGAAAGGAAGAAGTCAAAGTATGCATACTTGCAGATGACATAATTCTATGCATAAAAGACACCGAAGACCCAGAGAATTACTACAAGTGATAAATACACTCAGTTTGTTAATGCAAAATGAACATAAGACACTGCATATTTTCTATGCATAAGTGATCAATATCTCAAGAAATATCAGGGAAACAGGTGCATTCATGATCACTTCAAAATAACTTAGAAAAAAATCTAACCAAAGAAGTAGAGGACTTGTCCAATGAATTCAAAAGTAACCTGAAGGAAATACAAGAACATGGAAAGATCTGCCATGCTTATTACATGCATATATGTGTATATATAATAATAATCAAAATAAAAGAGGTTATTAATATGCAAGTGGAGGACACATGAAAGGAATTGGAGGAAGGGAACTTGTGAGAGACTGGAGGAAGGACAGGAAGGGAAAATGATGCAACCATATTTTACTTAAAATTAATTAATTAATTCTCAATAAAAAAATCAAAATTAAAAATGACTCCCTGTACTCCTTTTGGCACGAACTCTAAAATCCAGGAACCTTTACAGCTTGTAAAAGAAAGTTCATGACTTACCTGAGGGCTATGTGTCCTGCATCTGCTTTTCTTCCCTCCTTTCACAACCCTCTCTAATCAGGACCCTTACCACTCTAGTGGCATGACCAACTTGGGAAAAGATATACATAATATTGCAGATGACAGCTCCTCCATAACTGTTATTTGACATGTCTCTCTAAAGTATTTGGGGAGAGAATTAAGATTTAGGAGACAACTAAGAACTGAAATGTGTGACATTACATTAAAGAAAATATGTTTTTTTTTCATGGAAAAAGACATGAGAATAAGCTATTGAGGAAAGCTCAGTGAAGAGGGAAATTTTCAGTTTCCTTTTTGAGTTCTCAAACTCAGGAAATACACTGGTGGTAGATGTTTTTCCAACATCATGCAGAGTTAGCAGATTGCTTTCTTCTCTAGTGTCAGTTCCAAATAATATATTGTGGTTGCTGACTATATAGAGCAGCACCATGTTGAGAAGTACTGTAAAAAGACTTCCAGGTTCCACATAAAAGAATGTCATAATAAAGTAGTCGTACCTGCTAGAGGCTTGAGTCTGGAAGCAGGAACTTCCCAATAGGAAATTTGGAGATGATGTTAATAAAATTAGACATCCGAATGCCACCTGGTCTCAGAGAAATAGATAGGATGTATTCTTTCACCACTTGGAAATACTTTCTCATACATACACAGGATATGAAATGGTGAATTCCATAATCATGTCTCAGCATTCCCTTCTTTAAGAAGTAGGCAAGTGTCACCTTGGAGGATAGAAATTAATAGTTTTTAGTTGACTTCAAGTCACGTTTAATGTTTAAAAAAATAATTAAGATGGGCTCAGTTTGAAAAAGTATGTATGCAGTGAGAATGCTAAAGCATGTGTGAGAAATAAAAGGATCTGTGTCTACTGGTGCCAATTTCTGGCTCTACACCAGATAGGCCTAGTAATGGCTATGCCCTTTGTTTTAAGGGGAAAAGTTCCCTATTGATGCTTCTAATTACTACCCTCAGCATGACTCTTCTCATAATTAGTTCTACTAAAACTCAGAAGGAAGCTACATCCTTTTCAATATATCCCTTTTTTTCCATGAGTCTGAGATTATATCTAAATATATTATGTTTGATGAACATCATTTTTATCTCCAACAAATTGTGATGTTTCCCTTTAAGAAACCACTTTGCATTCTGTTGGCATAGCAACAAAACGTGCTAGCAGGTTAAAAAAATTGACATTCCCCCTGATGTTTATTATTCATGATGCAGATACCATTTTCCCCATCACCTCCATCAACACTAAGGGGTTCTTCCATTTAAATGTAAATTGAAAATAAAAAGATAAAAGGCTCTGCATTTACTAACCCTGAAAGGCAAAATTCTGTCTTGGCCAATTTTTGCTTTATTCCGTGTTTCTAAGTAAAAAGCCCTCATTAAAGTGGATGGTATTTAAAAGTTGCAGGAATATTTAACCATTCCACCAAAGTCTTAGACTATCCTTATGCACGTTTGCCAAAATAAAGGGAAACTGTTCTTATTGGCAATCATAACAACTCTCAGTAATATTTTATAAAGAAATTTGTACTTTCAAAGAATTTGTACAAGCATCTCAACCACCTATCTCAGCTGGACTCTAGACAGTCTCAAATGCACAGCTTTCATTATAATCATTAGAACAAAGCCCAAACAATTATCCTACTTCCAAACTAATAAAATATCCACACTTTCTTCAGGAGTAGTTTCATTTAAAGTATATTTCTACATTGCCTGTCCTCTGTGTGAGCCCACACAGATCTGCTTCCCATGAACCTCATCCATACACTGTTTCCTCAGATTGCTGGTTCAGCACATGTTTCCTTCTTCTGGGAATATGGAATCCAAGGAAGAGTATCAACCCATTGAATATCTATCTGGTATGCAATAACAAATGTATATGTTTGTACATATACATCAGTAAACTTTTTATGTATGTAGATATAGATATTACATATAACATACTTTTAACTTTTAAAAAGATTTTTCAATTATGTTTATGTGTATAAGTGTTTGACTGCATATATGCATGTATAACATATGTGTACCTAGTACCCAAGGAAGCCAGAAGAGGACATCAGATTCCCTGGAAGTGGAGTTACAGAAATTCATTAGCTGAGAAATGCACTTACATCCTCCACTAGAGTAGCAAGAGCTCTTTCCCATCAAGCCATCTCTCCAGCCTCTAGGTAATATATTCATGAAATAAGCCAAGAATGATATTTTTTCTAAACATTTGAGATCAAATGGGTAGGTAAGTTTGAAATTTGGATCTTATACAGAAAATATTTTATGAACTTAGTTGAATGAAGGCTTTGAAAAAAAGCTTTTCAAGGATTACTGAACCTTTATTATAATTTTAAAGTACAGTCACATAAATAGAATCACATTATAATTATTCAGAAGGCTATGTGTAGGAAACAGAAGTCCTATTCATTTCTATTAGTTGTTGTAATGACTACACTAAATTCTTGCATTAGTAATTGAAATTCAAGAACTAAAGTTTTCTTCCTATTTCTTCTTTTGTTATTTTTGTTATTTCGTTGTTGAGATTCTTGTAGGACATAAAAGTTTGTATTGGGATCATCAATTATTATTCAACAGTGGCAAGACGGTGAAGGAAAAAAATGAGATACTCAAGCAATAAAATCAAGCACATATTGTTTTGAGTCCTTGCTATGCCACTCAATAAGTATGTGATCTCAGGAATGTAAACTTAATATGTCTGGGCTTTAATTTCCTCACTAGCAAAATAGACTGTGCAACAGTGCTTACATCAGTTACCCTGGGGAACATCAAGTAAAATCACTCATTTTATGTTTTTATGCCAACATCTGGCACAGATATGTTAGCTACATTTTATTAATATTTGATATAATTTTAAGCAAGTCTTTGATCTAAATTTGTTAACTTATATTTTTTTCTTTTGTTTAATCAAGGAGTATTTAAAACTAGGCATCTGCTCTTTTCTGAAGGGAAATGTAGGAAGATTGAATCTGGGGGTGAGGTGAGGTGGGGGAGGTGAAAGAATCGGGAGATGAGAAACTGTAGTCAGGATGTACTATGTAAGAGAAGAGTAAACAAATAAACACACAAACCAATAGGAAAAGTAGGACATATGGCCTATTTCAGGGCAACTAATTTTGCAGTGAATTAGTATCCTATATTCAGACACCCACATAGAATCAAATCAGTAGAGTATACATGTTATCTCAATAGAAATTGTTTAAGATACAAGTAATACTAATGTTCATCGTAAAAATGAGAAAAAATAATTCTGCATTCAAGAATATTTTTCTTGTCAGGTGGTGCTGGTGCATGACCTTTATCCCAGCATTCAAGAGGCAGAGGCAGATGAATCTCGGTGAGTTCAAGGCCAGCCTGACCAACAAAGAAAGTTGCATGACAGGCTCCAAAGTTACACAGAGAAATCCTGTCTCTAAAAAACAAAAAAACTTGCATTTAATTGAAAAGCTTTTGGCTAATATTACAAAAACCGCTTTCTTCTTTCCTCTTTGATGACAGAGAACTATTAGTCTCCAAGATTTTTTTAAGATTTCTCACCAGAACCAATATGCAATCACATAATTGTGGGCATTGCATCATGAAATGGTGTTAGAGATTTGGTAGTCCATAGAACTCATTTGAAAGGTTAAAAACACCCAACACTGAGACTCCTGCAATAACTGTCATGTCCAATGACTGTCAAAAGGCATGAAACAATAGCTTTCTTCTTTCCAATATATTCCATCTACAACGAAATCATACTATAAAGCAAAGGTGTGTGATACACATCACTAGCTGTCTTATCTTACATTATCCTGACAGAGACCCAAAGACAAAAAAATTATGGATCAATAGTTCACATGGGATGTGTGCTGGCCAATTTTTTGTCAACATAAGGTAGGGTCATCAGGGAAAAGGAAACCTCAGTTGAGAAAATAACTACACCAGATCAGCTTTTAGGTAAGTCTGTACAACACTTTCCATATTAAAGATTTATATGGATCACCCAGACCTGGACAAGTGGTCCTCAGTTGTATGCAACAGCAAGCCTGGCAGTGATGGCACACACCTTTACTCCCAGCACTCAAGAGGCAGAGGCAGGTGGATCTCTCTGAGTTCGAGACCAGCCTGGTCTACAAGAGCTAGTTCCAAGGCAGTCTCCAAAACCACAGAGAAACCCTGTCTCATAAAACAACAACAACAAAAACAACAACAACAACGAAAAGGCGAGCTGAGCAATATATGGAGAGAAAGCTAGCAAGTAATATTCTTCCATGGTATCTGCTTCAGTTCCTGCCTTGGCTTCCCTCAATTGACTGTGTCCCAGGATATATAAGCAAAACAAAACCTTTCTGCTGCATGTTCTTTATCACTGCAACAAAAGAAAATTAAGACAGGAAGTGATCCTAAAAAGCCAAGGTGAATAATTGTAGAAACAAGCCAACAAAAGCTACACTATTGAATAAGCTAGCCAGTAACCAACTGCAGCTCTGTTCTGCTGGAGAGCCTTTCAATTTACATATTTGAAAAGCACATCAAAACTGGTTGTGCATTTCTTTCTTTGATTGCCAAGTACCAATTGTGTGAATTTCATTTGTAGTACTTTTTGACACCATATCTTCCTCGGAGGTACTTTGTTGGGTTGAGCAAACCTGTAATGTTTTAGAGGTAAAGTGGAGGTACAGAAGCAGAGACCTTATAGTGCATAGGATGAGATAACTTCTTCCAAAGTCAAATGGGTTGGGGTTGGGGTTGGGGAGGGACTTTGTGTGAGACCATATGTCTGTTATACCAGGATTTACAAATATCTAGTTCTTTCCCATTGGAACAATCCACTATGAAGCAAAATGGAGCCACATGAATGAAAATGTGAGTAGTGATGCCTTGTTCTTCTGGGATGAGACTTAACAAAAATGCATGTAAAAGTTTTTTAGCTCTCCTCATTGCCATAGCTATCATGAAGGAGGCCTGGAAATGGAAAGGCTAGACCTCAAGAGTCATGTATCACAGTCATCTCATGGAAGAAAGCTCCTGGTTTAGAGTAATGTTGGGACACACAATAGACTGTTTAAATGAGAAATAAATTTTGTTTTGTTAAATACTGATATTTGGGACCATGTTTGTTACTGAACTATACATAGCCAATCCTAACTGATAATTCTGTCTTCTGCAAGTCATGTCTCAAAATATTTTGAATTTGCATCACGATAAAATATCCAATGAAATTTTAACCATCCCTAAAATCACCAATATATTTGTCAAGGGATGAAATACATGAGCATAGCAAAAATCAAGGCTAATGATAAAACTGGCTATAAATTCTGACATTACTACGCTTTAATATTAAAATAACAAGCCTCAATCAAGCAATAGATTAACTGATAAAACATTCACCTATGCCAGCCCTTAAAGAAAATAATAAAGAAAATTGGTCTAACACTGTTAATTTCTCTATTAGAAATCCTTGGGGAATTGCTGTTGCTGCTGTTGTTATTTTGTTTTGTAATCAGTATAGATTATAAAATTTTGGTCCCACTTCCTTAATGAAAATGTTTAGCAAAACTTTGTCAATGAAGATTTACACTGTTCAAAGTGACAATGCATGCCCATGGTTTGAAAGGAGTGGTTTTTTAAAATAAATTTTATTTAAATTAGAAACAATCTTATTTTACATATCAATCCCAGTTCCCTCTCCCTCCCATCCTCCCATGCCCCCCTCCAACACCCCCACCCCATCCACCATCCACTCCCCAGGGAGGGTAGGGCCTTCCATGAGGGATCACCAAAATTTGTCAAGTCATTTGGGGCAGGGCCTAGGCTCCCCACTTTGGGCATATGCCTAAGAGTGAAACTGCTAGATCTTGAGGTAGACTGGTTCCTATTTTGGAATTTTGATTTCCAAAGTGGCTGTGCCAGTTTGCACTTGCACCAATGGATAAGTGCTCCCCTTTCTCCACATCCTCTTCAGCATAAACTGTCATTGGTGTTTTTGATTTTACCCATTCTGAAAGGTATAATATGATATATCAGAGTTGTTTTGATTTGCATTTCCCTGGTGGCTAAGGAAGTTAAGCAATTTCTTAAAGGTCTTTCAGTCATTTTAGATTCCTCTATTGAGAATTCTCTCTTTAGTTCAGTACCCCACTTTTAATTGAATTCTTTGGTGTTTTGGTGACTAGCTTCTTGAGTTCTTTGTATATTTCAGAGATCAGCCCTCTGTCTGATGTGGGGTTGATGAAGATCTTTTCCCATTCTGTGGGCTGCCCTTTTGTCTGGTTGACTGTATCCTTTGCCTTACCGAAGCTCCTCAGTTTCAGGAGGTCCCATTTATTAATTGATGATATCAGTCTCTGTGCTACTGGCCTTATATTCAGGAAGTGGTCTCCTATGCTGATTCCTTCAAGGGTACCTCCCACTTTGTCTTCTAGTAGGTTCAGTGTGCCTGGATTTATTTTGAGGTCTTTGATCCACTTGCACTTGTGTTTTGTGCATGGCGATAGATATGAAACTATCTGCAATCTTCTACATGTCAGCATCCAGTTATGCCAGCACTATTTCTTGGAGATGCTCTCTTTTTACCCCATTGTATAGTTTTAGCTTCTTTGGCAAAAGATCAGGTGTTAATAAGTATATGGATTATTATCATGGTCTTCAATTCAATTCCATTGGTCTTCCTGTCTGTTTTTGTTACAATACCAAGCTGTTTTCATTAGTGTAGCTCTATAGTAGAGCTTGAAGTCAGAGATTGTGATGCCTCCTAAAGTTCCTTTCTTGTACAGGGTTGTTTTAGCTATGCTGGGTCTTTTGGTTTTCCATATAAAGTTGAGTATTGTCCTTACAAGGTTAGTGAAGAATTGTGCTTGGATTTTGATGGTGATTGCATTGATTCTGTACATTGCTTTTGGTAAGATTGACATTTTTTGTTCTATGTTGATCCAACCTATCAAAGAGCATGGGATAGCTTTCCATTTTCTGGTATCTTCTTTAATTTCTTTCTTTAAAGACTTAAAGTTCTTACTATACAGATCTTTTGCCTGCTTGGTTAGCATTACCTCAAGATATTTTATTTAGTTTGTGGCTATTGTAAAGGGTGATATTTCTCTGACTTCTTTCTCAGCCCCTGTATTGTTTATATATAGTTCGGGCTACTGATTTTTTTCTTTCCATTCATTTATTTAGTTCATAAATAAAGTCATGCACAATTATGATACAGAATACAGTATGTTCACAATGGCATGGCTAAATTAAACAAATTAACATGTTATATCACACATATTCATCATTTTTGTTTGAGAACACTTAAAGTATACTATCTCACAACTTTTAAAATATAGCATATTGTTGTCAGCCATATCTATCATGCTCTCAGTAGACCTCAAGACTTCAGAGAGTCCATGCCTCTTGTCCAACTACAGTTTAATATCCTTAAACCAATCCTTTACCCATTGTTTAAAGACCCACATTGAAGCCTAATACCCACAATTCTGCTCTCTGTTTCCATTGTTCATCATTTCTAGGTTACACATAAAATTGAAATTGTATGACATTTGCCTTCTAGTGTGTCACTTTTTTTTTTGGCAAGCATATAACTTTACTACTTACTAAAGATGAAATCAAATTTGCATGCACAGTTGAGCACTCACTGAAACACCTAGGATTCATCACATATTTGAGTTTCAATTAGCTTGTATATATTTATATTTATATGTATATTTATATAAAAAAGAACAATAATGACAATATGTTATGCATCAATAGCAGCAACAGCTTTTCCAGGTTCTACAGTCATTTGAACAAAATTGTAGAGACATCCAGCACACTCCATTTAAAAAAAACAAAAAACAAAACAAAAACAAAAACAAACAAACAACAACAAAAAAAGTAAAAAAAAAAATTCCCAGAAAATAGCACAGTTCTGTTCCTCTTGTGGTACTTGGCACCATTTTTTTTTTAAATTAGCTTCTCAGTCATCATCTGGGAGGAAACCATTCTGAGCAACATCATTAAAAACAGCTCTGATAAAGCATGTTCACTACTATGTATCATAAAGCAGGTCCACATATGAGTAAGTACATATCATGTTTGTCTTTTTGTGATTGGGTTACCTCGCTCAGGATGGTTTCTTTGAGTTCCATCCATTTTCCTGCAAATTTCAAGATTCCATTGTTTTTTCTGCTAAGTAGTACTCCACTGTGTAAATGTACCACAATTTCTCTATCCATTCTTCGGTTGAGGGACATCTAGGCTGCTTGCAGTTTCTGGCTATTACAAATAATGCTGCCATGAACATGGTTGAACAGATGTCTTTGTTGTATGAATGTGCTTCTTTTGGGTATATGCCTAGGAGTGGAGTTGCTGGACCTTGTGGTAGACTCATTCCCATTTTCTTGAGGAGTCGCCATACTGATTTCCACAGTGGCTGTACAAGTTGGCACTCCCACCAGCAGTGGAGGAGTGTTCCTCTTTCTCCGCATCCTCTCCAGCATAAACTGTCATTGGTATTTTTGATTTTAGCCATTCTGACAGGAGTAAGATGGTATCTCAGAGTTGTTTTGATTTGCATTTCCCTGATGACTAAGGATGTTGAACACTTTCTCATGTGTCTTTCAGCCATTTTAGATTCCTCTATTGAGAATTGTCTATTTAGTTCTGTACCCCAATTTTTAATTGGGTTGTTTGGTGTTTTGGGGACTAGCTTCTTGAGTTCTTTGTATATTTTGGAGATCAGCCCTCTGTCAGATTTTTTGAGTCAATATTTTATCCTGCCACTTTGCTGAATGTGTTTATCAGTTGTAGGAGTTCCCTGGTGGAATTTTTCACGTCACTTATGTAAACTATCATATCATCTGCAAATAGTGAAAATTTTACTTCTTCCTTTCCTATTTGTATTCCCTTGATCTGCTATTGTTGTCTTATTGCTCTAGCTAGAACTTCAAGTGCAATATTGAAGATGTATGAAAACAGTGAACAGACTTGTCTTGTTCCTGATTTTAGAGGAATCACCTTGAGTTTCTGTCCATTTAGTTTGATGTTGGCTGTCAGTTTGCTGTATATTGCCTTTATTATTATTATGCTTAGGTATTATCCCTGAAGTCTCTGAGGCCTTTACTATGAAGGGGTGTTGAATTTTGTCACAGGCTTTTTCAGAATCTAGTGAGATGATCATGAGGTTTTTCTTTTTCAGATTGTTTATATGGTGAATTACATTGATGGATTTTCATATATTGAACCATCCCTGCATCCCTGGGATCAAGCCTACTTGATCATGGTGCATGATTTTTTCCTGATGTGTTCTTAGATTAAATTTGCCAGGATTTTATTGAGTATTTTAGCATTAATTTTCATGAGTGAGATGGGTCTGTAGTTCTCTATTTTATTTGTGTCTTTGGGTAATAAGACAATAGTAGCCTTATAAAAAACAGTTTGACAATGATTCTTCTGCTTCTGTTGTGTGGAACAACTTCAGGAGTATTGGTATTATCTCTTCGTTGAATTTCTGATAGAATTCTGCACCCCTCTGGCCCTGGGTTTTTGTTTTTGTTTTTGTTTTTGTTTTTTTGGTTGGGAGACTTTTAATGACTGTTTCTATTTCATTAGTGGTTATAGGTCGATTTAAATTGCTTACCTGTTCTTGATTTAATTTTTGTAAGCTATATTTATCCAGAAAATTGTCCATTTCCTTTAATTTTCTTTAAATTTGTAGAGTACAGGTTTCAAAGTATGACCTGATGATTCTCTGGATTTCCACAGTGTCTGTTGTTATGTCCCCCTTTTGATTTCTGATTTTGTTAATTTGCATGTTCTCTCTCTGCCTTTTGATTAGGTTGGATAAAGGTTTGTCTATCTTGTTGAGTTTCTCAAAGAAACAACTCTTTGTTTCATAGATTCTTTGTATTGTTTATTGTTTCAACTCTCAATTTGATTATTTTCTGGTCTCTACTCCTCCTGGGTGAGTTTGCTTCTTATTGTTCTAGAGCTTTCAGTCCTCTAATCTGACTATTGTCCAGTTTCTTTATGTTTGCACTTAGTGCCATGAGCTTGCCTCTGAGCACTGCTTTCAGAGTGTCTCATAGGTGTGTGTATTGTGCGCCTTCATTTTCATTGAATTCTAGGAAGCCTTGGATTTCTTTCTTTATTTCTTCCTTTACCCAGGAGTGATGCAGTTGAGCATTGTTTGATTTCAATGAGTTCGCAAAGTTTCTGCAATTTGTGTTGTTGCTGAATTCTAATTTTAAGCCATGGTGGTACAATAATATAGAGGAAGTTATTCTAAATTTTTGGTATCTGCTGAGGTTTTCTTTATTTCGGAGTAGGTGATCAATTTTAGGGAAGGTTCTATGTGGTGCTGAGAATGTATATTCTTTTGTGTTTGGATGGAATATTCTATAGATACCTGTTAAATCCAATTGGGTCATAACTTCTTTTAGTTCCTTTTTTCTTTGTTAAGTTTCTGCCTGTTGATCTTGTCTAGTGGTGAGGGTGGGCTTTTGAAGTCTAACTGTGTGGGGTTTAATGTGTGATTTGAGTTTTAGTAATGTTTCTTTTAAGAATGTGGGTGCCTTTATATTTTGGGCATACATGTTCAGAATTGAGACTTCATCTTGATTGATTTTTCCTGTGATGAATATGAAATGACCTTCTTCATCTTTTTGCTTAATTTTAGTTTGAAGTCTTACTTGGTAGATATTAGGATAGCTACACCAGCTTGCTTCTTAGGGCCATTTGTTTAGAAATTTATTCCCCACCCTTAACTCTGAGGTAACGTCTGTCTTTGAAGGTGAGGTGTGTTTCTTGTATGCAGCACAAGGGTGGGTTCTGTCTTCATGTCCATTCTGTTAGCTTGTGTCTTTTTGTAGGTGAGTTAAGACCATTGATATTGAGGGATATTAATGACCATTGGTAGTTGGACCTTGTTTCTTTTGGATTTGTTTTTGGTGGTGGTAATTTGAGTTTTCCCCCTATTTCTGGCTTTTAGTAAAGTGAGATTATCTAGTACTTTTGTTTTTGCGAGTGTAGTTTCCTTCCAAAACTTACTGTAGGCCTGCATTTGTGGATATGTTGTGTAAATGTGGTTTTGTCATGGGATATCTTGTTTTCTCCATCTATAGTGATTGAAAGCTTTGTTGGTATAGGAGTCTGGGCTGGCATTTGTGGTCTCTTTGTGTTGGTAGAATATCTATCCAGGACCTTCTTGCTTTCAGACTTTCCATGGAGAAGTCAGGTGTAATTCTGATAGGTTTGCCTTTATATATTACTTGGTCTTTTTCCTTTGCTGTTCTTAATATTCTTTCTTTATTTTGTATGTTTGGTCTTTTGAGTATTATGTGCTTAGGGGACCCTGTTTTTTGTTCCAGTCTATTTGGTGTTCAGTAAGCTTCTTGTACTTTCAAAGTCAAGTCCTTCTTCAGGTTGATTTTGTTGAATATTTTTTATACCTTTGAGCAGGGTTTCTTTGCTTTCTTCTATACCTATTATTCTTAGGTTTGGACATTTCGCAGTGTCCCATATTTACTGGAAGTTTTGTGGAACTAGAATACACCATCCTGAGTGAGGTAACCCAGTCACAAAAAGATAAACATGGTATGTACACACTCATAATTTTTAGACATAGAGCAAATGATTACCAGTCTATAATCCACATTTCCAGAGGAGCTAGAAAACAAGGAGGACCCCAAGAGATTGCATAGTCCCTGAAGAAGGGGAGGGGAACAAGAACCTGTGAAGCTGTGAACAAATTGGGAGCATAGGGTGTTGGTGGAAAGGAAGGATGTGGGAAAGGAAGAAGGGGAGGGAGAAGAGAACAAGAGGACCGAGACAGGGGAGGAATAGAGGAGGGCAAGAAAGGAGATTCCTTGATAGAGGGAGACAGTACAGGTATGGAGACAGGTCTGTCACAGGGTAAATGTTAGGGGATCCAGAGGGATGACCCCAACTAAGAATCCAAGCAGTGGTGGAGAAAATGCCATTGATGCCCTTTCCCTATAATGAGATTTGTGTCTACTTTGATTACCATTCCTAGAGCCTTCATCCAGTAGCTGTTAGAAGCAGAAACCCAGCTAAGTACTGAACCATACTACTGGAATTCAGTTGTGGAGAAGAAGGAGGGATAAGCAAAGGAGCCAAGACAGGACTGGAGAGACCTGCAGAAACAGTGGACCTGAAGTAGTGAGAGCATGGAGACCCTAGTTATAAAACTGCAGAAACAGTACTGGACTGAAGCAAGGCCTCTGAATGTGGGTGCCAGCTAGGAGGCCAGGACAGTCTATGGGACCTCTAATAGTGGAGCCAGTCTTCAACCCTAGAGCACAAATGTACTTTGGGAGCCCATTCCCTATGGAGGGATACTGTTGCGGCCCAGATACAGCAACGAGGACCTGGGCCCTCCCCCAAATGATATGATAGACTTTGAAGGTCCCTGGTGGAGGGCCTCACTGTCCCTGGGGAGGAGTTGGGGAATGGGTTGCGGGTTTGGTGGGGAACATGGGAGGATGGGAAGGCAAAGGAATGGGGGGCATGGACATATAAATATGAGTGGTAATTAAAGAATTTGAAAAAAAGATTTGTTGGATTAAGATTTTCTTTGGTTGATGAATCTATTCTCTAGTTTATATTCAGCACCTGAGATTCTCTCTTCCATCTCTTGTATTCTGTTGGTTATGCTTGCATCTGTAGTTCCTGATCATTTACCCAGCTTTTCTATTTGCAGCATTCCCTCAGCTTGTGTTTTGTTTATTGTCTCTATTTCAGTTTTCAGGTCTTGAATGGTCTGAATTGTTTCATTCATCTGTTTGATTGTTTTTTTCTTGGCTTTCTTTGCTTTCTTTAAGAGATTTGTTGGTTTCTTGCATTTGTTTTTTCTTCCATTTCTTTAAGGTATTTTCTCATATCCTCCTTGAGTCCCTCTATCATTTTTTTGAAGTTGTTTTCATTGTCATTCTCTTCTGATTCATCTGTTTTGGGATGTTCATAACTTGCTGGTGTAGAATTTCTAGAGTCTGGTGATATCATATAAGTCTTTCTGTTGTTGCATATGTTCTTATTCAATTGTCTTCTCATGTCTTCTTCCAGTGGGTACAGGTGGGTTATCTCCTTCTCCTGTTGGGTATGGGTTCAAGGCTCTATCCTTTATTCTCTCCCAGAGGGTGCAGAAGCAAGACAGGAATCCCTATGGGGGATTTGGTGACAGGATGAAAAGTGTGTTTGTAATGTTTTAAAGAGAAAATGAGATGCTCAGTTCTAAATGCCTACTTTTATGTCTCATATTTATTACCTTATGCTTACCCATGGACTTTGTCACATCCTGTTGTGGATTCTGGTGTTGTCACAGTATATGATTGGCCAAACTTCTCAATCTATGTTTTCTTCATTAGCAAATTCTTGTTTACCTGTTTATGCTCTCTCTGGTCTGCTTTTTATTGTTTTCTTTCTATTCAGTACTGGCATGAATTCAGTAGATGTATTTTATCCATAAGTTACAAATAGGATATGTATTGAGCATTCAATTCCATTAAACACAAATAGGTTTTCCAGGTAACTACATATCATGCATTGGCACAGAAGCTTTGGGCAAAAATTCTAATGTACATTTATAAATGTCAAGCAAAATCATCCCAGACTCCCAAGCTGAAAGATGAATTGATGTATTCACTTTCCCCTTGTTTTATTCTCAGAAGTAAATTATCCCCTTTATTTTGGTCCTTTAGTTACATGAGAGTGACCATTTTCATCAGGTATGGTAAAGGAAGAATGGTCACTTCACATACTTCTGTCAAAATGGTTCAGTACATTTACACCTAATGGTGACATTTATGTCATGTTATTTCTTACTAAATTAACATTAATCAGTTTCTCTCCCACCTCAACCCTACCCCTAATACTTCATGAAATTTCTGTATTTTGAATTTCCATGTATATTCTAAAAGTCTGATTCATCTCAGAAAAGAACTATTAACGTAGTTGTTAAAAGTAACACTAAAATGTACTGTAAAATAATATGGCAGGGATCAGGAATCTGGAGATGGAAGAGTCATGAAATCATTTTCAGTTAACTACAATTTTTAACCTTTTTTTACTGAATGTATATTAAGTGTGATACAGTTTCCCATAGGTGTCTAGGGAGAAGATATATTCATATTTCTCTGGAAAATGACAATCCAATATGGGATAAGACAGCTGCACAGTTCACAATAGCTAGGAAATTGAATCAGTCTAGATCTCTGTCAACTGGTGAAAGGATCACAAAAGTGTTGTACATTTACACAATGGAATTGTATTCATCGTTAAGTAAAGATGAAATTTGCAGAAAAAATGCATAGAATTGAAAAACATTGCATTGAGTGAAGAAAGCCAGACCAAGGAAGGTAAAGTCTGCATGTTCTCTCTTATTTGATAATCTTGGACTCTATTCCTAACACACCTCATATTGCAGATACAGAACTGGGAAAAGCCAAGCTGGAACTAAGTGAAGAGCTCCCTCCCTGCTGGCTAGCATTCACAGTGGGATAAAGTAATAGGTAGGCTGTGCAGGGACAAAATTTAGCAGCAACAACATTTACTTATAGGCCCTTTGTGCTATGATACTGTACTGCCTTAAAAGATAAGCCCACTGGCAGAATAGTGACATTAAGGTTCTGATGTGACCAATCATGTTCTGAAAAAATTTGAGGCCTGCTCCATGGAAAGGAGTCCATATCTGGCTATGTAGAAAGTGGTCAAAACCTATGGCTAGGGAGGTGGCATGCCCTATGGGGGAGCTTACTATTGATGTTTTGCCAAATGGACATGTAACTAAACTGCTTTCTGAATATGTATGTTTATGAACATAGATTAGTGTAGCACTCAACCTTGACCAAAGAAACCCCACTTGGCACTGGGTGGTCATCAAAATGTGGACTCATAACTACTCAAAGCACTGAGAAAAAGTGACTTCTGGATGTTTGCCATCAAGCAGGAAGATACACCCCTCCAAGGCCCAGAAAACACTTCAGAATGTTGGCTTGATGGACTGTAGGAGCTAAAGGATGGAGACGAGAGTTACAAAGTGTGGTTTAGGGATATTAGATAAGATATTGCACTCATCAACGCAGAATATCTGTGACTATCTGCACAGTGCCTGCAAAAGAAAGAGAGGTTGATGGAGGAAGAGAGTAAAAGAAGGAGAGACAGAAATAGAGATTAGGGGAAGGAGGGATATGAAGACAGGAGTGGGAACTAGTATGAATGAGAATGGTCCTTATAGGCTCATATATTGAAATGCTTGGTACTTGGTTGGGGCTGTTTGGGAAGAATTAGAATGTATAGCTTTGTTGGAGGAGATGTGTTAATATGAATATGAATGGGCTTTCAGATTTCAAAATTTCATACCATTCCAAGTTAGCTCTCCCCCACACCCCCTCTCTCCTTCTCCCTACAGTAGCTGTTATCATCTTAATGTGTTAATGCTCAGTTACTACTCCAGCACCATCCGTCTTCCTACTGCCATGATTCTCACCAGGATGATTATGAATTCAAACCCTCCAGAATCACATTCCCTAAATTAAATGCCTTCTTTGATAATTTGATATGGCCATGGTGTTTGTCACTAAGAGGACGAAAGAAGAAATTGGGCAGTGAGTATGGCATAGGAATGAGAGAAAAAAATAATGTGAGGTAAATGGGATCACATCATACCATACATGTGTGATATCAATGTTTACATTAATAGAAATAAAGGTAAACAATTTCTATCCAAAACAACAGGTAAATTTATGTGTATCTGCATATGTATGTGTAGATACAGATATATAGATAATAGATGAATGGATAGATAATATAAATATACTTAGATATAATTGATGAATGGATGGATGAATAAATGAGACAGACAGACAGACAGACAGACAGATAGATAGATAGATAGATAGATAGATAGATAGATAGATAGATAATAGATAGATGAGATAGATGATAGGTAGAGATATTGAAGTTACAGAAAAGAGAAACCCTGGTCTAATTTCAAATTTTTCATTTGAATTGTGCCTTTGAAGCATAATTAGTAAGTGTTTTGTTTCATCTAAATAATGTGATGTTAGAGTATTTCATGTAAAATAATGCATGCAAAAGTATCAAGGTGGAAAAATATTGATAGTTTAGGTTAATAGAAGTGTGTGTGTGTGTGTGTGTGTGTGTGTGTGTGTGTGTGTGTGTGTTGACAGACTGAAGATATGTCATTTACATCTTGTTTGTGGCACAGTGTTGATGAAGTTTGTACCTAAAAGGCATGTAAGAATGTACCCATGCAAGATTAAATTGGCAGCAGTGTTTTTTTCTTTTTTTATTATTTTTTTTCTTTTTTATTTTAATTAGAAACAAGATTGTTTTACATGTCAATCCCAGTTCCATCTCCCTCTCCTCCTCCCCTACCACCTCCCCATAATAAACCTTACCTATCCTTTCTGCTCCCCAGGTACCCTTTCTGCTCCCCAGGGAGGTTGAGGCCTTCCATAAGGGGTCATCAGAGTCTATCATATCCTTTGGGATAGGGCCTAGGCCCAACCCCTTGTGCCTTGGCTCAGGGAGTATCCCTCTATGTGGAATGGGCTCCCAAAGTTCATGCCTATGCTAGGGATAGGTACTGAACAGGAGGTACTGTAGATTTCCGAGGAACCCTCACTGACACGCAGTTTCCTGGGGTCTGGATCAGCCCCCATGCTTGTATCCCAGCTATCAGTCTGGGGAACAAGTGCTCCCCATAGTTCAGGTCAGATGTTTCTGTGGGTTTCACCAGCCTGGTCTGGACCCCTTTGCTCATCACTCATCCTCTTCTGCAACTGGGTTCCAGTTCAGTTCAGTGATTAGTTGGTGGTGTCTGCTTCTACTTCCACCAGCTGCTGGATGAAGGTTATAGAATGGCATATAAGTCAGTCATCAATCTCATTATCAGGAGAGGGCATTTAAGGTAGCCTGTCCTCTGTTGCTTAGATTGTTAGCTGGTGTCATCTTTGTAGATCTCCAGACATTTCCCTAGTGCCTGATTTCTCTGTAAACTAAAAACATCTCCCTCTATTATGGTATCTTCATTCTTCTTTTCTTCTGTTCTCCCCCCAACTCAAACTTTTTGCTCCCTCATGTCCTCCTCACCCCTCCTCTTCTCCCCTTCTCATTCTCATAGTTACCTCCCCCCTCCTCCCTTGCTCCCAATTTGCTCAGGAGATTTTGTCTCTTTCCCCTTCTCCAGGGGACCATGTATCTCTCTCTTAGGGTCCTCCTTGTTTACTAGCTTCTCTGGCAGTGTGGATTGTAGTCTGGTAATCCTTTGCTATATGTCTAAAATCCACATATGAGTAAGTACATACCATGTTTGTCTTTTGTGATTGGGTTACCTCGCTCAGAAAGGTTTCTTCTAGTTCCATCCATTTTCCTGCAAATTTCAAGAATCCATTGCTTTTTTTTTCTGCTGAGCAGTACTCCATTGTGTAAATGTACCACATTTTCTATATCCATTCTTCAGTTGAGGGGCATCTAGGCTGCTTCCAGGTTCTGGCTATTGAGATACCATCTTACTCCTGTCAGAATGACTAAAATCAATAACACCAATGACAGTTCATGCTGGAGAGGATGTGGAGAAAGGGGAACACTTTACCACTGCTGGTGCCAACTTGTACAGCCACTTTGGAAATCTGTATGGTGACTCCTCAGAAAAATGGGAATCAGTCTACCACAATATCCAGCAATTGCACTCCTAGGCATATACCCAAAGAATGCACATTCATACAACAAGGACATCTGCTCAACGATGTTCACAGCAGCACTATTTGTAATAGGCAGCAGTATTTCTAGTGGATTTGAGGTGATTAATAATACAAAGGCTCATATTAAATTAAAGGCACAATCTGTGCAAAACACCTTTAACCTAAGTATATTTGATCATATATGCTCCATAAGAAAATGACTTGTTTTTTTTAAAAAAAATTAGATGTTTTATCCTTCATTCCATTCATGTAATTTATACCTTAGAGTGAGCCTAAGATGGGTGTATGACTACATTATTACTTTGGCGAATCTCCTACTTCCTTTGAAACTCTCCTAATGTACACAGAATACCAGGCCTACTTTTATTCTATTATTAAAATGTATGCATTTTTGTTTTGTTGCAATACTTATTCTAAACTTACTGCCATATCAGCTCATTTACAGGTTCCTAAGCAGTGTCTTTGTAAGACTTCAGGGCTAGAGAGATGACTAGGTGGTTAAGAGCTGCTGCTCTTGCAGAGGTCCCAAGTTCAGCTCACCGTGGCCATATAGTTATTTAGTAACCATTTGTAAGTCTAGTTCCAGGGGATTTGATGCCCTTCATTGGCCTTTCGGGCCACTGCATGCACATAATTCACTTAATACATTCAGACAAAATACTGATAAATACAAAATAAAAACAAATCTTTATAAAACGATTTAGTCTGAATTTTAGAACAAACTATAAAACTTGTGGCTGTTGTGTGCTATGGTAAGATGTAATGGGAGCCTAAATGTGACATGTAGTAGAAATGAAGAGAGCAAAATTATTTTGAAAATCTGAAGTTTAATTTCTAACAGTAATTTTCCTGATAAATAACTCTTCAATTTGAGGTGTTTATATCAAGACTAAAATAATAATATGTACTATGGGGGAAATAACAGATTCAGTCAAAGTTGAGGGATGAGATCTTCTAAAAGAAAACCTAGTAGGAAAACAGGTATATATTGTATTCAGCAATTATGTCACAAATATAAATATAATACCAAACTAAAATGCTGAAAAATAACCATCACGGTAAAGTGGAAACCTAAAATATTTGTTTTAAAATTATATATTAAGTACTTCCCAGTGTATATAAATATTATACAAGTCAATAGCAGAAAGGTAACAACTCTATTTGAAAAAATATGATATACCAATCTAACTTCTGAATATTTACCCAAATGGGCTAAATTTAGGATCTTAGGTGATCTTTGTATTTTTTATATTCATAGCAGAGCTCATAATGAACATAATGATTAAGTAAACCAAATATCCATGTATGGATAAGTAATTTTAAAGTTCTAAAGCTATACAATGAAATATTACTTGCCCATTAAAAGAATTAAAATTATGATGTGTACTATGACTTATGTGCACCCTGTTGGCATTAAACTAATTGAAATAAACCAAACAGGGAATGATAATTATTGCCTAATCCTACTTACCTGAAATAGTCAAATTCCCAATATCAGAATGAAAAAATAGTTGCCAGGGATTGGAAGAAGGGGAAATGGGAAATTACTCACCAACCACTATAAAGTTTAATAACTGTAATATAAACAAGACATCTAATGACACCACCAACGGACATGCCATTGTCAATAGGGGACTCTCACAAGAACTCACCTCTAGATAAAAATCCAGAGGTAATTGGTGGCTGCTGAGATTGGGAGAACTGGTCTTCCCTAGAGACAAACCTCCTGATAGATTAATCAATCCCAAGAAGTCAGCCCTAAACACAAATGAGCAACATTCTTATTTATAAACTAATATACATATATCTCTACATAGCAAGACTAGAAGGCCATGAATTTGAGAAGGAATAGGAGGGATACAGGAGGAACTAAAAGCAGGAAAAGGAAGGGAGAATGACATAAATACACTACTCAAATATGAAATTCTCAAAGAATTTAATAAAATTTTAAAAATGAGTTGGTGGGATGGTTCAGCAAGTAGAAGAGCTTGCCATAGAAGCCTGAAAACCTATGTTTGATCACCAGAACCTATAACGGAAAAAGAAAAACTAGGTAATGGAATATATTCTCTCTCATTCTCTCTCTCTCTCTCTCTCTCTCTCTCTCTCTCTCTCTCTCTCTCTCTCTCTCTGTGTGTGTGTGTGTGTGTGTGTGTGTGTTTGTGTGTGTGTCCTGCCTCCCTCTTTCTGTCTCTGTCTCCTCTCCCTCCCTCTCTCTGTTTCTCTCTCTGTCCCTTTCCTCTCCTCTCTCTCACAAATACTAATTAATAATAATAAAGTTTAAAAACTTTAAAGTTTCAGTAACACAAAATTATTCACTTGTAGAGATTTGCTACACATCATTGTGCCTATAATTAACAGTATTTATTTGTGCAACTGGGTATAGAATTGAAATGTTATAATAGTAAAATTAAAAATATAAAGACCATTAGCTTTTCTCTACCATAATGTTTGCTCATTTGGTTTTCCACAAGATTTTCAACATCAGGTAATTTCTGGCTACAGAAGAAATGCAGAGTCTCCCATTCACCAGTGGACTCAGAAGAAAACCAGTGATAAAATCAGCTACAACTCTAAAAGAAAATAGTGGAGGTATGCATGAGCTAAGTCGGAGACATCAGTAATGCATCGGTGTTGAATTAAGGAAAGAAATAAAATCACTTCCAATTGGAGTCATTTTACCAAGAACAAGTCTAGAGTTGAATCTGCTACTTCGTGCTCCTTGTGTCTTCTGTCCTCTATCTCTTGTATGAGTCTGAATCTATACCTGCCTGAAGGCTGTCTTATGACTCTTTCCTGTTGCCTATCTGTCCCCATGTGTCTGTCTGTTGTGTGGCTGTATGTCTATCCCTAGCAAAGAGCTTTGTTCTGTTTTATGAGACCCCAAGGTGTATTATTAAATCTAGATGCGAGGCTCTTAGAATATAAGGGATGTTTTTTATAATAATGCATTGCCACGGAGAGAACGAAGCTTAGTCTGTAAGGAATCACACATGATAGTGTGAATATCTATGCTGAATTATGGTCAGCAATCATTCCTGCCAGATGAAACTAAAAAATGTTCACTTGATACACAGTTAGACATGCTTATTTCAGAATCTGATTTTAATTTTCATTTGATTCATGTAAATGAATTGGTTAGGTGATAAATCCATAGAATCTTTTGAAAACATTTTTAAACATCAATAACAAAGAGGTAGTAATAAAGCTAAAGTTAAACTGGTCTTCAAAGTGGGTGCTTTACTACTGTGGTTTCCATTAGCTACCTTTTTGCAGCTTCAAAATTAGTTTATTTCAGAGACTGAAGAGATTGCCCAGTGGTGAAGAGAACTTATGGCTCTTGCAGGGGACCTGAGTTCAGTTGTCAGCAACCAGTGGAAGTGAGTCTTTTCTCTAGCCTCTGTAGCAGTGGTTCTCAACCTTCCTAATACTGTGACACTTTAATACAGTTCTTCATATTGTGATGACCCCCAACCATAACATTATTTTTGTCGTTATTTCTTAACTATAAATTTTCTACTATTGTGAATCAGAATGTAAATATTTGATACATGGAATACCTGATATGCAACGTCTGTGGGAGGGGGTCAGATCCCACAAGTTGAAAACCACTGTTCTATATGCATCCATATTCAGAAAGAGAGACTGAGAGGGAGGTAGAAGGAATAAATAAATCAGTATCTTTAAAATGTAGTTTACTTCCACAAGCACCCACCATTAGGCATTTTTGTTTAGAGAACAAAGGAATATGGTGTCAACTTGAGCTTCATATGACTTGAGCCTAAACAGACAAACAGAAATCATTGGACAATCTCATATTTGTGGGTTTGACTAAATCTCCGGTGTCAACCATTTTTTAAATAATTATGTACTTTATAATAAAATATATGTCTCTGTGTGTGCACAGGTAGACACACACACACACACACACACACACACACACCACACACACAACACACACACACATATATATATATATATATATATATAATATATATATATATATATATATGCAAATTCTCACAGAATTTGTGGCAGAAGAGTCAGTGATACATGCCCTGCAACTGGATTTGTGGGTGGTTGTGAGCTGCCCAACACAGGTACTGGAAATAGCCCTGGATCCTCTGCAACAACAATAAGTGCTCTTGACCACTGACTCATCTCTCCAGCCCTCAATTAAGTTTCTAAATTTTTGTTTATCTTTCCTCAAAGCACAAGGGACACTTATAAGAAAGATAGCAAATATCTTAGGAAAACTTCCCTGAGTATGCAATTTAACCCTAACTAAACACCTTTAAGGTACAAAGCATTTTAGTTTGAGATAGTCCTAGTTAACTAGTTTGTGTTGTTCTCTTTAATAGGGAAAATCCAGTCATGAAAACTGGGCATTATTACTAAATTTCTCACAAATTTTTATTTATTATAAATTTTAACTATAGACAATACAAACCTTGCCCCTGGGTCCATAGTTCAGAGAGCAAAATTAATTTGGGAGAGAAGAAACAAAATTAACCAACTAAATATA
Source organism: Cricetulus griseus (assembly GCF_003668045.3). NCBI lineage: Eukaryota > Metazoa > Chordata > Mammalia > Rodentia > Cricetidae > Cricetulus > Cricetulus griseus. Next base: position 26,914,879 of record NC_048604.1, on the reverse strand, counting down.
TTAATAATTGTGTATGAGTGCTTCAAATATATGTATATATGTATATATGTATATATATATATATATATATATATATGTGTGTGTGTGTGTGTGTGTGTGTGTGTGTGTGTGTGTGTGTGTGTGTGTTCCTGGATCTAGCCAAGTGTCAGAAAGATAATATAAGAAACTATACAAAAAAAATGGTTTCAGAGGGCAGACTCACAAGTACAGGATGTAGGCTGCCCTATGTGAGACTGGAGGGTGAGCAAGCTGAGTCAACAATAAGGTAAGCTAATGTATTCTGAAATCTTCTGCCATATTCTTCCAAGGCTTTTTCAAGAAATGAAGAGCAAAGAAATATTAGCCTCTGAAGAAAATTATGGAGATGGACTGGCATTTTGCCCTGGTGGGTGGGAGGGACTTCGAGAGCCCATCCCACTTGAAGGGATTCGCTCTGTCTCTGAACACATGGGGAGGGGCCTAGGCCCAGCACAGGAAGATTTGGTGGACTTGGTGGAGCCCTGGTTGGGGTCCCTACCCTGCCTGGGGAGTGGCGGGTGGATGGGGTGGGGGGTAGGTTGGAGGTGGGGGAGAAGGAATGGGGATGGGGGGAGGGAGAGGGAGAGGGAAAGTACATGTGAAAATATTAATAATTTAATAAAAAAAATTTGAAAAAAAAAATTAATGAAACTGAAGTCAGAGGTAGTGTCAGTAATGAGCATGTGAAGCAAGACTTGAGAAAGCATTCAAGTTCTGTAACTTGATTTGTTGGCAGAAGATCTAATTCTATACTTTGTTGCCAAAACACCCACCAGTCTGCAGTGTGCTTGGTTTTGAATAAGAAAGAGGAAAAAATGAGCTCCAGAAAATTCTGCAGGAACCATTTTTGATACTGAAATTCTACATGTCGTGATAATTTTTTTAAAGATGAGAATTTTTGCCTTTATTCCTCAGATATTTGTAAAACGGCCAACTCAGGAAATGAAAAAAATCAAGGAAACAGACATAGAACATGAAGATTTAGAACACAAATTTTAAAGAATCCCAAGTTGGAAATCAGGCAGATGATGATTCATCATTTCAAGGTTTTCATAGAAAATAACAACACAGGCAATTTTCTATATATTATGAAAAAACCTGCAGAAGGCACCTGAGCCAGGTACTTGGAATGAAAGACAATTGTTTTCACTCTTATAAAGCAGATGCTAAAGGAGTATCTGGCAAAATGCAATTTGCACACTATCTTTCACTACCCATGAAAGGAAAGCCCTTGGGCACTTACTTTCAGAAAACCAGAAACACTCCTCCATTTTTTCCCTCAGCCCATTCATTGCCACTTTCACATTTAGACCTACCTACTTCTCACAGAAATTTGCTCCTCCTTTGAAATCATTAAGTCGCATTTCTCTCTTCAAAACAATGTCCAGTCTTTCATTTTCATTTTTTTTATTTTTTAATGATTTCATAGATGAGTGATGCATTTCTACCATTCCCATCCAACACTCTATCCCCTTCACCTGTATCCCCTCACTCCCTCACCTTCATCCTTCATCAACTCTTCTTCTTTATTTATTGTTGTATGTATGTAAACATAACCTACTGAGTCTATTTACTGTTGCTCATATGCATATATTTAGATATGACCATTTGAAATTAAATAACTTGTAAAACAGCTTGCCTCTAGATAAGATGGGTTCTCTTCTTAGAAGTTATTAATTTCCTAAACCTCTTCATCTACGGGTGGGGACTTGTGATAGTTCTCCCATCTGCATTGGCATGGCAACTGGTGACATCCTTGCTCATGTAACAATATTGTTGCAATTTAATGGATGTACCTGTACACGGCAGATGTCCTAATCCTCTGCCTCTTACAACATTTCTCTCCCTTCTTTCATAATGGTCCCTGAGCCCTAAATATAGGGGTTGTACAGTTGTATCATTTGGGGCTGGGTGACCAACAGTGAATTGTTCTCTGCCTTTTGACACATTACAGATGTCTGCAGTGGGAGTTTTTTATGGAGGTGATAGCTGCTTCGTCTATGGATATAAAAACAGGTATTCAGAATCCACTTGAAAATACTGGTTTAAGAAAGTGGCAAAAGTAAGTTCTACTCTGAGGTCCACAATTTCACCAGCCAAGAATAATTGGCTATATTTCTGTTACAGTGCATGCTATTAATTCCCTCTTATTTAGAAGACCTTAAAACCAATTAGATACCTATTTCTTGCCAAGATATATCTGCCACTATTGCACATGGCTATATATTGCTACAGTGGTTACTGTCATACTGTCATGCTTCCTAGGGTCTATAGCTTCAGTAGGAATGTTGATTGCTTTTCTTCCTTGACATCTTATTTTGGATACTATTAGTTGTAGGTCTAGAGTGATGAAAAATTTCCCATGGTCACAGATTGATAAAAATTAATATTGGGAACTATCCATGCTAATAAAATTAATTTACATATTCAATACCACCCCAGTCAAAAATCCCTACACTTTTACAGAAATATTCAAAAATTCCCAATGAAAATCCCTACAACATTTTTATAGAAACAGACAAAAGTTTTCTAAAATACATATGGAACCACAAAAGACCTCAAATAGCCAAAGAGATCCTGAGCAAAAAGAAAAATGATGAAGGGGTCATCATTTCATATTTCAAGCAATATTATATAGCTATAATAATAAAAACAGTATGCTACAGGCACTAACACAGGCATGTAGATCAACGAGAAAAAATAGAAGACCTAAATATGAGTTCAAGTTACTACACACATCTTGTATTTGACAAAGATGCCAAAGACATACATGGGAGAAATGATAGCATCTTCAACAAATAGTGCTGGGAAAACTGGGGGTGTATCTATACATATAGAAGAATGAAATTAGATCCACATCTATCATTCTGTATGAAAATCAAATCCAAATGGTTCAACACCTCACTGTGAATCCTGAAATGTTGAAATTACTAGGAAAAACTTATGGGCAATACTCTACCCGACAGAGGCATAAGAAAAGTGAATTTCAAGCAGCTGTCAGTAGCATATACTAATAAATAATATTAAAAAGAGCATATAAATTGTTCATTAACCTAATAATATGATGGTTTCTAATGGGTGGATAATAGAAATGTCTTCATTTCTAATTATTTTAATATTTTTTATTTTTATGTTGTATTGTTTTATGATAAAATTATAATTTCTTTTTAAATAAACACCTTTTTGGAAAACAAACAAAAGAAGTAATTTGGATCCTTTATCTCCAAATTCCACATTAAATAAATGTTTTATTTTAAAAATTATTTATGGAGTTGCTCTGTGTGCGTGCGTGTGTGCGTGCGTGTGTGTGTGTGTGTGTGTGTGTGTGTGTGTGTGTGTCCATGTTTGCGGGGCTCACATGTGACACACTGTATATGTGGACATGAGAGCACAACTTGTCTATGCTTTCCTTCTACTATCTGGGTTCCAGGGATTAAACTCAGGTCATCACACTTAGCAGCAAGTGCCGTAATTCACTGAACCATCTTGCTAGGCCGCACAAGTCTACTAAGAAAATAACTAGACACACACAAAATATCATTTGGCCTTTTAATTTTTACAATACCCAAATACAGATGCTATTTAAATGTTAAACATTAAAGTTATAACTGCATTATGATACATAAACATAGAATAATACATAGATACTAAAATTTTAAGGATAGTTACACAAGAAAATACCATATGATCATAGGCTTTTGGGTATTTTTGTTAAATTAATGGAAAAAGACTTTGCAATTTAATACAACTTGAGAAGGATACAAATATTTTTATTATAATAGTTCATAGATATACCGGCAAGGAATCAACTAATGTGTTATTGAGATCCAATGGATGGTTTGGTATTAAGAAAAGAAATTCTCCCTATGTGAGATGTGCTTTTTATGTTTATTTACTTTGATTTTTCCAAGAATATAAAAATATAAAATATAAAGTAGCAGACCAAAATCTGGAGTGGAAGACCCTGACATCTCTTCCTCTAATTATAGGACTCAGAGCTTCCCTCCCTCCCTCTCTCCCTCTCTCTCTCTCTCTCTCTCTCTCTCTCTCTCTCTCTCTCTCTCTCTCTCTCTCCCAGGCAGGAAAAACAGTTTTACTGACAAACTGCAAGAGGGAGGGGGAAAGAATGGAGGAGAAGAGAGAGGAGAGGGGGGAAGACCAATGGGGGGAGGAGAGGAAAATGGTATTGACTTGAGATTTGAAAACATTTGATGGAGAGAAGGAAAGCAACATTTAAGAAGAAAGAGAGGAAATTTGAAAAATAGCATAAAGTGATATAAGGAAAGCGAGGATAGGGACTGTAACTCCGTGATAGAATGGAGGTAATGCTGGTTCAATTCCTAGTGCTAGGAAAAGAAAAATGAAATAAAAGACAAATAACAAGAAAAAGGGAAAAGAAAGAGAGGGCAATCCCTTTCACATGTATAGTAAAGAAACCCTTCTTGAGATGGTTTGAAAAAAATGGTCACATGTGAGTATGGAAAAAGGCTTTAATCAGGCTCACTGACCAATTTTACATACTATGTGCTTCCAGCATCACACTGTACAGTTTGCATTCACAGGCTGAGGGACTGAGCAGGTGACACACTTTAAGTCCCTTTTGGAATATTCAATTGCTAGAGTCACATGTTAATAAAGGGGGAACAGGAAGAGAATTGGTTGATGGAGATTGGTGTAGATATGCCAAAGAGGCAATGGTTTGATCAGAGAATTTGTTTTTCATTGTCTCTTTCTCAAAAGACACCTAAAGACATATGTGGCAGAAAAAGTAAAGAACCTATCTTAGAATATATGTGCACAAAAGCATGTACTTTGATTTCTATTTATACTAAGGTAAAAGCAGGGATTCTCTACAATAGCGGTGTTTCTGGGATTCTGAACTTCATGTGATTCTTATTTCCCTCTTTTGTCAGTTATATTTTCATTACTGTAATAAAGTCCAATGATCAAAACAAGAAGAAAGACTTCATTCCGAAGTACGGTTTTAGAGGGTGAGCCCATAATGCTGGGGAATGACAGCAGGTGGCCAGAGCAGGAAGTTAAAAGATCACATCTTCAGCATCATAGAGAAAGTAGGGAACTGAAAATGGGGTGAGACTATACACCCTCAAAGGCCACTCCCAGTAGTATACTTTCTCTATGTCTCAAAAACTTTCCATAACTTCTCCAAATGTTACCACCAGCTGGAGCCTGAACCTCCAAATTACTTGAGCCTGTGGAGGGCATGTTCTTATTCAAACACTACACTTATGTAGCATGAAAATCTTTGCAAATATTATATTACTTCTAGACTATTCATTTTATCTTGTTATAAATTGCTCTGTATATTATGTTATATATCACAACTCAAATTATACTGCAAAGCATAAATCAAAACAACAACTGAATATCTCTCTTCAATTAGCAGAATATCCATTTTAAAAAACTGCTGGCAAAAACACAGAAAAAGATGAACCGCAGATTGTTGTTAAGAATATAAATGAGTTTTGCCATTATGAAAAACATATGAATGATTCACTAAGTATAATTAGGAGAAGCCTGAACTCACATGTTTATTGAAGCAGTACTCACAATAGCCAAAATATGGATTGGATAGAACTGTCCAAAATATGAGCTATTATTCAGCCACAAAAGAATGCAATTCTGTAATTCTAAGTAACACAAATAAAACTTACACAGAAAGTCAAACACTTCAAGCACTCCATTGTACCCAAAAGATTATCTGAGAAGTACAGAGTAGAAATAGTGGTTATTGAAGATACCAGAAAATGGAAAGATCTCCCATGTTCCTGGATAGGCAGGATCAACATAGTAAAAATGGCAATCTTACCAAAAGCAATCTACAGATTCAATGCAATCCCCATCAAAATCCCAACACAATTCTTCACTGACCTTGAAAAAACAATTCTCAACTTTATATGGAGAAACAAAAGACCCAGGATAGCCAAAACATCCCTATACAATAAAGGAACTTCTGGAGGGATCACCATCCCTAACTTTAAGCTCTATTACAGAACTATAGTCCTGAAAACAGCTTGGTATTGGCACAAAACTAGACAGGTAGACCAATGGAATAGAATTGAAAACCCTGATATTAACCCACACACCTATGAACACCTGATTTTTGACAAACAATCCAAATATATACGCTGGAACAAAGAGAACATCTTCAACAAATGGTGCTGGCATAACTGGATGCAAACATGTAGAAGACTACAGATAGACCCAAGCCTTTCGCCCTGCACAAAACTTAAGTCAAAATGGATCAAAGATCTCAACATAAACCCAGCCACACTGAACCTACTAGAAGGTAAAGTGGGAAATACCCTTGAATTAATCGGTACAGGAGACAGCTTGCTGAACATAACAACAGTAGCACAGACACCGAGATCAACAATTAATAAATGGGACCTCCTGAAACTGAGAAGCTTCTGTAAGGCAAAAGACATAGTCAGCAAGACAAAACGACAGCCCACAGACTGGGAAAAGATATTCACCAACCCCACATCTGACAGAGGGCTGATCTCCAAAATATACAAAGAACTCAAGAAGCTATTCTCGAAAACACCAAACAATCCAATTAAAAATGGGGTACAGAACTAAATAGACAATTCTCAATAGAGAAATCTAAAATGGCTGAAAGACACATGAGAAAGTGTTCAACATCCTTAGTCATCAGGGAAATGCAAATCAAAACAACTCTGAGATACCATCTTACTCCTGTCAGAATGGCTAAAATCAAAAACACCAATGACAGTTTATGCTGGAGAGGATGCGGAGAAAGAGGAACACTCCTCCACTGCTGGTGGGAGTGCCAACTTGTACAGCCACTGTGGAAATCAGTATGGCGACTCCTCAAGAAAATGGGAATGATTCTACCACAAGATCCAGCAATTCCACTCCTAGGCATATACTCAAAAGAAACACATTCATATAACAAGGACATATGTTTAACCATGTTCATAGCAGCATTATTTGTAATAGCCAGAAACTGCAAGCAGCCTAGATGCCCCTCAACTGAAGAATGGATTGAGAAATTGTGGTACATTTACACAATGGAGTACTACTCAGCAGAAAAAAAAAACAATGGAATCTTGAAATTTGCAGGAAAATGGATGGAACTCAAAGAAACCATTCTGAGTGAGGTAACCCAATCACAAAAAGACAAACATGATATGTACTCACTCATATGTGGACCTGTTTTTTGATACATAGTAGTGACCATGCTTTATCAGATCTGTTTTTAATGATGTTGCTCAGAATGGTTTCTTTCCAGATGATGATTGAGAAGCTAATTTAAAAAAATAATGGTGCCAAGTACCACAAGAGTAACAGAACTATGCTGTTTTCTGGGATTTTGTTTTTACTTTTTGTTGTTGTTGTTGTTTGGTTGGTTTTTTGTTTTTGTTTTTGTTTTTTGTTTTTTTGTTTTTTTTAAATGGAGTGTGCTGGATGTCTCTACAATTTTGTTCAAATGACTGCAGAACCTGGAAAAAGTGTCGCTGCTATTGATGCATAACATATATGGATATTAGACATAGAGAAAAGGATAACCAGCCTACAATCCACATATCCAGAGAAGCTAGAAAATAAGGAGAACCCAAAGAGAGAAATACTTGGTCCTACAGTGAAGCAGAAAGGGACAAGAGCCCCAGAACAAATGGGGAGCATGGGTGAGGGGAAAGGAGGTCGGAGAAAGAGGGGGAAGAGGATGAGTGAGGAGAACATGAGGGAGCAGGAAGATTGAGTTGGGAAAGGAAGAGAAGAGAGCAAGAAAAGAGACACATAAGTAGAGGGAGCCACTAGAGCTTTAAAGAGAAATATGGCACTAGGGAATTGTACAGAGACCCACAAGGAGGACTCCAACTAGGAACCTAAGCAATAGTGGAGAGACTACCTTAAATGCCCTTCCCCTATAATGAAAATGATAACTACCTTAAATATCATCCTAGACCCTTCATCCAGTAGCTGATGGAAGCAAAAGCAGAGATCCTCTTCGAAACACTGAGTCAATCTCCTGGAATCCAGTTTTAGAGAGGGAGGAGTGATGAACAAAGGGGTCAAGATCACGCTGGGAAAACCCACAGAAACAGATGAGCTGATCAAGTGGGAGCTCATGAACCCCAATCTGACAGCTGGGGAACCAACATAGGACCAAACCAGGCCCCCTGGACATGGGTGTCAGCTAGGAATACTACACAGTCTATGGGGCCTCTGACAGTGGAACCAGGATGTATCCCTAGTGCACGAACGGACTTCAGGAGCCCATTTCCCATGGAGGGATATTCTCTTAGCCTAGATAAACAGGGGAGGGCCTAGACCCTGCCCCAAATAACTTGACAGATTTTGATGATCCCTCATGGAAGGCCCCACCCTCCCTGGGGAGTGGATGAGGAATGGGATGGGGGATTGGTGTGTGGGTATGGGAGGACGAGAGCGAGAGGGAACTGGGATTGAAATGCAAAATAAAATTGTTTCTAATTTAAATAAAATCTATAAAAAGACTTGGATTGTCACTGAGTATGTGTTCAATTTTAGAGATGGTTCTATAAAGCACTGAGAAGGTATATTCTTTTGTTTTTGTAAAATGTTCTGTAGAAATATTTTAGGTCCATCTGATTCATAAGGTGTATTAGGTCCAGTGTTTCTCTGTTTCACTTTCGTCTGGATGACATGTACATTGGTGACAGTGAGGAATTGAAGTCTCCCACTGTTAATGTGTAAGGGCCAATGTGTGATTTAAGCTGTAGTTATGTTTCTGTTACAAATGTGGCTGCCATTGCATTTGGGGCATAGATGTTAAAATTGAAATGTCATGTTGGTGGATTTTTTTCTTTGATGAGTGTGAAGTGTCCTTCCCTATCTCTTTTGATTAACTTTGGTTTGAAGTCTATTTTGTTAGCTATTAGAATGACTACACCAGCTTGCTTCTTAGATTTGCTTGGAAAACCTTTTTCTAACCCTTTACACTGAAATAATGTCTATCTTTAATGTTGAGGTATGTTTCTTGTGTGCATCAGAAGGATGGATCATGTTTTCACATCCATTCTGTTAATCTGCTTTTAATGAATGATTGTTAATTCCTGTTATGTTGTTATTGGTGATGGTGGTGGTGGTAGAGGTGGTGGTGGTGGTGGTGGTGGTGTGTGTGTGTGTGTGTGTGTGTGTGTGGTGTGTGTGTGTGTTGTGTGTGTGTGTTTCTGTCCTTCCCCTCTATTAGTTTATCTGATGTAAGATTATTTCTTGTGTTTTCATGGGTCTAGTTAACCTCTTTATGTTGGCATTTTCTTTCTAGTAACTTCTCTAGGGCTGGATTAGTAGATAAATACCATTTGAATTTGACTTTATCATTGAATATCTTCTTTTATTCATCTATGGTGGTTGAAAATTTTGTTGTATATAGTAATTTGGGTTGGCATCTGTAGTCTCCTGGAGTCTTCAGGACATCTGTCCAGGCCCTTCTGGCTTTAAAGTCTAAACCTGATGAAGAGCCTAGGAAGGATTGGCGATAGTACATGGGGGTCACCATGAAAGTGGAAGAGATCTGCAGCTGAGCAGCCTATCTGGAATTCTGGTGGCCAGTGTAGTCTCTGATCCATCTTTGCCTGAGTTGGGAGATGGAGTTCTGTTGGCTGGTGTAACTCTGTTCCAGCAGCAACATTTCAACTGAGTTTGCCTGCATGTTTTTCTGGGTTGTGTGGGCTATCCTTTTGCCTGGAATCCCCTGTACCTTTTTCTTAATAGTGTGGCCTGCAAGTGAACAGGGAAAGTGCACTCAAGTTCATGCCCCATTTTTGATTTGCATCTTTTAGAGGTGTCAGATTCTAAGATTGCTTCTAGTGACCACAGAACACCAGCATAATATGTTCAGGTAAAGATTTCCATTGGGCTCTAGGCTATGTACAGAAAGTATGAAAATTCCCCATGTGTCTGTCTGAATGGAGCAAGAGAGATCATTAAAAACTTAAAACCAGTATGTCTGCCAATATGTCATCATAGCATAGGAAAAAGGCTAGGTATTAGATGCAAATTAGACTGCCAATCTTTGAGGATGGTAAACTTGGCAGAATTTCAAATTTATCTATGTGGGCTGAAACAGACACTCAGTCTAAAATTATTGACGCTTCCACCTTTCCACTCATCTCCACTCCAAATCATAACTAGATGTTATCCCTAGACAACAGCTACACAACATCAACAGTAAATGTAGGCAGACAGGTAGGCAAGCTATATGTGATATACATCTCAGTAAAGGTCAAGAGGCATAGAATAATATTGACAAACATTCAAAAATTAGAACACGGATAAGAAAAGAAAGTGGAAGAATTAAGTGTACAGGATCATAAGGAGTTGAGCTCACAACTAAAAAGTCTTATACTATCTTAGACAGGACTAAGGGTACTGGACTAAGTTCAAATCCAGGCTAACAGGTGCTGTCAACTGAACTCAGTTTCCCTGGAAGAGCACTATGTGCTCTCAACTGCTCAGCAATCTCTTCATTCCTAAAATTGCTTTATTAGATTCAGGGTCAAAAGAGATAAATGCAAATATGATAAAACACTTAAAATTTCTGTAATATTGAAAAGTACAGTTTATATCAGGTTCAAAATCATATGTACAAAAGCACAATATTCTTTATTTCTCTGTAGCTGAAATTCACCTACCCTAAGAAATAGTGAAAATTTCATTTCAAATAAGGCTTTGACACTTGATAAGTACTTTGATAAACGTACAAGGAAAGTGCTGTGGGAGCAAACGTAGGAGAGCCATTGTTTCCTCTGAAAGGTTCATAAATCTCTTTAAAGTTGAATCTGCAAACGTAAACATATGAAATGATGACAGTGAGGGATGATATTTCTTGTTTGTTTGACAAATTCTCACAATAGTCATGTAAGAGAAGTCAAGGTAAAGAGGATGGAGTGGGGCTTGTCTTGCTCCTTTAAAATATATGTTGCATTATTAAGAGAAGAGAAATGTAAAAAAAATTGTCATTGATGGACTCTATTCAGGGAGTACATATTCTTGGGACTATGGCTGTTCTGGGCCACAGACATTTTTATATTCATTTACAGTGTTCCTTTAAACAAAAATAAATGAGCTGAGATGTATCATGAACTTCCTTGTCCACCACTGGACATGAAATTTGCTTTTGAAAATAAATATCATGTTAGAATAAAGAACAGACAGTCCAGAATCCAGGGTTCTTGATTGAAATTGAAGGCCTATCCCTTACTCTATGTGAGACATTGCAGAAATGACTTACCTTCCCTGGGCCTTAGGTATCTTATCTGTAAAATGTGGACACTGATAGTGGGTTTTTATTGTTGAAAATTAAGTTAATTGAAACAAACAATGCACAAAAGATAGAGCTAAATAAACATTGTGTTATGTGCAAAATGGTCATGTTCTCTTCTGCCCCTTAAAGTATTTGGGATACTGATTTAGATTAACTTTGTCACAAGAAAATTTTCATCATGGTACTTTCTAAAAGTGATTCGGGTGGATCTCACTACATGCTGTAAAATGTGAAATTCCAATGAGGTTTTGCCATGAGCCTTGTATGTCCCACATGAACGACTCATTCCCATTATCATATATTTTTTTTAGTTATTTAGACTCTGGGGCTAGCAAATGTCACAAGAGATAATCCCTGTACTTATGGGGATGACTGCCCATTAAGTGAAACTAGAACTGTATGTGATTAGTAATTGCAATGCAATATTACAGATGCTAATGCTAGAGGATTTGGATCTGTTGGAGAAAACAGTGATATTTGTGACATGTGGTACACCATGAATGATTACATTGTGGCTAATTCTTGAAGGAAGAATAAGATCTATAACAGCCTGGGAATTAGATATAGGAATGCATTAAGAACCAAACTCTGGAAGCCTGAGATTTAACATGAATAAGGAATCAACTTGTTTATATGTTAGAATTGATAGGACACAAGTCTGATGCAGACATGGAATGGATCATAGATAGAAGAGAATGCTATGTTAACAGTTCTGAGTATTATGCTGGGAGCAGTTGCAGACTTAATGAATATTTTAGCACTGGAAGAGATTAGGAGGCCAAGAATGAATCATTTTCTTCAAAAAGGATTTTATGAAGATTAATTTGTTAGTAGGGTGGAGGATGGAAGGAAGAAGTATATAACAATTAGAGCACCACCAAAACATAAAGTCTAGCTCAGAGGTTACTGTAATCACCAATTTGAGATGAAATTGACCTAGGTTTGGGTCAGGATAAATCCATGAACCTGAAGCAGATAAAAAGTAAGTTAAAAACATTGTCAAGGAAATAATGCCTCTCAAAGTCTTATCCACTTATTTTCTATCCATATATCAAAATGAAGAGTTACTACTTCAACAACTTTATTTCCCCATGATTGTATGCACATTTATCCATACTATAGTATATCAAAGTGCACTATTGAAACATGCCCAGTTTTGTTATTTTATTTGTCTCTCTAGGACTATGTTCAATATCTGATATACTTTCTTTTTTATTTAAATAAGAAACAATCATATTTTACATATCAATCCCAGTTCCCTCTCTCTCCCATCCTCACATACCTCCCACGGACCCCCCCACTCTGTCCCACTCCCCATCCACTCCCCAGGGAGAGTGAGGCCTTCCATGGAAGATCATCGAAGTCTGTCGCATCATTTGGGACAGGACCTATGCCTTCCTCTGTGTGTCTAGGCTGGGAGAGTATCCCTCTATGGGTAATGGGTTCCCAAGGTCCATTCGTGCACTAGGAATATATACTGGTTCCACAGCAAGAGGCCCCATAGGCCCCAGGGCTCCTAACTGTCACCCATGTTCAGGGGGCCTGGTTTAGTCCTATGTTGGTTCCCCAGCTGTCAGACTGGAGTCCATGAGTTCCCACTTGTTCAGGTTAGCTGTTTCTGTGGGTTTCCCAAGCAAGGTCTTGACCCCTTTGCTCACCAATCCTCCCTCTCTGCAACTGGATTCCAGGAGTTTGACTCAGTGTTTAGCTGTGGCTCTCTGTTCCTGCTTCCATCAGCTACTGGATGAAGGCTCTAGGATGGCATTTAAGGTAGCCATCAATCTCATTATCGAAGAAGACCATTTAAGGTAGCCTCTCAGCTATTGCTTAGATTCTTAGTTTGGGTCATCCTTGTGGATTTCTGGACATTTCCCTAGTACCAGATTTCTCTTTGAACCTATAATGACTCCCTCTATTTTCAAATTATAGAGATGAACTGAAGATAACAAAGGAGAGGTGACTTTTTGGTGAAGGAGAAGAGAAATTTTATTGTATTTAGGAGACTCGGAATTTCTCTGAGAGGCACTAACTTGGAGAAAAGTGGAAACTTCCACAAATGACATTTTTAAATATCTCTCAATCTCCATCTCTTTCTATATCTATCTCTCTGTGTCTCTCTGCCTCTGTCTCTCTCACACATACACATACACACAAGAAATATTCAGTCCCTACATCCCTCTTTTAATAGGTAAAATTATTTTGGAGGAATAATAAAGCTCCGTATTTCAATAACATCTTCTATATGTATTGTAGCTATGAAGAATAGAGCCTCTTGGAAAATGAGACACAGAAGCAGTTTGACCTTAAACCACATAGAGGATCCGAGTTGTCCCATATAAGGAATATGAAATGGGATTGTGTTGGGGCACATGCGATAGCATACATAAAGAGCAAAGAAGGTGCTAGAAGAATAAAACATTCCAGTATAATAGTCAGATTAATGTAACAATAACTATAAGCTTTGGGTTTGCCATCCTACTGCCCATAAGATGATGAGGCCACATACTACCAAAGGAAATGTGAGAGAGACATAGTCATGTTGTCTTTAACATAGTACTTCTTTTCTACGTTGTACAATTACATTCCCAGATCAGTAGGCCAAGAGACACTACATACATTAGGGACTGTATTTTGAACAGTTTAAAAGTACTGGAAACTGTCTCTTATCCCTGGAAATGGATGGATTTTAGAGTTAAAGAACTAATGAAATGTGACAATTTCCCAATGGCAATTCATGGCCTTTTCAGCAAATAGCTCAAGAGGTATCTGTTCGCTTTCGTCTAGAGACAACCATGGCTGTAGTCAGATTCTCTGGCTATAATGAAACATAGAAATATGCTTCAAATGAGTCAGCACCATTCACCCTTAAGGCATAGTCCTTGAGTAGGATGGGGCATACTCTGTTGGTCAACAAGCATTTTTTGGATTATCTTCAATTGCATTTGCAATGATGATGATGAATTTGGCCTAATTATGTCATAGATCAACAAAAGTCACCCAGGTGTCATATTTCTGATTGAGGTTTATTTTTGCTCTATGATCAGAAATTACAGCAAACAAACTTAACTGAACTAATGAAACACACTAAGGAACTAGAAATTTCATAGGGTTTAGATTAAGACACACCTGTATTAGCTTTGATAATAGTTCTGTAAACTTGAGCAATTTTTAAAACTTCTCTGCTTCCCAGCATTTCATCTTGAAAATGATGGTTATAATGATGCCTTCTTTAAAATTTTTATTAAGATAAAAATTACAATCTATATATGTATCAAACAACATTGACCTTAAGCATTTAAGTGTCTTAGCTAAGTCAGTAAAGTATTACATTATTATGGCTTGCTTGGTATGGCAGATCAAATCATAGCATCTCTCAAAAGGATTTCCATACTGCAACCCCTATAAAATTTTTAGCCTAAATGAAAAAAGAACGTTCCCAGTGGGTAAATTAATGATCCTGTGCTGGATTGTTTTAAGTCAACTTGACACAATTTAGATTCATCTGAGAGGAAGACTCCAGTTGAAAAAATGTCTCAAGATAGGGTTGTAGTCAGGAAGGCTTATAGATCATTATCTTAATTAGTGGTTTGTAGAACCGGGTTCAACTCATTGTGGGTGGTGCCATCCCTGGGCTAGTGGCCTTGGGTTCTATAAGTAAACAGATTGAGCAAGCCATGACTAAGCCAGTAAGCAGCAGTCTTCATTGGCCTCTTTCATAAAGGGACTGTGATTCTGGGCAGGTGAACCAAATAAACCCTTTCCTCCCCAAATTTCTTTCTATTTTTCTTGGTTTGTTGAAACAGGATTTCTCTGTGTAACAGTCCTGGCTGTCCCGGAACTCGCTCTGTAGACCAGGCTGGCCTAAAACTCACAGAGATTCTGCCTCTGCCTCTGCCTCTTCCCTCTTGCCTCTTGCCTCTTGCCCCTTGCCCCTTGCCCCTTGCCCCTTGCCCCTTGCCCGCTCTTTCCCCAAGTGCTAGGCATAAAGTCATGTGCCATCACCTCCTGGCCCTCACCAAATTTCTTTGGCCATGATGTTTTATAACATCAGTATAAACCCTAACTAAGAGAAATCCTGAGGAAGATAAATTATGAAGTACTTTTCACGTTAGCTCCATGTAACTATGAGGGTTTTTAAAAGATGGACAAAAAAAAGGATCAAACACTTGAGAAAAAGCTATGATGACAGAAAATGAAATGATGTGATTTATCTATGAAGGAGGGAGCTATAAGTCAGAAAATGCTAGCAACGTGACCTCCAGAAGTTGAAAAGTTGAAGAAGCAGAAACTTTTATAGAATTGTAAAATAGAATGTAACACTATGGATACCTTAAAGATGTCTCACCTTCAGATTTCAAGCCACTAAGCTTATAGCAATTTTTATAGCAGCAGTCACAAATAAGTAAACCTGAATGTTGTACAAAGGATACTTCATGGTGTTGTCATCCTCCAGAAGCATCATTTTTGGGGGCTGATGTCACCAAATTCTTTATCATCTGATACCATAACACAGTAGGGAAAAATTTTCCAAAATTCCTCTTCCAAGTCACAATCACAGTGTTACTCTTGAGCAGCAGCCTATGACATCACTGATAATATTTCCAAGTCTGTCATCCTAGACCACTGGCTATCCACCAAAAGATTTTTGCATTGATAATTTTGACTCTATGGATAGTCCTCATTCTGCGTCTTCAGAAGATAGTAAGATAGATGGTCATAATTTCTTTTAAACTTGCTTATGCCTAAAGGGATGGTTCCAATTGAGTAGATCTCTTATGGGTATTACTCACTTACTTGTTGATATGATAAAATGCTCCCCCCCAAAAGATCTTAGATATGAACAAAGAGTTTTCAAAAGAAATAAAAGTGACTAAGAATTATATAAAAATACTGTTCAATATCCTTAGCAATCAAATAAATGCGAATTAAAACTACTTGGGATTTCATTTTACCACAGTCAGAATGGTTAATATTAAGAAAACAAATAGCATGGGCGTGGTGGCACATGCCTTGAATCCTAGCATTTGGGAGGCAGAGGCAGGTGGATCTCTGTGATTAAGACCAGCCTGGTCTACAAAGTGACTTCCAGGACAGCCTCCAAAGCTGTAGCTTTCTCTGTAGAGAAACCCTGTCTCGAAAAACCAAAAAGAAAAAAAAAAACGAAAACAAATAAATGCTCGTAAGAGTTTTGGCAAAGAGGTATACTTATTCACTGCTGTTGGGAGTGAAAATTGTATAACACTGTGGAAATCAATGTACATAATCCTCAAAAAGCTACAAGCATGACTCAGGTATAATACTCCTATTCATATACCAAAAGACTCATCCGATTGTGTGTGTGTGTGTGTGTGTGTGTGTGTGTGTGTGTGTGAAACAATAAAGATTACATACAAATAGGACAGGATTTCTTTGAGAAAGAATGGAGGGTCCATGGAAAAAGTCAGGGATGGAGAAGCAGGAGTGGAAATTGTATAAATAGAGTGCATTCATTTATGAGATTCTCCAAAAATTACAATTAAGTAAGTAAAATTTTAAAATAAAATTTGAAAAACAGCTTAATGGAGAAAGGGTTTATTTTGGATTACAGTCCCAAAGAGACAGAGTGAATCTTAGTATGGAAGGTATAGCAGAAGATAGAGAAGGAGCCTGAATGGTCATATTGCAGCCATATTCAGAGTGCAGATAATGAGCAGAAAGTGAGCCCTGACTACAAAGTCTAGGCCTGATGCTAGTGACCACTTCTTTCATTTTGTTCTTTTTCCTTTTTCATTTATTTACTTTTTACATTCCAATCCCAGTTCCCATTCTCTTCTCTCCTCCCACTCCCCCTCCCACCTCCCATCTGCTCCTCAGAGAGGGTAAGGCCTCCCCTAGGAAGTCTACTAAGTCTGTCCCATCATCTAGTTGAGTCAGGACCAAGGCACCTCTCCACCCCCCACACCCCTATGTCTAGGCTGAGCAAGGTATCTCTCCATAGAGAATGGGCTCCACTAAGTGAGTTTGTGCATTAGACTTAGATCTTAGACCCATTGCCAGTGACCTCATATGTTTTCCTAGTAACACCATTGTCACCTATATTAAGAAAGTCTAGTTCGGTCTTATGTAGATCCCCCACTTGTCAAAGCAGAGCCAGTGATTTCTCACTAGCTTGGGTCAGCTGATTCTGTGGGTTTTCCCATCATGGTCTTCACTCCTTTGTTCATATTATCCCTTCTCCCTCACTTCAATTATATTCCAGGAGCTTGGCCCATTGGTGAGTTGTGGATTTCTACATCTGTTTAAATTTGTATCTGGAAGAAAGTTCTAGCTTCTCTGGGGTTGTAGATTGTAGGCTTTGTATCTTTTGCTTTATTCTGGTATCCACTTATGAGTGACTACAAACTGTATTTGTCTTTCTGATTTTGGGTTACTCATTCAGGATGTTTTTTTTTTCTAGTTCTGTCCACTTGCCTGAGAATTTTAGGATGTCATTGTTTCTTACTGCTGAATAGTACTCCATTGTGTATATATATCATAGTTTCTTTATTCATTCTTCAGTTGAGGGGCATCTAGGTTGTTTCCAAGATCTGACTATTACAAATAATGTTGCTATGAACATAGTTGAGCAAATGTCCCTGTGGTGTGAATTTGCCTCCTTTGGTTATATGCCTTAGAGTGGAATTGCTGGATCTTGAGGTAGGTTAATTCCTAATTTTCTGAGAAATGGCCATACTGATTTCCACAGTGTCTGTACAAGTTTGTAGTCCTGCTAGCAATGGAGGAGTGTTTCTATTTCTCCACATCCTCTCCAGCATAAGCTGACACTGGTGCTTTTGATTTTAGCCATTATGATCAGTGTATGATGGAATCTCAGAGTGGTTGTGATGTAAATTTCCCTGATGACTAATGATTCTGAGCATTTTCCTAAGTGTAGTGACCACTTCTTTAGGTGAGACTCCACATCTTAAAGGTTCCACAACCTTCCTAACACCATGCCCAGGTGGGAATTAAATGTTCAAGTATTTGGAAACTCTGGAGAACATTTCACATCCAAACCACAAGTGATAAGTGCCTTCTGGTACCTGCTCAATAGAATCAGAATGCATTTGGTGCTGGAATTGCATGGGCAACATTCCAAGTCTTCAAATGAAGTGAAGTTTTACTGTTTTGGAAAGACACAGAAAGGCATGAACTCTGGGCTACCACTAAACTATGCTTCAGTAAATTAATTAGCATTTGCCTAGGTTTGATACAGAAGATGTGCTTGAATGTTCTTTTTTTTTCTACTACATTGGAGAAGTACTACTTTCAATTTTACAGAACTGTTCAAACATTTTTTTTCTCAGTACTGAGGTGAAGCTAACTTATTTTCAAAAAATATTGAAGCTGACTTACCTTTCAATGCAATTTGTGTTAACTTTGAAAAGGATAGTTGAGAATACTATCCCTTCCTTCATTAGGTGGCAGCTCTTAAAATACAGCATTCAAGGTAAAAAATTTACTGCTCTAGACACAATGTTCATATTCTCCTACCAGTGTCAGTATACTCACTTTTATTATATTTTAAGGAACAGCTACAGTGCCATGCATGTATGACTATTGCCACACTCCCCACCTTGATGGCCATGGACTATAACCCTCTGGAACTGTGAGTCCTAAATTAAGCTCTTTATTTTCTAGGTTACTTTGGTCATGGTGTCTTGTCTTTACACTAAAATGTAACAAAGACTTTTTTGTATTCTATTTATTTTAATTTTATATGTTTGCCTGAATATGTGTCCACATATCCTGTGCATGCAGCACCTGTAGAGGCCATGAAAGAGTATCAGATCGATTCCGGCCCCCACAGAGTGCAGAGAGTCCAGAGGTGAGCTGATTTGGCCCCTAACTTGGGCCCAACTTCTGGCTGCCCACCCTGGCAAATCCTGCCCCGGGATCTGCAGGCTGACTGAATCTGTCCCTGAGGGCCCTGGGATCCCGACTCTGCTGAGTTCGCGGGGCTATTCTGGCCCGCACAGGGTGTAGAGAGTGCAGAGGGGAGCTGCTTCAACCTTTGCCTTGGGCCCAACTTCTGTCTGCCCACCCTGGCAAACCCTGCTCAGGGATCTTCGACAAGAGACTCGACCCCTGAGGACCAAGCAACCCAGAGTCTGCTGACATCTCTGCGCCAGTGCTGCCCTCACCCACCTAGAGAGCCAGTGCCTCAGACCAGCCTGCACCCAGCTTGAAACCCATCAGAGTATCAAAGTCAATTACACATACCTGAAGAGAACACCAGACCCATACACTCCAGGAAAGGAAGTGATACCAACTGTACCCACTGGAACAAGAGATGGGAAGACAACAATATAAGAACACATCCAACAACAAGAAAACCAATATGACACCACCAGAGTCTAGGAACTCGACACCAGCAAGACATGAACATCCCAACACAGAAGAAGCAGAAGAGAGCAACCTTAAAAACAACTTCATGCAGATGATAGAGAATCTAAAAGAGAAAATCAGAAAATCCTTCAGAGAAATGGAAGAAAAAGACAAACCAAAACATGCAAGAAATCAAGAAAAGCCCCCAAAACCAAGAAAATACAATTAAACAGCTGAAGGAAACAGTTCAGGACCTGAAAACTGAATTAGAGACAATAAAGAAAACACAAACTAAGGAATGCTGGAAGTGGAAAAGCTGAGTAAACAATCAGGAGCCACAGATGCAAGCATACCCAATAGAATACAAAAGATGGAAGACAGAATCTCAGATGCTGAAGATAAACTAGAGGAAAGAAACTCATCAAGCAAAGAAAATCTGAAGTCCAACAAATCTATAACACAAAATATCCAGGAAATATGGGACATCGTGAAAAGAACAAACCTAACGATAATAGGTATAGAAGAAGGTGAAGAAACCCAACTCAAAGGTGCAGAAAACATAGTCAACAAAATCATACAAGAAAACTTTCCCAATCTAAAGAAATACATGCCAATGAAAGTACAAGAAGCCTACTGAACACCAAAAAGAGTGGACCACAAAAGAAAGTCCCCTCGTCAAATAATAATTAAAACACCAAATTCCAGAATAAAGAAAAAAATATTAAGAACAGCAAGGGAAAAAGGCCAAGTAACATATAAAGGCAAACCTATCAGAATTACACAAGACTTCTCCATGGAAACTCTGAAAGCTAGAAGGAGCTGGATAGATATTCTACCAACTCTGAGAGAACATGGATGCCAGCCCAGACTACTATACCCAGCAAAGCTTTCAATCACTATAAATGGAGAAAACAAGATATTCCACGACAAAACAAGATTTAAAAAATATGTAACCACTAATCCAGCCCTACAGAAAGTACTGGAAAGAAAACTCCAACCTATGGAAATTAACTACACTCTCATAAACATAGGCAATAGATAATCCCACTCTACAAAAACACAAAATAAAAGGCAGGATAAACCCACATACAATACCAGCACCAACAACAAACCAAAAACAAACAAGAATAAACACTGAATGGAACTTAATTTCACTCAATGTTAATGGTCTTAACTCACTTATAAAAAGACACAGGAACCAACATTTGTAAAAGAAACATTATCAAAACACAAATCACAAATAAGGCCTCATTATAGTGGGAGACTTCAACACCCCACTCTCAACACTGGACAGGACCACCAGACAGAAACTTAACAAAGAGATAAAGGAACTAATAGAAGATATGACCCAAATGGAATCAACAGACATTTATAGAACTTTTTATCCAAACACAAAAGAATATACATTCTTTTTAGCATCACATGGAACCTTCTCAAAAATCAACCATATTCTCGGCAACATAGCAAACCTCAACAGGCACAAAAAATTGGAATAATCCCCTGTGTTTTATAAGACCACCATGCTTTAAAGATAGAAATAAAAAACAAATCAAAGTGCAAAAAAACTACCAACTCATGGAAATTGAACAACACTCATTTGCAACATTCCTGGGTCAATGAAGAAATAAAGAAAGAAATTAAAGTCTTCCTAGAATTCAATGAAAATGTTGACACAGCATACCCAAACTTATGGGACACTTTGAAAGCAGTATTAAGAGGAAAGTTCATGGCTCTAAGTGCTCACATGAAGAAATTAGAGAATACCCATACCAGAGATCTGACTTCACAGCTGAAAGCTCTAGAAAAAAATGTAAGCAAATTCACCCCGGAGGAGCAGACACCAGGAAATAATCAAACTGAGGGCAGAAATCAATAAAATTGAAACAAAATAAACAATTCAAAGAATCAATATAACAAAGAGTTGGGTCTTTGAGAAAATCAACAAAATAGACAAACTGTTATCCAAATTAAGTAAAAGGCAGAGAGAGATCATGCAAATTAACAAAATCAAAAATGAAAAGGGGGACATAACAACAGACACTGAAGAAATCCAGAGAATCTTCAGGTCGTACTTTGAAAACCTGTACTCCACAAAATTGGAAAATTTAAAGGAAATGGACAATTTTCTGGACAGTTATCACTTACCAAAATTGAATCAAGAACAGATAAGCAACTTAAACAGACCTATAACCTCTAAGGAAATAGAAGCAGTCATCAAAAGTCTCCCAACCAAAAACTCCTGGGGCCAGATGGATTCACTGCAGAATTCTACCAGAAATTCAAAGAAGTGCTAATACCAATACTCCTCAAATTGTTCCACAAAATAGAAGCAGAAGGGACATTGCCAAACTCTTTTAATGAGGCTACAATAACCTTGAAACTTAAGCGACACAAAGACACAACTAAGAAAGAGAACTTCAGACCAATATCCCTCATGAACATTGATGCAAAAATTCTCAATAAAACCTAGCAAATCGAATACAAGATCATATCAGAGAAATCATCCACCATGATCAAGTAGGCTTCATCCCAGGGATGCAAGGATGGTTCAACACACAAAAATCCATGAATGTAATCCACCATATAAACAGAGTGTGAAAAAAAAACACATGATCATCTCACTAGATGCTGAAAAAGCCTTTGACAAAATCCAACACCCCTTCATGATAAAGGTCTTGGAGAAATCAGGGAAAACAGGAATATACCTCAACATAATAATAGCAATATACAGCAAGCCAACAGCCAACATCAAATTAAATGGAGAGAAACTCGATCCAATTCCTCTAAAATTGGGGACAAGACAAGGCTATTCACTCTCTCCATACTTCTTCAATATTGTCCTTGAAGTCCTAGCTAGAGCAAAAAGACAACAAAAGGAGATCAAGGGGATACAAATTGGAAAGGAAGAAGTCAAACTCTCACTATTTGCAGATAATATCATAGTCTACATTAGTGACCCCAAAAAAACTCTACCAGGGAACTCCTACAGCTGATAAACACCTTCAGCAAAGTGGCAGAATACAAGATTAACTCAAAAAAATCCGTAGCCCTACTATACACCGATGACACATTGGTGGAGAAAGAAATCAGAGACACATCACACTTTACAATTGCCACAAACAACATAAAATACCTTGGGGTAACACTAACTAAAAATTTGAAAGACCTGTACCATAAGAATTTTGAGTCTCTAAAGAAAGAAATTAAAGAAGATACCAGAAAATGGAAAGATCTCGAATGCTCTTGGATAGGTAGGATCAACATAGTAAAAATGGCAATCTTGCCCAAAGTAATCTACAGATTCAATGCAATCCCCATCAAAATCACAACACAATTCTTCACAGATCTTGAAAGAACAATTCTCAACTATATATGGAGAAACAAAAGACCCAGGATAGCCAAAACATCCCTATACAATAAAGGAACTTCTGGAGGCATCACCATACCCAACTTCAAGCTCTATTACAGAGGTATAGTCCTGAAAACAGCTTGATATTGGCACAAAAATAGACAGGTAGACCAATGGAATAGAATTGAAAACCCTGATATTACCCAACACATATGAACACCTGATTTTTGACAAACAATCCAAATTTATAAGATAGAACAAAGAGAACATCTTCAACAAATGGTGCTGGCATAACTGTTTGCAGACATGTAGAAGACTGCAGTTAGACCCAAGCCTATCGCCTTGCACAAAACTTAAGTCAAAATGGATCAAAAATCTCAACATTATCCAACTACACTGAACCTATTAGAAGACAAATTGAATTAATCGGTACAGGAGACTGCTTCCTGAACATTACTAGTAGCACAGACACTGAGGTCAACAATTGATAAATGGGACCTCCTGAAACTGAGAAGCTTCTGTAAGGCAAAGGAGACAGTCAGCAAGACAAAACAGCAGCCCACAGGCTGGGAAAAGATTTTCACCAACCCACATCTGACAGAGGGCTGATTTCCAAAATAAACAAAGAACTCAAGAAGATAGTCTCCAAAACACCAAACAACCCAATTAAAAAGTGAGGTACAGAACTAAATAGACAATTCTCAATAGAGGAATCTAAAATGGCTGAAAGACACATGTGAAAGTGTTCAACATCCTTAGCCATCAGGGAAATGCAAATCAAAACAACTCTGAGATACCATCTTACTCCTGTCAGAATGGCCAAAATCAAAAACATCAATGACAGTTTATGTTGGAGAGGATGTGGAGAACGGGGAACACTTCTCCACTGCTGGTGGGGGTACCAACTTGTACAGCCACTTTGGAAATCAGTATGGGGACTCCTCAAAAAAATGGGAATGAGTCTACCACAAGATCCAGCAATTCCACTCCTAGGCATATACCCAAAAGAAGCACATTCATACAACAAAGACATATGTTCAACGATGTTCTTAGCAGCACTATTTGTAATAGCCAGAAATTGGAAGAAGCCTAGATGCCCCTGAACGGAAGAATGGATAGAGAAAATGTGGTACATTTACACAATGGAGTACTACTCAGCGGCAAAACAATGGAATCTTGAAATTTGCAGGAAAATGGATGGATCTAGAAGAAATCATTCTGAGCGAGGTAACCCAATTGCAAAAAAACAAACATGGTATGTAATCACTCATACTCGGATTTTAGACATAGAGAAATGATTACCAGCCTTCTATCCACACTGCCAAAGAAGCTAATAATCATGGGGGTCCCTAAGAGAGACATACATGGGTCCCCTGGAGAAGGGGAGCGGTTCATGTTCTGCTGAGCAAATAGGGAGCGCGGGAAGAGGGTGGAGGGAGCTAGGGGAATGAGAAGGAGAGAGGAAGAGGGATGCCGAGGACATGAGGGAGCAGAAAATATGAGTCAGGGAAAAAATACACAATAACAAGAATGGAGATATCATAATAGAGGGAGACACTTTTGGTTTACAGAGAAATCAGGTGCTAGGGAAATGTCTGGAGATCTACAAAGATGACACCAGCTAACTATGTCAGCAATGGAGGAGAGGCTACCTTAAATGCCCTCCCCTGATTATGAGATTGATGACTGACTTATATGCCTTCATCCAGCAGCTGGTGGAAGTAGACGAAGACACCCATAAGTAATCACTGATCTGAAGTGGTACCCAAATGCAGAGAAGGACCAGTGAAGAGCACAGAGGTCCAGACCACGCTGGTGAAACACACAGAAACAGCTGACCTGAACATCTGGGAACTCTTGCTCCCCAGTCTGATAGCTGGAATACCAGCATGGGACTGATCCAGTCCCAAGGAATATGGGTTTCTGTGAGGAAACCTCAGAAATCTATGGGACCTCCTGTAGAAGCCCAGTATTTATCCGTAGCATAGGTGTGGACTTTGGGAGCCCATTCCATATGGAGGAAAACTCCCTGAGCCAAGACATACGGGGGTGGGCCTAGGCCGCACCCCAAAGGAATCAAAAGACTCTGATGACACCCTATGGAAGGCCTCACCATCCAGGGGGAGCAGAAAAGATATGTGACAGATAAGGTTTTAGTTGGGGGGGCGGGTAGGGGTGGATGGGTGGGAGAAGGGAACTGGGATTGTCATGTAAAACAATCCTGTTTCTAATTCAAATAAAAAAAAAAGTTGGAAAAAAGAAGAGCATCAGATCCCCTTACACTGGAACTATATATGGCTGTCAGTTATCATGTGATGACCAGGAATATAACATGGGTCTTTTAGAATAGCAGTCAGTGCTATTAATTGCTTAGTCATCTCTCTAACTTATACTATATTGCTCTTATGCTTGAAAAATAGATTCAGACATTTTGAACCAGCGCTGGGAAGAAACATCTTTAACAAAATCTAATTATCTAAGATTCAGTAAAGAATAGTGTTCAAAAGAGCAATGTATATGGAGTAGCATAAGTTTAATATGATGATCATAATGCTTGCCCACATAAGTTATTAGAATTGAAGTAAATGATGAATCATCAGGGTTATCACAAAACAGTACAAAAGTAAAGATTACACTGCTCTTAGCAGTGGCTACACATGCTTGCAGTTTTCTGATACTATAACAAAATACCAAAGACATTCAACTTAAAAAGAAAGGGTATCTTAGGATCACAGTTTCTAGAGTTTAAGTCAATGGCTCATTGACTCTGTGGTCTGGGGTCTCTGGCACTGTATGTCAATAGTAGAACATGGCAGAAAAGGCCCATTCACCATGTTCTGTAATAACAAAGAGAAGCTGGGCTCTGAATATCTCCATTTAACGGCATGTCCCCAGATATCTAAATTACTTCTACTATCTTACCTATTAAAGGTCTGACTGCCTCCAAATAGTGTCATGGTCTAGAGACTGAGCATTTAAAACATGGGCCTTTGGTTGTGAATATAGTTGCTATTATATGTGAGGTCCTAGATTCAATTCAAAGGAATTTAAAAATGTGTCTTCAGGGGACATTTCAGATTCAAACTGTAAGGAAGTTATTTGTACTTTTTGCCATTATTTTTCAGATTTCATTGGATTAAGTCTTTGCTGTATCTTGGCTATTACCATATCTTATGGATTTTAATGTAACCATAAGACAAAAATATTGTCACAGGGAATGGAATGTGAGTTTGGTTCTCCTTTCTGTTCCATACATCCCCTCCACAGTATGTCCTGTCCCTCTTTTGTTTTAAGCATCCTTACAATTGTAAATGCGCACATAGGAACTAAGCTGGAGATGCTATGGAAGCTGTGATGGATTGATCATTTCTGCTCAATATAATTTTTTGAGAAAGATCCTCAATTTACATTAGGAATCAACACATATGACTCTATGATTGACTAGTAATGTTCCTTGAGAGCTGTGATTAGTAAGTAAATGCAGGCATACTATTCTATACTGTCAAAAAAGATAGGCCATTAACACTTCAGTGATTTTATGCTGTTTTTTTTTTTCATTGTTGTAAGATTGGCAATACACATATGTCTTTTAAGTTTGAGTTTTATTGTGGGATTTTTATGAAATGATTTTATTGCATTGGGAAGCAAGTAAGAGAGAGGTTTAGTTGTGTGGGTACTATTGCCTTTATAAAATTATAATATGTAATACAATGACCTGCTTTACTCTTGGGTACATTTGGCCTTAATTTTGTAATTTCTCAAATTTACTTGTTATAGACAAATGTAATATAATAAACTCCCTTTAATAAAATGTCCACTACCAATTTATCTGAAAAAACATTGAAGATTCTCACAAGGGAAGAGTAATCAGTGAACTAAAGGAAGAAAATTACTGATAAATGGAACAATACACCTATGCAATGGGTACATAATATATTATTTTACTTATGCATATGAATTTGTAAAACATGCAAAAGTACTTCATGTAGCTGTGCCCCAGTTTGATTGTGCAATGAAATCACCTGGAGAGCTTATTAACCCAGTTTTCTGAGCCCCATTCCCACGATCGTTCATTCAGTGTAAATGGGGTAAAGCCTGAAAGTTTGTAATTCTAATAAGTTCCCAGGTGATGGTAATGCACCAGTGACATAAGATGATAAAAACCTGAATGGTGATTACTTGTATTGTGTATTTATGGATATTTAGAAGGATTGTTATTAATGGGGCAGGAGTATTTAGGGACTTACTAGGATGGTAAAAGTATTGTATATCTTGTCTTGCATGATGATCTTAAAGACAAATACATAAGTATTCAGATATACCATTTAAATTTGTGACTTACACTATATTTAAATTTTGGCATTCATTACAGAAAAGAACATGGACTTCAGAATAGAAGAAACCAAGTTTAAACTCCCAGCACAGCCACTTATCAATTCTGTGACATTTGGCAAGCTATGTTTCCCTATCGAGTCTTATAATCGTCCTGTATAATATAAGACCAGTAAAATTCAGTAATATGATCCTTGTAATATGATGTGCACAGTACTTGTCACAGAATGGACAATCTTTCAATGATTCCTATTATTTTGAGATGTGAATCTAAATTATAGGATTCACACAGTTACTCCTCACATTCTTTCCATTTCGTCTCTGCATTTGGTGGCACCATATTCATCTCACAGGAGCCTTCAGTCTCTCATTGGTTAACATTAGCTAGTTGAGCTTCTGCTGAAACAACTTTAATAGCACCACTAAGTCCTGACCTGGAACCACTGAATGTAATTGCAGGGCTGTATCAATCAATACAGCTGTACCTAGTTGCTTTCTATGGGTGCAGAATATTCTGTGGGTGCTACTGAGAGTTCCTAGACTATATAAAGCACTCATGAGGCCTGATTCAATTTAGGAAACTGCATTATTAATGTGACTTACCACACTGATAAAATAATCCTGGCAGCAGTTAGCTCCAAGGACACTAACCACAGAGAAATGTGTCCAAGTCACACAATCAAGATCTTTGTTCCCTTTTTGACATGCTGCTTCCTAACACAGTTATTTCTCAATACTAGGCCCCCCAAAATGTACTCGTTTTCAAGGTGCACTTTATTAGACAATTATTTGATTAATTCCTTACTGCCACCTGTCACCTCATGATAGTGTACTTCATTTCATTTGAAAATTACTGTCCACCCCTTTTCTCCATGTCAAGCACTGTGCTATCTGATCCAGACATAGCCTCAAAATATACGTGATCTCTATGCTTCAAAACTCCATGAATAGCATAGAAAGACCATGAGAATAGATGATGACAGATAATGCATTGTGTACAAAGGTAATACTGAAGAGGTACATTTAAATATATGTTGAAATAAAAGCCATAAAGGAAAAATAATTTTTAAAAGTTAACATGCAAATATGGAAATTTTTTCACTGAGTGAGGTTATTCAGGATCAGAAAGACACGGTAAACTCTAGCATCAAAGATTTTGTTTTGTGTGCTTCACTTAGAGAACAAGGAGAAGCCAGAAAGTGACCTTTGTGGTGTGGAATCAGGCTAGTAGGCTATAGGTAAAAAAGCAGGGCAAGAGGTAGAGTACTGAGGAGTTGAGGTTAAACAGGAAAGGGCATGGGAGTGTAGGGAAAATTAGGATTTAAGAGAAAGGGTAACTCAAAGAAAGAAGGTGTGAAAGGCCAAACAGAAGGCTACTTACCATTGTCCTTGGCTACCTGTCAAAACCACATGTTAAGACACATTTTTGATGTAGAATATATTTCCAGTTACATTTTAAATTGTGAAATAGAAGTCTTCTGTATGACTACCCTAGGGTAAAACACACTATTATTATTTTGCTGAATGGTCAAACTGCCTTCTAATTATTTGTATTTATATCATAGATGTGTGGAGCTCTCAACCTTGGTTAGAAAAGCTTCTTTTTGCAGTGGGCAACAATCAACTGAGAAACACACGACTGACCAAAGTGCTGAGAGTAAGAGTCTGAGTACTCAACTCTAAACAGGACATCTTTTTAATTATTATTATTTTGGAAACAATCTTACTTTACATATCAATTCCCTCGCCCTCCCAAGCTCCCCACTAACCACCCCAACCCACCCCTACCCACTCCCCAAGGATAGTGAGGTCCTCCCACAGGTATCATCAAAGTCTGTCACATTATCTGGGGGTGTATGTAGGCCCTCTTTTGTGTATCTGGGCTGCAATAGTATCCCTCTGTAGGGAATGGGCTCCCAAAGTCCATTTAAACAGAACTTCTTTATCAACCCTTTTACCCCTTGCCAAGGCTCATGGGGCATGGAGGAAGACAGACTGGAAGAAGGTAACTGGTGGAGACTGAGGAGGAGGGCTGTGAAATGCCTTCTGGATATGACATAGTTATCCCATTTTTGAACTCACAGCACCCGTGGTTCCTTGAACAAGGTCTGCACCAGGTCAAGACATGGAAAATACCAGCATAGATTGGGAATAAGATCCCCAGGGACTATCCCTTACTGATGAGCTATTGGTGGTTAATAGATTCTGAGGGAAGGAGAACAATTTTTTTTTTATTTTTTGAGACAGGGTTTCTCTGTGTATCTTTGGAGCCTATCTGGCACTCTTTCTGTAGACCAGGCTGCCCTCGAACTCACAGAAATCCACCTGCCTCTGCCTCCCGAGTTCTGGGATTAAAGGCATGTACTACCAATGCCCAGCCCAAACAATTTTTTATTCATGGTGTTCTGACTGGTAGGTTGCCCATGCACATCTATGTAGTACTAACTAAACTAGAAAGCTTATTCTATTTTTTAAAAATCACAAAGTTGGGAAAGGGAACATGTTCAACACAGGAAGAGTTGAAAGAGAAAACTGCTGGTGGATGTGATCCTACTTCATTGCTCACATAGATGAAATTCTCATGAACAAAGAAAGGTTACAATGAAAATCCACCCTAGAAACATCACCTTTTATGATCTTTAGATTCAGGAGTAGGCTAAAGCTACTTCATTACAATGGAGAGAAAGTTATTATATGGGTGGGAAATAGAAAGAAAATTTAAGACCAGATCTTATGTCAGGTAAGAATGTCAAGTAGGAATGATGGGCCTGGTTGGACCTGGAAACAAACATAGGTCCAGCCATCTTAATCTTGGATTAGAATTTATTCACAATAGAGTTCTGTCACTCCTTGTAAGATACTTCTACCTTTCATAAATCAACCCCAAACATTAGTTATTTTTCTAGTTGTGGAAAAATTCCTGACAAAAAGCAGTTTAAGAAAAGAAAGGTTTACCCTCACTTACAGTTTGAAGAGATCCATCCTACCATAATGAAGAAGTCACGAAGGCAGGAGACGGAGACACAGGTCAGCTGGCTACCCTGCATTTGAAGTTGGGAAGCAGAGAGAGAGAGAGAGAGAGAACAGGAAGTGGTCTGAGTTATAAAATCTCAAAGTTTACCCACTCCCACCCCTTTCCCAGACCTATTTCCTCCATCATTCACAAACAGTGCTACCTGCTGGAGACTGTATATTCAAACATATATACTTATGGGGGTCATTGCACATCAAAACCACAATAACCTCTCTGGATACAGGTATAAAAGACACAGCAGCAACTATTTAACAGAGAAGGACATTGTAAACAACTCCATGAAACACAGGCTTGAATGGAATAATAACAGGAGTCCAGTTCTGCTATTCAAAATTGAAAGGAAAAGAACTAGGGAGCTGGAAAGCTAGGAATAAGGTGAAATAAAATATGTTGCCTTTGAAGATTGATTTTTGTGCTTATTAGTGAGGAAAAAGCAGTTTCACTTTTATTGCAAAGGTTTGCAATTGATTAGACAGAGTGAAGACTCGTCATTTTCCCTGTGATTTCATTAAAATGAATAAAAAGCACTTTGTGTTTTTCACAAGATTATTATGCAATTGCATAGCACAATTTTCCACCCCTCTATATTAGAAGACATTGTTTTATTTTTTCCTGGAGGCAGGCCTGTTATGTAACCATAATCCTGGCCTTCATAATCCATCATGTCTCCGAAGTACTGTCTCATTGTCTTCCATGCAAGCACATGAAATGCCATTCCCCCAAATTGGGGCCTGTTTTTAGGATTCTATTAGCAGTCTCATCATTCATCTTCTGGCCATGATAATAATACCCTTTGAAAAGTGACTGTGAGGATCAAACATTTTCCTTCATTGCTCCTGTTAGGAGAAAAAGAAGCTGATCCCCAATTTCACTAATACTTTATGTGGAGGGCAATTGATAACCAATGGAGGAAAACATAAGCAAAGTCATCAGAAAATGAAATTGTTGTCGTGGATATATATGTGTTTATTTAGAGAAACAGAGATAGGAAGGGGAAAGCAAATCACACATGGAAACTTCTTTAATCTTCTAAGTTATAATGCAAGGGGAACCCTGTATTAGGTGAAATCTTTACTTCAAAGGAATAACACCCTTTCATACATGTAGTATTTTGGCCACCAAAATAGTGTAACTTTGAACAAGTTAATTCAGTTTCCTAGGCTTCAGTTTCTTTTTCTGTATAAAAGGATGAGCGAAGTACATCCAAAAACTCTTCTAGCTATGATATTTCCTAAAACTTTAGATGGGCATTTTTCCACACTGTGCAAGACAAGGCTGAGTCATAACGTGCCAGAGAGGCTCTCCGTATCTACAGACAACTTTATTGCGTTACTTCAGTTGGCATCATTGCATTTAACACAGCTGCAATGCAAAGCCCTAACACCAGGTTCCAGATGAGATTCTAGACTTGGTTTGATTCTTCAGCTAAAGGTTGTTGTAGCAACACTGTCAGCATTCCCACTAAGCATAGTCTCCACCATGAGAGGAATTAGGCAATTTATCACTAAGGCTGTAGGAACATTTTCTTAAACGCTTCTTGTACCAGTCTTTGTAGCACTTGTGTGTATGTTTTCCCTTTTGTATTCCTCTCTCTTTCTCTCTCTGTCTCTCTGTCTCTCTGTCTCTGTCTCTGTCTCTGTGTGTGTGTGTGTGTGTTTATGTGTATGTGTGTGCTTGTGTGTGTGCATATGTGTGTAGCAAAGACAGTGAGACATAGAAAGACACACATAAAACTAGCAGGGCATGCCTATAACTGCAGCAGTCAGGGAGAAGAAAGAGACAAGGAGTGTGAGATTACCTCATGCTAAATGTGGATACTTTAATTCAAATAAAACAAAAAATCATTTAAATGAAACACACACACACACACACACACACACACACATTCACAGACACACACACACACACACATACACACACACATTCACAGACACACACACACACACACACATTCACACACACACAAACACACACACACACATACACACACACACACACACACACACACACACACACACACACACACACACACACACACACACACAAGCACATGCAAATGCACAGAGGCAGATAATCTGGTAAAGAATTTTCTAAATCCTTGAATGTTTAGACTGTGAGTTTGTATTTCTTTCCATAGGGATCTTTGCTTAGGCAGACGCTTTGGCGTCAGATATCCACTCAGTTGTTAACAAGATGCATGAGACTGGATAAGTTATTGAGCCATTCTGAGATTCATTCTTTCTGATCTGTAAAATGGTGATGATAATAGTTTCTGCTTGATAATTATCCTAGAAATGTTATGTCAATTTAATGTGAAGATGGGTATATGTGAAGATTATGCACAGAACACTTAGAATGTTTCTTCACACACCAAAAGTACTTAATGAAGTTAGTTATTATTAAGACCAGTTATCTGAAAGCTCAGAAAATGCAAGCAACACGCAAACTATAGCTAAATGTCAACCTATCACATATATTTGCTTTATTAATTTCTTTAAGAGACTGTAACAGCAAAGCATATTCATGTAAAGAATTTTAAATAATGCAGACATCTAAAAAGAAAGCAGGGAACACGATCCCTTCAGGCTTCTTGTACCGACAGAGTTTTCATCCTCAGTCTATGCAAATATAATTATATACAATTTAAGATGATTTTTAATTTCAAAATATAATTGATATTGTGCTATATACACTCTACTATAACTTATTTCGCTATATTACTAGCAATTCATAGCAATACTACTATGCCCCTGCATCCAATAAAGCCTCATTTCTAAATTGCTATGTGCTATTTCATCTCATGAACATGATGTTAAGTGTTAACTATTGCTAGGCGATGGTGGCACATGCTTTAATCCCAGCACTCGGACAGCAGATCTCTGTGAGGTTGGGACCAGCCTGGTCTACAAGTGCTAGTTCCAGGACAGCCTCCAAAGCCACAGAGAAACCCTGTCTCGAAAAACCTAAAAAAATAGTTAACCATTATTCTGTTGATAAGGCTATTTGTAACAATCTTCCATAACCACGTTTAGAATATGACTCCAACTACACACAACTGCATGTGTCTGGGGTATGTTCAGTTAGGTAAAATGTTATGGCTGATATGACTATTTCATTTTAGTATTTGTATGAGGACTTTCACACCATCTTCCAAAGGGTTACGCTTCTTTTCACTTATATAGTAGTAAATAAGATTACCTTGTTCAATCCCAAAACAAAACAAAGCCGGGCAGTGGTGGCACATGCCTTTAGTCCCAGAACTTGGGAGGCAGAGACAGGTGGATCTCTGTGAGTTGGAGACCAGCCTAGTCCATAAGAGTTAGTTCCAGGACAGCCTCCAAAGCTACACTGGGAAACCCTGTCTTGAACCCCGCCCCCACCCCAAGAAAGAATACATTGTTCAACATCCACTTCGGCACTGAATATTTATCACTTTCTCTAAAGAACTACAATGATATTGTAATATGGCCTAGGGATTTCCCCTAATTTATTACTGGAAATTGTTGTTTGAAAATTTCACCTGCATAAGCAGTGGCATCCTTAGTACTCAAGCCTGATTCCATAGGTATTAAGAGAAGGGCCTTTTGCTATTTCATAGAGACAAAAGTACCCACAGCAACTGCCATTGACAGTACTATCCAAAGTTGGTGGCAGCATGCAGAACTCCATTTGTAGTAATCACATAATCACTGCATGCAAACTTTCATCATGCTTTCACTGCTACAGTAGCCAGCATCTGTTTGAACCTCAATTTTTCATCATGAACTCTACAAAGTTTTGAGTTGTCATTAATTCCTCACTGCCAATTGATAAAGTACAAATTCTTGACTTTAGTGTTGGTGGAAATTTAATTGCCATGTCTTCTACCATCACTTTTTACCACGCTTATATTAGCAATTTTAGATTTGTTAGCGTTTCCAAACAATCTTTGATATTTCAGAAAACTTGGCTTTTGTTCATTTCTCTTCCTAGAATGTCTTTAGTATAGATCTATGCAATAAATTCAAGTGTATATTTCCAAGTTTACCTTGAATTTATGTCTTTTATGAAGACTTTGATACATAATATTCTGTAGGGTCTTTATCTACTTATCTTCTAGAACTGAGTATAAATTACATATATAAACTTGCAAACCACTTGTCTATCATACAAACCAAAAATTATTTTGAACAAGTACAAACACACTGTATTTTACATATACAACTAAAAATGACACTGGCACTGAGGTTATCAGCTTTTCCTAACGTCATTTCTCCTTCTAAACTTTATTTAGAAGTTACAAATTATGGCGCAGCTGTCCTTCCAATCTTTCAAGCTCATGAGTGTGTTTTGCTGTTGTTTCCTCTTGTAGTCTCCCCTCTCCTTACATATAGTCTACATCTCCTTAGTCTCTATATTCTGAAACCTCCAACTTATAAGCGTTTTCCCAACCTATTGTCTTCCCGCTCTCACAAAAATCATTTCTTGCTCTTTTGCAATAGCCTTTTAAGTATGTTTGTCTTTCGCTAATATGTTCTTCATGGTTCTCCCAGAATAGCTTTCTAAATCACCATACTGAGTATGTTTCTTTCCAACTGAAACCCTAAATAGTGCTCCATCATCTCTAGAATAGGTTTTCGACATATACTAGAACATACACATTGCCTTTCATACTCAGCTTAAAGTGCATTTCCGGTTTTGTCTTTTGATGTGATCCCATGAAACATTCATGCCAGATAAGTTCAATTATTTAGGTGTATATATTATTTCTTCCAACAATGCCTTTACATATGTTGATGGTATAGTTTTGCTATGTTTGTATGTTATTTTATTTTTTATTAAATTTTTCATTTATTTTATTTACTGACCACAGTTTCTCTCCTCTCCTTCTGTTCCCTCCCTCCACCTCTCATCTACCCACCCCCATCCACTCCTCCTTCCTTTACTTTCAGAAAGGGGCAGGCCTACCATGAGAGTAAACAAAGCATGGCACACCAAGTTGAGGCAAGACCAAGCTCCTCCTCCTGCATCAAGGCTGGGAGAAGTATCCAAGCATGGGCAATAAGTTCGCAAAAGCCAGTTCAAGCTCCAGGGACAGGTCCTGATCCCACTTCTAGGAGCCACGCAAACAGACCACGCTACACAACTGTCACCTACATGCAGAGGTCCTAAACCCAACCTTTGCTGATCTTTCAATTACCTACCCTATATTAATGACATATCTTGGGACATGTCGAGTTCCATTTAAACATCACAGAGCTGAACCCCTTCAGCAATAATCATTCTTCTGCTTTCTCAAACATGCTTTGTAACTACTAGTATCATGCCGCTTGTCTCACTATAAAACTAGATTACAAAGTAGATTATGGTTCTCAAGTGTAATGATCTGCGGTCATTCGTGCACATCAGTAGCAACATCTACCACTGAGCTTGACATCTGCAAATGTCCAAAACTATCGAAAAGACATTCTAAGACATTGGCTTAGAGCCTCTTGCCTGTGCTTTTCTCATTTCTCACTGTAGAATTGGGCATTCGAGGTAAAAGCTTGCTCAAGAAGACATTTCCCCAACGTACGAGAAGCCTCTGTAACAAATTCTCCACAAGAGCATATAAAATTATGGCACACTTTGAAAATACTTGTATTGTCAGGAGTCATTATCAACCCCCAAAGGTTGGAGGTTTTGTTGTTGTTTGATTTTCTTTAGTAACTGTATACATCAAATAGAATTATCACTTACATCAAGCCAAGCAACCCAATGAAAGTGGAAACAAGTTAGATGTTATGTTTGGATTCTGTTTGTTCATGTTCACCTTGGAAACCAATATTAAAACTTCTGGTTAGCCTATAGTGTGTACTTCTCATGTAAAGTAGTCACTTCGCCATAAGAATAACCCATTATTATGACTATTTGTATATGACATTTTCATACATATTAACTTCATTAGTTTTGACAATACTAAGGAACTGACATGACAGGAGAAATTATCACATATATTAGTCCCTGATTAGCAAATGAACTATGAATTTTGTTTTGAAAACAATCTTCAGTGAGTTTTTGAGTATTATTCTGACTTCACATATTTTAACATTATGAAACATTTTATCATTATATTAAGGTCATATGGTTCAACCACTTATGAAAATGAGAGAAAAGGAGGTCTGGAATAATAATACCCCTTTCATAGAAGGATGTAGTCCCTTTGACAGGAAGAGAGAGCACTTTCTTTTTATTGTACTGTATTTTTCCAATGACTGTTGAATAAAATAAAAAAATCTTATAGAAATGTTAATAAATGGAGGAGCATCTACAATTATTGCAATTTGAGAAACTTGCTTAAAATAGATAGTTTTATGTAGTTTTTTTTCTCTTTACTCTTTGGGGGATGACTATGCAGTGCCAAAATAAATACACAAAGACTTATTCTTACTTATGAATGCCTGGCCTTAGCTTGGTTTGTTTCTATCCAGCTTTTCTTAACTTAAATTATCCCATCATCAAAAGGTAGATCTGATTACCTAGCCCCTGATCCTACTTGGCTGTTACAAATGTTGAAGTTAGAAGCTGTATTTAAGTGAAACAAATGAAGTTTTTGTCAACAATCCCTAGCCAAAACATTATTATTGTGACATTTGTCATATAACAAATAGTTCCTACAAACAATTATGGTTCTTTAAAGTCAGTTTTCCATAAGAAGTTTCCATTTTTCTGCTTAAAATTTGTTTGAATTTGTGACAAGCAATGCCCTTAAAAATACCTATCCAATTTGTATGTTGCTTCATAACGTACAGAAATGTGCCCTAATCATTAGACACTTTTCTTCTTTTATCTGACAAGTGATTTCTGAATGGCTGATATTTTCCAGACACTATGCTGAGCACTAGAGATATAATGGTAAGCAAAATAGGTTGGCCTGTGCCCTCATGATGTTCACAGTCTATTCTAAAAGGCTAATATACAAAATGCAGTATACTAATATTTCTCTTTTATAGAAAATATATTTTGTCATGCAATATATTTGATTACAGTTTCCTCTCCTGCTGCTCCTCCCAGATCCTCCTCATCTCCCCTCCCATCAGGATCTAACCTTTTTCTCTCTCGGGTTATGAAACAAACAGGATTCATCCCTTTCTGTTTCTCCTTAAAGAATAAAACAGGAACCTAAGGGATAACAACATAATATGATATAAGAAAGCAAACTGAAAAGGAACAAAACTAACAAATGGAAAAGAGCCACACAAAAGGCACAAGAAAGAGATATAGACCCAGAGACACCCTCATTCACACACTTGGGAAGCCTATAAAAAACACAATATTTGAAGCCATAACATATATGAAAATATGTAAGGTAAATAAAAATTAAAATTGAAAATAAAATTTAAAAATGAAAATCCCTGACTAGACATTATCAGACAAGGCAACTTGAAGGGCACCTTTGAGTTCATTTTTTGTTGGCCATCTACTGATGCACAGGCATCCCACCTTTAAGAGTACTTTCCACTGTGAGACTCCCTTTAAGAAAACTAAATTTTCCTTTGAAATTTGATATCAGTTGGAGGGAGATATCTTCAGAGAAAGGGATGGGGCATATGTACACTTGTTTCATGTATAAGACCCCCATCTGGTGCAGAATTTTGAAGATCCTGTGCATGCTGCCTTGGTTTCCATGATGTCACATGTGCATTGGTCCTCCTGTGTTTAGAAGGTCTCATGCCCTTGGTGTCCTCCTACCTCTCTGGCTCTTACACTCCTTCTGCCTCCTCTTCTGCAGATTTCCCTGATCCCTGGCAGGAGGGATTCAATGGAGACAGCCCTTTTATGGCTGAGTGTTCCAAAATCTCCCAGTCTCCACTTATTGTCTGAATGTCTGTGTTTCCATCTACTGCAGGGGTAATCTTCTCTGATGATGGCTGAGCAAGATGCTGATCTTTGAGTATAGCAGAATGTCATTGTGTTGATATTTTCTTTTTGTAGAATAATAGTATCTCAGGCTGTTGGCCACCCAAGAAGCGTTGGGCATGGGAGTCATCTCATGGAGTGAGATATTGGTTACTCCCACAATCTTTGCATTACCATTGCAATAGCATGTCTTGCAGGCAGGACACCACTGTAGATTAAGCATTTGTAGCTGGGTTTGTATCTACATTTATCCTTTGGTATCATTCAGAGTACTTTTCCGTAAAAGAACACTGGCCAGTAGGGGTGAAGACTCTAGGTGGGCACCAGCTCAAGATATCAATGTTCAATGAAATGTGTAGATACTGTATTTAGCAATGGGACCTTACTCTCTTTTTGTGGGGAGAAACCTATAGTCTTTGCAATAGCCTGTGCTGTTTTGGAGCTTCCATGAGACAAACTATTTGAAGCTTTATTTGGTGGTGAGAGATGCCCAGTTGGGACTCTGTCTTCTTTGTTATTTGGCAATTTCAATTAGATCACCTTCATATATGTATATAATTTAGGAAGCTTCTATCATATTACTTTTCCTTATGATCCCTCAAATGGTCCTTAATTTCAGCTGTTCCTCGCTATGTTTCTTCCCTCACTTCCTTCCCTTCTCTTCTGTGTATTATCCTCCCACTCTAGTCCCCCAATTTTTAAATCAAGTGTTAACATACAAAATGCTACAGAGCAAAGGACACTTACATGCATAATTTATAGCCCTGAAAGTCTGTCTGAAGGAGTTGTCAGAGGAGAGCCAAGGTCTTAACTTAATTGAATGGTTGGCCCAGCTTTTCTGCTTGCATTGCCAGCAAAGTGCTGATCTTACTGATGTCGCATGATACCCAAGACAAACAAAAACATCTACCATCTTCAAAGCCACATTTTGTCACTGTAAATAACAAACATTTTAAATGCACTTACAGAAATATACCTACCAGGTCCTGATGAACAATTTCTTGTTTCAAACATACTAGAAATTTGCCAAGTTCAGTAATGAAGTGGGCTCACCATAAGGAATCTGGAAATATAAAATACCTGCTGGAGTGCTACCAATCTGTCTCTCAGCCAGTGCCAAAGGCAACAGAAACACTGAGTCCCTTGTAGCATTAAAACCTTAAAAGCTGCTCTGTGGCTTAGAGATTTTATTGCCTCTTTTTATTACTTATATACCATGTAAAATGTTTCTCCATTTTGCTACCAAGTACATGTTAATCCCATAATGGCCTTTACTGATTGAACATTTTCTGTTGTTTTTACCCTTAAATGTCATATGCTAAATTTTTAGGTATCTCTAAAGCAAGTAAGTTCTCTTTTGGATGAATTTCCATTGCTGCTAATATCGTCATCATTTTAGCATCTATTATATTATTTCAATTGTCTGTTTCATGTTTAATAAAAATTAATTGTATATATTTAGGGGCACAAAATATCTTAGCAGATTTATACACTGTATAATAATCAAGTCCTAGTAATTATCATATCTGCTACCTGATATACTTAATATATCTGTGGCATAAGAATATTAAAAATCCTTCTTCTGCTGATGAAGACATATTCTTCAGCCCTTACTGTGAATCAAATGAACTAAATACAAGCACAGCGCTAGTAACTTTCTGACAATATACAAATACGATGCCAATAATTTTCAACTATATAGCCAGCCATTTATTGTAAAAATTCTCCTAAAGAGTATGTCTATGCAATTCAACCACATTAGACCTTGAAGACCTGTGATGGCTGTTTTCAAATCTGCTATGGTTATGCTGCTCTGGACACTATAACATTAACTGCTGGTTTACTTCTTTGGAAGCTATTGCTAAACTGTTTTAGTCCCCAAAACCCTGAGACCACTCTAGTCTGGATTAATTTCACTCTTGACTGGCCCTATAAGGTCCCAGTGTGTTTTATGGCTCAGTTCAAATGGGTTATAAACAGTTTTCATCCCGTAGTATCTGCAGCTATATGTGCCCACATGCTATAAATAGGAATATGTGTATATTGAAACCAAAACCATTCAGTGGGGTCTGTTTGGGTCACTTATCTGCATTTCTTCCTTCCTTCATTAAAAACAGCAGGGACAATGGCATGGCATAGTAGAAAAACGTACATGCTGCCAAGCCTGAGAGCATGAGTTCAATCCTCAAGACCCAAATAGTGGAGGGAGAACACTGATTACCATAAGTTGTCCTCTGACCTCCATATGTGCACTGTGGTTTGTGCACCCTAAAGAAAGAAATACAATTCAAAATTACAATATATTTAGTACATACTCACTTTTGTGTAGTGCGTGGGAAACAGGAAATATCATGGTGAAGAAAAGCAATGCCTGACTCTCAAATGAATAACCAAGACAGCTTCCTGTAGGATTCCCAGTCCATCATCTATTGTTTATATTCCTCCAGAAAAATTCTTTTGAACATCATATGCCAATATGGAGTGACTTCCAAAATGACTTCCTGTGAATTTTGTGCTCTTAATTATTCAGAAGTAAAACTTATATCTGTGGCTATCTACCCACGCAACTAGGTATTAAGAGTTCCTTAGGCAAATCATTTTAATGACAATTTTATTTTATACCATTATTGCATAAAATGGAGATTCTAAAATATACCCAAGACTTGCTGAATCAGGATTTCTGGGTTAATAGTGAAATATGTATTTTGAAACACATTTTATAGATAGTTTTAATTAATTATCTAAGAATTATAATATACCCAATCATATTTACCCATATACTCCCCAAACTTCTCACAGATCTACCCCCACTTCAATTTGTATCCTTCCTTTTTCAAAAAAAATAGCCCACTAATCCATTTTTAGTGCCCATATATATTCCTGGGTTTGGAGCCATTTACTGAAGCATGGATAATCTAATCAAGATTCACACTCTTAAGGAGAACTGACTCTCCCTTCCCCAGAAGCCATCAACTGTGTATAAGTCCTCAGGAGTGAGGGTTGGTAAACGTGTTTGTCTTTCATGTTATACTGCTTACTAGCTTGATCTTATTCAAGTTATGTGACAATTACAGCTGCTGAGAATTAATGAGCACATCATGTTCAGAAGGCACAACCTCTCTCTACTCCTCCCTGACTCTGACTTTACACTCCTTCTGCCCCTTCTTCCATGATAGGCCTTGAGCCTTGCAGAAAGAGGATAACAAAGATGTACCATTTATAGTTGTGTAATGCACTGAGACTTAATTCTGAGTGCTCTGATCAGTTTCTGTGTTAACCACAATCCACACAAACACACACACACACACACACACACACACACACACACACACCCTTATCTGATGAGATCTGATATATGTAGGAACATGAATTTTTGGGTCAGTTTGTTACTGTGTTTATTTAGCAAGATAATGATAGATGGTTCGCCCCGGAGCCTGTGATCTCCCAAACCATGAACACTGGGCCATATTGTGATACTAGGCATGGATTTTCTCATGTGAAATGGACCTTAAACCCAATCAGAAAACATTTGGTTACCCAATAACATTCATCTTCAACAAATGGTGCTGGCATTACTGGTTGCAGACATGTAGAAGACTGCAGTTAGACCCAAGCCTATCGCCTTGCACAAAACTTAAGTCAAAATGGATCAAAGACCTCAACATAAATGCAGCTTCACTGAACCTATTAGAAGACAAAGTGGGAAATACCCTTGAAGCAATTGGTACAGGAGACCACTTCCTGAACATTACACCAGTAGCACAGACACTGAGGTCAACAATTGATAAATGGGACCTCCTGAAACTGAGAAGCTTCTATAAGGCAAAGGAGACAGTCAGCAAGACAAAACGGCAGCCCGCAAACTAGGAAAGGATATTCACCAACCCCACATCTGGCAGAGGGCTGATTTCCAAAATATACAAAGAACTCAAGAAGATAGTCTCCAAAACACCAAACAACCCAATTAAAAAGTGAGGTACAGAATTAAATAGACAATTCTCAATAGAGGAATCTAAAACAGCTGAAAGACACATAAGAAAGTGTTCAACCTCCTTAGCCATCAGGGAAATGCAAATCAAAACAACTCTGAGATACCATCTTACTCCTGTCAGAATGGCCAAAATCAAAAACACCAATGACAGTTCATGTTGGAGAGGATGTGGAGAAAGGGGAACACTCCTCCACTGCTGGTGGGAGTGCCAACTTGTACAGCCACTTTGGAAATCAGTAAGGCAACTCCTCGAGAAAATGGGAATGAGTCTACCACAAGATCCAGCAATTCCATTCTTAGGCATATAGCCAAAAGAAGCACATTCATACAACAAAGACATATGTTCAACGATGTTCTTAGCAGCACTATTTGTAATAGCCAGAAATTGGAAGCAGCCTAGATGCCCCTCAACGGAAGAATGGATAGAGAAAATGTGGTACATTTACACAATGGAGTATTACTCAGCTGAAAAAAACAATGGAATCTTGAAATTTGCAGGAAAATGGATGGATCTAGAAGAAACCATTCTGAGCGAGGTAACCCAATCGCAAAAAGACAAACATGGTATGTACTCACTCATATGGGGATTTTAGACATAGAGTAAGAATTACCAGCCTACAATCCACACTGCCAATGAAGCTAATAAACATGGAGGTCCCTAAGAGAGACATACATGGTCCCCTGGAGAAGGGGAGAGGCTCAAGATCTGCTGAGCAAATTGGGAGCACGGGAAGAGGGGGGAGGGAGCTAGGAGAATGAGAAGGGGAGAGGAAGAGGAATGCCGAGGACATGAGGGGGCAGAAAATATGAGCCAGGGGAAAAGTACAAGATAACAAGAATGGAGATATCATAATAGAGGGAGACACTTTTGGTTTACAGAGAAATCAGGCGCTAGGGAAATGTCTGGAGATCTACAAAGATGACACCAGCTAACTATCTCAGCAACTGAGGAGAGGCTACCTCAAATGCCCTCCCCTGATTATGAGATTGATGACAGACTTATATGACCTCATCCAGCAGCTGGTGAAAGTAGAAGCAGACACCCATAACTAATCACCTATTTGAACAGACCCCAGATGCAGATAGCTGGAATACTAGCATGGGACTGATCCAGACCCCAGGAACA
Organism: Cricetulus griseus; assembly: GCF_003668045.3. Classification (NCBI taxonomy): domain Eukaryota; kingdom Metazoa; phylum Chordata; class Mammalia; order Rodentia; family Cricetidae; genus Cricetulus; species Cricetulus griseus. The sequence continues at coordinate 26,871,509 of NC_048604.1, read as the reverse complement.
TGGGTTTCTGTGAGGAAACCTCAGAAAACTATGGGACCTCCAATAGAAGCCCAGTATTTATCCCTAACATAGGTGTGGACTTTGGGAGCCCATTCCATACAGAGGAATACTCCCTGAGCCACGACACACGGGGATGGGCCTAGGCCCTATCCCAAAGGAAACGAAAGACTCTGATGACACCCTATGGAAGGCCTCACCATCCAGAGGCAGTAGAGAAGATATGTGACAGATAAGGTTTTAGTGGCGGGGGCGGGAAAGGGAGGAGGTGTGGGAGAAGGGAAATGGGATTGTCATGTAAAACAATCCTGTTTCTAATTCAAATAAAAAAGTTGGAAAAATTTAGCATACATATGATGGATTTTTAAAGGATAAAACCCAATTTTATTATTTTATATGTGCATACTCATTTTCCTATCACCTTGTATTGAAAATGTCTTCTCTACATTGAACGTTTTTCACAGCTGCATCAAAAATATGGTGGCTATGGCAGAATAGATTAATTTCTGGATCCTTTATTTTTATTCTTTTAGTTTAAATGCCAACTTTCATGTCGTGGCTCTGTAGTATAATTTAAAACCAGTTACTGTGATACCTCCTACATTATTCTTTCTGTCTAGAATCCTATGGATTTTCCACATGTATCATGCTTCCATTTGAACGTCTGGCTTGTTTTTCTCTCTTAAAGGATTGAATGTCATTTGCTTCTTTTTCTCCCAATTTACTTTTCCCCCATCTAATGTGTGCCATTTTATTATTTCAATGCCATCAAATGCTTCCTATTTCTCCTTTTCCCATATATTCCTTTAAAACCTTTCGACTTTCCTGTACTATGACTACAAAATTAACTTCTCTTTCCTCCCCCCGCCCCTTCTTCTTCTATTCATTAGGATTTCCTAAAGTAATTTTTATAGTGTTGCCTTATTAAATTGCTTTAATTTCAAAATTTTGTTAAATATCTTTCTCTTACTGTCAATTTTATTTTCATTTGTGGTGTGTGTGTATGTGTGTGTGTGTGTGTGTGTGTGTGTGTGTGTGTGTGTGTGTCTGTGAGAGAGAGAGAGAGAGAGAGAGAAGAGAGAGAGAGAGAGAGAGAGGGGGGGGGGAATAGTGGCAATCATGGATACCATAAGAGGAAGTTGGATCCCTGGAGCTTCAGTTGCAGGCAGTTGTGAGCCTACGAATGATGGAAACTGAACTTGGGTCCCCTGGAAGAGTGGTAAGAACTGCTTACCACTGAGCCCTTTCTCCAGCTCCACCTCCCTGCTCCTGTGAATTTTAAGAGATATCTTTTCTGGGTTCAGCAGTATTGGTAGGTGTTTGGTTAACTTCATGATTTGAAACAAATCATAAACTATTCTCTTGTATCTTGGGCTTGCTTTGGCAGCAGAGGTGTGGTTTTATTCTGATTTACTATATAAGTGAGTTGATTATTTTCTTGTATCATTTTATAGTGTTGTTGCTTTTGCCATCTTTATTACAATGTGATATGGAGAGAAGTTCTATCTTTTGACATGTCTGTTTGGGGTTCTAATTGTTTCATGTGCTTACATGTCCATTTCTTTCCCAATATTTGGGAAATTTTCTGCTCTATTTTCATCAAGTATATTTTCTACACTTTTAATATTTATCTCAGGGCTTCCTAGCTTATGAATTCTTATGTCTGGTCACTTGATCTAAGTGGTCTTGGATGCTTTACTGATGTTTATTTAATTTTTTCTTAATGCATTATTTTTCACTTTTGTATTCTATTCCTGACATTCTTTTTTGTTGAACCAGGGCATCAGTGATACTTTCCACTGTGTTTTTCATTTGTTTCTCTTTTACTTTCATTTTACATTCCAACCACAGTTCTATCTCCCACCCCTCCTCCTGCCCCCCCTAGCCTCCCTCTCAGCCCATCCCCCAAACCCCCTTCCCATAGGGAAGTCAACAAAGCCTGGGACATTAAGTTGGGGCAGGACCAAACCCCTCCCCACTGCATTAAGGCTGAGCATGGCAATTCACCATAGGGAATGGGCTCCCTCAAAGCTAGCTCAAGCACCAGGGATAGATCCTGGTCCCACTGCCCCTCAGATAGACCAAGCTACACAACTGTCTCCCATGTGCAGGGGGCCTAGTTGGATATGGAGGCTCCACAGCTGTCGGTCTATTGTTCATGATTTCCCAGGAGCTTGGTTCAGCAGTTTCTGTGGATTTCCCCTTCATGATCTTGACCGCCCTTGCTCTTTGACTCTCTTCCCTCTCTTCGACTGGATTCCAGAGGCTCACCTTGGTGCTTGGTTGTGGATCTTTGTATCTGGTTCCATCAGTTACTGGATGAAGGTTCTATGATGACAGTATGATGACAGTTGGACGGATTTACTAATTTGATTTCAAGGGAAGGCCAGTTCAGGCATCATCTCCAGTATTGATTGCTAGGACTCAGTTTTTAAGTTGTTTATTTCCAACATTTCTTTTTATGTAATTATAACTTTCTTGGAGAATTTCTCAACCATATTGCTGGTTTCTCTTGTACATTTCTGACTTTCATATCTACAACATGAATTCATTTAGCTACTTCAATTATCTGTTTATTTCCTTTTTCAAGTCTTTAAAGTCATTCATTATTTTTGGAAGAAGATCTTTGAAATTTCAAGTAGTCTAGTATCTTTTGATTTGCTATTTGAGAAACTATGATTTATTGGAAGCCTTGTGCTATCTTGCTTTTTCATGGCTTTCTTTCTAATTATGTGTTGTAATTTATAATCTCCTGGCTTGGTTACCTCTTCTGGTTTTACTTGAGGATGTTCTTACTAAAAAGATTAACCTTGAGGGTTCAACCCCTGGAAGTGCTCAACTTTTGGATGAGGTTCCTGCTTTTCCTCCCACTCACTGGGAAGCTGGAGCCACATGCAACTTGCTCCTATTATTGTACCATCCTTATATTTCTATGTACCCTTCAACTGTCCTATCACCAACATTATGATAATTGATACATATATTATTTATTATTTTGAAATATCTTATTCACTATGTCACATGGAGACAGTTACTAATCTTCAAATTTACACTAGAATCCACCTGTATATACCAATATGTCACGATTATTATTTTTTTAATTTTCTCTTTTTATAATAAGTGCATGAAGTATTGTTGCTGTTGATTCTCCCCCTTTCATGGCCCCATCCGTCTGGATCCACTCCAATGACATATGTATTCTTTTCCCCTTCTCTCCTTCTTCATCACCACTTCTTCCCACCACATGATCTCCTTTCCAGTTGCATAGCCTATAACAATACTCACACCCATTTATGCATATACACAGATGCATTAAAATATAAGATCAGAGATGGTCAGTGGTGGTGCAGGCAGATCTCTGTAAGTTTGAGACCAGCCTGGTCTACAAGAGCTAGTTCCATGACAGCCTCCAAAGCCACAGAGAAACCCTGTCTCAATGATCGGCATACAGGAGGTCACATATTTTTGTCTCTCTTGAGTCTATGTCATCTCATTTATAAAACTGCTTTCCAGAGACATCCATTTTGCATAAATTTAATAGTTGTGTTGTTCCTTACAGCTGAAGAAAATTTCATTGTACATATGTATCATATTTTTCTTGTTCATTCATCTATGAGGGGCATCTAGATTAATTTTATTTCCTTAGTGTTGCAAATAGAGCAGAAATAAATGTGGATGTAAAAGTATCTTTGTCACAGGGAATAGTGTCCTTTGGGTATATGTTCAAGGTTGATATAGCTGGATCATGATAGTTTGGCTTTAAATTTTTAAAGAAACTCCGCAGAGATTTCCATAATGGTTTTACTAGCTTATACTACCAATATCAATGAATAAGAGTGGAGTACAGAACTAAATAGACAATTCTCAATAGAGGAATCTAAAATGGTCGAAAGACACATGAAAAAGTGTCCAACATCCTTAGTCATCAGGGAAATGAAAATCAAAACAACTCTGAGATACCATCTTACTCCTGTCAGAATGGCTAAGATCAAAAAATACTGAGGACAGCTTATGTTGGAGAGGATGTGGAGTAAGGGGCACACTACTCCACTGCTGGTGGGAGTGCCAACTTGTACAGCCACTGTGGAAATCAGTATGGCGACTTCTCAAGAAAATGGGAATGAGTCTACCACAAGATCCAGCAATTCCACTCCTAGGCATATACCCAAAAGAAGCACATTCATATAACAAGGACATATGTTCAACCATGTTCATAGCAGCATTATTTGTAATAGCCAGAAACTGGAAGCAGCCTAGATGCCCCTCAACCGAAGAATGGATAGAGAAATTGTGGTACATTTACACAGTGGAGTACTGCTCAGCAGAAAAAACAATGGAATCTTGAAATTTGCAGGAAAATGATGGAACTCCAAGAAACCATCCTGAGCGAGGTAACCCAATCACACAAAAAGACAAACATGATATATACTCACTCATATGTGGACCTGCTTTATGATACAGAGTAGTGACCATGGTTTATCAGAGCTGTTTTTGATGATGTTGCTTAGAATGGTTTCCTCCCAGACGATGACTGAGAAACTAATTTAAAAAAAAATGGTGCCAAGTACCACAAGAGTAAAAGAACTGTGCTGTCTTCTGGGATTTTGTTTCTTACTTTTTTGTTGTTGTTGTTTGTTTGCTTTTTGTTTTTGTTTGTTTTTTGTTTTTTTTAAATGGAGTGTGCTGGATGTCTCTACAATTTTGTTCAAATGACTGCAGAACCTGGAAAAGCTGTTGCTGCTATTGATGCATAACATATTGCCATTGTTGATATATATAATTAATTAATTGAAACTCAAATATGTGATGAATCCAAGGTGTTTCAGTGAGTGCTCACCTGTGCATGCAAATTTGATTTTATCTTTAGTAAGTAGTAAAGTTATATGCTTGCCAAAAAAAAAAAATAAGTGACACACTGGAAGACAAATGTCCCACAATTTCAATTGTATGTGTAACCTAGAAATGATGAACTTATGGGAACAGAGAGCAGAACTGTGGCTATTAGGCTTCAATGTGGATTTTTAACAATGGGGAAACGATTGGTTTAAGGATATAAAACTGCAGTTGGACAAGAGGCATGGACTCTGTGAAGTCTTGAGGTCTACTGAGAGCATGATAAATATGGTTGATAACAATATGCTATATTTTAAAAGTTGTGAGATAGTATACTTTAAGTGTTCTCAAAACAAAAATGATGAATGTATGTGTTATAACATGTTAATTGGTTTAATTTAGCAATGCCATTGTGAACATACTGTATTCTGTATCATAATTGTGCATGACTTTATTTATGAACTAAATAAATGAATGAAAAAAAGAGTCATATTTCATCAAGAATAACAGTCCCAAAGCCACAGATAACTTACATCCTTGAATTTCAGAATAGAAAAACTGATGTCTATGTTAACTTACATCTTCAGATCAGACATTTGACTACATTCTATGAGTTAATACAACATCAACCAAGTGTGATTTCAGGAGAAGGCATCATATCAACTTCTACCAACTTCATCTGAGTTCATAATCCATTGAAAATATCCTATTCAATTCAGAGTAACTTCCTCTTGTTTGAGTCTTTCATTATCAATAGGCAATTAATCACCAGGTTCCACCTCAGTGCTATAGGAATATTTTTTAACGATTTATTCTACAAGATGAAAAAGTCTCCAATGGCATAATATGCATAATGTGTATTTTAATTAGAAGGCAATTTAGATATTTATTTAGGCTTCTGCTCATGTGCAAGTTATTTCTAATGATGGAAAACTGATTTAGTGGAACTAATTATGATAAATTACTAACAGTGGTTGCAAACATTAGGTGTTTATCCAAATTCATCAATAGACCAAAAGCCAAGCTTAGACATAGTTTGGGATGCTTTACATGAAATTCTCACTGGATTCTTAAAAGTGTCCCTATTTTTATTTTTATTTTTTCAGGAGAAAATGTATCCTCTAAGTACATTAAAGCTTTTTCAAAGTCGCTTAAATATAAAAATATATGAGCCCCTATGTCTTTAGGTTTTGGACTCTGCACTCTCCTATAATGTGCTTAATTTCAGAAAAAAAAACTGTGGTGCTAATACAATGTTGAAATATCCCAAGTAAGCTTTGTTTTTCTCAGAAATCAACCTTTTTCTGTACAAAAAGTGCTGAGCTTGATGGGAACCAGTTAGATAAAAAAATTAATTTTGCAAATTGTTCATTTAATTTCATATTCACTGTCAATGCAAAACTAAAGTAATTTCCATATGGCCACAAATCAAGTACAAGAGAAATGTACTCAGACCACATGAAGTCCATTTTAAAATGGGCTGAACAAATGGATCTTTTGCCATCCAAAACAATCTTGCTCAAGAATGCAGCTGCTTGAGGCCTCATCACAAAAGTGTCCTGGTTCTGTGCACTGTAGAAACTTTATGGTAAGGAGGGCTTCCTAGTTTGCCTGATACTCCAATGGACTAGATCATAATGGGGGAAAATGTCCATAAATTCTGGGACTCATCCTGCCAGGATATGCTTCAGGCTTGCAGTTTTAAATGTGTTTCCTTATTTAAGAACTGCAGAAGACATAACAAGTAATTCAAATCATTTCATGTCCACCACACATTTTATGAAGTAAAAACATCGAATATACACATGAAGGTACACATACATCTTTTTTTATTCTATTCCCTCTTTCCTAACCCAAAGCAATCACTACTATAAATACAATTTATGTTATTTCCATATTGGTTTTATATTATTCTTTAAACATATATGTATAACTATAAATATGATACAATATTTTTATGCTTTATAGTATATGGTATATATTTTTACTGAAATATTTTCTTTTATTCTGTCACCATTAAGCATTTTTATGCAACAATGTTGCTATGCATAGCTCTCACTAAATTGTTATTTGTGTTTGGCTAGTATTCCTACAATACAATTTTATAATGTTTATAGATGAAAATTAAGGTTGTTTACATCTTTTTATTATTATAAATAATGTAACTTTGATCATGGTTTCCTGTATTAATGTTCAAAAGTTTCCCTAGGATTATATGTGTGAATGGGATTATTGTAGTATCAAACACACACATGTTGCTTTCCATAGTATATCAGTTTACATTCCCATCAGCATATAAGAGGATTTCTTTAGTCCTTTTCCCTTAAAAAAGTTATGCATTTTTATCTCAGCATTACTTGCTAGCTCATTTCCTATAACACTGGTATTTTTAATGTGACACCAAGCCAGTCATTGGAATTATCTAGGCATCACCCTGAGAACCAAATGAATGACTTCAGGGTCTTACTTAACAGTTCAACATATATCAGAACACAAATGGTGAGGACAGGGATCTTTATCTTTGTTAAGTTATCCACTTCATTTTCTGTACTTTAACCTCTTTATGCTCTTGCTGTCTCTTCTTCTGAGCTCAGTTATGCTATGACCACTCTGCATTTGTGTTCTATACAGCTCCCATTCACATCACAGTTTACCTGTACATTTCATATTCATTTATTTACTCTTTCAGTCACTCCATTATTCACCCAAATGTACTGAGTATCTACTATTTTGAGATACTGTGTGATAAGATTTAAATAGGAAGATTTGTGGGTTAAAACGAAGGGGAGTATAAGAATGAAGGAGTCATACCTCTTGTGCTTTGTGCCCTAATTTTCCTCTTTTTTTGTCAGCAAACCTCGTCAATTGAGTCAAAGTACAAAAAAAGCAAGCATCAATTAAGTATTTACTATAAGCTAATATATCCGTGGATGAAAGTGACCTGTTTATTTGTATATAACATATTCATGTATTAATATTTTCATCCCTGCTCTAATGTAAAGTGAGTAGAATTAAATCATCATTAATGGAATATAATACCAGTATTTCCCAAGTACAAAAGCATTTCCTTTGTCTCCTCTTAAAATAATACTTTCAGATAAGGATTTTTTTTTTTCATTTAGTGAATCCCAAATTCACTTGTTCAACATCTGATCCTGAGTGATCTAAGATTCAAATTCTGATCAAATTCTACAAATCCATTGCCACTTAGGGCTGATAATAGAAATTTTAAATACCGTGAGCCAGACAAGGAAAATGAGGTGTTCCACCCTGTTCAGGCCAGACAGACAAGATGTAATTTGCTGGTGTGATATTTGCCAAGAAAACATCAAAAGAATCTTTAATCACTTTGAGTGGGCTAAGGTTCCAATGTCCATAATAGATGGTGTAACTCCTTCAGGACAAGGTCATGATGCATAAGGCTTGATACACTGCCCAGTCTTGTTTCATATTGTGAAAGCTAAGGACTGACTTCTGGATTCAGGTTTCCACAGAAAGTTTTCCCATGATGTCTCAGTGAATGGGTGGACCAAGGAAGAAGCTGAGAGGTCACAGGTTGTACCTTTCAAATGTGCTGGACATCCTTGGACTTAGCAGCAACCAAAAACACTGGGTAAAATGACACCATGGAGACATCTATGGGAATCAAAAGGAAGCAGCTAGCAAGCACTCTGTTTTTATCGGAAGGGACTTATAAATAAGATCTAAATTTAGGTGACAGTTCTGGAATGATTTCACTACCCAATCAGGGCTAATACTATCCTTACTTAAATAAAATCATGGTTTTCCTCACCATGGGTGTGACAATATCGTATTACAATTTTCCAGTCTCCTGTATGTTTTTGTTCCATTGAGACTGTGAATTCCATGAGAAGGGGCATCACAATATTCATTTAATTTAGGTATTTACAGGTTGACATATTGGTTGACACAAAACAGGCATTCAAGGAGTGTGAGATCTGTGCATTAATTAATGCTTGTCTGTTAATAAGTGAATGTGTGGGATAATGACTGAATGAACAAATGAAGTTAAGGTTAAATTTTCCATCCACACTTCTTTTGCAAAGTTATGCAAACATGTTCAGAGTGAAGAATTATAAGAAGCTATAATAAATAGAAAACAGGACCTCACAGATATTCAAAATATCATTAATTACTAGCATTTACCATATGCTAGGCCTCATTCTACTTTCTGTTAACCTATTTAACACTCACAAAAATCTGATGAGATTGATTCTGTCATGATCTACATTTAATACTCCAGGAAATTGAAACAGACGGATTCAATGGTTCATGGGATACCATTTTTCTAGGAAGTACTAGTGCTTGAATATGAACCAAAACAGTCACAAACTCCCACATCAGTGATGTTAGTTACCTGGGTAAATCATAATATTATAAAGGATTTTAAAAAAACAGACTCCATTATTTGAGAGAAATGACCCTCCCCATGGATCTGTATTCCTTGACTTAATATATTTTAGGTGTTTAAGCAATGTAACATGTTAAGCTCTGCATACAAGAAGACATATATTTGAATAATGTTAACATTTTCTTTGGGATACATTACCTTAGCTTGAGCTCTGTCATCAGACAAAACTGGGTTTAAATGCAAGCCCTGACATTTACTAATAAAGCCTTGAACACCCTGCTTACCTAATAAAGAAATAATGCTGGTAACTATGCCAAAGACTTCTCTAAGTACCAAATTCAGTAGATTCTGCGAAATGATTAGTACAGTGCCTGGCATAGAAAGACACTTCAACAAACACATGTAAACTTGCTTATGAGATTTATTTTCTTCTTTTAATAAATGGCCATCCTAGTGTGTTTCCCAACAGTACTGTGCAGTCTAATGGACCTTGGAGAGACGGTACGTGCAGCAAGAAGCTAGATTGTGCTCTTTTCTCCTCTTTGTCTCAGTTTTTCTTACTTGCAGTCCAGCTTTAAACTAAGCACTATAGTAAAACCGTGCTTTAAAAGGTCAGCTATAACTTACAAAATGCCAGCTCCAATGCTCTTTTTCTCAAACAGCCAATTTGCCCTATCTGCTACTTCGTATTTTTTTTTATTGACCACTTCTGTCTTACATTTCTCCCTTCTTGGTCTGTCTAAAATTACATTCGCTTCTTGTTGCTGCTACTGTTACAGGTTCTTAGACAAGAACATCCTCTCTTCCAAAGTTTTCAACAGAAAGTTGCCAAGGTTACAGTTCTGGCACTTTCTGGTTCCCACTGAGCTTACCCATGTTGAGCAAACATATCCATTCCTACAGCTGTCAGAGTTTATTTTATATGGATGTTCCCCAAATTGATGGCTTTGTCCTCAAATGAGTTCAAGTCTTAAATCTATTTCTTGCTAGATATGTAACTTGGCATTTATCCTGTCCTTTTCATATATAATATCTATTCTTATTGTTCCTTGTCAGTTAATGGCCTTTCCATCCTAGTATGCCACCAAATCTTGAAATTCCAGTTATTTCCTTCAGTTGTAGTCTTTACAGATTGTTTGGGATTTTGTTTGTTTGCTTAAACTGGGTGACAGCTACCAAATACCTTGATGATCCCAGCCTAATTTTGCCTCCCCAATCCTTCACTTGGCATCAGGTTCATATATCTAATAATCCACTTGCACATGTGGCATGTTTGCACATGTGGCAAGGAGCAGGTTTGAAGCACTTAATGCCTAATTGAGCAATATTAGCTTCATATTTCTTTACTAACAAGACTGTCTCTTCTAAAGTTAACACTATTGTTCCCTTTAGCACTTATCAAATTCCCCTTCTCTTCACTAAATCTTTTATATTGTCGGAGTATTCTCTCCTTAGACTGTCTTATATAAGTTTCTTTTCAAAGATCCATGTTAATAGCACATTCATTCTTTCACCCTCCCTAAGATCTATCATAGCGATTTTAATGGAGTGTCTCTCTCTCTCTCTCTCTCTCTCTCTCTCTCTCTCTCTCTCTCTCTCTCTCTGTGTGTGTGTGTGTGTGTGTGTGTGTGTCTGTCTGTCTGTCTGTCTGTCTGTCTGTCTGTCTCTCAGTTATTTACATCTAGAAACATTATTTTTGAGTGGCAGGATTTCAGATTGTATGATTCTATTGCTGGATGTGCATATATGTATGCTTTATTGTAATTGAGCTTTGGGTATTCTGAACCCCCAAAATTTCAGAAGTCTGAAGAGTTGCATGGACTTCCTAAATATATAGATTCAGAAGCCTAACAAACTCTTTTGTCCAGTTCACTGAATAGCTTAATATGACATTGAACACAAACTTTTACCTTACTATCATCAACCTGTAACCAGAAAGTATGTCAGTCATATAAATTGACAATTAGAAGAAATATTCCATTGAGATAATCTTAAGATCCCACTGGTGGAGCTCACAGAAAACTCAGACACAGGAATTGACAATGGCTACTGATAAAGCACAGTGGACAGCTTGTTACTACAAAAGCATCACTATTAATTCACCCTTAATATTTAAAGTGACATAATTACAGTAAGCATTAACTAATTTTCATGTGATAATAGTAATAACAGCACATAGCTTATAAAATCCATCATCCATATTTTAATAACACAGCCTGAATTCATAAAATAAAGCAGTCTCTTAAGTACAGCAAATAGATATATTCCACTATTAATAGTTTATAGTAATAATAATTTAGATTCCTGTGTTGAAGTTGGTTGTATTTGTCTTTTAGTTGTTGAATCTCTGAGTAGCACAATTATGGATGCTCATTTTTCAAAAATACTGACATGAGATAATCTTACATGATAAAGTTACAGCTGCAGAATAGCTACTTGCAAGATATAACTTCTAAAATCGCATACCACCCCCGAATTTCAGTGACCCAAGCTACCAAAGTACAAGACATCATGACTGACATATCACCTCTAGAACAGACATTTTAGAAAACTACCTGAGGTGTGCCACATAAAAGCAATGCTTTCAGAATCATCCTTGGCTTGGATACTTGGGTTTAAAAGCTTAAATTGCATTTCTCTTTGGCAAGTCACTTAACACCCTGCTTAAAAACATCTTAGAAGATAAAGGTAGTATCATTCATCTTTCATTGGAAGATTATGTGATATAATATGCATAAAATGCCTGACATGGAAAGAATTCAATACACAGTATCCAGTATTCTCATTTCGAATTGTTTCATGGCATAAGTCCAAAGTTTTAAATTGATCTTACATATATCAGTTCACATATATATTGATATATTCTGCAGACCATTTTTCATTAAGCAGACACTTGTAAATCAATCCTAAGAGCCCTTTACCTTTCATAGTTCAAAGTCTAGAATCAGTAACAGATATCTAGTATCAGGTGTCACCCGTGTCATGATAGTTACAAGTACAGTAGAGCTTAGTGAAGACTTTTTGAAAAGGGTAGGGCCTGCATTTAGACATGATAGAATAGCTATTGCCAATATCGGGGAAAATAGCTCTTTGTCAGAGGATATATTGTAAACAAGAAGTATCTGACTTTTCCATTGAAACAGGCTTAACTCCCAACTCTCCAGAGTCCCTGAAATAAAAGTTAACCTTTAGAGAGAAAACCATCTCCTCACCATCCTGGGGGAATAGCTCAGACCTTGCTGAAAGAACAAGAAACAGGTAGAATTATTGTCTTTTCAATTGCTGTGAAGAGATAACATGACCAAGGCAACTTATAAAAGAGAAGGTTTATTGGAGCTTATGGTTAAAGAGAGATAGAGTCCATGATCATCAAGGAAGGGAACACAGCAGCAGGGAGGCAAGCATGGTGCTGGAGCATTAGCTAAGAGCTTACCTCCTGATTTGCAAGTTGAAGGCAGAGAAAAAGAATGCTAAGTTGGCATTGTGTGGACTTTTGAAACGTCAACTCCTCCCCCTCAGTGACACACCTCCACCACCAAGACCACACCTTCTAATCCTTCCCAATATATTCCACCAACTAGGAAACATTCATTAAACTATATGTCTATGGGGGTCAATTTTATTCAAATTTATCTATCGATAATTAAGATTAGCAAATTATTGACTTAAGTTTCTCAAAGGTCTTTAAGATAGAAATAAACAAAGAATTTAATGCTGTAATGGAAGTGCTCTTTTAGTTGAATTTGGTCAACTGAAGAAAATTTCAATTTACTAAAGAGATTTTTTTAAGATTTTACATAAAGGTTCTGGCAGTCTGAAAAAACTACTGTGTGAATCAAAATGATTTTTGCCAATTTTTGTCTTAATCAGTGTTTCGTAAACATGTGTGAAAGATTTCTAAGGTTTCTGTGAAACTGACTACCTGTTTGCCCCATCAAAATGCTCAGGAGCATCCTGGAATTGCCAGGGTCCTGAAGTAGTAAACCCTGGCAGTGATATACATGGTCATTTTATGAACCTTATAATATTCTGGTAAGAAACAAAGTTAGAATTTAAAATTTCACTGTACATTATATTGGGGCTAGAGTTTAGATGGTCATCAGGAATATTGTCAGGGTCATCATCATCATCATCATCATCATCATCATCATCATCAGTAGTAGCATTTCTAGTAATGAGTAAGCATCCCATATATGCAAAGCCATCTAGTTTCTTCCAAATATCTTGTTCTGCTCTTGGTATCACAAAATAACCAGAACAAATGGGATTTTACTTTATAATAACCAGAAGACCCTTGATTATAATGAGAAACAACTATTAATTCAACCAATTAATACCATGACACTAAACTAAGCATATGCTAGCATGCTTAAGAATATTATTACCAGGTACTTTGGATGTGTCTCAGTTAGTACGGTGTTATCTTATCTTTCGCCAGTCCCTAGGCTCCATTCCCACTACATCATAAGCAGGATGTGGTAATTAGTGAATACCTGTAATCCAGTACTCAAGTGTTGGAAGCTAAAAGATCTTACATTAAAAGTCATCCTTTGCTACATAGCCAGTTTGAAACCAGCCCGAACTAAAATCTGCATACCTATAATAAACATGATAGCTATCTACTTATCATTACATGAATAAGCTGTAAATATGACTTATATATGCAAATGGAGATATTGATGGTTTGCTGCATCTCATTTAACAGGGAAATTGAATATTCTACTGAAAAGGTAACAAATGATATTGGGGCAGGTTATCTTGAGTCCAGCTTTTCACTATCCCTTATTTTCTATTTAAAACACAAACTAGACAAGCAATCATTCTACATACCACACTTTAGGATTTTATATTTTTATCCAAAGCATGTTTCAAGGTCCATTAGGGGAATGTTTCTGCCTGACCGGGTTACCCAGTCAGTCCAGGGCATACTCTAAGGGAGAAGTCTCCTAATTGGCTGTCAGTGACTTACTGTTGTCTACAGCCTTTCACACTCTGTTAACATAGCCTTCCTGAAGCAGCCCTGGAGCACATTGGAAGTATAGGTACAGTGCAGGAATAAGTGGATAGAGAGACACTCTGAATTTGAACTTTGAAACTTGAGGATACTCCCCAAATATCTCCACAACAAATGTGCTTCAGTCACATAAATTAAGTAAAAGAGTTTGACAACTTTCTGTTTGGCTCTGGTTTCAACTACTGTGATAATGACCTGATTAATTTAGTGCCTAAAGGGATTGACAAGAGTCAGAAGCTCACTAAGACAGTTCTTTGTAAAGGGAATTTTGGGGGTTTATAATGTAGCAATTAACCCTAAGAACTCACAATCTGTTATGCAGGCTACCACGACTTCTTACAAACTGCAACAGAAGAGAAAAATCAAACATTTGCAGTATTTAAATATGTTCACCTTCCAAATACATTTTCTTGTCTTTAAATATGATGTTAATAGTGGCAATCAGAATTTGGAGCTAACTTCAAAGTTTAACTTTTCTGTCTCTAAGACTTATGTGGCTTTAGGTAAGATACTTCACTTCTCTATCTTGTGTTCTTACAAGTTTAAAAACAGTTTGTTTCTTTTGCACTTTGGTAGCTTTTTGTTTGTTTTCATTTTGAGATGTGGTCTCCCATACCCCAGGCTGACCTAGAACTTGTTATGTTTCTGAACTTCTGACCCTCCTGCTTCCACTTCTCAGGTGCTGAATTATAAACATCAGCCAGCATCCCTGGATTACTTACAAAAAATGGAATTGTAAATCCCTAATTCCAAAATGCATTGTGAATTTACATGTGATTTCAGTTTACATGTGAAAACGCAACATAGGATTATTATGAGTGTCCATTAGAAAACACTTAGCAGAGTAGCCAATCAATATATGTCAACTTTCTTCCTTTCCTTGACTGGAATGTTTGTTTATGACTTACTATTACTGCTAGCAAGACACACAGTACAGGGGAAGCACACAAAACACTTCTGCATACCAATACCCAATTGATATTTCCAATCTTACATTGTTCTACTGATGCTGATTGTCTTAGTTAGGGTTACTATTGTGACAACACCAAGACCAAAAGTAAGATGGGGAGGAAAGGTTTTATTTGGCTTACACTTTCACATTGATACTCATCATCAATGGAAGTCAGGACAAAAACTTGAACAGGGCAGGAACCTGGAAGCAGGAGCTGAGGCAAAGGTCGTAGAGGAGTGCTGCTTACTGCTTGCTCCCTCTGGCTTACTCAGCCTGTTTTCTTCTAGATCCCAAGACCTCCAACCCAGGAGTGGCCCCACCCACAATGAACTAGTTCCTCCACCATCAATTACTAATTAAGATAATATCTTGCAGCCATATCATATGGAGACATTTTCTCAAGTAAGATTCCCTCCATTCAGATAACTCTGGTTTGTGTGTGAGTTAACTGATTTTCCAAGGGAAATGAAATCTGTCATATCCACTGCCAGTAGAAACTTCCCTCTGAGACTTAATATTCTTTGGACTCTTCTTGAGCATTGATCCCTGAAGATAAAGTACCTAAGCAATATTCTGGCACAACCTTTAGGCTTGCAGCATTCAGTCTTTTAAAAGTTTTTATTCTGTTGCTACTAACTGACCTTCTGGCTCTTAAGTGCTAGCAAATGCCCTTGTGGTTGAAATATCTTAGACTTTCAAATCATATTGCTTAAAAAATGGAGTACTCAGGGAGGAAATAGGATATGACAAAAATCCAATTGAGCTCATATTTTCTCATTATTGGGGTTGCTATGTGTAGTTCAGATGTCACTAAGCCTTGAGATAGGGTTGAGCCTCTCTCTCTCTCTCTATCTCTCTCTCTCTCTCTCTCTCTCTCTCTCTCTCTCTCTCTCTCTCTCTCCGTCTCAATCATATGATTACCTTATAAAATACTTACTATACTGTATTAATTTCTAAGCTCTTTTAGGACAGGACCTGTGTCTTGAATTTTGTCATAAACCTATAAGATATGCATTTTGTTCACCTAATTTTGTCAAAAGAGATATGAATGAGAGAATGAATGCTGACAAAATTACATATATTTTCTAAATCTTCTGAATCTCCTACTCCGTTCCCCTATTATATTTTTAAATATACTGAATCAAACATGAGAAAATAACACTTTCTCTACCTCTCTGAGAAAAGCAAACTAGTTATTAAATATTCCTGATATGCCAACTGTGCTTGTTGACCTCCAACTAAACACACAGTCCATTATTTAACCCCAGGAATAAAAGAACAAACTGAAATACACACACTTGGCAGTCCTCCACTCCCTGTTGTTCTTCAGTCTGAATATATATTGCAAATGTGCCATTCTTCTCTGTCTGGCTTGCAAGCCAGCATGACAGAGAATGAGTCTCCTCACATCCTGAGCCAGCAAATCAGAAAGCTGGCACCATCTGAATGGCATTACCTGGAATCTAACAGTCTAGGTTCAATAGAATGCTTCCATTGGACTATTGAGACCTTCAAATGAGTTAGCATATACAATGCACCCTGCACAGTCTTCAACACAGTGGCTGTGTGGTATCTGAGCTGACTAGCTAACTTTCTCTTGCTTTAAATCAGAGGATATCAAGTAGCTTTTGGAGCATTTCTGTTTACTGATCAGTGAACCTTCGAAAAAAGACTCAAACAATCCTATGCTACATTCCCTTCTGCATGATTATTCATTTACTGTTGTTCTAATACAGAGAAATTTACTAAACAAACAAGACTTGTATTAAATGCAAATTCATTCCCTGTTCACCCTCTCTCTCTCTCTCCCTCTCTCTCTCTCTCTCCCTCTCTCTCTCTCTCTCTGTGTGTGTATGTATGTGTGTAAATATTCACATATAAGTATTGTGTGTGTCTAAGTGCTTTTGCAATTCTATGCTGCATGCATGTGAAGGACAGAAGTCAATATCAAATACTCCCCATCTTTTTGTTTGAGACAGAACCTCTCTGAACTTGGAGCCCACAGATTTGGCAAGCCCCAAGGAGCTTCTAGATTCTACCTCTCCAGTGCTAATATTACCAGTGCACATCATCAGGCCCAGCATTTACAAAGATCCTGGAGGAAATCTTCGGGCTTCAATGCAAGAATTTGATTGAATGAGCCAACTCCCCAGTCCAGCCTTCATGTTTCAAGCTATGTTTTACTTTCATTTGAAGGCACCATTTCCTTTTTCTCCACAAATTTCACAGTTTTAAAAAATTTAATAGACTTTTATCTTTCTTGAAGGTAGTAGAATTTCCTTTTACGTGGCACATTTAAAATCACAATGAAAAGAAACAACTTATGGCAAAGCTCTATACAATACCCATTTCTTTGTATACCATCTGCTCATTCCAATAATCCATACCCAGTCCACTTGGACTTGTAATGGAAAAGTCTCAGACATTATTAATTCATAATTCATCCTATTTTTTTTTGGACTGTGTCAACACTTACTAGTCAAATTCCATGACCTGATCCTTTCTGTCTCATAATTTATTTGAGAAATCCAGAGTTTTATCAATTTAGGCATTCATTTGTCTTGAACTTTTGTTAAATTTCCTGAATATGTCCCCTTAGATATTTCTTGGCACAGAAGAAGGGGTTATCATATTGACTTAAATGGACTGATCATGGGGAATGATCATTATAACTAACAGAACTTGGGTAAAGGTAGTTACATTCTCCTTGCTGTTTATATACTATAGTGTGGATCATCTTACTTCTGATGGTTTTCAGCCCAATAACACTCTCAATGCTGTTGGGTCTTCCTTGTGCAGAACTATAAAGTTACATTTCTATTAGACTATTAGACATTCCACATCTACAAATCTTATTATTCTATCTATAAAAAATAACTAGTGATTTATCAAATAAATGATATAGCCAATGCAGAAACTTACAGGCAAGAAACTTTGCTACCTTAATGGGAAACACTGAATTTTAATTTAGTCAGAAAAGATAATTTCATAGCCAGTTATTACATTTGATCCATAAGGTAAAACAGCATATTTATACCAAAATGGTGGAAGAAAACTGTCACCACATACAGATTAGAAAATAGCATCAGGCCAGTGATAAACACCGAGGTCAAACTAAAGACAAATGTCATTTTTTCTGCTTATGTAATGCTATTATATCCCATTAGTGCTTCCTGAAAATTCACTACTCAG
Organism: Cricetulus griseus; assembly: GCF_003668045.3. NCBI lineage: Eukaryota > Metazoa > Chordata > Mammalia > Rodentia > Cricetidae > Cricetulus > Cricetulus griseus. Next base: position 26,853,149 of record NC_048604.1, on the reverse strand, counting down.
CCCACAATTGAGTTCTGGCTTTTCACCATCTCAATGATGCTGGAGTTATGGGAAGGTACATTGCTATTATGGGAAATCGGCTTAGTTAAGAAGATAAGGGGAAGAAAACCTATGGAATTATCTCATTTAATATAATCTCTAAACTCTATGTAATAACTACTATTATTACTCCCATTGACGAGAAAAGAAAATAGAAATAGAAAAGTCAGTGGTCACTAAACTGAACAGAATTTTCAGTCTTTAACATCTGATTCCTATGACAAATTACTCTGCACAAATCAGAGACAGTCTTTTTTATTAAATTCACACTGTTACTTAGTAATAGTATCAAGGCATTCTTCATTCCAATTCTAGTGCTCCAACCACAATTTAAACTCATCCTACTCAGCCAAATTCAATCTTTTCTCTTCAAACATTTTATGTCCATTTTGGTAAGGCCTCAATTCATTTGTAGGGTGCTATGTACATTTTCTAATTTATATTTGCCCATTTTTAAATAGTATATTTTGGGTGTCAGAGACTATGCAAAAACATTGGAGCTTAGAATGGAAAATGAAATAGTGAAGACAAAGTTCTAATTTTGTTGGCATTATTTCCAAAATAATGAGAAACACAGACAATAAACAATCAGCAAATAGATAATTATGAATACAATTAAGGAATATTACAGAGGATAAGAATGTATAATAGCAGGAATAATTTGGCTTACATGTGGTATATTCAGGGAAGGCTTTTGAATGAGAGTAAATTTAAAATACAAATAAAAAGATAAGTAGCAGGTGGTCAAACAGACTCCAATATTATCATGCAAGGTTTTATGTGTATGATGGTTTCATTCGTTCTATAAAATTGAACACTTATCCACCTTAATATTCATATCTTAGAGGTCATATCATAAAGTATATTACCATGAGATGTTTCAAAATTTTTGGATGGTAATTGTTGAAAAGGACTCAAAGTCAGCCTTAAACAACACAGTTCATTGTTTCAAACATTCAAGTGTAACTATTTATTACTGAGAAGTTTATGATCTTCCTCTAAAGCAGAGGCATAAGTTAAGCAAAGACAATAAAATGCTCCTTCCAGAAATGGTCAAGTAATTCCATCTACTGGGATGATCAACAGTTTTAGTTCCTCTCACATGTACCTCTATCAATTCTAAAATATTGCCAAATACATATATATATATATATATATATATGATGCATATGATAACTACTACATATAAAATAAACTAAAATCATTTAAATGACACATCACTGTTACAAATAAAGAATGAAAGTGGAATCTACTCACATGTTTGGTATGCATGCACTAAGTTGAGATAAATTGTCCTCATTCCAAAAACTAGATGAAATGACTCAAGACTGCCCCAAGGTCAATTGAAATTGTGCTGCATCATAAAACAAGAAAAGGAGAAAGTGAATCAGCATTGGAGACTGAATGTAACTTTTTAAAAGACTTACTATAGGAAACAGAAGGCAATTTAAAATAGTATATTCTTTGTGCGGAACAAAATTCATGGAAATTTAAACTCTGGAATATGCATATGGATTACAAGCAAAACAATTACATTTAAGAAGGAAATTCTCATTTTAATGGTATTATAAAGTTTGTCTGGGAATTCAATAGTGAATCTGCTCTAAATATCACCGTATGTTACTTCTATAGACCCATTCAAAGAAAAATGCCTACAACTAAAACATGCTCTCCTGACTAACAAGAAATTTATTTTTGAAAAATACAGATTATGAAATTGATAGATGATTTCAAATTCCTATGACAATCATTTAAACAGCCTCTGATCATACCATTTTCCCAAATCTAGGGGTTAAATTTTGTATGCAAAGACACCAATTTCAAGAAATGATTTAACTATAGCTATTATTTTGTTCCACACATCCAATGCTTTTTTGTTCTCTGAATTTAATTCATAACTACTATCTAGGTAGTCTATATATTAACAACAAAGAACATGTGGGCAGATCTTTGCATTCTTAAAGGCTCCTTTGCAACAAAATTGTAGAAAGAGATAGAATATCACAATTAACTGAAAAAGACATGCTTCAAACATCTGAAGCAATAAACAGTACAAATTAAATTGATACTGTGACAAAATTTAGTCTTCACAAATTTTGGTATTTTTTATGCATCATACTGCCATCTGACAAGAAAATTCTATCATGGGACTGTGGGAAGCAGAATTTTCATATATGGTTAGTAGAAATGCAAGATCAAGTACTACATATGAAGAGGAGACTTATTTAACAATTACGCATGCATTACCCTGTTATTTAAAATCCCCAGTGGTAGAACTCTATCCCAAAGACACAGTGAAAAAATGTAAAAATGACAAATGATGAAAGTGATTTAAAGACTGTGAACATGTCACATAGTTATTAGTTGAGGAGGAGCTGAATGATATACAGCACTCAAATTTGGAAACCACAGGAAAGAATGTATATATTACTATGTATATATTACTATGCCATGGGCCCAGAGTAGAATGTTTTGTAAAACAATATAAAGTGAGATCAGAACACTATGTAGCACTGTAGTGTTTATATAAGAAAGTGAGAATGGTTAGGAATTATAGGTATCTGTATCTATATACTTGCTTCTATTTTAAATAGACAGTATAAAACTAAAGAACTTAATGCTTTTGTAGCACAAATGAACTGAAAATTGATAACAAAAAATGTTTTTTAAATGTTTACTTGGTGCACATCATATGAATGCAGTTACAGTGACTGTGACTTCATGTGTGCATCTGATCTGTCATATTCACCAAATGTTTAGCCACAGACCTCAACTACTTGTGGCTCAAAATCTTCCTAGCCCATATTCTTCTATGATCCTTGAGGCTAGCAATGGCTATTGGGGGACAGAAAGTAAGTTTTCTTCAAGAGTGCAGCCCCTGAGACTATTTATGCTCCTCTAACTGGTCTTACAACCATGTACAGACAGGAAATACTAAGCAGATGTTAAAAACAAGACAGAGCTGAACTTGAATGAGAGAAATGGTGGGAACAATAGAAGAAAACTGAATTTGGAAAATGGAACTGAAAATCATCAAGGTACTAATTCTTTCTCTTGTGGAATATTAGTTGAAGATATATGACATTCATTTATGCTGGGGAATAATTATTTAATGATGCAAAGATATGTTACATTTTTATATATGTTGAATTTGTTTAACTCTGTAAAGCTGTGTTATTTGCCTGTCTAAAACACCGGATTGCTCTAATCAAGAGCTGAACAGCCAATAGCTGGAGAGGGATAGGTACAGCTTGTCGGGTAGAGAGAATAAATAGGAAGATAAAAGATAGAGGTTAGAGTGAGAAAGTGGGGAGATGAGGGTACCAGGGGCCAGCCATTCAGACAGACAGCCAGTCATGCAGTAAGAAGGAAAGAAATATATATAAACGTAAAAGCCAAGAGGCAAAATATACACAGGATAATTTAAGAGAAGCTGGATAGAAATACGCAAAGCTAAGGCCAGGAATTCATAGAATTCATAGTAAGAATAAGTCTCTGTGTATTTATTTGGTAGCTGTGTGTTGGGCTGCCAAAGATCAAAGAGAAAAATCTCTCTCTCTCTCTCTCTCTCTCTCTCTCTCTCTCTCTCTCTCTCTCTCTCTCTCTCTCTCTCCTCCCTCCCTCCCTCCCTCCCTCCCCCCTCTCTCTCTCTCTCAGTAGTTTTTAGTTTCTTCAGTCAGGGGTAGGAACCTATCAAATTTCTCCATCTCTGCTGGGATCCTAACTGTGACTTTAATTGTTTAGCTCTTTTTAAAGTAACCATGTGTTGAGATTGTATGGGTATTTCCTCCCTGTCATGGCTAAAAGGCCTATGTATACACAGTAAAAAGATAGCAGCATTATTTGTAATAGCCAGAAACTGGAAACAGCCTAGATGCCCCTCAACCGAAGAATGGATAGAGAAATTGTGGTACATTTACACAATGGAGTACTACTCAGCAGAAAAAAAACAATGGAATCTTGAAATTTGCAGGAAAATGATGGAACTCCAAGAAATTCTGAGCGAGGTAACCCAATCACAAAAAGACAAACATGATATGTACTCACTCATATGTGGGACTGCTTTATGATACATAGTAGTGAACATGCTTTATCAGATCTGTTTTTAATGATGTTGCTCAGAATGGTTTCCTCCAAGATGATGACTGAGAAGCTAATTTAAAAAAAATGGTGCTAAGTACCACAAGAGTAACAGAATTGTGCTGTTTTCTGGGATTTTGTTTTTTACTTTTTTTGTTGTTTGTTTGTTTCTTTGTTTCTTTGTTTTTGTTTCTTTGATTTTTTTAAATGGAGGGTGCTGGATATCACTACAAATTTGTTCAAATGACTGCAGAACCTGGAAAAGCTGTTGCTGCTATTGATGTATAACATATTGCATATATATATATATATATATATATATATATATATATATATATATATATATGCTAATTGAAACTCAAATATGTGATGAATCCAAGGTGTTTCCGAGAGTGCTCACCTGTGCATGCAAATTTGATTTTATCTTTAGTAAGTAGTAAAGTTATATGCTTGCCAAAAAAAAGTGACACACTGGAAGACAAATGTCACACAATTTCAATTGTATGTGTAACCTAGAAATGATGAACGTATGGGAACAGAGAGCAGAACTGTGGCTATTATGCTTCAATGTGGATTTTTAACAATGGGGAAACGATTGGTTTAAGGATATAAAACTGCAGTTGGACAAGAGGCATGGACTCTGTGATGTCTTGAGGTCTACTGAGACCATGATAAATATGGTTGATAACAATATGCTATATTTTAAAAGTTGTGAGATAGTATACTTTAAGTGTTCTCAAAACAAAAATGATGAATATGTGTGATATAACATGTTAATTGGTTTAATTCAGCCATGCCATTGTGAACATATGTATTGTGTATCATAATTGTGCATGACTTTATTTATGAGCAAAATAAATGAATGGAGAAAAAGATGGCTGCATTTCTATAATCAGGGCATAGAATTATAGCATAAGACAAGAAGAGAACAATATTTTTAAAAATAAGTAAAATTCATAAGCCCAAATTGATAACATGATGATAAAAACAGACTTTATATATTTTCTACTAAACTGGTGTAAAATATGATAGCTATATTCTAAGTATTGAAGATACAATTGCAGACCAGATAAATGGCCAAGACAATTTCTGGTTAAGTTCCTAGGAAGGAAAATATAAGATAGATCAGTAGGTTGTATAAGTATTTAAATCTAAGATCAGTTTCTTTATGATGCAGCATAAATGGGAATAGAAAACAAAAGAATTAATTTAAAATAACTACAGAGAGGATGGAGAATGTAGAGATAGTTGCCACACCTAAAAAGTGCCTTTGGAAAATAAGGAAAGCTGTGTAAAACAAGGTGTAAAGCTCTCCAAAGATGGGTAAGTTAGCAGATAGAAATGGCTCACCAGTTAACAAACTAAAATGCCTTTTAAATGACTAATTAATAAACATATGCATATCTCTTTTTACCTAAATATATTAGAGTCTCACAAGTATTCACTTTTCCTAGAAAGCTGTTCATTACAAAGAAAATAAGACCTATGTCAGCTTTCTCCACTGTGATACTGAAAGACTATGAATAGACTACGTAGCTATAATAACAAGGAGGTAGAAAAGAAAGTGATTTAGAAATATTAAAAACCTAAGAGTAGAAAAGAGTGTGTCAAGCAAATATAAACAAAATAAAATCTGACTTTTCAATATTAACATTCAAGGCAAAAAGTTGATTCCAAGGCAAAAAGCATTTTCAAAGACAAGAAAGTTAATCTTTACTGATGACATTCATTCTTGTGATTTTTTCTATGATGTGCCAAGCAACATGAAACTGGGTCAACTAAATAACACTTAAAATATAAACTATATCTTATTTGTATCAGTAACCAAACTATAAAATATACTTAACTAAGACAATGTAGAAATATCTATGAACAGCTCACAGACTCAGGACTGATAGCTGGGGAACCTGCATAAGACAAAACTTGGCCCTCTGGAGGTGGGTGTCAGTTAGGAGGACTGGGAAGACAATGAGACTTCTGGCAGTGGAACCAGTGTTACCCCTAGTATGCGAATGGGCTTTGGAAGCCCATTCCCCATAGAGGGATACTCTCTCAATCTAGACACACAGGGAAGGGCCTATGCCCTGCCCCAAATGATGTGACAAACTTTGATGATCCCCCATAGAAGGTCTCACCCTCCCTGGGGAGTGGATGAGGGGGCTGGGATGGGGAGATAGGGGGGGGGGGTTGGGAGGACAGAAGGGAGAAGGAACTGGGATTGGTATGTAAAATTAGATTGCTTTCAATTTAACTAAAAACATTAATTAAAAAAGAAATCATAAAAAGAAATATCTGTGAAAAAGCACACAGTTTCAATGAAAAATACAAAAGAATAATAATGCTGCTAAATAATAAATAAGCCATCTTCTAGAATATGAATATTTCTTTAAAATATTTACATTCTTTCCAGGTGTAAAAATTTAGTGCAACTCTGATTCAAATAAATGGAAAATTTTCAAACATCCACAAATTCTTTCTGAGTATACAAAGAGGAAAGGGCTATTTTTCAGATGTTATAAGAAAATATTTAAAACAAATCAAAAGAGGTTATATACTAAACATAATATATACTATTCAACATATGGAAGCAGAAATAATTAGTGCATACATAAAAGTATATAAACTGAAAGACAAATTTTAAAACAAGATTAATTTGACACTTAAAATTCATATCATGATTATTGATATAATTATACCATGAAAATTTGAGGTTATAGTGCAACAGGGACTTAAACCACTATTGGCATGAAAACAAATTGCACAATATTTTTGAAGGCAGTTTGATATATGTTTTCTCCATTACCTGCCTTAAATGAAAGCACAAAAATATGTACAGATCTAAATTATCAGTCTAATTCATAAGAATTTATAAAAAAAGAAGTAAGATACTCTTAAAAGAGATATTTAGTAATACACATAATGTTCAATGATAACTGACAATTTATACTATACAATGGGATACATCTGAGTGACCTTTTTAATGCTCATGGTTACTTTATAAAGTTATCATGTTATAGATGAATATGAGGGAGACAGAAGTTAAGTGACTTATCAAGATCACAGAGACAGTGAGCATGAAATCCAGGATTCAAACTCAGGCCCATGTAATTCCAGATCCTCAGCTCTTGAACCATGTCTCTATTCTTTGTTTCTTTTTAGTTTCTAGAGGCTGAACTCATGATATTCTTTAAAATATAGTGATTAGTTAATTGTGGCAATTTAGAAATATTCCATATAGCTGAGCGTTGGTGGTGCATGCCTTTAATCCCTGCACTCGGGAGGCAGAGGCAGGTGGATCTCTGTGAGTTCGAGGCCAGCCTGGTCTCCAGAGCGAGTGCCAAGATAGGCTCCAAAGCTACACAGAGAAACCCTGTCTCGAAAAACCAAAAAAAGAGAAATATTCCACATAGCTACAAAATCCATAACACAAGATAGAGACTGACAGGATATCTTCTTTGAGACACTGTCTTCTAGAAAAGACAAGGAAGCTGCATCCATGAAATCTCAACAATATGGTTGCCCAACAAAACCTAAATAACAATAGCACCAGTTGACCTGCCAAAGGGCATAGAGAAAATTTCACAAAACCCACCCACATATAAGGAGGTATCAGTAATCAATGGCTGCTTGAGGAGGCAAAAACTATTATCTTCAAAGACATGATACTGATAGGATATCCCTTCCCAAGTGATCAGCCCTAAACAAGTGTACATACAAATAGCACTAAATAGATGCAGCAAGAGATACGTGTATTTGTGTGAGTGTATGTCTGTGTGTGCCTATTCATGTAACAATTAAAGTAATTAAAGAAGATGTCATGAATTTGAAAGGGAGAGGGCACTGAAGAGTTGGAGGGGTTGAGGCCATGGTATAAATGGTGTACATGCAGTACTCATGCATTAAATTAAAACATATTTTTAAAACATCAGGAGTCTGTTCAAATGAGTGTAAAAAACATACTATCACTAATTTGCCCCATTAATTTAAAAAATGCACTCAAGAGAAATATACCTTTATAGAGATATTGGATTTAAATTTCTTAAGACCCTTAACTCAGAGAGAGCATTGATCTTAGTTTACTGAAGGTTGTAGTAAATGAGACAGCTGGCATATTTTTTAAAAAACATGATTATCATTGTTATTATTTGCAGACAAATGCATTAAAATGAATTAATTTAAAGAATATATTTAGCAGAAGTCTAAGTAGGTGAGATCAAAGCCTAGCCTAAAGGGCCAAATGAGAATAGCAGAGAAAGGGATGGTAATGATAATAATACCTTGGCTTTGTGTAACTCTCATCCTCCCTCACACACTTTGTTGATGTGAGCAACATTTGTAAGAGCCTGGAGAAGAAAATGCAAGTTTAATTTCTCTAGCTTGGATTTCAAGAGCTCTCACAAAAGGAACTGCTTAATAGAGAATAAAATCAAGACCAGTTTTAAAAGGCCCACCTAGACACACATATTTCAGATATCTCTTTGTCATTCTTATTAACAGAGCATCATTCTCAAAATAAAGTTAAGATGCATTTGTAAAACAGTAAGGAATCAAATAAAAAGAAATGGTGTATTAGTGTTGCTGTTCTTCTGATATGACCATGAAAATAACATTGTGGCCCAAGGTGACCTCTGTACTCCTGAATGAGTTTCAGACAAGTCTCATAAGATAATACAGTTGGCACATCCTGGCTGCATTCATTGGAATTAGTTATGGAATTAGTTTCACCTCACTCACCAGACTTGGTCAAGCATCACTGTAAAATCCAGATTTTGGGTGCTTTTCAACAGAGAATCTAATTCAATTAGTTTTGTACTAGAACCCTTCATTTTAGTAAGCATTTATGGTTATCTAGTATGGGAATTTCAAGTCTAGACTATGTGTCCTTCTTTTAAATAGTGGCAATGATGACTAGAGCAATTATGACAATGAAGACATTGAGTTGACACTCTTCTATGACAGAAATTAAAAGCCTACATAATCCAATTTTGGCTTAAGTACAATTAGAAAAAACTACTGAAGAACCAAACTTTTAATTGAAAAAAAGCACTAGTTGATAAAATGTATCCTTAAACATAGTTATACTTTAAAAAATTAACTATGATATAAAACAACTTTGAAATAATTGAGAATTAATAGAACATAGCATCTCTATGGCATTCAAAGTTTCTAGCTTGGTGAAAGAAAAAACTGTTTTTGAGCTTCAGCATTGTTTCTTAGGTTCTCAATTGTGAGAAACAATAGAGCACTCAAAATCTTCAGCCTCAGAGAACTTTTCAAGGCTCATGTTTCTTCACACGTGCCCACAAGTCCAATATAAAGTAGAAAAATTAAGTTTATCTTAAATTGTCTTTATAAAAATCTAAAACGGACAACAACAATTACTTGTTTCTGTATCTAGTGTATAAAATATTCTCAGGTAAATGCCCATTTATGGTGATACCTTACTCTGAAAACACCTCTTCTCTTCAAAGAGACCATGCCACCTAGTTGATGTGCTTTAAGATTATTTAAGACTTTGTATTTAACCTGCTATCCTAGTGTGTACTCTACTTGATTAAGTTTAACCTGCCTTTAAAAACAGCAGAGTAATCAACCTTATGATGATTTGCATTTCCCATTTTCATAGCATAAGCTATGAAGTAGTTTCAGTTTTAAAATGTGTAGTCTTTATGGCCCTGACTAAGGTGTGTGTGTGTGTGTGTGTGTGTGTGTGTGTGTGTGTGTGTGTGTGTGTGTGTGTGTGTGTTTGGGGAAATCATTTGCTTAAAGCAACCAATAGGTTGAAAATAATATTTCCATAAAGATGGAAATACACAGAGAATCTAGATACTGTATGTTATTATGTTGTCTTTGAATTGCTTGATTGCTGAGGAAGAGGAACAGTTGATAAAAGACATTTGATTATAAATGATGCTGTATTAATCCAACCTATGTATTTTGAAAATGCCTTGAATTCTAAATTTAAGTCTAAGGACGTGTTACTTTGGAAAAGAGCTTCTACTTTTGTTTCCACAGAAGATGAAAAGCTTTGGATTCCTTTCAGTCAAATATTGTTTGATCAAGCAAGACCCCCCTGAAGCAGTGGCCCAGGTGATCCAACATCCAAAACAGCTGAAATGATGCAGCCTCAGTCTACTACAGCAAGGATTGGGCCAGGTTTCTGGGTTTTATCAGGATCTCCTTGGGATTGACAGTGTTCCCCAAATAGCAGGAAGCAGTATGGAGAAAACAATACCCAAATTCCCAAATATTTTTTGTAAATGTTTGTTTCCATTTAAACGAGGTTGGTTATAAATGGTTAATGATCACAGTCAATTTCTTTCTAAAGAAAAAGGAAATATGATATAGAAATGAATACTTTGCATTGGTGTGGATTTTGGTTTATTGATACAAATCTAAGGTCAATTTTGTTATATGCATATTTCAAGTGTTGTTTAGGTATTGTGTATATACAGATAATTTTAAAGTGTAATATATAATTAAATACAGATTATAGTCACCTAAAATTTATAGTGTTAGTTAGGTTTTCTAGACATACAGAGATATAGTTGAGATGGATAGATATTATTTAAAACCTTTCAAAGACCTTCAAAGTATGGCATTTAAAATGGTTTATTAGAGTTTTTCATGACAGTGAGACACAACTGGTCCTTGCAACACCAATTACATCAGAGAGCAAGAGGCATCAAAGAAACTCGTTATGAAGTTTGCCTTCAACACGGCAGAAATAGCCATTTGAGCAAGAAACTGCTCTTGCCTTGACTGTTTGACTGTATTCTGTATAAACTGAATATGAGTGACCCACAGGAAAGTGACTGCTGAACTTGCCAAAACAAGATGGGATAGTCCTGCAGAATTCCTGATTCATGGAAGAGTCTGCCAGACATTCTGCAGGACACAGAAAAAAGCGACTGACAAACTGCCAATACAGGAGGGACAGTTTCAAATTTCCTGCTTCACTGAGAAGACTGCTAGACACTGTAGGCCTATAGGCTGAAAATAGATGCCCCCAACTTTACAGAAGAACTTTAGGTGACTGTCCAGGCAGCAAGATGTCTCTGTCAATTCTGGAGTTTATATATTATACTTCTGAGGTCTTTGATGGAGTTGAAGTCAGATAGTTATGGTTTTATTTAGTTGTGATAAATACAAAGTTAGGATAGATGATAGAATATTTTCTTTAAATTTTGCCAAATGTTAATGGACTAAATATTGTTAACTATAGTTCTTGCTTGATAACAGTTTTGTTACATATAATTTTACTATGTTAAAGGTAAAACTTTTATTTTTATTTAGACAGGAAAGAGTAGGTGATGGGTGATGCTCTTCTGTACCTATATTTCTCTTATTGGTTGATGAATAAAACACTGATTAGACAGTAGCCAGTCAAGAAGTGTAGGCAGGGCTACCAGACAAGGAGAATAATGGGGAGAGGAAGGCAGAGAGAAGCCACCGGGGAGAGACTCCATGTAGCTAAGGGAAGCTCGGATGCCACATTCTCCAGTAAGATAAGGTCATGTAGAAATACATAGATTAATAGTTATGGGTTAATAAGAGAGAGATACCCAGCAAGAAGCCAGAGCCACCAGCCAAACAGTTTATAATTAACATAAGTCTCTGTGTATTTATTTGAGGCTAAACAGCTATGAGACCAGGCTGAACAGAAACTCAGTTTATAGCTGAGCTCCTGGAGTCCAGTCAAAGAGATGGAGGAGGGATTACATGAGCAAGGGGATCAAGATGATGGGAAACCCATAAAGACTGCTGACCTGAGCTGATGGGAGCTCAAGGACTCTAGAGGGCTGGAGAGTCTGCATGGGGTCAAAACAGAACCTCTGCATGTGGGCAACAGTTGTGTAGCTTAGTCTGTCTGTGGACCCCTGACAGTGGAACCAGGATCTATCCAGCGTGAGCTGGAATTTTGGTGCCTGTTCTATATGGTGGGATGCAGTACTCAGCCTTGATGCAGGAGGAGGTGCTTGGTCCCGTCTCAACTAAATGTGCCAAGCTTTGTTGACTCCCCTTTCTTACCTTTTGGAGTTCTTACCCTTTCTAAGGAGTGGATAGGGAGGTAGGTTGGAGGCAGTGGGGGAAAGAGGGAGGATGGGAGGGAAGGAAACTTTGGTTCAGTAGGGAAAGAGGGAGGATGGGAGTGAAGAGGAACTGGGGTTGGTATGTAAAACAAATAAAAAAATAAATTAATTAAAAAGGAACAATTTTGAAAAATAAAGCAACATTTTTAAAAAAGATCACATAAACATTAAAAGCAACATGTAAATAGAGATTAAGAACTTCTGTGTACAATATTGAGTTAACATTATAGTGGGTAAGTTTTCTCGGTGAAGTAATTTATTCCCTTATAGAACTCTTAAATATTTCTGTATGGGAGAATTTTCCATCTTCTGGTACCTTCTTCAATTTCTTTCTTCAATGTCTTCAAGTTTTTCATCGCACACCATTAGTACAGGCACTAGGACCAACAATAAATGGGACCTTGTGAAACTGAAAAAAATCTGTATGCCAAAGGACAACATCATTTGCAAATATCTACAGGCTACATAATGGAGAAAGAATTTACCAATCATAAATTTGATAGATGGCTAATATTCAAACATTGACAGCAACATGTAAATATAGATTGAGAACTTACTGTGTCAGAGCCTTTTCTTTTATTTCTTTTTGAAATTGTCTCATTTTATTACTAATTTTTTAACCCTACTGACCCTTTTCAAATATATTATAGCTTCCAGTTTTATGGTTTTTTGTTGAATTCCTGAATATGCAAATGAGTGGGTCTCTGCATCTATATATGTTTCTTGTGATCTTTCCTGGACTCTTTTCCTTCTGTTTGCTTGTTTTGTCCTATTTTGATTTTCTTTCATTTGTTTTATCTTATTTTATTTCATTGTTATCCTTTAGATGCCTGCTGGTTTTCTAAGAAGGGATAGAACAGGGATTAACCCACATTGGAGGAGGGGCAGAGAAGAACTAGGAGGAGTGGAAGGAGGAAAAATAATAATAGGAATATATTGTATAAAATATTACTGTATAAAGGTATTTATCATTTTCTTCCTCTATCATGTTTTCTGTGCTATTCAATAAATAGAGAGCCAAATGATTTGTTGTGAACAGACATGACACAGAGGCAACACAGACAGGCAACAGGAACGTATCAGACACATACAACAGACAGCAGATTATTTCTGAGCATATCATTTGTCTTGTCAGTATAATGCTCTGGTCTACCTAATACACAGGCCTTAAGAGTTTACATTTTCAAAGAATGAAGCATTAATAAATGTGAAATAGAATCATCATTATAAGAATTATATCTCCATATCCAAAAATCTTGCAAAGTATTTAATATTTTACAGAAAATTGCCAATAGGCAATGTCTGAAATATGACATAGAATGCTATGGAAATTTCTGAGTAGTATTCAGGAGTGAATGTATGAAAGATGTGACTATGATTATTATCTGTACTAATTAGTTATTACCATATAACAAGTCTTCCACCAAATAAAAAGAATAATCACTTATTCTCAGTGTAATAGATCTTTAGGCTACCTGTGTTTCATATATCAAAATTAGCAACATTTGAATATAAACTGTAGGTTGAATGCAGGTCTGCGGCATATGTCTTTGTTCTTTGACTAGTTAGATAATTGAGGGAGAATTCTATTCATGATCATGGCAAAGGCATAATGATAACTAATCTCAAGCAGATAAACATGGTTTTAGGCACCTCTAGCAGCATATCAGAAAAACTTAGATTGACCCAAACAAGCCATAAGGGATGTTTCTTTATCATGGGGACATGATAAGGTTGTGACTGCATACTACTACTAAAAGGTAGCAAAAAGTTAAAAAAATAAGTGATTCAATTTAATGTGATAATGGACTCTAAGAAAGGGCAGTGGAAACTGGAGCCTACTTTGATAGTACACATATGGGGCATGGGAGTGAAAAGAAAAAGAATTATACTGAGAAAAGCTAAGACGTGACCAAAAACGAACTCATTCATATTTCTAACTTTCAGAAAGTTATGGTTGGGATAATTTATCATCTCTTTAATTATTTCTTTAAAGAATCTGAATCCACATGATTTTGTATAAATTTTCTGTAATAGACTATCTCACTTCTCTTAAGTCTGTTATCAAGAAAATAATGAGTGTTTTGTGGTTGTAGCATAATTCCTGGGGCCTTCATCGAATCATCTGTAAGGGGAGTCTTGGTAATGAGTAAATTAACTTGCAATGCCTTTAAACTCTATTCACATTCATGCATATGCTGTTCTTTTCTTCTGCAACTAAATAATGGCACAATGTGTGAGCAGGTCACCACATGAATCTGTTACATGTCAAACTGAGTTTGATTAGGTGCACGCTTTCCAAGACTCTAAGAAATACACTTGTCACTCAAACTACAGATTATCTGGTATGATCCTTTACACTAAGAAACGAAGACAGGGCACTGGAAAGATGACTCAATGGTTAAGAGCAATGGGTGTTCTTCCAGAGGACTTGAGTTCAATTCCTAGTATACACATAGTGAACTAAAACCATCTGTGATGCCAGTTCCAGGAGATCTAAAGCCATCCTCTGGCCTCCAGTAGCACCAGGCATGTGTGTGGTGTCTAGACATACATATAGTTAAAAGGCCCATACACATAAAGTAGAATTATATTTTTAATCACTGAAATCAATAATAAAAAGGCTGTGAACTCAAGAAGGAAAACCATGTGTAAAAGACAAGGGCCTAGACCAAGATGAATCAGTGACCAAGTAACCACCCAAATAGTTTCCATTGAGAAGACAGAGGCAAGGAGGAGCCTTAAAAAGGATTACTTTTCACAAGTCAGTATTACTGAATATGTGTTCCTACCAGTATAGGTGTTTTATTCATGTTACCTCTAGTGATCCCTTTGTATACACAGCATTTTATTCGCATTTCACAGATAAAGCAACTAAAGGTCATCACAAAAAATGAGTAATCCAAATTCATGCCACAATGTACTCCACAAGACAAAGGCCAGTCCTTTCAGAACACTTCTTTAAAACCATCTCTGATGTCTGTATTATTTAATCACAGCTTGCTATTTCTACATAAGAACAAAATGTTTGAGAAAGTCATTACACAAACTGCACATAGTAGGTTCACAGGGAGCAATGAAAGGATAAGGGAGGTAAGAAGCAGCAAATGGAGAAACTGGAGGTTTAATGCAAAAAAGCAAAAGAACCAATTCACAATATCCTTATAGTTCATCTCCAGAGGGGAAAAAAAAAACACAATTGCTTAGTCAGTCAAATTGGAACCTTGGAAAGAACTAATAGAGACCTAAGCCTGGATTCTCAGTACCACTGACTGGCCACTCAGCCCTGCATTCAAAACATCTCTGTCAGAGGATCTTCCTTTATAAGCCCCTTATGTAGATATTAGTATAACTGGCTTCTCTGGCCTTTCAAACGAGTGAGTATCTAGTGTAAATATTAAACTGGAGGGAAATGGCATTGTATGAACTCCGTATTTGTTCCTCTGCTGGCCCACTGAACATTAATGTTTGCAGAAGGAGCTGTTTACAACTGCTTACTCTGATCCGCTCAGCAAAGAGCATTAAAAGGGTAGTGTTTGTGTTAGGAAGCAACCATATTGGGTCCCTGCAAAAAGAGCATGCAATAAGCCTCCACTTCTTCTAGAAAGCTAAGATGCTTTTGTTTTAACCTTATAATTACATTTCTCCTTTTCCTCCCTCCAAACCCTCCGTTATCCCCCTCTCCTTCCAATTCAGAGTCTCCTTTTTCACTGTTATTACATACACATATTTACATGTATAAACATATATTCCTAAATATAACCTGTCAAGTCCATATAATGCCACTTGTATATATGTCTTCTGGGCTGACCATTTAGCACTATGCAACCACTTGTTGTGGTCTTCCCTGGGGAGAACCACCACTCCTGGTCCCAGCTTTCCTCAGTTGCCTATAGTTCTTTGCATAGGGTTGAAACCACAAAGTTCCCCCATGACTTTGGCATATTCATTAGTGTTGTTCTTGTTAAGTTGGCATTTGGTCTGTCATGTTAGTGAGACTTCATGTATGTAACCTTGGACATTACTAGGTGACAGAATCTTATAACAAGCTCCCCAATTCTCTGGCTCTTACAACCCTTCTTCTCCTTCTGCTTCAATGACTCCTGAACCTTAGGTGTGGGTGGGTTTTCAGATATACCCACTAGGAGTGGGTCATCCTCTCATCAAGGAAACTTCTT
The DNA here is from genome assembly GCF_003668045.3 of Cricetulus griseus. NCBI lineage: Eukaryota > Metazoa > Chordata > Mammalia > Rodentia > Cricetidae > Cricetulus > Cricetulus griseus. The sequence continues at coordinate 26,836,759 of NC_048604.1, read as the reverse complement.
TTTACAACAGCCCAAGATGCTTTTTGAGAACATTGGCTGAAGGAAAAAGAAAAGGTAAAATTTATGGCTAAGCTTTTTGTGAACCAACTTGATGTTTACTGGAAATTTCTGGATTAGAGGAACTGGCTAGCAAAAGAATGTTTCGTTTGCTTTTTTGCTTGTTTGTTTGTATTTTGCTTACCCTCAGTGGTCTATCTAATCTTACATGTAAGTGATCTGAGTCAGGGACTTACCAACTGATTGTGGGAATCTGCTCATTTAAACATAAAATTCCACACTTAAAATTCAGTTTTTCAAATTGAATAGCATTTTGTTCTCAGTCAAAATCCATTGGCAGTAAAATACTTATTAGTTAACTCTTTTATTATCTGTAATTTAGACATTCTTAAAATCTAAAGTGTAAGTAAAAAAAAAACTTACAAAGGGTCCATCAGGTTGTGGGAATTTCTTCCACCAATAGACTTGGGTACCAGTCTTAAGGTGTGGCCTCTTGTCTGTGAACATGACCTCTTATAAGGTAGGGGGTGGTTGTGTGTTCTCCCTCCCTCCTCCCTCCCTCCACCCTCCCTCCTCCCTCCCTCCTCCCCCTCCCCTCCCTCTTCCTCTCTCTCTCTCTCTCTCTCTCTCTCTCTCTCTCTCTCTTTCTCTCTCTCAGGATGTCAGAGCAGAAGCAAGTCTTGTGGCTGTTCACATCTCCCCTGGGCAGAACAGCAGGACACTGCAGCTGGATCCATAGCAGTTTTCACCTTGTCCTATATGTGTGAGTCTGTATTTCCCATTGAATCCACATAATAAAGACTTTTGTCAAGTCTCGCATCATCTGGAGCCCAACAGGGGGCTCAAACCCAAGACCCTGAGATTAATGGATCCATCAGAAATTATAGTACCTTTAACTAATGAGGAAATTTCCTCCTTATGGGAAGATAATGAGTATTGGCAAAGAGCTTGCAGTAATTTTTTCAGAAAGATTAGCAATAGTTATCCCCAAAGTGAGATAATTAAATTCATAAAAAGAAGCAGCTGGAAGGCAGCTATGCTCACCACCATACCACCAATGCCTGCTGTCAGTTTGGAGGTCTGCTTAATCTATGGGGCCTCTGGCATTTATCCCTAGTACATGAATGGACTTTGGGAGCCCACTCCACATAGAGGGATACTCTCTCAGCCTAGACACACAAGGGAGGGTCTAGGCCCTGCTCCAAATGATATGAAAGACTTTGAAGATCCCCATGGAAGGCCTCATCCTCCATAGGGAGCAGAAAGGGGATGGGATAGGGAGGCAGTGGGGGGCAGAGGAGGAGGGGAGGGAGAGGGAGCAGGGATTGACATGTAAAACAAGCTTGTTTGTAATTTAAATAAAATAAGGGGGGAGAAGCAGTTGCATCCACTGCTTGTGGAAGGCATTCCTACATTCTGGAGTCCCTAAATTCTATACTGATGCAAATAAATCAGTAAAGGTAGGCTATAAATCAGAAAACTTAAGCAAAATGGTTCAAAGCCCTTTTAATTCTGTGTAAAAGTCAGAATTGTATGCTATTCTCATGGTGCTAATGCATCATAAAGAATCTCTCAATATAGTTATTGAATCTCAATATTTATAAAGAATTATTTTACATATTGAGACCGCTGAAGTTATTACTTATAGAACAGAATTGACTTCATTATTTATACAACTACAGGAAATAAATCAGGAATAGGAAATCAGATCCCCTGTGCGTCTGCCAGGTCCTCTAGCACAAGGTAATGATGAAATTGATTGGTTATTAATAGGAAGTATACTAGAGGTCTCAGAATTTCATAAAAAACCACCATGTCAATAACAAAAGTTTATAAAAGGATTTTTCCATCACTTGGAAACAAGCCAAGAAAATCTTTAAAAAAGTCCTACTTGTTTCTTCTATAACCAAACTCCTTTACCAGCAGGAAGTAACCCTAAAGGTATGCAAAGAAATGAAATTTGGCAAGCGGATGTGGTTCATTTTTCAGCATTTGGGAAATTAATATATGTACACCATACAACAGTAACGTTTTCAGGACTTCAATGGGCAACTGCTTTGAGTTCTGAAAAGAGTGATTCTGTAATTACACACCTATTAGAAGTCATGGCCATTATAAAAATACCTACACAAATTAAGCCGGACAATGCTCCAACATTATGTCTCTAGTAAAATGGAAAATTTTTGCATATTGTAATATAAAGCATATCACAGGTATACCACACAATCCTACAGGACAAGTGCTTGTTGAAAGCTCTGATCACACTTTAAAAGAAATGCTTAATAAACAGAATGGAGGAATTAAACCCCAAAGGTAGATTGCATAATGATTTATTAACCTTGAATTTCCTTAGTGCTAATAAGAAAGGAATAACAGCTGTGGAGAGACAGTTGACAATTTAAAAAATCTACTAAGTTAAATCAGTCTGGGTACTTCAAAATGTGTTGACCTCAGAATGGAAACCAGGATATGTGCTATTCTGGGGGAGATGTTTCACTTTTGTTTCCAAAGGAGAAGAAAAGCTATGGATACAATCAAAATTAATTAAGATTTGATTTGAAGAGGAGAAGTCTCCTGATAAGGACAAGTGATAGTGTGATAGTATCACTGGTGTTACAATCCTACAAGGTGTAAGGTAAACTCACAAGAGTTGGGGCAGGGTTCTGCTTTTGTCTTTACAGGAAAATAGAAATAGCCATCTTCAAGAAATCAAAAGACTTTGGACATCTAGATTTCTAAAGAAGAAGGAAAAGATATCCAGAAAAAATTACTAAGCAAAGAGAAATGTGATCTATGGTACCAACATTCTCTGCAGGTAAAATCTCACTACCTAAACATCCATATCTTTTTACTCCTCAGAAAAGATGTAGTTCTGACTCAATTAAAAGTCAAAGCTGGCTTTGGAGTTGGACCATGGCTCTCTCCTTTTCTAAATCCAAGCATGTTATTAAAAGAAAACCTCAGAGTTGCTGTCTCATATCAGAAAAGCCACCTTGTGTGGGAGAGAATAAAACCAAAACTCTAAGGACTATTGTCAAAACTCTGTTATTGTCCCCAAATTATATTTCTCCTCATATTCATTTTTGACTTTTTGGTAACATTCTTTGGATAAACATCTATCTTAAAATTTAAACTTTCCATTTTGATATTAATAATGTTTAAGTTTTCCACAGTGAACAATAAATCTTCCTAACAGCAATCTCTAAAGTATCCAAAGGAAGATGGGGCCCCACAACAAGGGATCTATCCAGCTCATAATGATGCCATCAAGGTGATAAGCACCACTCCACCATTGTCTTTGGACTACAGAGTGCTCAAGACAATTCCAAATTGGCTAGCAAAGATGTTCCATCTTCTTATAACACTCCAGCAGAACTGCAGATTAGAACTTCAGATAAACCTTACACACTACTCAAAGACTAGTTAGAGATGTTGCAGTTAGTCCTCTTGAGACTTAACCATTATTTTAGGATTTTTTCAGGATCCCATAGAGATACTGTCACCTCCTAGACAGCAGGAAATAATTCTCAGAAAATGCCAACCCCTCTCACAACATTTTTTTCTCATAGTATGGATAATTGTCATCTGTAAGGGCTTGGTTATAAGTTGTAACAGGGTTGGGGGTGGAACAATGAAATTTAGAGTCAGGAATATCATTTGGAAAGAAAAAAAGGGAAATAGATAGGATAGAATAATAAGGTAGATCAGTGTATCTACTTGTAAACTATCTTGACAACTATTAGTTTTCGACAATTCACATTGGGACAGATTCTTGTATATTGATACATATATAAAACTAGTTTTGTATTCCTAAGATAATTTGTATATTGATACAAATTCAAAATTATATTTATCATGTTGTGTATGCTCCTATTTGTATTTAAAATACTTTTGTACACAACTGTAAATTTTCCTGTATTCCTGAGTCTGTATTTCCCATTGAATCCCTGTAATAAAGACTTTTGTCAATTTTTGTATCGTGTGACTCTTCAACTTTGCTCATATACCACCAAATTAATCACATAGTGTTAAACAATGAGTTTGCTAGTAGCCCAATAAAACTCTATTAACAACAACAACAACAACAAGAAAAAACAATTGTGAATCAAATTGGGTTGACCCATAATCTTAATAGAAGTTCTCTGATCAAAGAAGATGAGATCCAAGGGCAAGAAAATCAGAAAGCATTCAGGGTCACAAGCTATAATGAGTTCTATAGATCACTGCAATACATACGAAAGACTTACATTAAAAACACAGATATTTTGTTGTGTGGTGTACACTCTTGAAGGAAAAGAAAAGCCAGTATCTTTCACCACAGCTTCACAAAGAAAGCTAACCTCACAAAGGACACAACAGTAGGAAGCAGTTTACCTCCTCTTCACTTGTCCCTTACCCTGGTCATCCTGAAAAAGCTCAATTATCTCCATATCTCCCTTCTCACATCTTTCCACCATCCCCCTAGAGAAATAATTTCTGTTTCCCACTTTTATTCATCATTTCATGTCACTTATTTTCTGCTTTTAGCTTTGCACTTGAATTACAGATAAACATACATTCACTTGTAATAGGTTGAGTTTAAGATATTACTAATTCTCAACCTGATCCTGGCTAATGAAAATAAAATGATGTACTTACAGCTAATGAGCCTATTAGTGTTCTGCCAGACACACAGTCTATTTTTCATCCTATTATGTTACTGAAGTTATTACAGATATACAGTGATATGTTGATCAGAATCTGCTTGACTCAACAATAGCACAAACACCAGAATGTGGGGCTAGGTGGAAGCTTAGCTTTGAGGAGTAGAAGTCCAAGTTTTGGCTTCCAATTTAAAAATCATACAAATTTTAAAAAAACTAGAACAAAAGCAATTTCTAAAAGGCAAGTCCCATAAAAGAACTATAGTCACAAAGCCAATCACAACCTTCAAAAACTGGAGAGTTAGCCATATACAAAGACAAATAACCCTAAAATGTTATATATTTAGAACAGAAGTCATAGAAATTTCTTAGCTGTTATGGACATATCACAATTAAAACCATTATTTTGTACAATTAATATGTATTAATAAAAATAAATTTTAAAGGACATTATATAATGAAAAAGGGTTAATTTTCCTGGAAGACATGGAAAATGTATCAAAATTCATGAGTTAAAAGGTGTTGCAGAGAGGGAGGAGAGAAGAGCAAAGGGCTCAGGACGAGGCTGGTGAAACCCACAGAAACAGCCGACCTGAACAAGGGGGAGCACATGGACACCAGACTGATGTCTGGAGGCTAGCACAGGACTGATCCAGACCCTTGAATGTGGATGTCAATGAGGAGACCTCAGAACTCTATGGGGCTCCTGGTAGTGAATCAGTATTTATCCCTGGCATAAGAAGGGACTTTGGGAGCCCATCCCACATGGAGGAATGCTCTCTCAGCCTGGACACATGGGAGAGGGCCTAGGCCCTGACCAGGATGATATGACAGACTTTGGGGAACCCCCATGAAGGGCCTTACCCTACCTGAGGAGTAGAGGGGGGATGAGGTGGGAGCACGTGGGGGCTTGGGGAGAGAGATGGGAGAGGGAAAAGGGATTGACATGTGAAGCAACCTTGTTTCTAATTTGAACTAATAAAAATAATCTCTTGGGAAAAAAAGAAAAAGTTTGAAAGAGAAAAAACAAAGGTGATAGAATTGAAAAACCATATAAACCCACATTATACTAAGAAACTTCAGCACCCCTCTAAAAACAAATGATATATTAATTAGGCAAAAAATCAGTGACTTTATAGATGACCATAATGGAACTATCAATCAACTTGATGAAATTTATATTTATCAGATATTGTATACAATATCACAGTATTTTATACTTTGCTTATGTTTACATGGAACACTCAATAAAGAAAGAACATAGTCTGGGCTCTAAAGTAATGCTTTAAGATATTTGAAAAACTAAAAAATCATTACTATACACTAAGACCAAAATGGAATTAAACTAGAAATCTGTAATAGAAATATATCTGGATAATGTCTAAATATTGGGTGGTTAAATAATACACTTCCCAAAAGACTGTGAGTCAAACAATAAATCCCAATTAATAACCAAATTATTTAGAAGTATTTTAAACTTAATAAAAATAGAGTTATCAGAATGTATGAATATAGGCAATAGAATATTTAATTAAAACATATAGTATTAAATATATGTAAAAATGTGTATAAGATTAATACTTGTAGAGCTACTATGGAAATCAATATGGCAGTTCCCAGAAAGACAAGAATAGATCTACCTCAAGATCTACCTATACCACTCTTGGGAATATACCCAAAGGAAGCTTCATTCTACTACAGGGATGCTGCTCATCCATGTTTATTGCTGTTCTATTCACAACATCCAGAAATTGGAAACAATCTAGATGTCCCTCAACAGAAGAATGGATGAATAGAATGTGGTACAATTACACAGTGAAGTATTATTCACAAAATAAAACACAACAACAACAACATTAAAAACTCATGAAATATGCTGGCAAATGTGCAGAACTAGAAAAAGAATCAATCTCAGTGAGTTAGCATAGACCCAGAAAGATGAATGTGTTAAATGTGTTATGTATACACTTATATCTGGATATTAAACACTAAATAAATGATAACCAAACTACAATCCACAGACCCAGAGAGGTTAGACATACAGAAAGTGACTTGGGGTATGACACATGGATCTCCCTGGGAGAGGGAAGTAGAATTGATTTTATGAGTAGACTGGAGCCAAGGGTGGGGGAGGGATCAGAACAGTAGGATAGGTGCAATGTGGGGAGAGGATATGGGACTGAAGAAGGGAATGTGGGGAGAATCAGCTAGAATCAAAGAGCGAGCTGTGGTCTGGAAACTTACTATAATATATGAAGGTGATACTGATGAAGTCTCCAAATAATGAGTGTGATAGACCCTCAGCTGCTGGCCATCATTTGTCACCAAAGGAAGCTTTTGGCACTGGAACTGGGTTTCATCCAATTGAGTAGTTTGCCGAAAGGGTCTCATGGAAATCCCCAAACAACCCAGGTTCTGGCCAAGACAAAAGTTTGCTCTCCACAAACTGACAGCAAGATTCCATCGCTGAAGACAACACCTATACACCTCATTGAATATGGATAGATCAAGCTGGTACCTTCATAGAACCCTCACTCCCATGCTGTAGTGTCTATGCATGGAAAGGTACTCTGCAAGCTATCAAAAGAGAAAAGAAACACTAACCAAACCACAAAAACTTCCATCGACAATCTCTCCTGTCTGCAAAATATGTTAGAGCACAGTTGGCACAAATCTTGTGGGAGTATCCAACCAATGTCAAACTTGGCTTAATGGCCACTCCACGAGATGGAACCCATATGAGTGAGACACTGCTTAATTAACCAAGAGCCAGAACCTATGAATCCCAGTGATCTAGAGAAAAACATAATTGCTGGTCTACAAAGATTAACAATGCTGCTACACTCTTAGATTGATTCCTTATTTAGCCATCATCAGAGTGGCTTCCTCCTGCAGCTGATGGGAAGAAATACAGAGACCCATAACCAGACATTATGCAGAGAGAGACACCTTGGGACACACAACTCTAAATGTGATGTCTCCGTTAAATCCCTCCCCTTTGAGCACGAGGAACCCCACATAAGAGGAAGCAGAAAGAGCCAGGTGGAATGGAGAACAAGGCCCTCTGAACCAACTGAGCAAGAATCATATAAACTCATAGTGATTGAAGGACCAAGAACAGAGCTTACACAGGTCTGCAACCAGGTCCTCTGTATACATACTATAGCTTTCAGCTTGGTATTTTTATGGGACTCCTGAGTGTCTGAATGAACATGTGGATCTGTGATTCTTATTTCTACTCTTAGGGTTCTTTTCCTTCTCTTGGTTTGTTGTGTCAACTTTGATGTGATGTTTTTTTGTTTTATCTCATTATATTTTATTTTCTCATGTTTGGTTTTTGTCACCTAGAAGCCTGTTCTTTTCTACTAAGAGATAGAGAGGGAGACTATGTGGGGGAGAACTAAGAGGGGTAGAGGGATGGGAAACTGTTCAGATTATATTGTATGAGAAAGAATCTGCACTTAATTAAAGGGGAAAATAAAATGGAAAACATGATTAGTACTCCAAATTTCAACCTTACGTAACACAGGAAATAGTAAATTAATTCCAAAGTGAAGAGAAGAAAGGAATTCATACACACTACAGCAAAAAAAATCAATGAAATTGAAAATAGAAAAATAGAGACAATGGACTGGACCAGTTACTTTTCTGTTGTTGCCATAAAGTACTGTGACCAAGCACAACTTAATGGAAAGTTTGCTTTAGCTTACAGTTACAGAGGGCTGGATGTCCACGATGCCCGTAATGACAGGGAAGGCATGGCAGCAGGAACAGAAAGCTGAGATATCACACATCTCAGCATTACACAGGAAGCAGAGAGAGAAATAAAAGTAAGGTAAAACTAATAAATCTCAGCCAGGTGTTGGTGGCACACTCCTTTAATCCAAGCACTCAGGAGGCAGAGGCAGGCTGATCTCTGTGAGTTCGAGGCCAGCCTGATCTCCAGAGCGAGTGCCAAGATAGTCTCCAAAGCTACACAGAGAAACCCTGTCTCAAAAAACCAAAAAAAAAATACTAATAAATCTCAAAGCCTAACACCAATGATTTATTTCTTATAGCAAGGTTCCTGTCCTAACAGTTCCAAACCCCTCTCCAGTATCAGAACTGAGGGCCAAGTGTTTAAAAACACGTGCCTATGATGGGGGTCATTTTTTATTCAAATGTTAATTTTTAAAAACATATACAAAATGGATAAACCTCTAGACAATCAGAACAAAAATAGAAGTGAAAAAAAAACACAGTTAATCTATATCATCAATAAAGTTTAGGTTACCATCAAGGACACTAAATGGATAAAAAGGAAAATTTGAGAAATTAAACAACCACAGATTTGATAACTGAGTTGATGCAGGTCAAATCTTAGACATACATCTCTCTCTCTCTCTCTCTCTCTCTCTCTCTCTCTCTCTCTCTCTCTCTCTCCCTCTCCCTCTCTCATGCTAGAAAAATATTGATCTATCTTTAAAATACATAAATCCTCAGTATGAAAACTTCCATAACAAAATATTCCATACCCAAATAGTTTCACTGCTTAATTTTAGCCAACATTTAAGAAAGATATAATTGTAAAATTTATGCAGACAGAACATTCCTCATTTTACAAGCCCAGAATCATCCTATTATGAAAACCAGACAAAATATCTTTGTTCTTTCTTTCTATTTTCTTTTCTTTTTAAATTTTTTGTTCATTTTCCATACCAACCACATCTCCCCTCTCTCCCCTCCTACTGCTCCCCCAACTTTACCCCAACCTTTCCCCTTCCACTCCTCTGAAAGGATAAGGTCACTCATATGGAGTTAACAAAGCTTGGCATATTAAGTTGAGGCAGGACCAAGCCCCTCTCCCCTACATCAAGGCTGAGGAATGGCATCCCTATCCCTCCATAGGGAATGGGCTCCAAAAAGCCACCTCCTGCACCAGGGATTGAGTCTGGCTCCACAGCTACAATCCCCTCAAAAAGACCAAGCTACTCAACTGTCACACACATGCAGAGGGTCTAGTTAGGTCCCATGCAGGCTCCACAGCTGTCAGTCTAGAGTTTGTGAGTTCCCATGAGATTGGTTCAGTTGTCTCTGTAGATTTCCCCATCAAGATCCTGACCTCCTTGTCCATATATTCTCTCCTCCATCTCTTCAAGTGGCCTCTCAGAGTATGGCCTGTTGCTTGGTTGTGTATCTTTACATTTGCTTCCATCAGCTACTGGATGAAGGCTCTATGATGACATGGTATACACCAATCTGACTAGCAGAAGGTCAGTTCAGGCACTTGCTCTACTATTGCTAGGACTATTAGCTGGGGTTATCCTTGTGGATTCCTGGGAATTTACCTAGGGCCAGATTTGTTCCAAACCCCATAATGGCTCTCTCTACCAAGATATCTGTTTCAATGCTCTCCCAATCCATCCCTCCCCAACTCAACCATTCCATTCCCTCATGTTCTCTATCCCACATCCCCTCCCCTCTTCTGAGCCCTTGCCCCTAGATTGCCCAGGAGATCTCATATATTTCATATTTCAAGTTCCCCAGGTCATCCATATATCCCTCTTAGGGTTATCCTTGTCTAGCTTCTCTGGGGCTATGGATTGTATACTGGTTATTCTTTGCATTACATCTAGTATTCAAAATGACAGCCTACAAAATAGGAAAATATCTTCATCAACTCCATATCTGACAGTAGGATGATAATGAAAATATATAAAGAACTCAAGAAACTAGACATTAAAATACCAAATTATCAAATTAAAATTGGGGTACAGATCTAACACAGAATTCTCAACAGAAGAAACTCAAATGGCCAAAGCCCACTTAAGGAAATGCTCAACACCCGTAGGCATCAGGGAATTGCAAATCAAAACAACTCTGAGATATCATCTTACACCTATCAGAATGGCTAGGATAATAAACACCAATGATAACTTATACTAGACAGGATACAGAGTAAGGGGAACATAAATCCACTGCTGGTGGGAGTGCAAGCTTTTACAACCACTTTGGAAATCAGTATGGCAGTTTCTCAGAAAATTGGAAATCAATATACCACAAGACACAGCCATTCTACTCTTGGGCATATACCCAAAAGATGCACTCTCACACCACAAGGACATGAGCTCAACTGTGTTCATAACTGCATTATTTGTAATAGTTAGAACCTGGAAATGACCTAGATGCCACTTAAATGAAGAATGGATGAGGAAAATGTGGTATATTTACATAGTGGAGTACTACTTGGCTGTAAAAAGCAATGACATCATGAAATTTGCAGGCAAATGGATGGAACTAGAAAAACCATCCTGAGTGAGGGTAATCCAGACCCAGAAAGACAAACACAGTATGTACTCACACATAAGTGGATAATATAATAAAGCAAAGGATAGCCAGCCTATAGTCTGTGGCCCCCCAAAAGCTAGGTAACAAGGATAACAGTAAGAAAGGCATACATGGATGCCGTGGGAAAGGTAAATAGACAGGATATCCTGAGAAACTTGCAAGCATATTAGGGTGGAGATGAAAGGGGGAGGAGAGAAGAGGAATGGGGAGGAGAACATTAGGGAAATAGATTGTGGAGATGGGGAAGGACAGAGAGGGAAAACAAGGAAAGAGATATCTTGATTGAGGGAGTCTTTATGGGGCTATTGAGAAACCTGATACTTAGGAAATTCCCAGGAATCCATAAAGATAATCCCAGATAAGACCCTAAGCATTAGTGGAGAGGGTGCCTGAACTGGCCTTCCTCTGTAATCAGATTAATGGCTACCTGAATTACCATCATAGAACCTTCATCCATCAACTGATGGAAGCAGATGCTGAGCTCCTAGAGTCCAGTTGAAGAGAGGGAGGAGTCATAATATGAACAAAGAGGTCAAGATAATTATGAGGATACCCACAGACATAGCAGACCTGAGATAGTGGGAGCTCATTGACTCCAAACTGACAGCTGAAGAACCTTCATGGGACAGAACTGGGCCCTCTGAATGTGGGTAACCGTTGTGTGGCCTGGGCAGTCTGTGAAGCCACTGGAGCAGAATTCATCCCTAGAGCTTGAATTGGCTTTTTGGAGACCATTCTCTTTTGAGGAATACCTTTCTCACCCTAGATATAGGGGGAAGGGCCTTGGTCCTGCCTCAAAGAGATGCACCAGACTTCATTGACTCCCCATGGGAAGCCTTACCCTCTCTGAGGAGTGGTTGATGTGGGGTGGGGGATTAGGTGGGGAAAGCAGGAGGACAGGAGGGAGTATGAACTGGGATTGGTATATAAAATGAGAAAAGATTGTTTTAAAATAAAAAAAATGTCATGTGTAAAAAACATCATATATTACTTCATTACTTAATATACATATGTCTATAATATGTAATAATATATACATACATAACTTAATTATATGTGAATAATTAGGTTAAACCACTTGGGGTGATGATAATGCTCTGCTCAAGAACCATAGACCATCTAACAGTCTAGAAACAGGCATGGATGGGAGACCTCCTTTTGAGTTATTGGTCAGGAGAGTTCAGGAAACTCTCCAAATAATATAAGCTATTGCCATTAACCTTCATTGCCTCTCATAACCTGAAAGCAATCTTTCTATCCACACAATTCAGACAAAGGATTTGAAAAAATTTAGTGGAACTGGCCTGGGAGCCTTTTCTCTGAGGACTTCTCACATAGTGCTAGAAGGTGTCATGTAAGCTGCCAATGGAGGAAATCAATCAATAGTCCTACAAAACTATGAGTTTCAACAATGACCAGCATAGCAAAAGGATAAACCACAGTTGTCTAGTTAGTCCCAGGGCCCCCATAACAGGACAGACTTTATTCCCAGTACTATAAATCTAGAAAACTTCCCGTGATTAGTGGGCAGATCTTCCCAACTGAGTTAATAAACTCAAGATAATCTCATACAGACACAATCATAGGTCAGCCTATTCTAGATAATCCCTCTCTATCTGCCCAGGTTAATATAGAGCTTTTGCTGAGATCATAATTAAAACTGACAAGCACAAATATATGTAAGCATATTAAAATATGATTGATATAATCTGTCTTTAGAGACATGTAAATTAAAGGAACAGAAATAGACATACACATAATATGATAGGAACAAATAATGATGAGGACTCAAACATACAAAAATATTTCACCACTTTGAATGAAAGTATGGTCAATTAACAAAACTTAATATGTAACCCAGAAATCATGTTTCTTAGTATTTATTGACTGTTTTGAGTAATGTATAACCAGAGATATTATCCTGATCTTGGTTCCTCCAGAAATGAATGGGGTCTGTAAAACTAACTGAAAATATCATTTGTAAGTACTGCCCTCTGGTTATAAAGGTGTGCCCTATGGTGGTGTGAGATAATACTATTGTATATGCACCCTGAAGTGATTTTTATTACTAGAGAGATAGACCACAGACAAGTAGGATGAGGATGCTCAAATGAGTCATACAGTAATAGATAAGAATCAGTGATGTCAAAAATATGTTAAAGATCACATTATATGACATATGAAGTACACAATTAAATATATATTGTATATGAATTAATATATGCACATATATTTGTTATTACTATTAGTTGAAAGGGCCTAGAAGCCATCTAAATATAGTAGAGAGCAGACATACAAACCAGGTCTTAGTTTCAAATATGATTGTCTAATAAAATATGACATGTCCATCAGAAAAATGAGTGAATCAGGATCTGGGACTGAAAATGGACAAAATAAATCCGGAGCATCTTACAATACCAGAGGTTAAGGCAGTCCTCACATGTACACATTCACAGAAAGGAGTGTATCTAAAGGGCACACCAACCATTGAGAAGAGGTTCAATAGGTACAGGTGGAACAAATACAGCAACAAAATGAATGCATTGACACATTATGTTATTGCCCCACACCACCAGAGGACACAGCTTAATAGCTGGAATATGGTGTTTATGAAACATATTTTCACAATCTTATAGAACCAATTCACTGCTAAAAGTACTGAAATCAGGATATTTAGCTTTGTCTTCATAAATGACTATGAACCAAAGCATTAAATAAACACCAATGAATCCACACAACTATAAGTAAATGGTTGACTAACTATATTAAAGGAAAAGAATAGATAAATATCTCAGCCAGAACTTTAAAAAAATAAATTTGCATTTTTCAAGAAGTAGAGCATTCTTCACTTTGGAGTTACACAGAATAACTTCCTTCTAAACAGAATATCATGGAAAAGGATGAAGAGAATATTTTTCTTTTATTATAATTTCATTATTTAAATTTAATTGTATTTTGATAAAATTCTTTCCCTCTCCCAAGTCCTTCCAGATCCTCACCCAGTCCCTGCCAATTGCAACTTAAAGTTCTTTCTCAAACAAGCACAATAAAACAATGGCTCCCCTCCAAACCAAGAAAACAAAATAAATAATGTCCAAAAGAAAGAAAAAACAACAAACTGCAACCAACTAAAAGCATGGTAGATCATATGTGTAATCCTAACATGTCGGAGGCTGAGGCAGAAGGATCTTGAGTTCAAGGCCAGCCTGTTTTACATGTTGAGACCCTGTCTCAAAGAGAGCCTTAAGGAAACCATGAGAACAAAATATTGTATTTTATCTTTGACATATTCTGAAAACAGAATAAAAATATTACATCTAAGCTAATGAAATCCAAATCATATATGGACTTTAGTTAATAATAATATGCCAGTTTCAGTTCAGAGGTCATGAGCAATGTGCCATAACCTTTATTTAAATAGATATGCTATTCTTACTTTCTGGGTGTTGAGCCTCATACATAATAAGCAAGTGCTATGTAATGTACCATAGTAAAATTAGCAGTAAACTAGGATACAGAGTAACTTTGAAAGACTTACAACTTTTTATTTTTCTAAAACTACTCTGAAATTAAATGTTTGTTAATTATTGCTTTTAAAATGCAAACCTTATCCCCAAATGTGTAGCCCTAGTCTCAAGTGCCACCATTACAGCACAGAGAACCATTACACCTTAGGTCTCATTTTGTGAAGATAGTCCTCCTGTGTATTCTATTAAAGAATGCTGCTTTCTTGTTTAACACATGAGGAGGGTGTTTTGACACCAATGAGAAAGGAAGCTACTATGGGGTCTGACACAGTCAGGGTAGAGATAAGTAGGTTACTTCACAAAAGGGTAGCAGTTCTTAAGACTCGGGCCCTGTGTTTGTGAAAGTCTACAGAATAAACAGCACAGAGAGGCAAGTTGGAGCAGGTCCAGTTTGAATGTGGAGAGAAGGGTCTGCTGGCCTTTGCTAGCTCTTACCTCAGGGGCCTCAGCATGGAGTCCTAGGACATCCTGAAGCACTCTCACAAAGCAGTTCACAACATCTCAAATTAAAAGCTGTCTTTCCCTGGTGATGTATTACCGTAAACCTTCCACAAGTAATGGTGGACTCTCAGTAGCACTTGACTTTATTTTGTCACAAGTTAAAAGAAGGCTGATAAAAGGTGTTTAGGAAGTGAGTAATTATCAAATAGGAAGACAAACTCACACGTTTTGCCTTGCAGAAATGTTCCAACATGCATCTGGGTTCAGCTTGGTATGGGTGAATTCTCACTTAGCCAAATCATCATGCTTGTGAAAATATCCAGGAGTAAGAGTGAGATAATCAACATTTATCAGAAAGTGGTATTTCTGCCTTCGGTTTCCTGTCACTTTGGAATTGTTGTATATCCATATCCATATCCTGGATCCTCAATGTGCTATGATTCCTCAGCATGAGTTACAATTTTCTATTTCCTTTTCTACTTTTTCTATTAAGGAGTTGAATTTATAAACAATTAATAAAACAGAAAAGACTTATCTTTAATGGCTTGCCCATTGACATATTTTCTTTAATCATTTTTTCTCTGTCTATGCCATTATACCCTTGTCTCTCAAGCAAAACATATATGACATCCTATGGGATTGCCATAGATGAGCATTTTAGAGACAGATCCAGCCCTCCCCCCACCACACACACACACACACACACACACACACACACAAAGAAAAAAGACAAGCCAAATCAAGGAGTTATTACATCTAACTCATCATAATAATTTTCTCAATAGCTTATTAAAAATGTAATCTTCAGGCCAGTAAGATTGCTCACTAAGGAAAGCCATTTACTTTGCAAACCTGGTGGCCTGAACCCCAGAAATTAGAGAACCTATTTTGAGGTGAGAGAAGAGAACTGACTTCAGGTTTCTCTCTGGCCTTTGTGTGCACATATCATGACCACCTCCAAAATAGCATTTTTAAAATATAATTTCAAGCTATACCTCACACCTCCTGAACTTGAGTTCATTAAGGTAGGGCTTGGGAATCAGTATATTTAAGGACAACGATTCTACACTTAACTAAATCGAAAAAGAATGCAACTAATTCCAGTAATTCTGCTGATTAACCAGTGGTGAAACACTCTGAGTCTACCCACAGAATAGAGATTAGCAATCAGGACAGCATTGCCACATCGAGTAACTCCATACAGATGAACATTGCTGCAGAACTCAGTAGCATGTTGACAGAGGTAACAAATAGATATTAGCTTCTTTATATTTCTGTTCACAATTCTCCTGCAAGAGGAGAGGACCAGGTTTATTTTATGTATAATCAATATAAGGAATACAATTTCCTTTACTTCAACCCAGGCAGGTCATCTTCCATGTAATCTAATTTGAGCAAGTGGAAAACACCGGAGAATCATTTCCTCACCTTAAGTCTTCCATACTACTTGGGATTGGCACCAAAATTTAAATACTAGTTCCTAACCCACCAAATAAATAGAAATATTTGCAGGAAATTACCTAGGATTTTACGTGGTAGGATGATTCAAATTATGAAAATCTGAATCACAAGACAAAGCATCTTCATGTTTGGAGCCCTAAAGTTCTTCATTTTCAGACAGAAGAGCTTTCAAGAAGCAGGTGCCTCCACTGGACACAATCATCTCCTAATGCAACATACAAGAAGACTGTGATGTTTCCTTTTTGTGGTACCCTACTTTGAATATTCTACAGGAGTCAAAAAACACCTTGATATTAGCTATTTTTGTTAACCAGTTGACTGATCTAAAATGAATTGCTTATCTTTGAACTTTAATTCTCACATATGAAAATGAAGGAATTAAGGTGAAAAAGCTTTTACAGATAATGGTGGCTCTCTTGTCTAATGTCACTTATCATTTGCATTACTTAGGGTGCAATTATTTGTAAGGAATTCCTAAAACAAACTCAAAGAATTATGTGCTATAAAATTCAGATGCTGAGATACTCCAGCATTTTTCTCCAGTTCACCTTGCACTAGATTCAGAATTTTGATCAGTAAGTTTCCCATTAATGAGGCAATGGAGAAGAGGAAATCTGTATTAGTACTGCTTCTAAGCCTGAAAGGGTTTGTCAAAAACCCACATTTCTGAAGATAATTGAGTTCCATATATACAAATAAATATATACAAATAAATGTCATATCTCTAACCAAAGCGCCAAATGAGATAAAATCCCAAAAGCCTTTCCATTGCCACAATATTATTCAACATTGGTTCTATAGAAGATGATATCAATGAAGACAGGGACCCAGTTATTTTGTGTAACATCTTAAAGGAGAAGGAGCACATTAATGTGGTATATGGAAAGTAGGTATTTCTCAACCTAATAGAGAATTCATTCTCTCTATTTCTCTGTCTGCCTCTGTGTCTGTGTCTCTGTCTCTCTCTCCCTTTTTCCCTTTACTCCCTCTTTATATTCATGTCTGGGCCCCCTTCTCCTCCTTAGCCTCAACATAATGACTTGTTTGCTTCCTTGCTAGATCTTGAGTCTTGCCAGCTGATCTCTCACTGTAATTCTAATTTCTGATGAAATGGCCCTCTATGACCAAATTATAGGCACAGACTTAATCTACATTTGAAGATAGTGATTTTTTTCCTTTTCTCATTTATCTCCCTCCTTTTTTCTCTCCCTCTTTTTCTCTCCCTCTCTCGTTTCCTTCCCCCTCTTTGCTGATGCAAGTTAGCAGGATGAAGCAAAGATATTATTTTGATCCCAAAACATAATGCAGATTGCCCACACTATTAAACTAACTAGCCTTATAAAACATCAAGCCATATTTGTACCTTCTACAGAGAGCCCATAAATAACAGAAAATGTCAAAGAAAAGTCCATTTCTTCCCAAGTATAAACAGATCCTTTTATAATACTATTACCAAAGGTCAGGTCTCATACCCAAGGATAGCATACTACTGGACAACATCACTGCCTTGAACACAGTTTGATGATTGTCAATGCAAATTGTCATCCATATTTTATCTAAAAATGGCCATTACCTGTGACCATCTCTGGATCCGCCTTTCCTGGAAGTTATTAAATATCTGTTTCAAATGTCAGCACAATTTCACCAGATTTGGTACTGAAAAGCATTATTTTTTGACTGCTTAGATCACCATTGTCATAACAAGAAAAGACAGGTAATCCCCTGATACATAGGGTTCTTCTGAAAAGCAGCTAGAGAGCTAAAAAGCACTCTCTTTGCTATGTGAACAACATTCTATTCTCTAGACTTTATCTCCATCACAAGGACATGGATAAAGGGGCACAACTGAAAAGAGGGAATGAATATCCTATGGAAGATTTCTGAATTCTCTAACTGTGAATAACCCCAATATAACAACTTACCTAAGTACTTGTCCATAAAGACATCTAAACCTGTGCCAGGGTCATATACTACTATGTTATAGTTTCAGATCCACCAGATCCCTAGTCAAGAGAAAGCTAAGAAACATGCTTCCAGCATTCCTCGGGCAGAAATGGCTGTGCTGGAATAAAGGGTTTCACTTTTAATTTGTTGTAGTTCTTCCTTAAGACCACTTTGGAAATCAGTATGGCAGTTGCTCAGGAAAATGGGAATCAGTCTACCTCAAGATCCAGCAATTCCCCTCTTGGACATATACCCAAATATGAATGTTCATACAACAAGGACATATGCACAACCATGTTCATAGCAGCATTGTTTGTAATAGCCAGAACCTGAAAGCAACCTTGGTGCCCAACAACGGAAGAATGGATAGAGAAAATGTGGTACATTTACACAATAGAGTACTACTCAGCAGAAAAAAGCAATGGAATCTTGAAATTCACAGGCAAATGGATGGAACTAGAAGAAACCATCCTGAGTGAGGTAACCCAGTCACAAAAAGACAAACAAGGTATGTACTCACTCATATATGAATTTTAGACATAGAGTAAAGGATTACCAGCCTATAATCCTCATCACCAAAGGAACTAGGAAACAAGGAGGACACTAAGAGAAAAATGCATGGATCCAGGAGAATGGGAAGGGACAGGATCTCCTGAGATAATTGGGAGCATGAGTGTAGGGGAGAGGGAGCTGGCAGAATGTGAGGAGGAGAAGAGGAGGGGAGAGGAGGAAACAGAGGAGCAGAAAGGTTGAGTTGGGGAAAGAATAGAGGATAGCATGATGAAAGATACCATAACAAAGGGAGATATTATAGGTCCGAGGAGATATCTGGCACTAGGGAGATTTCCAGAGATCTACAAGGATGACACCAACTGACAATCTAGGCAATGGTGGAGAGGCTACCCTAAATGCCCTTCCCCTATAATGAGACTGATGACTACTTTATATGCCATCCTAGAGCCTTCACCCAGCGGCTGATGGAAGCAGAGGCAGATACCCACAGCTATACACTGAACTAAACTCTGGAACCCAGTTACAGAGAGGGAGGAATGAAGATCAAAGGGGTCGGGACCAAGCTGATGAAACCCACAAAAACAGCTGGCCTGAACAGGGAGAGCACGGATGCCAGACTGCTGTCTGAGAGGCCAGCACGGGACTGATCCAGACCCCTGAACATGGATGTCAATGAGGAGGCCTCTGCACTCTATGGGGCCCCTGGCAGTGGGTCAGTATTTTTCCCTGGTGTAAGAAGGGACTTTGAGAGCCCATTCCATGAGAAGGGATGCTCTGCTGGCCTGGACACATGGGGGAGGGACTAGGCCTGGCCCAGGATGATGTGGTGGACTTTGGGGAATCCCAGTGGAAGGCCCTACTTTCCCTGGGGAGCAGAGGGGGGTGGGATGGGGTGCTGGAGGGGTTGGGGGAGGGTAGGGAGAGGGAGAAAAAGAGGGAGAAAAAGAGGGAGAAGGGATTGTCATGTGAAGCAATCTGGCTCCTAATTTGAACTAATAAAAAAAGAATTTGGCTGGAAAAAATTATGTATTTATGTATTTATGTATTTATGTATTTATTTATTTATTTATTTGTTTTTTGATACAAGGTTTCTCTGTGTTAACAAGCCTGGTTTTCCTGGAACTCACTTTGTAGACCAGGATGGCCTCAAACTCACAGAGATCCACCTGTCTCTGCTTCCCAAGTACTGGGATTAAAGGTGTGTGCCACCGTTGCCCTGTTTAATTTTTATGTTTCTGTATCATTTTACATTCTAACCACAGTTCTCCCTCACACCCCTCCTTCCACCCTCCTCACTTCCACCCCCCAGCCTACCTCCATCCACTCATCCCAACAAGAAAGAGCTCCAGTGGGGAGTTAACAAAGTATGGCACATTAAGTTGAAGCAGGACCAAGCCCCTCCACCCTGAATTGAGGCTGAGCATGGCATCCCCTCACAGGGAATGGGCTCCAACAAGCTAGCTCATGCACTAGGGATAGATCTTGGTCTGACTGCCAGGGGCCCCTCAGGTAGACTGAGCTTCACAACTAGAGGGAGAGCAAGGAAGAGATAACCTTGATAGAGAGAGCCACTATAGGGATAGTTGTTCCTTTTAAGTCAATATGGCTCATATTCTTCTTTCAATAATCTGGTCCATTTTACTCTTTAAATTTTCATTATATTTGTTAGCAATGGGTACTATATTACATAAAGACATTTTCACATAAGGCTATATTATACATTGAGCATATGTGCTCTCTAACTTCCCTATATTTCCCTGACTTTTTTCCATTCCCTTTCAGTCTCTTCTGTTCCTCCTAGACAGTTTTGCTTCTACTTTTATATCATATGAACATAAATTATTTTTACATATCTGTACAATGTCAAGATACCTCATATATGTATATTAGCTGTCTTTCTTATACTGTCTTAATTTAATAAGATTGTCTCCAGTTGCACTCATTTTCTTGCAAATGATAAAATGCATACTTTATGGCTGAAAAATTCTGTTGTATACATATACATTTGTATTACTTCTTTTGTTATTAGACACACAGGTTGGTTCCATAGCTATGCTTTTTTTGGACATTATTGCAATGAATACTGAGGTGGATATGTAATTATCTCTGTGATATGTTGAATTGGGACACTTTGGGTAAACACCCAGGGATGATAAAACTGGATTTATAAGGTAAATCTATTTTTAATGATTTTAAGAGCATCCATCATGATCCCCATAGTGGCTAGACTAGATTACATTGCCACCAGCAGTGTATAAGTGCTTTTCTGAATCTTTTTTATTGGAAACAAGCTTCTTTTGCATATCAATCCCAGTTCTCTTTCCCTCCCCTCCTCCCCTGCCCCTCCACCCCCATCCCAACACTTTGCTGCTCCCCAGGGAGGGCAAGGCCTTCCATGGGAGATCTTCAAAGTCTGTCATATCATTTGGAGCAGGGCCTAGACTCTCCTCTGTGTGTCTAGGCTGAGAGAGTGTCCCTCCATGTGGACAGGGCTCCCAAAGTCCAATTATACTAGGGATAAATACTGATCCATTACCTGAGGCCCCATAGATTGCCAGGACTTCCAAACTGACATCCTCTCTCAGGGCGTCTGGAACAGCTGGTTTCCCAGCTATCAGTCTGGGTACATGAGAAATCCCTCGTTCAGGTCAGCTGCCCCTGTGTGTTTCTCCACTCTTGTTCTGACCCCTTTGCTCATCAGTCCTCTCTCTCTGCAACTGGATTCCAGAGTTCAGCTCAGTGTTTAGCTGTGGGTGTCTGTTTCTGCTTCCATCAGCTACTGGATGAAGGCTCTAGGATGGCATATAAGGTAGTCACTAATCTCATTATCGGAGAAGGGCACTTAAGGTAGCCTCTCAACCACTGCTTAGATTGTTATTTGGAGTCAAAATCGTAGATCTCTGGACATTTCCCTAGTGCCAGATTTCTCTTTTAACATATAATTGCTCCCTCTATTGTAGTATCTCTTCTCACTCTCCTCAATTCTAACCCTGACTAAATCTTCCTACTCTCTCATGTCCTCTTTTCCCCTCCTGTTCTCCCCCTCTTTTTCTTCTAGCTCCCTCTCCCCTCCGCCCATGCTCCGAATTAGCTCAGAAGCTCTTGTCCCTTTACCCTTCTCAGGGGGAACATGCATGTCTCTCTTAGGGTCCTCCATGTTTCCTAGCTTCTCTGGCCGTGTGGATTGTAGGCTGGTACTCCTTTGCTCTATGCCTAAAATCCATATATGAGTGAGTACCTAGCATGTTTGTCTTTATGTGACTGGGTTATATCACTCAGGATGGTTTCTTCTAATTCCATCCATTTGCCTGCAAATTTCAAGATTCCATTGTTTTTCCCCCGCTGAGTAGTACTCTATTGTGTAAATGTATCATATTTTCTCCATCCATATTTCAGTTGATGGGAATCTAGGTTGCTTCCAGGTTCTGGCTATTACAAATAATCCTGCTATGAACATGGTTGAGCAGATGTCCTTGTTGTATGAATGTGCATCTTTTGGGTATATGCCTAAGAGTGGAATTGCTGGATCTTGTGGTAGACTGATCCCCATTTTCCCCAGGAACCACCATACCCATTTCCAAAGTGGCTGCATGAGTTGGCTCTCACACCAGCAGTGGAGGAGTGCTCCCCTTTCTCCACATCCTCTCTAGCATAAGCTATCATTGGTGTTTTTTATTTTAGCCATTCTGCAGGAGTAAGATTATGAACACCTGATTTTTGACAAAGAAGCTAAAATTATACAATGGAAAAAAGAAAGCATCTTCAACAAATGGTGCTGGCATAACTGGATGCAGGCATGTAGAAGACTGAAGATTGATACCATCCACAAAAGTTAAGTCCAAATGGATCAAAGACCTCAACATAAATCCAGCCACACTGAACCTATTAAAAGAGAAACTAGGTAGTACCCTCGAATGAATTAGTACAGGAGACCACTTCCTGAATATCACACCAGTAGCAGACACTGAGATGGACAATTAATAAATGGGACCTCCTGAAACTGAGAAGCTTTTGTAAGGCAAAGGACACAGTCAACAAAACAAAATGGCAGCTCACAGAATGGGAAAATATTCACCAACCCCACATCTGACAGAAGGCTGATTTCCAAAATATACAAAGAACTCAAGAAGCTAGTCACCAAAACATCAACTAATCCAATTAAAAAGTGGGATACAGAACAAAATAGAGAATTCTCAATGGAGGAATCTAAACTGGCTGAAAGACACATAAGAAAGTGCTCAACATCCTTAGCCATCAGGGAAATGCAAATCAAAACAACTCTGAATCTTTTGTTTTTGTATCTTTCTGTTCTTAATACCTGCTAATTGCCAGAAGTATGTGCCTGCTATCTAAAGCAACAGTGTTCTGTATATTTGTCCTATAGCTTACTCCAAAGGATTCTTGGGGCCACTTGCTGTTCCCAATAAGTTTCTATGGAGTCCAGGCCTCATCTTTACTTATTCTGGCTGATCAAATTAATACCCAAGACTAAGTTCTAAAAACCTAGAAAGACTTCTGTAACCAGAATATCACTGGGAATATGTCTGATGCACAGGTATTCCTACTCATCTTGAGTGGCTAGTAAATTATATTGGCTATCTGACTGCTCTACATGTCATGTAACAGGACAGGCAAGGGGTTTGTTAGTAACAGCTAGCAAGGTAACCCTTCTTGTCCTCATCAGAAAGAGACAAGGCTCTGAAATAACTGTCAGTAAACAAAGTCTCCTGTATGACTCAGGGAATGAATCTCAAGTTCCCTCCCCGCAGCTAAAATAGCTTCGATCCTAAATGCAAAATTGTACATGCAATTGTATTCCATCATTCACTTTGAAAGAATAGTGATTCTCTAGTAGAACTCAAACATTAAAGTAATTACATGTCCTAATTGCCTAGGTTCTCCTTGAGTTTATGCAACTTATGTATATTACTGTCCTGACACAAGCAACTCATTGCCTTATCCAATCAAAATGACATTCAGTCTGATGATCATTGAAATATTTGCTCATAAGGAGTCCAATCCCAGGATGTGCATGTCCAAGGAATTTGTGACATATCTGATTCAAATTCAGAATTATCATTGACTTTCTTCTTGGATCTTAGACATGAGATTAGAGTCTTACCTTTCTGTGAGTCTCTTCTCCAAGTCTGAAACACTGATACAAAGTCATAGCATCTTTATTCTTTTACTCAACAAATACCCATTAAACATCTAATCAGAATACATCAGGCAATAAAATAGACAAAATCCCCAGTTATGGAGCTAGTATACAAATATTTTAAAAAGCAAAGTTAAAAACATATTCTAATAGAGGCTACAGAAATAAACCAGCTCAGAGAAGAGAAATGCTTTATTGTAGGAAGGACTATGAATTTTGAGTTGCTTGTCAGAGTAGGGTTCTCTTATATGTGGTGCTTAAGCAAAGACCTAAAGCCGACCAGAAAGGGACCCATGTGGATATCTGTAGGGAAGAAGCTCATAAGCAAAGGATAGAGTCAAGACAAAGAACCTGAAACAAAGCTGTGTTTTATGTGTTCAAAGAGCAGCAAAAGAGCCAGTGTGTTTGAAGTAGTGAATTAGACAGGAGTAACAAAGGACCAGGGGCCTAATCACAGATCATTGTGGGAGCACTTGATTTTACCATGAGTGATGTAGGACACCAAGTAGCAGATTTTGAGCCAAAAAAAGTGATAGAAGATTTATATTTTAATAAGACCAGTCTGGCTGCTATATGGATAGTTGGATAAAAGAAACAAAGAAAATAACAAGGAGATCAAGGTGAAAGATGATAACTGCAAAGACCAGGGAAAGAGCTTCAAGAAGTAAGTTGTCAGAGGTTATCTTTTTGACATGCAGATCTTAAGTCTTCTTTAGCTGATCTTACTTCTTATTTATACTGCTGCCTCTAGCTCAATTTATTATAAGTTGCATTCTTTTGCCAAAATGTCTGTGGCCCTGTTCTAGATACAAGGATTGGATCTTACTGAGTATTTGGAGACAGAGAGAGAATGCTTCAGTGGAAGTCTTTTAGCTAGGAGACGGGAACAACAGTTTTCCCAACAAGAAAGAGACTAACTCATGATATAGTCTCTGGTTCACAGAAACTCAGGAAGGAACCCCCATATCAACAAACATGAGTTCCATTGCCTTCAATAGTCTTAACTAAATAAGTTATCATGTAACACTATTGTTTTGACTGCTCACTATATTGCAAACATTGAGTACGATTTTCTACAGAGATTATTATGTAAACTTTTAAACAAAACTAGAGAAAGACCCTATCATTACTCACCTGTGAAAGTTACTTTATATGTTAATATGACAAGGCAATAGTACTGAAATTTTTAATCAAGGGTATTAGATTTTATGTTTTTATTTTTCTCTGTGGGAATACTCTGTCCACGCTATCAAAATTTAGGCAAGTCCAATTTTTTGACATTGTGACATGATGTGAGCATCTAAAAAGTTCATGCTGAAAAAATGTACAATCATGCTTTTTAAATATCATGTTTTAAATAAGTTAATAATCATATATTGATCCACATTCATGGGTATCTTCATTAGCATGCAGCCACATGTAGCCTACAGGTTGGTTATGCCTGCGTAGGCTTTAAGATTATCCTTAATAATAGGTGACCCTTACACAATCAGTTCAGGAACATTAAACATAAAGATGAGTTTTTTTCTTAGACAAAAAGTGCCTCAAGACTACAGCATCAACTCATGCTTGAGTTTCCTGTCTGCCAGGAAGCCCTACAGATTTTAGAAGTGTTAGCACCCACAATCAAGTAAACCAATTCCTTACAAAAATGTACATCATGTTTTCTCCATTTCTGTGAATAACACTAACTGATAGAACTTTGACAGATAAAGGGTAAGATTAAAAGTAAACAAGTTATTCAAGGTCACACCAGCTAGTGTTAGTGATAGGAATTAGAACTGAGTACATTGAGCTGTATAACCCATCTTCTGCCTTCCTCTTATATATATGAATCCATTTAAGAATTGCTTGATCCTGGAAACCTCGGGGAAATATTTCAAGAATCTGTATACTTATTAGAATGCCAAAAAGCTATGTTTATGATTATATTATCTGGGATAACTATTTCTATAATGTATTAAGTCGCTACTATATATAAATTATCATAATGAGCATTTTGTATTTATTATGTATCATCACAGTACCATATTACATAGTTGATTGTATTGTCATTTTTATATGGCAAACATGAGTCACAGACATTAAGTAACTTGTTCAAAATTACATAGCTGGTAAGTACAGAGCTTGGCCTGTCATTTAAGGTCATTGCCCTGGTCTAAATTCTCCTGAACTAGTATGAACAGAAATCAGAGATTATCCTGCTTAAACCCTAAGGACTAATCATTACTTTTGTAATAGTCACTTGGTAATTTACTGTATAGGTTTATGTCTCTACTTGGTTAGGGTCACTGCTCCAAATCAATTAAATGTCCAGTATATTTCCTAAAAGTAATGGATCTGTCATGTACAGTCTTGATTTGGAAACCACCATTTTTGTGACTTGCTTCAGGAAAACCTATTTTTGAGGTCAATTACTCTATTTAGAAGTAGTAAGAGATAAAGAGGTCAAATCTTCTGAGCCTAGGAAATAAATTTTTAAAATATAGCACTTTTGTTTCACCCTGTGTCTCCTAAACCCCAGCACATATGCTGTTTTGAACCATAATTTCTTCATCTGGGCAACAAAAATGACCATTTCTAGGGAATTGTTTGGGAGATTCAAAAGTTAATGTGTGGAAAACATTAGGCCACACTCTGGTCTCACTAAATTTGAGCTTTATGAGGGAAATTAAAATCTCTAGTTCTGAATATTGAGTCCCCAATCTGACCTGAGTTAGATATCTCACCATGCACTGGGAAATATTTGACTGATCTGTAAACTAAAGATAACCTGAAGGTTAGACAAACATAGCCCTACTTCATAGTAAGTAAGCAAAAAAGGTTGAGTCAACACCCAGAAAGTGATACCATACCCCTTTGTTTCTGACATGTTCTATTTGTTAGAATAGTAAATCTATTCAGCTTTGAATGGAAAAGGATTAGACAACATGAATAGAAGCAGTTGGGGATTTGAGGAGAGTCATCTTTGAAAGTACCTCACGGTCTCTAACGTCATCAAAGGAAGGAATCTGCATCTACTCTCTCACCCAATGATTAGTCTGGCTTTTACAGAACACATATACAATTGAATTCAGGATAAGTTACTGCAGTAAAGACCAGACACTATGTCTAATTATACAAGCCCTGTTAGGATTATACTTGGACTTCTGTTACTTTCATTAGCTTAATTTCTGCTCTTATTACTAGTCTTTTCCAGACATGTTTTTCAAACAAACAAAACTAGAGTGTGTCTTCCTTTCTCTGACTACATTTCTGATCTAAGCAGACTCCTCTAATTAGTCTTACCTGGTACAAAAGGTCTTCTATTCTGAGACCGAAGTCTGATCCTTTAAGATACCTTTATAGGCAAAGGATGGGTTACACTTGGAAGTTAGAATGGCTAAATTTAATGACATTTTCTGTGTGCCATAAGGTCAGATAGAACCACAGGCCTCCAAGTATGCATCATGCAAAATTAATGCCCATAAAAGCAAAATTATGCTCACTGGGAAAAGAAATAAAATGAGTATTACTTGTCACCAAAGACAATAGCTTACTTTAGTAAGGGTTTACTGCTCTCTGCTGTGAAGATGACCAGTTTTCTAGATGCTGGATCTGTATGCACAACTTCTTCCTTTATCTCTACTAGGATAACAATTACTGATCTCTGATCTGCTTGGGCTAACACTTAACCACTTCTTGATAATGTTGCTTAAGTTATTAGAAAGTTCAACTTGATTTTTCTGAACTCATTTGCTCAACCAAGCTGAAAGATTTTGTTGATTCCCTCTTTTTTCCTTTTTTATTTTATTTTTTGCTTCTTTTAAAGCCAAGTATCATAGTTCTGACTGGCCTTGAACTCACTAACTAGTCAAGGATAACATTGAACCTCAGACCCATTTGCCTATACCTCCCAAGTGTTGGCATTACAGTCAGATGCCATTATGCCTGGCTTGATTTTCTGTTTTCTAAGAAAATCACAAGTTTTAATTCCTGCTGTCCATGCTCTGGTCTGGTGGCACATATTCCATATAGTGAAAATCTTCCTGTACTCTAAGCAAATTCTCCACCTCTGTTAAGAAACCAGTATTTAGGGACATAGACTTCTTTTTCTAACCTTATCTCAGCCTGTACTGCCTAGACTTTGTATGAACTTGAACACATTATTTGCAATTACCTACATCTACCATCAAATTTACCTTTTTCCTGTCCAAGTACCCTCAATGTTTTCTACCTGATAAATTAACTCATGGTGAGTTGCTGATTGCTTGAAATATTTTGATGATATGTTCTGTATAAAATTGCCCCTACATTTGAAGATAAAAATGCCACTCTACAAAGTGCATAGCAATGGTAAAATGTTCTGGCACTCTGGCAGAATAGTGGGAATTTTACTTGGGATACAAGGATATAATAGTAGTGTTCTCTAATCTACACTATAGGTGGCCTCCTGCTCTACTTACTCAAAGCACCAGTACTTTCAGTTCAGGAAAGACACTGCTCTAAAAAAGAAACAGCTAACATTGACCCACTAAGGCTGACTTTGCAAAAACACTCTAAATACTGGGAGAAATCCATGGAAAATTTGATGTTTTTTAACAAGCTTTTAATTTTTTTCTTTTAAATGAGTGGACAATAGAAAAATATGTAGAAAAGTATATGGTTCTTCCTATTCTCAGAACCAGGATCCTCTAGCTCATTCTTTTCTCTTTTGAAAGGACAGTAGTGGTCACACATCATGTTCCTATGCAATTTTGAATCACCCAAAACTAATCTTAAATACCCTGTCATCTACATGAAAAACAGAAAAATATCAAGTATGTATATTTTATATAGCATTGCTTCCAAGCCATCAGGTAGTCAATGTCTTAGAACAATAGCTTGGTAAATGAAGTTTTGGAAGTTAACCCATTTGTATGTCAGGGTGTGCCTATGTTATGCAAGTGGTGGAGTCCCGGCATTTTAAACATTATCCTAGGAAAGATCTAGATACTTTTTAATCAGAAATTAATCCAAATCATTTCCATCTTTACCACCATACAGTGAGAGGTACAAATCATCATCACTGCGTCTGGGTATAACAAAACTGTCATTAGAAAGACGAGGTATTTTGAGTTGCCAAGGTAAATGGTTTCCAACATACACACACCTCCCAAAGAGACCTTTAAATAATACATAATATATATACTGACAAATGTTCAAATGAATTGCAATATATATTCCCAAGGGGAAAAAATCAATATTCTACTTTATATTTGATTCATAGGGGGATGTGAATACACGGAAGAAAAGGTGATCCCATCTTCTGTATTTGGCATCTGTAGGATAGAGGCCAATTTCCTCTAGAATGGTTTATAATATTCCCCAACTTAGTTTACCAGACTCTTCTCTCTCTCTTGCTACACATAATTTTTGTAGAACTCTCATTAGTTCCTAAGCATCAATGTCTCTGTGCCTTTGCTTGCATCATCTGCTCTGCCTGATGGTATCAAACTGTCTTCATTAGCAAAAGCTAGTCTGGTATGGTGAGAGAAGAATGAGTTCTAGAGTCAAGAAAGAATTATTCATTTTTTGTTCTACTATTTAACATCCACATGCCTTCAATCATCATTGATTAGTTTCTCCAAACTGTAATTATTTTGCTAGAAATCTTAGACTATTAATGCCACCTACATTGAAAGAATCTAATATGGCATTGTAAAGTTACAGTTCCTAACAACTATGATTTATCATTATCATCATAATCATCATTGTCTTTTTCATGTGTATATGTGCATGTGTGTACACAGATATATGTGACATATAATCTCTTGTACATATGTATGTCTGTGTACACATATGTGAAGGCCAGAGATCTGTCAGGTGTCTTCCTTTAGTTCTCTCTGTCTTATATTTTGAGACAGGGTCTATTACTAAATCAGGACTTAATGCTTTTGATTAGGCTAGCTGGACAGTGAGGCCCCAAGATCCACTTGACTTCTTCCTACCCCAGTACTGTGGTTACAGATGAAGGCTGCTATGTCAGACTTGTATGTGAATACTAGGGATCAAATTCGAGTACTCATGGTTATATGGCTATGCTATGCTGACTGAGCCACCTCCCTAGATTGTTATAAAGTAACAATCTCTAATCTATTCCACAGATATATTTCTATGTTGCCTATAATATAGAATCTAATAGTATCTATATTATGTGTCTAGTACTAATATTGTTAGTTTTACTTGTTTCTAAATATTTTCATTGAATGTATTTTGATCATATTCTTTGCCTTCCCCAAGTCCCCCATATCCTCCCTACATTCCTACCTACCCAAGTATTTTAACTTCTTATCCATACTGAAAGCTCATTTATAGGTATTCAATTTTATTCTGTATTCTCCATGATAATATTTTATATAAAAAGGGGAATCTTCCAAAATATCTGCTGACTATATAACATTTTAAGTAGAGAATCAGTAATTAGTAATTGTAAGATGATAACATGGGAATTAAGAGTAGTACAGTTAAATAATATGTCTTGCAATTCTTATTTTATTGCAGTTACTGTTACTAAAAATAACATGCAATGAGTATTGGTGACATAGCATTCTTCCAGGTATGTGACATGTATGACACCTTCTTGTCACAACACTGTTGCCACAGGTGTTCTTAATTCCATTTTGCAGATGAGAAAGTTGAGTATCAAAGAGATTAGACAAATTTTCCAGAGTCACAAAACTGACCAAGGAGTCAAAATTCAAGAGAAGATCATTTTGGTTTCTAAAACAATGGGTCTGATTTATTAAGGGAAGGCGTGGGCAATTTTTCAAAGGTCATTTCAATGTTGGTAACCTGGCTATAGTGAAAAGGTATATATACTAAACTATATGCAGCATTTCAGTATTCATGGTTGGAAAAACAAGGTAGCTGTGGTTTCCCAGAGCACCCCCACACTCATTCACTGCATTTTAATTCCTAATCATCTTTAACTGGGAATCCAGTATCTGTGAGGAGAAAAGGGAGGATGATCAAAGGGAGGCAGATAGGTGGGCAGATGGCTGGAGGAGTATATGGCCATGTGGGAGAGTACAGGGACTGTTGCCTGCTGTGTCCCCAAAAGACTCGGTGTCCATCAAGGGAGGAAAGAGATTGGGAAACACTTAACAGTGAAACATACCAAATGGAATAAGAGCCTATTCATCCACTTGGAGCAAGAAAAAAGTAACAGTGCCCACTGCCTGTGTGGGTGTTCTTGGCCTTTTCCAGCAAGGTGTACATTTAAAAAAAGATTAGTACAATAGGGCACGAACAGTCCTATTGAAAACAGCCGCCTGCATAGACTTGGCAGATTTGTACTGTGGAACAGTTCCGTCTGACATTTAAAATGTGACAAAACTACTTAAATTAAATTTAAAAATAAGTTTTCTATAGCCCCTTATTTTCTTCTTATAAGCATGAGTTCAATGAAGATGGCATCATGAGCTTTGCATGATGCCCTTCAGAATGAAGGCTTGCCAAAGACAAGAATAGGTGGCACTAAGTGATGACAAGCTGATTAGACTGCACCAATTCTCAGGCTTGTGATCAAAAAGTCTGCTTCCGCAAGAGAATATTTGTGGGAGGAATTTGGTTTAAAGTTTGGAGCTGAGATGTAGCTCCAAACAACTGCAGCCAAATTCATAAGAGAAACATATGACCTGCTCTTCTCGATGGTAGAGCCTGACTCATTTTAATGAATAAATGCCAAAGAGTAAGGGAACATAGAAGGATATCTTCTGTAAGGTCACTGAGGAACCACTGGCTCAGGACTACATCCTACTTCCACAAAAGTGGTTGAATTGGATGAAAATGATTTTGTAACCACAAAACTCCAACCTGATAAATCAGAGAGCATTGCCACTGGCATGCTCTTCCATAATCTAAAGATTTGTGATGTATTTTGGAGACCTCATTGGCAGACTTCTTTTTCTCACGTAAGATCCTTCCTGGCAAGCAGTGCCCACGTTTCCCAAGATATTGTCCTGTTTTCTTACTGATGCTTTCTACCAGAGCTGTGTTTATCTGCTGGAAAACACATTTTCCAGGGTTTGAGCATTGCAGATGGAAACTCCCTTCTCTCAGAATCCCTGCCTCTCTCTCCTAAAGCAAGAGCATTTGCTATGCTTACCAGTCAAACATGTACACCATCAAATACATCTTATTTGAAAGCTAGGTACAGTTATTTAATAGGTTGGTCTTGTTTCTGTGTCACCTGAACTTTTGGGAATGGTCTAGAGCATTTGTGGAGAATCACTGATCTCTTAACTTCCTCTTATCTTCCCACATCAGGAACAAAACTGAGAGCCTTTTTTATATTTCCTGTATGCCTCTATATGAAGGTAGAGTGGTTGATAAACTTGAAGCTCTTCTTGAGATCTTGCTCCATGTCTCATTCACTTTCCACTTAATTCTCTGCACCAAGTACAACTGAGTATATAGAACACAAGATTAAGATAAGGGATTATGGATAATTAATTTTCTAATACCTTCAAACTAAGTTTTATTTACCACTTCTACTGTGGATTGGTTCAGCTGCCAATGGAATAAAGAATGATAAATAAATATCTAATTATTGTTCTTGGCACATTGTTTCCTTGATATAGAACTGTGCTAGAAAGGGGTCACTGGTCAAACCTGAGACTCACGCCATGAGAGGGGACCCACCTGTGACACTGCCTGGAGAATCAGGACCCAGAGGATGGGTAGCCCAGAGACCTAGGATAGAACCAAACACAACTGGCAAAAACTTTCAATGTAATGATGCCTAATGATATTCTGCTATAGTAATAGATTGGTGCCTAGTCTAATTGTCACCAGAGAGGCTTCATCTAGCAATTGATGGAAACAGATGCAGAGACGCACAGCCAAACATTGGGCAGAGCTCAGGGGCATGAAGTATTATAGGAGCCAGAGGGGTCACAGAAACTATAAAATAACCTACAAAATCAACTATCCTGAACTCACAGGGACTCATAGAACCTGACCAACAACCAGGGAGCCAACATGTAGGCCCTCTGCGTATATTTTACAGTTGTGTCACTTGCTCTTCTTGTGGAACTCCTAACAGTGGAATCAGGGGCTATCTCTGCCTGTTTGTCCAGCTTTTGGGAAGCCTATTCCTCATACTGAGTTGCCTTGTCCAGTCCTAATATGAGGGTGTGTGCCTAGCCTTACTGCAGCTTGATAAGCCATGTCTAGTTGATATCCATAGGAAGCCTGCCATTTTCCGAGTAGAAATGAAGGAAGAGTGAATTGAGGGACAGGGGGAAGGTAGAGGGAGAAACTGGGAGGGGAGGAAGGAAGGAAAACTGTGGTTGGGATGTAAATAATAATAATAAATCATTAAAAAGGAGTGGGACACTGATAAAACAAACTAAAGATCCTAGAGCCATATAGCACTTGGATACCATTGGATCTCTACCTAGAATTCCTGTCTTGGAACTGAAAATACACCCTCCCCATAAAGAAGATTCTATATCATATTATTTTTAGTACATTTTGAGTTCACTCTTCCTTAAAAGTGGTTATCTATTTATGCTTTATATGCTTCCTATGAGTGTTTTGACCATTGTCAGCTCTAAGTGGTTCTCAAATTTGTGTTGAGAAATACCAAGTACTGTGCTGCATCCAGCCTGTCCACTCAGCCAGACTTCATGCCTCCTTCTCCCTGGTCGAATCTAGTGAATCTCCCTGACCTCCCTATCTATGTAAAATATGTATGTAGCCAAGAAGATAATACTGTCTAAAACATATATGTACCAAATAGGATGCCAAATATCATAAAAAGCATGCTACCTGATTTAAAGACAATGATTAACAATAATCCATTAACAGTGGGCAATGTCAATACCCTACTTTCTCCAATAGACCAGTCATCTGAACAAAAAACTAGACAAACATCAGAATTAACTGATATCAAACATCATGTGGACTTAGCATATTTTCACAGAGTATTCCACCCAAACATCAAAGAATATATATTCTACTCAGGAAAATATAGAAGCATTTTTGCAATAGACAACATCCTAGAACACACACACACACACACACACACACACACACACACACACACACACACACACACACCTGTATAGATTTAAAGATATTGGAATAACCCCATAGTTACAGTTTTATTGCAGTGAAGAGACACCATGACCAAGGCAGCCTACAAACAAAACATTTGAGTCTAAGCTGCAGGCAGAGAGAGAGAGAGAGAGAGAGAGAGAGAGAGAGAGAGAGAGAGAGAGAGTCTGAGCCTGTGGGCTTTTAAAACTTCAAATCCTACCCCCAGTGACATACCTCCTCCAACAAGACCACAATTCCCATTCTGCAAACAGTTCATGAACTGGGGACCAAACATGCAAATATATATGAGCCCAGGGGAACAATCTCATTTAAACCACCACACTTCTATTTTATCTGACCACATTGCAGTACAACTTAAAGTTGACAGCACACAAATTTCTGGGAAATACACAAACTAATGGATATTAAATAACTCACTACTGAATGTTGAATGTATCAAGGAAGAAATTGAGAAAGAGATGAAAATTTCCTGAAACTGAATAAAAATGAAAACACAACACAACAAAACCATTGATATGTATTGAAAGCAGTGCCCTATGGGAAATTTGTAGCCCTAATTGCCTATATTAAAAAATCAGAAAAGGCATAGATAATGACAATAATACAACTCAAAAATTTGGAGAGACAAGGACAAACCAAATTGAAACCCAGTTAATGGGAAGAAATAATTAACACCAGAGAAGAAATCAGTGAAATAGAAACTGTCAGACCCCCCAAGAAATTCCTTTCCCCAAGGTCTGGCATCCAGACAAAGGCCAGAATTCCCTCAGGGGCTTGAAGAAAGTTCCTACTTGCTAAAAGGGTCATTCCCCTTATCTCTGGAAAAAGTCACTCCTCCATTGACAAATGACTGTGGTGCCTATTACCTTGTCAAGGCCCTTGCTGTCTTCAAGGCTCCCTCAGTCCCCACTCTAGCTCATAGGCTGCCTTCCTCCCAAGTACCCATTCCAATAGAACCCAAGAGATACCCCCTACCCCATTCACCCCTACCCCCACCTCTGACACTTTTCCTCCTCACTTTTCTCTGCTCTCTCATGCAACAGCCTTGGCAGCTTGGAGTAAATTTTCCCCCTTTCACCCATGGTAAGGATATTTTGGTGTCTTCACTGTACCCATTTTTTCACAACAAAGAAAATAATACAAAAAAATTAAGTAATCTAAGAGCTGGTTCTTTGAGAAGATAAACAAAATTGACAGACTAACTATCCAAAAGAATGAAATGACAAAAATTAACACAACAAAAAATGAACAGAGAAATACTGCAGCAGAAACCAAAGAAATTCAGAATGGTATAAATACTTTAAAAATGTATACTTCATTAAACAGGAAACCCTAAAAGAAATGGATGACGTTCTAGTTCAGCCATACCATCAAAATTAAACTAAGAAGAAGTCAACAACCTAAACAAAACCATAACAAATGAAGATATTGAAATAGTAATAAAAAGCCTTCCAGGTAAAAATCATGATGGGATGTGTCTATAGCACCAGTTTTACACCAGACTTTCAGAACCAGGTAAATGCACACAAAAAAAACCCTGCAGGCCAATATTTCTGGTGAATATATTCTCAGTAAAATATTTTAAAACAGAAGATAAACATATATAAAAGATTGTCAGTCATGATCAACTTGGTTTTATCTCTGAAATGCAGGGATTGTTTGGAGTATTGTGGTCCAGATCCAAATACTCTTGGAGACAGCAATGTTACAAGTTTATTAAGGCCAGGCCAACTTTTTCTCCTTGGGAATAGGAGGAGGAAGCAGCCCTCCTCTGCAGCAAGGGGGAATATTATATGGGTCCTTCATGACCTTTGCAAGTAAGGAAATCTTAATACAAAAGCAGAACTTTGGTTGCTACCATTTAGCACAAACACATTGTCAAAAGTTCTTGATATCATTGTGGTTGACCAGTTTCAGAAAGCCTCATTTTTTAAGTCATGTCGACCTAGTTCTAGAAGGTCTTTGTGGTCTGTTGATTTGCAAAACAGTATGAACAATAGGAACATAAATCTCACTCTACCTCAGAAATACAAAATATCAAGATCATGGAAACAAGAAAAAGGCAGTGGAGGCCTTATTCAATCCATATTATAATCAATAGTGAAAGCAGAAATGGAGGTGTCAGCCTCCAATGGGATAGCTGAACATTTTCAAGTCAATAAATGTAATTGACCACGTAAATAGACTTAAAGACAAAAATCTCCTGATCATCTCAAGAACTAGAGAAAAACCCTTTGGCAAAAATCTATCATTTCTTCATGATAAATCCTAGAGAATGTAGTGCTAGAGGGACTATACCTCAACATAATAAAAATTCACAGCCACCATCATCCAAAATGGAGAAAAACTTGAAGCAATCCATCTGAAGTCAGGAATTAGACCAGGATGTACACTATCCTCACTCTTTTGCAGTATTGTGCTAGAAATACCAGCTGGACCAACAAGGCAAGAGAAGGCAATTAAATGGATACAAGTAAGGGAATCCAAAAAAATCCTAATTTGCAGATGATATGATACTATACATTTAGAGATCCCAAAAATTCTTTGAGAAAATGTCTATAAATAATAAACGAATTCAGAAATATGGCATGATACAGAGTGAACATGCACAAATCAATAGCTTATGTACACAACAATAGCTTATGTAACAAACATACAGAGAAGTGGATCATAGACACACTCCCAATCACAAATATCATTAAAGAAAGTAAAATAAGAACCTCTACAATGAGATAGAAAACTCTGAAGAAAGAGAAATTGTTGATCCCACCAGGTGAGAATCAGACCACTACCACAGAATACAAACCAAATTTAAAGCAAACTTTAGTAAATACTGGACAGGACAATTGACACTAGCCAGGTACATATTCAGGACTCCCAGAGAATGGTTGCAAATTATGTTAGTCTGGTGCTTATACTTATTGAGGCAAAATCCACAAGGTTATGTTCTTCCCACCTTCTTCCAGTTGGGGCAAGTACATATCCTGACATATTTCCTGCCTATGTATCTTCCACCTACATTTGAACAACTATATCCTATGCAGTTGGTGAAACTGAGATTGTTTACAGAAGTTAAAAACACATGGCTTGTAATCTTACATGAATAACAGCCCCCATCATTCTAGGAAGTTGTATTTCCTTGGGAAAGTGAGACTTACAGGTTAGAGGCATTTTTGTTTCATAGATTTCTTAAACACAGTAGTTTAAACTTAAAACATAACATTAGCCCTCATCCCCCCCCCCTGTTGATTTGTATGCTGAGTACCTATTTATATTGGGATCTAATAATCATCAACTTTGATGGTATCCAGATGGGAATTTATGTATCTGCTTATGGCAGATAAAATTATAAAATTATAAAATTACCTGCTGGTGAATCTACCTGATGATAGATTTGGGTTTATTTAGTTTTAATATGTGTGTTTCCTGATATACCAATAGGCACTATAAGTAGCCATTTTGTCCCCTATACCAGAGAGTTTCCTTTTGACTTAGCATCCCAGCCTGTTGAGGAGAAAGGGTGACACACACTTTTCTGTAACTAATTCCTGCTGAAATTAGGACATTATCGTCAGGGCCCAGGAAGACTGGAATGCCAGTCAAAGATAGGGAAGGGCTTCAGGCAACAGGGTTTTCATCAGAAGCATCTGGTTAGCTGACCCATGTGAAGAAACAGGGATCAGTCACTTGGGCTGGACTGGTTTGAAGACAGGGTGTTAATGAGTTCACTAGACCCAAGAAAAATGATAAATGTGTGTTTCATTGTGAAACAACTTACACAGAACCATCATGGCATTCCAGAAGATGCAGTCTCTGCCCTTTCGATGTGATCTATGACACAAGAGAGAAAGAGCCCTCCTATCTTCCTGCCTCTGTTGGCCAAACTGTTTTTCATCAACAAATAAGAGAAAATATACATATACAGGACAGTATCTAACAGTCAAGTGGAAATTTTCTGAGACACATAATGACTAGAGGCAGAAGTTAAAGTTTAGAAATGTAAAGGAAAATTTTACATTTGGAACTTGAAGGCCCACAGTCCTGGTAGTTAGGGGAAGGGAAGAATCCTAAGACCAGATTAGAATAGGCAACTGGGGAAACTTATCTGGAGTCCATTTGACCTATGAAAGGTAGATCCAAGTCTTATGACTCCCTGGACTCTCTGAAACTTACATTTTTTTTTTTTAGTTTACAAAACCAGAAAAAGTTTTCAGATACATTATCCTTTGAGTCATAGCAAGTGATATGGCTTTGGGTTAAAATATATGAACATTCTTTTCTCTGTCCAGAATGTTAGATATTTACAGATTTGACAGAAATGTTTTTAGCCCAGTGAGAAGCACGTTTAAGTCTATACTTAGAAGACAACCACAGGACAAGAGGAAGTTCATGAAACTAAAAAGCTTTTGCACAGCTAAATAACAAACAGCAATGTAAATAGTTAACTCAGAGAATGGGAGAGAATCTTTCCCAGATACATATCTGACAGTGGATTAACATTAAGAATATATAAAGAACTCAAAAAACAAAGTCAAAAAATCAAATGATGCATTCTAAAAATTGGCTTGGGACCTGAATAAAGAGTTCTCAAAGAAGAAAAAAATGACTAAGAAACATCTCAAGAATGTTCATCATCTCTAGAAATTATGAAAATGCAAATCACTGGAATAGATATTAGATTAACAAACAACAAGTTGTAAAGGGAATGCTGAGAAAAGGGAATCCCTGCTCAGTATTGGTGTGATTATAAACTAGTGAAGCTACTATGGAAATCAGTGAGGATAATTCTCAAAAAGGTAAACAGTCTACCATATGACCTAGCTATATCATTCCTCAGCATATGACCAAAAGTCTGGACATTGTATTCCACATATACTTGCTCAGTAATACTCATTACTACTCTATTCACTATAGCTAGGAAAAGGAAACAACCTAAATGTCCTTCAACTGACTAATGGATAACAGAAATGTGGCACATATACAAAATTGAATACTAAACATGTATAACAACTGAAAAACTCCAGAAATCATGAACATTGCAGATAAATGGATGGAACTAGAAAAGATCACATTGAGTGAAAGAAAGAGACTGGACCTTGAATGGGACTTTGACACCTCTAATCCCACCTCCAGTGGCACACTTCCTCCAATAGGCCATACTATTCCAGCAAGGACACACCTCTCAATCCTTCCCAATCAGTTCTACTAACTGGGTAGCAAGTATTCAAACAAATGAACCTATGGTGGCCTTTCTCATTCAAACCCCCACAATATCCTTCACTATGCTGAGCTCTGCTGTATCCAGTCCCACTCTTTCCAAAACTGTAAACATAAAAGCATGATGGATTTTGACAAAAGATTTTACTTGCATCTCTTGAAGTGACTATGAGACTTCTTTTATCCCTAAGTCTATTTCTGTGATTTATTGCTTTTAATGTGTTGGATCAACCTTGTATTTCCAAAATGAACTATATTAAAATGTGAGTGTTTGCAACTATAGAGGTCTGATAATTGATAGAGATGATACATTCTAGAGAAAAGACAGCATCTTCAACAAATGGTGCGGGGAAAACTGGCCTCCATATGTAGAAGAATGAAATTAGACTAATATCTATTACAGTATGCAGTAAATATAATTGTATGTGCATAATATATATATCCATATATATATATATATATATATATATATATATATATATTATATATATGTGTGTGTGTGTGTGTGTGTGTGTGTGTGTGTGTGTGTGTGTGTATGAGTTATATATCTTAAAGGAAGTTAAGACACTTGGGCTGACAATGCTCTACTCAACAACCATAAACTAACAAAACCCTAGTACTAGGTATGAAAAATCTCTTTTCAAATAGTTGGACAGGATGGTCTAGGAGATTCCCAAAACAGTATTGACTATCAATATAGCCCTTGGTTGTCTCCCAGGGGATAGAGGTAAGCCACATTACTAAAGAAGTTGCATGCTTAGGACATTGG
Source organism: Cricetulus griseus (assembly GCF_003668045.3). NCBI lineage: Eukaryota > Metazoa > Chordata > Mammalia > Rodentia > Cricetidae > Cricetulus > Cricetulus griseus. The sequence continues at coordinate 26,796,676 of NC_048604.1, read as the reverse complement.
ACTTGGATGATTCAAGTTCCATCTGACCTGAAATACTCTTTTTCTATGGTTCCAGAAAATGCTGTGTAAGCTGCAAAGGGAGGAAACAATTAAACAGTCCTACTCAGCAGCAGAACCTATGGCTCATAACAATGACAATTGTGTCAAGATATCCATAAAATTTCAATAAGTGGCACTAACACATCAGTGGTTACCAATAGCTGTCTAATTGGATTTATGACCTACTCAATAGAAAGAAAAATTATGCCTGGTACTAGAAACCTAACCAGCTTCCAAGGCTAGTGAGGTCATGTACCTTAGAAAAGAATCTACTATTGACACTTTTCTAGACAAGGATAATTCATTAGTATATTCTAAATCTTATCCTTATGGCCATAAATAATTGTAGCTATCACTTCTCATCAAAGAAGACTGTCGTTACAGTAAATGGAGGCCATCACATCAAATTACTACAATACACAATGCAAAGAACAGTGGATTGGGGGGGGGAGGCCAGTCCCCCAAAATACATCTATATCACAAATCCTGCATCTATGGCTCAGCAAAACTTTGTAGAAGAGGGGTCAGAAGGATTGTAAAAGCCAAGACATTTTAACATGGAACAGGGAAAATATTGCAGAGTGCTATCCCTAAACAAAGAACAACAGGCAATAATGATTACTGATGGAAGGCTAGTCATCCTCTCCCATGTATGAATCTACGTATTAGTTATTCAGTATAGAGTGGTAATCCCTAAAACCATATACACACAAACAACAAAAACAGACTCAGCAAATTGTATTTATATATGTTTGTGCATACACATACACATATATGTAAGAATAATAATCAAAGGAAAAAATGCTATCAATTTGAATGTGGAAAGCATAGTAGGAGTTGGAAAGATGGCTTCGGCTTCTGGCAGGACCAGGAAAGAAGAAAATAAGGAAGACAGAATGTTATATGATTCTTTTTATTTAAACTATAAAGAATAATCTTTTGATTTTTGCAGAATGGGTAGGCTTTATACTTTTTTCAGACAATCACTGAGATAAAAATGATGAACACATTACTAGTATAATTTCCCTCCTGATTGGCTTGAATTCATTGATTAGCATTACCATACTGGAGTATTTCTCCTGTACTGTAATCACCAAGGTTCAAATTCCAGACACTCAAAAGAAAATAGTTAACATGTATTAAACAATTATGAGATACTGTTCCATAGCCTTACATAAGAGTTTAAGGATATTTCATTTATAAAAATGCCATACCTTCATAATAATTTATAAAATAGGTAGTACTTTCATTATAATTCTATAGATCAGAAAACTGAAGTACTGAGATGTCAATTGTGTGACTTTCTACAACTCCTAAGTGGTAGAGCTATAATTTTAAATTAAAGTCTGGTGCTTAAAGTCCACAATTAATAACTATTCTATCATTTTGCATATTATTGGAAAAAATGAAACACTTAATTTGACATATGTAATCCTTGATGCATCCTTACTGGGACCCTGGGGACCAAAACCAGATTCTCTCAGTACTTGTCATCTAGTTCTTTATCAATCATCTAAGTACTCCACAAAGATTTATGTGAAAATCATTGGCCTATCATTTCTGAAATCAGACACCTCCTTTTTAAATAATGAAATTATAAGTACTTTGTAATTACATTCAGACAGAGATCCCTCTAATTGTATTAATATATTTTATGACCTATGACTAAGCAGACTGCTTGCATACAATAATTAAAAGTCAACTTCCAGAATTCTACTAAATATTTAACAAGTATCCTTGGCAGAAAGGCAGAAACCATAACCAAAAATCTCAAGAAAGGCTCTGTAAACCCATTCACTGGGAGAGAAAATGAAGCAGAAGAAAGTTTATATTCAAAGCAGACACTTGTAATTATCACATCGGACCACGCATCTGTCTAGCCACCTTCTGTTCACAAGATGAAATTAAAACTGTTGGTGTGCCAACTTGCTATTCCTGTTAGCTAAAATCTCCTATTTTCCCACAGGTAGAGATGTTCTGAAGTGCTATTTCATTTCACTGACATTTTGAGCAAGCCGAGCAACCCTTCTGATTTTTCTCTTGTACCTATTATGGTCTGATATAATTTTATATCCATAGAAAGCTATTTATTGCAATTTCTTTTTATTGTTATGATATTTTGCTGAGTTTCGATGGAGTAAGTTTATGTGAATACATGATTGGGTGGGAGATGGGAGAAGATATAAAAGGAAATAAATAGCTAACTTGGCTTTCTGTATATGAACCATAGGATATTTTTGGTCGAAACTATTCACATCTGTGTTAGTAATAATTTTATGACAATTATCACCTTCACAAGTTTAAAATATAAATCTTAGGAAAATCCAGATTTCTATTTTTCCATCTTGTATACAAAAGTCTAGGCATTCTTATTCATTTTAGATGTTTTAAGATGAAACCTATATACTCAAAGCATTATTGAACAAATTTTCACAAAATGTTTAACATTTCTAATTTCATAGATTTTACTAATTTCAATTATTTATGATTCTAATTATTTACAGTTGCAATATAAGCAAATATCTTCAGGCATTATTACAAAATTCTGAAGATACTATGATAAATGAGGCAGATATGGTTCTTACCCTCATAAACCTAATATCCTTCTGAGCTAAAGAGACAAAAATATATAATTTAATGACTAAACAAACAATAATTTCAGATAGTAAAAAATGATTTTAATGAACTAAAACAGAGGTCCTAAAACTGAGCATGTCAGGGTAAATGAGTAGGAACTACTTCAGATAGACCCATCAGAATGGGTCTTTCCTAGGCAGTTACCTATAATCTGAATCCTATAGACTACTTCATTAAAATAGCAAGGCATAGTTAAATGTAGAAAACATGGAGTGTTGCAAATGCCTGGAGAAAAGAATTTATTGTGTTCAAAGAGAAGTATGAGATCCAATATGGCTGAAGTAGAATATAATAATAATAATAACGGTGCTATATGATGCTGACAAAAGGCAGTGGGCAGCTCATGTAGGAATTGGTAAGGTCTAGCAGACCTTACGAATCTTTAGAAGAAAAAATGGCTTAATTCCACTTATGTAGAGATTTGAAGAGTTCCACCATAAAGAATTCTGCTTAGCATATTTAATCCAGTAGTTTCCATGCACATTTCATTACTAAAGGTATTTATCCCTATAGCACACATATTAACATCTTTGACCAAATGTCCAAAAGTATACCTGTTTAGAAAATACTGGTTGAGATGAATGTGTGGGTAAAATATCCATTATGTGTGGGAATATAAGAAGTTTGAGAATATAGTGAAACTGAAGATGAATAGAAACAGATGGATGAAGGCAACACCACAAGTCTTTGCCCTATCTTTTTTTTCCAACTTATTTTATTTGGATTAGAAACAGGAGTGTTTTACATGACAATCCCAGTTCGCTTCTCCCACCCGTCCTCCCCTACAGCACCCCCCACCCAACTAAACCCTACCTATCACATATCCTTTCTGCTCCCCCTGGATGGTGAGGCCTTCCATAGGGTGTCATCAGGGTCTATTGTATCCTTTGGGATAGGGCCTAGGCCCACCCCCATGTGTCTTGGCTCAGGGAGTATCCCTCTATGTAGAATGGGCTCCCAAAGTCCACACCTATGCTAGGGATAAGTACTGGGCTTCTACAGGAGGTCCCGTGGATTTCTGAGGTTTCTTCACAGAAACCCATGTTCCTGGGGTCTGGATCAGGCCCATGCTGGTATCACAGCTATCAGTCTGGAGAGCAAGAGTTCCTCCATGTTCAGGTCAGCTGTTTCTGTGGGTTTCACCAGCCTGGTCTGGACCCCGGTGCTCTTTACTCGTCCTTCACTGCATCTGGGTTCCAGTTCACTTGGTGATTAATTGTGGGTGTCTGCTTCTACTTCCACCAGCTGCTGGATGAGGGCTATCGGGTGGCATATAAGTCAGTCATCAATCTCATAATCAGGGGAGGGCATTTAAGGTAGCTTCTCCTCTGTTGCTTAGATGGTTAGCTGGTGTCATCTTTGTAGATCTCCCGACATTTCCCTAGTGCCTGATTTCTCTGTAAACCAGAAATGTCTCCCTCTATTATGATATCTCCATTCTTGTTATCATCTATTCTTCCCCTGACTCAACCTTTCTGCTCCCTCATGTCCTCTGCATCCTTCTTCTTCTCCCTTTCTCATTCTCCTTGCTCCCTCCCCACTCTTCCCAATTTGCTCAGCAGATCTTGACCCTCTCCCCTTCTCCAGGGGACCATGTATGTCTCTCTTAGGGTCCTCCTTGTTTATTAGCTTCTTTGGCAGTGTAGATTATAGGCTGGTAATCCTTTACTCTATGTCTAAAATCCACATATGAGTGAGTACATAACATGTTTGTCTTTTTGTGATTGGATTACCTCGCTCAGAATGGTTTCTTCTAGATCCATCCATTTTCCTGCAAATTTCAAGATTCCATTGTTTTTCCCTGCTGAGTAGTACTCCATTGTGTAAATGTACTACATGTTCTCTATCCATTCTTCAGTTGAGGGGCATCTAGGCTGCTTCCAGTTTCTCGCTATTACAAATAGTGCTGCTATGAACATCGTTGAACAGATGTCCTTGTTGTATGAATGTGCTTCTTTTGGGTATATGCCTAAGAGTGGAACTGCTGGATCTTGTGGTAGACTGATTCCCATTTTCTTGAGGAGTCGCCATACTGATTTCCAAAGTGGCTGTACAAGTTGGCACTCCAAACAACAGTGGAGGAGTGTTTCCCTTTCTCCATATCCTCTCCAACATGAACTGTCATTGGTGTTTTTTATTTTGGCCATTCTGACAGGAGTAAGATAGCATCTTAGAGTTGTTTTTCTGTTGTTGTTGTTGTTTGCTTTTTTGGTTTTGTTTTGTTTTGTTTTGTTTTTCGAGACAGGGTTTCTCTGTGTAGCTTTGGAGCCCATCCTGGCACTCGCTCTGGAGACCAGGCTGGCCTTGAACTCACAGAGATCCGCCTGCCTCTGCCTCCCGAGTGCTGGGATTAAAGGCGTGCGACCACCAATGCCCAGCTCTCAGAGTTTTTTTAATTTGCATTCCTCTGATGACTAAGGATGTTGAACACTTTCTTGTGTGTCTTTCAGCCATTTTATATTCCTCTATTGAATATAAATATATTCATGAATATGAATATATTGTCTATTTAGTTCTGTACCCCACTTTTTAATTGTATTGTTTGGTGTTTTGGAGACTAGCTTCTTGAGTTCTTTGTATATTTTAGAGACCAGCCCTCTGTCAGATGTGGCGATGGTGAATATCTTTTCCCAGTCTGTGGGCTGTCGTTTTGTCTTTCTGACTATGTCTTTTGCCTTACAGAAGCTTCTCAGTTTCAGGAGGTCCCATTTATCAATTGTTGACCTCAGTGTCTGTGTTACTGGTGTAATGTTCAGGAAGCAGTCTCCTGTACCAATTAATTCGAGGGTGTTTCCCACTTTGTCTTCTAATAGGTTCAGTGTAGCTGGATTTATGTTGAGATGTTTGATCCATTTTGACTTAAGTTTTGTGCAAGGTGATAGGCTTGGGTCTAACTGCAGTCTTCTACATGTCTGCAACCAGTTATGCCAGAACCATTTTTTGAAGATTTTCTCTTTGTTTCATCGTATAAATTTGGATTATCAAAAATCGGGTGTTCATAAGTGTGTAGGTTAATATCAGGGTTTTCTACTCTATTCCCTTGGTCTACCTGTCTATTTTTGTGCCAATACCAAGCTGTTTTCAGGACTATAGCTTGGTAATAGAGCTTGAAGTCAGGGATTGTGATGCCTCCAGAAGTTCCTTTATTGTACAGGGATGTTTTGACTATCCTGGGTCTTTTGTTTCTCCATATAAAGTTATTTATTAGACCATAAGTTTGGGTTGATTTTAAAGATGATGGAATTAGCATATAAAATAACCCTGTTTTCTTCTCTGAAGCACTGCCATTAGTTTTCAAGATTTCTTTATATCTAGACTTCTCATTATTTGTTCAAAGAAAGAACTGACAGAAAAGTGATTGGAGCAAGATCTAATTTCCTGTTTGTGGTTCACATTAAGACTATAATCAATGTGACTGGGGACACAGTTTAGTTGTTACAGGGCTTGCCTAGAATGCACAAAGTCTAGGTTCAATCCCCAGGACTCACAAACCTGTAATCCTGACACTTAAAAGCAAAAGGGTCAGAAGGCAGAGGTCAGTGTTTGAAGTAAGCATAGGCTACATGAGACTATAACCCCAAAAGAACAAACTAATAATTCATGATTATCTCTTACTCTATGCATTTTTAAAAGAAGAAATGAAAGAAATGTAAGTTAAAAGACACAGTGAAATAATAGGTAGGAGAAGGATGTTCACATTGAGTCTCTGGTATCCCCAATATAATCAACACCAGTATCTTTCCATAGCAATGCCATCCACACTTTGCAGCATACATGAAAGATGAGGACTATATGAAGTTGAAACAGTGAATGAAGAATTGGTATAACTGAGCAGTAAAATATGTGGGGATATGAAGTCACAATTGGGCTCTACATTCCACTTTAGCAGTTTACTACTAGCTTCAATTTGAACAGTATGGCAGTAGGAACTCAAAATTCTAGGACAGATGGAGAAAGAGAATTGTAGGCAGGGTCTGTTATTGGCACCACTGGCTCCCCAAATAAACACATAGAGATTTATTATTAATTATAGATGCTCAGCCAATAGCTTAGACTTGTTGCCAACTAGTTCTTATATCTTAAATTAATCCATATTTCTTATATACTCTCTACCATGTGACAGTACATCTTTTCAATATGGGATTTTTATCTCCTGCTTCCTCTGAGTCTTGATGGAATTCCTGTGTGACTCCACTCTTCTTCCCAGCATTCTTTCAGTTTGGCCCTTCTGCCTAATGTCTTCCTGCCTAGCTATTGTCCAGGCAGCTCTTTGTTAACAATGAGAGCAACACATTTTCACAGTGTACCAAAGGATTATTCCACAAAAGAAAATACTTCAAATGTCTCTGGATTTGGAAGTGCTAAGAGTAAGAGTAAGAGAAGTTTTAATTAATTTTCATTTAAATTAAAAGCAATCTTATTTTACATACCAATCCCAGTTTCCTCTCCCTGCTGTCATCCCATTCCCCCCACCCAGCACCATCTCCCCATTCTACCTCCCATCCACTCCTCAGGGAGGGTGAGGCTTCCAATGGGGAATCATCAAAGTCTGTCACATCATTTGGAGCAGGACCTAGGCCCTCCTCCATGTATCTAGGTTGAGAGAGTATTCCTCCATAGGGAATGGGCTCCCAGAGTCAATTTGTGCACTAGGAATAAATACTTGTTCCTCTGCCAGTGGCCCCATAGACTGCCCAAGAAGTTTTAAAGTTAGTAGACTTCCTAGAGGAGGCCTTACTCTCTCTGAAAAGCAGATGGGAGGTAGGGGGAGTGGCGGGACTGGGAGGAGAAGATGGAGGGGGAAGTTGGATTGGAATGTAAAAAATAAATTAATAAAAATGTTTGAAAAGGGTAATCAGACAGAAAGAATGATGCATGGAAAAGAATTCAGTGGTGATAGCTCAGAGGCAGAGCACATAGCTAGGCAAACATCACATCCCCAGTATCACCAAAGCAAAACCTTAGGTGAGGTTTTTTGACAATCTATTCTTTGTCTTATTATCACCCAAATCAGATTAGAGTAATATTAAGTAGTCTTCAATGGCATCTCCTTAAGAAACTGGCAACTACACAGGCTATGTACCTTTACCTTCGTTCTACTGTCTGAGAATTTCTCTCAGCCCTCTTGACCCTTTTTCTATTTTTGACCAGCATCACTTTCTAAGGCAATGGTAGCCTTGTGTGTACCATTTACTGCACAAAGTGGTACTTTACTTTATTGCTTTTAAACTACTACTCCTAGTTCCAAGTAATAGTACTTGTCTTTGACAAGTTTTAAGTGCTGTAATGATATCCCAAAATAATCCAGTGACAAATGACAATGCCACTTTTTTTGTTCTGAAAATCATGGTTATTGCAACTGCATTTGATCCTCAGGGGATTACAGGTTGTATGGGTCACTATATATTCTAATGGGTTGTTGTAACCTGCCTTGAAAATTGAAACACCTGATTAATACTTACTATTAGTTAAGGTTTTTGCTTTTAGAATACCGTTACAATCTAACTGTGCTATAGCTAAAACTAAAAACAATCATTTAACATCCTAGTTTATTGTTTTTTCACAATAGATTATATAGACTTAGGATTATGTCAGCTTGGATTTTGGAAAAAGTATATTAGGAAACAGATCAATGATTAGTGATCTGTTGTCTGAGATGGAGTACCACAAAAGAGTCAGTATAATGAAACCATGCATCTGTTGAGGAAACAAGATATGATGATAGATATTTTAAGCATTTGGAGTAATTTAATTTCAACAAAATTTAAATTATTACCTCAAATTCTGTAGTACATTTTTGTTGATTCATTTTCTCCTCTAAGACACAGGTGAAAATTGAAACTGAAGCTTTTTAAACCTCCATCACAAGCAACTGATTGAAATGATTCATGGATGATAAATAATGAAAAAACAATATTTCATTGGGTTGGTTGTTTTCTGAAACTTTATTTGGCCTTTGAGTGTTTTGCAGTCAATCATCTTTGTGTGGAGATTTTAATTGACTACATAAAGGCCTCTTTGACTCCAACTTACCTGAATCTGTCAGTAGAATACCATTGCATCACTTCTTCCCAGACTAACATCTTTTTAATGACACTCATCTTGTAGAAACTAAGTTCATAGGGAATCAGCATTCAATGATACTGTTTATAGATCACTCTTGTGAATGAGAATGGTTGTCATGGGCTCATATGTTTGAATATTTGGTCCCTACTTGGTGAAACTGTTTGGAAAGGAATATAAGATATGATATTGTTGGAAAATGTGTGACAATTTTGGTGGCATTTGAAGTTTCTAAAAACTCATGCTATTCCCAGTTCTCTCTGTGTCTGTCTGTGTGTCTGTCTGTGTCTGTCTGTCTGTCTGTCTGTCTGTCTCTCTCTCTCTCTCTCTCTCTCTCTCTCTCTCTCTCTCTCTCTCTCTCTCTCTGCCTGTCTTGATCTTTCATGCATTTTGTATCAAGCTCTCAGCTTCCTGCCACTGTGCATTTGTTCCACCTTCATGGACTCTAACCTTTTGTAACTGTAAGTTCCATATGAACTCTGTTCTATAACTTGTCTTGGTCATGGTATTTTATCAAAACAATAGCAAAGCAACTAAGAAACTGCTTTCCTTTAGGTTTAAAAAATTTATTATTTATCATTCGGGCCTTCAGGGGACACAGGCACAAATAAAAATAAATTCATGTCTTCAAAAACCATATGATAAAGAATATAATAACTCTCTCTTATCCTGTCTTTATTCTCGACAAGCAAAACATAGACATATCTGAGAACTTCTGTTGAGAAAATGCCTCTACAGTAGGGGCATTTTCTTGATTAAAGATCAATGTAGAGAACCTAGGCCATTGTGGTTGGTGCAACCTCTGAGTAGATGGTCCTCAGTTGTATAAGAAACAACCTGACCAAACATGAGGAACAAGCCAGTAAGCAACATTCTTCCATGGTGTCTACTTTAGTTCCTGCTTCCAAGTTCCTTTCTTGTGATCTTGCCCTGACATCCTTCAGTGATAGATTCTAACCTGAGAGTTGTAAGATGAAATAAACCATTTATAACATATGTTCCTTGTTGTTTGATCAAAGCCATCGAATCTTAAGACACTCCTATACATTATTCAACACTCATTTATCACATTCTTATTTATTATCTACTGTGCCAAAACCTATGTGAGGTATTAGATGACAGCGAAAACAGGTACATTCCCTAGCCTCAGTGAACTTTTCATTTTACAGACATTTGTGGCTTATTTTGATGTGAGACACAACTCATCTTAGATTACCCAGAGTGAAAGCTCTTTATTTGAGTATTGGCTTATGTTTCTCTTAGATAATGATTCAAGAGAGTATATGACATTTAACAGTAGGTTGAAAATAATCACCAAAACGTATGAAAAGGAAGCATTTTAGTGAGAAACAAACAGCATAACAAGAGTGATGGATGAGTCTGAGATACATGAATAGTTAATTTTCTAATTACAGTAAGATACCTGAATTAAACAACAAAATCAAAGTTGGAAAACAAGGTCAGAATAACATCTTCTGTAGTTAGTATCTAAAATGGGTTAAAGGTTTGCTCTACAGGATAATATTCTTGGAATGCAGTATAATCTTTGAAAAGTAAGGACTAGTTAAATGTTCTTATAGAGATGTTTTAAAGAGGATTCAGTGCTTCCAATTTCCCCATTATCTTTTTCTGGATGTGAGTTGAGTAAGCTTTACTCTAGCATAAGCACTCACTATGATAGGTTGACTCAGGACATGCATAAAGCAAGCAACCAACCAATCATGTCCTGAAACCTCTAAAACAATAAGCCAAGAAGACTTGAAGAAGATTGGACTTGTCAGCATTCCATCATGGAAAGGTAGGGAGTAATGAGGTCATATCCCTCTCTGATGATCTATAGGCAGTTAACTGTTGCTAGGGAGGGGGAGTTACATGGCTACACTGTGGTGATAACTTGCTTGTACAAATAAAGCTTGCTTTTATTATTTAGACCAATTAGAACTCCATTTATACCTCACCTGAAGATCTATTGACATTTAATGGCTGGTGGATATTTTCTTCACTGGTACAGCCACTGGTAAGTTGACCATACTCCTATGAACCCCTCACCCATGATCCTGTAAATAATACTAATTAAACTCATTGGGTCATTAAAATAAGATATAACATCAAAGTAGGAGAGAAACTAGTTATGAAGAAGAAGAGGATATATGGGAGTGTGAAGAAGACAAGTGAGTATAATATGGAGAGAATATGATTGAAATTCATTACATATGTGTATAATACAATAAGTCTATTATTTTGCATAATTAATATATTCTAAAAATTTTTAAAAACTGAGTCAAAATATATGTTTACTTTTTATTATCTAATTAGTTCAGATATTTTGTTTTATGAACTGAAGTGTGACTAAAAGAAAAACAAAGAGAAATTTGAATCCTAAGCTGAAAATGCTACACTTAACTGGACAACAATGTTTCAATTATACTATCATATAGATTTCAAATTTACTGAGCAAAGAATTGATATAACTAGATGGAAACCTCCAAAAGATTAATATGGCATTCTGTATACTGAATAACTAGGAAGTGAAGAAAGGCAAGAAGCAGAAAGATGTTAGAAGATTTCTATAATAATTCAGAGAAAAGTTGATTAAAAAGATCTGTACAAAGTGTCAGTGGGTGTAGAAAGAAATAAGTCGTACAAAAATAAAATCTATCTGATTTAGAAATGACTAATCTTAGGTAGGAGCAATCAAAGGGAGTGCCAATGGTGGGGTAGAAGAAAAAATTAATTATATTTTATGTATTAGTTAGGAATTAAGGATTTGTAGTTTTGTGCAATTCTAGGGCTTTCCTGCAAATCTTTTCCTTACAGCAGTGTTAAAAATTAATCAAGAACCTAGCTAATCCAGAAATCAGTACAAATGATTAGACTCAATTTATCATTTGCTCATTAAGCAGCCACTATATCCTAAGCTTCCTTCAAAGGACTGGGGATATAATAACAAAGAAAATAGGCATGGTTGCCTTTAAGACTTATAGTCTTTTGTACAATTAGGCATCTTCTGGTTACCCTTAAAATATAAATGTCATTATTGCCCATCTGATGATTTATATAGCCTTGTTGGTCATCATTGTGGTTCATATTCATCACACCTGGATAAGGCTATTGATTGTTTTCTATCTATTGGCAGCTTACAAAACTCTACTAAACAGAAGGGAATTTATGCCTCACACTGCAAAACTAGACAACTGCCTATGGCAGTGAGGCCATGAATTCAAGAGGATAAGCTACTAAAGCCAATTTCCTACACCAGTATAATTTCTAACTGCATTCTGAATACAGAGCACAACTGATTGTGACTACAAACAGGGACTATTAAAGAAAGATACAGTGATCAAAATTCAGAGAATAAATAACAGAGATATATATAATGCTTTAGGTTCAGGGAAAATCACAGCCCATGGAGTGGATGGAAAGATCGCAAGAGTCAAGGACTAGGACATCTGCTGTGAGATTGTGTCTTCTATTTATGACAGGGAAGCTGCACCTATGAAATCTGACTAATTCTATGCTTTAGGTTCAGGGAAAATCACAGCCCATGGAGTGGATGGAAAGATCGCAAGAGTCAAGGACTAGGACATCTGCTGTGAGATTGTGTCTTCTATTTATGACAGGGAAGCTGCACCTATGAAATCTGACTAATATGCTAGCCCAAATAAGACATAAACAATGACAAAACCAGTTGATATGCCAATGTATATTATGAAAATTTCACAAGGCCCTATCCCAAGATGAATGACTTCAAGAAATTAAGGGTTGCTGACAAAAAAATCTGTTTTCTCCAAAAATGAGTTTCCTGTTTATTCTGTACCAAATGACCATCTCTAAAAACCTATACATATGAGTAGCTCCAAGTGAACTCAGCATGTTGTATTTATATATGTATACATGTAACAATAATAAAGGAAAGGAGGGTAAAATTCTGGAGTCAGAAGCTAGAAAATAGTTACTACTTATTAATTCAATGCTTCATAAACATGTGATACATGTTGATCTCTCTTCTATGTCCTGAAAACATAATAAATACAACAGATCAAAGTCATTACTCTTGCAGAGAAGTGTAAGGATAAGGCCCTCAACAGAAACTAATGAGATGCTGATATCATGGCACTGTGAATAAAAAACAAAGTTAAATAATCATACTTTCTTTATGAATCTTTCAGTTTTGAGTACTCTGCTGTGGAAAAATAAAATGAACTATGATTGAATCAGAAACTCTGGAAATGACAGAATTCTGTAGTTCATAATATGGATCATTCTTTCCCTTTGCAGTTGTCAAGGGTTTTAAGAACTAAGTGACATGGTTTCATTTACATTTTTCAAAGGACCTCTATGTCTTCTGTGCTGACAATATGCCCTAGAAGGACAAGAGAAAAGCAAAGAGACATGTGAATAGTATTATGTTTCTTGTCTGTCTGTGTGAAAACAACGTTTACTTTCAAGAAGAAAAGTAGAAAATATAAAACAAGCAATTCTCTGTCATCTGTCATTTGTGTTCAATATAGAGTAATAAAACCATACTTTATAATAAGTAGTATGAAGTTGTATCAAATTTACTATTTGTACAACTGCTTTCTCCAATAAATATTTATTGAGTGTCTAATAGGTGTATTGCACTGAGCTATATCCTGGGAACTCAATTTCAAGCTTATAAAAAACTATTTTCCTCACAAGGATTGTGACATTGTATGGAATACAAACCTCTGTGCAATATATTATATATATATATATATATATATATATATATATATATATATATATATATCACAAGCCTATACAAGTGTTGTGAATGGAAAACAGACAACTGTACAAGCCCTATCTATTATATGATGCTTTTTGCAATAAGGCCACAGCCATCTGTTTCACTATTTAAGATTAAGAAATAAGGAAAATGGAAAGAATGGAAAACCCTAGTTAGGAACAATCTTAACTTAGAGTGTGAATATGTCAATTAGCATTCATTTTCAAAAGGTTAATTATAACTACAATCCTAATATCAGGAGAAGAATGAATTTTAGCTTACTCCATTAAAATAAAGGAATGTTCACTGAAAATAAATACAATACCATAAAAAATCTGATTGACTCATGGCAGATTTGCAAAGGTCCTGGAGGGGATACACATCTTGGATGGATTCAGTACTATAGAATCTACAGGGTCATCTTCTTTAGAGATCTTTCCTACTCATGCCCACTGTGATGATTGATCTTCCTTGCCAACATGACTGAACTTGGAATCACCAAGGAAACACCTATGGGTGTGTGCCTCTAAAGGTGTTTGCCAAAGCATTTCCCTGAGAAGAGCCACAGTGACTATCAGTAGCATCACTCACATTCTGGGGTTGGGTACTGATTAAAAAGAAAGTTAGCTAAGCACCAGCATTCATCTCTCTGCTTCCTGACTGAAAATCCAATATAACCAGCCTTATCATGTTACTGTCACCATGAATACACTGCCATGATGAACTATAATCTAGAACTGGGAGACAAATTAGTCTATTGCTTAAATTACTCTGTCATGTGTTTTGTTAACCAATTGAGAAAAGTATCTAATACGGGATTCACCCACTATATTCCATCTAAGTAGTGTAGAGTCCCAAAACACTATAACTTTGCCACTCTTAAATCTGTTATCACTGCTTCTTAACTTGCTAGGCAATGAGATTCATATGATAAATGATATCAGATAGATTTTCACTTGATTGTCTACACAGTTTAGGTAGAAGTAACATGATGGGCACTCATGAAAAGTATGATGAGTCAGCAATGCAAGGTAAAACATAATATGGAGCATATATATGCTTATACTAGTGGCATTTATTGGATGGATATGGTTCTTCCAGCTAAAATCAGTCCAAAAAAGTTGGTGTAGTACAATTATGAAAAAACAATTCATGTGACATGAGCAAACATATGCCAACTAAGTCAAGAATATAATCATAAAAATTCTGGACATGCTTACAAAGCTAAAGTAAGTACACCATAGCTATATGGAGAAAGTATGAAAGGAAGAAAGAAAATGTGAGGTTGGAAATAAAAGTAAAGGCTAAAGTGTGAAGGCTATTAGGCTTGGTGATTGGATCATTTGAAACATGGTCCTGTAAATCGATCAGAACATCTAGATTCCAGAATAGGTTCAGGAACTTCTCAGTTATAAAACTTGAGAAAAACCTATTAAATGCTAGTATTCGGGTGCTATGATGATTGATATGATATACAAAACTGGAGACTATAATAAGGAAAAGTAGGTTTACTTATCTGTAATATTTGGGGTTTCTGTGTGACATTAAAATAAAAATGTCTCTTGAACACTAGAGATATTTGGAGGATTTAAACAAAGTTCAGGATGGCTAGCAATTAATTTATTTTTTAAGGTGTATCATAGTATGGTAATTACAGCTCATAGTTGAATGTTATACACTACTGTGCCACTGGAGAGGCAGATCTCAGCAGCGTTTGACACTGAAGTTACCAAAGGTTTAGTGATAGGCTATTGGGTTTATTAATTTTATTTAGGCATTCTCTGCTATATTCCCAAATCATTCCATGACTTCCACTACATAAGTATTTGTAGTTACAATTTGGCAATATGAAATGAAAAGAAATATAGAGTGAGGTTAGAAACACAATTTTGGGATTCAAAAATATAAGAAAAGTAGTTGAACTCTACTTTTTTAAATAAAGAGAAGTAGTCAAAATTAATATCTGATAGAGAAGTTGGTTAAAATGTTTTTGATTCATTTAAATTAGATTTAAGAACTATAGTTAGGAAACAAAATA
Source organism: Cricetulus griseus (assembly GCF_003668045.3). NCBI lineage: Eukaryota > Metazoa > Chordata > Mammalia > Rodentia > Cricetidae > Cricetulus > Cricetulus griseus. Next base: position 26,781,152 of record NC_048604.1, on the reverse strand, counting down.
ACTCACGCTGTCATTTTTTATTAGCTTTCTATCTGGACAATCATGTAGTCATGGAGATGCTAGCTCCTAAAACCAGTTTGAGACATATGCAAATATTTTTAAATCAAGCAAGCCTGAACCACCTCCTGTCGCAGAAACTAAAAGTCTGTATCTAATAGAAAAGCTAATCAGACTATATAAACAATTCTATTTTAAATCATTGTCCTCTGAAACTCACTCATGTTTTTGTACTCACATATTATTTGAATGTCAGTAAACAACTTCCTTTTTACATTTTATTATGCAGGATTACATAAAGTCATTTTCATGCAAGTATATAACATACTTGGTGTATATTCCCCACACTCCCTACTACTTCCCTTTTTTTCTATTTCTCATCCTGTTAGTTGTCTTTTTACCTTTGACAGTTTCACTTCTACTTTTATTCCACAAGTATACATATGATTTTATGTGTCAATATAAAATCCAGAATTTATAAAATGAACAAATAGCATTCTCTTTATAACTCTATTTTTTATTACGGAAGGTGTCTGACCAGAAATAGAGTAAAACTGGATCACTGAAACACCACAAAATTTACTCTGTACTCCAAATTGTTAGGAATATTATGGTATGGAAGTTCAACGAGAATTACCTTGATTTATCTAATATATCTTTCTTTGTCTGAAGGTGGGTAAATGGGTACTAAATAATACTCTATAAGACATTTTAGGAACCCCATGCCCACTGACTAGCATTTTGTTTCCCTGTGGGAAATTTGCCAGATCTTTTTACTTAGAGGATAAATTATCTCTGTTTTGAGATACAGCCTGGTGCTATGCTTTAAACCTAAAAGCATTTTCCAATTGTGCCTTTGCCATTTCTACGACTTGAGCTATAAGTTATCCATATCCTACTGTCAAGCACAGAGCATGTAGGATCATCCCTAGACATTGCAGCTGATCTCTGATTACTATTTCTGATCAACGAGTCACAACTAACCAGATCTGATTTTCTGGGGCTCCTACATGGTGAAGTATTCCAGGCAGGTCAGTTATCTTAGACCTTGTCACTGATCTTCCCTCACTTGTCTGAGCTGCTGAAGGACTGTGAATATCTATCAATTGGGCCACTAGAAATTTGGCAAATATATGGGTGACTCGGGACAAATTTATTCTCAACTATAGAAAGAATAGTGCAAAGTATATACCACCTGTATTTTCCACAGCCATGAGATGAGGTCAAAATGTACTTTAATTGAATAGTCAGCGGTTGAATCATAATAACAACTTTAAAAATGGCCTACCTACCAAAAGATATACTAGGCTACACACACACATATCAGAACTTGAAAAAGGTAATCAGATTGCCTTCAGAATTATTAAGAAATTAACATATAGCCCTTTCCACCAACCGATCCTCAACTAGTCCAAAGCGCCATTCACCCAGATCTCCCCGGGCTTGTGCCTGCTTGAAGTAGACACACCCAGGCAGGGAGGAGCTCCCTGAATCTGGATACAGGCTACTCTTCCTTCCCTTTCCACTGACCGATCTGCAACTAGGTGAGTGACCCCCTGCTCTTACCCAACTCCTGTCCAAAGCGCCATTCACCCAGATCTCCCTGGGCTTGTGCCTGCTTGGAGTAGACACTCCCAGGCAGGGAGGAGCTTCCTGAATCTGGGTACAGACCATTCTTCCTTCCCTTTCCTCCGACTGATCGCAACGAGGTGAGTGACCCCCTGCTCTTACCCAACTCCCTTCCAAAGCCCCATCCACCTGATCTCCCCAGGCCTGCTCCTGCTTGAGGTAGACCTGCCCAGGCAGTGAGGAACTCCCAGAGTCTGGAAACACCCCACTCTTACTTCCTGGCCCGCCCCCACACACCTGACACCTATGGGGGCCTAACTCCTTAGAGTGAGGAGACTACAAGGATAGGCAAGACAATCCAGAGCTGCTCACACTGAATTCCTGGCCCACACACACTACTGGGTAACAAGAAGAGATAGAGAGACCCATCCTGCACTCAAAGGAAAAAGATAAGGGAAGAAGACAGAATAAGAACTAGCTCAACAACAGAAAGGCCAATATGACACCACCAGAATCTAGGGACTCCACTCCAGCAAGATCTGAAAAGCCCAACACAGTGCATGAAGAAGAGATGGACCTCAAAAATTATCTCTGCAAGATGATAAGGACCTTTAAAGAGGAAACATGAAAATCCCTTAAAGAAATAGAAGAAAAAGAAAGCAAAAATTATACGAAATGGAGGAAAAGACAAACCAAAAATTCAAGAAATAAACAAATCTCTTAAAGAATCTAAAGAAACCCAAGAAAAAAGATCCAAACAAGTGAAGGAAGTTCATGAAACAGTTCAAAGCATGAAAACTGAAATAGACACAATAAAGAAAACACAGAATGAGGCGATGCTGGAAATGGAAAGGCTGGATAAACGATCAGAAACTAAAGAAGTGATTATAACTAATAGAATTCAAGAGATGGAAGAGAGAATCTCAGCTATTGAAGACTCACTAGAGGATATACATTCATCAACCAAAGAGAACCTCAAGTCCAACAAAACCCTAACACAAAATATCCAGGAAATATGGGACACCGTAAAAAGGCCAAACCTAAGAATAATAGGTGTAGAAGAAGGTGAAGAAACACTGCTCAAAGGTACAGAAAACATATTCAACAAAATCATAGAAGAAAACTTCCCCAACCTACAGAAGGATATGCCTATGAAAGTACAAGAAGCTTACAGGACACCAAACAGACTGGACCACAAAAAGAAGTCCCCCCGACACATAATAATCAAAACACCAAATCTACAGAATAAAGAGAAAATATTAAGAGCAGCAAAGGAAAAAGGCCAAGTAACATATAAAGGCAAACCAATTAGAATCACACCCAACTTCTCAATGTAAACTCTGAAAGCCAGAAGGTCTTGGATAGATATCCTACAAGCACTAAGGGAGCATGGATGTCAACCCAGACTACTGTGCCCAGAAAAACTTTCGATCACTATAGATGGAGAAAACAAGATATTCCATGACAAAAACAGATTTAAACAATACATATCCACAAATCCAGCACTGCAGAAGGTTCTGGAAGGAAAACTCCAACCCAACGGACATAACTACACTCAAAAAAACACAGGCAATAGATAATCTAATTTTACCAAACACAAAAAGAAGTAGGAGGGCGAAATCCAAACACACAATGACACCACCAACAATAAATCCAAAACAAACAAGAACCAACAAACAATGGACATTAATATCCCTAAATGTCAATGGTCTTAACTTACCCATAAAAAGATATAGGCTAACAGAATGGATACGAAGACAGAATCCATCCTTCTGCTGTTTACAAGAAACACACCTCAACTTCAAAGACAGGCGATACCTCAGAGTAAAAGGATGGGAAAAGATTTTCCAATCAAATGGGCTCAAGAAACAAGCTGGTGTAGCAATCCTAATATCTAACAAATTGGACTTTAAACTAAAATCAATCAAAAGAGTTGAAGAAGGGCATTTCACACTCATCACAGAAAAAGTCCATCAAGATGAAGTCTCAATCCTGAATATCTATGCCCCAAATATGAAGGCACCCACATTTGTGAAAGAAACGTTACTAAAGATCAAACCACACATAAAACCACACACACTTATAGTTGAAGTAGAAGACTTCAACACCCCCCTTACGCCTCTAGACAGGACCACCAGACAGAAACTTAACAAAGAAACAAAGGATCTGAAAGAAGTTATGACCCAACTGGGGTTAACGGATATCTATAGAACATTCCATCCAAACTCAAAAGAATATACATTCTTCTCAGCGCCACATGGCACCTTCTCTAAAATTGACCACATAACAGGCAGCAAAGCAAACCTCCATAGTTACAAAAGAATTGAAATAACCCCCTGTATCTTAACAGATCACCATGCATTAAAGCTAGAATTGAACAACAATACGAATGGCAGAAAACCTGCATACTCTTGGAAAATGAATAACACCCAATTGCACTATTCCTGGGTTGAAGAAGAAATAAAAAACAAATTAAAAACTTCCTAGAATCTAATGAGAATGCAGACACAACATACCCAAACTTATGGGACACTTTGAAAGTAGTGCTAAGAGGGAAGTTCATAGCACTAAGTGCCCACATGAAGAAACTGGAGAAAAGTCACATTAGAGAATTGACAGAACAACTGAAAGCATTAGAGCAAAAAGAAGAAAACTCACCAAGGAGGAGTAGACGCCAGGAAATAATCAACCTGAGAGCTGAAATCAATAAAGTAGAAACTAGGCAGACATTACATAGAATCAATGAAACAAAGAGTTGGTTCTTTGAGAAGATCAACAAGATAGACAAGCCTCTAGCCAATCAAACCAAAAAGCAGAGAGAGAGAGAGCATGCTAATTAACAAAATCAGAAACGAAAAGGGGGATATAACAACAGACACTGAGGAAACCCAGAGAATCTTAAGGTCATACTTTGGAAACCTATACTCCACAAAATTCAAAAATCTAAAGGAAATGGGCAATTTTCTGGATAAATATCACTTACCAAAATTAAACCAAGATCAGATAAACAGTTTAAATCAACCCATAACCCCTAATGAAATAGAAGCAGTCATCAAAAGCCTCCCAACAAAAAAAAGCCCAGGGCCAGATGGCTTCACTTCAGAATTCTACCAGAAATTCAAACAAGAGCTGATACCAGTACTCCTCAAAATGTTCCGCACAAACAAGCAGATGGGATATTGCCAAACTCTTTCTACGAGGCTGCAATCACTTTGATACCCAAGTCACACAAAGATATGACTAAGAAAGAGAACTACAGACCGATATCCCTCATGAACATCGATGCTAAAATACTCAATAAAATATTGGCGAACCGAATCCAAGAACATATCAGAAAAATCATCCACCACGATCAAGTAGGCTTCATCCCAGGATGCAAGGATGGTTCAACATACAAAAATCCATCAATGTAATCCACCATATAAACAAACTGAAAAAGAAAAACCACATGATCATCTCACTAGATGCTGAAAAAGCCTTTGACAAAATCCAACATCCCTTCATGATAAAGATCTTGGAGAGAACAGGAATAACAGGAACATATCTAAACATGATAAACATAATATACACCAAACCAATAGCCAACATCAAACTAAATGGAGAGAAACTCAAAGCATTTCCTCTAAAATCAGGAGCAAGACAAGGCTGTCCACTCTCTCCATACCTCTTCAATATTGCACTTGAAGTTCTAGCTAGAGCAATAAGACAAGAAAAGGGGATCAAAGGAATACAAATTGGAAAGGAAGAAGTCAAACTTTCACTATTTGCAGATGATATGATAGTCTACATTAGTGACCCGAAAAACTCTACCAGGAAACTCCTACAGCTGATAAACACCTTCAGCAAGGTAGCAGGATACAAAATTAACTCAAAAAAATCTGTAGCCCTACTATATACAGATGATAAACCCAATGAGAAAGAAATCATGGAAACATCACCTTTCACAATATCCACAAGCAACATAAAATATCTGGGGGTAACACTAACCAAAATAGTGAAAGACCTGCACAATAAGAACTTTGAGACTTTAAAGAAAGAAATTAAAGAAGATACCAGAAAATGGAAAGATCTCCCATGCTCTTGGATAGGTAGATTTAACATAGTAAATATGGTAATCCTACCAAAAGCAATCTACAGATTCAACGCAATCCCCATCAAAATCCCAACACAGTTTTTCACAGACATTGAAAGAACAATACTCAACTTTATATGGAAAAATAAAAACCCAGGATAGCCAAAACAACTCTTTACAATAAAAGATCTTCTGGAGTCATCACCATCCATGACTTCAACCTCTACTATAGAGCCATAGTTCTGAAAACAGCTTGGTATTGGCACAAGAATAGATAGATAGACCAATGGAATCTAATTGAAAACCCTGATATTGACCCACGCACCTACGAATACCTTATTTTTGACAAAAGTGCTAAATCTATACAATGGAAAAAAGATAGCATCTTTAACAAATGGTGCTGGCACAATTGGATTCAGACATTCAGAAGATTGCAGATAGATCCATACCTGTCACCATGCACAAAACTTAAGTGCAAATGGATCAAAGATCTCTCCATAAATCCAGCCACACTGAACCTTCTAGAAGAGAAAGTGGGAATTACCCTTGAGCAAATTGGCACAGGAGACCGATTCCTGAACATCACGCCTGTAGCACAGACAACGAGGTCTGCAATTAATAAATGGGACTTCCTGAAACTGAGAAGCTTCTGTAAGGCAAAGGAAATAGTCAGTAAGACAAAACGACTACCCACAGAATGGGAAAAGATCTTCACCAACCCCACATCTGACAGAGGGCTGATATCCAAAATATACAAGGAGTTCAAGAAGCTAGCCACCAAAACACCAAACAATGAAATAAAAAAGTGGGGATCAGAACTAAATAGAGAATTTTCAACAGAGGAATCTGAAATGGCTGAAAGACACTTAAGAAAGTGCTCAAAATCCTTGGCCATCAGAGAAATGCAACTCAAAACAACTCTGAGATACCACCTCACACCTTTCAGAATTGCTAAAATCAAAAATACCAATGACAACCTCTGCTGGAGAGGATGCGGAGAAGAAGGAACACTCCTCCATTGCTGGTGGGAGTGTGAACGTGTAAGACCACTCTAAAAATCAGTATGGCGGTTGCTCAGAAAAATGGGAAACAATCTACCTCAAGATCCAGCCATTCCTCTCTTGGGTATATACCCAAATAGTGCATGTTCATACAACAAGGACATATGTTCAACCATGTTCATAGCAGCATTGTTTGTAATAGCCAGAACCTGGAAGCAACCTACATGCCCCTCAACTGAAGAATGGATAGAGAAAATGTGGTGAATTTATACAATGGAGTACTACTCAGGAGAAAAAAGCAATGGAATCTTGAAATTCACAGGCAAATGGATGGAACTAGAAGAAACCATCCTGAGTGAGGTAACCCAGTCACAAAAAGACAAACAAGGTATGTACTTACTCATACATGAATTTTAGACATAGAGCAAATGTTTACCAGCCTATAATCCTCTTCACCAAAGAAACTATGAAACATGAAGGACTCTATGGGATAATTAGACCCCAGGAATGGGAAGTGGCATCAACTCCTGAGCTAATTGGGAGCATGAGGGTAGGGGAGAGGGTGCTGCCACAATAAGAGCACAAGAAGAGGAGGAAAGGAGAGGAAATGGTGGAGCAGAGATATTGAGTAGGAGGAAGAATAGAGGAGAGAGAGCAGGATGAGAGATACCATACTGGAGGGAGCCACTATAGATCCAAGAAGAGATCTGGAACTAGGGAGATCTCCAGAGACCTACAAGGATGACATGATCTGACAATCCAGATGCTGTCTGGGAGGCCAGTACAAGACTGATCCAGAGCCCTGAACATGGATGTCAATAAGGAGGCCTCTGCACTCCAGGGAGCCTCTGGAAGTGGATTAGCATTTTTCCCTGGTGTAAGAAGGGACTTTGAGAGCCCATCCCAAGTGAAGGGATACACTCTGGCCCTGGACACATGGGGAAGGGCCTAGGAGCAGCACAGGAAGATTTGGTGGACTTTGCAGAGCCCCTGTTGAGTGCCCTACCCTGCCTGGGGAGTGGTGAGTGGATGGGGTCAGGGGTAGGTTGGGGGTGGGAGAGGAGGGATGGGAGTGAGGGATGGGAGAGGGAAAAGGGACTTACATGTCAAACAAGCCTGTTCCCTAACTTGAATTAATGTGTGTGTGTGTGTGTGTGTGTGTGTGTGTGTGTGTGTGTGTGTGTATGTGTGTGAAACTAACATATAGTAAATGAGAACAAGAATAAGTGACATCATTCTCAAGAATCTGAATATTTGCATACCACCAAAATTAGACTTTAATCTCATCACATCTGTTCATTCTTTGAAACGAAGAGTTTGGCATGAGAAAAGGAAATTCTGCAGATAGAAAGAGGAAGGTACACTCAATAAATAATGACCTTTGGAAATACCTATCCAAACACAGCTTAAGAATAAGAACACTTAAGCAAATTTATTTTTTGCATACCTATTCCATTAATAATAACTTTCATACCAACTGTAATGATTAATAAAGGAAGTTTGGGATAGCAGATATCAAATTTAATGCTCTCATCACAAAATACATAGTTTTTTTTAGATATGTCATTCTACCTTACTTTTATATATTCAAATATTTTTATGTCATTAAGTGTCATGGCTAAATGGCTTGCTAAGGTTATACATTTTGACTTAGTTTCCCTTCCTATGTCTATCTACCTAGAAAGAGAGGCTGTCTGGTATTAGTGTTTTGTCTGGACTTGTGTATGTGTTCCACGTATGTACTAGGTATTCATGGAAGTCAGAAGAGGGCATCACATCCCCTGAGACTGGAGGGACAGAAGGTTATGAGCAGTGCTCTTTACTGCTAAGTCAACACCTCAGCCATGAAATTATTTATTATTTTGAATTAATACTTACTCTGATTATTACTTTGTTTCCCACGAAGGTTATCATGAAGCAGAGAAATTTTAGTAGTACAATACCTCATTTTTGTCTTTGTAACAATTAAGTTAAAATTAATTAATACACAGATATTTTAGTTTATATATTAATCTAATGAGGATAATTAGTACACATCTTCTTAGTGATATATCTACTCATAGTCTTCTGATGTTCCCCCATGCATAAGCAGCTATTGCAATGCTTAGGTCTCAAAATAAAGTTCAAACCACTAATCTTTTCTTTTGGTAACTTTTCAGAGATGACCAAATAACTATTAGCCAGACATAAGCACCAGACACTTCCAGTGTAAGTTATGATACCTAGTAAACATATTATGAGTATTTATAATTTTCTATAGTATCATTTGGCATTTTAAATCCTTGTTTTCTGCACAATATTGGGAGTCCAATAGAAAGTACAGTATTTAAATAACTGTGTTGTATGTGTCTTATTTTAATGCATCCAGTTTATAAACATAAGAACTGAAGACTGAAAAGATTAAGTAATTTTCTGTGAGTCTCAAATGAACTAAATGGGAGAACCGGGATTTAATCACTGTTTACTAACTCAAAAATATATATTCTCTCTCTTTTACATTTATGGCTACTTTCTCAACATCCCCCCCTTCTTAATGATTCTATTATTGAGGAACATGAAAATTTAAACTCTAAGTTTTGTGACAAAACTTCTGTTTTATTCATACTAGTTGTATTAGTAAGTATCAGACTCAGCTAAAAATACCAAGGATAGTACACAAAATATAAACATATTATGCCCTTACTTCAATGGAGGAAATCAGTATGATGGTCCCATGATCACAGAGGACTATTTATTGCTTAGTAATTTTTCACTTCATGCTTCAAAACGCCAGCTATCACATGGGTATGCCAACCTTATTTTCTTTGTTCTTATTCTTATGAGATAAGATTCTGACAACAAAGCAGTTTGTATTCAGAGCACATGAAACAAATGCCATAACTTTTATGAAATAGTTTTTATCTGTGGATTTCTTGATGATAAGTAGAGTCTAAATTCAAATCCAAAAACTATGTGAAAGCACGTCTATGATTACAGATGGGAAGACACATTTTTCTCTTCTAAGAACACAGCCTGAGACAAACAACCTCCTTTGCCATTTTCCCCTCTGTAACATAGAAGTGATTTCCTAGTACAGTCTTTCTATGCACTAGAAATATGAAATTTTACATGGAGGACTTGGTCTGAACTCATACATGTATAGTAAACCACAAGCCTTGGTTACAAATAATCAAACCTTACTAGAAAACCAAAGTGTTTAATTCATGGATACCACTGTGGATTATATCTCCTCTTTAACTTTGGCCCCAGAAAATGTTCTTTCTGTCTTGAAAATATATTGTGCCCTAAAATTCTATGTGTTCTACCAAATGCAAATGCCATGGTCAAAAAAATGTGTTCACTAAGGTATCACCTCAAATAGAGCTTTACATGCAGTAGGGGGATAAATAGCATTTGATAAATAATTGCATCAATTCTATTCACAATTTCAGAAGATTTTAGCTTGTAGTAAGGTGAGAATTTTCAGGTTATCTGCTCTAAAACATTACAGGAAATGGTATACAAGAGACATACCTCAACATAATAAGGATTTAGCAAGTCCGTAGCCAACATCAAGCTAATGGAGAGAAACTCAAAGCATTTCCACTAAAATCAGGAATGAAACAAGGTTTCATTCCATGCCTATGGAATATTGTATTTGAAGTCTTAGAACAATAAGACAACTGATGGTAATTGATGGGATACAAATAGGAAGGAAAGAAGTCAAAGTATCTTTATTTGCCATGGATATGACTATATATATACATAAGTCACCCTAAAAATTCCCAGCAGGAAACTTCTATAACTGCTAAACACCTTCAGAAAAGTGGCTGGATACAAGATGAACTTAATAAAATCATCAGCTCTCCTATACACAAATGACAAATGGACTGAGAAAGAAATCAGGGAAATAATACCCTCCATAGTAGCCACAAACAATATAAAATATCTTGGAATACCTATCTGCACAAGTGAAAGATTTGAATGACAAAAATTTCAAATCTTTAAAGAAATTGAAGAAGATAGCAGAAGATGAAAGGATCTCTATGCTCATGGATGGGTAGAATTAACAGTAAAAATGGCCATCCTAACAAAAGCAATGTATAGATTCAATGCAATCTCCATCAAAATCCCAACATAATTATTATAGAAGTTTAAAGGATAATAATCAATTTCATAGGGAAAAACAAAAATTCAGGATAGCTAAATAAAAATCCTGAATAATAAAAGAACTGATGAAGGTATCAATATCCCTGACCTCAAAGTGTACTACAGAGCTATAGCAATAAAACAGCATGTTACTAGAATAAAAATATACACATTGATCAATGGAATTCATTTCAAGATCCAGTTGTAAATCTACACACCTAGATTTTGATAAATATGCCAGAAATACACACTGGGAAAAAGATGGCATCTTCAATAATTGGTCCTTGTCAAAGAAAATGGCTACATGTAGAAGACTCCAAAATAGATCCATGTTTATCATCCAGCATAAAGCACAACTCCAAATGGATCAAAGACGTTAACATAAGGACAGACACAATAAATCTGATAGAAGAGAACATGTAAAATGATCTTGATCTCATTAGCACAGGCAACACAATTAGAACAGGCACTAAGTTCAATGATTAGTAAATGGGACTTCATGAAACTGAAAAGCTTTCTGCATAGCAAATGACGCCATTATTTGGACAAAGCAGCAGCTTACGGAATGGTAAAACTTTCTATCAACTGCACATCTGATAGATGGCTAATATCCAAAATATATTTTTAAAAGGATTTTAAAATGGGCATGGAGAAAATGGACATGGGGTATAGATCTAAACAGAATATTCTGAAATGAGGAAACATAAATGGAAAGAAACTCTTAAATGTTCAACATCCTTAGTCATCAGGGAAAAGCAAATCAAAACTACTTTGAAATTTCATCTTACAACAGTGAGAATGGCTAAGATCAGATAAATGACAGCTGGTGCTTGAAAGGAAGTAGAGTAAGGGGAATACTCATCCATTGCTAGTGGGAGTGCAAACTTTTGCATCCACTCTGGAAATAAGCATTGTGGTTCTACAGAAACTGGGAATAAACAACTTCAAGATGCAGCTATACCACTCTACATCCTACCACAGAGATACTTGTTCAAACATGCTCACTGCTGCTCTACAAATAATAGCCAGAAATTGGAAACAACATAGATGTCAGGGAATAGATGAAAGGATAAAGAAAATGAAACATTACTCAGCTTTTTTTTAAAAAAAAAAAGGAAATCACAAAATTCACAGGTAAATGGATGCAGCTAGAAGAAAATCATCCTGAATGAGATAACTCAGACCCAACTTAATTTGGCTGTTAAGTATTCAAGAAGAAGGCTATAATCCATATCACCAGAAAGGATTGGTATAGAGTAATGGACTGAAGAAAGAATCAAATCACCCTAGGAACGGGAAATAGAATAGTTACAGATGAATGAGGAGGAACTAGAACAGGAGGATCAAATATAGAGGGGGAGGAAGAAGTGAAGGAGGGAACAGTGGGAGGTAAAGATAAAACTAAAGGACAGTTGAGGTTTTGTATGGAAATTTAACACAGTATAACCTCTCTAAATATATATGTGAAGGTGTTCTAAATGGAATCACCAAGTAACAGATGAGATGGATCCCTGGCTGGACATCTTTTGTTGCCAAATGAAGACTACGATCCCAGGAATGGGTTACATCTAATTAGGTTGTTGACCTAAGGGTCCCCATAACAACTCAGACTATTTCCAAGGTTGTGTGTTGCTCTCCACAACCAGATGTTAAGGCCCTATTGCTGAAGACAACACCTACACAGACCATTGAATGTGGAGCTGGTGTCGAATTAAAGCTTTCACCCTACTGACTAGTGTTCATGTTACTGAAAGGTACATTGCACCAAGGTAGACACAAACACAGCCACTAACCCTTCCAACTACAATGGGGGCATGCAGGCAAGAATCATTAGTGCAATAGTGACCAGAAGTTTATAAAAGTAACCAACCAATATCTAATTGGATTTTAGGCCCACTCCATGAGATGGAACCTCTTCCCAACACTACTTGAGTAGCCAAAATCTGTAGACTAGATAGCTCGGAACTTGGGGAAAAACCAAATACTACTGTTCTGCTAAAGGAACACAGCAATAAAATGATTCCTAACCACATTCTACTATACTCACAGAACAAGGAATTGCTCAGCCATCATCAGAAAAGCTTTCTACTGCAGTACATGGGAACAAATACAGAGATCCACAGTGGGACATTGTGCAGAGAATGAGACACCTTGGAACACTCAGTCCTAAATGAGATATCTCTATGAATTCCTTCCCCTCACAGCTCAGGGAACCCTGTAGAAGAGGAGGCAGAAAGGTTGTAAGAGCCAGAGGGATGGATAAAACCAAGGAAACAAGACCTTCTAACCACAGCAGGACAGAAGCACATATGAACTTACAGATGTTGTGACAGCATGCATAGGGCCTGCACTCTTGTAAGCTAAATGGGGTCCCAGTGCTGAGAGGTGAAGTAGACAGAAGCCCACATGCCTAACCCGGTAGCTATTTCCAATTCATAACCACTTGCAAGTGTAGAATTAATTTCCCCAACTGAGTCTCATTAGGTATACAAATCACTCTTAAGGGCAGATGCCACACCCAAGAGTAAATGGCCAACAGAAAAACAAAATGAACTTAAAGGCACAATGGTATTTTGGGAGTTTGTTGTTTGTTTTGTCTATTTGTCTCACATTGATTTGTCTGGGATTTTTTTTCCATGTTTGTTCTTACCCTACAGGTCATTTGCTTATATACTGTAATTTCAAATTTTGTGCTTTTATGTGATTTCTGGGTTTGCCAATGTGTAGGTCTTGCTATCTATAATTATTCCTTGCACATTTACTTTGGCTCCTTCCTTTTCTGTTCATTTGTTTGTTTTGTACTATTCATGTTTGTTTTTATTTTATTATTTTTTGTTTTGTTTTAGATGTCCGTTTGTTTTCTAGTAAAAGAGACCAAAAAAAAAAGCTGTGGATTTGGGTGGGTGGGAAGATGCAGATGATGTAGGAATAGTTGGGGAAGAGGGGATCAAAATCAAAATATATTGTTGGGAAAAAAATCTACTTTCAACTTAAAAAATAACAACAAAAAGGTAATTAAAATCAAATGTTTCAGAGGCATCAAATTTCCCCTAGGTATGTTTGTCTGGAGTTAGACATGTATAATGTTGAGAAAATTAATAATAAGAGTGGGTTTTCATGGAAAGTGCTTTTTAATGTTTTCTTCCAAATAAGCTGAGCCACTGGGGATCAGAGTGATTTAATCTGTTGATGGACAGCTATTACATGTTTCTTTTGTATAATGATGCCTTGAACAGGAAACAGTCATTAAACAGTTCTTCTCTTGATCGCCAGCCAGACAATTATGATGACATCTTGGGTGCTTTGAATATATGAAAGATACATTGAAGAAATTACATTCAAAAGACAAGGAAATATATAATCATGATACATGTGAAGCTATAAACTTCTGTTTCAGGAGATATTGCTCCAGTTATGACTACTACATCCTGGGCAAAGCAAACCATGGTGAACTCTAGATGCCCCTGTTCACCGCTAATGCTATTCTGAAAATAGTCAGTGGCACATCTGGTAATGACTCAGCAAAAAAGCTTATGGTTGGTATAAAGTGAGGCTTATGATTGATCTTGCTTGTGGTTCATGGTTAATCCTGCAATAATATAATTCCATACTGTCATAACTTGTAGTGCTGTGATTCTTGAAATTACAAGCTGAGGAAAACCCTGATATAGCTCTGTTCTGGTTATCTAAGTAACCAGTTTGATACTCTTTGCAGTTAATCTAGGAAGGCTGTCTCTCATGAACTGCAGTTATTCCAGTGTTGCAACACTGAGCCCTCATAAAGGCTTCTCTACTGGTTTTTGCATACTGGTTATCAGTCATGGGTAAACCAGATTTGGCTGGCTGGCCAAAGAACAAGTAAGAGACAGCAGCTTCTAACTCTGGCATTATCAACAGTACTGAACAGGTTGATGAAAAATCCTACACAGTCACCATGATTGGAAGGCACTAATAAACAACACTCAGAGTTATAACACTAAGAATAGACTGACAGTTCTAGAGAACCTCAGAGAGTTAAGAACCATGACTCCCAATGCTCATAACTAAACTATTAGGAGAGTTTCAAAGATGACCAAGAGAAAAAATTTCTAGAATGTAGGAAAGACAGTAATAGTATTGAGAATATAAGACACATAAGTGAAGCTGAAACTTAAGAAGAGAAGAAGCTATGAAGAACTGAAGACAGGAAGTAAGAACAGAGGCTACAAAGACTACAAGTACCAGTTACTAGAAAGATATGGGAGATACATAAATGATTAAAGGTCTGAGGACCCAATACCCAGAGATCAAGTTCTGTACTAGATATTAGGTATTCACCCTGTGAACCTAGAGAAATAAGCCTCTCTTGACCACATAAAGCAGGAAGCCTAAGGCCTCCAAAACAAGGATTAGAGCTTTTGTTCTGGAAACAGCACGTGAGTCTTTGGGACTTAGGGCCACTAACACTAAGAGAGCTACTTGTACCTATTCATGATCTGTGCCGGCATATACTTAAAAAGAAATAGGTAGCCTTTTTTAACACATCCCGCCCCTTCTTCCTCTTTGTTATGTCACAAAAGAGTTTACTGTTACAGTAAAATTTTCAGTTTGTTTTCCAAAGGTTAATCTATGACAGCTGCTTACTAGTGAAGGCAAGCATTGAAAATATCCACAAAGAAAAATCTTCCTTGGTCTAATTTTGACCACAACATTCCATTGGGAAATTAGATTTTCCCCTTGTATAAGCACAGTGCAGTCAGATTAAGACTATACAAGTTAATTCTGACCAAGTCAAGCAAAGATGTAAGAGTTTGTTGGGAGCTTCCTTAGAAAGTTTCCTCTACATAATTTGCTTTTATCAACAGGGGTACATATGTGACCTATAAGTAATAGCTGTGTCATTTCCTGCATACAATGTGTGTCATGTACATTGCATTTACTAACTTACTTACGCATGTTAAAACTGAGAGGTTAAGTAGTTTGCCAAAGGCCACATAGATAAGACATAGCTGGGGTTTTTCAGGAAGACTGGCTTCCAAAAATGCAGGTTTAATGATTATGCTGTATACTCACTTTTACTTGCTCCACCTAAGTCATAATTCTGTTCTGCCAAGAATTGTACTACTCAAAAGAGAAAATAACTATAGGGCTTTATTCTTTTGTTTAGAAGCAAAAGTTAGTCTGTACAATCATGTACCATTGGCTTTGCCACAATGGGATTTGTCAGAAAACTGAATAAATGTGAATAGTGGTTAAAGCACATTTTTCAAAAACATTTTTAGCTCACCAGACCACTCAAATTTCTATTGCAATCACAGGAAGTAAAGGGGAAAGTACATTAACTCACCTAAATTGAGATGGATGATACAGTGAGCACATATATAGTATCTGTCACCCAAATATTTCACTCAACAAAGGAGAGAAAATTGTTTTTAATACAGGACTCTTGGAGTTCTGCAGTCATGAAAATGACTTAGTTGGATACCCATCAATGAATGTATTACACCAGCTTCAGGTGGCAGCTGCAAAGGAAGATTTAGAGAGCAGCTAGATTAGTTAGAAAAGTCACTAATATATCCAGATGACATATCAACCTTTCTCTGACTTTACTAAACCAAATAAATGGAGCTCTTTAAAGATATTAAGGATGATGCTTAAAGAATGCAAATCCATGCAATGTCATTATTTTTCTGTCCTGTTTCCTAATGACCTGATTTCCAGCTGCATATTAACACTGCTGTAGGAGAGTGCATTTCAGCCACTGGTTCTATAGTACTTAGACATATTAAAGATTCAACACACTGAAGAACTATCACAATGAGAGGTCTGATATGAGATACAATTAGAAGATACTGTATATAAAAACGTGGAATTTTTTTACAAATCAGATGGAAATAGAACAAATGTCCAAATAGCAAAAGACAGAGATGTCGAGAAATGAGGAAAAATTTGTGAGAAATCTGCATTATGTACCAGGTACTTAATATATTTTATTAATGCACAGTGTAAATTTATTGTAATTAATATCAACAAAACAGTTCAACACAGATTTCATTACTATCTCCATTTTGAAGAAAAAGAAACTAAGATGCAAAATGCTAACTGAAATTTCTTGTGGTGGCCATGTGACAGGTAAGTACTAGGGCTGCTAACTGAACTCAGGCAATCAGGGTCTAGAATATGCTCTTAGCTACTCTCTTATTCTGCCTCTCATGTAAATTTGGAAATAATAAAATATCATTCAACAGATGTTTATTTCCTTCTGTATGTTTGTTGCTATGATGTGTTCTGGAAGCATGAGGCACAGTATGCAATGAAAGGAAGAGAAGTGCTGCTTTCCAGATACTTTGGAGATTGTCATATACTTCAACACATGCTTTCAATAGTGAGGTCTGTTTCAGCAGCAACATTTCATCTTGATATCATCAAGACGCTCTACAATAAATGTAGTTATGTAAAGAATCTCTGTATATGTTCTAGTATCCTTCATCTCTCAAAGGAAATTCTTATGTTGGAAAAAAATCTTCAAGTAACTTTATTTAATAAGTTTATTTTCATTAGTGTTTTTCCACATGAAACTCTCAATTAAAGTGTATAAAGAGCATCTAGTATGATATCAGACATTTTAAGACGTACAAAAATACAGAAAATGCACTTTGCATCAAAAAAAATGAAACTTTGGGGTCCAGTTCTGGTTACCTATTAGAGGTAAACTTTTGTCTCAGCTTTTGGTTATCATTTGAGATTTAGGAGACTTCAGTTCCATTCCATATCATCCTGCATGGTCTGGGAGTCAACTGGAAGCTGGCACCACATCCATTCAATGCTCATTTCCTCTCTCTATAATACAGAACAAGTCACATCTGTCACTCACTGTGTCTTTTTTTTGTTTTTTCTCTTTATCTTATCATCTTTCTTTTATACTTCTACCAAAGAACACAAGCTGCTCTAGTTTAAAGAGTCTGTGTTTCAATGTCCTGAAAATTTATTAATAATATTTGAGCAGGTAACTTTTCTCTTTTTAGTGACTCTTTAAGGAAAACTCCCATATCTCATTCCAAACACACCCTTTTTGGTGTTTCAACCATTCTTATTTCTATATATTTCTCCAATTAAGAAACAAAGGAAGATTCTTAAAATGTTCTTAGAACTGAATGAAAATGAAGACACAGTATACCAAGACTTGTAATATACAATAAAGACAGCCCTAAGAGAAAAGTTTATGTCTTTAATTGCTGAAATTATAAAAAGCAGACCAGTCTCAAAGAAACAACCCAATGATGTACCATGAGGCACTGGAAAGATAATAACAAATCAAACCTCAAATCAGTAGTCAAAGTGAGGTAAATAAGAGAAAAATTAATGAAAGAAGATAATGAAACAAAGAATTTGTTCTTTGAAAGGTAAACAGGATATGCAAATTCTTATACAAGTTAACCAAAAGACAGTGGAACCAGAATTTATCCCTAGTGCATGAATGGGCCTAGGTCCTGCCCCAAATATGACAGACTTTGTTGGTTCCCCCATGGGAGGCCTCACCCTCCTGAGGATGGATGGGTGAAATGGGGAGATGTTGGGGGAAATAGGAGGACAGGAGGGAGAAGGAACTGGGATTGGTATGCAAAATAAGATTGTTTCTAATTTAAAGAAAAATTTATTTAAAAAACAAGTTTACTAAACAGAAGAGAAAAAAGACTAAAATTGATAAAATTAGAGATGAAAAGAGACCCACTACAACAGACACCTATGAAATCCAGAGTATTCATGAGGACATACATACTTTAACATTTATAGTCTATGAAACTAGAAAATATAAAAGAAATGTATGAATTTCAAGGTGCATGCAATCTTCAAAAGTTAAACCACAACTTAATAAATTATTTAAACAAACCTGCATCGAGCAACAAGAATTGAAGCAGTAATTAAATTTTTTCCAACTAAAATAAGTCTAGGTCCATATGAATTTAGTGCAAAATTCTACCAGACTACATAAGAATAGCTAATACTAATACTACTCAAAATAAAATGAAAGAATGCTTTTTGGCAAACTAAAATTACATTTTTATGCTTTTAATTGAAATAGAATAATATCATTCTCCCCATCCCTTTCCTCCCTCCAGTGGCTCCAAGCCTCTTTCAGACTTCTCCCATGCACCCTCACTCTCCAACAGAGAGCCTCTTTCTCTTTGATTAATTTTGTTGCATATATGCATGCATATAAGAGCCTACTTTTGTTGCTTGTATGTATATGATTTCAAGGCTGGTCAATCAAATTTGGACAACCATTAATGAGGCTCATGCTTTGGAGTAAGGGGGCTCATCACTGTTAAAAAGAAGATGCAGAAACCAGGCATAGACAGAATACATCTCGAGGTAATATGACAAACCTACAGCCACAATCACAATAAATGGAAAAATCTTGAACTATTTAAACTAAGAAACAAGATAAGTGTACCACCTCTTCCTCCTTGGAAAAAGACAGGGGCACACACTCTTCCTACTCCTATCAAGAATACTGCTTGAAGTATTAGAACAATAAGACAAGAGAAATTTAAAAAGGAGATATGAATATGACAGGAAAAATCAAATTATTCCTATTTGTAGATAACATGATCCTGAGCATGAAAGACACTAATGATACCACTAGAACAAATACTAAACCTAATAAACTCTTTCAGAAAAATAGCAGGCTACAAAATTAACATAAACACTAACATTCCTATATATCAATAACAAATATACTGAGGAAGAAACCAGGGAAAGATTCCCATTTACAATGGCATTGTTTACGTTAAGGTTTATATTGCTTTGAACAACTCCATGAACAAAAGCAAATTGGGCAGAAAAGGATTTTTTTCAGGTTATACTTCCACAGCATAGTACATCACAAAGGGAAGGAAGGGAAGGAACTCAGGCAGAGTAGGAACCTGGAGGAAGAAGCTGACACAGAGTCTATGAAGGAATGCTGTTTACTGGCTTTCTCAGTCTGCTTTTTTATACCATTCAGGACTACCCTCTCCAAGGTGGCATGAGCCCCAGTAAGCTGAACCCACCCAAATCAACCAGTAACACTAAAATGCACTGCAGATTTAAACACAGGCAAATATGGTGAGTGCATTTTCTGAATGGAAGTTCCATCATCAAACATGACTCTAGCTAGTATCATGTTGACATAAAATTAGCCAGCATGAGCATCAAGTGTGTGTGTGTGTGTGTGTGTGTGTGTGTGTGTGTGTGTACTCAATGAAAAAACTTTACAATTAAAATCTGCAATTAAAATTCAAAACTCTGGAGGGAGAAGGGAACTGGGATCATCATGTAATTCAATCTTGTTTGTAATTTTGTAATTCAAATATATAAAAAATAAAAAATTCTAAACTCTGTAGAAAGAAAATGAAGAAGACACTAAAAACTAGGAAGACCCCCACATGCTCAAAGATTGGTAGGATTAATACCATGAAAATGTAAATCCAAAAGCAATCACAAGTGCAAAGAAATCCCAACAAAAGACTCATACAAAAGAAGAGGGCAACTGATCTAAACAGAGTTTTCCAAAGAAAAGACAAAAATAACCAATATATATCTTTAAGTGTTCAATATTCTTAGCAATTATGTAAATAAAATTAAAACCACTTTGAAATTTCATTTTACTACAGTCAGAATGTCCAATATCGACAAAACAAAGGAAAAACAATGCTAGCAAGGATGTGGGAAAGGAAAAACTCCAATTCAGCGTGCAGCCACCATGAAAATTGGTGTGCTAAATTATCAAAATTCCACAAATAAACCTACCATATGACCTAGCTATACTACTCATTGGTATATTCCCAAAAGGCAAGATACCGTACTCCACAGATACTTGCACAGATATGCCCATTACCACTCTATGCACAATAGCTAGGAAACAGAAACAACTAACATACTGCAACTGACAAATGGGTAATAAAAATGTGGTGCATAGACACAATGGATTCAGTTCAGCAGTAAAGAATATCAAAATCATAAAATTGTCGGTCAGATAGATGGGTATAGAATATATATATATATATATATATATATATATTATATTATATAGTATAACTCAAGCCAAGAAGAACAATTACCATGTTCTCTCTAATTTGTGGATCTTAGCTCTGAATCTTTACATGTGAGTATAGGACCTAAACTAACTGAAGAAATCAGGAAACAATAAAAGGGAGCGTAGATGGAGGGAGAAGAAACTCCTGACCAGGGTATAATAGGACACTGGTACTATGAAACAGGATGGCAAAAAAAGAAATAACGAATGTGGAGGGAAATGAGGGTAATACAGAGGTAAAAGGAGAGAGAAGGAATTAATACTAAGGATATTTGCAAAACCTATAGGGCCTGGCAATATCACCAGTCAATAGCACATCAGCTGGAACTAGAGTTCAGAAGCCCTGGACCATTCCAGATCTCCCACTGCTCAGCCAGACCTACTCACCTGTGAAGCAGAACAGGGATCCCTAGATGGTGAAGACAGAGGAGACATTCACAAAGGATTCAGAAAAGTTCTAGTCTTTGTTCCTGAGACAGAAACTCAGAGAAGTGAACCAGGGAATATGAATGTTTCTGTGATAAATTTCCCCCAGGTTCTGTTAACATGCCAGGATATGGCTATGAACCTCTTGTAGGAGGAATGGAAATGTCTAGACTGTGCTCAGAGGGCATTGTACATGGATGTTATATTGGAGAATTGGAGCAATATGGTCTTTGAATAATATGGTATCCTAAACACAATGCATAATGACAGCACCAGCTAACAGGACAGTACAAATAGAAAATCCAAAGGGCCTTATGCCTAGATGAATATCTAAAGGCAATTAATGGTTTTAGAGAAAGGGAGAATCAGTACTTATGAATGAGCCCCCTAGTAGGTTGTGTAATCACAAGTGGCCATCCTTAAATGCATATACCCATGAGGAACACTAAACAGATTTAGCAGATTTCATGTAAATATTGAATGAGGTAACCTATGCACAGAAATAAAACACTGCATATTCTCTCTAATCTGTGGTCCCCAGACCTGAAACATTAATTTTAAGTATATAACCTGGAGCAACTGTAGAATCTAGGAACGTAGAAAGATTCCATGGACATAAGCAAAGTAAGGGGGATAGTAGGAGAGTAGGACCAAGGTACTATGAAGGATAAAATGCAAAAGGCAAGACTTCAACTTGAGAATGGAGAGGGAAAGCAATAGAGAGACAGGCTAAAGAACACGAATGATGTTTGAAAAATCAACAGTGAACCACATCATTTTACAAGGTTGATTAAAAATACACACCATATATGTATATAAATATATTTTCTAGTTTAAATGAAGTTGATAATGATCCCTTTAGATTCGTAGACTATCTAAATACTCCAGGGATGGTCAAGGGACATTTCCCTTTCAATTGTTCATCAGGAAGCTACAAAAGACACCCCAAATAGGCTATTGTCTTTTACTTTGGTTGCTACCCATAGCTTAAAGATAAGACTTTCTGAAGACCACACACACACACACACACACACACACACACACACACACACACTCTGGATACAAAATTGGAGGTATCAAGCAGGATCCTCCTCCCTTGCGGACTACCTTTCATAGCATTTGGAAAGTGTGGTATATGCTGCTAGGGGGGAAATTAATCAATAATCCTATCCAGTCATATAGTGTATGAACAACAATGACCAGCATGGCAATATAGTCACAATGGTGCAATAAAGGCACTTTTATCTTGGAGGTGCCCAACAACTATCAAATTGAAATTAAGACCCATTTAACAGGAGTAAAATCATGCCTAGTATGATAAACCTAACCAGGAACCCATGGCTAGAGAGATCAAAAATCCTAAAGGACAACATACAACTACCATTTTCCTAAATTGATATAATTCTATGTGGTGGTTTGAATTAGAAAAGTTCCCGATAGTCTTGGGTATTAAAACACTTAGCCCCCAGTTGATGACACTGTCAGGAAGGGGTGACTAGGAGGTACAGCATTATCGGAGGAAATATGTTTCTGAGAGTATGTCTTGAGAGTTTATAACATCTATCTGCTCCCAGTTTGGTTTTCTCTGCTTTATGCTTGCATTTGAAAACATGAGTTCTTCGCTTCCTGTTCCTGTCACAATGCCTGCCATTTTTGCTATGCCTCATCATAACAGACACTTGTCCCTATGATATTGAAAGCCAAAATAAACTCTCTCTTCTATAATTTGCCTTGGTGATGTTATCACAGCAATAGAAGGATAATTAATATATTATCTTATAAATAACAATATACTCATAAGTAAGTTTGCCCCTTATCTCTCATCAAAGAATCTTCTGTTTACAGAAGATAGAAGCTACCACAGAGATCTCCAACTTGTCATATTGCAGAGAATAAAGTGGTCATGTATAGTGGGAAATTACCAATACCGAGTCAGGTAGAAATACAAGGGTATTTAATAGGGAAAAGCCTTATTTACAGAGCAACCTAGCCAGCCGGCGTGGCAGCAGTCTGTCCAGCAAGTACCAAAGTGAAACTGAAAGAGAAAACGCAGTATCGCTCTATGTCACCCTGACCACGCCCTTGCAAGCATGGTCAGGCACACCTGTAGCCAGCCCCTAAGTAGGCGTGGCTACAGCTTCCCCTACAGTCATGGGTTGCCCAGTCACCATTGGCACATCTGCAGCATAATGCCTATGCTTAAGGCCCAGGAAACATCTTCCCCATCCATGTGGGCATGTCAATTTATGTGGCCATTATTCGGTTCTTGTATAAACAAGCATACTGTTAAGATTCTATGGCCCAGCATCCCTATCACATCTAGAAGACATTATCTTGTACCAGGCAGGTATCCTGATCATCTGATTCTTACAATCTTTCCAATTCTCACTTGTGCAATATTTTCTTTGTCAGGCAAACACAAAATCAGAACTTGAGCCTACTTCTAGTTGAAAGAAGAGGTTAATAACTTCTCTGATCAGACATGAGGAAAAGCTAAGGGCAATGTAGAATAATTATAGGGGATTTCTTTTTCTTAACTGAAAGTTTGAATAGAGCAGAAGTCAGCAAGCTGATTAGGTAAACATAGCTAGAAAATAAGACTGATGAGCCCAAAATTATATGTCATCACAGCTTAAGTATTTTAAAAATATTGTATATTCTTAAACTTCTAGTGATATTTTAAGTAATTCTCCCCAACCTATGCTCTTTTGGTGCCCATTAATAGTGTCTTAAGTTGATTGCTTGATACTAAGGTTGACTATACTGAGTGAGGGATGCCCTTTTTAATTGAGAGTGAATATTTGAGTGACAGCTTAGCAGGAAAGATGTTATCTTGGATGTTTGAAAAATCTACCTTACCTGCAGCAAATATAATAGTCAAAGAAAATTGTGAATTAAACCTGAATGTTTATGTTGCACCCAAAATCTATGCATTGAAACTGTAGTCCTTGACAGTTGACAGTGATCTCAAAGTGAAGACTTTTAGAAGTGATTATGGTGGAGGAGCCTCTCATAAATGAGATCAGTGCCTTTGGAAGAGATGTCAGAGACCTCCTTAACCATCTATGTTTTTGATATAGCAGCATAGTAGTCATAGCAAAGACTGCAGTCTGAGAAGCAGACACTTGCTAGTCACCAAATCTGCCAATGCTTTGATCACAAACTTTCTAGATTCCATTGGGAAAAAATTGAGATAACACATTTATATTGTTTATAGGCCACTTGGTTTGTGGTATTGTTACACAAGCACAAGTAGACTAGCACTTATTAACAATTCATATACCAATTCCTTGAAGGGTACTTCCCACTTTCTCTTCTAAGAGGTTCAGTGTGGCTGGATTTATGTTGGGGTCTTTGATCCATTTGGACTTAAGTTTTGTGCATAGCAATAGATATGGATCTATCTGCAGTCTTCTACATGTCAGCATCCAGTTATGCCAGCACCATTTCTTGAAGCTACTTTCCTTTTTCCAGTGTATAATTTTAGATTCTTTGTCAAAAATCAGGTATTCATAGGTGTGTGGATTAATATCAGGGACTTCAAATTGATTCCATTTGTCTGTCTATTTTGTGCCAATATCAAGCTGTTTTCATTACTATAGCTCTATAGTAGAGCTTAAAGTCAGAGATGGTGATACCTCCAGAAGTTCCTTTATTATAAAATGGTTTTTGGCTATCCTGGTTCTTCTGCTTTTCCATATAAATTTAAGTCTTGTTCTTTCAAGGCCTGTGAAGAATTGTGCTCAGATTTTGGTGGGGATTGCATTGAATCTGTAGATTGCTTTTGATAAGATTGCTATTTTTTACTATGCTGCTTATCCAAGAGCATGGGAGATCTTTCCATTTTCTGATATCTTTTTTAATTTCTTTCTTAAAAGACATTAAGTTCTTGTCATACAGGTCTTTCACTTGTTTGGATAAAGTTACCCCAAGATATTTTATGTTGTTTGTGGCTCTTTTGACGGGTGATATTTCTCTGATTTCTTTCTCAACCTGATTATCTTCTATATGTAGGAGGGCTACTGAGAGGACAGAAGGGGAGTGGGGAGGAGAACATGAGGGATCGGGAAGTTCAAATTGGGGAAGAACCGAGGAGAGCAAGGAAAGAGACGCCTTAATAGAGAGAGCCATTATGGATTTAACAAAAAACCTGACACTTGGGAAATCTCCAGGAATTCACAAGGATGATCCCAACTAAGAATATAAGCAATAGTGGAGAGGCTACCTTAAATGTCCTTCCTCTGTAGTGAGATTGATGACTACATTAAATGCCATCCTAGAGCCTTCATCCAGTAGCTGATGGGAGCAGAAGCAGATACCCACAGCTAAGCACTGAGCTGAATTCTTGGAATCCAGTTGCAGAAAGGGAAGAATGATGAGCAAAAATGGGTCAATACCATGCTAGGGAAACCAGAAGAAACAGATGACCTGAGCAAGTATGAGCTCAAGGACACCAGACTGACATCTGGGGAACCAGCATAAGACCAATCCAGGCACCCTGAAAGTGTGTGTCAGTTGGGGGTTTGGGTAGTCTATGGGGCCTCTGTCAGTGGAACCATCCAGGCCCCCTGAAAGTGGGTGTCAGTTGGGGGTTTGGGTAGTCTATGGGGCCTCTGTCAGTGGAACCAGTATTTATCCCTAGTGCACTAATGGGTTTGGGAGCCCCTTTCCTATGGAGGGATACTCTCTCAACCTAGTTACACAGAGGAGGGCCTAGGTCCTGCCCCAAATGATGTGACAGACTTTGATGATACCCCATTGGAGGGGGTTTTGGTGGGGGAAATAGGAAGACAAGAGGGAGAGGGAACTGGGATTAGTATATAAAATAAGATGGTTTTGAATTTACATAAAAGTTAATAAAAACAAAACTAAATAAATAGAGCCAGAATAGCTAAAATAATCCTGTACAATAAAGAAACTTCCAGAAACATTACCATCCCTGACTTTAAAGTCTACTATAGAGATACAGTAATAAAAACAGCTTGGTATTGGCATAAAAACAGACTCATGGACCAATGGAATCTATTGAGGACCCTGACATTAATCCACACACCTTTGAACATCTGATTTTTGACAAAGAATCCAAAATGGTACAATGGAAAAAGGAAAGCATCTTTAACAATTGGTGCTGGCATAACTGGATGTCAACATGTAGAAGAATGTAAATAGATCTGTATCCATTGCCATGTACAAAACTCAAGCCCAAATGGATCAAGGACCGCAACATAAATCCAGTTACATTGAACCTGATTGAAAAGAAAGTGTGAAGTAACCTTGAACACACTGGCACAGGTTAATATCCTAAATATAACACCAGTAGCTCAGATACTGAGAGCAACAATCAATAAATGAGACCTCCTAAAATTGAAGATTCTGTAAGGCAAAGGACATAGTAAATAAGACAAAATGATAGCCTACAGAATGGGAAAGATCTTCACCAAACCCACATCTGACAGAGGGATAATCTTCAAAATTATAAAGTACAAAAGGAACTAGACATCAAAATACCAAATAATCCATTAAAATGAGTTCAGATCTAAACACAGAATTCTCAACAGAAAAAACTCAAATAGCCAAAACACACTTAATGAAATGCTCAACATCCTTAAGCATCAGAGAAATGCAAATCAAAACCACTCTGAGATACCATCTTATACCTTTCAGAATGGCTAAGATCAAAAATACTGATGACAGCTTATGTTGGAGAGGATGTAGAATAAGAGGGACACTCCTCCACAGCTGGTGGGAGTGCAAACTTGTACAGCCACTTTGGAAAGCAGTTTGGCAGTTTCTCAGAAAATTGTGAATCAACATACCTCAAGACTCAGCAATTCTACTCTTGGGCATTTACCCAAAGACTCCTCAACCATACCACAAGAACACTTGCTCAACAATATTCATAGCAGCATTAAATGTAATGGCCAAAACCTAGAAACAACCTAAATGCTCCTCAACTGAAGAATGGATAAAGAAAATGTGGTACATTTACACAATGGAATATTACTCGGCTATAAGAAACAATGACATCCTGAAATTTTCAGGCAAATGAATGGAGCTAGAGCAAACCATCCTGAGTGAGGTAAGCCAGACTCAGGAGAATAAACACAATATGTATTCACTCATAAGTGGATATTAGATGTAGATGGACACATGGATCACCCTGGGAAAGGAAATTAGATTAGCTCTCCTAGGTAAAATTGGGGTGAGGAGGCAGTAAAGAGGAAAGGTGAGGGATGAGAACATAAGGGAATGGGATGGTCACGTCAGGAGAGGGACAGAGAGGGAGAGCAATGAAAGAGATATCTTGATAGGGAGAGCCGCTATGGGGTTAGGGAGAAGCATGACGCTAGGGATATTCCCAAGAATCCACAAGGAAGACCTCAGATAAGACATCCAGCAATAGTGGAGGAGGTGCCTGAACTGGCCTTCCCCTGTAATCAGATTGGTGACTATCAACCATCATCATAGAACCTCCATCAAATAATTGATGAAACCAGATACAGAGATCCACAACCAAGCACCAGACCAAGTTCTGGGAATCCAATCAAAGAGAGGGAGGAGGGAATATATGAGGAAGGGAGGTCAAGATTATGATGAAAAAAATCTACAGAGACAGCTGAACCGAGTGTGGAAATTTATGAACTCTAGACTGACAGCTGTGGACACCCCAGGGGACCAAACTAGGCCCTATGTATGTAGGAGACAATTGTGGGGTTTGAAATATTTTAGGGGTCCCTGGCAGTCTAACCAGGATCTCTTCCTGGTACATGAGCTAGCTTGTTGGAGCCCATTCCCTATGAGGGGATGCCATGCCCAGTCTTAATGCGGGGGAGAGGGGGCTTGGTTGTTCCCCAACTTAATGTGCTAGACTTTGTTGACTCTTCATGGGAGCCCTTACTCTTTGGGAGGAATGGATGGAGGGTGGTGGGAAGGAAGCAATGGGAATAGGAGGAGGAGTGCAAGGGAGAACTGTGGTTGGAATGTAAAATGAAATTTAAAAACATTTTTAAAAGCCAGGTAACCCTGCAGGGGGAGAAAAGCTGTTATTTTGATTTTACTTTATTTTGCTCTTTTCTTTTTTCAGCCTACCTACAGTAGTCAACAACTTGTATTCTGGCACCGTTCTGGACTGCAGTGACATGGTAAGTTTTTGAGGCAGAAAATGAAAATCTTACTTTGCTTGTCTTTGAGGGGAAACATCTTTGAAATTTATTCAGAGCAAGAGCCAGGCAATGGGGAAAGAATATATACTGTAATCCTCAAAGGAGTAGAACATGAATTGAATTAATATTTCTTCAGGACATAGCATTCTCTTCTTATGAATAAAATCTTTTGAGATCAGGTAAGAAGTTGTAAGCATTTTTCTCTTTTATTACTTTTTCTGATATGTTGCTTTGAATATTTGGTTTTATACTAGTAGTGACTCATGACCAACAAAGCACTCTACGTAATACCACCTTGTTGGGTAGATTCTATTCCACAGATTGTTTTTTAGTATGGACAACTAATGATTCCAGATCCCACTTGTTACTCCATTGGGTTCAATCATTTATTAATTACCTTGACCATCTTACAGGTTCACATACTCATTCCTGCATTTATTGCCCATATCTATGGTTCCAGATTAATGGAAAGAGGAAGTCTCAACCATTTTAAGCAAGTACCTTTATGAAGCCATGAAAACAGTTGGCTAACTAGTGTCACATAGTAGGTCAAAAATAAAAATGAATCAAAGAGAGAGGTCAATTAAGCATACATAGGGTTTGAAGAAACTTGAACATCAATTGGCAAACCATTTTGATTTGTGTGATTTGAGCAAAGGTTGCCCTGCTTGTTCTTCTGGTAAAATTTTATCATGCAACCCAAGAAAACTAGTTTATGCAGATCCTTCCTGTCATACACTATTTAAACTGATCGGTCAATTCAATCTAATTTGAAATAAATATGACTTAGAAAATTCTGAAAATAATTTATTAAATTCTAACAGTTATACATCTAATCATTTACTGAAAAAAGGAAAAACAAGAATGAACTCTATGTTTTAGAGTTTACCAGAGAAACAGAACCAATATGAACATGATGAATAGACAGAAGAGAGGCAGAAGCAATATCAAGATTTTTAATCATCAAGCTGAAGACCCTTAGGAGAACATAGTTCCTGAAGGAGTTTGAAGGTCTCAGAATCAGAGCAATCGATGGCCGAAGTTCCAGTGAATCTCAAGTCTCAAGAGGAACCAATGTTTCCATCTGAGCTCAAAGGCCAGAAATGACCAATATCATAGCACAAATGGAAGAAGTGTTATCTCTTAGCCAGGCTTTTACTTTTTTTAATTCAGGTTTCTAACACTTTAGAGATGGCATTCTGATTTATTCAATATATGCATTCAAATATTAATTTAATCTAGAAACACTCTCACAGATACCCTCATAATAATGCTTAACCAAGTGTCTGAGCACTCCATGACCCAAACAAGTTGACACCAAAAATGAACTATCACATTCTCCCTGGTTCTTTTTCTTCTGACTTTTAGGGGAACCATGTCCTATTAGTCCCTTCATACATTATACACATAAGATGACCTGGCTTCATTTATAGCCTCTGTTTATAGCAGACTAAATGTTGTGATATAGTAATGGGATATGAAGATATTCTTTATCTCTACTTACAAGAATTCTTGAAATTCCAACATGAGAGTTCTTTTTAGGATAAAGTAGTGTGGGTGACAATCACTAAAATGCAAATGACCATGGAAGACAAACACACTCCTGAAATAGATTCATTTTAGGAGTTTCTTGGTAATTTAAAGAAGCCCCTTTGTAAATGAAAAAACAGAAGAAGAAAACCTGGGTGAAAATCTAGGTAATGGCTTGCTCACAGACATGTGGGAGATAATTTTAGAGGTAACTGAGCAAAGAAGAGATATGTGAATTACAGAAATTGAAAACAAGGGAATAAAGGGCAAAGAATTAAGGGTATGTACTACTTTAATTTTTCTGAACCGATTCTGATAATATGATGACATAGATAAAAAAAATGATGAAAAATGAGTCAATGGCAACTTCTATTGTTCATTTCTACTGCTTGGTGAATAATAAAGATGAAAACATTAGTTTTCTATCCAGTGACTACAATAGTATCAATCTGGCTACTCATATGCAAATCAACTTCTTTTCTTAAACATTGTCTATCTCTTCCAGCCACTGTCACCTCATCCATCTTCTCCCCAGCACTACAGATTCCCTTAAGGTTCCATTATGTTTGAGAATTTAGCTTGTAATTCTTTCTTTTTTATGAAAAACAGAAGAAAAATCCCCCTGGTTAAGACAAAGTAAAGTGCTCATTTGAGATGGGAGGAGCACACCATGAAATTGTCCCAAACCAAGAAGCATTAATGAAGCAATAGGAGGTTGTTCCAATGGATATATGTAGTGTTTGTTTAATTAGTCGTTATCCAAACACCAGCACTGCGTAAGACCCAGCATGCCCTACCCAGAAGACCTACCACAAGTATCAATAAATTGTCCTTTCTACTTCTTCACTGGCCAATGTAGAATGTTTTTCAAGTGGTCAAATGATACTAATTATCTACAACAAAAGAAAGTGTGCTCCTAAATGGACCAAGACATAGAATTTGGCCCAATATATTACTCAGAATGGACTCCCAGTGAGCACTAATAGTCATTATAACTGCTGCAGCAGAGGCTATCTAGGTAAACACAGCAATTAGTTTGTGCTCAGTGGGAGGAAGCCCTGTGTGCAGAATGAGAAGTATTTGTATCTTTTTCTTTCAAAAACAATTTAGAATAATAAAATGGTACAGAAAGTGAGAAAATGGTAGACATATTGAGCTATTCAGGCAATCAATTTCAAACCATCTTGGACTCCATAAGTAGAATATAGAAAAGAACATTGAGGTAACAGTTATAGGTAACTATTGAACCAGTAATAGCCTAAATTAATATGAAGTTTTAGGATTGTTCATTAATAAAATTGTCTATCCTCTGGTAAGACAAATCAAACAAGGAGACTTTCCTTAAAATGTTTCTAAATCATTCTATTTTTATTGAGCTCCTACTGATTACTAAATATGATGTTCTTAGAAGATAATGACTAAAAAGGAGAAGATTTTGCCTTTATGAAGAAATGGGAAACATAAATATGTTTAAATATATTTATAAATACAAATATAGATAAATGAATGACCAAATCAACTATCCCATCCAAATTTTTCTTATCAACTGAACCTAATTTAACTCTCGTTACATGCTAAGGACTGTGTCATACACTTTGTGTTTAATTATGCTCTATTTTATAACATCATTGCCAATGGAAAAAGATACATTTATTGAAAATTAAGTGCAGAAAAATTCTACTAGACACTAGCTGGTATTTTTAGTGTCATGTAGAAGAAGACAATATACTTTGAGAAGCATGATCTCTAGGAGAACTTGGCAGTTGCTCCCAGAAAGCAGACTGAAGGCCTACAGAAACTGACTTGGACTTGTAAAATTAGCTGTCTGATTACCTAGTGTAAAAAACTAAGAGAATTAATGAGATCTGTTCAAAAACTGTTGGTAACCTCTTGACTGATATGGCCCAAGAATCCTCTAACACTGGGTTGAATAAGATGCCTTTAAAAATTTTAGAAAAATGTTTCCATAATACATATATTATAGAAAATACAAAATAATATATATTTTACATATTATAATCATATGTATATATCTGCTGTTGCACCAGAAGCATTTCTCATTATTTAATATCCCAGATTATCTGCTTTGAATAAAACAATTCTGGGTCTGCAATGACAGTACAATAATTTTTTCCACACTTTAATACTCCTAGTAGATGATGGTCATTGGTAACTGAGCTGTCACTCTCTAGGACAGTGGTTCTCAACTGCTGGGTTGCACCCCATTTGGAGGGCAAATGATGCATTGACAGGGATTACCTAAGACCATAGGAAAACAGACATTTACATTAGAATTCATAGAAGTAGCAAAATTAGAGTTATGGAGTAGCAACAAAAACAATTGTATGGTTGGGGGTCACCACAACATGAGGAACTGTATTAGAGGGTTGCATAATTGGGAATACTGGGAACCACTGCTCTAGAACTTACTAGTACCAATAGGCAAGATACAACTCGACAATTTAGTGCTGAAGACGTGTTATATTACTTATGTTTTACCATTATATTATTAGGGATCCAGTATTCCAAGACAATAGCCCATGGTATGTGTTTTCCGAAACTCGTTTCTGTGTTGACACAAGTAGTCAACTATCCAAGTATCCCTATCCTGCCTACTAGCTATAACCTTGCCTGTGCCAAGAAGAAACATCAATATTCTTTTCTACAACTACTTTCACTCCATCCTGCAGTCAACCTTTCCTGTATCATACTCCTTGTTTCACTAGAAGAAAACATGAAGCAGTAATACATGATAGTCATTTTGCTGTTTACCCACGGTGCCATCAGGCTGCAGAGGTGCTAGGTAAGGTCCTTATGCAGGCTGAACCAGCAGGGATGTGCCTGCATATCATGCTGACTGATTAAAAGCTTATGAATTAGCATCATAAGGCTAACATCAGAGAAAAGCTGTAGCCTGTGAACAAAGCTTGTGATTCATGGTTTCCTCCTTTTAGCTTTATTGCTATTACCTCACAGGAGACCACTGTAGTAAGAGAGTTAAGCACTGAAATGCCATTTGAGTAAGTATATTGAAGAGTCGGTTATGAAGAGAGACCTAGAGCGTGCTTGAGAAACAAATTCTAATTAACAGAATGCAAACTTAAGGTCAAACAAAACAGGAGTAGCACAATTAAGTGCAGCCATATTCCTTTCCTTCTTCTTCAGAGTACCAGCTACAATGGCTCTCTTTCTTTCTCATTTATTGACCTGTAATCAAATCTCATTGGATTGACCTGATGGTGATTATCTGACTTCAAGGACTATACAGATGATAATCATCTTTATTTATCTATCATCCTGAAGTCACCCCTACCTTAGGAGAACTATCAGACTATTAGTGTCTGTTCTGCTTTGAAATCTCAGTAGCAATAAAGAGTGCCTTCAAATGCTTGGTCATTCCTAGAAACGATCCTCACATAGTGTGTTTTATCTAGCCTCATATTTTATTAGCACTGATATTGTCTGGGAGTTCAATCCTTGAGTTGAATGAGCCAAGGAATGCTTTTTTTCTGTTTCCTATGTTGAGAATTATTTAATTCAATTGAAATTCGGTAGCTTGGGGTATTTTGTTAAGGGATTTTTTTTTCAAATACCAAAGGCTATGTTAATATGCACAAGTTAGCTGGGTGTTGGTGGTGCACACCTTTAATAGCAGCACTCGGGAGTCAGAGGCAGGAGGAACTCTGTGAGTTCAAGGCCAGCCTAGTCTACAGAGTTCCAGGACAGGCTCCAAAGCAATACAGAGAAACCCTGTCTTGAAAAAGCAAAACAAAAAAATGAACAATTTAGGCTGACCAAAGTCAAAGTACCAGCAGTATTTGAATTCAATTAACTGAATGTTGGGAATAGAAAGTAGCAGAGATCACCTTCATACATGCCAAAATACAATGTGACTGAATTGTTCATATAACGGGATATTTGATTAGATATTGTAAAGGCACAATTAATGCCCATATTATGCTTTTCTTTCAAAGGGAAAAATCACAGGAAGGAATACATTATGGTAATGGTAATACAGTCTTTATTAAAATACTGAACATATTAGAGGCATTTGTAAATAATTATTGACTAACATGTCAAAATACCTCTTCAAAAGTGTAGCCAAACTTCACATCTCCAGCTCTTGCTCTAGGGTCTTTGGTGGTGGAGAAGGTTAATTATATTTACATGGAGCCAAAGAAAACTTGTCTTTGGTTTACTGTTGTTGTTTCTAGAAGCATTTCATTACCTCTACCTGAGTTTGGCCACTTAGTATTTCATGTGTCAGCACTTTTTGGTTAGGCTATCTATTAAACTTCATGGAGAATCAAATAAAATTATCAACTTTTTTCTGGATGGAAACCACAATGGAATATAATATCAGTATTTCATTTCAGGAGAGCCATAATTTACCAGGTCTTTAATAATGTAACTCTTACAGAATGAGGAAAGGTCAGACTTCTATCCCTAAATCACCTTTATGATAATGGCAGTTTTTTGTTCTTCTCCACTGTTGTGAAATCAATCCTAGCCATACAGAGGTCAATGTTTTCATTATTTAGTGCTTGGATATGATTTAGATGCCCAGTTCCCTAGTTCTATCTAATGCCTTCTACAATATATTTCTGAAAACCTGTGGCAACAAATTTTGAAATCAAATTCATTTGGAGTATACTTCCTCAGTTTCTCCCTCACTGAATGCCATATGAAGATGGGATATAAAGCCAACACCGTGACCTCTGTACTCAGAAAAAAAATCGTTAAACAAACTAAAAATGAGAGTCATGGGTGAATTATTAGGAAATGTCTATAAACTAGAATGCCATTCAATAGCAGTAACTTGCACTTAAATAACCCACTCACTTTGGGTTAAATAAGCAATTCTGCATTAGGATGCCACATACATACAATATTCACTATGTGGAAAAACTCTAACTTTATCACATTTGTCACATCTCAAGACTAACCTAAATGAAGAAGATTTCAAATGTCAATGGTTCTCTGAATTATAAAAAAAAATTAAAATTCTAAATCTTAGATATTATCCTCAGCTTATCTAAATTGGCTCATCTGGAAACCTCTAAATCCATGTGCTTAATATATTGCTTAAAAGTAAGTCCAATGTAGCTAAGAGTCAGCTATCCATGCTGAAAAATATCAGCAATCATAATGGTTATATTATTTTTGATGCTAGAAATTTTGTCATTTGGATTTTAAAACATGGGATTTTAGAGTATCACACCATCCATTGTGCTAAAATAAGGGATTGCTTTCTTTTGACAACAGAACTAATTGGAAAGTAGCATTAAAATGACTGGAAAGGAAACTATAAATCTTCTAGTATGGTTGCTTAGAATCTGTCCTATTATTTCCAATTTACTATATACTTGGTGAAGGTGCAACAACATCTAAGAAACAAGTTTTCAAAGACAATTTCTGATAATGTACTCATGAGCAAGACAATAGCAGCATGCCAGAATTGCATACATACTCAGGAATCATGGAAGTTAGCTTACATGTTTCATCTCCATCCCTGCTCTCCACTCAGTTGCTATTTGAGTGACCTTCACATATATTTAAGGAATAGTTGTCATCCATCTTGCTTTCATAATCTCATTTCTTTTGTTTTGCTATTTAACCTAATTACATGTTAAGAATTTTTAAATTGAAATTATAATTACATAATTCTCCTTTCCTTCCCTCTTCAATTTCTCCCATGTAATTCTCTCTCTCTCTCTCTCTCTCTCTCTCTCTCTCTCTCTCTCTCTCTCTCTCTCTCTGTGTGTGTGTGTGTGTATATGTGTGTATGTCTCTGTCTCTCTGTCTCTGTCTGTCTGTCTGTCTCTCTCTCTCTCTCTCTCTCTCTCTCTCTCTCTCTCTCTCTCCCTCTCTCAAATACCTGGCCTCTTTTCTTTAATTGTAGTTCTTTGTGTATTGCAGTGGCCTGTGATATTTTCCCCTCCCATATTAGCATGTCTGTAATCTTATTTGTTGATTACCATTTTAAGTTCCAGACTCACCCAATTCTCTTACCAGATAATGATCTTACATAATGCTACCTGTTACTTTCTTTGACAATGCAAAATATTCCATCAGGGTTTTTCCTTCAATTGGCAACTTGTGAACATTTTATAGTGTTTAATTTACCTCTCCATGTACATGGGGGAATGCAGAGGCCCTCAGTACCCACAGAGAGTAGAAAGGCAAGCTTGTCCTCCATCCCCAATTCTTGGTCCTAATTATGATTACTAACAAATATAATCAGAGCACATATTGTTCAAACATTTGGGACAGTGTCCTCAACACCTTGGGTCCAGGATATAAAATCACTACTACTTTGAAATTTTACTTCTTCTACAAAAACCAGTGATATTTTTAAGCTCCACATTTTTCTGTAGGGTTATTTAAATGATCATAATGTTCCAAATGGTTGCTCATTCCTCCTACTTGGAACACAATCATAGCTAACCTTCTAACATGAATGTTCATGCTTTTTCAGGTAAATATTAGTTTTTTTCTAAATGAGGAAGAGGTAGAAGTGGGTGTCCCTGAATCATGTCCTCTTAAGCTTCCCACTAACTTTCCTTTACCCATATTAGTCTCGTAAGAGGTCAGTACAATCATTACATCCTCTACTGGATA
Source organism: Cricetulus griseus (assembly GCF_003668045.3). Lineage (NCBI taxonomy): Eukaryota > Metazoa > Chordata > Mammalia > Rodentia > Cricetidae > Cricetulus > Cricetulus griseus. Next base: position 26,744,588 of record NC_048604.1, on the reverse strand, counting down.
CTGTGAAACAAATGAACATAGGATCTCAGAATAATTCTAAGTGATGTTTAAACAGCATTTCCATTTTAGAAAACCCACTTATAGATTAAATTCATTTACAATAAACAGTTGGGTATAATCAAAAGTTCGAGTGTGCTTTAGACTTACCCATAAGTCTTCAGAGCATACCCATTAAAAGGAGGCAAAAATATCAATAAGAACAACTACAGCTTACTGAGGAAACATTATAATACTGGGAACCATGGCAGGTACTTTTTCTTGCATATATCTTTTAATGTCCACAGGACCCACACCAGGCAACTATTCCCAATTTACACATGATATAATCCAAGTCAAGGAAGTTAAATGGGACATCTATGTGACAAACTAGCACATATTTCACTACACATAAAGTTTGTTTTCACCATCTAGTGCAACACTGAAACTTTTCAACATAGTGTATAAGAAACATTTCCTTAAAATTTTGTTTATCAGCAGTAGACACAATGTAGCAGTAAGGCAAGGAAATTTGAAAGGAAAATGTGAGCCAAGAAGCAGTGGGCAAAAACTACAACAAGCTGGTTGTTTCAAAGCAAAGGAATCCAGTGTGTGGCACATCTTTTCAATGCTGAACCACACAAATGCTCTCTAATCAGCAGTAGTGGAGATATTTTGGGTTTTACTTTTGAGATGAATGTGAAAACTATGGGTCTAGTATCTCAACACAGCTGTTTTAAATCCCCTGAGGAAGGGCATTGAGAGAGAAGGTGGGCATACTGGAGATTTTGCCAGATGGTTCCTTTCCACATTCAACTCTTCTCAGCATATTTCATTTGTTTAACCTTATCCTGTCTGGTAACCCACAAGAGATAGTTTTATTCTGAAGACCATTTTTCCTTTACAGTTATGATGGATTTGGCACTTCAACTGAAACTGCTGTGTGTTTCATTTTAAGTCCATGTTTATTTACTTCCAACTCATGGAAGTGCTTTCCTAGAGAAGGGTATTTGTTTCTGCAGTCTGCCCCTTACTTTATCATAGAAGTTCTCAACCTGAGGTAAGAGTCCCTCTCCCAATTAATCTCTCCTCTCTTCTATCTCTGTGTAGTTGGCATTCCATACAGTTTTGAGTCTTGTCCTTCATAACCCATAATGACCTTTCCTTTTCTGTTTCTCAGGATATTTGTCCTCTCTATTTGTTTTGTCTTGAAGTCTCAAAGCTATCATCTACCCTGAACTCCTACTTTCCAGGAAGTATTGCTTCCATTTTCTGTGTAAGAATGATTCCTCACTAAAGCCCATACTTCCCTCAAGTTTCTGTTTTGGAATATTGCCAATATTTCTTCTCCAAGCTTAATTCTTAATGCTTAGTTTTTCAGCCCCACATTAAAGGGTGTGGACTCATGTATTAATCCAATACTCTTGTGTTTTGCAAACTACCAAAGGTTTTAATGGTTCTACTGAGTTACCTCTAAAATCCTTATTTTGTAAAAGGAAGGTTTAGCAATGATGGGTAAGGAAGCCTCACTTAAGAGAACTTCAATAAGAGCAGCTCCATTTGATCTGTTAATTATATTGAATTTCACAGAAAATTTTTCTTAAAATTGTCTGACAAAAAGATTTACAATATAGGGATCTAACATTTATCACTAAAATAGCTTTTGGAACTCTAACCTATTATTCAGTAATCCATAGTACTGGTATCAACAGATAACAAGCTACATATTATTCTGTGAAGAACCATAAGATCAGACAAAAAGATCATTTGATCCCCATGCTGTCAGCAGCTAATATTGTTGAATTTCAGGTTTAACTCAAGGGGAAATGAGAATAACATTGAGAATGCTAATAAATCCTCTATCATTTGACGGATGGTGAAATAATGCAAATGTGATAATGGCCTTAAGGATTTCCTTCCATAGCCAGCTGGGGTACTACAGTTTGCAGTATTACAGAAAAAAAATGAAGAGTGATAGCAACCTAGCTATACCATAATCTAAATGTCCTCCTACAAGAGCTTCCTAAAGTCTTGGGGGGAAAGGAAAATGATAGTATGGATGCTAAGGAAGTCATTGTGGCTATATATATTCTTTCAGAATAAAGTAAAGTGAGGTTAAATGGACTTAGAGTTTCAGGGAAGATAATATCTGTAGACTTTGTCTCTTAAAGTCTGAAATAACAGAATCTCACTCTTCAAATATGTTTCCTTGAATAGTCAAGAGACTTTTGACCTCAGTAACTGAGGTACATGCCACCATAAGAGTTCTACTTAATAAATACACAGGGGGTGCTGCACCCCGGGTTAATGATGTCTTATTGACTCCAGGAGAAATCATCAGAAAGTTAGAAATTCATCTACCTACAAAGAGCAAAACCTCTTTTAATATAGATGCTAGAATATGCTTTCTGTAACTTCTCATTTGGACACAACTATTTAATCTAAACAATGCAAATATTTATGGGTTTATCTAAACCTTCTCTAGTCTTTTCTCAGAGTTTCTACTCATCATAGGTTTTCAGACCATATTGATTGATTATGGCTTGAATGAAAGATTAACTACAAACTCGACTACCAACCAAACTCTGCTTTTAGTTAATATATGACATTCAGCAAGACATTTAAGCACCTTGATCTTCATTTACATTGAGAACCAGAAGATGTACAGAAATGTTCATGGATGTCAACCCCAAATATTTTACTCCACAAAACTATCAGCCACAGTTTAAGAAGAAAGAAATAATTCCATGATACAAACAGCTAAAAGAATTCATGTCCACCAGCCCTATGCAGAATACTGGATGCAATACTTCAGACTGAAGAGAGGAATAAGCATAACTAATAGACTCTAGAAAGAAAAGCACATCATTATAATTATTAAAATAAAGTACAATTAAGAATAAAAACAGCAAAATTACTGCTATGAACAAAAATTTTCAGTAAGAATATTAATAACATCAACTTATCAATCAAAGGATGCATTAAGAAACAAAATTTACCTTTATTTTGTCAACAAGAAACTCATCTTAACTTTACAGATCAGAAATTCCTTAAAGTAAAAGGAAGGAAAAAGTATTCCAAGTAAATGGGGCCAAGAATTAAATAGGCATTGCTATTCTAAATCTGACAAAATAGACTTCAAAATAAAATATAGAGAAGACATGAAAAATATACTTAAGAAAATAAATGAAGACTTGAAAAAAAACTAAATCCAGAGGGATCACCAGACTCAAGATGAAACCCAAAATGCTTTAACAGTTAGAATCAAGTGTAGGCAGCACCTGACATTTTAGGTGTAGGAAACAATAATCTGAAGAGTATACCATTCACTCAGGAAATTAGGCTAGTAATATACAAGTGGGAACTCATAAAACTAAAAACTTCTGCATAGTTAAGGAAATAATCAAGTGAGTGAAGAGGAAATTTTTGCCAGCTATACATCTGACAGAGGATTAACTTCCAGTATATATAAATAACTCAACAAAGCATCAAGAAAACAAATAATCCACATTAAAAAATGGGTTATGTTCCCACACAACTATGAACAACAGATTTTTGACAAAGAAGCAAAATTATACAATGGAAAAAAAGAAAGCTTCTTCAAAAAATGGTGTTGGCATAATTGGATGCTCACATGTAGAAGACTACAGATAGATGCATATCTCTCTCCATGCGCAAAACTTTAAATGGATCCAAGACCTCGACATAAATCCAGCCACACTGAACCTCTTAGAAGAAAAAGTGAGAAGTACCCTTGAACGAATTTGGTACAGGAGACTGCTTCCTGAACATAACTCCAGTAGCACAGACACTGAAATCTAAAATTAATAAATGGGAACTCCTGAAACTGAGAAGCTTTTTAAAGGAAAAAGACACAGTCAATAACACAAAACACCAGCCCAAAGATTTGGAAAAGATATTCACCAACCCCACATCTGACAGAGGGCTGATCTCCAAAATTTCCAAAGAACTCAAGAAGCTAGTCTCCAAAACACCAAATAATCCAATTAAAAACTAGAATATAGAACTAAATAGAGAATTCTCAATAGAGGAATCTAAAAGGGATGAAAAACACTTAAGAAAGTGCTCCAAATCCTTAGCCATAAGGGAAATGCAACTCAAAATAACTCTGAGATACCATGTTACTCCTGTCAAAATGGCTAAAATAAAAAACACCAACTACAGTCTATGCAGGAGAAGATGTAGAGAAAGGGGAACACTTCTACACTGCTGGTGGGACTGTAAACTCGTACAGCCACTTTGGAAATCAATATGGCAGATTCTCAAGAAAATGGGAATGAGTCTACCACAAGATCCAGCAATTCCACTCTTAGGCATATACCCAAAAGAAGCATATTCATACAACAAGGACATCTGTTCAATGATGTTCCTAGCAGCACTATTTGTAACTGCCAGAACCTGAAAGCAACCTAGGTGCCCAACAACTAAAGAATGGATAGAGAAAATGTTGTACATTTACACAATGGAAATTTACTCAGTGGAAAAAACAATGGAATCTTGAAATTTGCAGGCAAATGGATGGAACTAGAAGAAACCATCCTGAATGAGGTAACCCAGTCACAAAAAGACAAACATGGTATGTAGGCACTCATAATGGATATTAGGCATAGTGCAAAGGATTACCAGCCTGCAATCCACACCACCAAAGAAGCTAGGAAACAAGAAGGACCCTAAGAGAGACATACATGGTCCCCCTGAGAAGGGGAAAGGAACAAGATCTCCTGAGCTAATAAAGGAGCATGGGAGAGGGAGAGAGAGTATTACAAGAAAGAGAAGGAGAGAAGAGGAAGGTAGAGGAGGCCATGAGGGAGCAGGAAGATTGAGTCAAGGGAAGAATAGAGGAGAGCAAGATAAGAGATAGCACAATAGAGGGAGTCAGTATAGGTTAAAAGAGAAATTTGGCACTAGGGAAATGTCCAGAGATCTACAAGGATGACCACAACTAACAATCAAAGCAATAGTGTAGAGGCTACCTTAAATTCCCTTCCCCGATAATGAGATTGATGACTAAAGCCTTTATCCAGTAGCTGATGGAAGCAGAAGTAGACACCCACAGCTAAACACTGAGTTGAACTCCTGGAATCCAGTTGCAGAGAAGGAGGAGTGATGAACAAAGGAGTCAAGACCAGGCTGGAGAAATCTACAGAAACAGCTGACATGAATAAGTGAGAGCTTATGAACCCCAGACTGATAGCCGGGAAATCAGCATAGGACTGACCCAAATCCCCTGAAAGTTGGTGTCAGTTAGGAGTTCTGGGCCATCTATGGGGCCTCTGGTAGTGTATCAGTATTTATCCCTAGTATAGGAATGGACTTTGGGAGCCCATTCCCCCATGGAGGGATACTCTCTAAGCCTGGACACATGGGGAAGGGCCTAGACCCTGCTCCAAATGATGTGACAGACATTGAAGATTCCCCCGTGGAAGGCCTCACCCTCCCTGGGAAGCAGAAAGGGTATGGGATAGGAGCTTAGTGTGGTACAGGGGAGGAGAGGAAGTAGAGGGAACTGAGATTGACATGTAAAAGAAGCTTGTTTCTAATTTAAATTTAAAAAGAGAAAAATGGGTTATGGATCTTCACACAGTTCTCAAAAGAAGAAATAAAATGGCAAATAAATATCTCAAAAATGTTAGTCATCATTAGCAATTATGGAAATGAAAATTAAAACTATTTTGAGATTTCCTCTCATTTCAGTCAGTATGACTAAGATCACAAAATAACTGACAAACAATGCTGGCAAGGTTATGAGGAATGAGGAACTTTCATACACTGTTCAAACTGATCCCACCGCTCAGGAAATCAGTGTGTAAAATTCTCAAAATGCCTAAAAATAAATCTAACATATGACTCTTTGGCATATGCCCAAAAGATTCAACATCTTATTCTACAGATACTTGCTCAGCAATGCTCATTGCTTCTCTATTCATAATAGCTAGGAAATGGAAACAATTTAGATGTCCTTTAACTGAAAATTTGATAATGAAAACGTGCTACGTATACACAATGGAACACTACTCAGCTGTAAAGAAATAATGAATTATGAAAATTTCAGGTAAATGGATGGAATTAGAAAATATTATGCTGAGTGAGGTTAGCCAGACTCAGAAAGACAAATTCATGTTCTCTCACATCTATAGTTTCTAGATCTAAATCTTTACCTATGAGTATATAACCTGGAATAATTGCAGAAACAATAAATATAAAAAGGGTCCATGAGGGCAAGGGAGAGCCTCTAGAGAAGACAATAGCAGGATACAAGTTATATGAAGTAGATAATGGGAAAATGGATAGAGAGGCTTTAATTGGGGTTGTAATAGGGAGGACAATAGAGAAAGAAAAAAATTGAGCAGTAATAAGACCAAGGATCTTTGAAAGAGATATAGAGTAGTGCTAATTTATATTTACATAAAAGTAAATCATATATATATATATATATATATATATATATATATATATATATATATATATATCTTGGGATTACAATACAGTGCCACAAAATCCATAGACTATCTAATAAAAATCCAGGTACCAGACATGATACACTGCTCTTGAGTTGCTGGTCAGGGAAATACAAGGGACACCCAAAATAATACAGGCTATTGATACTACCATTTATTGCCTACCAAAATTTGAAGTTAACCCCCTACTGTTGAAGTGAAGACACCATGTGCTTCAGACACAGGACTTAAAGGGATAATGATGGATCGCACCCAAAGCCTCCTCTCTGAGCACAAGCTTTCATGGAACCAAAAGGTGATATACCAGCAGCTAAGGAAGGAAAACAGTCAATATTCCTATCTAGATAGGATGCCTATGAACCACAACAATGGCCACCATGGCAAGATATTCCTAAAGTTGCAATAGTGGTACTTATATCTTGTTATAAGTTTTCTAGTTGGACTCAAGACCCGTGTAGCCAAAGAGAAATCATACCTGGCTACATATGTGTAGTGTAGTCATGGATCTTAGAGGAGAGCAATCACCACATTGCTAGATTAGCATAGTTTTAATTGCATTCTAAATACTTATCCTTATATCAACAGTGTAGACAAAGAGGTTCTTTTTGCAGCAGAATGAGATGATTACAAAAAGCCACAACTACTCAACATGCAAACAACTGACTGTGGGGCTCTTGCAACTAAGGCTTAGGGTATATTACAGAAGATGAAATAAAAAGGTTGTAAGAACCACTAGGCCAGAAAGTTAGCTATAAGATTATGCCTTCTAGTTACCACAGGGAAGCTACACCTAACAACATGCCTGCCTAAGCAAGAGCTAAAACTTAAGTCCATTTACACAATGGAGTACTACTCAGCAGAAAAAAAAAATGGAATCTTGAAATTCACAGGAAATGGATGGAACTAGAAGAAACCATCCTGAGTGAGATTAACCCAGTCACAAAAAGACAAACATGGTATGTACTCACTCATATATGGATTCTAAACATAGAGCAAAGAAGTAGCAGCCTACAATCCACAACGCCAGAGAAGCTAGGATAATGAGATTGATGACTACCTTATATGCCATCCTAGAGCCTGGATCTAGTAGCTGATGGAAGCAGAGGCAGACACCCACAGCTATACACTGAGATGAACTCTGGAATCCAGTTGCAGAGAGGGAGGAGTGATGAGCAAAGGGGTCAAGACCAGGCTGGAGAAATCTACAGAAACAGCTGAACTGAACAAGAGGGTTGCTAATGGACCCCAAACTGATAGCTGGGAAACCAGCATAGGACTGTTCGAGACCCGCTGAATGAGCAGGTCAATTTGGAGGTCTGGAAAATCTACAGGGCCACTGGTAGTGGAACAGTATTTACCCCTAGTACACAAATGAACTTTGGGAGCCCTCTCCTCACAGGAGCATACTTTTGCAGCCTAGACACACTGGGGAGGTTCTAGGCTCTGCTCCAAATGATATGACAAACTTTGAAGGTCCCGCTTTGAAGGTCCCCCCAGGGAAGGCCTCACCCTCCCTGGGGAGCAGAAAGAGGTTGGGCTAGGGGGTCAGTGGGGGGCAGCAGAGGAGGAGAGGGAGAGAGAACTGGCATTGACATGTAAAAAAAGCTTGTTTCTAATTTAAATAAAAACCAGCGCTAAATAATTCTAAAATCAGTTGACATCCAATGTAGATGGGAGAAATTTCAGATGGTCCTACCCCTAGATGTAAGGCTATAAGCAATTAACAACTGTTGAGAAAAGCAGAATTAATCTTTCCCAGAGACGAGTCCCCAGATTACTTATGTAATACCAAATAGTAGCCCTTGAAACATGTACATGAATTCCACACTGAACTAACCCATCAGGTTGTATTCATATGGTCTAATAATTTGCTTTAATTTTTGAGGTTGTGACATAATCACAACCCTCCCTCCTAACCTTCCCTTTGTGCTTTGAAATTCGTAGCCACTTTTTCTTTTGATTTTAGTTTAAAAATATTGTGACTTTCTAGAAACAAAATAAAGTGCTTCAAATGAAAGTGATTAATTTGACTATCTAAACATTCTAGTCACAGTTTTCATTCAAAGTAATAGGGGACCAACAACTCCAGTTTCTGTAGTCACTGTGTTGTTCATGTTGACACATACTTCCTTAAGACCATAGGCACAGTAGGATTTCTAAGTTAGCACATGGGATTATTTAAATGGACATCTCTTGCTCAAGGATTCCTCTGAGCTCCCTTGTACATCATACTCCTTCTTGCCCCCCTTCTACCAGTTCTGAACTGCATTGTTTATTTAGGCTGCCCTTGCTTGACTTCTCCTACTTATCATTTAAGGACATTGTATTCCATATGCTCTAATTTCATATTGGCATTTGGTCCTTAAAGACACAAACTGATATCATTATATCAATGATAATAAGAGACAAATTAGAATGAGGAAGTAAAGATGTGACAATCAGCTCAAACAGGATTATGCCCATCTAAGGTTAATGTAAGTTGTTTTAAAGGTTGAAAATGATCTCTCCCTTAAGAGTGAATTTGATTCTGTATACAGAAAAGTCATTGCTAAGGATCAGAAAATGGGGAGCTATAGGCCAAAGAATACAAAGTAGTAGATAAGGAAAACTAACAAGTCAAAAGACCTGATCTGTAACATGACCACCATAGTTAATAATAGAGTACTATATTCAATATTTTTACTAAATTAAGTAAATTAAGACTTCTCTTGCCACAGGAAGGTAACTATGTGAAGTGATATTCTTATTCAGTTAAATATCTTAACTATTTTTATCATAGAAACATCTTACAAAATTATCCTGTACACCAAATATATCACATTTAGCTTAAAAAATGATGTCAGTGCTGGAAAGATGACTTAGTGGGTAAATATGCCTGCTGCCAAGCCTGACAACCCAAATTGTGTCCACAGGGCCTGCATGATAGTAGAAAACCAACTCTCTTACCTCTACACAAGTAATGTGACACATATGTCCACACATGCACATGCAAAGGCATACACATTCTTCCAAAATATTTAAATAAAATATATTTTAAATCTTTATAAAATAATATAAAAATAAAAGTTACAAATGAGGCTATAATTGGAATTTGCTCAAAAAATGACTAGGAGATAAAGACTTTGAGTATGACTACTTATTTTAGGAGTTCTGTAATAAAAGAAGAGTACTGGGTTGAAGGCTGGAGAAGGATGCTGAGTAAATGTTGAAAATTTTAAACACAGGACAATTTGCTGCATGCTTGGAAGATGATAGTAATGATCTCTGGGAAAAATAAATTTGATTTTTCAAGAGAAATAACAGCTAGTTTCTACTTTAAAATAGTTGGGAAGATGCATGCATTCATGATAGAAGATAACATCTAGTATTATGTAAAGGCTTGGTTTTAGATTAAAGCTAGCACAGCTCGTTTGTTCTAAGAAGATATCAAAGGACAGTTGGTAGATTTGTTTGTGTAAAGAGAAATTCCAAGTTGTTCCTATTTATTACTCACACTGAGGTACAAAGGAGTTTTTCGAGATTTGTAAAGAGAGCAAAGAAAAACAGTTGTACTAACTGACTTCAGAAGTAATCAGAGTTTCACAATATTACTCTAAGAGATGGTAGCAGATTTGATTACTAGAAGTTCAAGAGAAATTAGGTTTTGAAAAGAGGAGAGGAAAGAAACCTAGCAAAAGTAGAATGGATAAGAAAATGAGGCTGCCATTTGTAAGGGTAGCATGGATTTTCCTTAGGACAAAGATGAAAAAGCAACAGAAGATTTTAGGATATTAGTAATCAAAGACAATGAGTTGTAGTGAGTGCATGAGAATGAGGTAAGATCGGGTAGTAAAGGAGGATTGGGATATTGGTCAGATCAAAGTAATCAAGCAAAGGAGAGATTACCTGGAGTTTAGGTATTTGAGGTTGACTGAACACATATAGAAGTCAGGAAGGACTTTTTTCTTCTCTGTTTAACTGAGACAGTCTCCCTATGTAATCTAAGATGGCCTCAACTTTGATTTTCTTGTCTCAGACTCCAAACTATTGAGTTATTTGGACTACAAGGCTTGTACCAACATGCTCCTGTTTCAATTTGGGTTTCTATTATTATTATTATTATTATTATTATTATTATTATTATTCATTTTATTATTATTATTTTCCTTAGTGAATTTCTTTTTCCCTGTTTCTATGTTAGCATATATAATGATAGGACTTATTACAGTATGTAATTTTACTTTGTTTTTATTTATTCTCTTCCCCCGATATTGTACTTCTACCTCTCAGCTCCTCACTTACTGGTTACTTTCTTCCCTTAAAAGTATTCCTCCATTTCTCCTTTCATATCACCTACATTTCATTATTGCCTCTTGGTCCTCCCCTTGTGTCCTATCCTCCATGGTATAAAACATTGTCTTTAATGACAAATATTAATGTACAATCTACTGTATGCTGGGAAGAGATAAAAATTCTAGCTTTGTTCTTCCTGTCCAGATCCGAGTAGGGAACAGATGGGCATGATGAAACAGCCCAGTTGAAAGTTAAATAAAACAACTATTCACCAGAAAGATAAAGAATGGCGTATTATACCAGAGAGACCTATATCTGGATACCTTTTACCTCTTTGCTGAGAAATCAAGAGTGTGAAGCATTTACTGGACTACAGAAAATTTTCAGGTTGTAATAATAGGAGACTGCTATCTGACATGAGCTGACCTTCGTCAGAGGAAGAATCATTGTCAGTTCATGGCAGACAAGCACACAGGGAACTGGAGAAATAAATACCTGTACTCCACTCCTAACTTCTGACCTTCCACTTGTTGAATCCATTTAGAAGCTGGAAGCAAAGTTGCCTCTTGATGTGAACTACACAAGCCAAATTAAGACAAAGGCAAGGATCTAACATGGAGAAGGAAGACTGTCTGCTGCATGGGTATTTTTGAAAATGAACAACATCATGAAAAATTATGTTTTTATTAGAGTTTTTATTACAGGTCTACTGTAATCTCACTATTGAGATGAATAAATTTGATGTTTAGAGAGAATGATTTGTACAGATTCACTATGCACAGATTCACTACATAGAAGGACACCTGTATCAGTGCTCTTTACTCAGGGTTACTGCTCCTAAGGACCACCACAACTTCACAGCAAAATGTCTCATGGAGTATTTTTAAGTTGCATTGTTCTTAGGCCCACCAAATAGCAACTGAATCAGAATGCACCGAGGAGCCTTGGGATTCAGGCTATTAGAAACTGCACAGATGATGCCAATGCATGGGAGCATTAAGGACTTTTGGGTTTTATAACCACAAGTCACTTTTTCAAGCTCCAATATTATCACCAATAATCCATTATTAGCCTATGTAAAAAATACATTTACTGGTAAGATACACACAAAACATTAACCTCATAAGCTTACTATTAAAATGAAATTAATTAGCCATCAGTGAAATACAAACTACATCTCACCCCAGTCACACTTTTGACCTACTTGATGAATCCCTCTAGAAACTGGAAGGAAAAGTTTCCTCTTAACATGAACTGTACAAATGAAGACAAACTATGTCAAATTAAGATAGAAGCAAGGATCTAGAGAACAAAATTGATCCTGAGACTCTGCAAAAATGGGGTCTCTGGTAGTGGATCAGTATTTATCTCTAGCATATGAATGAACTTTGGGAGCCCAATCCACATAGAGGGATACTCTCTCAGCCTAGACACATGGGGGAGGGCCTAGGCCCTGCTCCAAATGATATGACAGACTTTAAAGATTCCCCATGGAAGGCCTCACCCTCCCTAAGGAGCAGAAAGGGGTTGGGATAGGGGTTTGGTGGGGGACAGGGGAGGAGGCGGGTAGAGGGAACTGGGATTGACATGCAAAAGGAGCTTGTTTCTAATTTAAATTAAGAAAAGAAAAAAGGAAAAGAAAAAAAGAAGCTTCTCTCACTAAAGCCAATAGTAGTGCTAATCTTTGGGCATAAATCTTCATTTTAACTTTTTTTCAATAAGGAATACATGAGCATGGCTCAAAATCCCTCTCACTTTATTATCTACCAAGAAACTACTCTGTCCATTTCCCATGTAAAAACTTAGTAATCATGTACCCCTAGAGTGCTTTATATATTTACAGAGCAATAAATGCACAAAATGCCATGTTATATGAAAAGTAAGAATTCAGGTAAATAATGAACTATCAAAATTTTATTATTCAACTATGAGAATATGAATTTTAGAGAAAGGAAAAGTAGGGATGAATAAGAAAATTGAATGCAACCTGATTACAACTTGTCCAATTTATTGACACTTGTAAATGAATTTAATTATCTTCTATCATTCACATTTAAAAGACTTGAGACTTTTCAGGTGCAAACCAGCTAATCGCCTTAGCATTTGATAAGTCTATATAGAGGATGTTTATTGGTTGCATAAAATGTATAATTAAAAAGAGGCAAACAGGATTATCTTAATCATCCCACATTGAATTACATAATATTCACATGTGGTTTATAGGTAATATTCCTAGTTGTATCAGTGAAAGAAAGCTTTGTGAGAAAATGGTAGCCTAGGAAGAAAAGTAAAGACAACCTTCAGTTGGTGTAAGAATCACTGTTATGAGAAAACTACAACTTTAGAAGAAATTAAATCCATAAATTTAACCAAGTAAACTCACTCCCATTAGTGTAAATCAGAATAAAAATTGTAATAGAAATTATTATTATAATTAAGGTCAAGGTTTATGAACAAAGTCTGTGAACCTAATAACAGGTAATTTATGTATCAGTAAAGAAATTATCATTAAAATAGCAATACAAAAAATAAACATGATAAATTCTTTAAAAACTTTTAATGAAAAAACCAGGTACTAAAAATTGAGTGTTTTGTTGTAATTATCAAAACATATTAGAAAGTACATGTACTTAAATCATAATTTTATAACAAATACAATAAATTGTCAATTAGCATGTTAGTAATATTTGCAATTTTTAACCATTTGTACTTTTAAAATTTTGTGGTGTTTACAAAAGTATCAGCAATGTTTCAAATACTAAAAGTTAAATTTTTAATTATTTATTTTATTTTTCTTTTATTTCTTTATTTGGCAATTGTCAAATAAAGCACAAAATACTCATACCCTGAGTAAAAGCCTGGATCTGAAGTCACGGGTTATAGGCCCTGGTGGAAAACCTACTGCTGTTGTTTTTGTTAAATAGACACCATGTGCTTGTCTACACAGCTGCTAAAAAAGTGTATTTATGCCCAAAGATTAGTGCTGTTGGCACTTTTAGTCAGAAATGCTCCTGATAAAGTTGGTGGCAGTTACCGTAGAGTCTCACTATTGGTGTTGAGAATAAGTGACAATTGAGTACTCATCCCTAAATGGGACATCTATATCGGCCTCTCCAAAGTTTAGGAAACTGCAGAGGCAAAACCTGAGAAGAACCTTATAATCTAGAAGATCAGATAGGATGCTATGTGATGCTGTTATCCAGGCATGACATGGCCATTGCACTATTGAGCTTATCCTATCTTCCCCCAAAACAACATTCCTTCATGAAGTTGGAGATCTTACTGAGCCCTCATCAGTGCCTGAGGATCTATAGGAGACTAATGATTGATGAAAGAGGTATAGTCATTGATCAGGTACCCATGTTCCTGTAAGCAATCTTAATGAAACTCATTGAATCATCAAAACAGTTAAGTAGCTGGGAAGAGGAATGGGACCCTCAGGAGTGGGGGGAAAGAGAGAGCAGTGTTGTTTAAATATAATCAAAATATTTATGTACGTATATGAAAATGTCACACTAAACCACATGACCACATATAATATTTATTAATGAAAGAAAAACGTACTTCTGTCCATTTTAGACTTTGTCACCCACAAGTCTTCCATTCCTGAATATCTAGAATGGTTAGATATTCAAAAATAAACTTACATAAGAACTGAATTGTTACATGGTTTTCTTTTCAGGTAGTGGACATGGTTTTGAAATATAAGGTAGTATTTTCACATCATGAATATAATAAATGCTCTTAGACTTTTTATTATAAAATGGTTAGTGTCACATTCTATAAAATTGACCTTGGCTTTTTTTTAAGCAGTGAGTGGTTTGATCAAATAGCTAGGAATTGAGGAAACAATGGAAAACCACCAGGGATTCATTGGGGCAATGTTATTTCTATGCTATCAAACTCCTTGAAACACTTGCTAATAACTCACCAGATACCTGGTTCTGTCAGCTCCTAAGTCCATTCATGACTCTCAGAAATCTATTAAGACTGGACAGGCTTAGAAAACTATTTTAAAATTAGAGATCAAAGCCTACCAAAGAGAGATTATGATAAGTAAACATCCCAGTACATTACAAAAAAAAAAAAAAAAAACCTCTGAAAGGTTGTATCTTAGTAGTTAGAGCACATCATAAATGAAAGATTTTGCAATTAGTTCATGAAATTTAACTGTAAGTGAGCTTAATCTGTAGATAAGTGAACCATTGTTATTCCAGCTTCCTCAAAGAAGCTAGACATTCTCCTTGAAGAAAAGCAGTATCATTCAAAGATTATAATTTTTCTAAAGTTATATATGAAATTATCAAGCATATCAAAGCCAAGACTGAGAAAAATACCAATAGCAGTAGACTGTGTTTATGTATAGTAGAAATATATAAATATGTGCATAAATACAAAATTACACAAGAATGTTCAACACAGTACAATTAATGATAGATGAAATGTAGCTACAACTCAAAATCCCATCAAAAGTAGGAGAGATAATCATGCACTCACACACTGGAAGCAATGTAGCATTGAAATGAAAGGGCTATTGACTGCATGCAACAAGTACTCATCAATCTCCCAAATATAAAATTGAATGAAACCAGACACCAGAATATTTAGCATGCACATGAATTTCAAAAGCAGGCAAAAATAGTCAGTGCTGACAGATGTCATATTACCAATTAGCTTTGGATAGGCTATTGACTAGGAAATTACCCACGTGGGGCTTACGTGGTCCTGGTAATATATCTCATCATCTGGATGATAGTTACACAGATGTGTAAATTTTGCAAAATTTCATTATGTTGTTCATTTAGGATTGGTGTGCTTTTTACTCTGTATGTTACACTTCAGTTGGAAAAGTTTGCATTAAATTAGAAGTGGAGTAACTTGTTGCTAGAGAAACTTCTGTGGGGTGTCCATGTGGAGTAAAGTATTACTACAGCCAGTCAAGTTCTGGTAAAGTTTTTTGGAGGTTGAAAAACCTGAATACAACACAACAAAGCTATGATACCCACCAGCAATTCTAATGACAATACATCAGATTCTGTGTCCTAAACTTCTACAACTATTATAGGCCAGTTCAACGTAAATACTTTCTTTCATAAACACATGGCTTCTGCCTCATGAGATATGCATTGCAAGAAGAGGTGTTCCTAAATAACCATTCTACCAGCTTATGGTATCCCTGGGTCTTCAAGTAAGTTCCTTTATGATCTAAAGTAAGTTCCTTTATTCTCTAAGCATCATAGACATCTCAAGAACAGAATTGTTTTCATTGTTAGACAATTTGGGAAGGGACTGCTTCTGCCATGAATATACCAAGAATTGACTTGGAACTTATTAATGTTTCTTATCAACATTCTATCTCTATATCATCAAAACCACAAAACAAGTAAATACAAATGAGTGCACAGAGAAGGGGGAAATCATACATTATGTATACATAATGGAAAGATATTAAGCTCTAAAAACTAAATCACAATGTTTAAAATAGCATGGGTGACCCTGGAGGATATTATATCAAATGAAATATTCCAGGCACAGAAAGACAGATACCGTGTATTTTCACTCAAATGTAGGAGCAGAATAATGATTAATCTCATAAAAATAGCTGAAAAGAATATGAGGCAGGAACTAAAAATAGGTTGGGAAGCCCTAATGCTCAAGAGTAGTTGGCCAAAACAAATCAGACTTCATGTTTGTTTGCCTGGTTGGTTGCTTGGTTGGTTTTTTGAGATGCGGTTTCTCTGTGTAACTTTGGAGCATGTCCTGGAACTCACTCTGTAGACCAGGCTAGAGTTGAACTCACGGAGATCCACCTGCCTCTGTCTCCCAAGTGCTGGGATTAAAGGCCTGTGCCACCAATTCCCTGCCTGTTTGTTTGTTTTTAATGTGCTCTTTTTTTGCTGGTTTTCTTTGTATGCTGTTGTTTGGTTTTCTTTCAAGAACAACAAATAACTTGAGGTTGGTAGCAGGCATTGGGAGGAGTCAGGAGAGGGTAAAGAATATAATCAAAATGTAGTCTATGAAAATCACAAAAACAGAAAAAGTAAAAAATGTAAGAATATGTTGTTTAACCTGTACCAAACCATAGTTGGATAGGAAGCGTAAGTTCCAATACATGGTGAATATGGTTAGCCATAACTCATTGTACGTGTATCATTATTGTATTATGGCATTCCTGTGCCTTAAAAATTAAGGAACGCTTACTGCAGAAATACCTGTGTGTATTTGCGTTTCAGCAACATTTCACAATAGGCAATTTGTAGATTTAAAGTGCAGTGTGAATTATAAGATTACTGGATGAAGAGAATGTGGATGATGGAGTTTTACTCAGCTGTAGGGAAAAACAAAATGCATCATTTACAGGATGCTAGAATTTCAAAGTAACAAATATTGCTGATAAAGTTGTTTTCACATGGAGGTTTGAATAATCCAAAGAGGACATTTCTATTTAAAAGATGCTAGAAAAATGGATGGTTTCCTAAAAATAGTTGCTTGATCTCACACTGGTTACCTTTCCTCACAAAACTCAACTATAATTTCAGTAATGAGTTTTCAAAGGCAAGTACAACACTAAGGCAGATATCAATAGGGACAGGTGACTAGACATCCCAGTGAGATTTGGGAAGATTGAAAATTAGGGTGAGGTAACTCATTTAGCAGAATATAAGATACTACTCTACTAGCCTACAAAGGGGGATAATGTTTTGTAGAGGGGAAAATGAGTTTTTCCTGTAGAAAAAAATGAACATGTCTTAGAGGCATCAGTTACCACAGAAAACAGGGATGCTACATGTCACAGAAAGCAATTAAACTGATTCCAAGTCTTTCTACAATTAGGCTTCAATATCTATTCTTAATTTCTTATTTTTTCTAAATTCATTGAAGGGTGAAGAAGGCAAGAAAAAATAATACATTGTGTCCTATACTCCTCATCACCTAGATTCTGCTTCGTTCTACTTGTAGGACAGAAGACAATTCAAACTCTCTAAGCTTCAGTTTATACCTATCAATTGGGAATAATAAAACTAAGAGTTCCACATCCATAACATTATATCAAAGATTTAAAAAATATTTATCATGGATCTACTCAAGATTCACTAACTAGTATTAGCTGTAGGCACTGGCAAATTTGAAAGCATTCTTTGTATCCTACTTCAAGATGTTACACTAAGAACCTGTGGCTAGACTGGTCATCGGCCTGCTAGAAGACCCTGCTACTATTATGCTATAAACTGTCATAGTATTAAACTAACTTCTAATACCCATGGATCAATGTATCTCCAAACCCTCATCTGAAAAGCTTATATTTGCAATATATAGCTATTAACACAGAGACCCACAACATCTCAACGTGCAGAGACTAAGAGATTACAGAATGCTCAGCCCTAAATGACACATATGTACTGCACCTCCTCCTCCAAAGGCTCAGGGTTCTTTGTTTGAGCAGGGCTTGAAAGAGTGTAAAAGCCTGATATAGTGGATTACTACAGCAAAAGAGTATCTTCTGGATGCATGAGAACAGATACACATAAGAACTCACAGTGGTTGTGACAGAATGATCAAGAACTGTGCAAGCCCAGACCAGACAAAATCCCAGCATGAAGATGGGAATTAACCATAATCCAGTTGAAGACCACATATCCAAGAATATCTGGGCACCACAAATTTGTCTTCATGGGCTTGTAAAGGACACAAAGCTGGGTGGGTAGTGAACAGGATTGGAGCTGGGAAGAATAGGAGAGGGAATATAATCAAAATGTCCTGGGAACTGGGATTGATATGAAAAATGAGATTGTTTCTAATTTAAATAAAATTTATAAAAAACAAATCATATTATAGTATCTATACTATCACAAAAACACAAATATAAATAAAATTAAATACATAAATTCATAAAAAAGTAATTCTCAAAGAACTAATGCAAAAAAGATAATATAGTAACCCACAATGAATTGTCAGATGTGTTTTTGCTACTTCTTAGGCTAGGTCTTCCATGAGAAATATAATCCTAAAGCACCATTCAGGGAAGGATCCCCTCCTAAGCTCCCACAAGTTATATGGCATTCTGTTACATTCACTATGACCACCAACTCAACCACAGCTTGGGCTTCTGACCTAAGCCAACCAATCTCTTTGACTTTCTATAAACTAGTTACAGTTTTTGCCCCTGTCAAAATTTCAACCAAAAGATGCCAGATCTACAGTTACAGCAGACAAGATTATGCAGACAAGACCAGCAGTGATGCTGGGCAGCATCCAGATTGTCAAGAGAAGGAGAGCAGAAGAAAAAAGAAAATCAGTTATGAAAGGATATTTGAAATGGTTTTCATTATCTATTTGTCAAAATATTTCAGTATAACAAACAGCCAGAAAGCATGTGTCATACAGTAACCATGTACTTTTGTTCATAGTTCTGTATATTGACTGGGAGAATCTACTGATGTGAGCAGGCCTTCACGAGTTCACCCATGCCTCTGCAGACAAATTTGCTAGACAAATTTCTTGCTATTATCTATGCTCTCTCACAATTACAGAGCTTCAGCTGCACAACCAAACTGACTTGGCATTATTCCATGTGTCACTGACCTACTAGCTAACATGGGTCTGAACCCAGGGCAAAGTCAGAGGAGTAGGACAGGAATTGGGCACACACTTCCCAAGTCTTTGTTTACATGATGCGTACTGATACCCTACTGAACAAAGTATGTCAAATGGCTCAACCCAGAGTCAGAGTAAGAAGGTATTCCAGGGCTGAGGATAGGGTGTTAGATCATTCATTAAAACAACAATGCAATCCATCTTCTATAGTCCCTAAGAAAGAAGAGACTATCCTTTACTTCTCAGCCTCACTATTCAAGAGTTGTGTTTATATAATGATATCTAGGTATATATCCAGGTAGTAATTCCCTTACAGAAGAGGGCTCCTTATCTCAGCTGTCTTGAGTAGAGTTCAGGCATTTTTTTTCTTTTCAATCAAGAAATACTTAAAATAATCCTAAATTTGAATTGGAATAATTTTAAAAACTGATAGACTGGCACAAAATTGGAAGTAAGTGGTCTAATTTCTGCTATTGTTAACGACATCCAGAGACTTCCTGGCCTATGTCAGCTCAAACACTAAACAACACTCCCCCCAAGAAATCTCTGGTCTGTTGGTCAGCTAAATCAAGTGCTTAAATAGTCAGGCACTGATAAACAGGTATTAATGAAGGCTTGTTTTTATTTTTGTTATTTTTTCTTTCCTCTTAATCTGCCAGAAGTCAGAAAATTCAGTAATTTTATGGTAAGTCACCAAATCACAGCACACCTGATAATTCCTATGTGGTTTCTTTTTTAAATATATGCTGTCCTACACAGACAAACCCAGTCCTGCCAGTTATCTATTTCCAAGCTGCCTGTTTCAGCTTCGGGAGATATCTGGGAATATTTCACTTGCTTCAGAACTTCCATAAATATTCAATGAGTCTGAGTGACCAGAATAGATCTGCACATTTCTTCTCTTTGCAGAACATGTAAAGAGCGGAGAGACGTTGTGCTGATTTCCAGCTTTGATTCAGAAAAATCTTGGCTCTCAGAGCCTTGAGCATCTGTAGCTCCACTCCCACCTGAGCTAATCTTGAATCAGCTGCTAAGACACGTCCAAAGCTTTGAACATTCACATAGACTCCCTAAAATCTCTTCATGTGGGCTCTCTCATCCATCAACTCTTACTAATGCAACATTTAATAGAGGCTTCTATTGACCTACTAAATAGGCCCCACTCCTGTTAAGTTATCTAAGCATGGTAAAGTATACTTCCCATGAAGTCTAAATCCTGAGGTAATTTAATCTCATTATATTTAATGGCATATTCTCAAATAATTGATTTGTATTGTCCCCCTCTAATAAATATTATAAGCTATTGTGAAATTAGCTTAGCTATGACACAATATTTTCCACCTAGTCTGGGTTCTCACAACAGAATTCCAGATTTGCTGATGGTTTTGGCTCTGATATCTGAAAACTCCATCATCATGAAAAGCCACAGATTCCTATATTTTCTGCTTGGCGAAGATCTTACTGATTTAAGAATGGCTACCCAGTGATGCTGCAACATATTCTTTATGCGGAAGAGGAACTATAAACTACAGAGTATGGAGGAGAGTGAATATTTTTATAAATGCTCTATTGACACTTATGTGAAGCATATATATAAACACAACCCTGTCTTTAATTTATAGTCCTTCTATCTCATCCACTTTGATCATGTAGACAATAAATTCAATCTCTTCAGTTACAGTCACAAGACTTTGAAAGCAGTTTAGATAGTATTAATCAAGTCCTTTTGTCATATATAAAATATCATTGCACAATCAAAGAACACAAAGGAAAAAGGTGCAAAGACAGAAGCACGATGGAATTATTCAGTGGAATTATTTGCTTTTTCCCTCAGAAAAGATGAGAGAACATGGGAGGATTCAGTGACCAACTCGAAAGACCCTAGGGTCTCAATGATCCAAGAATTCTATGAAAACATTTCTGAGTAGCCTTTCCTCCTACAACAGCAATGAAGTGAAGCTCAAGTGCATGGACATTTTGGCTGAGTCACAATAAGCATCTCTTTCTGATGTAACAAGTGAAACTGAAACAAACCGTCCTTCTTGACACGTCCAACATAGATCACATGTGGGAATACATTGTTATAATTTAGTAAAGCTACTGGAGATCAGAATGCAAAGCTAGCCATAGCCATAAAACCACACAATGATGATACACACCTTTAAGTCCAGCAGCCTAAATAGTAGCTAGGCATACAAGTCAGTCAGTGGTGGCCCACACCTTTAATCCCAGGACTCAGGAGACAGAGCCAGATGGATCTCTGTGGGTTCAAAGCCACCCGGGGTACACAAGAGTGAATCAGTCTAAAAGAATAACAGAGCTCACTCCTTTTAATCCCAGCACTAGGAAGGTATAAAAGGAAGAAGCAAAGGGTTACATGTGAGATTTAGTTTCAAGACAGGAAGAACATTGCCTCTGAGGGTTCATGGAGAGCATTGTCTCTGAGAATTCATGAAGAC
Organism: Cricetulus griseus; assembly: GCF_003668045.3. Lineage (NCBI taxonomy): Eukaryota > Metazoa > Chordata > Mammalia > Rodentia > Cricetidae > Cricetulus > Cricetulus griseus. Next base: position 26,722,807 of record NC_048604.1, on the reverse strand, counting down.
AGGATTATCATTTCAGCTTGGTAGAGGTAAGAGATACTGGCCTGGCTGCTTTGCTTTTCTGATCTTCAGCTTGGACCCCAATATATATCTCTAGCTTCTTATTATTTGTGTTACAATCACATACTATTAGTAGTGATAGTAGCATCCCATCAAAGTTTTTATTGAGTGGAACAGACATTGTATTTTGAAGTATGCATGCCTGTTTTATCAGGAAATGTCACTACTACCTGAACTAACTCTTTATACCTAAAAATATCTTGAGACCTGACAGCGTAGCTCAGTGATAAACCATGTACTTAGTAAACATCAAAAGTCCCTGGGGTGAGTCCCAGCACAAAACCACATATATCTTCAGTTGCTCCTAACACTATGATATATTCCTTCCCATAATGTATAATGCCTGTCACAATCTTGCTCCCTCCTACTTTAGAATTTCATCTGTAGCTATTTTCCTAAACATCTCTGAATATAATGTCAAAATATGCTTCAGTTGAGCAAGGTATGTTGAGGCTTCTTTACTTTTACATTCAACATTTCCTACCTATTCTTCCTTCATTTAATGTCCTAGCCTTTGCAAGCAACTCTAGTATAAGCAAATATAATCATTCCCTCTTGATCTTAATTTATGCATCCCTCTAGATTTCAATACATTGTAATATTTTGCTGATATGCAGCATGCCTTAGAAACTATGCCTGTGAACTCACCTATGGGTATATACACTCACATGCAGATACATTTATATGCATAATTCCTGGAAACTAGAATCCATTTAATATACACTTCATATTCTCAAGTGTTACACAGAATAACTGGCAAATGAGAAATAATAAAAAAGATGGTAGAATTTTGATAGTTTGTATAGATAAGCATGGCTTTGCTTGTCTGGACTTTCTTGGAAGTAGCTAATAACTTGTTTCCAAGTGGGTGTGTTCATATGAGAAGTACATCACTGAGATGTGTGTGTGTGTGTGTGTGTGTGTGTGTGTGTGTGTGTGTGTGTGTGTGTCTATTCCACTTAGAAAATGAATTCCTAGTTATAACCCCAGTATTATATGCTAATCAAATTAGCACCTTCCAATAACAACATTTTCAATGTGGCAACATACAAGTTGTCATTATTCTCTCATTCTTTTGTTGTGTGTTTTGTTGTTGTTGTTGTTGTTGTTGTTGTTGTTGTTGTTGTTGTTGTTCGAGACAGGGTTTCTCTGTGTAGCTTTGGAATCTATCCTGGCACTCGCTCTGGAGACCAGACTGGCCTCAAATTCATAGAGATCTGCCTGCCTCTGCCTCCCGAGTGCTTGGATTAAAGGCATGCGCCACCCACCAACACCCGGCTATTCTCTCATTCTTGAGCTATCTGGTCCCTAGAAAATAGACCATGATTGGGCTGTTGCTTTGTTGTGCTTATTATTGGTAGCTGGGTGGTGGAGGTAATTTCTGAGATCCTTCGTTCATCTTCCATTCATAGAGTCTTATATGGCAATTTGGTAGATACAATATTCTTTGTCAAGACTCAATTGGCATTTTAAAGTATTTTAATTTCAAGAGAGACAGCAATGAAACAATGATTTTTAACTGTTACTCAAAAACTTACCTATTCAGAAAATCCTTTCTTGTAGATAAATGAATTTCATGATGAATTGACTTTTATGTCAAGATGAACAGACTAGGTTCCACTCCACGACACTGGTATTTAAAGATTTCTCCAAGGCCTTTGGAAAACCTATTAGTGTAAAAGAAAAAAAAAACAAAACTATGTTCCAAATGGTGAATAAAATAAGTTTGAAATAAAATCTGTCTGTTTTAGTGAATGTTCTTTAGAGGAACTGAACCAAGGTGGTGTGTGTGCGTGTGTGTGTGTGTGTGTGTGTGTGTGTGTGTGTGTGTGTGTGTATGTGTGTGTGTCAGTGTCTGTGTCCGTATAATGTATCAGAATTTAATAAATGAACTTAAAATAGTAACAACAGCCAAATCACAACTGAGAAACCCAGTAGTTGATTCATCCTGGAGGCTGGAAGTGCTTTGGCTTGTAGTCTCACTAGATGGGCAAATACCAATTACTCAGTCCACAAGGCCAGAGGTTTCCATGGTCCCATTCTGAGCCCAGAAACCCAGAGGATTCCTGGAAAGCCAATGATTCCCTAGCCCAAGATGAAAGCTTGGAAATGCTTTTTCTGATACAAAAAGGAATCAGCAGCCACAGTACAAATCCACTCTGACACAAGAATGAAGGCCAAGAAAACATAAGATAAGATGATATTCCTTTAGACAAACTTAAAAAAATCCAAGCTGCTACCAGAAGGTATCATATACATTAAGGGTTAGCTTTTCCAGACCAATCAAAGCAATCAAGATTCTTCTTCAGGTAAGGCTTCCTATTCAGGCAATGCTAATTTGTGTCAAGTTGATATTAAAACAAATCATAATAATTCTCGGGAACCATTGAGAAAACCATGAAAAAGAAAACAAAATATATCTCCAGGATTAATAACACTATGTTTAACCTCATCTTCAAATAAATCCCAAGCGAGCAAGAGGTAACCATTAAACTCCAAGTAAGTTAAAAAAAAGTGACTGCAAGTGAAATAAAACCAGCCATCTAACCCTCACTCATTGAAGGGTTAATTCATTAATGTATATATGCTGAGAAACTGAATGCAATGACATATTTAAAAATTATTAGTCATACATTAGTCTAAAATATACAAATATGTATACATAATACACACAAGCTTCACAAAAGTTTAAAACTGTCTCAACCATGAACCTAAATACAGAAACTAAAATCTATGTATCACAATCGAGTCATATGAAAAAGGATTGGCTACCTCCTTGTTGTGAACTGGGAAATTCACTTAAATTATCATGGGAAATAATAAACACTAGTTAACACCATTATGTCTTGAAAATATGGTGATTATGAAGACATTGACATTCAACTTTCACTTCTTTGGTATCAATATAAGTACATTTTCAGATAAATGGACAGATGATAGATTATAGATAGGTAGATAGAGATGATATAAAAACAGACAGAGATAGAGATAGATAGATCACTTCTTTTTTAAAAGATTTATTTATTATGTATACAGTGTTCTGGCATGTTTACACCAAATCTCATTATAGATGGTTGTGAGCCACCATGTAGGTGCTGGGAATTGAACTCAGGGCCTCTGGAAGAGCACCCAGTGCTCTTAATCTCCGAGTCATCTCTCCAGTTTGATAGATCACTTCTTATGAGTCTCTGTTTTACAATTTTTGCAGGTATTATTTACATGTGTATTATTTACATAAATCAAGAAGATAAAGAGAAAAATCTTATATTCTATAAGCTACTAAGAATCTGTGATTCATATTTCACAGACTTAATAAGGCCAAAGTTTACTTTCTTTGTTCAGAATTTGACAGAGCTGTAACTCTTCAAGCAGTCTATTTGACAGGAGATACTCCCTTTAGCCATACCTGACATTCATATGCAGATATCCCCCTAGCCTCTCTAAATGCACTCTAACTTGCAGTTATATGTGTTCATATGCATATATTCCTAAACAGAACCACACTTTAACTATCGCATGCAAGCTACTCATCAAAATTGCCAAAGTAGAGCTATATAGTTTCATGGGAAACTAAGGTCACTGCCATAATCAAATATCCAGAATACAGTACATTAGTAAACTGGAATGATTGAGTCTAACTTTCAGAACTTAAGCTTTGCTGTGCTTTCTGTTACTCATTTCTCTGTGTGTTGATTCATTTTTCAAGTCAGTGTTTTCCTGCTTCTTTATAGATACATTATCTTTCTGTAACACATGATAGATAGGTATATAGATAAACAAAAACCAATAGTCTTTTATCTCTGACATCCCATATCTCTTAAAAAGCCAAAAGCTTACTTTCTATGAGCAGAGACAGGGCACAAAAAGGACAAAACTTCTAAAGGCTTATTTTTATATTCTAGAAGTATTAAATAGGTACATTTAATGTTATGCATGCCTACCTACAATCTTCAGCAGTGGAGCAGCAGGTTTTATATTTCAGTTTTGCTTATTCTTACTTGTAACAACTCACATCAGGAAAACCCTCCTGGGTTGTAACCACATAGCTTCTTTCAAAGACTACTGTTTTTTTTTTTTTTCTTGAATTTTTAAAAAGAAGCTTCCACTTTTCAAAGTGCATTTTACTGTGCTCTTTGGAAATTTCAATGTTAGTGTGGATGACATGAAGTTAAACAGAGCCTGGAACAGCAGGTATGGTCTCATATTTCATCAAGACACCTTGAAAACTTTTCCAGACTTAATGTTGATGAGCCCACATTCTGGCACAACTGGCACACACATACTCATGCAAATGTGTTGGCATCTGTAGTGACCACTATATTACTTCATCTAGAAATTAGAAGAAATGATATTTTGTAGTTGAATACCTGATGACACCTTAGAAAATGATGATACGAGAAGGTAATCAAGAAACAAATGTTTACTGTAGGGTTTTGGAACCATTTACAGCGAAGGGTAAATTACAAAGATATTTGGTGGTGTCAAGGGAACTGTCAAGGAATGTCCACTGGATACAGAGGAAAAATTAATCTGCATGAATCACTCAAAGCAATCAATTGCCAGAACTAACTCAGCTGCTTATAAAATTCAGATTCCCAAACTCACTACCAACTTACAGAATCAGAATCTCTGCTGGCAGAAATGAGAAATCTATCTTTCTAACTTTAACAAGGTCTTCCAGTAACTCTGATAATCTGTAGAGTTTGGAAACCACTAAAATACATATAGCACTAAAAAGGTACAAAACAGTGCTAAATAAATTCCTATTGCAGGAGACTCAACTATATTTATTGAGAATAAATTTATTTGAGAATAAAAGCTGTGATGAGGCAGGAATGATGTAGAGAGATTTCCCAGACCAGTGCTTCAGCATGAAGGACAAGTGAGATTTGGACTGACACAAAGGAAATAGATGACATTTACAGAGGGATAATACAGCATGCTCTCAGTACTGAATGTGAAAATGAACAACTTCAGAGCACCATAACAGAGCAGCAGTTTCATAGTGCTGCTATTGAGAAATAGAGTGAGAAGAGATGCTACCTATAATGAAATTTAAGTTCCCATGGCCGATACATTAGTGTTGGCTAACAGAAAAAAAAAATGGTTTTTTGGAAGAACACCATAATTTTGTTAGTATTTACAGCCAGTATTTATTTAATACTAACAGTATTTACAGAATTTACAGAAAAACAAGGTGTAGATTGGGTAGGGAGAATGGACCAAAATAAGAAATCTAGTATTTTCTTTCAGTACACAAATTAGTTCTAACCCTATGCTACCTCTCCAATACCATTATGCTATAGTTGACAACAAATACTCAAAGTCTTCAATAACTTATCATTTCCCTTGGAATAAAGGTGAAACTTCTAAATATAACTTATGTTGTGTTTTACAATTTCCCCCTGCTTATACTTTCCATCATGACTCTTGACACTTTCTTCATTGCTATATCAAAAATTTCCAGGCTCTACTCTTTCTTTACCTGAAACACTAGCTATCTCTACTGCATTCTGAATTTACTTAACTAAATATTACTTACCTTAAAATTGCCTCTTAATATTTATTGCTGTTGAATAATCCTCTTTACACTGTAAAGATTTGTTACTCAAAGTGGTTTAATAAAATGCTGAAATTGGCCAGTAGCCAGGCATGGTAACCAAACTAAGGATTATGGGAAAGAGAAGGGCAGAGGCAGGAGATGCCAGACAGACACAGAGAGAACAGGAGGTGAATGTGGCATGGTAATATAGGTACCACCACACCATGTGGCAGAGGGTACATAAGGAATATGGATTAACTTAAAATGTAAGAGCTAGTAGTTGTAAGCCTGAGCTATTGGGCAAGCATTCACAATTAATATAATGGGTAGTTAGAACAAGAAACGTTCTTTAAAAATTATCTTTTCCAAGCAGCCTTCCCTGGCCCTTCAAGTTTGTGTTTGTTTTATTCCCATAGCACTTAGTACTGACCTTGTCACTCTAAGTAACATCTATTTTTAATGTCTCTTTGGCTATAAAACTTCAGGCAACATTTAGGTTACGACATATCCTGCTTACTGTTACAGTTGCAGTGCCTAAAAGTGTACTTCATATATACATACATATGGGGACCATAAACATCTATTAAATGAAATATATTTATAATTAATTTCTTGAATAAATGAACAGCTATCTGAATACAAATAACACTAAAACAGGGCAAAAGACTGAATGAACCATTACTGAAAAACTCAATCTCCCAATTGTTTCACAAGTAACAAAAGAAACTCAAGCTAAAATTCCATGCAGTTGTTTTCTTATGCTAGTGCACCATGAATGATTCCGAACTTTCATTTTCCCCTTTACAGTATCAGTAGTTGCTAAACATATAGATCAAAACAGAAAATTTTGAATGAATATGGAAACAATAAATAAAGCCCAGTGTATCATGTTCCTTCTCTCTACAGTACAAATCTGCTACCTCAAATGTCATTGATCAGTCAGCTATTGTTGTCACACCTTCTGCCCAGAAGGTTATGACACCTGTCTTTTTAGTGTAAATGACACTTTTGCAAGACTTAATAACTTCTTACTCAGATGTTACCTTTATCTGGTTCTTTATTCTTTGCCTGAATTAAGCTCAGATGCCTCTTATTTTGTACATAATGCAACTGAGACAAATTGGAAGTAATATTGTTTAGCAGTTCTAGCCTCCTATTAAAAATTCAGTGCCCTCCAACATCAAATGAGGTGTCATTTCATATCACAGATGTGCCCTGATTAAACTAAGGCAATGTACAAAACACTCTAATTCATCTAAAGGACCCATTTGAAAGTGAATAGTTATCTGCTTTTCAAAGCAGTACAAATGAGACAAAAATATTTCTTCTTTGTTTTTCAAAAGGATTCACAGCACAATAGAATGTTCAGACAGTGATTAGCCCCAGAAAGCTGAAAACAGTTTATTTACAACTGTCCTATTTAAATATATGCTCTTGGAAATATTGTACAGGATATCAGAAAAAAGCATCAATTTTGAAGGTAAGAGATTAAAATACTCACTCTTTTCACTCTACCATTTACTAGCCTGAAGTTCAAGAAGGTTAAACAACTCAACCTGGTTCCTCATATGTAAAATGGAGGATAGTAATACAAATGTGTACTTCTCAGTACTGCTGTAATGACGGCATTCAATAATAAATGAAAAACATTTGGCAAATGTGAAACTCTCAATGAGTTTCAACTTTTGTAATGTGGACCTTGTACTACCTTTTATTTTTATTGTATTTTATTTTATTTTCATCAGGGTGGGAGTTGAAATCAAGATGCATACATACTAAGGAAGAGCTCTACCACTAATCTGCACCCCAGACTCTATTTGTTTTCAATTCTTAAGTACTAAGCCAACAGTATGATATTAGAGAATTCATGGGCTTTTGGCAACACATAGCCCTGGATTCGAAAAGCAGTTTCACTATGACCTAATTGTGTAACAATTAAGCAAGTTATTCAACATCACTTAGCTTCATTTCCTATCTATAAAATGCACTGAATAAAACCTCTGTCCTCACTGTGGTTAGAAAGAACGAAGATAATATTTAAATGCCTATTTATCACTGTGCCTGATACATTGAAAAGTCTCAGGAAATGGCGGCTAATATTCTTGTAATTACTGATATCAATTGTTCCATAATGAGGTATATTTCTGTTTCACTATTAAAGGAAACCTCAGTCAAAGCAAAACAAAAACACAAAAAACCTAGAGCTATTTCAAATGTTGATTTAAACTGTATGAACTTTTAAAATAAAGAGTTGGTTTGGTAAAATCAGTGGGAAATAAGACAAAATAGAGTATTCTCTATATCCAATGATAACTGATCCATATGGACTAAAAATTTGTTCAAGAAACTGTTTGTAAGAAAAGGAAAAGAAAAACATTTCACTGGTTGTGTTACTACAGTGAACAGCCATCCTGAACTTAGTATTTGATGTGGCTCAATATGCCTTTAAGTAAGAATCTACATTCAGTTTTAGGGTGGCACATTCCCAATGGACAGAGAAGATGGCAAGAGGTATAACATAATACACAGAGAATATCTGCACTGATAAGAAGTTGACCTACTAGCCTCTAAAATCTCTTTGACTTTGAATCTCTGCTTTTCTTCAATTTCACTTATCATAAATGTGACCATGATCAATAAAGTTTATCTCTGTGAGTATGGAACTCTCATGTGTAAAACAAGAGAACTGGCTCTAACAAACTACGACTTTGATTTAATTATAATCACCTACTATTGCCAAAGTTCAGAAGAGCTGACACAACTCTTTATCTTAGCAAAATCAACTGTGGAAATTTGTTACTTTACCTTTTCATTGTTTTTCCCATTGTCTAGGAATAGAATTATTTCTTATAATATTACAATAAAGCAATTGCCCACTTGCTCTACAAATTCACAAGACATCAAAATCATGTCAATACATTTGAGAAATGTCATTTACTCTAGCGATGGCATTCAATTTAGTATGAAACTGTTTTCAGGAAGTCTATCAGCATATTATCAAATTTTATCAAACATTATCAAATACAACAGAATTCAACTTGCCCTGATAATCAGTCAAGGGACAACAGGCAATATATTTCATAGGGATGGTTTAAGAGAAAAGAGGGTCTATTACAATTTTGACATAAATATTAGCTGGATATATTGCAGAAAACTAAAGGGGGCATGATCATTTTAGTGTGTTCAGTAATGCCCAGGAAAACCCAGATGAACCATGAGTCTTTAAGAGCAAGCCTCAAATATTAAGTTTTTATTGCGTTCTGCTCTAAAGAAAATATAGCAACTTTTAAGACTCTCTGAGTATCCCTCAAATGATAACTACTGTGATTATGGTGCTGGTTTAGAAGTTATTCAGCCCAAGGATTTGACATAGCAGAAATTATGTATGTGTGTATAACATATTGTAGACATTTTTGAGGACTAATCTTATGCCACACCCTGATAAGTGTTTATTAAATATGGTCTTATTCAGGGTACTAAAAATGAGTGAACCAGTCAGAACACAACAAAAGAGCCACAAGATCCAGATATTCTGGCATAAAAGATTGTATAGAAGTTCTGACAGCTACTAGAAAAACTAAAGCATTAGATCTCTCCTGGTCACAACTCAGTGTTCCAAAGAATGTTACCACAGCAATTCTTGGAGCTCAGTTGCTACAACTATAACATAGAGTTCCTGGAATCTCAGTCTGCTACTTGGATTACTTCGGCTACCTTTGTGCTGACTCCAGCTTTCGAAGGATTCAGCACCAGCCTGGTTTTCAAGGCTGAGCAATCAACCCACTGAAACAGGATGTAGAAGATAAAATGGGGGACAATAAAGGACAGTGAGAGACCAGATAGAAGACTATTAAAATGAGCCAGGTGAAAGAGTTTTAAAATAGGGTGGTAGTAGTGAAATCGGATATAAATGAATCCAATGAGCTATGTTATGAGGAATATAGCACAATAAATTGGCATGACATTTTCAAGGAATTTATTTCCACAATGAACACCTACTTGTTTTACATGGTTTAAGTGCTTTGTCAACTGGTATATTTGCTTCAACATGTCAACAAAAGAAAGGCCTACTTTGGACACTGAATTTCTCAGCTTTACAAACTTCGGGCAAATGTAGACATTGCCTAAGACTTAATTCCAAGAAGAGTGACAGAAAGGAACATGAAATTTTGTGATAATTCTATCTGTACCAGCAGAAAGGGTATAACATGCCTCAATCTAAAACCTTCCTTCATAAAATATTAATATTCTGAATGACAAGACTACCTAAGATGCATACTGAGTGCTATTCTAATGGCAACTGGCCAAGAAAAGTTCTTTTTAACACCATTACATTAAGCACTCTATAAAAAATTGTTTACTGCTAAAATTTGTTCACAAAAAATAGAAACAATCAATAAAGCACTTTCCTCGGCGTATCCTTATAAACAGTCTCTTGCATATACTGGTTCAATTTGTGTTCTTATTTTCTCATCCTTGCTGCAAAGGCTTTTATTTTGTCATTTTAATCTCCCAGTGCCAGAAATTTAGAAGTAATCCAAATATCCAAACAATGGCCTGTCCCATGTAGTCCCTCAGCTATTTTGATATAAAAAGTCTGTCTCTAAGCCATGAGATATCAGACAGAAAACATAAATCCCATACAATCATTTAGATACTTGAACATGGTGGTATCTAGGAGAACTAAGTGTTTCATGACTTTCCTTTTTCCATTTTAATTCAGCAGTTACCTTTTTAACACTGTTTTTCCATATTTGCTTTTTGTGTATGACTCAATTCAAGTTGCTTGTGGCCTTGAAGAAAATACTTGGGGAAACCTGACAGGTCTTCAGAAGATTTCTGGCAGATGATCCAATAGCAAATTCAATCATTTCATACTATTCTATTTGTTGAAGACTATCAGACTTTGATCAGGCAGTCATTAATTGAGAGAGCAAGCCTTCAGACTCCTTTCACTGAACTCTGAATTTGTTAATTCAATCATATACTTTATAACAATTCCCCAGTTGTTTTGATGGTCATCCTGAAAGAACAGACCTTAGGCAAAAGGCTGGCACAAATATTAAAACTACTTGACATGATTTCTCCTAAGGTTCTGCCTTTCAAGGAAATTTCATCTCCAGATTTTATTCAACTAGCTAAAAGACTCACATATTTTTAAGTTCTAATGTTCGCCTACAAACCCACAGTTATAGTAACTAAGAGCAACCACTTAGCCTCAAAGAATTATTTTTTGAAGAAATAGACTAGCTTTACCAGCTTCATTTTGCTTTCCAAGATGCTTAGGGACCTGGAATCAAACTAGTCTAAAAATCTTTCTTCTTCCATACCTTCAAATAGCAATCAAAATATCAAAGTGTTCATTTTGTTAGGAATGCCTTTCTGATCATTTTTCTGTACACCTGACATGTACACAAAAGCAACAAAGAAGAAAAACATAAGATGTCAGGTATGAAGTGTAACATGATAAATAAAAGACCTAGAGACAGATATTGGGGTCTAAGCTTCAAGCTGAAGATCAGGGAAGCAAAGCAGCCAAGCCAGTAGACCTTACTCTACCCAGATGAAATGGCAATCCTGTCTACAAATCCTCAGAGGCAAAAGGTTCTCGGATCCTGTCTCCTCCTCCTTATATTCCTTTCTCTGCCCAGCCACATCCTACAGTCTCTACCTCACTAGTGCTGGGAGTAAAGGCCTGTGATCCCAGGTGCTTAGATCACCTTTGAGCTGTTTCTTTTAGAACTGGATCAATTTCATGTAGTCTGTGTGGCCTTGAACTAACAGAGATCTGTATACCTCTTAATCCTGAGTCCTGGGGTTAAAAGTGTGTACCACTGTTGCCTAGATCCATGGCCGCTGGGATTAAAGATGTATATCACCACTGCCTGATTTCCAGCTTGAGGCTGGACTTGCTTTCTGAATCCTCAGGCAAGCTTTAATAAATCATAAATAATATATGACCACAACAAATAAATGCAGGATTGATAGAAGCATACAAAAAGAATATTGAGAGAAGACTATGCAGAAACTAGATATATATAATATGTGTGTGAATATATACATATATGTGTATTATTCATATATTTCATAAATATATGTAGTTAAAGAAGAAGAGATTAAGAATTTGGGAGGGAGTGGAAGTATACAAGAGAAGTTTGAATTGGGAGAATTAGGGATGAAATGATGTCAATACAAAACTCATGTATGAAATTTTCAAAAAAGAACTTTAAATTAAAAAATTAACATATCTAAAAACAGAAAAAAACACCTTTATATCTTAAAACTTTCTAACACTGCATCAACTACACTTGTTCCTTCTTGCAGTTGCAACATGAAGGCCATGATATAACTTCAAAATGGTAGAGAACACTAGAGAGCATTAGAATCTAGGCTATCCTGGCTCCCCCTCAGCAGTTCAGAATTATTTTGTGGTGACCCATGAATTCACTTTCTCCCTTTATGCAAAAAATAGTCTCATAAAGTTTTCTCATTATAGTTTGACAATATAATAATTTCATAACCATGTAGCTATCTAACATGTGCAGAAAGAAAATCACTATTAATTCTAAGAAGCCTTTCCTAGAACTCATAAAAATAGGTCAAATGGGTCCTCCTTCAGTGCTCACATCACCTGCAGGATCTTCAGATACAATAGCTGACAGTCACAGAAATAGAGTTGACAGAATTAATCATGAAACCTCAAATAGTACCATATTACCAGACTACACTGATACTATACTATGAAATAGTAATGTTGTAAATTCTGTATAATTATCTTATGAATAGCACAATTATATTATAGTCTTGATTATGTTAAAATGACTCATTTATCATCTATAAGTCAATATTTGGAATTGCTTCTGTGAAATCTTTACAAATTTGTCTCAGTGTCTCAGGACATGTAAGATGCATAGGTCCTGCTTAGTACCCAAGAAACCATAATAGCATTTACACCTCTAGATCATAATAGCGTTTCCACTTGACTAACTTTCTTAAAGCAGATGTTATCACCCATGCTGGACTAAACTACCTGGCAATTTTAAACACCACCAGTGCCTGGGCTCACCCTCACCAGTTGAAATCAAAATGCTGGTGAATGGCCTGGCATCTTACTTCTGAAATGTTCTGTCAAGTGATTCTTAATGCATTTTGAGGGACTAAAGCCATTTGTATACACTGGAAGCTCCATTTAAGGACAGAAACAAGACTGTCCTATCCTACCTCTATCAAACATGCATGCAGGAAAGGTTCACTAAGTGGGAAAACTATTTTCCCAAAGCTAGACATGCCGATGCTTGGATATAACCTCAGCACTTTGGCAATGGAAGGAGAGATTGGGGAGTTGAAGGTTATCATTTGCTATACAGAAAGTTTCCAGGACAGCCTGGGGTACATGATACCCTGTTTCAAAAGACAACAACAGAAGTAATTTCCCAAAACTCTACTCCAGACTACTTAATCCTGTCCACTTGAATGGAGCTCAGGAATCAGAACTCTTTTAAAGTGCTAAAGATAGGCAATGGACCAGAACAGGAGGTAGTGATGCAGCTCTCTGTTTCCAGATGTTTTGATCCCAGCACTCTAGAAACAGAGCCAGGTGGATCTCTGTGAGTTTGAGGCCAGCCTTGTCTACAGAGAAAGTTCCAAGACAGCCAAGGCTACAAAAAACCTGTTAAAGTCAAGTATTATTATTAGTTTCCCCTGAAATCACTGCACTGCTATATGTCAGTATCATTCACAAAAGGTACCTACTTTACAGGGAGCCTTACTGAGTTCATTCTACTTTGATCCAATTCATTTTGTAATTACTTTTCATGAAATAGTTTAAGTTGAGGGAGAGAGATTTTTCCCATACAAATTAAACCACAATGGTCAATATGAATTAGGTTGCTCATATCTATTATATAGACAACACATTGCCCATAACATCTAGTCTAATATGAGCCCTCTGCTGTGTTCTGCACAATTCATAGATGTTAACAGGTCACCAATGTTACTGCTCAAGTGTATCCTCTAGTACCCTCAGCCTTTTCCCTTCCATCCAATTTGGGAAATTATGCTTTTATACCTGCAATTAAATAGAGCTTATCAGTCTCTCTCTTTTTTCCCTCTAAATCTCTGGTTTATTTTTAAACTACATTTTCTTCTCTTCTGTGCTAAAATTAAACACCTTTAATAAATCTTGACTACCATTCAAAACAGTGGCACTAGATTGCATGAAATTTTCCTTCAGTTCTCTAACAAAATTTCTTTGGTCCTTTGCATTACTTTCATACCTTAGTTTTATGTCCTAATCTTTCTTCACCTAAGTAATGAGGCTGCTTTCTAGAACAGTCTTCAGTTAGTCCAACCTGCAGACTGCCACATCACAATGTCTAATGAGTTCATGATTATCACAGTTTTACACCTTTTCCTAATTATCACAACAAACACATATTTAGGAAAACAAGAACAGGCCCATGATTAAGTTATTGCCCAGCGAATGGAATTTAGAATCTTCTAGAATAACTATAATGAGTATCTAGCTGAGTTATTTCCGCAAGAAACTAATTTAATATGCACCATGCTATTTAAAAATTATGCCTTTCTGGACATATTCCTCTGATTTAAGAATATTGACAATATGTATACACATAGACACACACATGTGAACACACATATGGTAGAAGTAATCACATAATCAGACATTTGTAATTTACTGCAAAAATTATTGGCAATTATATTTTATAATGGAGGGAATAAAATGAGAGCTGGAGAATATAAGAATCTATGGAATTTAGAGGGAGAACAATGTGCAGGGTTGGACAGGTTGACCATAAATAGGACATTAAGCATTCAAGAGGCAACTTTACTATGATTTTCATTTTGAGTAGGCTAGATTAAAAAATTATACTAGCAATGAAAATAAGTTCCACATTCAGATGCCAACTCTCCTCTGCCAGGCAACTCTGTACTCAATAGCCCCACTGCCTTACTTTCCTATCATTTGGAGTATAGGAGTCCCCTACCCACTGCCTGAAGAACACTTGTCAATGAGGAGGAATGTAGAGAAGGGATGGGAGCGAGATGCTGTGCTGACTCTCCTCCAGCTACAAACTTCATCTCGCAGTTGCTCCCTTCCCTAACAGTGGGCCATATAAAGTACTGGAGAGAGAGTGGAACCCCATAGGGAGGTCCATTCTCAGCCTTTCTCTTTCCCTTCTTTCCTTTCCTCCATCTCTGGTCTAGGCATAATTTAAAACTAACAATTGACAGACAATGAATTTTGTTTGTTTTGTTTTCCTGTCACAGGCTCATTAGAGTCATGGCCTTCCAACTTCTCCAAAATATTGTGCCTGGCTTCAAAAAACCATTGACCACCAGGGAAGGTTCCCAACTTCCCATTAGCTGTCTAGTTCCATTCAGAGCTTGGCTCTTCACTAGTCCCACTCTCATGTTTCTGTTTCTGTAGTATTGTATGCAGACTGGTAGATTATTTCCTGGCATCAAGAGTATTATACAAAAGACAATAGAAAACTGCATAGATTTTGACCGATTGAAGAAATGGCTTCAGGAAATTTGTAAAAAATCCTAAATAATAGGATCAATTATTACTGTCAATGCTATAAGGAGTTTGAAGATCATATATCCTAGTGGTACTTAAAACTTCAAGTGTGTGTGGGATTGGGGGTCAGGCAGGAAGGAGATAAAGAAGGTTTAACACTCCTTTGGTGAAAGAAATTCTCATGTAAAATTCCATTTTGTAAAAGAATTGTTATCATGTGTGCATGTGGTTTTGGTGCACACGTGTTGGTGTGTGTGTGTGTGTGTGTGTGTGTGTGTGTGTGTGTGTGTGTGTGTGTGTGTGTTGTGTGTTTGTGTGTGTGTGTGTGTGTGTGTGTGTGTGTGTGTGTGTGTGTGTGTGTGTGCACATGTGAGTATGTGCATATGGAGACCAAGAGGTTGATTATCTGATAGCTTCAACTACAGATCTTCATTGAGGCAGAGTTTTCCAGTCAACCCTAGAGGTCAAAAACATGGGTGAATAATACTACTAGACAGCTTGCCCTGGAGCTCTCCCCCATCTCTAGAATTACAGGCAAGGTACCATACCTACTGGGCATTAGCACAGGTTAAGGGATCCTGACTCCATTCCTCTTGCTTGCCAGGCTTAGCCACTTCCCTATCTCTAAAATAGAATTTGTAGGTGAGCTTGATTCTTTAACTGAAATAATCTGAAACACTTAGATTCGAATCATTCAGCCCCCTGTTATCCCTCCCTCAGATATCATGAGGTATGGAACCAGAGATCTAAATCTTCCAGACCATTGCTGAAGACTTCTGATCTGTTAAAATCACCTGATAAAAACTTTATGTCAATACCAGGAAGCACATTTTGTCTAAGGTCAGACAGCAATTTATTGGTGGAATTGGAAGGAAAACAAAGGTCATCTGGGAGCCTATATAAAGTAATTTCTAAATACCATGGAATAAAACCTCAATGTGGTGGTAGATACCTGTGGTCCTAGCATTTGAGGAGCAAAGGCAGGATACTTGGGAGTCCCAGGAGATCCTCAGTTAAATAGCAAATCTGAGGCTACTGTCAGATACAGTGCCTACCACAAAATATTTTAATGTAATATTTTTCAACTTTTTCAAAAACTCAAGAATTAAACCTGGGGCTGGAGAGATGGCTTAGAAGCTAAGAGCATTGGCTGCTATTCCAGAGGACCAGGGTTCAGTTCCTAGCACCCAAATATGAGCTTACAACTGTCTGTAAGTCCAGTTCCAGAGGATCCAACAAACTCACACACACATACATGCAAACAAAACAACAATACCTATAAAATAAAATAAATAAATCATTTTTTAAAAAAATCTACTATTTGTTATAAATAAATTGGAAATTAAATAAAACACAAATGAAGTGAAAAATTCAGAGTTCTATCACCCAGAGAAAACAATTTGGGTTCTCTAGTCTCCCATATATACAAAACATATTTTTATAACTTACAGTGTGTCTTATGTGACATCACTTTAATCATTGAATATTATTCTATTTTAATATATTGTAATTTATTCAAATAATTTTATTTTAGTATAGTTTAGAAAAAATGAATCATCTGCATTAAATATTCATATGCTTAAATATAAAGCCTAATACAACATGTTCTTAAGCAGCCTAACTTAAAGGAACTGTAAAATTCAGCCACTAGTAAGTAAAAGTGTATTGTATATGTATTTTAAATAGACTTATAAAATAATCCTTTTGCCTGTGACTTTTTCAAACACCCTTGGGATTATTTATCTCTTCTCTTTCTCTCCCCTTTCGTTATCATTCCTAGCTGTCCTAGTTGCTCTCTGTTGTGATAAGACACTGACCAAAACCAACTGGAGAGAATAAAGGGTTTATTACATATTACAGGTTACAGTCTATCATTGAAGGAAGTCACAGTAGGAACTTAAGGCAGGAAACTGAGGCAGGACTATGAAGTCTGGCTTGTTCAACCACCTTCTTACACAGCCTAGGTCCACTACCTGCTCATAATGGCACCACTCACAATGTGCTGAACCCTCCTCTACCAATTAGCAATTAAGAAAATGTCTCAAAGAGGTGGTCACAGGCTGATCTGATGGAGGAAATTCCTCATTTGAGGTACCCTCTTCCTAGGGGAATATAATTTGTGTCAAGTTGACAAAAACTAACCAGTACACTTTCCAAATTCCATTTAAATCCACCTTTGGTTTTCTCCTTTTCCCCTCCATAGCACCTGTATACAGTGTTTAGGGGGTGGGGTCGGGTGGGAAAGAGGGAGAATGACAGACAGACAGACAGGTGGACACACACAGAGAGTTAAATGAAATTATGCCACTTAACAAAATCCCCAAGTACCCGGCATAAGAAACCTCCTTAGAGTTGCTGGTCAGGAGAGACCAAGAGACTCCCAAAATAAATTATAAGCTATTACTCTTGTCCTAGTTGTCTCCTAGAGATTGAAGTCCCTATTGCTGAAGACATCATAAACTTCAGACACAAGATCCAGAAGACCAAAGTTGTGTCTGTCCTGAAACCTCTTCCCTAATGACTAGCTCTCATAATACCAGAAGGGACCAAGGGAAGAAAGCAGACGATAATCTACCATGTTGTGATGCTAATAGACCTCAACAACAAATATGGAAAGATATCGCTAATGATGCAATTGTAACACTTTTAGCTTGAGGATAACTGCAGTGATTAGATTTTGTCATGAATTCAAAAGGGAGTGTGATACAGGGCAGAAGTTGAAAAGGGAGAAGGGGGTAGAAGTGGAGTAAACGCAGTACACATGTATGAAATTTTCAACAGAAGAGTGCCAGTATCTTTAAATGAGATGTCATTGCCCTAACTGGAAGAGCAGCTAAGTTCAAGACACTTAGTTAATTAGATCACCATTTTGTCTTTAAAGTACATTCTCCAAGGATTGCTTCACCATTCACCCTACTTACCCTATCCTTCTAGATGAGACCCAGCTATTTCAATACAATCTCTATGGTAGCAGGCATTTGTTTTGCGGGGAAGGCACCAACCATCTCCCAAATCATGACACAAAGGCTTATATTTAGTTATGAATTCTTGGCATTATCTTATGTTTGTTCCACTAGCTCTTATAACTTAATTTAACCTGTTTCTCCTCATGTGTGTTTTACCTTTGGGATTTTTTTCCTTTCTTTCATTCTGTATGCCCAACTCCCTTGCTTTCTCCTTGTCTAGCTAGCTGGTGGCTTCCTAGCTGGCTGGCGCCAGGCGTCTCTGCCTCTCTCTCTCGCCTCATTCTCTGGAGCCTAGATTCTTCCTCTTATTCTCTCTGCCCATCACCCCTGCCCATCCCTCTACTGCCTAGGTATTGGCAATTAAGATTTTTATTAGACCAATCAGATGCCTTAGGTAGACAAGACAAAACAGCAACACATCTTGACATAGTTAAACAGATGCAGCATAAACACATCTTGCCTAGCTAAATATTTCACAACACTTTACCCTTAAGCAAGGATCTGTCAATGGTAATCATCATCCTCATTTACTCATATGTTGCCCCTTCTTACTCATGATTCTTTGACTTCAAATTTATACATAGGTAAATTAAATAAAAGGTGAGAATTTATGATACCCTATAAGATGATTGTGACCTCACTTTACACTCATCCCCTGAGGACCTACTTAGTTTGGTCACTGAAAAAAAAGGGGTTTTTTGTGTAAAAGATGGAAAGAATGTGAAGTTGGGTAGGTAAGGGCCAGGGAATGTGGATGGAGTTGGGGAGAAAGGAAAAAAATAATAATCATATAATTAGCCCTCAATTGAGGGCTGACATATACTCAGCCTCTTAGTCTCAAGCAGGAGATACATAATCAGTTTAATCATAACATACTGTCTGCTCAGTCTTCACTGGTGATATATCACGACGACATCTACTACATTCTAAAAGACTAGAAGTTTGCTGGACTTCACAGTTGAGTTAATAATCTTGAGTGAATTAAGATTTAAAACTGATATACTACCATATACCCAGTCTGTTTGTTTAACCTGGCCTTAAGATAACAATGTAACAGCCAACCATACTTGACTTAGATTCTCATGTAATCAAATTTTACAACCTGAACTAATTCATAGCTTTAATCTGAAGACTCTTTCATACCCCTGACCCAGAGAGCAATATATGTGTGTCTGTGTGTTATAATAATCTGATGAAAACAGCAAGTCAGATGAAAGTGGCCTTATAAAATAAATAGGCACCATAAATGTTACAAGTAATATACAGATATTGCTCAATAGTGTATATCTGTTATCCAGGTCAGTTGGGGTCAGCTAGAGTGAGTAAAGTTTCATCTCTTAAAAAACTCTGTTAAAAGTTTTCTGTAAAGAACCTTTCTCCTTCCCCATGTAATGCTTTCTGTGATGTTCAATAAATGAAAAAAAGACCTTTGTTACAGGCCTAGATTCAGATAATACTGACAGCATTCAGGCAGGCATAGCGACACAGATTCAGAATCATGCAACAAGCATGTTACAGATAGGCCAGAAATTCTAAGTAACAGACAGACAAAAGACACAGGGACAGAAAAGTGGAGAATTCAGATCTGGACGCTCTTGGTTAAACTAGTCAAAGAGGAAGTGATTTGCTTTTTCTCTTAAAGTAACACTAGCATGTTGGGGATTCTGAGTTTATAACTAATGCAGTAAACACACACACATTTGGTGCCACATGTGAGGATTGTTTGCGGAGCATGTGAGGAGCATGTAAGGAATTTCCAATGCATTGAAACTGACACACTGTGCATGGCTAGGTTTGTCACCTTAGGCTCTAGGTACACAATTCACTACTGCCCAATTTTTCCTTGAGTATCCTATTCCACTGTTCCGTGATGTGCAAGCTGCAACAACAGTTTATGATCTTAAATTCAGTGGATTGTGAATGTGTGTATTGACACCTTCTTGTTACAACTCCCTCAAGGACTTGTACCTCGCTATTTCTTTGTTTTTTGTGATATTGTTTTTTAAAGATTAAAGATGTATTTAATTTTCAGAATAAAACATTTTCTCAATATAGAGTATTGAATCAGTATGTACTGTGATTCATCTGCATATAATATGTCCTCAATGTATGAAAGAATAAAATACGGATAGTCCCACAAACTTAGAGACAACATTTTTAAATTCTCACATTACCCAAAGGAAATAAAATGAGAAAACTTATATAATCCTTAACTTCAAGAGCTACAATGAAATGTAAAAACATGGAGGCAAATTAATAGTGTATTTATTAATGTTAATATCAGTACAATATTATTATTTTATATATAATCAGCACAAAATCACTAATGAATATTTTACACATTTATGAAGAGTTTTCAAAGTTTAGTGTGTAGCATATCATAGGCTCTGACACTGCTCTATTTGGTCAATATCCAGTGGCTACCATGTTGTAAAAGGCTGATTAGCAGTTATATACTTACAAATATTTTTTTCACTCAAATGGAAACATACTGCTTATACTTTTATAACCTACTTTTTTCCTTCTAATCCACTTAATGAACGTCATTTCCTATTATTGCCTGTCTTTCTTGCTGTTGCTCATTATTCTATTACAATTTTTTCCTATTTCGAACACTTGTAGTTGTAAGAGTTTGACCTAACACAGTTCCTTAATATATGGAGAATATGCTCCATTTTCTGTCATAATTGTTGTAAGTTGTTTATCCATTTGTTTCTCTTTAAAACTATTATAATCTGATTTGATCCCAAAAGATACACACAAATGTGCCTTGTGTTTATAATGATTCAATCATTTCACACATATTCTTGGTCTTTATATCATATTCAGAAAATCTTAAGTGTCTGCTATCATGCAAACATCATGAAAGCATTCATTTACATTTTCTTTCAATAGCTTTATATAAAAATGTAACCATTGTGGACTAATATTTAGTGTGGTATGTAAATAATTTCCACACCTTCCAAACTAATTGTCACCAAATTCTTTGTGGAATAACCCAGTATTTTCTGATGTTTTAATGTATAGTAGATTAGCATATTTTAATGAATAGAAAAATTGTAGCTTCTGAATCTTCTATCCAATTGTCTTAGTCTATTCATATGCCTATTATACACATTAAGTTTCGTAGACTATTTTGACATCAGGTAGGATAAATCCTCTCCTACAAAATTATTTGTTTTATATTTTTCAATGGCCTTAAGTATACAATATTTTATTCTTCAAGATAAACTTGTATATAAATTTGTCAAATTTTCCCCAAAAATATTTATAATGTTTTATTTGAAAACTATGTAAAGATAATTCATATATTTAATATTGATGTGTCTATCATTTTATACTTTGTGGCATAATATATGATAAATATTTGTGAAGTATCTATCACTATTATATATGCATATGGTAAAAATGAACTTGAGAGTAAATAGTACTGAAACCTTCTGATCCAAATTGCATTTATTTACATGACTGATTTCATATTTACAGTGAGATGTATTAAAATTGCCTACTATAATTTTTCTCCTGTGTATTTAAATGAATAACTATATAATTCAATAAAATATAGTATCTCACCATATTATTTCATTACTATTTGTTTAACCAGTTCCTTAATAATGGACAGCGTTTTGTTATCATGTCTTTGTTATCATGTAGTGTACACACTACAATAAACATTTAGGCTAACATTTGCAAAAGTCTCTGAGGTTAATTGCTAAAAATTAAGTTGTTGAGTGAATGTGAAGTTTAATTGTCATATTATAAACTGCTTTCCAGAATATTTTCAGGAATTTACAATTCAATTGACAATGTACAAATTGCTCATGTCCCAACAACACTGCATCTTGCATCTTTTACTGATCTTATAAACATTGAAATCTTATTTGGGGTGTTTGTTTTTCTTTGACTCTAAAAGGTAATGGAATTATTATATTTATATTTGTTGATAATTTTTACTCCTCTTGTTAGATTGTTTATATCTTCTACTCATATTACTGGATTGTTCATCATTTTTCCTGATTCATAAAGTACATTTGTAAGGAAATTTGCTCCTTTTCCATCTTGTATGTTGCAGATATGATTTCCTAGGTTTTAATCATAGTATGTTACTTTTATTGATTATATTATTTTAGTTATGTAGATGTTTTGATTTTTAAAATAACAGACATGTCCATAACCAAAAGTTAGATTTCAGAATCATAAACATGCCCCTTACCAAGTAAAAGAAAGAAAGAAAAGAAAAAATGAAATCCAGGAGCTGATGGGTTCATTGCAGAATTCTACCAGGACGTCAAAAAAGTATAACGATATTACTTAAATTATTCTATAAAATAGTAAAGGAAGGAAGTATTCCAAACTCGTTCTATGAATCCAATATTACCATGATACTAAAAAAAACCCAACCAAAGAGAGGTAGAGAATTGTAGACCAATATCCCTGATTAACAAAGATACAATTATTCTCAGTAAAAGACTTGCAAATACAATTCCAGATCACAAAGAAAATATGACTAATCATGGTCAAATTAGTTTCCTTCAACCAATGTGATTGCTAAACATACATAAATCAATAAATATAATTCATCACTTAAATGAAATAAATGACAGAAATCGCATGATCATTTCCATAGACACAGAAGAGGCCTTTGAGAAAATCCAATATAACTTCATTATAAAAAATCATGGAAAGGCAATGGATTTAGGGACGATAACTCAACATAATAAAGTCTGTAAATGACAAACCCCTAGCTAACATCATCTTAAATGGAAGACAAAAAAACCTCAAAGCATTTCCACTAAGAACAGGGTCAAGAAAAGGGTGCAGACTCCCTCTATTTTCATTCAATACAGAGCTGAAAGTCAGCTAGAGATATATGACAAGAGAAGGAAATAAAAGGAGTACACAGGGTAAAAGAAGGAAAGATAATTACCTTTTGCAGATGATACTATGAAATTGCCTGAGGAAAAAGTGGAGAGTACATTCTAACTATTGGCACAGTTAAGGATGCCCTGAATAGGCTCCAATATCATAAGAAATAAGACCAATAATTCATAAATGTGATCTTATAAAATAACAGTCTGTACAGCAAGAGGAACAGTGACTGAAGTGAAGAGGCAGCACAAAGAATAGAATCAGATTCTTGCCAGTTATACAGTTTACAGTAGATTAGTTCATAGACTATACAAAGAACTACAAAAACAGAACACCAAGAAAACAACCAATCACAGGAAAGAAGTTAAAGGAAATCTCTCAAAAGAAAAAAAAACAAATTAATATTAAATATTTTAAAATATGTTCAATATGCCTAACCACCAGGAAAATGCAGACAAAAGCTACATTAAGATGTATTCTCTATTTGGTTCTGTATCCCACTTTTTAATTGAATTATTTGGTGATTTGATTTGGTGACTAGCTTCTTGATTTCTTTGTATATTTGGAAATCTGCCCTCTGTCAGATGTGGGGTTGGTGAAGACGTTTTCCCATTCTGTGGGCTGCCCTTTTGTCTGGTTGACTGTGTCCTTTGCCTTACAAAAGCTTCTAGGTTTCAGGAGGTCCCATTTATTAATTGTTGATCTCAGTGTCTGTGCTACTGGTGTTATGTTCAGGAAGCAGTCTCCTATACCAATTCGTTCCAGGGTACCACCTAACTTCTCTTCTAAGAGGTTCAGTGTAGCTGGATTTATGTTGAGGTCTTTGATCCATTTGGACTTGAGTTTTGTGCATGGCGATATATATGGATCTATCTGCAGTCTTCTACATGGCAGCAACCAGTTATACCAGCATCATTTGTTGAAGATGCTTTCTTTTTTCCATTGTATAATTTTAGCTTCTTTGTAAAAAATCAGGTGTTCTTAGGTGTGTGGTCCATATCAGGGTTTTCAATTAGATTCCATTGGTCTACCTGTCTATTTTTATGCCAATACCAAGCTGTTTTCACAACTACAGCTCTGTAATAGAGCGTGAAGTCAGGGATGGTGATGCCTCCAGAAATTCCTTTATTATACAGGGAAGTTTTGGCTATCCTGGGTCTTTTGTTTTTCCATATAAAGTTGAGAATTGTTCTTTCTCTGTGAAGGTCTGTGAAGAATTGTGCTGGGATTGCATTGAATCTGTGGTCCCCCAAAGAAGGGGCAAGGGACAAGATCTCCTGAGCTAATTGGGAACATGGGGAATGGGGAGATGGAGTTAGGAAAAAAGAAAAAGGGAGGAGAGGAGAGGAGAGGAGAGGAGAGGAGGATATGAGGGAGCAGGAAAATTGAATCAGGGGAAGAATAGAGGAGAGCATGAAAAGAGATACCATAATAGAGGGAGCCATTATAGGTTTAAAGAGAAATCTGGCACTAGGGAAATGTTCAGAGATCTACAAGGTTGACCCCCAAGTAACAATCTAAGCAGTGGTTGAGAGGCTACCTTAAGTGCCCTTCTCCAATAATGAAATTGATGACTACCTTATATGCCATCCTAGAGCCTTCATCCAGTAGCTGATGGAAGCAGAAGCAGACACCCACAGTTAAACATTGAGTTGAACTCCTGGAATCCAGTTGCAGAGAAGGAGGAGTGATGAGCAAAGGGGTCAAGACCAGGCTGGTGAAATTAACAGAAACAGATTACCTGAACAAGGGGGAGCTCATGGACCCCAGACTGATAGCTAGGAAACCAGCATAGGACTGTTCCAGACCACCTGAACATGGATGTCAGTTTGGAGGTCTGGTTAATCTATGGGGCCTCTGGTAGTAGATCAATATTTATCCCTAGCAAACGAATGGACTTTGGGAGCTCACTCCAAATAGAGGGATACTCTCTCAGCCTAGACACATGGGGGGGTGGCTAGGCCCTGCTCCAAATGATATGATAGAATTTGAAGATCCCCGTGGAAAGACTCACCCTCCCTAAGGAGCAGAAAGGGGTTGGGATGGGGAAAGGCAGGAGAGGAGGGGAGGGAGAAGGAACCGGGATTGACATGTAAAACAAGCTTGTTTCTAATTTAAATAAAAAGATGTATTCTCACCGAAGTGAAAATGGCTATTATTAGGAATACAAATGACTACAAATTTTAGCATGCGTGAGAGAAAGCAGGGATTCTCACATGCTATTGGTAGGAGTGTAAACTACTGCCACTGACTTGGAAATGAGTCTAGAGTTTTCTTATCAAAACTAGAAATGGATCTATGATTTGATCCAGATATGCTGCTCCTGAGTATATGCTCAAAAGACTTTATATCTTACCATAGAGACACTTGGACATCCATGTTCATTGCCTCTCTATTAACAATAACTATGAAACTGAATCAACCTAGATGTCAATCAACTGATTAATAATAAAAATGGAGTACATATTCATGATGGAATGAACAGAAATGAAATCATGCGATCTGAAGGACAGAACTGGAATAACAAATGCAATGTATGAACTTAGCCTCACTCACAAAGACAAATATAGAATTTTCTCTCTTATGTAAGTTTCCATGCTTCAAATCTTTTGTTTTGTCTATTTCGCATGGAGTACAGGTAGAAAGTAACGAATTAGAAATGTGCCATTCGTCAGAGGGGATGTTCATAGGAAAGGGCACTAGTAGAATATAGTTGAAATCAAAGTAGAGCAGTGGTGTATTGGTGGCAGAAATGTTTAAGCAGGTAGTGCAGTAAAGGCAATGGGGAAATGAGTGGTCAGAGAAAAACTTAACCAAAATGACGTGTGCTTGAAAAGGGTACTAATGAACCTAATTTATGAATGCACATTGTAAGGAGGAACAGCAGAATACTTGTGACATGGTATTCACAGATGGGGACAGATACTAGGATCTAAGGGTTTGAGTGGGAATAGGGTCAAGGTAAAGGAAGGTAGGGGTGGGTTAACCCAAACTAAGCATGTAGGAAGAAGCCTTATGAAATCCTACTAGTTTTAATAAAGCATAGACAGTAGTTCTTTGTAACGACAGCTTTCTCTTGGTTGATAGATACAATAACCTCTCACATGTACCCAGAAAGTGAATTGGAATTTCTTCAAAGTCATTCACTGTTTCTTACATTAACTCTGTTTTGGTGAGACCAAACTATTGGTTAGTCAACTTAATCATTCTCTATCAAATAGGAGATTCTGTCTGGAGATCTAGTGATTTTTTAAAATTTTTCCATCCATACCTAAAAGTGAAGTGTAAATCAGCCAGCATCAATAAACAGATCCTGCAATATCCATATTGACCATGACTAGAAGCCTTTCCCATCATAGAGAGAGGATCCAAGGAGCAATGGTGATTGGTAATTATTACATGACCCAAACAGCTACTTGACTTTGGTTTTAATTTTTTTTAAATCTTCCACTTGTGTCCCTTTAACAACCACTCTTTCATGAGTCCCCATCTTTGACCCCAGCTCATATGACTTTTAGAGCTGACTATGCATTACTGGTGTGGAAGTTTTCAGTGCAGAGGAGGAAAGAACTTACTTGGAAAAATCAAACTTGTTCATGAAAGGAGAAAGTACCACATCGCACACACTAATCTGGGAGTGCCAGAATATGGAGGGAAAAACAGTGCCAGATATATCTGCCACATTAGCAATTTCAGCCCCAGTTACATAAGATCACCCAACACCATGGGATGCCTAGAGATTAATGTGTTCAGATGTTGTGGTCACAAAGCCTATGGTCAAGCCACTACTCGGTCAACTACTAGCTGTTTGACCTTCAGCAAATTACTTAACGTATCTGAGATTTTTTTCTTTTTTTTTCTTTCTTTCGTTTTTTTCAAGACAGTGTTTCTCTGTGTAGCTTTGGAGCCTATCCTGGCACTCACTCTGGAGACCAGGCTGGCCTCGAACTCACAGAGATCCACCTGCCTCTGCCTCCCGAGTGCTGGGATTAAAGGCGTGGGCCACCAACGCCCGGCAATTTTTGTTTGTTTGTTTTAAGGCAACAACCATACCAGTGCTTCCTTCATAAAATTGTAAGGTGAACATAGTTTAAATGGAACAAAAATACACATACAAAGGCTGGCAAGATTTCTCAGCAGGTAAAGGCACTTATTGCCAAGGATAATGTCCTAAATTCTATCCCATGAACCCACATAGTAAGAGAGAACTGTCTCCTACAAGTTGTCCTCTGGCTTCCATAAGTACCACCCCCAACACACAAATATATAAATAAATTTCATTTTAAAAATTTAAATGTATGCACTAGGGATAAATACTGGCTCCACTGTTAGAGGTCCCATAAACTGCCTAGGCCTCCTAGCTGGCACCCACATTTAAAGGGCTTGGTTTGGACCCAGTGTTTATTCCTAGTGCACAAATGGACTTTGGGAGCCCATTCTCTTTGGAGGGATAATATTGCAGCCCAGATACACGAAAGAGGGCCTAAGCCCTCCCTCAAATGATATGACAGACTTTGATGACCCCCTTGGAAGGTCTCACTATTCTTGGGGAGTAGGTGGGGGTGGATTGGGGAGATCAGTAGGGGACATGGGAGGGTGAGGGAATGGGGGATTGATATGTAATATAAGATTGTTTCTAACACGATCTGACAATCCAGGCAATGGTGGAGAGGATTACCTAAAAGCCCTTCCCCTAAAATGAGATTGATGACTACTCTTTATGCCATCCTAGAGCCCTCATCCAGTGGCTGATGGAAGCAGAGACAGACATCCACAGATATACACTGAGCTGAAATCTGGAATTTAGTTGAAGAGAGGGAGGAATGAAGATTGAAGGGGTCTGTACCAGGTTGGAGAAACCCACAGAAACAGTTGGCCTGAACAAGGGAGAGCACATTGACCCCAGATGCTTTCTGGGAGGCCAGTACAAGACTGATCCAGACCCCTGAACACGGATGTCAATAAGGAGGCCTCTGCACTCCAGGAAGCCTCTGGTGGTGGATTAGTATTTTTCCCTGGTGCAAGAAGGGACTTTGAGAGCCCTTCCCACGTGAAGGGTTATACTCTGGCCCTGGACACATGGGGAAGGGCCCAGGCCAGCACAGGAAGATTTGTCAGGACTTTGCAGAGCCCCCATTGAGGGCCCTACCCTGCCTTGGGAGTGGTGGGTGGATGGGCTGGGGGGTAGGTTGGGAGTGGGGGAAGAGGGATGGGGGTGAGGGGAGGGAGAGGGAGAAGGGACTTACATGTGAAACAAGCTTGTTCCCTAACTTGAACTAATAAAAATGATTGTTTGTAAAATAAAATAAAAAATAAAGACAGTGAAAAAAGAGAAAAAAGAAAAGAAAAAGAAAAAATTTTAATGTTACATTGTAATTCCTGAAGTCCTTTAATTTTCTCCCTCTTTTATTACTTAAAGGTAGTTTCAACCTGAATATTTGACACTAAGTTGACTATATATAACCAGAATAATCCAGCTAGTTCTCACATGTTTTATAGCCTTGTTGGCCTTCATGGGCCTTAAACATGCTTGCTTTCTGTAACAATCTAGATCAGACCTAAAATAACATGTTTTATCCTGAGTTATGTTGCTCAACGGCATTTTATTTGATTCAATTTCCCATGGGAGGGGGGAAATACATAATGAAAATCAACTGCTCAGATTTCTATTCATCAAATCAGAATGCATGGCATAATCTTTGCTGAATCTTCTTCTATATTCATTTTTGTCTGTCTGATCAATCTAATTGTTGCTATATTTAAATTGATCTTGACAGTCAGTATCCTCAAAATTCATCATCTATTTAAATGAATAAAATATCAGATCTCTTCATCATTTTGAGACTCAACTCAATTTATAAGATCCTTATGGTGAAAGGAAGCATAAGATTATAAATTATATTTTTTTTATTTTTGCAATACATACATGAATATAAACAGAGAAGAGAAATGCATGAATCCTATTTTTGGGAAAGTAGTGGTTCTTCATCCCTCCTTATGTACCTTCCATGAAAGGGGTTGCATTAGCATAACTATTTTATTTACACTTCTGTTTCTGTGATAAAATGCCTGACAAAAAAATAACTTATGTGCTTATTTCCACTAACAGGTCCAAGTCACAGCCCATCATTGTAGGAAAGTCAAGGTAGAAGTCACATCACATCCACAGTCAACAGCAGAAAAACAAATGCTGACTTGCTTTCATTCTCTTCTTCACTCCTTTTAAAAACACATTTTTCTTATCCTTATTTTCTTTTTATTAACATAGTATTTTTACTGATTATTTGGAAACTTCACATAATTGACTAAGATCACATTCACTTCCCAATCCTCCCAGGTCTACCCTCCCCAACCCTTGTGACCTTCTCAAAAACAAAAGAAGAAAGAAGAAAAAAGAAACTGAGTCCAATTTGTGTTACTGATATACACACGGGAGCATGGTCAAATTCCCAGTGGCCTGTCCCTTAAAGAAAACTGAGTCCTGGATTCCAGTTCAGTTCAAGGTTTAGCTATGGGTGTCTGTTTCTCCTTCCACCAGCTGTTGGATGGAGGACTGATGAGCAAAGGGGTCCAGACCAGGCTGGTGAAACCCACAGAAACGGACTGATCCAGACCCCCTGAATGTGGTTGTCAGTGAGGAGACCTTGGAAATCTATGGGACCTCTTGTACTGGATCAGTGCTTATTCCTAGCATAGGAATGGACTCTGGGAGCCCATCCCACATGGAGGGATACTCCCTGAGCCTAGACACGAGGCCCTTGGCCTAGGTCCTATCCTACAGAATAGGACAGACATTGAAGACCCCCATGGAAGGCCTCACCCTCCCTTGGGAGCAGAAAAGGTATGGGATAGGTAGGGTGTTAGTTGGGGGGAGCAAGGGAGGGAAAGGGACCTGGGATTGACATGTAAAATAATTTTCTTTCTAATTAAAATAAAAATAAATAAATAAAAATAAATATGTACCTCAAAAAAAAAGAAAGAAAAGAAAACTGAGTCCTTCCCAACCTACCCCAACCCCACCAGAAGCCCTCAGCTATGGATAGCTACACTTCAGCTTCCCTGCCACAATTTTTAAAAGTTCTCTTCAATGGCTTCCTGTCTAGACTCTTTTTTTGGAGGGGGGAGGGGGGAAGAGGTTGTCACAGAAGCCTTCAACGTTTGTCTTTCTCACTGTGAGTCTGTAGTCATTGACACCACGGCAGAAGAAGTTGCCTTGTCATTTATAGTCAGCAGAAGCACAGATAATGGACTTCCACATAGTTTCTGGCCCCAGCATGGGCCACAGACATCAACATGAGCACATACTATGGATATCCACATGGCCTCTGTTTGCAGCATGGACCATAGACATGGGCATGAATCCAGGTGGCAGCACAGACCACCGACATCTGCATGGTCTTCATTGGTAACACAGTGGCCCACAGACATCAGCACAGCCCTTGGCCACAGCATGGACCATAGACACCTTAATGGCCCTGGTGGCGGCATGAATCATGGACATTAACATGGCCTCAGGTAGCAGTCCAGATCTTGGACTTCGACTTGGCCTTTGTGGTAACACCATCCGGTGTTTCTTTGAACTAAGAAATGATTATCCTCCACAATACATCTACAAGAACTATAACTAAAACAATGTTTCATTTCCCCCTTTTGACAGTTGGTTATGAAAAATCTCCAAAAACTACACAGAGAAGCCCTGTCTAGAAAAAAATAATTGTGGGATTAAATAATTTTGTATTATTAATTCCAGTATAAAAACACATTTTGATGTTTTAAATTGAGATAGAATTCTATCGTTTACTCCCCATCTCTCTCCCCTGAGCCTCTCCTAGCTACCCTCTCTTAAACTCCATCCCCAAGTTGAGAGCGTCTTTTTTCCTTTCTTTTTATTGTTACATACATATACATGTATATATGTGTGTATGAAGAAATATATGTACATAAACCTGATCTGAGGATTGTGTACTAGACAACTAAAAAGGACGTTCATCCCCAGGAGAAGCTGATTATCCTCCCAGTAAGCATTAGTTGCCTATACTACTTGTCTAGGGGTGGAACCTTGTGAAATTTTCTGCCTTAAATATTAGCATATCTGTTGATATTGCCACTGTTCTGATCTTGTTTATGCACCGATTTCTTTTTTTCTTTAATTTTTTATTTTACCAACCAATGCCACTTCTCAATCTCTCCCCTTATCCTGCCCCTACTTCTCCCCATCCCATCCACCATCCACTCCTCAGAGTGGATCCCTTAGGGGAGTTAACGTGGTCTGCCATACTAAATTGAGGCAGTACCAAACCCCTCTCCGCTGTATCAAGGCTGAGCATAGTATCCCATCATAGGGAATGGGCTCCAAAAAGCCAGTTCATGCACCCGGGATAATTCCTAGTCCCACTGACAGTCCCCTCCCAACAGATCAAGACACATATTTGTCACCCACATTCAGTAGGCCTAGTTTGGTCCCATGCAGGTTCCACAGCTGTCAGTCCATAACTCATGAACTCTCACTAGCTCAGGTCAGCTATCTCTGTGGTTTGTCCCATCATGGTCTTGAGCTCCCCTTGTTTATATGATGCCTCCTCCCTCTCTTCAACTGGACTCCAGGTGTACAGCCCAGTGCTTGGCTGTGGATCATTGTGTCTGCTTCCATCAGTTACTGAATGAAGGTTCTA
Organism: Cricetulus griseus; assembly: GCF_003668045.3. NCBI lineage: Eukaryota > Metazoa > Chordata > Mammalia > Rodentia > Cricetidae > Cricetulus > Cricetulus griseus. Next base: position 26,691,157 of record NC_048604.1, on the reverse strand, counting down.
TGACGACAATTAGGGTAGTCACTAATCTGATTATAGGGAAAGGCCAGTTCAGTCACTCTTTCCTGAGATACCATTTTTACACCTGTCAGAATGGCTAAGATCAAAAACACTGATGACAACTTATGCTGCAGAGGATGTGGAGTCAGGGGAACACTCCTCCACTGCTGGTGGGAATACAAACTTGCAAACCACTTGGAAATCAATACAGCAGTTTTTCAGAAAATTGGGATTCAAACCACCTCAAGATCCAGCTGTACCACTCTTGGGTGTTTGCCCAAAGGATGCTCAATCATACCACAAAAAACACTTGAATAACTATGTTCATAACAGAATTATTCATAATAGCCAGAACCTGGAAACAACCTAGATGCCTCTCAGCTGAAGAATGGATAAAGAAAATGTGGCACATTTACACAACAGTATAAAACAATGACATCTTGAAATTTGCAGGCAAATGGATAGAACTAGGAAAAAACATCCTGAGCAAGGTAACCCTGACCCAGAAAGACAAATATTCATAAGTGAATATTAAACTTAAAGCAAAGGATAACCAGCCTATAATCTACAACCCAAGAGAAGATAGGTAAAAAAGAGGATCCTACGAGGGACACAAATGGAGGGACCTAGGAAGGGGAAATAGTTAAGATCTCCTGGGTAAACTGGGAGGGGAGTTAGACCGGAAGGGATATGGAATGGGAACATGAGGAATCAAGATGGCTAAGTTGGGTGAGAAATGGTGAAGGGGAGCAATGAAAGAGATATCATGATAAAGGGAACCATTATGGCACTAGGGAGAAACCTGGTGCTAGGGAAATTCCCAGAAATCCACAAGGATGACCACAGCCAAGACTGCTAGTCATAGTGGAGAGAGTCCAGCCATTTCTAGGAGAGGCTGTTTCACAGAAGACTTCCTGCAAACTGGGTACGGTGGTGCACACTTTTAATCCCAGCACTCATTAGGCAAAGGCAGGCAGTTCTCTGTGAGCTCAAGGCCAGCATGATCTACATAGGATGTTCAAGGGCAGCCGGGGCTACATAACAAGATCCTGTCTCAAAAGTACACAAACAAAAGGATGAGCATATCAACTTAATAAACTAGCACCATGATTTCTCTAGTCTTGGTTCAGGACACCTAGAGAATAGTGCTACCCACAGTGGGTTCAGTCTTCTCACATGGTAATCAAGACACTTCCCCACAGACTTGCTCATGGACAAACCCAATGCATACAATCCTTCATTAAGCCTCTCTTTCCAGGGGATTCTAGGTTATATCAAGTAGATGAAGTTAGATATTGAAATGAGAATCTCCAAAATACAATTGAGGAAAACATTTGAGAATAGACCTCCAAACCTATTACATAAAATAAATGAGGAATGTGTTTTTAAATGAAAAAATATTTATTTTTGAAAATTCAAGATGATGTTACAGTTACATTATCTCAGGCATCAAAGTGATACATAATTTCTGTCCTACTTTAGATGTTAGAAATAATTTAAAAGCAACGAAAGTATTCTAACCCACTTTTGAGTTCTAAAAACTCTATGTTGTGTTTACATATTTACTTAATACACATGAGGGGTCTAAGTCTTGAAAAGTAGTAGAATGACTGCACCATGTATATTGCAGTGCTTGATGTGCAACAGAAACTAAATTTCAAATGAAAGCCCAAGAAAACTTATTTATAATTACAAAAACCAAAAGTAGTAATCAATTCAGTTTAAAAGGATAGCATGGATGAGTGGAGAGTATTATTATCATTTTTCTAAAGAATTCACAAATGTTTTAAAAATCAGTATGCTTTATAACATGGCTTCCCAAAAGCATAAGTGGCAAATATATTTTTCCTTTTATTGAAAATAGATTTTTTTCTCACACAATGGACCCTGATGATGGTCTCCCCTCCCTCTAGTCCTTGAAGTTCCTCCCCACATCCCCTCCCATCTCCATCCACCTTTTTTCTTTCTCTCATTAGAAAACAATCAGGCTTCTATTGGAATAAAAATAAAATATATTTTAATAATACAAAACAAAAACTTACATTGGAATTGGGCAAAACTAGAAGAAGGAAAAAAGCCCAAGAGAAGGCAAATATAACAGGGAACCACTTTTCCACACACCCAGGAATCATATAAAAACAATAAACTGGAAGCTGTAAGTAAAATAAATTACTTAAATTTGTTTAAGTAAAGTCCTGAATGCAGGGCCTTAGAACGCTCGGCCATCCTGACCCAGTAATGTCCCAATTTCCCTCAGGGATGGGTTGTTGTAAGATGTAAGATGAAGATGAAATAAACTCTTTCCTCCCCTGACCCCCAAAAGTAAAAATCAGACAAGACAAACCTCCAAAGATGCCTACCCTTAAGAGTAATTTGTTTCCATGGTGAGATTCCCTTAGAGAATAAATGATTATCAATTGGAGATAGCTTCTGGGTTAGGGATGAGGCCATGTGTTCACTTCTCCTTTTGCTCTAGCATGCCATTTGGTATAGATATACTGCCTCCGTCTCTGTGAGTTCTTATGGGCATCAATCCTATTGATTTAGAGGCCTTGTTTGCTTTGTGTCCTCCATTCTCTCTGGCTCTTACAGTCATTCTGCCTCTGTTTCTGTAGGGTTTCTTAATCCCTAAAGACAAGGAGCTGATGGAGACATTTCTTTTAGGGAGGGCTGAGTGTTTCAAGGTCTCTCATTCTCCGCATAATGTTCAGCTATGGGTCTCTGTATTTGTTCCCATCTGCTGTAGGAGGAAGCTTCTCTGGTCTATGAGTATAGAAAAATGTCATTAGGCATCATTTTTTTTGCTAAGGGTTCTTTTGTGGTTTGTTTTTGTTGTTGCTGTTGTTGTTTTGAAACATTAGTATAAGGATGTGTTAAGTGTAATAGGTCTAAAAGACATTAAAAGATATTTTGATAATGTAAATTAGAATAGAAGGAAATTAGGTACAAGACTTTGGACTCATCAAGAAAGAATACATAATGGAGTATTTTCTCAGAATTTGTCATATGCTAATGGACTAGACATTGTTATTGTACTTATTGCCATGAATATATTATATATGGGTATTGTACTTATTGTATATAGTTTTTTCCATATCAATTATAACATTTTTTTTAATTTTAGACAAAAATGGAGATATGAGGATGCCCAGAAGTAGATTACATAATGTTTTACTAACTTTAATATATTTATTTATTTGTTGTTTGTTTGTTTTTGGTTTTTTGAGACAGGGTTTCTCTGTGTAACAGTCCTGGCTGTTCTGGAACTCACTCTGTAGACCAGGCTAGCCTTCAACTCACAGAGATCCACCTGCCTCTGCCTCCCAAGTTCTGGGATTGAAGGTGTGCACCAACACTGCCTGACTTTTTACCCTAGGTTTCTGAGCTATCTAGTCTCAGTGTCAGATGTGGGTTCCATTTCATAGAGTTGGCCTTAAGTCAAGTCAGATATTGATTGGTTACTCCCCAAAACTTTGTACCAGCCTTGCACTAGCATATTCTGTAGACAGAATTGGTGTAAAGTCTTTTTTGAAGGTTTGGTATAAGTCTATGTTGAAACCATCTGGCCCTGGGCTTTTTTTTTTTTTTTTGGAGGGTGGTTGGTTGGGAAACTTTTATGAATGCTTCTATTTCTTTGGGTATTATAGGTCTGTTTAAATTGATTTTCTTATCTTGTGCTATGTATTGGGAAAATTATGTAATTTTATCAGATTATGTGGTGGAGTACTTGTTTTTAATTTATGTCCTTGTGATTCTCCAGATTTCCTCAGTAGAGTTCTGGCCCCTTTTCATTGCTAATTTTATTACTTTGTAAATTTTCTCCAACTTTTAGTTAGTTTGGATGAGGGTTTGTCAGTTTCAGTGATTTTCTCATAGAACTAGCTCTTTGTTTTCATTGGTTCTTTGTATTTTTTGTTTGTCTCTTTTTTTATTAGCCCTGAGTTGATTATTTATTCTGCCTATACTTTTTTCTGTGTGATTTCTTCTTTTGTCCTGGAGTTTCTAATTGTTCTGTTAAGTTGCTAGTATGAGATCTCTCCAATTTGTTGCTATTATTGTTTTTTATGTAGGCACTTAGTGCTATAAACTTGCTTCTTTGAAACGCCCTACATGTATCCCATAAGTTTAGGTATGATGTGTATTCATTTAATTTTAAAAAGTCTCTTATTTCTTTCTTAATTTCTATCTTGACCCATTTTTCATACAGTACTGAGGAATGAATAAAGGATAGATTTATGCAAGTATGTGGTTACAGATGCTCATGAATAGTAATCCAATACTGAATTACATGCTCCCCAGATCCTGGTAAGCTACCAACAATATCGCAAATACTCTGGACTGAAGTAGACAGACTTTTTTCTAAGCAACACATATATGGAGACAAAGGTCCACATTAGAGCTTGGGTACATTAGAGCTTGGCTATGAATTAAGATTCATTGAGATGGCTATGGTTTTTGAGAAAAGATCAGGAGAGAAATTGCTAGACAACTTTTGATCCTTGGTGAAGGATCCCCAGTTCAAGTCTACTAAATCACACAGAGAAACCAAAGGGCACAATTGAAATTAAGCAGTGGCCTTCTCTTGGTCCCAGACTATTGAAGAAAGAGAGAGGCTATTCTTTTTTATGTAAAGAATCAGTTTAATAGAAAATTATATATTTAGAAACTTTAATAATTTTAGCTTTGTCCTGGGGCAGGTGCCCGAGCCTCAGGTGAGTCTGGGCACTGCTCTGCCCCTCCAACCTCCCCCTGCTTGCTTCTGCCTGAAACCTCCCCAACAAGAGTGGACCTGCCCAGACCAGGAAGGCCCACCCTGAGTCTGGACACACCTCACCCTTGTGCACCCACCACCATCTGCCATCCTGCTGCCATCAGAGGCTGAGCCCTCCATCTGCCACTGGAGAGAGGGAGAGATCCCACCTTCACTCACTGGAAGAAGGGATGGAAAGAAGACAGAGTAAGAACACACTCAACAACAGAAAAACCAATATGACACCACCAGCATCTAGGGACTCCACACCAGCAAGATCTGAAAAGCCCAACAACACAGAGAATGAAGAAGAGATGAACCTCAAAAATTATTTTCAGAAGATGATAGAAACCTTTAAAGAGGAAACAAGAAAATCCTTAAAGAAATAGAAGAAAGAACAAGCAAAAAATTACATGAAATGGAGGAAAAGACAAACCAAAAAATTCAAGAAATAAACAAATCTCTTAAAGAATCTAAAGAAAGTCAAGCAAAAAACAACCAAACAAGTGAAGGAAGCACTCAAAACAGTTCAAGGCATGAAAGCTGAAATAGACATAATAAAGAAAAGATAGAACGAGGGGATGATGGAAATAGAAAGACTGGATAAACAATCAGGAAGTAAAGATGTGAGTATAGCCAATAGAATTCAAGAGATGGAAGAGAGAATCTCAGTTGTTGAAGACTTGCTAGAGGATATACAGTCATTGACCAAAGAAAATCTCAAGTCCAACAAATCCCTAACACAAAATATCCAGGATATATGGGACACCATGAAAAGGCCTAACCTAAGAATAATAGGTATAATAGGTATAGAAGGTGAAGAAATACAGCTCAAAGGTATAGAAAACATATTCAACAAAATCATAGAAGAAAGATTCTCCAACCTACAGAAGGATATGCCTATGAAAGTACAAGAAGCTTATAGAACACCAAACAGACTGGACCACAAAAAGAAGTCCCCTTGACACATAATAATCAAAACACCAAACTTACAGAATAAAGAGAAAATATTAAGAGCAGCAAAGGAAAAATGGCAAGAAACATATAAATGCAGACCTATCAGAATCACACCCGACTTCTCAATGGAAATTTGAAAGCCAGAAGGTCCTGGATAGATAACCTACAAACACTAAGGGAGCATGAATGCCAACCCAGACTACTGTACCCAGCAAAACTTTCAATCACTATAGATGGAGAAAACAACATATTCCATGACAAGCCAGACTTAACCAATACATATCCACAAACCTAGCACTACAGAAAGTTCTGGAAGGAAAACTCCAACCCAACGAAGATAACCACACTCACAAAAATAGGCAATAGATAATCAAATTATACCAAACATGAAAAAAACAGGAGGGCGAAATACACACACAATGACACCACCAACAATAAATCAAAACAAACAAGAATCAACAATCAATGGACATTAATATCCCTCAATGTTAATGGTCTTAACCTGCCCATGAAAAGATACAGGCTAACAGAATGGATACAAAGACAGAAGCCATCCTTCTGCTGTATACAAGAACCACAACTCAACTTCAAAGACAGGGGTTACCTCGGAGTAAAGGGTTGGGAAAAGATTTTCCAATCAAATGGGCCCAAGAAACAAGCTGTTGTAGCTATCCTAATATCTAACAAATTAGACTTCAAACTATAATCAATCAAAAGAGATGAAGAAGGATATTTCATACTCATCACAGGAAAAATCCATCAAGATGAAGTCTCTGGAAATCTCCATAGTGTCAGATCTCTCCTTGGACATATAATGGCTCCCTCTGATATGCTATCTCTCATCCTTCTCTCCTCTATTCTTCCCCCAACTCAAAATTTCTGCTCCTCCATTTCCTCCTCTTCCCTCCTCTTCTCCTCTCTTTCTGGCAGCTCTAAAACTCTAAAGCTTGCCGTTGTTCTGTCTATTCTCTAGTGTGACTATTCTTCAGTTTCTTCATGTGGACACTTAGTGCTATGAACTTTCCTCTTAGCAGTTCTTTCAGAGTGTCCCATAAGATTGGGAATGTTGTGTCTACATTCTCATTAAATTCTAGGAAGTCTTTTATTTCTTCCTTGACCCAGGAATGGTGCAATTGAGTGTTATTCAATTTCCACGAGTTTGTAGGTTTTCTGCAATTTGTATTGCTGTTGAATTCTAACTTTAAAGCATAGTGATCTGATAGGATACAGGGGGTTATTTCAATTCTTTTGTATCTGTGGAGATTTGCTTTGTTGCCAACTATGTGGTCAATTTTAGAGAAGGTTCCATGTGTCTCTGAGAAGAAGGTATATTCTTTTGTGTTTGGATGGAGTGTTCTATAGATACCTGTTAAACCCAGTTGGGACATGAATTCTGTTAGATCCTTTGTTTCTTTGTTAAGTTTCTGTCTGATGGTCCCGTCTAGTGGTGAAAGCAGGGTGTTGAAGTCTCCCGCTATAAGTGTGTGTGGTTTTATGTGTGGTTTGAGATTTAGTAATGTTTCTTTTACAAATGTGGGTGCCTTCGTATTTGGGGCATAGATGTTCAGGATTGAGACTTCATCTTTTTTGTTCATTTATTTTTTCCTTATTTTTTTATTAGCTCAAATTTGGAACAAGCTTGCTTCACATGTCAACCCCTTCTCCCTCCCCAACCTCCCAATCCCCTACCTTCTCCCCACCTCATCCACTCTCCACTCCCCAGGCAGGTTAGGGCCCTTGGTGGTGGCTCCCCAAAGTCTACCACATCATACTGGGCCAGGCCTAGGCCCTCCCCCATGTGTCCAAGCCAAGAGTGCATCCCTTTACGTGGGATGAGCTCTCAAAGTATCTTCAAACACCAGGGAAAAATACTAATCCACTACCAGGGGTCCCTTAGAGTGCAGAGACCTCCTAATTGACATCCATGTTCAGCAGTCTGGATCAGTCCTGTGCTGGCCATGTGCTCCCCCTTGTTGAGGTCAGCTAATTCTGTGGGATTCACCAGCCTTGTCCTGACCTCCTTGACCTTCATTTCTCCCTCTCTACAACTGGGTCACAGAGTTCAGTTCAGTGAATAGCTGTCGGTGTCTGCCTCTGCTTCTATCAGCCACTGGATGAGGGCTCTAAGATGGCATATAAAGTAGTCATCAGTCTCATTATAGGAAAAGGGCATTTAGGGTAGCCTCTCCACCATTGCCTAGATTGTCAGTTGGTGTCATCCTTGTAGGTCTCTGGAAATCTCCCTAGTTCCAGATCTCTCCTTGGACCTATAATGGCTCCCTCTGTTATGATATCTCTCATCCTACTCTCCTCTATTCTTCCCCCAACTCAAACTTGCTGCTCCTCCATTTCCTCCTCTCCCCTTCTCTTCTCCTCCTCACATTCTGCCAACTCCCTCTTCCCTACCCTCAAGCTCCAAATTAGCTTAGGAGATCCTGGCCCTTCCCATTCTCCAGGGAACATGCATTTTTCTCTTACAGTACTTCTTGTTTCCTAGTTCCTTTGGTGAAGAGGATTGTAGGCTGGTAATCCATTGTTCTATGTCTAAAATTCATATATGAGTGAGTACATACCATGTTTGTCTTTTTGTGACTGGGTTACCTCACTCATGATGGTTTCTTCTAGTTCCATCCATTTGCCTGTGAATTTCAAGATTCCATTGTTTTTTTCTGCTGAGTAGTACTCCATTGTGTAAATGTACCACATTTTCTCTATCCATTCTTTAGTTGAGGGGCATCTAGGTTGCTTCCAGGTTCTGGCTATTATAAACAATGCTGCTATGAACATGGTTGAACATATGTCCTTATTGTATGAACGTGCATTATTAGGGTATATGCCCAAGAGAGGAATTGCTGGATCTTGAGGTAGACTGATTCCCATTTTCCTGAGCAACTGCCATACTGATTTTCAGAGTGGTCTTACAAGTTTGCACTCCCACCAGCAATGGAGGAGTGTTCCTCTTTCTCCACATCCTCTCCAGCATAGATTGTCATTGGTGTTTCTGATTTTAGCAGTTCTGGCTGTTGTAAGATGGTATTCAGAGTTGGTTTGATTTGCATTTCTCTGATGGCTAAGGATTCTGAGCACATTCTTAAATGTCTTTCAGCCATTTTAGATTCTTCTGTTGAGAATTCTCTATTTAGTTCTGTGCCCCACTTTTGAATTTCATTGATTGGTGTTTTGGTGACCAGCTTCTTGCGTTCATTGTATATTTTGGAAATAAGCCTTCTGTCAGATGTAGGGTTGGTGAAGATCTTTTCCCGTTCTGTGGGCTGTCGTTTTGCCTTACTGACTGTGTCCTTTACCTTACAGAAGCTTCTCAGTTTCAGGAGGTCCCATTTATTAATTGTAGATCTCAATGTCTGTGCTACTGGTGTTATGTTCAGGAAGCAGTCTTGATGGGGAATGTACTACTGTGTATGTTTATCTTATTGATTGTTAAATAAAATACTGTTTGGCCAATGAGAGAGCAAGTTAGATGGAACTTGGAGTCAAAGAGGATTCTGGGAAATGTAGTAGAGAAGTGCTGATCCAGGCAGGAAGTGACATAGCAAGGAGACTCATATTTAAGCGAAGGAAAAACAGGAAGGGTCCTTTTTCCTGTTCGCCTTCTCCAGCGGCAGGATATGAGCCACTGGCAAGGAGGGACGCCAATAAGGTGTCCGATAAGATAAGTCTTATAAAATATATAGATGTATGATAATTGAAACTGAGCTAACAGATGAGAATCCTAGTCATTGGCCAAGCAGCATTGTACCTAATACAAGTTTCTGTGTGTTCATTTGGGCCTAACTCGGGCTGGCGGCTGGCATAAAGCTCACACATGGCGGTGGGGCTCAGGCAGCTTTTGGCAGAAAGATTTATCATAACAGTCTCTTGTACCAATACGTTCAAAGGTATCTCCCACTTTCTCATCTAGAAGGTTCAGTGATATTCTTAATATATGAACTGGTACATTGAGTTCTGACCAGGCAGGTTTAAATGATATGTCATTTCACTTTATAAACACAGCCTTTTAAAACCTCATAATAATTAGGACTGTCTTGATCCTGATGACTCCATACCACACTGGTCTTCTCAAAAAGAACATTTTTAGAGCGGATTGGTGACTTGCTGAGTCATATAAATGAAACTTCAAGATAAAAATCTTGCCAACTCCAACTAATCTTGATGCACAGACTCAAAAGATACTAAGATGATTCTCTCATTCCTGCTATGGATCTGATTTATTCTAAGAATAATAAAATTGTCACATTTTTGTCAGACTCATATTATCTCAGTTTCACATCTATGTGAAAATGTGTTTTCTTCCTCAAGATAGAAAAAGAAAGAAGGTGGAGTCAAGGAGATGAAATGTAGTCACCGAAGGAGTAAGATGCCAGAATATTACTGGTAAGCCACAACCAGGTGGTGATACACAGATTAGTAAAAATGGGTTAATCTATATGTAGATCAGGCCAGTAAGAAGCCTGAGCCATTGGCCAAACAATTATAATTAATAACAAGCCTCCGAATGAGTATTTAGCAAGCAGCTTCAGGGACCATCAGGCATGAGAGAAACCAGTCCAGTGGGACCGGGTGAGACAGAGAAAAACTCCTAACTACAGGAAGTAACAATACATAGCAAAATCTGATGGGCTTCTCTTTTTAAAAAAATTAGAAATGATGACAATAAAAGGAAACTGACGCCCAGATAAATGAAGCAATTTCCCCAATGTTTTATAACCAGTGAATGGGAAAAGGGGAAATAGATCATCTGAAGCCCACTTTCCTAGACACCACAGTGCCTTAAAGAATCTTTCTTAAATAGCCATATCAAGAAACTGCAAAACTTGAACTTATACTTGCTCAGTCAAATATAATCAGTCATATAATAGAAGAGAAAGAAAATCCAAAGAAGAAACAAGTAACTCAGAAATCTTACTGGCTTTGAAATGCTCCAACTTCCTGCTCCCTCATGTCTTCCTCACCCCCCCTCTTCTCCCCTTCTGATTCTTGTAGTTCCCTCTTCCCCTCCCCCATGCTTCCAATTTGCTCAGGAGACCTTGTCCCTTTCCCCTTCTCCAGGGGACCATGTATGTCTCTCTTAGGGTCCTCCTTGCTTACTAGCTTCTCTGACAGTGTGGGTTGTAGTCTGGAAATCCTTTACTCTATGTCTAAAATCCACATATGAGTGAGTACATACCATGTTTGTCTTTCTGTGACTGGGTTACCTCACTCCGAATGGTTTATTCTAGTCCCATCCATTTGCCTGCGAATTTCAAGTTTCCATTGTTTTTTTTTTTTTTCTGCTGAGTAGTACTCCATTGTGTAAATGTACCACATTTTTTCTATCCATTCTTCAGTTGAGGGGCATCTAAGAATCTTCCAGGTTCTGGCTATTACAAATAGTGCTGCTATGAACATCGTTGAAAAGTTGTCCCTGTTGTAGGAATGTGCTTCTTTTGGGTATATGCCTAAGAGTGGAATTGCTGGATCCTGTGGTAGACTGATTCCCATTATAACTGAGGACCTGCCATACTGATTTCCAAAGTGGCTGTATGAGTTGGCACTTCCACCAGCAGTGGAGGAGTGTTCCCCTTTCTCCACATCCTCTCTAGCATAAACTGTCATTGGTGTTTTTGATTTTAGCCATTCTGACAGGAGTAAGATGGTATCTCAGAGTTGTTTTGATTTGAATTTCCCAGATGGCTAAGGATGTTGAGCACTTTCTTATGTGTCTTTCAGCATTTTAGATTCCTCTATTGAGAATTCTCTATTTAGTTCTGTACCCCACTTTTTAATTGGATTATTTGGTGTTTTGGTGACTAGCTTCTTGAGTTCTTTGTATATTTTGGAGATCAGCCCTCTGTCAGATGTGGGGTTAGTGAATATCTTTTCCCATTCTGTGGGATGCCATTTTGTCTTGCTGACTGTGTCCATTTCCTTACAGAAGATTCTCAGTTTCAAGAGGTCCCATTTATTATTTGTCAATCTCAGTGTCTGTGCTACTGGATTTAGGTTCAGAAAGTGGTCTCCTGTACCAATTTGTTCCAGGGTACCACCTACTTTCTCTTCTAAGAGGTTCAGTGTGGCTGGATTTATGTTGAGGTCTTTGATCCATTTGGACTTATGTTTTGTGCATGGTGATAGATATGCATCTATCTGCAGTCTTCTACATGCCATCATGCAGTTATGCCAGCATCATTTGTTGAAGATGCTTTCTTTTTTCCATTGTATAATTTTAGCTTCTTTGTCAAAAATCAGGTGTTGATAGGTGTGTGGGTCCATATAGGGGTTTTCAATTTGATTCCATTGTTCTTCCTGTCTATTTTTTGTGCAGATACCAAGCTGTTTTAAGGACTATAGCTCTATAATAGAGCTTGAAGTCAGGGATGGTGATGCCTCCGGAATTTCCTTTATTGTACTGGGTTGTTTTGGCTATCCTGGGTCTTTTGTTTTTCCATATAAAGTTGAGAATTGTTCTTTCTAGATCTGTGAGTATACTCTTTAAAAGTAGAAATGAATTGGAATGAGTATAGCCACTTACTTCCTGCCTGACCCTCAGGTTTCATTTATAAAACTACTTTACAGTTATCAGAGTTGTGATAATTAGATGAAATGTATATGAGTTCTGGAACAAAATAAGTGCCCAAGAAACAGAAATTTAGTGTTTTTTGTTTTTTTGTTTTTTTGTTTGTTTGTTTTCTTCCTTGATTGGTGTATTTATACAGTAACTTTTCAAAACAGGGTTTCACTACATATCCCTGCTAACCTGCAACTCACAGAGTTCTCCCTGCCTCTGCTTCTGGAGTGCTGGGGTCAAAGCTGTGTTCCACTATTCCACACTGATACACTGATATTAAAAATAAGATGCCTCGTATTGATAGATCTTTTACAGGTAAGATAATTTATGTGTTTTAACTACAAATTACCTGTGGTTATCAAACAAGAAGCAATCTGTTGGTAAAAAAAGTTCATGTCCTGAGAAGTGTTTCCCATTTTGAAGAACTTGGTATTAATTCCCTTTGTAGAATGGTAATGTCCCTTGGGGCATGCTAAGTCCATCACTAATTTGTGTGCCTTCTATCTTTATATATTCCTATGTTCAGACACGCGCTTTCTTTGAATCCTGGTAAAGGGTTTTCCTGCCAATGATTTACAGACCTTTCAGTGACCTTTTCAGTAGAAATGGCTTCATTTTCTCAACCCTGTCATTTAAGGGAAGTGTTCTAAATGCATTCTGACCACCTCTTTAAACAGAAAAACGCACTCTATGATGGGGCAAAGGCTACAGGTCTGAGACTGGGTCAGGCACTAATGTACTGAAGTCACAGAGACAACCCAGAAAGGCCAAATAATTGAAGAAGGGAGAAATATTGGTAATTAGAGCATCCCAGCATTATGACATTAATAATACTTAAGGGACACTGAGATTTACACACACAATTCAATAGCCTAGTTAAGAAAGAGTGCAGCGTTTACTCACGAGAGAGAAAAGGGCAAGGTTTCTTGATAAATTGTGGTTCTGATTGCATAGCACAGAGCCAAAATACATCTGAAAGTCATTTCTTTCCATTTCATTACAGTTTACAAATTCTATGCCTAATTTTAGGCATTAGCACTCCAGGCTAGATGTATAATAGCCTCTATCTAATCCTATGAGCCATTACAACACAGTTTATAGTGTCATCCACAAGAGCCTCGCGGAACTACATTCTGCTTATGGAATACGGGACTATAAAGCAGATGGAAGACCAGTGAAGGCTACAGACAAGCCACACCAAAAATGCAGCACTGAAATATTGCTTTAGTTGAAAGTCCATGACACACAAGTCACTAATTTATACAATCAAAGTTCTGCCATGACTTGGAAGGAGGAGAGAACTAGACATAAATTTAAGAGAATAGTAATCAAAAAAGAGGTGGAAACAAGAGAGCAAGATAAGGGATAATATAATAGAGGGAGACATTATAAGTTTAAAGAGAAATCAGGCACTAGGGAAATGTCTGGAGGTCTACAAAGATGACACCAACTAACAATCTAAGCAACAGAGGATAGGTTACCTTAAATGCCCTCCCCTGATAATGAGATTGATGACTGACTTATATGCCATCCTAGAGCCTCCATCCAGCAACTGGTGGAAGTAGAAGCAGACACCCACAGCTAAACCTTGAACTGAACTGAAATTCAGATGCAGAGAAGGAGGACTGATGAGCAAAGGTTGGTGAAACCCACAGAAACATCTGACCTGAACAAGGGAAAACTCTTGGTCCCCAGACTGATAGCTGGGAAACCAGCATGGGACTGATCCAGACCCCCTGAATGTGGGTGTCAGTGAGGAGACCTTGGAAATCTATGGGGTCTCTTGTAATGGATCAGTCCTTATCACTACCATAGGAATGGATTTTAGGAGCCCATCCCACATGGAGGGATACTCCCTGAGCCTAGACACAAGGGCCTTGGCCTAGGCCCTATCCCAAAGAATATGACAGATTTTGAAGACCCCTATGGAAGGCCTCAACCTCCCTGGTGAGCAGAAAGGGTATGTATGGGATGGGTAGGGTGTTAGTTGGGGAGGGGGGCAAGTGAGGAGGGGAGAGAGAGGGACCTGGGATTGGCATGTAAAATAATTTTCTTTCAAATAAAAAACTTAAAAAGAGATGAAACATAATTTTTATAACCTGCCAGTTAAATAATAAAACATTTGGGGGAAATCTTGTTATTAAACAAGTTTCTCCTTAACAACTACATTTTTTCTGTTAAAAACAGTTTATGTATACCATTATGTCAGGAATTTCAGAATTCTTTCTCCAAATAAGCAAAATGCTTACAACAAAAGGAAACTGCAGAAAATGGTCAATTCAGTGACCAATGAACAGAAAAAAAGAAATATAAGAAGTGAAAATTATCTTTCAAATAAACTGAATAATACTGAAAAAATCCTTGATTTCAAATACACTAGTTTGGAATTTTTTAAAGATCAACAAAATAAAGTTGTAGATTAATATTACACTGTTTTTTTAAATATTGCTAAGCCAACACTGAAAGAAATATAACAGTACTATATTTAACTTACCTATAAAATTATGTACTATAGCAACACTAATAACTAAATAATTGCTATTCTGATTAATAGCAATTCTTGTATTTATTAAAGCACACTTAGCAGGGCCACTACTTCATTACACTGTAAACTGGCTGTTTGCTGTTGGTTGTCAAAAGCATTACAATTTACCTTTTCAAAACAGAGTTTTGCATTCACTTCAGTGGTCTGGATTATTGTTGTTGATATATCAGGAAACATAACAACAACTAATATGCATGCGATATCACGCACACATAGAAAAAATGAGTGCAATAGATACATTAAAATGTAAGTACTGTGTAAGGCTGGATGATGAAGTTACAGGCCATATTTTTCCTGTGTACTTCTCTTTACATTCCCCAATAAGCTTGAATTGCAACTTCAATCAGGTGGGCACGTTTGGTTATTTCAATTTGGCTTTCCTCTTTCAGTCTACCTTACACAAAACATTAGAAGATTTTTCTGCAAAAGCTATTTGATCATGTCAGTGTGTTAAATAAATAAATGCTTTAAAAATATTTAGCATCATCCCTACAGTAACTACAGAATTAGCCATAAATTCTTGAGCTTGGCATGCAAAGTCTTCCTCAAACTGATTCCAAATTCTCTTTGCAGGCTTATCTCCCACCACTCCCTACAGGAACCCTGCATTGCAGACAAACATTCCCTGTGTGTTTCAGTCTCAGGCTTTTGTTCTTATTCCTTGCGCTTAGACAGGCCCTCTGTGCATCTCTGCTTATTAAATCATAGCAGCTCCCCAAAGCCCATCTCAAATGCAGCACCCCCAGGAAACCTTTTCAGCATTATCTGGCTACATGCTTTCTCTCCCACCTCCACAGCACCATAGCATTTTGTTCATTCCTGGTGGCATTTCTTATACCCTGCCTTATGGTAATTAGCTGCATAATTATCTTTTCCTAGCCAAGACTGGAGGACAGACCGGATCTTATTCATAGCTGTATTGCCTAAAGGGCCTAGTAGAGTGCCATTGCAAAATAGCTATACTAGTTGAGTTAAATTAACTCCAAAGCTGCTGCAACAAATATGTTATGAGGCTAAATTATGAGGTACCTAAATCAAACATTTGGAGCCAACAAGGCAAGATAAGAACCCTTAAAAATGTAGTCTTAGAGAAATCAATTTATTCATCATACTTTTAAATTTTTATGTTCTATAGTACTAGGATAAGAAACTTATACATGCTTATCTGTCCTCAAGGCTTAAGTATGGGGAAACAAAATCAACATTCTCCCAAGCTAAAATTCTAGAACATGAGTGTTTGCAAATTTTGCTGGCTTGGAGCAAGAAAGGAAGGCAAGAAAGGGAGAAGAGGAGAGAAGAAAGTGAGGGGGAAGGGAAGGAGGGATGGGGAGGGAAAGGGAAATGAAGCTTCGTTGGCTAGGAAAACTGAATTAAGAAGAAAAGGGGGAAGGGGGACAGCTGGTACCTTATTCCTGTTTCTCAAAATCCTGAGCACAAGACTATCACACAAGTGCTTAATTAACATGTTGAACTGAGCTGAACTCCTACACTGACAAAAAAAAAGATATTGAAAAAAATAATTGTTCAAATACCATAGTTGGAACTACTCTGTGTTTAGCATTTACTCAACAATCCATATCTACTGTTATTCCTCTATAATGTAATTCTAGCACTTATTCCATAGCTACCTTTTCATCTGAGTGAAACTAGCAGGATTCTTAAAAACTCACAAATGGATCATGTTCAATACTACCTCTCTATTTCATTTGCTCCAGAAAAGCTTTTCTGAAAGCAGTGGTCTCAAGGCATGATTCTTTCATGCATTTCTCTCTTAAGTAAAAACTGAACTCCAGATTCAAAACAAGTATCTGCATCCAAAGGCATCAAGCCGACTCCTCGATGTGTAGTGAGGGTGTGTGTGTCAAGGGGGGGGGCTGAGGAGGAGAGTGAGAACCTCAAACAGGTTGTGGTGTTTTTAATGAATTGCTTAGATAATGAACAGGAAAGGGTGATTTTTCTCTTTAATAAAGAAATGGAAATAATATTTCCTACAGCAAGATACAAAATTATTTAAGAAACCCAAAGTGACATCTAGAGCATGATTGGCATGCATATTCCAGAATATGGATTCTGCTCTTCAAATGTTGGAAACGATATATTTTAGCCCAAAGTTCTTTCACATCTGTCTTCAGAATTCAACACTGACACTTCATCACAAAAGTATTCTCTTGCCACAAGTAACTGAGCCTGAAATGGAAGGCACAGCATTTTGGCTTATGTGTCATATATGTAGAACAAATTAGCCTTCATGATTTTTTTGTGGAGGAAAAAGTGATAGTTTTTGAAAACCAGACTCTGCTGAAGAAATTGACCTTTCAGTCTACAAACACACCATTTCATTTACAAGGGAGGTAAACCCTTTTGAATTGTATTTACCCAGTTACTTTAATAAAGGTTAGGCCTTTCAAAACAATTGTAAATGTGGCATTTAGCTTCTCATATTTTCTGAAGCATTACTTGAATCTTGAGACTCAAAAGAAACAATCACAAAAATAATAATAAGGAAATATTAGGGTTCTCCCCAGAGTGAAATAAAATGCACAGTCCCATATTTAGAATTTTATATTTCCAAGACTCACTAATGTCATTAGATCTCAGAAAACATTCTTAACATCTCCTTTGGGGGAAAAATGGCCAATATACTCATCAATTCATTCATAAAGCAAAGCAAATTATTGATATACACTGGTATTAGTTACTGAAAGCTTATGATTATTAAAATACAGAAGAACCATTGAGTAACAAAAAATAGAGTAATTAAAATCCAAGGGGAGAAATCTCACATTAAAATTCAGAAAGGTTTTATTTTACCTATTATTTTATATAAAAGAGGTCATATGTAAGAGACTCTAACAGAAGCACTTTAAAGCAATTGCATTTTAAAGCAATCAAGTTTTTTTTGTTTTCTTTTTTTCTAATTTGGAGAACATAGTAGCGCAATCACTTACAGCATGAGTTAACTTCTGTTGTTACTGCATGGGATTCAGAAAGTTGGAGTGTGTGATCTGTTCAAGAACCCAGATTGTGATAGAAAGAATGTTGATTCTGGAAACAGCAAGATGAGAGTTCCACTCTGGGCTCTGTTGTTTTTCTGACTGTGTGACCTTTTATGAAAGCTATTCAACATCTCCGAGACACAGTTGCTGTATTTCTAGAATGAAGACAAAAATGTTTTCATCCCACCAGATTGCTGAGGCAGTGGTATAGATAAACAATGCAATACAAAATTTATAAATGTTAGGCTATTATTTTATTTCCATGCATTTCAAGAGTAAGTAAATCAAATACATGCCATTGGAGCAAATAAAAGAAATTGACAGCTGTGGAGATGGCACAGTGTGTAAAGTTCTCACAGTGAAAGCATAAAGACTTGAGTTCAGTTCTTCACCATCCACATAAAAGCTAGGTACAGTGGCACACATCTGTAAGCCAGCATTTGGGGTCTGGTCAGGTAGTTTCACAAAAATGGTGAGCATCATGTTCATAAAAACTGTCTCCAAAACATAAAAATATTGTATATAATGATAGAAAAATATACCCAACCTCACCTTCTGGCTTCTGAAAACCCTTGTATAGGTATACACAGCCTTACCCATGCAGGCATACACACAAAAACAGAATTCTAGTACTTGAAATGAAATGCACAGAAAAAATAGAACCTGAGTATATCATATGAACTTCCATAATATTAGTTTCTTTCCTTTCCTCAAGTAAACTTCTTTAAAAATACAGAAGTTGTCTATGTTTGACAGTCGTTCAGAAGAAAATGACAAATCACCACTGTATGGTTCCCAAAAGTTACTTGCTGACATGCCTACAGAAAGATCTCTCAAGGTCAATGCTTAAAGTTGTTACATTTCCTTCATTTATGGGAAATAATTGACATGAACATATAAAGCTATACAACCCCTTGCCTATTTTAGAACTTTCTTACAGGGTAAAGAGGTTATTTCCGAGTAAGGTATTTCACTCTGGTTTGTTCAACATATTATCTAAGACACGTGGTGGAAAACCACATAAAATAATAGGAATAACTGAATTTTGTATGGTGCTGCTAATGGTACCCAGGGCCTTATGCACACAAATCAACTGGTCTATCATCAAAAAAACATCCTGTGCCAATGGGGTATCTCTGTATATACTCAAATTTGTAAAAATAGCAAAGTATCATCAGCCTTTTGCTCAGAATTCATGATCACTAACTTACAGGAGATCCAACCACTGGTACTGTTACATCTCCTAGAGTGTAGAGCCTTCCTTTTACCTCATGGCTTCAGTTGGCCTTTCTGGACTTGATCCCATTCCTCTGCAGTTTTATGGAATCTGCCAGATGCCTCTATCTGGCTGTATTTAACATCTAAGTGTCTCTTGGCCAGGCTCACTTCCAAGTTCTGAAAGGCCTTTCCTGATTTCTTCTTCTGTATTCATATTCTTTAAATGATGGTAATTTCAAAGACACTCCCAAAGCCTTTAAAAATATGATTTAACAAATGTATTGTGTGGATGGGAGTGAGTTGGTAGACATACATTTAGTCAGCAGAGGGAGCATATTGAAGAAGGAAGTGGAAATCTTGGCCTGCAAGAATTAACCAGAGAACTGAATGGCTTAAGTGTATTGTGTAGGCTGTGTTTCGCTGTGTCTTGACATCAGCTTCCAAATAACCACTCAGAGACTTGTTATTAATTATAAATGCTCAGCTGATAGCTCAGGCTTGTTACTAGCTAACTCTTACATTTTAAATTAGCCCATATTTCTTATGTACCCTCTGCCTCGTGGCAGGACCTTCTTTCAACACAGCACATTCATCTTGTTTCTCTCTTTGCCTGCCAGCACCTCCCAAGACTCCACCCTTCTTCCCAGCATCCTCTCAGTTTGGCTCTCCCACCTAACCTCTACCTGTTTATTTCCTGGCCAATCAGTATTTTTTATTAACCAATGAGAGTAATACATATTTACAGTGTACAAAGATTGTTCCACAGCAATATTGTTGTCATATTAATGCTGATTTTAGAAGAATTTACTAGTATATGTTTACTAATATCAGAAATATAAATACTGCCCCAAATATCAAAGTAACACAAGTAATCCAACTCATAAACTTTATTCTCTAGGAAACTACATAGAGTTTTTTTTAAGAAATCATAAGGAAATGGAGAGATGGCTCAGAGATTAAGAGCACCAGTTGCTCTTCCTGAGAACTGGGGTTCAATAGCCAGCACCCACTTAGCAGCTCACAACTCTCTGTAACTCCAGTTCCAGGGTACCTGACACCTCCATACAGGCATGGATTCAGGTAAAAAAATGCACATAAAAATAAATAATTAATTTATTAAAAGGTAGTTGTGAAAATGTTTTAAGGTGTCTCTGACTGTTCTGACTCCCTCTCACAAAATAAATAACAGAAAGATAGAAGGATAGATAGATAGATAGATAGATAGATAGATAGATAGATAGATAGATAGATAGATAGATTAGATAAACCAATTTCCTGTATAGTAAGTGAGCAAAAGATGGATTGTTCAGTAGTAAACTGTTTTCAGGAACCAATAAATAAAGTGCTGTAGCTTAACCTTAGGTTTACATCAGAATTTGCTTACAACATCCCACTTATCTTCTGTGGAGATTTTTCCATCTACTTCCTTAACTGGGTATTAAGAGCCCTTCCCCATCTTTTAGCACTCTACAGTATTATCATCTTTCCACTTCCCCCTTTCTTGGCCTTTTATAGTAAGCACTCATACAGGTTAGACAAACAAAAGCCAGAGGGATAGAGTTGTAGCAAAGTAGCAGAACACTTTCCCAGTATGTGTGCACCTCTGCCTAGGGTCTTTCACTAGCATACAAAACAGAAACCAGAGATCATAATTTGCAAAATGTGGACCCAAAGGCCAAAGGCTTCCCACTGACATGTTTTGTTTGGCCTGCACACCATTGTTCTAAGTTGTGTGTGTTAATGCTCCTAGACTAGTTGAATGCATTCCAGTTTGCAGTTTCCAAAGTTCTGAATTATAGAACCAGCCAATTTCCAGCATTCTTACCTATTAAAACATTGTGTTTTATTTCATCAGGGCCTGGTACTGGCTATCTGGTTATTGATTTACTATGGGCGTAACACTCATACAATTCAATCTTTCCTACAGATATCAGAACCACCTTGCTTCTTCCCAGAGATTTCCTTCTGAAAGATCACTTGAAGTTGGTTGTGCCCATAAACAGACTATCACTGTTGCTCTCACCACAGCCTCTCTTCCTTCACTCGATCTTTCAATTGTCAGCATACATGCCTCTCTCTCACATTTTGAACTCTCATCTTTTAGTGACATCTCTATAGCTACTTATTCTTTTCCCATGAAAACAAGATACTTGGCCATTTATTTCTGTCTTCTATGGTTTCTTCAATGTTTTCCAGGCTCTTTTCACAACTGACTTTCCATTACATTGTTATATATCCCATGCATAACTCTTTGATTAATAAACCTTCCTGGAATTCTTTTTCTTTAAATATGCTCTCTCATGAGAGATCTTGACAAATATACAACAGCTCCAAAATGTTTGTGAATTATCCTTCTATTTATAGTTCCCTCACATGGATCAGAAATTCTTCATAATTAATTCACAGTTCTATTGATATACATCTACCTTGAATATTTCAATGTAATATAGAATCCTTGTGGATAAGGGATGGATTTCCTATGGCTAAAGTCTATTAATAAATCTCCATGTTAAGATTTAGTAGATTTCAGAGTTATGCCTGCTGCTGGTAATGTAGGGCATAGGAGAGGTTAATTAAAACTGACAGGATGAACAACAGGTAATGGGTAGTAGTTGAGGTAATCAATTGATTTCAGTGCCCAAGACACCATTTCCTATTCACCTTTTCACCATTACTTACTTGATCTAGTCACTTAATTTCTTGTATACTGAACTAAATTCACTGACTATATGAAAAAAACTTGAGGTGCTTTGGAAATTCAGATAACTGAAACATAATTCCTTCCTTAAATTATTTAGAAAAAAATGGAAACCAAAAATCCAAGAAAGGGTGGTATTTATATAGTCTCTAATGCTGTTTATTGGCTTGTTAGCAGCCAGCAGGACCCAGACACTGGACTGGAACCCGAGTGCGATAGGGCAGGCGATAGTGCAGACAAAATCAAGGTAGGGGTCAGTTTTAGGGGATCAAAATGTGAGGCAGCTACTAACACAAGGTTTCAAGCACAAGGAGTAAAACAATATTCAGAGCCAAGATAAAAGGACTGACTCTTAGAATAAGAAAATGGGCCAATTATCAGAATGGAGGGAAAAGTCAGGGCCAGCCTGGCAATAAAGGGAATTGAGAATGAGTAAGAGAATATTGGTCTAGAACTGCTGAAAGCCTGTGGCAGAAATATACCCTACAGCCAAAATGAACAGGCATTTCTGCTGATGGATGGGTGGGAAGAAAAGGAATCCCAAAGAAGAGAGGAATGCTGAGGCTTACCAATCATCATGGGGTCCTTGGGAATAGCTAACAGGCTAGTAACCTGCCACTTAGATAATCAAATACACAAGAGAATTACAAAATGCTTTATTTCTTTGAAATGCAGTACTTTGTGAACTCAAAGGGGGAATCACCATTTTAGTAAAGAGAATTCAAATATCACACATTCAATACCTTGTGGAATTTAAAGAGTTAATATGAGCTCACATCATTTAGTACCATAAATGTCCTTGAAAACTGTCAATTTTTCTTTACAAAATCAAATCATTTTAAACTAACCACGGGGACTTGCTATTTAAGCAAACCATGAAATTAAACCTTTTGTAAAGTTGAGATTCGTGTGTGTTATGTAAATAATTTCCCTCTTGATTATGTTCTTATATTTGTGTATTAGAGCCCCTTACTGTGAGAACCTTTCAGGATAAGTGGCAACGTTGGACTTTGGCACCACTCCTGAGAGCTCAACATGCCCAACGCTGTCAGAATCAAGATATGACATTTAAAGGGCAGTGAGTCAAGGTCACTTTCATTGCTTCACAGTCCAAAGACTATTTGTAGACAAATGTACAGATATGACCAAGAAAAACAAGGTCTTTCAAATGCAGACTCATACTGGGAAATGTTAAAACTGATAGCAGGAGATGTGAGGATCATATGAGTATCCATCCAGAATGCGAGGGAACACAGAGCCTTGGAGCTGCACAATTCTAGCGCTTTTAAATATGCTTCCCAATGTATGGACTGATACCTCAAGACCAGGTTACTCTAAGAAATTAAGCTATAGTGGCAACACTCTCTCCTTTCTGCTACCTAGTTTCTGCATGGCTTCTTCATCTTCTTTTCTCCAAAAGAGAAAATTATGTTCCCTCATTCCAGATACAAGTGTAGTAATAAAGACTGAAAGCCAGTAGGAATCCCAATCTGAGTATCATCAAGAATTGGACTCAGGTTGAATAGGAAAGCTAATATACTAAGAGTATTCCTTCCCACCTGTTCTCATTCTCCATCAAAATGAATTAGAAAACATTAGCTCTCTAGAAAATAACCCAATAGAAAAGATATTCACCAACCCCACATCTGACAGAGGACTGATTTCCAAAATATACAAAGAACTCAAGAAGCTAGTCTCCAAAACACCAAACAATCCAATTAAAAAGTGGGGTACAGAACTAAATAGACAATTCTCAATAGAGGAATCTAAAATGGCTGAAAGACACATAAGAAAGTGCTCAACATCCTTAGCCATCAGGGAAATGAAAATCAAAACAACTCTGAGATACCATCTTACTCCTGTCAGAATGGCTAAAATCAAAAACACCAATGACAGTTTATGCTGGAGAGGATGTGGAGAAAGGGGAACACTCCTCCATTGCTGGTGGCAGTGCAAACTCATACAGCCATTTTGGAAGTCAGTATGGGGACTCCTCAAGAAAATGGGAATCATTCTACCACAAGATCCAGCAATTCCACTCTTAGGCATATTCCCAAAAGGAGCACATTCATACAAGGACATCTGTTCAACTATGTTCATAGCAGCACTATTTGTAATAGCCAGAAACTGGAAGCAGTCTAGATGCCCCTCAACGGAAGAATGGATAGAGAAAATGTGGTACATTTACACAATGGAGTACTACTCAGCAGAAAAAAAAATGGAATCTTGAAAATTGCAGGAAAATGGATGGAACTTGAAGAAACCATTCTGAGTGAGGTAATCCAATCCCCAAAAGACAAACATGATATGTACTCACTCATATGTGGATTTTAGACATAAAGGATTAGCAGCCTACAATCCACACCACCAGAGAAGCTAGTAAACAGGGGGGGGCAGCATAAGAGAGATATACATGGTCCCCTGGAGAAGGGGAAAGGGTCAAGAATCCATGAGCAAATTGTGAGCATGGGAAGAGGGGGGAGGGAGCTTCGAGAATGAGAAGAGAAGAAGAGGAAGGATGCAGAGGTTATGGGTGGTGCAGAAAGGTTAAGTCAGGGGAAGAATAGAAGAAAAGTTATATGATAGGTAGGGTTTTAGTTGCGGGGGTGGTAGGGGAGGACTGGAAGGAGAAGGGAACTGGGATTGTCATGTAAAACAATCTTATTTCTAATTCAAATAAAAAATCTGGAAAAAAAGAATTGAAAAAAAAAGAAATTCTTCAAAAAGAAAATAACCCAATAAAGTGGTTTCCCTTCCTAACAAAAGGAGAGTTCAAAATTAGACATTCAGTACAGAGAAATTGGTAGAGTCAAATTCAAGTCACTGGAAACAAAGCACTTGCCTCACTGAACTTTTTACCTTCCATTGAAAAAGCATGGCGCTAAGTATGTGAGAAGGTTAGAAACCCAAAGGAACTCCTATAGGCAAATGTAGGGTGCTGATCATCAGCCAAGAGAATAGAGTACAGCTTCATCCTGAGAGTTATTTTCAAGATAAGATAAGCCCAAGCTCTTCTAATATTCACCCAGGTTTCTGGGAGCATATTGGCCTTCACCATGTATCCAGTGCATTCTATGGGAGTAAAACTGCTCAACAAGGTAAATCCCCATCCCCCTAACACACTTTCCAATGTCAATGCCTTAGTTATCAGCTTCTAGTTGATATATAACCTAGTAAATTCAGATATTTTACCCTAAGGAATGTTACTAAATGGTGGAGTGACAGACAATTAAATTGACTGGCTTTGTAAAATGCAGTTTAAACAGGGAACACCAATAACTAGATAATTCTGAAACTCCCCCACAATTGAATGTTAAATTTCTGACTAAAGAGGCTACCACAGGTTAACCAAATAAAAGGATAAAGAAATCACATTTGAAAAAAATACTGATGAGAATTTTTTCCTTCTAAAACTGGTTCCTTGAGGATGGAGCCTGGTGGTACCACACTCGCCTGGTAACACGAGGCTCTATGTTTAATCCCACTGCAAAATAAAGATAAATAAATCTGGCTTCTACTTGTGCCTCATTATTTGAGCAAACCAAATCAATCTCAACTGCATTCCTGGAATGAAAACCTAATTGTGGGTTTTGTTGTTTTGGGGTGTTTGCTCTTTAAAAAATGGCAGTCTTATTAAGCAAGGTCTACCATTTATGTGAAGTATTATCTCTGCCTACAAACTTGCTTAGTTCAAGCAAATGAAGGACTTGAATAATAAAAAATGTCAAGTCATTGAAAAAAACAAATTGAGGAACATATTAGGAAATTGAAAGGTCTCCAATGCTCATGGATCAATAGGATTAAGATAGTAAACGGCCATCCTACCAAAAGCAATCTACAGATTCAATGAAATCCCTATCAAAATTCCAACACAATTCCTCACAGATCTTCAAAGTATAATTCTCAACCTCATAGGAAAAAAAATAAACTCAAGATGGCTAAAACTATCCTAAACAATAAAAGAACTACTGGAGGTAACACCATTCCCAATTTTAAGTTATACTACAGAGCTGTAGTAATAAAAATCACTTGGCATTGGCATAAAAATAGACATGTAGATTGATGGAATTGAGTTGAAGACACAGACATAAATCTACACATGTATGGGTAACTGATTTTGTTATAAAGAAGCCAAAATTATACATTGGGGGAACAGACAGTATCTCCAACAAATGGTAGTGAGCAAACTGGATGTCTTCATGTAGAAGAATGCAAATAGATTCATATTTATCACCCTACACAAAACCTCAAGTCCAAGTGGATCATACCTCAATATAAAAACAAGTATACTGAACTTGATAGAAGAGAAAGTGAGGAATAGTCTTGAACTCACTGGTGCAGCACAAGACTTCCTGAACAGAACACTGATGACAGAGCAGGAACTAAGATTGATAATTAGTAAATGGAACCTCATGAAACTGAAAAGCTTCTGTAAGGCAAAGGACAGCATCATTCAGACGAAACAGCAGCCTACAGAATGGGAAAGTATTTTTACCAACTCCACATCCATTAGAGGATTAATATCAAAAATATATAGACCTCAAGAAACTAGATATCAAAAAATAAGCCAATCAAAAATTTGGTACAGATGTAAACAGAGTATAAATTCTGAATAAATTCTCAGTAAAGGAATTCTCAATAAAGGAATCTTAAATGGCTAAGAAAAACTAAACTGATTAGCTATCAGGAAAATGCAAATCAAAACTATTTTGAGATTCTATTTTACACCTGTCAGATCAATTGGCTAAGATCAATAATACAAATGGCCGTTCATGCAGGTGAGGATGTGGAATAAGGGGAACACTCATCCATTGCTGGCAGAAGTGCAAACTTGTACAGCAACTGTTGAAATCAATATGGTGGTTCCTTGGAAAGTTGAGAATCAATCTACCTCAAGATTAGGCTGTACCACTCTTGATCGTACACCCAAAGGATTCTTCAGCTTACCACAAAGACACTTGCTCAGCCATGTTCATTGCTGCTCTATTTATAATAGCCAAAACCTGGAAGCAACCTAATGTCCCTCAACAGAAGAATTAGAGAGAGGGAGCTAAAATTGAGGGGCATTTGAGGTATGTTATGGAAATGTAGTACTATGGAAAATCCCTAAAATACATGAAGTTGATCCTAACAAGTTCTCCTAAAAACTGGAGCAATGGAGTCCCAACTGGCCATCTCTTGTCACCAAACTAGTCTTCCAGTACCAGGCCTGAATGGCATTTACTTGAGTTGTTGGCTAATGGGGTCCCATGGAAATTCCTCCCAAACCTAGGTTGTTTCTAAAACAATGGATTGCTCTCCACAAACTGACTGCAAGGTGCCATTGTTGAGAACAACATCCTCACAACTCATTAGAAATCAAGTTGGAGCCTATTTGGAGCTTTAACCCCTACATTCTAGTGTCTTTGGTCCAGGATGGTACTCTGCAGGCTACCAAAAGAGAAAGACAAACACCAACACAGTCATAAAACTTCCAACCCATAATATGTCCTACCACCAAGATAGCCTATGGCAATGGTGGAACAGAACTTGTGGGAATATCCAACCAATGCCTGATTTAAGTTAAACCCCACTCTATAAGACAGATTCCACACTTGACACTGTTTGAGTGACCAAGAACTACAGACTGGATATCCCAGAGACCCATGGCAAAACAAATACAATTGGTACTAAAAAGTAATAATAAAATAACTCCTTATGATATTCTGCTATACTCATAGATCAGTGTCTTATTCAGCCATCATCAGGGAACCTTCCTCCTGTAGCAGATGTAAACTGATGCAGACATGAACAACCAGACATTATGGAGAGAGAGAGACACCTGGGGACATACAACTTTAGATGTGATGTCTCCATTAAATCCCTCCCCTCGAAGCTCAAGGAATCCCACAGAAAAGGAAGTGGAAAGAGTGTAAGAGCCAGAGTGGGTGGAGCACACCAGAAGAGCAAAAGTCCTCTGAATCAACTGAGCAAGTTTCATGTGAAATCACAGAGAATGAAGCATTGAAAACAGAGCTCATGGCCTCTGCAAATATAGCTTTCACTTAGTATTTTTATGGAACTCCTGAGTTTATGAACAAGTGGGTCTCTGACTCTTGTGCCTACAAATGCTATTTTGCTTCTGTTTAATTGCCTTGTTCAGTCTCTATGTTATGGTTTTGGTTTTATCTTATTATATTTTACTTTGTCATGTCTGGTTGTCATCTTCTAAAAGCCTGTTCTTTTCTAATGAGAGACAGAAAAAGAGTGGATCTGGAAGGGAGGAGATGTGGAGAGGAACTGGGAGGATTACAGGGAGAGGAAATTAATCAAGATATAACATCTAAGAAAAGACTCTATGAAAAAAATAAAAATGCTTGGTTCTATGAGGAAAAAAGGAGACTTCACTAACTATAGAAAATTGACATTGCTTTCATGTTCTGTCATTACAAGTGCCCATATGTTAAAATGTGTCAGAAAACTCTCAGCAAAACATTTGTCTTGGGCCAATAAAACCAGTCTTCTTACCACCTACCTTATGTCTTCTGTCCCTTTGTGTTCCTTCCTTTTCCTCTCACTCCCCCTTCTTTCTCTCCTTCTCCTTCACACCCTCATATACTGGTTGAGAAACTCATATACCACTCCTAATTAAAATATGAATTTGAAGAGACAAACATGCCAAACAAATAAATAAGCCAAATTTCATTCAATCGTTCCTAGTCACCATTATACTCATCCACTTGCGTCTCTGAACTGAAGAACCTTATCCAATGCAAAATACTGGAGAAAGGAATGACATTATAGCACTTAAGAATTTTAGAAAGGATTTAAGGTCCCAAAACTGATTGTCCTAAAGATTCTTCACTTGTGAAAAGACCCAAGATTTGAATGTATTCACTAACAAGAAATAAGAGTCCTTTACAATTCTTATTTACTTCTTGGGTGGAAATATCTGAGATCCCTAGAGTTTGAGACTAGCAGTGTGTACATACCTGTCTCTATCTGTCAATCCATTTATCATCTATATCTATCTATCTATCTATCTATCTATCTATCTATCTATCTATGTCCCTCTCTCTCCTCTCTCTCTCTCTCTCTCTCTCTCTCTCTCTCTCTCTCTCTCTCTCTCTCTCTCTCTCTGTGTGTGTGTGTGTGTGTGTGTGTGTGTGTGTGTGTATGTGTGTGTGTGTGTGTGTTGAGAATGATGGATAAATAAGATATAGAGGCAGGACGAAAACAACGTCAAAAATAGAGAGTAGAGAGGGCATATCAAGAAAAAGGTGATTGACATCCCTGACTGACTTCTGGGTCCATTCCAGGTGTGCCAGCAGAAGAGGAGTTCTCAAAACTTCCCCAAACCCCCTCTCTTAGACATTAGAGATCCCACTTCGAAACTATCACTGAAAATGCTATTTTGGTCAAGTCATCTGCTGCCTCTTTATAGAAGACAGTAAGAAATCTTCAATCCAAAAGAAACAAGTTTTGTTATATTTTAAGCCAAGCTTCTGCCACATCATGTGTCAACTGGAGAAGATAGCAGCCTCCAGCATAAGACTAACACAATCCAGATGAGCCCTGGTATCTTACAAAATTCTAGCAAGTTAGTGTATCCACCCTAACTATCAGCCCCCAAAATAAAACATTTTGGAATTATGGGTAGGAAGTGAGGGAGGTGGCAGGATACTCAATTTCCATAGACTCAGACAAAAATATTTTGAACAAATTGTTAATCTCAATGACACTCCTGGTATGAAGGACTAATTATTTCTATGGTTTATAATAATGACAAATTCTTTTAAAGTGAGATCCATCATTTATATGAAGCAGCATCTCTGTTTACAAAATTGCTTAGTTCTATGAGGAAAAATGAGACCTTCACTAACTATAGAAAATTGGCATTGCCTTCATGTTCTGTCATTACAAATCCCCATATGTTAAAGTGTGTCAGAACTCTTTTACCTACCCCCTACTTTTTATCTTCTGTTCCTCTGTGTTCCTGGCCTGTCTTTCCCTCTCACACTCCCCGTCTTCCTTTTAGTCTCCTCCTTTTTCCTCCTTACTGCCCTCATCCTACCCTCCTCTTCTCGCCTATCATATTTACATGGATGCTCAGACCCAGACTGACAGTCTAACCTTGTGCACTTTTCTTCTCTTTTTAGAAGAGAAGAACTGTCTGCTACAGTGAATCTGAAATAACTAGGAGTAGAATTGTCAAAATAGTAATGGGGAAAACTGTTCTGAGGGCAATATGGAATGACATGTAGTGATTAAGAAGACTAAAAGATTCACATGTTCTCATTGAGCTACCAAAGAACTAGCTTTATAATGAAAGATTTTTAGGTGAACTCAATACATAGCTCTTAATGTCTATCTAAACAATAACAGAGCAAAGTCTTAAAATTGGATAAGGTAGTAAGATAGTAAAAGAGACTACTCATAAATTTGTAAATGCCATTGATAAAAATATACTCTTTGTTCTTTCAAATATTTTCTGATGTTAAGAGAGTGGGGGCAGCCAGGCAGTGGTGGTGCATGCCTTTAATCCCAGCATTTGGGAGGTAGAAGCAGGTGGATCCCTATGACTTCAAGGCCAGTCTGGTCTAAAAAAGACAGTATACACTTGATTTTTAGCAAAGCCTCAGTATGTCAGTCAATGCCTATTCTACTTTTCTTTTTATTCATGTAATAAACTACCTAACAAAAAGCAACATAGAGGAGAAAGGGGTTTGTTTCAGAATACAATTCCATGTTATAGTGCATCATTGTGGGGAATTCAAGGTAGAAGCTTCAAACAGTCATATCACACCTACAGTAAAAAGTAGTAAGAGATGAATTCATACATGCTCACTTTCTTAAGCTCAGTTTGATTTCCACTCCTACACAGTTCATGATCCTTTGTCTAGAGAACAGTGCCACACACAGTAGGCTGGGTGTTCAACATGAACTAACTAAGACAGTTCCCTACGGACATACTCATACATCAATACAGTGTAGACAATCTCTCATTGAGACTGTCTTCTAGGTGATTCGATGCTGTGTCAAGTTGGTAAGTTAAGTTAAAACTCACAGTGCCCAATCAAGATGTCAGAATCTATTAAATTACACTCCTTGATTTTTTTATAGAAAATTACAATGTTTTCCTTTTAAAGTTTGTCACTATCTCTGACCGACAAGGTAAATCCCCATTGCCCTGATATATTTCCCAACATCAATGACCTAGTAATAAGTATCTAGCTAAGATTTTACCTAGTAAATTCAGCTGCTCTGTTTCAAAAGATTACCAAATGGAGGAGTATCAAACCAAAATTGATTGATGTTCTAAGATATCATCTAAATAGTTCCATGTTTTTATTTTTATGACATATAGTAGTTGTGCAAAATAATGTATTTCATTAGGATACTTTCACTGTTGTGTATAATGAAGATTCTCGATCCTCTATTGCCTCCTCTGTTACCCCTTTCCTGTTCTATTGGTCTCCATCTCCTTCCCAAGGAGTCTTCCTAATATAGAAGATATTTAAGATAAAAAATACATTACAAGGTTGATGGAGGAACTTGGAAACTGCACAAAGGAAAGGGGGCTGCAAGTTTCAAAGGCCACTACCATCCCTAGGTATAGAGAGATAAAATGGAGGTCTTACCAGAAACCGAGACAATCACATTAAAAATATCAGAAGTGCAGTGGGCCTACATCATGGGACCTAGACCATAGACAGAAGACAGTCACCACTGGAGGTCCTGCTGCAGGATAAGGTATCGACTAAAATAACAAGCTCTTTCCTCATCCTGTCTCCAGTTGCTTATCTGCATTTCCTTTTAGGTGAACATAGCCAGAAGCTAGCTGGAAAATATTGCCTGCCGGTGTTAGGGTTCCTATGCTGCATATGATAGGGTTCCTACATTAGAAAGCAAGGTTAGACTAGTACCTCGCACCTCACGTCATCAAGACATTTGCCTTAAGGAGGCCATGTGAAGCACCTAGCACTGTGCTTGGCCTAAACCAGCTTTAATCCCATAGACTCAAAAATTGATGTTCATTGTCAAAAATTCCTACATCTATGTAGAGAGGAAATACTATTTGTATGCTAATAGACCTTTGTTTATAAAACACAATTGTCTCCATTTACATGTATGCTAAATTGTTAATGTTTCCCTTGGAAGAAGTCAAAATATTATTTCTTTCCAAATGATCATTTTATACTTCGTCCCTTCAGACCAGACTAGTGTCTCATTCTGCTGCAGAAGTTATATTCATACATGATTTGGGTGTTTGATAAGGTCCCACAAATTAATTTCTCATAAGATATAAGTTTGTAATCACTGATAGGCCAGATGTAAAGGAGTTAATGAGTTCTACTAGTGAATACTAAAAGGAGGCTTTTGTGAAGGAAGAAAGTCCCTCAACAAAAGGCTAACTGAAGATAAATGTCCCCACTGTCAAACACCAGCTGGGCCCAAAGCCTTCTGTTTATGTTAGAGAGACCTCTGTCTTATAAATGTGTCCTTCAGCCTCATAGACCAAGCATGAATATTTCAGCAAAGAATTTTCAGAAAACCTTTGCTAGCCGCTTTAGAAAATAAAAATGCAAAGATTGAGACAGAGGGAATATTTAAGCTTCATTCATTATTTGTAATCTGAGATGTCGATCATGAATGGGAATTTGTGTTTCAGTCACCTGTGCTGCCACTTAGGAAGTTTAGTCCTTGGGGACTCGGAAATTGTGAGCGTTTGAATTGACATTGACATTTAAGTTCAACATAGAGGAATAGTGACTGCAGAAAGGGTTTGTGAGAGCAATGTGATGTGCAGCAGTGGAGAACCCATTAGAAGTATTTTCTCTCCTATTCTGCACTTCTCCTCCAGCCTCCTGCATCCCCAGCTGTGAACTGGATTCCCAGAAGTTGGGTTGAAAAAAGAAAATACAAGTGATGCAAGCTAACTCTTTTCTCAAAAGCTGAATATGTTTTCTAGATAATAATGTTAATAATTACAATGAAAGTAGAAGAAATTGTTCTTAGTTTTAAAAAAAATAAAGAAAAGAAGACCTTGCAGAACACAGGAATTGAATTAGAGAATCTGGGATACTTAATTCCACTTTAAGTCAACAAGTAGCTGAATAATTTTGGTCAGTCACACCATACTGCTTCATTTTAGTTTTCAATCTACCCATAAATGATATAAGTATTAGCCAATGAGTTCTGAGGTTTCTACTAATATTGGGATTCACTGACCAACAGATACAATCTTTATTTTATGTTCCTAATAACTGATAAGTCATCCTGAAAGCAAAAAATAGGAGGAGTAAAGGGGAGGTAAGAGAGTTCTTCATATTCCTTTTGAGCTAGAATGAATAATCTTTTTTATGAACAAAAGATGTAAAACATCAGACTAGGTAGACAATGTCAGTAAGACACACAAAGATTAGACTTCAGGTTATCTGAAAAATGTTTTAAGTATATATAGTCAAAATATACATGGAATTCCAAATTCCCAACCTCATAGCTCTGCATGCTCCAGATTTGCCTTTGTGAAAATGATAAAATAAAAGCATTAACTGAAATGAAAGAAGGTGACATGAACCTGAATATTGCAACTACTTAATATATCACCATGTTAGAACCTTGTCAATACTAAACACAAAGATACAACTGATCTTTTCCAATGGGGAATGGTAATAACTATTAGCCTGGAGACATCCAAGAAAAAAATTCCAAAGCCACTATCAGGTGTGATGGTCCAGTTGCTGCAGCAGAAATGCCCTGTTAAATTATCCTGACTTCCCAAGATATTAAATGAACCAGTTTGAGACTCTTGCTCTGGAGTCTGATCCATTTCATTTAATCATTCTTCACATATGAATGTTGTGGAATATTACTTTAGCTATGTAAAGATGTATTATTTATGCTGCATTTGTTTAACTATGTAAAGATATGTTACATTTGTTTATGCTGCATTTGTTTAATGATGAGAAGATGTTATGCTGTCTGTCTCACTTTGCCTCCATAAGGCATGTAATTTGTCTAAGAAAAAGCTGAATGACCAGTTAGCTAGGCAGTAGAGAGATTGGCAGAGCTGCCAGGCAGAGAGAATAAATAGGAGGAGGGATCTAGACAGGCAGAAAAGAGAGAATGAAGGAGAGAGAGGGGCAGACGCCCAGGGCCAGCCAGTTAGGCAGCCACCAGCCAGTAAGACAAGGAAGAAGCAGGAAAATAGAATGGAAGAAAGGTAAAAAGCTGCAAGGCAAAACATGGGCAAAGAGAAGCAGGTTAAATTAAGTTATAAGAGCTAGTGGGACAAGTGTAAGCCCAAGCATTTATAACTAATAATAAGTCTCCGTGTCATGATTTGGAGACTGGTGGTCTGAGAACGCCTGTGACACACACACACACACACACACACACACACACACACACACACACACACACACACACACACCACTGTCTGGATCAGGCAGGGCAAAGATGATTTTACTCTTATTAGCCAATAAATGGGTCAGCATGGAAGGCCTAGTAATAACATATAAAGATACTAAGAATTTATTGTTTGTGCTTAAAATGTAAGCTCTGGAATAAAACAAGTACAGTTTCTGTTAGCTTTGGAAAATGATTTAACACTCTATGCCTCATACTGAGCAAGTCAGTAGTACTAACTCAAAGAAGTTTGTTACATTAGGCAATAGCAGGGGATACCAGGCATGGGGCCAGGTTCAGTATTTGTTCCCTTCCCTTACTAATCCCCATACATTGTAAAACAACAACTTATTTGTTCTAGTCTTCAATCTTTGTTTTGGTTCTACACAGATAACTGACAAATTATAACAGAAACCAAAATGCAATGTGTTTGTGCCAAAGTTGCTGTAAGACTCTATTAACCAAACTTGTAATATAGTTCTGCTCCATGATTCTGCTGGCTTCTGCTGCCTTCCATGAATGCAGAATGAGTGGTGATTCAGTAGTTCCTAACTTGTAAGACGTTTTCTTTTCCCAGAGGAACTTTGCATAACTAATAAAAATCTTAAGAATAGTCATGATGAAAGCCAGCAATTGAGAGGTCCTGAGCTTAGAGTAAGGCAATTCCTGGACAAATTCATTCTAGAGAGTCTTCATGAAAGTAACAATAGTACAGCTTTCCTGTTTTTCCAGATCTTACACATGTGTCATCACTCTTTCTAAATAGCTACTACAGACACTCTTTTGCAATACTTCCTGATATTCTAGTTTTCTGTTTTTAATTAAAATATAAATACATCATTCCCTTTTCTCCGTCCTACTCTCTCATGCCCCCCATTTGTCTCCAAAATTCAAAGCATCTTCTTTTTTCATCATTTTTACAAATACATATAAATGAATAAATATATAAATACAACATGCAGAGCCCATTTGGTGTGGTGTGCATATACATGTTTCTATGGGTGACAACTTGGTGTTAGATAACCAACCCAATGAACCCTAAGATTGATCTCTGGGGAAGAAAAGTTTCCTCTCTCAGCAGCCATTAATCACCTTCTTAATGTAGCTCTCCATGTATGTGTGAGGTCTTATGAGATTTCACCCATCCATCTATCCATATTGGAGTGACAACTGGTAGTGTCATTGTTTAGGTCTTGTTTAAGTAGCCATAGAATTGACATTTCACAGTCATAGCTTCCCTGTCATACCTAGAAGACACAATATTGCAGCAGACTTCCTGGTACTCTTGATCTTTTAATCTCTCTGCCCCCTCTTCCCGGGTATTATATTCTCTATTACAAATATTTTTTTAACACTAGCATTTCTAATGGGCAAGAAACAGAGAGGACCAGACACTACCTCAGAAAAACCTTTGTTGGGTCATTACTAGGAAAGCTTGTCATTTCCTTCATAATTTAATCCATTGAAAATGAGCTTATAATAGTCTGACAAACGTTGAGTAACTGGCTGTTTCTATCACCTTTTTTCCACTAAATAGTCAAAAACTTGCACATTCAGTGTGCTCTCATAGTACTACAAAAGAGGGTTATCCCAATGGTCTAAGAAATGGGCATGATTACTTTCTCAGTATATCTTTATTAAAGACATATAACAAAATCATCTCAGGACACAGTGTTGATTGACCTATTGGTCTTAAAAGGTAATTGTGTAGATAGATATGGTGCCTTCATATAATTCACATGAGAATGACTTCAAGCTTCTTCTAAGTGGCTCGCCTATAAATGCATAGATAGGTGCCAGTAAGAGGTCCATTGGGAGCTATTTTGGAAATGAAGAATAAAATATGAAGTTGACCAGATAGGTCTTAAAATCTGAACAATACAGAAGAGAGGGACATTAAGTAGTAAAAATCTACATTTCATATTTGCACATCTGTAGGAAGATAAGGCCTACAAGGCCAAGAGATGAGCCAACATCAAGTCTGCCTGGTGCTGTCAGAGGTCCTGAATGTGCCTAGCCAATGAGGGGCAACCATGTGATGTCAACTCCTGGGTGATGGGAGGGTATATAAGGTTCTTCCTATTGCTAAATGAAGGAGTCTTCTGTTTTTTTCTTTCATCTGACTTTCAGTGTCTGTGCTGCTGATGCCACGCCTTCTTATCCCCCTCCTCTGAGGGAGACATTAGGAACCAATAACATACATCCACTTCGATTGAAGACACTCAAACATATATCCACTGACTTAGGAAAGAATAAATACATAATCTAGGGGTCCTTGTAGGGATTCTTTAATACATAAATAAATAATTTAAGGCTGTCAATATAGGCTCAAGAAGACCTCATGCTATAGAGAAAATAAAGCAGAAGATGTGAGTTGAGTCCCCAGAATCCACACTAACAACAATAAGAAAAGAATGGTGAGTGTTTATAATCCCAAAACTAATGATGCAGAAAAAGATAGACCCTTGTTACTTGATAGTCAGCTAGACTAGCCTACTTAGCGAGTTCTAGGCCAGAGAAAGTCTCTGCTCCCTCCAACCAATGAAAGTGAACAACAGCTGGGGAATGACACCCACACCACACCTGAGTTCTCCTCTAACCTACAAACATATCTATGCATACAAATGAATATGCACATATATGCATGCACACATACATGCAAATAGAAAAATATTTTAACTTTATTGCTAAGGGCCAGACAGTAAAGTAAGTGTTATAGATATTTTCTAACTATGCGTCAGTCAGTCAAAGCAAGCTTAATGGGAATAGGAGCACTTTAAAAGGTAAGGACGGGGTTTAGAAATGTAAAGAGGAGAGATAATTATTTCTGTTTTACTTTTTTGTCAGGCCCTTTAAATTCATGGGACAAGGCAGGAGGTATATCAAATAGTCTATAAGCTCCACACCCTGAATATCTTTAAGGTGCTTCAGATATCCTGAATATCTTTAACAAATACAGCTTTAGTAATTGATTAGTTACTAAATATTAGTTACTATTTCACATCCTGCATTATGTTCACCTTGTTTCTTTTTCTACCTGCATCTTTGTATGTTGTTACTCTCCTAAAAATGACAGGAAAGTTTCCTCTCTCAACTGTATCTACCCCATGTCCTCTGCTTCTTTTTTGACGTCTCAATATCAAAAGTGTTTTGTTTGCCTCTAGGTTTGTCTTCATTGGCATTTTATTGCTGTGATAAAATGCCATAACCAAAAGCAAGCTGGAAAAGAGTTCATTTTGCTTACACTTCCACATCAGTGTTCATCATCAAATGAAGTCAGGACAGGAACTGAATAAAACAAAAACTTGCAAGCAGGACCTGATAAAGAGTCTATAGAGGGATGCTGCTTACTGGCTTGATCTTAATGACTTACTCAGCCTGTTTTCTTTTTTATTAGTCTTTTTTTTTAATTTTTGTATTTGAATTAGAAACAAAATTGTTTTACATGTCACTTCCAGTTCCCTCCCCTCCTCCCCTGCCCTCCCCCAACTAACACCCTACTTATCCCATACCCTTTCTGCTCTCAGGGATGGTGAGGCCTTCCAGAGGGGGTTTTCAGAGTCTGTCATATCCTTTGGGGTGAGGCCTAGGCCCATCCTGTGTATCTAGGCTCAGGGAGTATACCTCTATGTGGGATGGACTCCCAAAGTACATTCCTATGTTAGGGATAAGTACTGATCTGCTACAAGGGTCCCCATAGATTTCTGAAGTCTCCTCACTGACACCCACATTCAGGGGGTCTGGATCAGTCCCATGCTGTTTTCCCAGCTATCAGTTTGGGGACCAAAAGCTCTCCCTTGCTCAGGTCAGCTGTTTCTGTGGGTTTCTCCAGCCTGATCTGGACCCCTTTGCTCATCACTCCTCCTTCTCTGTAACTGGATTACAGTTCAGTTCAGTGTTTAGCTGTGGGTGTCTGCTTCTACTGCCACCAGCTGCTGGATGAAGGCTATAGGATGGCATATAAGTTAGTCATCAATCTCATTATTGGGGAGGGCATTTAAGGTAGCCTCTCCTCTGTTGCTTAGATCATTAGTTGGTGTCATCTTTGTAGCTCTCCAGACATTTCCCTTGTGCCTAAATTCTCTTCAAACCTATAATATCTCCCTCTATTATGGTATCTCTTATCTTGCTCTCTTCTGTTCTTCCCCCAACTCAACCTTACTGCTCCCTCCTGTCATCCTCACCCCTCCTCTTCTCCCCTTCTCATTTTCCTAACTCCCTCTCCCCTCCCCCATGCTCCCAATTAGCTCAGGAGATCTTGTCCCTTTCCCCTTCTTCGGGGGAACATGTATGTCTCTTAGACTACTCCTTGTTTCTTAGCTTCTCTGGCAGTGTGGGTTGTAGGCTGGTAATCCTTTGCTCTATGTCTAGAATCTATATATGAGTGAGTGCATACCATGTTTGTCTTTTTGTGACTTAGTTACCTCACTCAGAATGGTTTATTCTAGTTGCATCCATTTGCCTGTGAATTTCAAGATTCCATTGTCTGCTGAGTAGTACTCCATTGTGTAGATGTACCACATTTTCTCTATCTATTCTTCAGTTGAGGGGCATCTAGGTTGCTTCCAGGTTCTGGCCATTACAAACAATGCTGCAATGAACATCGTTGAACAGATGTCCTTGTTTTAAGAATGTGCTTCTTTTGGGTATATGCCTAAGAGTGGAATTGCTGGATCTGGTGGTAGACTGATTCCCATTTTCCTGAGGAATCATCATACTGATTCCCAAAGTTAAGCCTGTTTTTTTATTGCACCCAGGACCACCAGCCCAGGGGTGGCACCACCCACAATGGGCTGGGTTCTCCTACATCAGTCACCAATTAAGAAAATGCCAAACATGCTTGCCTACAGCATTTCCTCAACTGAGTCTCCGGCTTCATGGATGACTCACTTGTTTCAATTTGACATCAAAAACTAACTGGCACAAGTTGTCTACAGGTGACTGACACTTTCAGTATGTTTTCATGTATGTACTTTGACAGACAAGATCTAAATGGGATGGTCTGTCACATCCATTTTAGAATATCTTTTTTAAAGAGAGCTCTTAGAAACCTATAAATCACCGATCTGCCTCCATGCTTACATAACTGCTAAAACCCTAACAACTATGCTTGAAATGGTAGAGCCATTTTGTACAAACTGTTCTCTCATGCCACTCCTTCTCAGCAGATGGTAGCACTCATGTTTTATGACCTGTCCATCAAGCTGAAGGCAAAGCTTGAGCAAGGTTAAAAATTAAACAGGATTCTACTAAACAAAAAAGATTGATAATACTGCATGTGTGTGTGTACACATATACATATATATAGTGGGAAGAAGTAAGTCAGAGAAACAGAATTTTT
Source organism: Cricetulus griseus (assembly GCF_003668045.3). Taxonomy (NCBI): domain Eukaryota; kingdom Metazoa; phylum Chordata; class Mammalia; order Rodentia; family Cricetidae; genus Cricetulus; species Cricetulus griseus. The sequence continues at coordinate 26,651,700 of NC_048604.1, read as the reverse complement.
AAAAAGCTTATTAAGGAAATAAATAGACACAATTATGGCATTTAAGAATTCCCATGAATATGGGTCTATCTACCAGAATACAGAAAAGCTACCAATGTCCAGCATCTACCCCCAAAATGATTCTTCTTCTGCCAGCAGCTAACAACTGTTAATAGTTCCCCAATTAGAAGTGTGTTCTCATAAATTCTTTCTCCTATCTATGCTGGAACTTTGCCTGACTTTTTGCTATTGTTGGGGTCTTGTGCAGTAACCAGTGCTTCTGTGGGTTGATAAATGCACTGACTATGTCATGTCCAAAAGAGATCATTTCAAAGTATTTTCCCCATCTTCCAATTTACAGTCTTTCTGCCTCTTCCCTGTGACTGTGTAAACTTCTCAATGAATAAAAACATAAAAATAAAATAGAAGTCTCATGATAAGTTGTTTCAAAGCTAAAGAATGATAAGTGTTGATGGAGTGTCTTGATCAAAGTATAGAAGCCTGAGCCTCAGAGCCACCAAAGGCAATGGTATAATTTTCAGTGTGAAACATGAATGTGCTTAAGGAACTGCTGGTGTAAGACCCAGAATCCAAAAGGTACAAAAACTCATAGTTGCAAGATTCATGGACAGGAGAAGGGCAGCTCAACTCCACAGGCCTAACAGAGTAAATATGCCTTTTGTCTGCCTTTTTGTTCTTATTAAATTTGTACTGATTGAATTATGCCAGATACATCGAAATCATATCTTTTTCTCTCCATCCACCAACTCAGATGTTACCTTCTCTGGGAATACTATTAAAGCACATCTAAAATGATTTCGTAATTATCTAGGCATTTCTTTATCTAACCAAGTTGACATCTGAAATGATCAAAATAAATTAGTTGATTTGCTAAGACTGCCATAATAATAAAATACCTCAGCAGGGGAGGCTAAGACAGTAGATTTTTTCACATTATGGAGTAGTTACCTTTCTCATTCTTGTGTCAAAATACTTGACAAAAATGACTAAAGGGAGGGTTTGTTTTGGGTGCACAATTTGAGAAGCTGTGCAGTCCATCCTGGTGAAAAAGCAGGGCAGTGGAAACATAAGGCAACTTGTCACCTTGTGTCCGCAATCAGAAAGCAGACAGAAATGAATACTTGCATTCTCATTTTTATTTGGACGGAAATCATGAGATGGTGCCAACACAATTCCTCACTTAAACCTCTCTAGAAATGCCCGCAGAGATAAGCCCAGAGAGGTGTCTCCTAGGTTATTCTAAATGCAGTGACCTTAACAAGGAAGATTAACTATCTCAGAATTCCAGAAGCTACATGTCCAAGATCAATGTTTCAGTCTCCTAAAGCCTCTCTCCTTTCTTCTCATGGCTACCTTTTCCATATCTTTCTGTTTTGTGTTCAGATGCCTGGTGTCTCTCTGTGTGTTAAGATTTCCTTTTTCTGTTTACGTTTTTATTATTTATTTCTTATTTTTTGAGATAGGTTCTCTCTCACACTCACATTGGCCATAAACACTCTACATATGTTAAGAATAACCCTGAACTCCTGATCCTAGTGCGTCCACCTCCTATGTACTACTAGGATTTCAGGTATGTGCTTCCCCACTTAGTTGATGCAGTTCTGGAGATAACATTCAGGACTTTTTACATGTGTAGTAACCATGTTACCAAGGGAACTGCATCTCCAGCCCCACATTTCCTTTTCTTACGGAGACTTCAATTATATTGAGTTAGAACCTACTTTAACAACCAGGTTTTAACATAATTACCACTGTAAGGTCACATTCTTAGGTTCAACTCCAGGTATAAATTTTTCACAGTTCCATATACTGGCCACTATACACTTCTACTTGCCAAGAAAACTTTGAAAGACAAATATGGAAATTTAGAAGTAGAATACATATAGACTACATACAAGGCTCAAAGTATCAACTCAAGGAATTAATTAGGCAAAAAATAACTGAAATGCTTCAATTGGCAAAAGAGAATACTGAAATGTAAAGTGATCATTTAAGGAAATTATTGAGACTGATATTTATGAAGAGCTTATACATCAGACATTTCTTCATTATAACAGACTCATAAGGTAGATATTATGACCTCCAAGAACTAAGATATAGAAAGTTTATACAATTTGCTCAAGGGACACACAGTTTATCAATGATAGAATGAGTATTTCAACAAAAACAATCTGACACATAGCATGAAGAGTAAAACATGATTTTTTAAAAAGAGCATGGCCACTGGGAGACCAACTTAGAGTTAATTATAATAGCCATTATCCAAGGCAATGAGGGCTGGACAAAGGTGATGAAGATAGAAAAGAAAGGAAGGGGTCAATTTAAGAGATCGTGGTGAATGAAAAGAAATAACATTAATGTCAATTGTTTCTAAAAGCTACTAGGTCCCCTGCCTATTCATTCATGACTAAAACAAAAGGAAGAAAATGAGTCTTGCAGCAATACTATAAGCCCACATGACTTGTTCTTTCCAGTCCAGAAGTAATCTAGTATTCTAATCTCAAAGGAGAGAGGCACTTGCCCCCACCAAACAATAATTTAACTACCATTTATTATATGAATTGGTGATTTACACACAATGGTTTCCTTAGCAACAAGGAACTAAAAACTTAGTTGTTTGGAATTCACATGGAATCTCTAATTTCAGAAATTATATTCTAAAAGGATTTGCTGTCTTTTGACAAATAATATATTTTGCTTGGTGTTAAAAGAAGAAAACAGAATTATTTGAAAATAGATATTCAAAGGTATTACTATAAACATTGACAATCTTAGTCAAACCAAAGAGCATATAGTTCATAAAATTATGGAGAACACGAAACTTTATAAATTCCATTAACTGCTGACTCATCATCTATATTTTTGGCAGAAAAAAAATCATCTTTATTTTTTCCGAATCAAATTCATTCACTGGGAAATATAATTGAAATGTGAGGAAAACAAATATTTGCAAAGTAGTGACTTCCATACCACATACACAACCTAATAATTTTCCCAGACTCTAGGCAAGATGGATCCTTATGAACACATATGACTTTAGTGAGAACAACTGGGGTCAAGTATAGCCAGTTTATTGGGTGACCATGTACTAATTTGCATTCAGAGATAGATACACATATCGAAGCCATTGTGGCAGCTGGGGCTACAGAAATTCATTGACCAAAGTGGGCTATTCTGCACGACAAGTTGTGTTTAAGTTTCAGCACAGGCTACAAGGGTGTAAGTGCAGCATTGAATCTGAGCACCCTGCCACAGCTTGGTGCTACATGATAATGGATAGATAACAAGGAGGCTTTTATTTTCTATGGCTTCTATAAATCTAGATAGAGGGATTGAGAGATGTCATCCTTAAACTAGTTTCTAAGCAGATGTCAAGTAGATATTCTCTATAATTTGTACAATGGGTGCCCTTTGAGTCAACTAGGAAGTTGTTTCAAAAGAATATCTCCTTTCACTGGAAATAGTCAATCATTTGCATTAGTAATCATATAAAAACATTCATGATATACCAATTCCTCATTTCAAAGAATCAATATTTACAAGGGTATCAGAAGAGGCCTGTAAACCAATTATGCTTCCTCTGGTTATATATATATATATATATATATATATATATATATATATATATATATATATATATATATTTAGTTTCTTTACAAGAAAGCTATTATTGGGGAAATGCATTGAAAAGCACTATTACTTTAAGAAGAAAAACTTGGCTTCTCCTGCCCCAGACCAAATTCAACAGGAATCATTGACATCATCTTTATTCTATGTGAAGCCCCTGGAGCAAGAACATCTATCCAAGAGCAGCAAAGTGGCCTCTGTTAACTTTTCTCTGCCCAGGGCTCTGCTTCCCCACATGAAATTGTAACTAGTCTTTTAGCACTTATTTATGCTCTCCCAGTCCTTCTCAATATTTGTTTTTTTCTTGCAAGTAAAATAATTGCTAGCAATAAATTTTAGAATGCTACCATCCATTTAAGAAGCAATGTTTTGCCAAAATGAAATCAACTTCTTTGGAATCAGACTGTTCTGGATTTTAGCCATTTTATTCATTGCAGGAATTTAGGTAATTAAATCTCTCTCAATTTTTCAATGGTAAAATGGGGAAAATAATATATTATCTCATATGCTGTATGGGGATTGCATGAAACAATGCATATAAACTTTGGCACAGCAATGAGTAAGTATTCAATCTAAGCTAGCTGTTAAAATATTAATAGTGGTAAATTGAGCCAATGGAAAAGCTTTATCTTTTTCTTTCTATTTTGTCTTCCATTACAGCAAAGCTAAAGAAACAATAAGAAGAATTTACAGATATCCACATTTCCTCGTGCTCTGAAAACTCATAGAAAGATAACCCCTTTTCTTCACTGTAGGGAGATACTCAAAAGAAAGATAGGAGGGAAAGGGATAGTCTTTTGGGTCTCATTTCATCCCATGAAAGAAAATGTGGTCTGTTATATCTGGACAAGTTCAGAACTCTTTTCAGTCAATATTGAATCTTCTATCATAATCCTGATTTTCCATCTTTTCATTTCTTCCTCGATCAGCATTAATGACCACCTTTGGAGGAGCCTAAGGTGACCATGAAAGAGAATGACAGTGTTGACTTTGCATACATACTGCTCCACTTAGAAGTGATTCAATTTGATCCTCAGCACACATACTGCAAATTCCTCTCCTGAATGGTGCATCAGTTAATGTTTGCTGTGAAATGAACCACATAAAACATGGTGGCTTCGTATAACAATTATTTAGCTCCCAACTCCATGAGTCTGCAATTTGGGTTGAAATCAGCTGGACTCAGTTATGCACTGCTCTCCAGTCAGCTGGCAGTCAAGGACATAGCTTAATGTGTCTGGAAATTGGCTGGCTATCAGCTGGGATGGAAGTGTAACTGGACCACATGTTTTTTCATAAGCCAACAAGCTTACTGCTGAGTAATCAAGAGTTCCAACTGAATCCAGAGAAGGAAACCCCCAATAAATGAGTATTCCAAGTTTCTACTTGCCAATATATTTTGTATTGCCTCATTGGGCACATTTTGCTATGTGACCAAGGCTAGAATCCAGCTGAAGCTGCTACCAGAGTACAGACAGAGGAAGACAGCAGTAAATTAGAAGACATTGCCACATGAACAAAAACAAATAGAAATTGCTTGTTTTATGGATATTTAGTGGCAATTTGGCCCTAAACTGGTGAGTCAGTGAGAAGAATTACATAAACTGAGCCATAACAGTCCACGTCATATACAGAATTCTCACTGATGAGCGAAAGGCACCTCACAGAAACTTTGGCATGCCTTCTTTTTCTCTCTGGTGACTTTGCCACATAACCCAGACAGCCATAGAATATTACACATCACTTGAGAGCTCATAAAACTTAGAAGTAAAGAATGGCAGGAGATGTAAATAATGGATATATATTCTCCCTATTATTTCCCTACATAAACCCTCCACACAGTATAACCCTACTGTAAGATTATTGTACTGTATGAGAAATGGATTACTAATACAAGATTACCAGATCATTGGTCCCCACCTCCATGTTTAAACTTAAGTCCTTTCCATTGGTCTTTGAATGGGCATTACCACCATCTTTTAACCATGAGTTCTGGTTCAATGCGATAGCAAGACAGAACACAGAGAACTACAGGTTCATGACAAATGTTCTCCCTAAATTTCCGAAGTCCTATAATTTTATCATTTAGTGTTTGAAATATATGTGTGTACACATATATGTGAATATGTGTATTGTGTTGTATATATGATGGAGCAGAGACAGAATGGGAAAGCAAGAATAAAGCCTGTTCATGTTTGTTGAACTTAATGATTGTAGCTTCTGACATTACTACAAAACATAATCTCACAGTGACCTCTCTGATTCTGTGATATATGAAATCTGCCCATGTCCTCTTCCTCAATGTTCCCTGAAACTTAGATAAAGCAATTGTTCTAAAGATGTATCCAACATGCACTGAATAGTGACAATAGACATCCAGTGTGGATGGAGGAGAGTCCAAGAGGTCCTGACCCTACACAATGGGTTACAGGCAACTAAAGAATGCTGAAAGAAAGAGAACAGTCTTCCCTGGGGAAGAACACACCGATTGGTCAGTCCTGAAAAGACACATACAAATAACATCAAGGAACTAAGCAGGTTTTATTTAGGAACATATATGTATATACATGTACATAATTACATGTAACAAGAATTAATAAAAAGGATGCTGTGAATTATAAAGAGAGCAAGGAGTGGTTTAAGGGAGGATTTGGAGGAAGGAAAGAGAAGGAGAAATGATGTAATTATATTATAATCTCAAAATTAAAAAATAATAAACAACTGTTCATGATGATTTTATATATTCATCCTGGCTTTCCCTTTAGCTGCATTTAAATTAATGGATCTTTCTTAGTCTCAAAGACTAAACAATTCTCACATTTATTCTTACAGTTCCTTCTAATAACAAATCCTATGAATTCTAAATATTGGAGCTATTATTCTGGATACACAGATTCTGTGAAAATATGACTCCATTCTGAATAATCAAAAGCAGAGACTCCCAAAGTGCATAGAAACCTTTTAAGGAACTTGTATAACTTCTAGGGGATGTTATGTGGAGAACAACTACATTGAAGTATCCAAATACAATGATTTACTAGGAAGAGAAATGGAGAGACATAATATCTTGAAGCATTAACAGATAGATTTTCATTCTCTTTTTACTCCTCATTACCCCTCAGCATTTTCCATTAAAGTCAGACCTTGAGGCTGAGACTTATTACCTTGGACAAGAACCCAATGCATAAAACAAAGAATCATAGTCTTGGAGTTTACTTTGAAATTGTAACTCTGAAACCCCTTGCAGAGCCACTTTCTGGAGCAATAAGGCTTTGGAGTATAAAAAGCTAAGATTTCTGAGGGATAAAAAAGATTCTGAGTTTTAAAGGTGTAAAAACTTAGTGCAAAGCCAGTAAGTTCTCCCATAAATAAGAGATTTAGAAAGAATGTATGATGAAAGAGATGCCCATGATCCACATTTAAAATGAAATTAAGTTAGATTGGCTGAGGAAGAAATGGGAATTGAGAGTAATTCCTGATAAAAGGGATGGTGGAAGCACTAAAATTCTTTGATAAAAATTGAGAACAGAGGCTTGTGCATTACTTCCATGATGAAGCTCAGGAAGCAAAGCTCGTAAAACTGAGCTAGATAAGTCTAGATGAAAAACTCCTAAGGCCTAAATGCATAGGTAGATACACTTATCACAAAGGCAATTTGAAGTGCATCCAAAAAGTCTCACCTGTACATAGACCAGTTCTTGTGAGGAACCAAAACAAATGTCTAGGAGCATAGTCTTCTACACAAGATTTATCTTTAGCCATCAGGCACTGAGATGGCCCAGCAAGTTATTCACAAGTAGATTGAGTACTGATTGGCTGGTCTTTGGTCTGTATCAATTGTTAAACATTTTTAATATTGTCCGAGGTGACAGTAACAAGTTAAGAAATGCCACCCTGGTGATTCGATTAAATCCCTTGAGTGTCGGAATCAATAAAGCTAAATGAAATTGATTAGGCAAAGTATTGAATGGTTAGGTAGGTGAAAGCGGTAAATATAACTAATGTGTTTTACACATGTGTATCCTGGAAAACGTTCAAATTTTCCAAGTATCCTCAGTTATCAAACTCCATGTGCGGCATACCTACTGAACTTTCTTCCCATGATTTATAAAAAAGATACAGGTGACTCTGTTCGACCATCTTTTTTGGCAAGTTTGTTTTAATGGCAAGAAGGTAAAAATTTAGTCTAAAAAAGCAAAGGCTCAGAATTCTGATGAAATATTTGATCACAAAACATGCAGTAGTGAATTTCCAATTCATAAACTAATTCTATAGTTGAGTGAAGATTATAGGTGGCACAAATCATGGAAACTAGTGTTTCACTTGATTCCAATCCCTGCTTACCACTCAAATGTCACTGGCATGCAAAGGTCTAATAACTGCAAACATAATGCAAACATCATAATAAATTCTTATGTAAGATGGGTTCAGACATTAGAATCAGGAGGATGGACAGTACCACATATATGGACCAATATGTCTCAAACTTCATACACATCTATGTTTTTTGGTATCTAATGAAGTTCACATTCTATGTTTGTGCTACTAAAACAGGTTTCTAAACATCTTCCATAGAAAGTCCAATTTACAGGCTTTGAGGATACTCATAAATAGGAAGAGGAAGCTGGGCATTGGTGCACGCCTTTAATCCCAGCACTCAGGAGGCAGAGGCAGATGGATCTCTGTGAGTTTGAGGCCAGCCTGGTCTCCAGAGCAAGTGCCAGGATAGGCTCCAAAAAGCTACACAGAGGAACCCTGTCGAGAAAAAAAAGGAAGAGAGAATTTTATTGTGAGAAGAGCTCACAAAGAGGAGCTTATTGTAGTTGTAATGAAATATAAGGATCTTCAAGGCCAGCCACTGGCTCCTACATTTCTGATGATTCATCAATCGCAGGAGTTTGTTCATGAAAACTACAGTGTAAGTTAGTTTATGCAGAAGCTACCCTATTTACTGCTTCCATTTGGAATTCCCATGTGGTTACTTCTTAATTTTATCAATCTCATAATTCTAGTATCATTATATGCTTACTTAGGATAATGACTCTTAAGGGAACCTAGATTAGATGATAAGGGAATAAGAGCTGTTCAGTCACTAGATTAAAAGATACTTGTCATGGCCTCCTTCAACTATGAAACAAAATACAGATTATGTTTTGTTGTGTTAGAGGTGTCCTTTGTGCTTGGGCACTTAGGAATTTGACATTTCCAAGTAAAGTATGCTTCACTGAAAATTAGGGGTCCAAACGAGGCTGATAAAACTCACAGAAACAGCTGACCTGAACAAGGCTCTTGGTCCACAGAATGATAGCTGGGAAACCAGCATGGGACTGATCCAGACACCCTGAATGTGGGTGTCAATGAGGAGACCTTGGAAATCCATGGGACCCCTTGTATTGGATCAGTACTTCTCCCTAGCTTAGGAATGGACTCTGGGAGCCCATCCCACATTGAGGGATACTCCCTGAGCCTAGATACACAGGGGTGGGCCTAGACCCTACCCCAAAGGATATGACAGACTCTGAAGACCTCCTATGGAAGGCCTCACCCTCCCTGGGGAGCAGAAAGGGTATGGGATAGGCAGGGTATTAGTTGGGGGAGGCAGGGGAGGAGGGGAGGGAGAGGGACCTGGGATTAATATGTAAAATAATCTTCTTTCTAATTAAAATAAAAAATAATTAAAAAAGGAAATTGTACCCCTATATTTGATAATGTAGCATATGATTCTGCCTATCCAGATATAGGTTCCAGAATATATATAGGCACTCAAAATAAGATCATGATGAATTCCAAAACAAATGAAGTAAGCGTATTTCACTTTCCAGTAGTTTAAGCCAAAAGACACTGAGAGAAATGAAGACACGAGCTGAGAAGTCACTATCAAGTCAGATTCATATTTGCACAGCATAAAATTTATAATATTGGGGTGTAGTAAAAGAACTTCAAAATAAACATAAATTAGGAAACAAATCATGAAGTCTGAGAAGAGGAGCCTGCAAGTAAGGATCCGCTAAGCTGAAGCTCTTCAAATAGGGGGATGGTAGAACCAGCTTGTATCTACTCATGAAATACAAATATGAAATGTTAGATGCCCCTCAACTGAAGAATGGATAGAGAAAATGTGGTACATTTACAAAATGGAGTACTACTCGGCAGAAAAAAACAATGGTGATGGGGAATGTACTTCTGTGTATGTTTATCTTATTGATTGTTGAATAAAATACTGTTTGTGCAGCAAGTTAGGCAGGAATAGGAGTCAAAGAGGATTCTGTGAAATGTAGTAGAGAAGTGGTGTTTCAGGCAGGAAGTGACATAGCAAGGAGAAACAGGAAAGGGCCCCCTTTTCCACTTCACTCTTGCTCCAGCGGTGCAATGTGATCCACCAGCAAGGAGGGACGCCAATAAGGCATCTGATAAGATAAGTCTTATAAAATATATAGATTTATGATAGTTAAGACTGAGATAGCAGATGAGAATCCTAGTCATTGGCCAAGCAGCATTGTACCTAATACAAGTCTGTGTATTAATTTGGGCCCTAACTCAGGTGGGCGGCTGGTGGAGAGCGCCCACATGGCAGTAGGGCTCCGCGGCTTTGGTGGAAAGATTTATCGTAACACAATGGAATCTTGAAATTTGCAGGCAAATGGATGGAACTAGAAGAAACCATTCTGAGCGAGGCAACCAAGTCACAAAAAGACAAACATGATATGTACTCACTCATATATGGATTTTAGACACCGAGCAAAGGATTACCAGCCTACAATCGGCACTTCCAAAGAAGCTAGGAAACAAGGAGGACTCTACTAAGAGAGACATACATGGTCCCCTGAGAAGGGGAAAGGGACAAGATCTCCTGAGCCAATTGGGAGCATGGGGGAAGGTAGAGGGAGCAAGGAGAATGAGAGGGGGAGAAGAGGAGGGATGAGGAAGACATGAGAGAGCAGGAAGGTTGAGTTGGGGGAAAAATAGAGAAGAGCAAGATAAATACCAAAATAGAGGGAGACATTATAGGTTTAAAGAGAAATCAGGCACTAGGGAAATGACTGGTGATCTACAAAAATGACACCAACTAACAATCTAAGCAACAGAGGAGAGGCTGCCTTAAATGCCCTCCCCAATAATGAGATTGATGACTAACTTATATGCCATCCTATAACCTTCATCCAGGAGCTGGTGGCAGTAGAAGCAGACACCCACAACTAATCACTGAACTGAACTGTAATCCAGTTACAGAGAAGGAAGAGTGATGAGCAAAGGGGTCCAGACCAGGCTGGAGAAACCCACAGAAACAGCTGACCTGAACAAGGGAGAGCTTTTGGTCCCCAGACTGATAGCTGGGAAACCAGCATGGGACTGATCCAGACCCCTTGAACATGGGTGTCAGTGAGGAGACCTGGGAAATCTATGGGGCCACTTGTAGTAGATCAGTACTATCCCTAGCATAGGAATGTACTTTGGGAGTCCATTCCACATAGAGGGATACTCCCTGAGCCTAGACACATGGGGGTGGGCCTACACCCTACCCCAAAGGATATGACAGACTCTGAAGACCCCCTATGGAAGGCCTCACCCTCCCTGGGGAGCAAAAAGGGTATGGAACAGGTAGGGTTTTAGTTGGGTGGGTGGTAGGGGAGGAGGGAAGAGAGAGGGAACTGGGATTGACATGTATGACAATCTTGTTTCTAATTCAAGTAAAAAAATGGAGAAAAATCCGGGCATTGGTGGATGGAGCACGCCTTAAATCCCAGCACTCAGGAGGCAGAGGCAGGTGGATCTCTGTGAGTTCGAGGCCAGCCTGGTCCCCAGAGCGAGTGCCAAGATAGGCTCCAAAGCTACACAGAGAAACCCTGTTTGGAAAAATAAAATGGAGAAAAAAGAATAAATAAATATGAAATGTTCAGAAATTCTGCAGAATTGATGATATTATGTTAGTAACTAGGAACCATCCATGACAGGAATATTGAAAACATAGAAATCAGAGAGTATGATGAATGGGGGTATTTTCTCTATGAATAAAAGCTAGTGACTTAACATGTATCAGTACATAACCTCATTAGCTTTAAGAAGTCCATCTGTGACCATTAGACAGATCTGGTTGGTTAGGCACCAATTTGTTTAAAGTTAGTAAGCTGGAATTGCCAGAAAAGAGAGAAGGTAGCAGAGCTACATAAGAAAACAAAAGTAAGGAGAGTCTCCCTCTGAGGAAAATCACTTCACCCCAACTAGTAGTTTAGCATTATCCCCATCTCTAATGAGGGCTGGCTGTTGTTCATTTCTTTATCTGAATTTGAGATCAATGCAAGTAAGGGTAGTATAGTCCCCTCTCTCAAGTCATTCTCCCTTTATATGAATTAGCCTGAACTGGCCTATCTTTCTTGTACTCAAGCAAAATCTTTAATCCACTATATTAATAAGACTGAGAAAATTCAAGTACTTTTCGAAATCAGCTTTTCGCTTACAGACTGCAGTTCTTAGTTGTAAATGGTGTGACTGGGCTGGAAAATGGCTTACACCAAAATACATTCTTTTTCAAAATGTTGCTTTGAACACTATGTGAAGTTTCTGATGTCTAGTGGGTATTCAAGTGGACACTAAACGTTAACGTATGCAAATACTTAGCATACAGAAATACTGACCTAAAAATGTCAGGGTTAGAGATACAAAGGTTCATGCCATTTACATATAAATCACATGGCAAGGTAAAATTCATTTTAGGAAGACAGTATATGTGGTGATATTTTGTTTATGATCTAACAAATAAAGCTTTCCTGAAGATCAGAGTGCAAATCTAGCCACACTAGTCAGCCACACAGGCAAGGCAGTGGTGCTACACACCTTTAATCCCAGCACTAGAGAGGAATTCAGTCTGCAGTCATACTGAGGACAGGAGCACCCCAGTCTTGGTAGAGGTAAGAATTCTTTAGTGGTTGGCAGTTTTGTTTCTTTGACCTTTAACTATAACCCCTATATCTGTCTCCAGGTTTTTATTATTTGTGCCCAACTTAAAGGTATGAATTCACAAAAAAAGCCATTTGCCTCTGGACTTGCAGCCACTAGCACAGGCTGGAACTGTAAGCAGGGCTCTTGACAGAGTCTCTGTCCTGCCAGCTAGCTCATCTTTTCTTTTTTTCCCCAAGCCTCTGAGTCAGTTTGGGATTTTCCTGTTGCTGCCTCTCTCTAAAACAGTCTCCAGCTGCCACCAAAACACCAGAAGCACCTGGGCTCCAAATGTCACAGGACTTACCTGCCTTAGACCAGCTGGCTTTGCCTTCAGGATGCTGCCATCACATGTGTTTTGCCACACAATCCCATGTGTGGTTTTTTAGACAGCCATCTATCTCTCTCTCCCACCATGGTTTGCAGGCTTTCCCTATAGACCCTCTCTCTCCTTGGGCTGCCCCTCTCAGCTCATGACCCCATGCTAGTGCTATGATCAAACATGCTATGCCTCAAAGTTCACTGACACTGTCAGCATATTTGGGAAGACAATTGGGGATTCTTAAAAGAAGGAAATAGTTAAAAGAGAGAGTTTTCCCCACATTAAAAATGGGGAACATTATTACAATGGAGAGAGTTAGGTCTCTGTATGATTACACAATAGATGGTTTAAAATTGGAACAATTAAATGAAGGGATGATAGACTTAACTGGGATTGACATACTGTTAATTATCACTTTGATAATATTTGATGTTGGTTTGGTTATTCTTGTTTTATCTCTAAGAAAGTTGGTTGATAAGTGTGCCAAGATACATGCCTTAGGAAAACTTATTAAAGCAGATCATAGAGATATTCACCACAGACAGAGGAATTCAATGAAGAACCAATTTTAACATTTGATTATAAGGTTAGAGAGGAACAGCCTAAGGTTTTCAAACAACTAATATTAATTTATTCAATACACAAACTGCCAAATGATAGAGGTTCAGTAAGAGCTAATTGGACCCCTGTGCCAATGTTAGAAGACTCAAGGAAGCTATAGTCTCATATGGCATGTGTTCACTACTTGTGAAGCAGATGTTAAACTCATGCTTTGTTTGTAATAGAATTATCCCTAAAGACTAGATAGACTTGGTTAATGCAGTTTTAGAGCCTGGTCCACAATTACAATGGAGTACCTTGTTCAGAAAAGAGGCTATGACAATTGAACAATGGTGTAGATCTAGAGGTATGAAAATCTTTCAAGACCAACTTCTTGAAGATGATTATAATATTATAGAAAGACAGTCTCTATATGATGACTACTCCCTGGCTTTATGCCATACAGCAGGTTTGAATGATTGGGACAGAATTAGAGAAGTAAGAAAGAAAACTGAATCATTTACTAAAGTTATACAGGGTCCAAAGGAAGCCTTCATGGATTAGTTACAAAGATTGGCATCAGCAGTAAATAGAATGGTATCAGATTCAGAAGCTAAATAAATAATAATTGAATCTCTGGTTTTTGAAAATGCTAATTCTCAATGCAAAAGGATGAGTAGGCCTTTAAACACAAGGTCAGCACAATTGGAGGAATGGATCTGAGATACAATCAACATTGAATCTCATGACCATGATGATGCATGGATAGGAGAGGTAATTTTCAGAGGTTTGAAGAAAAATAGAAATGTCAAGTATTTCAATTGTGGCAAACAAGATCATCTAAAAGGGATTGTATATAGGTCATTCCTAGAAACAATGCTTTTTATAAGTATAATCCAAACAGAATGCCCTTCCTTCTGGATAATGCAAAAGGTATGGCAAAGGTAGGCATTGGAATAATAAGTATAGGTCAACAAGGAACATTCAATGTAACCCTTTACCATTGGGAATTTCCTTGAGGGGCCTCTCACCGGCTTCTATGCCAAATTCAGTTCAGTTGTGTCCTATCATCAGAGAAAAACTCCTTCCCAGAGCAATTGAAATACCTAATGCCTATTGTAGTAAACCATACTGCTCTGGATGATAGAAGAGCTTTAGAAGATAAAACAAAATTTTAGGAGAAATCATAAATCAAAATTGATAAAGATTAGATTAGTAATCTCTCCAAAGTTAGAGTTGGGGAAGGGTTTTCATTTTATCGTTTCAGAAAAATAAAAACAACTTTCTTAAAGAATTTAAAGACATTTGGGCCAATAAGCATCCAAAGAAGAAGGAAGAACTACCCAGAAAAAAATTACCAAGGAAAGAAATAATTTGACCTAATACAAACTCTGAAGTCTCAAAAAGAAGGTGGGACCCCAAAACAACAATTCCACCAAGACTATGATAACACCACTAAGCTGAAAAACAACAACTAAAGATTGGCTTTGGACTACAAACTGCTTAGGACAATTTTGAGGTGGCTAGCTGAGATGATCCAGCCTCACAGACTACTCTAGTCAAGACTTGAGACAAGCCCTGCACTTTCCCATTATGCAGAGACTGGACAAAAAATGAGACAACTATCTCTGCTAGGACTTCACAATAAACCCATATTTTTCTTTTCAGTATCCCCTAAAGATCCTATCATCCCCAGACAGCAGGAAGTAAATGTAAGAGCATGACACCCACATTCCTAAGAGGTTGGCTAGGTAGTTTTTGGTTATTCGATGGGTTATGCATATTTGTCATTGTTTATGGGGTTGGTTACAACTTGTTATTGGTTATTGTCAGGAAGAAAGTTGAGCAAAGAGGATTAGATATAATTCTTTTTTAAAAAAAGAGATACAGATATGATAGGATAAAAAGGGTAGATTATCTACTCTGAAAAGAAAGAAGATAGGATATAAATATAATAAGATAAGAAGGTAGATTATTGAATCTACTTTTTAAAAGCAACTACTAGTTTTAAATATTTTACATTGGATTGGACTTTTGTATATTGTATACAAATTTTGTATATTGATACAAAATTAAGATTAATTTTGTTAAAACAGTCTGAAGTAGAGGTAAGAGCTAGTGACTGGCTGCTTTGCTTTTGTGATCTTCAGCTTTAACCCCAATATATGTCTCTGGGTTTTTATTATTTGTGCTACAAGTATAGATAAAGATAGGCCAGAACTAAGTCCTGGAGCATTTCTACATTTAGAAACAGGAGCAAGGAAAGGAACCAGCAAATAAGAATAAACAGCCCCTAGTTATGAAGAAAAATATGATGTTCTAGAAACCCATGGAAAGTAATTTCTAGTGTAAAGCAGTTGCCAGTTCTGTCAGGTGTTTATGAAAAGCCTACTAAATGTTGGCCATGGGATTGGAAATAGAATTCAGTAGATTTAGTAATTGGTCATAAAGAACATGAATAAAGTATACATATAGAATGTCACAATGAAATCCATTATTTTATATGCTAATTTTACATTTTAATTTAAAAATAGTCCCAGTAGCTGATGGAAACAGAAGCAGACACCCACAGCTAAACACTGAACTGAACTCTTGCAATCCAGTTACAGAGAAGAAGGAGTGATGAGCAAAAGGGTCCAGACCAGGCTGGTGAAACCCACAGAAATAGCTGACCTGAGCAAGGGGGAGCTCATAGGCCCCAGACTGATAGCTGAAAAACTAGCATAGGACTGTTCCAGACACCCTGAACATGGGTGCCAGTGAGGAGGCCTAGGAAATCTATGGGGACCCTGGTAGTGGATCAGTATTTATCCCTAGTACACGAATGGACTTTGGGAGCCCATTTCACATAAAGGGATACTCTCTCAGCCTAGACACACAGGGGAGGGCATAGGCCCTGCTCCAAACGATATGACAGACTTTGAATATCGCCCATGGAAAGTCTCACCCTCCCTGGGAAGCAGAAAGGGCATGGGATGCGGGGCTAGTTGGGGGCAGGGAAGAGGGAAGGGAGAGGGAACTTGTAAAACATGTAAAACAAGCTTGTTTCTGATTTAAATTAAAAATAGAAAAAAAGAAAATGGTGATAGCAACTATAAACAAATCTTTTCAAGAATTTTTAATGGAGAATAGAAATGTTGCAATATTCAGAGAGAAATATACAATCAGTGAAAATACAGGAATGCGTTCATATAGATAGTAGACAATCACAAGGTTAAAAAGAAAATTGATTATGCAGAACAGAAAGGAAATAATAGCAGGTAAAAAGTCCTTGAGAAGTCAAGAACAGAATAAATGAAAGGACTAGTCTTGGATGGAAACAAAACAAACACATTAAAATAGGTTAGATATATTTAATAGAAAGATAAGGAAAATTCTTCTAGAATACCTATACATGTATATATAGATACAGATGTTTTGGTTTTAGTTTTATGAAATGTAAGAGTTTAGATGTTTTTATAAAATGACAGTTTACGGGTAAAAAGCATAGGAAAGTAAATATGCAAGGACAATCTAATAGAAATTTTAAACAGTTTGAGGACATTAGTTTTAAAAGGACTTGTTAGCTAGTGGCCTCATTATCTATTGCTGATGTAACAAATAACATCTTACCTAAGAGTTCTATAAGTCAGAACTCTAACATGAGTGATACTCACATAAAACAGACATCTGCAGGGCTGCCTTCCTCTCTAGGGGCTTTGGGTTTTAATCCATTTACTTACCTTTTGAATGCTTCTTGGTTCATGACCCTTATCTTCAAATCAACGCTGAGTTTTTCTCATATAAAATCTCTGTACTCTTCAATTGAATGTTTTGGTTTTAATTTTCATGAAGTGGAAGAATTGTATGTATCTCACCAACTATAACTGAGAAACATTCCCCACTTTTAAGGGTTCATGGAATTAAATAGAAGAAATTCTCCCTATATCAAGATCTGTGACCTTAATCACATACATAAAATTCCTCTTTTTCATAAAAATTATATAGTCAGAGGTTCCTTATAGTGATTTACATACATAGGCTTTTTTAAATTGATTTTTATTTAAAATGAATATAATTTTATTTTACACATCAGTCCAAGTTCCCTGTCTCTCCCGTCCTCCCATGCCCCCACCATCTCCACATCCCACCCCTATCCACTCCTCTGGGAGTGTGAGGCCTCCTGTGGGGGATCATCAAAGTCTGTCATATCATTTGGGGCAGGATTGAGCCCCCTTCCCCCATATCTAAGGTGACAGAGTATCACTCAATAGGGAATGGGCTCCAAAAGCCCATTCATGCAGTAGGGATAACTACTGGTTCCACTGCCAGAGGCCCCATAAACTGTCCAAGCCCCCCAACTGATTCCCACATTCAGGGGCCCTGGTTACTCTTCTGCAGGTTCCCCAGCTGTCAGTCTGGAGTCTGTGAGCTCCCACTTGATCAGGTCAGCTGTTTCTGTGGGTTTTCCCAGCATGATCTTGATGTCCTTCCCCTATAATGAGATTGATGACTACCTTAAATGACATCATAAAGCCTTCATCCAGTAGCTGATGGAAGCAAAAGCAGAGATTCACAGCTAAGCACTGAGTCAAACTCCTGGAATCCAGCTGCAGAGAAGGACGAATGATGAGTAAAGGAGTCGAGACCATGCTAGGGAAATCCACAGGAACTTCTTCTTTTTTTTTTTTTTTTTTACACAACACAGGGTAGTGGTTTTTTTCCCTCTTCATATACAAGTCTAAAATAGGCAGACAACTTGATATTAATAGGACTTGGGTTTCACAAACTACTCTGACTAAAAGAAAGTTGGACAAAAGAACTGGGAAAATGTGAAAAATCAAGATTTTAGAGTATTTGACTCATGGTTGGGTCATAATAGTTAAAGAATATGACTCTGAAGAGGTGGATATTATGCAGAGCAAACAAAATGATGATTACAGAAATAGAAATAATGAAGTCAAGGAAATGAGCAGTAAGAATAGTGTATCACTAATATAATGACCTTAAGAATAATGTCAGCATTAAACCAGGATAAGAAGAAAGTAAACTATGTTCTGAATGTCTTCAGTGAATGACAATAAAAGTTTGGCTGAGAGTACAAAGAAGAGGTTGAATCCAAGAAATTAGGATGACAGAAGGTGTTAAAAAACTGGGGTGATATACAGAATTACAAAGATCGATAAAACAGCCAACACCAAATGCTGAAGGGGGTGTGAGAAAAGGGGAACTCTCATTCACTGTAAGTGCTATTGAAAACTTGTCCAGACACTCCGGAAATCAGTGTGGATAATTCTCAAAAAGTGAACTACAATTCTACCATAGGACCTAGTGACATACATTGAAAGGACTGGACATCCTACTTCACAGATACTTCCTCATTCATGTTCATGTTCATTGCTGCCCTATTCATAGTAGCCAGGAAATTGAAGCAAGGAATGAGTGATGAAAATATTGTATATATACACTATGGAATACTATTTGGCTACAAAGACAAATGAAACCATCAATTTTTTAGGTAAATGGATGGAACTAGAAAAGATTATATTGTGTGAAGTAACCCAGACCTAGAAACAGAAACATAGCATGTTCCCTCTTATTGGAGGCTCCTAGTTACAAATCTTCAGAATTGAGTCCATATCCAGGAGTAACTGAGGAAACCAGGAAAGTAAAATGGAATCACTGCCAGGAAGTGAAGGTGAGGGCACAATTAGAATAGCAATGTACAAGCAATCTGATCTGGGATGTGGGAAAAGTGGGGACTCTAATTAGGGAGGAGGGAGGAAGATAGATAAGAAGAAGGAGAGGGGTAAGATAATAGTGAGGATGTCTGAAAAAATCATAAAGAACGATACTATTTCCTGTCCACCTAAATGAAACCTATAATACACATAAGTCTATGTATAAATTGGTATACAGTTTAAATGAAATTTTACCATCTGAACATACAACGCTCCTTCTAAGAACCAAAGACCATCTTACAAAAACACAACACCAGGTACGAGAAATCCTCTTTTGAGTTGTTGGCTAGGGTTGTCCAAGAGACTCCCAAAATATTATAGGCTATTGGTATTGCCCTTGGTTGACCCTCAAAATTGGGAGATAAGTCCTTATCCCTGAAGACACCAAGAACTTAAGACACAGGGCCCAGAGACCCCTGCGCTGGAACTGACATGAATGTCCCTTCTTGAGCATTAACTTTGCTGATACCAGAGTTCTAGGAAAGAGTATCAGGCAATAGTCCTACCTAAATATGATGCCTATGAAATGACCAGCATAGCACAATAACCCTAAACGTGCAATAAGAGAACACATAACATGACGGTAACCAACAGCTCCCTAATTGTAGTAATAACTTGCTCGGCAAGAGGGAAATTATGCCTGGTACCAGAAACTTAGCCATATACTCAGGGTTAGTGAAATCATGGATCTTGAAGAAAAACTTGCAATTACTAAACTAGCATAATCCCTAACAACAATCTATAAACATGTCTCCTTATATACATGGAGAAGTGTAATCCTCACCCCTCATCAAGGAAACTTATCTTTGCAACAGACAGAGCATTACAGAAGAAAACACAATGAATCAAAATGCAGAGCTGTGGAGCCATCCCAAGGAACAAAAACATCTACAAAACAACCCCTGCACCTAAATGCTCAGGGATCATTGCGGAAGAGGCAGTGGAAAGATTCTGAGTGCCCAACCATTTGGGGGTATTGATGTGAGATTATGTCTCCTCATAACATCAGAAACTGCACCCATTAAAAATCTCACCAACATGACTATCCCAATGCGAGGTGAACAAGGAAAGAACAATAATCAACATGATAAAGAAGATGGTGGAAAGACCATGAGGCCTCAACCCTACACAATGTTTCATGACAACTAAGGAATACTGAGAAAGGGAGAAAAAATCTTCCTCATGAAAGCAGGCCAGTTGGTTATACCATAGCAAATGGTCAGTTCTGAAAACATATGAACACATTATACAGATGGAAAACATTATATTTAGGACTGCAACTACAATGAAAAAAAGAGGGCATGAGTTTGAAAGAAAACAATGATAGATATATAGGAGAGTTTGGAGGGAGGAAAGGGAAGGGGGAAATGATGTAATTATAGTATCAAAAACTGATGCTATGAACATAGTTGAACTGATGCCCTTGTGGTATGAATGGGCCCAGTCTGACAACTGGGGAACCAGTATAGGACTGAACCAGGCCTCCTAAATGTGAATGTCAGTTGGGGGACCCGGGCAGTCTGTAGGGACTCTAGAAGGGAACCAGTATTTATCCCTAGTGCACAAGTGGGCTTTGGGAGCCTATTCCCTATGGAGAGATACTCTCTCATCTTAGATACTATGGAAGAAGCCTAGGTCCTGCCCCAAATGATGTGTCAGACTTTGATGATCCCCCGTGGGAGGCTTCTCCCTCCCGGGGGAGTAGATGGAGGTGGTATGGGTGTTGGTGGGGGGAATGGGAGGGTGGGAGAGAGAGGGAACTGGGATTGGTATATAAAATAAGATTATTTTTAATTTAAATAAAAATTAATTAAAAATTTACATAAATTGGAAAAAACTTTAAAAAAATAAAAAATATCAAAAACTGAAGAGAAGGGTATTTTTCTGAAAGAAGCTGGGGTGAATAACAGAAAATAAGAGAAAGAAATAAGTATGAAACATCCACCACCCATACAGAGAAAACACATCCTATAAACTTAGGAAGAATTCTTACCTTACAGAAGACATGGGTATAATAGGAGCCTACTATCGAAAACAACATTTGAAAACAGATTTGTTTTTATTTTGTGTGTATGGGGTTTTGTCCACTTATGTGGCTGTGCACCATGTACATACAGTGTCCTCATAGGCTAGAAAGTGACATTGCATCTGCAACTGGAGTTTGAACCACTACATGGGTGCGAAAACTGAACCTGAGTCCTCTGCTACAGGAGCAGGTACCCTTAACCCCTGAGCCATCTCTCCAGCCCTCAAAACAGCTTTTGTCATAATGAAGATAAACCTCAAGATTATGTGTATCTTACTGGCAACAATAACAAACTCAAATCTCAGTACTGAAATAAATTGTGTTTGGCCTGAATTTCAGCATCAACCTTTGAAATACCAAATGGACACATATATGCTTCAACAATATTTAGCAACTGAATGAATTATTTTCTCTTTCTATGACAACTACCTAAAAGTAGCAACTTAAAGAAAGAGAGGTTTAATTGCATGCACGCTTTAGTGAGCAGTTTTTCACGACAGGAAAGACACACACAGTAGGGTTCATGACAATAGAGGTGTGTGGCCAAGACTTCGTATTTCAGTGGCAGTTAAAAAGGGTAGAGCTCATGCTAAAAACAAAAAGCTGTCTCACTCAAGGTCCATCTAGCAGTAATACACTTTACCAAGGTCACAATCCCAACACCTTCCCCAATCTCCAAAAGCAGTACTACAGTCTCAAACCCAAATATTCAAAAACATGAAACTTTTGAGGATATTTTACATCCAAACCATAGCATTAACTTACTGTCATAGTCACACTCTTAATCACTGTTTATTTGGGCACAGTTTCAGA
Source organism: Cricetulus griseus (assembly GCF_003668045.3). Lineage (NCBI taxonomy): Eukaryota > Metazoa > Chordata > Mammalia > Rodentia > Cricetidae > Cricetulus > Cricetulus griseus. Next base: position 26,629,718 of record NC_048604.1, on the reverse strand, counting down.
GCTTTAAGATCAGAAAGGCACGATGGAGTTCCTCTGAGATAGAAGACCAGAAAGCAAAAAGTTGAACCAGAAGAAAAGTCAGAATATAACCCTCAAAGTCCTGCCCCGAGAGGTCTACATCTCCCAACTAACTCCCAATTCTCAAAGGTTTCATAACCTCCCAAAACATTATTACCAGTTAGGGACAAAATCTTCAAAGACATAGCCTTTAGGGAAGCTTTCAGACCCAAAGTGTAACAGTATATTTCAACTTATATATGGCATGACATAACACAGACCAGGAAACAAAGAGATCACTGTTCCATCAACACGCTGATTTCATGAGTAGAAATATAATATTCAATTTACTAATATCTGTCTATTCACTTGCAGAAGAGATAAGTATTCTTGATGTGGAAGTCTGAAATATAAAACTATTTTGTAATTTACTTATTGAAATTCTCATTAACCAAATAAAGTATAAACATATATGTATTATTAGGAAACTCCAATTATAAAATATAATTATAATGAATGTTGATTATGAAAACTGCTCCTATTACATACAAAACAATTATTAGATATTTCTAAGTGTCAGCATAAATATAGATGCAGATTAGTAAGTAATGTAAATATTAATCCATTAATGCGATACTTTTAGGAATAATATTTTACATGTTGAACCACAAAATAAGGCAAATAAGTAAAGTATTTAATTATAGTACAATAAAGCAAATAAGTGTTTAATTACAGCATAATAATTGTAAAATCAGAATAATAGCTATATTACATCATAAATTTAGTCTTTATAAAATTAGCAACTTGGTAAACTATTTAAACAATATATGACTTATTTAATTATATCTAATCTAAAACAAAGGCATAACATATATTTTTTGAGAAAATTTAAAGCTGAATGTCAGCTTGTCATCTCCAATTTGATGAGGAGGAAAAGGAAGGCTCTTCAAAATAACATACAAAAACTTCTAAGACAAATCATCTTTGATCCAGATATAATTAAACATTACACATGAATAAGGTATTTGAGAAAAATGGGTCACCTTATGACTATCTTTCTCTTCCAAATGCCTCAGTTTAACTTTATCATCTCTTTTGGTCTATTAATATATAGCAAAATGGCCTCAGGCATTATATATCATCGAACAGCTCTAAAGAATTATTATTTCTGTACTATGAGGTCAAACATTTTACTTTGTGCCTATATAAATATAAGAAATAAAATTGTAATTATAACTTGGGGTAGGAATTTCACATGTCCATTCTGTTGTAATAAAATTGATTTTGGTTGGCCTTTGTATTGACTTTTTAATATTGTTTATTTTCAAATTAGTTAAGTGTGACACGATTCCCTAGCAGTAGTTAACCATGGTGGTCCTAAAGGGAAATACACTTTGCTTAAGATAGCACTTACATTGGATTCAGAACACAAATGAACCATATTGGAACTGATTTGGAGGCTTCTGTTCTGTTAACTAGCTTTCATAGAACCTGAAATTGCTCTGTAGGCATCTGGAAGAGAAAAGTCAGCAATTCCTGTCTTTCCAAACTTTGGAATTTGCATAATGCAAAATCAACTTCACAGGCTAGATGTGCCTAGCAGTTGTGGTACAACTGTTGTGAGTATAGACAAGGGATTTCTGATTAGACCAGAAACATGTTGCATAGGAGGGAGGTCACGATGAGTACTGTGGAAATTAACAAAGGCCCATGGCTAAGTTCCTAAGCAGTAGATATGAACCTACTAATTTTGCTTTGTGAAATGAACATGCTATCATATTACCTCCCAAGTATTTGCTTATATTTCTACACTAATGCCATTCTCGTCAAAGATGCCTTTCTTTGCAGCAAGTAGCAGATAAGGCAGAGACATACAGCCTATCAAGTTGCTTAGACCAAGTGATGACTGAGTGATTAGCCTTAAACAAGATATGCATATTGTCTTAGATACTGTTCTATGGCAGTGAAGAGACTTCATGACTAAGTCAATGCTTATAAAAGAAATCCTTAATTGGGGGTTTTCTTAAAGTGTAGTTTCAGAGGTTAAGTTCATGATCATCACAGTAGGGAGCATGGCAGCAGGCAGGAAGTCAAAGTGCTGGTGAACTGGCAGAGAGCTTACATCTTATCAATAAGCAGAAGACAGAAGCCTTGCATAGGCTTTTGAAACCCTAAAGCCCACCCCCAGTGAAACACTTCCTCCAACAAGGTCATACTTATCCCTACAAAGCCACGCTTCCTAAACCTGTTTCACCAACTAGGGACTAAGCATTCAAACATATGAGCCTATGGGAGCCATTTTTATTCAAACCACTACACATATCAGTCTTTCAATGTTCAGAAAAAAAAGAAAGGGGGTCTTGGAAGAATGTAAGAGCCAGGTGGAGAGGAAGGCCATAAAATACTTTTTGTGTCCATGGTATGGCCATGGCACTAATGAACTCACACAGCTGTAATGGCCTACATAGGGTCTGTACAAATTTGAGCCACTTAACATGCAATCACAGATCTGGAAAAGACTCATAGAGCCATACTGCAACCAAAAGATAAAACAGCAGCAGAGGTTTGTTATGGGAGAGGAATTTGTTGTCTTAATTGGTGTAGCCACTGGTGAGTTACCAATGCCTAGGCAGGTGGCCCTGGTTATATCCAGTGAGTCACAAAGGAAAAGCAAAAAGACACTGCAAGCAGAATGGGGACTTAGTGGGAAGGTAAAGATAGGGTGGGAGAGGATAAGAGAAGGTAGAAGGATGAGTGTGAAAGAATAGTATACATAATGAAACTAGCAAATAATAAATTCATCTTTAAAGTTTTATCAAATATTTTTATCTTTACTCCAGTTAAAATTATTCCTTCATATTAAATCTTCCCTTAAGCCAAACAAGTATCATTGCCTTAATATGCATCTTGTAGGGCATACAATTCAGTAGTGTATAATTATGTAACAGCTATTACTATCTAATTCTAGAATTTTTAACTATAAAAGAGATTCTATTACAATTAGATTTTGCCCTCTAAATCCTCCTACCCCTTGCCTCTGGCAACTATCTATCTATCTATCTATCTATCTATCTATCTATCTATCTATCTATCTGAATTTGACTATTCTGGATATTTGTCATAAATGTAATCATATAAGTTGTGATTTTTGTGCTTAGTTTATTTTACTTAGCATGCTTTCAAGGTTCCTAAGTACTATATAATATATTAAACTTCATTCATTTTATGGTTGAATAGTATTTCATGAATATTAAACAATGTATCATTCTATAATCACATGGTGGGCATTGAGGTTGTTTCTATTTGGGGACTATTATAAACACAACATATAGTATGCATATTGTAGTATGGGCTTTCATTAGGATATTTTCTATTTGAGATATACTCAAATAAATATAGTTGCTGAGTCACATATAAACCCTTTAACTTTTTGAAGAACTAGAAATCTTTTTTCTAAAGCAATTTACAACTTTACATTAATATAAGTAATTCGGGATGGGGTTCCAATTTTTTATATTGATCACTTCTATGTCTATATACAGGTTTACTGAAACTAAACAGGATTAGAATATTTGGACTATCAATGACAGTTTTCTTGGGGCTTCCCCACTAGATTAAGTGCCCTTTGAAGAAATTCCTCCTTCCATAATATAGCTTACTGTTCATTCTCCCTGACAATCTTCAACTGAGATTACTCCATGTTTTAGATACTGTCATGTTTAAAAAGATAATGAAGCCATATGGTTTCTTTAGAATTTATCAACATCATCACTCATTCTTCCATAGTTCTTTAAAGTTTAAAAAAGGAAAACATTATTTCATTTAAGTTTTATACCATGACAATATGGTATCATTATTCCCATTTTAGAAATAAGGAAACTAAACCTCACAGATGTTAAAAGACACTAATATTACAGATTTCTAACTGGTGGTAAAACCAATTTCCAAGATTTTTTTTCAACTTTTTTTATTTGAATTAGAAACAGGATTGTTTTACATCACAATCCCAGTTCCCTTCTCCTACCCATCCTCCCCTACCCCTCCCCCAACTAAAACCCTATCTATCACATATCCTTTCTGCTCCCCGTGGATGGTGAAGCCTTCCATAGGGTATCATCAGAGTCTATTGTATCCTTTAGGATAGAGCCTAGACCCACATCCTTGTGTCTTGGCTCAGGGAGTATTCCTCTATGTGGAATGGGCTCCCAAAGTCCACACCTATGCTAGGGATAAGTACTGAACTTCTACAGGCTGTCCCATAGATTTCTGAGGTTTCCTCACAGAAACCCATGCTCCTGGGATCTGGATCAGTCCCATGCTGGGGAGCAAGAGTTCCTCGATGTTCAGGTCAGCTGTTTCTGTGGGTTTCACCAGCCTGGTCTGGACCCCTGTGCTCTTCACTCATCCTTCTCTGCATCTGGGTTCCAATTCAGTTTGGTGATTAGTTGTGGGTGTCTGTTTTTACTTCCACCAGCTGCTGTATGAAAGCTATAGGATGGCATATAAGTCAGTCATCAATCTCATTATCAGGGGAGGGCATTTAAGGTAGCCTCTCCTCCATTGTTTAGGTTGTTAGCTGGTGTCATCTTTGCAGATCTCCAGATATTTCCCTAGTGCCTGATTTCTCTGTAAACCAAAAATGTCTCCCTCTATTATGATATCTCCATTCTTGTTATCATCTATTCTTCCTCTGACTCAACCTTTCTGCTCCCTCATGACTTCTGCATCCCTCCTCTTCTCCCCTTCTCATTCTCCTTGCTCCCTTCCCCCTCTTCTCGTGCTCCCAATTTGCTCAGCAGATCTTGACCCTCTCCCCTTCTCCAGAGGACCATGTATGTCTCTCTTAGGGTCCTCCTTCTTTATTGGCTTCTTTAGCACTGTGGATTGTAGGCTGGTAATCCTTTACTCTATGTCTAAAATCAGTACATGAGTGAGTGCATACCATGTTTGTCTTTTTGTGATTTGGTTACCTCGCTCAGAATGGTTTCTTCTAGATCCATCCATTTTCCTGCAAATTTCAAGGTTCCATTGTTTTTTTTTCCTCTGAGTAGTACTCCATTGTGTAAATGTACCACAATTTCTCTATCCATTCTTCGGTTGAGGGGCATCTAGGCTGCTTCCAGTTTCTGGCTATTACAAATAGTGCTGCTATGAATATCGTTGAACAGATGTCCTTATTGTATGAATGTGCTTCTTTTGGGTATATGCCTGAGTGGAATTGCTGGATCTTGTGGTAGACTGATTCCCATTTTTTTGAGAAGTCACCATACTGATTTCCAAAGTAGCTGTACAATTTGGCACTCCCGCCAGCAGTGGAGAAGTGTTCCCCTATCTACACATCCTCTCCAGCATGAACTGTCATTGGTGTTTTTTATTTTGGCCATTCTGGCCAGTGTAAGATGGTATCTCAGATTTGTTTTGATTTGCATTTCCCTGATGGCTAAGGATGTTGAACACTTTCTTATGTGTCTTTCAGCCATTTTAGATCCTTTTGAATTATATCTCTTTCAGTCCACTGATTGACCTCTCAAGTATAAAATTATCCACAGGGATGAAATATATTTTTACAAATTGTTTTGGTGCCTCCAAATTTCTCCAAAAAATTGAAATAATGGATCTAGTTTATCTATGATAAAGCACTATCAGACTTAACCACTTAACACCAAATTCCTTCAATTGTTTTGAAAGAATCATTTGATACTGTACATGTGGAAAGGCTTAAAGTGTAGTTATACTCTATGATTGTCAAGTAGAAATTCCTATAGATTCTTCCATAAAATTTTCACTTCTTAGTCATCTGTTTCAGTATGTGACAAGGTGATACAGTGCAGAGGTTCTTCCATCTTTTATTCTTCCTGAAGCCATTTCAAGTTTAACTAGAATTTGATCTCCTTGATGGAGAATTCCATGGAAAATTACCCAAATCTATTATAGGACCCAAGGCAAAAATGATCCAGCTAACTGCTTATCTTGGCTTCTGTTAAAATTCCTGCTTGTGCAATGTCCCCCCCCCCAGTTATTTTAAATTCTTAAACAGCTTCCCTGTGAAAACCTCCAGCTAACTGTTTAATCACCTCCAGCTAACTGCATAATTACCTCCAGCTAACTGTTTAATCATAGCTTCTGTTACACTATCTGCTTGTGGAGACCTCCCCACTGCAGCTGCCAAAGTGAGATGAAGATGTGTTCTTTGACTTTAAAAGCCCCTTGGTCTAAATGGTCAGGGTATTATAGTCAGGACCCAAATATCTGAGTTCGGTCACAACCACCTAGAATAAAGACTTCCAATTGGCTATAAACTGTCTGAGTGGCCATCTCTAGCAGGCTCCCTGTAACAAATGTTTATAATGCATGCATGCCCATGCCAAGTATTTGGAATCTAAAATCCCTCAACTTAATATTCAGAATTTCATCAGATTTTAAATTATAAAAACCTTTTTTTGTTTCTTTCTAATGATGACATTAGGAATTATAATCATTTTCTAAGAAAAATCCCTTTTCAATGGAAATCTATTTAACAAAAATGTTTAATTAAATAGAATTATTTCTGCATGTAACTTTTGAGATAGAGATAAAATAAAATATAAACTAATTTAGTTTTGGGTGGTACAAGGGATCAAACATAGGATTTTACATTTACTAAGCATGTACTCTATCACTGATGAACATTCCTAGGCCCACTTATTTATATTTCAAGATTATTTTGACTTCAGTAGATTAAACTTTATGCCCAACATCTTTTCTAGATATCTCAAAGAATGAACACTATTCCTTAAAATAATGCTTAGAAATCTGCAAAAGTAACAATGTATAATGATATCTTTTTTATACTCTAACAAATAAACTTGACTGAAGATCAGAGGGTGGAGCTAGCCACTACTTAACCATAGAGGTCTGGAGGTCTATACAAACAAACAGGAAGTGAGATGGCTGAGTGGAGAGAGGAGGTGATAAGGCGGGAGGAGACAGGAGCTTGGTCTCTTTTTGGCTGAGAAGTTGGGGAGGTAAAGTGGCTGTGGTTTGCTCCCTCATCTCTCTGGTCTCAGCACTTTCCCATATTAGAACTCGTGTTACAACAATGTCCAGTAGATTCTGCTCACTGGGAAAAAGTGTAGACTCCAATTTTAGAAATTCCAAGAACATGAGTTCAAAATAGGATTTCAATTCACCAATGCAAACAGGACTTTTAAAAAAAGTGTCTCTCAAATAAAGAAATCAAGTCTTAATTTTCTGTGTCTGCCCTGAGTTGTGATGAAGTTTCAGTAAAGAAAACCCTTAACCAACACTCTACAAAAGATATATTTGGATACTTTAAGTAAAATCCCTCCAACAGCTGAAAATGTGTATTTGTGGGTGTTCCATTTGACAGCTGCACTCACATGTATCTCTTATTAATTACTTTGTTAATTTCTCCCTTGATCTAGTCCTCTTTTTTTCATTGGCCGCCTTTTGTTTTCTTTTCCACAAGCTTACTGATCATGGCGCACTTTCAATAATTTTCCCTGTTCCTTCTTTTTTTTTCTTTAAATATAAGTCCTGTATTAAAAAGTAAAGCTCTAAGACTGTGTCTTATCATTTTAATGAAAGAGTTTCATTATTAAAATGAACAGAAATAACAAACAGGTCTTGATGAAAATGGAGATCCTCTATGTTGATATTTATTAGATGCAATAATTTTAAAGGGAGACTTTGTGCACCCTCTGAAATTTCACCAGGCAAAAGCCCCAGTATGGAAGTCTTTACATTAATCAGCTTTGCCAGCAGCATAATGATGCTAGAAATTAGGAAAGCAATGTAAGATTCTTAGTCGGATTTAATAGGCTCCAGCACTGCACTAACACACTACAGTGGATCAATTGAAGTTAATTATTATACAAGATTAAACCCCAAGTAACTACACTACATCAAACCAACACAAAATACTCAAGCTGGGGAAGAAGAAAAAACAAACGTGAATTCTGGGAGGCAAGACTTTCTAAATAGTCCTCAGCGTACTAGGTTACATGCAAACATAATGGACTAATGTAATATGAAATCTAGCTAGAATATTAAATTCTAAAAGTGAAATCTAAGTTTCACATACTGTCTCTATTGGATACTTAACCTGTGAACCTAAAGGAATAGATATGGATTTTCATAACATTTCCATTTATTTGTAGATAGTTGACTTGCCTTCTGATGTTTGTTCTGATTTACATTTTTACCCATCAGGGACTCAACCTTTTATGATCATTGACCATTCTTTAAAAAAATGAGTATCTGAGGAAGCCACAGAAGCAAATAAATGAGATTTCCCATTTATTCACTGCCTGAGTCAATCAAGGGAACATGGGTAAACCGTAGAAGAGGTGCTTACTAAATAACTGGTGATAAGTTGAAAGTGCATTTTCAATTCTTCAGTGACTGAACTGGAAAAAAGAACATGTATTAGAAATGAGAAAAGTGTGACAAGGCACATGTATGTTAATCTGCATTTATTAAGAAATACTGATGTATCTTTTGGCAGGATAACATTTTTCAAATACAAGTTTTTCTTGCTGAAAACGTTTTTTTTTTCTTTTTGCCCATCCCTTCATTGAACAGTTAAATAAATTCTGTGCTCTTTTTGCTTTGGCAAACAAAACAATAGGGATTAAAAGGCTTCAGAGGCCTAGCAAAGAGCCCACAGCCTACACAACACTTGTAAGAAAACAAAAGATTACCTCTATTGTCTCCTTCTAGAACAAAAATAAATGATTTCCCTGGATGACAGAACTAAGGGAAGGTAGAAGGGACAACATAAGACTACAAATGCAAAATGATACCAGGAGTACAAGAAATAAAAGCCTCAGCAGCACTTTTATTTCCAAGAGATAGGACATTTGTCCTCCATTTTCAAGTAAAACCCTTGAGAGACAATAACAGACAGCAGAGACAAATGATTCTCACCTGTGGTTAGGCTGAAGGGACCATAGAGAACATCACAGAAATCTACTAGGCCTCATCATGGTGTAAGAACAGCTAAGTAATGCCCCAGAGTGTAATTGAAATAGCAAAAATAGCAACCTAAAGGAATCACAAGATTGATAGCAAGGAGCCTATCCCCTGATGGTTGTCTGTGGACTCTTGATACAGATAGGATAATGGGCATCTCAGAAGATGATTATAAGGGCAGATGATATTGATATGTTTGTTGCCTGTAAGGCAACCTAATCCTTTTTTCAACCATAGCAGGGTCTTCATTTTTTAAAAAAATGAAAAATTAGAGGAAAATGTGCATGGGCCTATATATGAATGGCTATTTGAAATTATGCCAAAATCCAAAATTAAATACTAGACAGAATCTTACTGCACACAAAAAAACAAACTATCATCACATAGTAGAATTAATTTCAGATATATAAGGATTTTCATAATCTTTGCCTCAATAATTTAGTGAGAATAGAGAAGTCTGTATGATATGCTTGAATTGTGGAAGAATTTGTAAGAATCTGGTGACAAGTAGTTGTCTCTACAGAAAGAAACTGGTTGGCTACTAAAAAAGAAGATTGAAATGGAAACTCACTGTATAGAATGCAGTTTATGGCTTTAAATGCATAAACTGTACAAATAAGATATATTCAAAGTAATTATTGCTAAGTTTTAAGTTGTGTTGCCTATATTGTTTCATTCACTATAGCCTTATTAGCTCCTTACCTATGGATACAGTAATATACAAAGAGGTAACCATCAGGGTAAAAATTCAGAAAAGATGACTTGAGTGCAGAAATTTTACCTTCAGACATTCCCATCCAATGCTATCCTTGAAGAGGCAAGAAGGCAATGAAAGTTGTGTTTTTTTTTAAAATGCCCAAGGTAATTTTAATGTTTAGCTATGCTTGGGGACAACTTAATTTTAATTTAGTTTTCTTCAGGAAAATGTCTAAAGAGAATCTTAAGTATATCTATCTCCAACAGATATAATGGTGCTTGTTGTCATTGTTCACAACGTTTAGAAAGGTGTCAAGGACTGAATGAATGCCACACACCTAGAAAATCTATTGAAATACCCGACTACAATAAAAGAACATCTTAGCCAGGCTCCCAACCTATAAACCCAGCTATTTAAGAGGCTGAGGTAGAAAGACCACAAGATTAAGACTACCTGGGCATTAAGAGTGAGTTCAAGTCTAGTAGCAACTTGGTGAGACTTTGTTTCAAAATAAAAAGTAAAAACTAACACAAACAGAGCAAAATATGTTATTTCTAAAGCAAAAAGAATAGCTTGACCACTTGCCACAGACACATGCAGGCTATCTACACTCCCCTGAAAATGCCCCCTCCATTCTGGTTATCCCCAAGCCAGCCACTTTCTAGGGACCACAGTCTCCTCCAAGACCCCCTCCCTTCCTTTGAGACCAAATAGACTGGAGATCCCTCCTGACCAGGGACCATCTAGCCCACTTACATGGCAAAAAGACACAGCTAAGGTATCAGCACTTACCTACACAACCCCATCTATTCTGGCTGCTTCATAGATGCTTACCAGGGACCTACACATCCTCCCAGCTCCTCTCTCCTCATCACCAGTTCTCATGACACTCCCCAAAATCACCACCCAATGGCCTGAAGACTGTGATTGCTGCCTCCCTTCCTAACACACCAGAACCCTTTAAAGGCAGAAGGGCATGAAAACATACTCTAAATCCTGGAAGATTCCAGCTGCCAATACAGATTAGTATACACAGTAAAACTTTATTAAAATAGAAGAATAAGGAACATCAGTTAAAAACAATTTACGAGTACTAATCTATATCTCAGAGGATACTAGAAAGAATATTTCAATCTGAAAAGAAGGAAGAACACATCCAAATGGTAACAAGGAACAAATAAACACTAGCATGTTAGATAATCAAAAGATACCTGAGGAGACATCATAAGCTCAACAAAATCATAGGAATTACTGTACATATTTCAATGACAACTCTAAATATTAGTGTTCTTAATTTCTCAATAAAAAGACACAGGCTTACAGATTATGTTTGAAAAGAGGATAGGATCCAGGAACTTGGGCACGTTTTTAATCCCAGTATTCTGGGGAGAAAGGCAGGAGGATCTCTATGGATTTGAGGCTAGCCTAGTTTAGGTGTAGACAGAGAGGTCCAAGGCAGATAGGTATACATAGTGAGACCCTGTCTCAAAATCAAAATGGAAAGAGTCCATCTTTTTGCTACTACTAAGAAACACACAACTCATCATCTACAATAGACACCACCTTAAGATAAAATGATGAATAAAGATATTCTAAGCAAGTAAAACTAAAAATCAAGCAAGTATAGTTCTTCTAATTTCTGACAAAATACATGGACTTCAAATCATGACTAGTCAGAGGAGATAAGAAGGAACATTTCATATTCATTAAAGGAAAAAATCCACGAGCAATATATTACAAACCCAAGCATTTATCACCAAACAGAGGAGCAACAAATTTCACAAAAGAAATGTTGTTTAATCTAAAACAATAAATTGACCCCTAATGCGGTGATAGTGGGTGATTTCAACCCACAACTCTCACCAGTAGAGCACTCATCTAGAAATAAACAAACAGAGAAGCTATGGAGCTAAATGACATCATAAGTCACATGGACCTAATAGGTATCTACAGAGCATTACACTCGAACACTAAATGATACACAGTCTTCTCAGCAGCCCCTGGAACTTTCCCCCAAATCAACAATATATTAAGACACCAAGCAAATCTCAACAAATACAGAAAATTTGCAATAACATTTTGTATTCTGATCATAAAGTTAAAAATCTGGATCTTATCAGCAAGAAAAACTACAGAAATTACATAAACTCATGGAAACTAAACAACACACCTCTGAATGATAATTGTGTAGTATGAGTCCTAATAGGTCTTAATAATAAAAATCCAGAGTCAGATATTGGGTGAAACCTGAGAGATCAGAGAAGCAGAGCAGCCACTGGAGCTCTTACTCTACTAAATAATCAGACTGAAAAGAGACTGAGTTCCTGTCTCCTTCCACCTATATTCTTCTCTCTGCACAGCCATCTCACTTCCTGTCTGTCTGTACAGACCTCCAGACCTCTATGGCTAACCAGTGGCTAGCTCCAAATCTTCAGGCAAGCTTTATTTCCTAGAGTATAAACAAGATATCACCAAGTAATTGCATCAACGAAGACATTTTTTACTATGTTGATTCTGCCTATCCAAGAGCATGGGAGATCTTTACATTTTCTGGTATCTTCTTTAATTTCTTTCTTTAAAGACTCAAAGTTCTTACTGTACAGGCCTTTCACTTTTTTGTTAGTGTTACCCCAAGATATTTTATGTTGCTTTTGGATATTGTAAAGGGTGATGTTTCTCTGATTTCTTTCTCATTGCATTTATCATCTGTATATCGTAGGGCTACTGATTTTTTTTGAGTTAATTTTGTATCCTGCTACTTTGCTGAAGGTGTTTATCAGCTGTAAGAGTTCCCTGGTAGAGTTTTTGAGGTCACTTATGTAGACTACTGTATCATCTGCAAATAGTGAAAGTTGGCGGTTGCTCAAAAAATGGGGATCACTCTACCTCAAGATACAGCAATTCCTCTCTTGGGCATATACCCAAATAATACACATTCATATAAGGATCTATGTTCACCCATGTTCATAGCAGCGTTGTTTGTAATAGCCAGAACCTGGAAGCAACCTAAATGCCCCTCAACTGAAGAATGGATAGAAAAAATGTGGTACATTTACACAATGGAGTACTACTCAGCAGGAAAAAGCAATGGAATATTGAAATTTGCAGGCAAATGGATGCAACTAGAAGAAACCATCCTGAGTGGGGTAACCCAGTCACAAAAAAGAGAAAATGGTATGTACTCAATCATATATGAATTTTAGACATAGAGCATAGGATTACCAGCCTATAATCCTCTTCACCAAAGAAACTAGGAAACAAGAAGGACTCTAAGGGAAAAATGCATGGACCCCAGAGAATGGGAAGTGGCAGGATCTCATGAGCTAATTGGGAGCATGAAGGTAGGGGAGAGGGAGCTGCCAGAATGAGAAGAGGGGAGAGGAAGAAATGGAGGAGCAGCAAGTTTGAGTTGGGGGAAGAATAGAGGAGAGCAGGATGAGAGATACCATAGCAGAGGGAGCCATTATAGGTCCTAGGAGAGATCTGGCACTATGGAGATTTCCAGAGATCTACAAGGATGACACCAACTGACAATCTAGGCAATGGTGGAGAGGCTACCCTAAATGCCCTCCCCCTATAATGAGACTGATGACTACTTTTTATGCCATCCTAGAGCCCTCATCCAGTGGCTGATGGAAGCAGAGCAAACACCCACAGATATACACTGAACTGAACTCTGGAACCTAGTGCAGAGAGGGAGAAATGAAGATCAAAGGGGTTGGTACCAGGCTGGTGAAACCCACCTGAACAAGGGGGAGCACATGGACCCCAGACTGCTGTCTGGAAGGCCAGCATGGGACTTATCCAGACCCCTGAACATGGATGACAATGTGGAAGCCTCCTCACTCTAGGGGGACCCTGGTATTGGATTAGTATTTTTCCCTGGTGTAAGACGGGACTTTGAGAGCCCATCCATCCCATGGAAGGGATTCACTCTCGGCCTGGACACAAGGGGGAGGGCCTAGGCACAGCCCAGGATGATGTGGTGGACTTTGGGGAGCCCCCGTCAAGGGCCCTACCCTGCCTGGGGAGTGGAGGGTGAATGGTGTATGGAACAAGTGGGGGTTTGGAGGAGGGGAGGGAGAGAGAAGGGATTTACATGTGAAGCAAGCTTGTTCCTAATTTGAACTAATAAAAAAATTAATCATAAAGAAAGAAAGAAAAGAAATAAGTGCTCTTATTATAAAGTTTGAGAAGAGACTGGAGGAATGGCTTAACAGTGAAAAGCACTACCTGCTCTAACAGAAGACCTGGGTTTAGCACTCATGATCATCTGCATTTCTAGTTCTAGGGGTTTTACCACCTTCTTCTGGCATCCGCAAGTACTATACTGTACACATATGGCACACACAGATGCATGTATGCAAAACACATAAGCAGATAAAATAAATTTTAAAAACTTGAGAGACCTCAAATTAGCAATGAAAACCCTGAAAGCCTTGGAAAGGTAAGAAAAAACAATACCCAAAAAGAGTTCTGTTAAATGGATGTAGTATTAGACCAACTCCTAATGACTTCTCATTAAATCCATGGATTAATGCATCTGTGAAGCCCTTCATCAGAAACACTTATATTTGAAGTAGATGGTGATTGGCATAAATAGAGACACACAAATCTGTCTAGTTGAAAATAATAAAGAATGTGGGATGGTCAACCCTAAATGAAACATCCTCCCAAGGCTTAGATACTATTGTGTGAAACGATAAATCTTTCCGACAAAGCCGCTGATCCCCACTGCCAAGTGTGTGCTCTATGCCATCTGCCCGCCCTAGTTAGGGCCCAAATTAATACACAGAAATTTGTATTAGGTACAAATGCTGCTTGGCCAATGACTAGGATTCTCATCTGTTAGCTCAGTCTTAATTATCATAAATCTATATATTTTATAAGACTTATCTTATCGGACGCCTTCCATTGGCATCCTCCTTTGCTGGTGGATCACATCTTGGCGCTGGAGGAAGTGAAGGGGAAAGGGGGACACTTCCTGTTTCTCCTTGCTTAAATATGAGTCTCCTTGCTATTTCACTTCCTTCCTGGATCACCACTTCTCTACTACATTTCCCAGAATCCTCTTTGACTCCTAGTCCCTTCTAACTTGCTCCCACATTGGACAAATGATTTTATTTATCATCCAGTAAGACAAACACATACACAGAAGCACTTCCCCCATCAGTTGTGGAAGAGGATGCCAAAAGAGTGTAAGAGCAAAAGGTTGTAGATTGCTACAAGGAAACAGTGCCTTCTGAACACCAGTGGGCAGCTGCAAAGCAATTGTGACAACATGCACAAGACCTATGCAACCTTAACCCAGACAAAGTCCCAATGGAGAACAGTCAGGTCAGCATAAATTTGCTTCCCAAGAAGAACTGTTTGAAATTGATACCTATTGGCAGAGCAGAGAGTCAGTTTTCTTCAAGAGTGTAGCTCCTGTGGAAGTGCACACGTCCAAGAATATACAGTGCAATCTGAACTTGGGGCTATAAAAAAAGTCAAGGAACAATGTTGGATGGGTAGGAAGGGGGACAGATCTGAAAAGAGTAGAGGCAGGTGTGAATACGATCAAAACACATGTCCTGAGATTCTCAAGAAACTAATAAGAATATTTTAAAAATTATTAGAGTAGCATTTATCTATTCTTTGATGCAGGAAATTGAAGAACATTGGAATATGTGTATACTTCTAAGTGAAAAAATATTTAATCAAATATTTATACATTAGCAAAACAAAAAGTATTTATAGAGTCGAGTTTAGAAAGTAGACAGGTACAGATACTCCATGCAAAACAAAACAATCAAAATATATTTTCCAAATGAAAACTATGGCACATGAAACAACACAAGACAAAGATAATGCATACATACAAAAATAGTAAGAAAGGTTTCTAAGAAAAAATTATAATTAAAATCAAAATGGTTAGGAACCTGAAAAGAGGCTATTCCATAAATGTTGCTAAAAGTGCTTTGGAGGATAGGGAGATGGCTCAGTACATAAAGTATTTTTCAAGGAAGCCTTAAAGCCTAATTATGGACCCTAAAAGCCAGTGTAGTAGCACACGTCTGTAACCTTAGCACTTGTGGGATGGAGAAAGAATAATCCAGCCAATGGAGACAAAACTGTATCAAAAATTAAGGTGGACACTTAACAGAGGAGTATATATGTATATACTATGACTGTATCCACTATATCTGATGTTAAATTCTTGCTATTTTGACTGTACCCACAGACATGTTGCACCTCTACACATAGGTGAGCGCACATGCATAACTTATATACACACTAAATATATCTTGTAAAGAAAAATATACTCACATGCTGTACATGAAAATTGTATGGCTATGGAGTATAAAGTGACATATGTATAAATATAGAAAGGAATACAATTTATACACAGACACACACACACACACATTGTAGAATAATCAAAATGACAGTGTGCCTTCAGTCTTACTACCTATAGTCTCTATGGCGAGAGCACATAAAACTCCTCTTTTAATATAGTCACCATGATATGTAATAGATTAGCAGAATTTGTCTCTAACTGAAATTTTGTACTTGTTGATTAGCACCTTTTTGCCAAATCTTTTCCCAAGACTATGGTAACCATCATTTTATTCTTTCCTTTTCCAAGTTTATTTTCACTTTCCACACATGAGTAAAATTGTATTGCTTGTCTTTCTTAAGATAATGATCTCAAGTTCTATCCACCTCAGTCCAAATTGGAGGATTACAACTTTATTTGATGGGGTTGGAGTAGGAAAGAATCCTGCTATACAACTAAGGCTAGTTTCAGATCTTGAACTTCCAGTATCTGTCTCCTGATTTCTGAGATTATAGGTGTATACTGCCATGATTGCCTCAAGATTTCAATCTATTTAAAGGCTGCCTTCCATTGTGTAGATGATCCATTTTCTTTATCCATTCACCTACTGATAGAAGTTTAAGTTTTTTCCATCTCTTAGCTATTGTAAATAGCTCTGAAATACATGAGGACATGCAGATAACTTTTCAAGATAAGCTCCCAATCAAGAACACAGAGAAATAAAATAAGGAATTTGATGCAAGATATGAGGGGGATTTCAACAAAAGGAAATGCTGAAGTAAAACCAATCTGAAATGCTGGAAATTAAAAAACATAAGTCAAATTAAAAAAGCTCCTAGCAAAGTTTCACCAGTAGAAGGTATCATAGAAAGCAAAGAATGTATAAGCTTAAACACAAGGTAAGGAACTGGAACAAGCAAAGACAATGATATGTTAATAAGTTTAATTAAAAAAGTTTTCTCCCTGCCTCCCAGATACAAGACTGATGCACATGTGTACTCACAAAGATGGTAGCAGTATGCACACAGGAATGTCCTGAGCATACTACCCTTCCTGCTTTTCGGGAGATATCCTTATCTACTTCAAGGTCATTCTTATGCCTTGGAGGTTGTGACACACATAAAGAAGCCACAGGTCTCCTTATGAGGCTATGAGCCATTCTTGAAATATCAGTCCCTGCACTTGTTCAGGAACAAGATAATCAAAACAAAGTAAATTTAAAAAGGTCAACAAGGATGGGTGAGCTAGAGGAGTTGGCCACAGATCAGATTGCTAGCCTCTTCCACTATATATTCAGGCATACACAGCAACAAAGTTAGATTAGCTAAAGTTACCTCTGTCCTACACAGAGACTCATACTGATAGACAAAGATGATGTAAAAAGATTATAAAAGAATGAGATGTCAGAACCTCCCTTTCTTTAAAAAGTTAGCTCATACAGAGTCACTATGGTGGCATACAACCGAGAAACAACAAAATGTCAGGATTAGACATACAGAAATTGTATACAAATATAAGCATTGTATTGTGCTATATTTTGAATAATAACTGCAGTAGCTTTGGCCTGAGAATATGTCTTGGGCACTCTAACCATTAAGAGTTAATAATACACAGCTTGGGATATGGATACATGCCCAGACTGGCTTGAAGATTTTTTTGGTCTAGTGTCCTTGTAGGCACAAAAGCTACTAGCCTGAGAACAGGCTATCACATGCCTCTAGATTCTTAAAATTTGGGCTAAATTGTTAATGAGTAACATTGATAACTCTGTTGATCAATAATGTCAAAATGAGGGAAAATTATTGAAAATGATAACTGTTTTGTCATCGTTTATTAAAGATGACAAAAAGCTGAGCAAGAGAAAATGAAGCACATGTCCGAAAACAAAAATGATATGATTTATGTTTTCAAACAACATGCAGGTAACCTTGCTTACTGAATTCTGTATAAATAAAGAAGTACTCTGGCTGCTAGTCGGTCAGGCTGCATGATTCTCCCATCCATCACGGCCTGGCTCCCTCCCTCCTTCTCCTGTTCCTTACATCCCCTGCTGGGACCTGAATCTCTGCTTCCTCTCTGTCCATCTCTCTTAAAATGAAACTAAAAACTGTCCCATATCTGATTTCTCCCATCAATGCTCGTGCATGCACCCATCTTCAGACCCTGCCCTCATCCAGAGCTGGACTCCAGCATCCATCCCTAACCCAAAAGCTATCCGGAATTGACAATCTCTTGCAAAGGAAAAATTATTTTGTCTCCAAGGGGTCCTTACTGGATATACAAACCTTACTTAAGGGTGTGCCCCATGCCCAGTAGTAGATGGCCATCACAAAATGAACTCAGTGGTATTTTTGTAGATATTTTGCCTCATAATGCTTTGTTTGGGCATTTTTTTACCTTACTTTAAGTCTTTTGCTTACTTATTATGGCTTCTGATTTTGTGTTTTTATGGTTACTGTGTGTATGCAAATGACATATGTGTGTATCTCTGAGTGTATTTGTATTTCTTGTGGTTTTTCTTTTATTTTTATTGGTGCTTCTTCTCTGTTTGCTTTTTTGTTCTTTTTGGGCTTTTTTGTTTCTTATGGAAGAAGAGAAAGAAGGAGTGGAGTTAGATGGGTGGGGAGACGGGGAGGGTCTAGAAGGAGAAACAGGATGGTAAAATGCAATCTGAAGATGCAGCATTCATATATGAAGAGAACATGAGGCATTTGTCTTTCTGGGTCTGGGACACCTAAGGCAGCATACCTTTTTTTCTAGTCTCATCAATTTACTTGCAAATTTTGTAATTACGTTTTTCTTTATAGCTGAATAAAATTCCATTATGTATAGGTGCCACATTTTCAGTATGTATTCATGAGTTGATGGACATCTCAATAATTTCTGTATTTTAACTATTGCAAATACAGCAGCAATAACATGAGGTTGGAACGAGGAACCCTCTGTATGTGGGTGACAGTTGTGTAGCCTGGTCTCTTTGTGAGGCCCCTGACAGTGGGGCCAGGATCTATCCCTGGTGCATGAGCTGGCTTTTTGGAGCCCATTCCCTATGATGGGATGCCTTGCTCAGCCTTGATGCTGGGGGAGAGGCTTGGTGCTGCCTCACCTTAATGTGCCAGACTTCATTGATTCTTCCATAGGAGGCCTTGACCTTTCTGAGGAGTGTATGGAAAATGGGTTCGGGTAGGAAGGTAGCAGGAGGAAGTGAGGGAAGAGGAACCGTGGTTGGTATATAAAATAAATAAAATATTTAAAAGAAAATGAAGCACCCCCAATAAACCTGTAGGACTACCATGGAAATAAGAAAAAAATATTCTACTACATAAGCAAAAGTAAGCATGAAGATTAAATTATTTGCCATTGGCAATTGATTCAGTCTTCTAAAGTCGCTCTCTCCTCCCCAAAGAACACAGATTGGGCTGAACTTTCTACTCTCTCATGGCTACTTCCTTGTTCTGTCTAACTTAGCACTTCTCAATGTTATCCACGGGACCAGCTATGAGTTGTTTCATTAATATACAAGTAATCGATTATATCACTCTGTACATTCTAAAAGTCTTAAAAGATCTTGTGTCAGGGGCTAGAGATGATGACCACATATGGCAAATGATCATAAGAATGTTTATAATTTGTGTGTCAAGAACCCAGGAAAGAGCCCCATATATATTATGCAAAATGCAAAAGATTTCATTATTACATAAAGTAATCTACAGAGTAAATGTGTTTTCAAAAGTACAAAGATATTTTTATAAAAATAGAAAAATAGGTCTTAAAATTCCTATGGAATCTCGCAGGAAATAAAATATCCAAAACAATCAGGGAAAAATAAAGTCAGAGGACTTGTTTTGGGGGGATTGTAGAAAAATCACTTAACTGCAATAACCAAAGCAGAATGATAAAGTATGGTACAAAAAAAACAAAACAAAGCCAAAACAATGTGGCACTGACATAAAGACAGATAATATATATTTAGATGCTTGGAGTAGAATGGAAAACCTAGAAGTCATCCTTCACATAAATGATTTTTAACAGGGGTACTAAGAAAGCATTCAATGTAGAATAATTTATTCAAAGACACAGTTTTACATATAAATATAACAATAATAGCCAAAGAAAAAGAAGGCATGAATCTTCAATGGGAGTAATGTGGGGGAAGATGGCAGATATTAGAGGGAGAAAACAAGGGATTGATGGAGGAAGGATAGAAAATCAGGGAAATGTTGTAATTATTTTTGAATTAAGAATTTTTAAATTATTAAGAAAAAAGTGCTGGAAAATTCAATAACCACACACAAAAGAAAGAAGCAGACTTATAGATGGTATGTTACAAAAATTAATTCAAGTTGGATTAAAGATTGAAATGTAACAGTTAAAACAAACAAAAGGCAGCCAAAAACCTTTCAACATAGGATTTTTCTCTACATATCAGTATATATCTGGATGCATAACCACTGTAGAAAACAGTATGATACAAACACAACCTGTTAGCCCTTCTTAAATCTGCACATTTAGAATTCTAGACAAGAAAATAGGAACCAGGAAAGCTGCATCCATTTGTTACAAGTTAATCGGTTTTTTTGCTCAAGTATTTCACCACCAAACATGCTGGAGGCTGGAGGTTACTTTTTTAATCCTGTAAAGTTTTTATAACACCCTTTTTATTGATCAGTCATATAATATACATGCCTATAAGTTCTAGGCATCATAGTCGTCCCCAAATTACCATTTCTACCCATTCTCTCTTTTCTAGAGAGATTACATTGATGGGTTTTCGTATGTTGAACCATCCCTGCATTCCTGGGATGAAGCCAACTTGATCATGGTGGATGAGTTCTCTGAGGTGTTCTTGGATTCAATTTGCCAGTATTTTGTTGAATATTTTTGCATCGATGTTCATAAGGGATATTGGCTTGTAATTCTCTTTTTAAGTTGTGTCTTTGTGTCTTGGGTACCAAGGTAATTGTAGCCTCATAGAAAGAGCTTGGCAATGTCCCTCCTGCTTCTATTGTGTGGAACAATTTGAGGAGCACTGGTATTAGCTCTTCTTTGAATTTCTGTTAGAATTCTGCACTGAAACCATCTGGCCCTGGGCTTTTTTTGGTTGGTAGACTTTTGATGACTGCTTCTATTTCATTAGGGGTTATAGGTCTGTTTAAATTGCTTATCTGTTCTTGATTTAATTTTGGTAAGTGTAATCTATCCAGAAAATTGTCCATTTCCTTTAGATTTTCAAATTTTGTGGAGTACAGCTTTTCAAAGTATGACTTAATGATTCTCTGGATTTCCTCAGTGTCCATTGTTATGTGCCTCTTTTCATTTATGATTTTGTTAATTATCATGCTCTCTCTCTGCCTTTTTGGTTAGTTTGGATAAAGGTTTGTCTATCTTGTTGACTTTCTCAAAGAACCAACTCTTTGTTTCATTGAGTCTTTGTAATGTTTTCCTATTTTGTTTTCAACCCTCAGTTTGATTATTTCCTGTCGTCTTCTCCTCCAGGTCAAGTTTGCTTCCTTTTGCTCTAGAGTTTTCAGATGTTCTGTTAATTCTCTAGTGTGACTATTCTCCAGTTTCTTCATGTAGGCACTTAGTGCTATGAACTTTCCTCTTAGCACTGATTTCAAAGTGTCCCATAAGTTTGGGTATGTTGTGTCTTCATTTCCATTAAATTCTAGGAAGTCTTTAATTTCTTTTTGTATTTCTTTCCTGACCCAGGAATGGTGCAATTGCGCATTATTCAATTTGCATGAGTTTGCAGAGTTTCTGCAATTTATGTTGTTGTTGAATTCTAACCTTAAAGCATGGTGGTCTAATAAGATACAGGGGGTTATTCCAATTTTTTTTATCTGTGTAGGTTTGCTATGTTGCCGAGTATGTGGTCAATTTTAGAGAAGGTTCCATGTGGTGCTGAGAAGAAGGTATATTTGGGTAAATGTTAGGCTTGGATCATGTCTCCTTTCTATATAAGACTAAATTAAATTCTAGCCTTGAGTACTATCAAATACCTGAAATAGGTTTATGCATTTTCTTGGATTTTTTAATAGCTATTCATTGTAGGAGAAAATTTCTGGTAATACTAGCTACTTTTTGCGGTCTGAGTCATAAGTCATGGCAACATTTGATTTTAAAATCAATAAAATGCTCTGTTGATGAGTTTTGGGAGAAACATATTCTCCAACCCTTGGTGAAAACTATAAATAATTGTTAAAGAATAACAACATTTGCTGAGATTACCATGTGCCTCAGAATTCCTGAGAACTTTATATGAATGTACTCTTGTTTAACCTTTACCACTGGCATAGGAGAACAATGGTTAAGACAAAGAAAGCAGATAACCCATCCATAGTTACACAGCCAGTAAGTAGTGAAGTCAAAATTTCTACCCTTACACTTTCATTCTGGTCCCCATATTCTTGGTCATTACACCATACCTCCAAGCAAGAATCATGTATTGAAATTAAAATGCCTGCAATTCCTGACTTCACTTGAGACATCTGGAGCAGCTGTGCTAGTGGAGCTGCCACCATGTTTCTGAGAAGATAAGAGGAAAAGAAAAAAGCATAAGAAGAACCATGTGGTTCAGATTTCAAATTCTCCAAGGGCGTGAAATGTTGAGGTTGCTACGAGATGACTACTGTTCTCAGCCTGTTCAGACAGTGGTTCTTTGTGTAGGTTGCTCAACAGTATTGTGCCAATCCACAGAAGGAAAAGCCAGGTCTACAGGAGGCCATGCATTTAGGAAAAAGCAACACCAGTGCTTCCTGAACTCATATTTTGTCACAGAAAGCCTTATCAAATAGTTACTCTACTAAGACAATGTAATTATGTTTAATTTTAAAGTATACAACAGTGATTTCCTAGTTTGATGTCAGTTTTCAACAAAGATTTAATTATAGGCCAAAAAACTGCATGCAACTCACTTCACAGAGTTTGCCAATCCTATATAAGAACATTACTATACCTTCACCCAGTGGTGCAGGATTGTGGTTACAGCTATGCTTACAGAGGCTTATGCTATGCTTACAGAGGCTTACGGTAGAAGATCACAAGTTCAAGATCTGCCTAATGATCATGGAGATAGCCTTAGTAACTCAGAAAGACCCCATCTTAAACATTTTTTAAAGGGGCTACAGCATGTAATTCAGTGGTAGAACATTTACTTACAGTGGATGGGACCTTGAGTTCCATCCCACACAAAATGGGAAAAAGCACTAGGATAGCAATGTATTTGTATAAACATTTTATTATAGCATGTGCAAGAGTTTTTAAAAATCATGGCGGCAACAGGACTGTTCACTACTAAGAAAATTGTTAAATAGATTATAATGCAAATGAATTTAACACTGAATGCTATTTGGCTACTGAGATTAATCCATATGAAACATATTAAAATGAAAAACAAATTAGGGAACTCTGCATATAGTGGGGCCTACAAATAACTCATCTAATTTATATAGCTGTAGCACAGACCTCTCCCTTGAACTTCAGACTTCCTACTCAATATTTCCTCTTCAAGTCTCCAAAGCACAGAAAATTCAATATATCTAAAAACTGGGTTTAGAAATTTCTGTCTCCAAAACTAATTGTTTCTCATGTCTACTTTCATAGTTAAGACATCTGTGTGTGTGTGTGTGTGTGTGTGTGTGTGTGTGTGTGTGTGTGTGTTCAATTTTGACTCCCTCACCATCACATAATTTTCTCTCCAACACACTTTCTTCACACTACACATAGTGAATTCTTCAAGTCCTATTGATCTTACAACCTAACTATGTCTCCAATATCTCTACTCATTATTTATGTTCTACCACACTAGGCCAAAAATCCAACACCCCCACCTAAACTGCTAAAATCTTGAACTCACATCATTTCTGTATGCCATTCTCACCTATTTGAATGCATCCTTCATCCTCCCCATGAAAGGTAAAGAGAGCTGGCAATCTGGAAAGCTTTTGCCCTGATCACTTTTGATCGGACAGAAAAGACAGAAAGCAGTGTAGCATTTTTATAAAGTCAACCTAAAATTTTGAAGTACCTTTTGTTTTCTAAAAGTAGCAATAACATTTTCTATCTGAAAAAGATCAATTCCAACATATGAGAATTAAACTTTCACCTAGTAATTTGTATCTTGCTCCCAAGCACAGGAAAAATGACAATAGAATGCACTTAAAATTCCTCCTGAAAATGTATCCTTGTGTGAGGGGTATAGGAAGATGATTCTTTCCAGAAAGTTCTTCTAGCAGTCATGTCCTCTTTATTCATCTTCCCAGCTTGGCTACCAGTTCACAGGTATTACAGAAGACAAAGTTCTTTTTGTTTTCTATTCACCCTATGTGATTAATGTTATATCTTGAAAGTCCCTCAGTATCTGAGGCATGACAATCCTTAGAGAAACATTCGATTATTCTGGGTTTCTGTTTTATTTCTTACTTTGAAATTCATCTTGAGTCTTCTGATTAGGACCCTAGTGTTCCTGGGCACAGAGTCCTCTGTTAGTTCTCTAATGCTACCAATATGCAAGTCTCATCACTTCTTGGTGATTCCTAAGAAGTTGACTGTCACTTGATTCCTTATGGTGATGCTTGCAACTTCATGCCAAACCTCAGAGCTAGATTTCTTTGTAATTGCCCTTTCCCAAAGAGGGATTTTATGCCCCATCTTGACGATAGTGTTTCCTGAATGTGATGGATTCCTCATGAATTTTCAAAATGAGAAAACTCTGGAAAAGAAGGCAGGACACAGGTTATCAACACCACTTCTTAATCTATAGGAGATTGGATCTAGCTCTAAAGAACCGTTTCATCCAACTTTTGAAAAACTTCAGACTTTTAGACATATCCAATACAATATTTAACATAATTCAATATGTACAATACTATTTTGCTTTTACATCAGTTTTTACTTATCTTCATTGTTTTTACATTGTCATTTCTGTTTGTACTGCTACATAACAGATCTCATGCACATCTCAGAGTAGGCATTAAGCGAAAAAAAACTTTTAAGGTCAAGAACTGAGTCCTCCATGATTTGAATATTCTGGAGCAACTGTCACCGTGATCTTGTATAGCATATGCTGTTAATTTTGTATTTACCCATATGTTGTAGCCTAATAAAGTTAAGGTTTGAAGATGTTAAGCAAAACATATAAGGATCCATAGACAGTCATGCTTCTCATACCATTCCCAGTGCCCATTTCATTAGACCACTGATTTTCAAACTATTTCTTATGAAAATATTTCAACTAGATTTGTACATAAAGCATAGGGGTATACAAAACCTTTAATGCACAGACATTCCAATTACCTCATTTTTATATTCATCCATTTCGTATATTAATATTTTGTGTCAATTTGTACTTAAACCAGCATTCCACAACTAATTATTTTCCTTTAAAACAATCAGCAACATATATATGTAGGAAGTGGACTTTCAGAGAAGAGGAAAAAGACCAACAGGTTGAGGGGCAGACAAAAAAGGCTAACAGGTGAATATTATAAAAGTACATTATACATATGTAAGATAACATCATAACAAAACCCATTGTTTTATACAATAAATATAGGTTGGTAACTTTAAAAATAAACCATCATTTACCTATGCTAACTTATAATGTCATTTATAAAATAGTATACATTTTTGAAATGATTTCACTATGTAGTCTGACTGACCTGAAACTGAATATTTAGGCCAGGCTGGCCTTGACTTCAGAGATCTACCTGCTTCTACCTTCCAAGTGCTGGAACTAAAGGTGTGTTCCACCGCACCCAGCTCATTTTGCAATTAGAACTGAAGTAGCCATGGAAGGAGTAGAATTCATCAGTATTCCACTTGGATCGAGGACATTATGAACCACACTTGGGTACATACTCTCAGACCCTTGTATGGCAAGTACACTGCACAACTCCATGTGGCATCATACACACAGAATGCAGCTGCCTTGCCTGCTACAGAATGCTGCAAATATTCAGAAAAGTGCATGTGAAAAAAGATATTGTGCCCTGATAGACACTTGGAATGAATAATGCAGCATTATATTTTAGATCACACAGAGTTGCTAAAAGCTGTTGTAGAAGATTTCAAGATGGTTATTCCTACTGCTTTAGAGTCCAAACACCTAGCATGTTTCGTTGCCTTAGTTACTGTTAGGCTTTTTAAGCTCAAAAGGGTAAGGGGGAAAAAAAGAAGTATGACTGTGGGTAGGAGCTAAACAGGAGTGAACTAGAGGGCACAAGCAGGCAAAGCATGAAATAAGAATTCCAAAAGGCATATCAAAATGTTCAATCTTACTATTAAATAATGACAAATTCAAGTAAAACCAACATGACTCCTTATTGAGAAACCTTAGCAACTATAAATAGAGAATAGCCAGAACTGACGAGATTCAGAGAAGGGAACACAAGTGATAAAGAAGTTTAATAAGCAGAAAGAGTTCTTAACAGTCTGTCCTCTGATTCTACAATACTGTACTCAGAAATGTAATCCATACTGAGTCACAAATGAAAAAAGAGTTGTATGCTAAAAGATTTACATTGAAGCCTTGTTGTAGCAAAATATTGGAATAAGTTAAATAATAAGGGATTGCTTGAATAAAATATGATAGGATGAAGTATGTGGCTCAATAGCAGAGTATTTGCATAGCATAATTGCCCTGGTTCAATTCCTAGCACACCAAGGAAGTGGCACTATTATAGGGTGTGGCCTTGTTGGAGGAAGTGTGTCACTGTGGGGGTGGACTTTGACATCTCTTTTGCTCAAGCTTCCCTCAGTATGACTCTCAGTTGACTTCCTGTTGCCTGCAAGATGTAGGATTCTCAGCTCTAGCACTGTATCTGCCTATACACTGCCATGTTCCCTGACATAAAGATAATGGACTAAACCTTTGAAACTGTAAGCAAGCCACCCCAATTAGATGTTTCCTTTGTAAGAGTTGCCATGGTCATGGTGTCTCTTCACAGCAATAGGAACCCTAACTTTGGCACCATCCAATCATAAAGCACACACATAGTTATTTAAAACTATTTTATGTGAGGTGCAAAGTCATAGAATACAACTTAAAACAGTATTTAAAATATACGCCGATGATTCATTAGTTAAGAGTACTTGCTGTTCAAGCATGAGAACCTGAATTTGATCACCAACACCCATATATAAAGCCAGATGTGGCCACACATGTATCTGTAACCCTAGCCCTATAAAGGACAGAGACAGGAGCTGATCACCAAGGCTCACTGGCCCATGACTCTATCGAGAACAGTAATCCTCAGGTTCATTAAGACACACTGTCTGAAGGGAATATGGCAAAAAATGGTAGATCATGACACCCAGCATACTCCTCTGACCTTACCACACATAGGTATATATCACACATTCATAGTACATATTGTATACACATATGTATATACAGAGAATTTAAAAGCAAGCTGTATAACAGTTTGTAGAGAATGACATTTTAAAATATCCATGCTTCTCATAAACAATAAGACTTTGAAAATAGTCCTGCCTTAGATGCCTGTTTGTTTTCTAAGGAGAGACAGAAAAGGCATGAATCAGGATGGTAGGGGTGGAGGAGAGGAACTGGGAGGAGTAAGAAGAGGGGAGACCATAATCAGAATATATTGTATGAAAAGAAATCTATTGTCAATAAATGAATTATAACTAAATAAAATCTCATTTTTTTTAAAATAAAAACTAATGTAGATATCTTAACGACAGTTTTGTTGCATATTTAACTTGGCTCCATATGCCATCACAAAATCCAAAATGTATCATTTCTTTCCATCTTTAACAATTTAATTTTACTCAGTGAAAATATGAGATCTATAAGTGATAAAACTGTCCAGGAGCCTGGCAGTGGTGGCCTTTAATCCCAGCGCTTGGGAGGCAGAGGCAGGTGGATCTCTGCGAGTTTGAGACCAGCCTGGTCTACAAGAGCTAGTTCCAGGACAGCCTCCAAAGCAATACAGAGAAACCCTGTCTTGAAAAAACAAAAACAAAAAACTGTTCTGGAATCCTAAATATTACATAGATAGATAGATAGATAGATAGATAGATAGATAGACTGATTGATTGATTGATTGATTGATGATAGATACCTAGATAGATGATGGATGGATAGATAGATAGATAGATAGATAGATAGATAGATAGATAGATAGGCAGATAAAATAAATTGTCCTGCCTTAACAATCATGGAAACATGTTGAAGAGATCCTCTGTCGTCCTGGGTCCATAATAGTCTATGATGACTATTCTCTCTGAGCACATATGACATAGTATGAGCATTAAACAGAACATTTATTGTATGAAGCCAATGATATGCATATGCATGTGTGATAAAAAGAAAGCAGGAGGGAGGAGGATGAGGAGTAAGAAGAAAAGACTGACTACTTAGACATAAAATACTTCCAAAAGGAATTAAAGGTAATTTTCATTTGTACTGCTGTACATATTCTCAAATGCTAAACAATGAATAGGTTCAATTTTTAACCAATAGACTTTATAGAGCAGTATTTAGGCTCATACCAAAACTCAGCTATAACGCAACATGTTCTTAGACTGCCTGTCCCCCACCACACACAAACCTTCCCTTTTATCAGTACCTTGTACCAGAATAGTTTCACCGCCTAAAATTCCTCTGTTCTCTGATTATTCATTCCCCCTACACAACACCCACTAGAAACCACTGATCTTGATACTATTTCTATGGCTTTTCCTTTTCCAGAATGTCATGTGTTTGGATTCACAAGGCGCATAAGCTTTTCACATTGGCTTCTTTCACTTAGTAATGTGGATTGGAGTTTCCTCCATGTTTGCATTGCTTGATACCTCATTCTTTAGTGATGAAAAATAATTTCACAGTTTGGATGTACATGGTTTATTGAGCAATTCGATTGCTTAATTTCAAATTTTGGCAACTCTAATTAAGGTTGTCCCAAATAGTCTTCTACTGTATAAGAGAAGTTCTTTCAGTAAGATCACACTATGTAGCAAGCAACTCTCTAAGCCTTCTTGCTGTTGGACATTACCATCTCTCTGACTGAATTAGTCTCTTCTCATAGTCTTCGACAGTTTTTTTGTTGGGGACTGATGATCTCAAAAAAGGAAAATGCATTCCTTTATCTTCTTTGGTCATCTGAAAGATACTGTAAAGGGTTGGTATTATTTCTTCTTTAAATGATTAGTAAAATTCACCAGTGAACCCATCTGGACCAGAGCTTTCTACTTGGATGTGTTATTCATATTGAATTAATTGTTCAGTAGATACCAAGCTCACCAGATTACTTGTTACTTTTTGGTGAGTTCAAGTAGATTAAGTAATGCAGTAACTGCTCCATTTCATCAACATTATCAAGCTGTCAGGCTTTAAGTTATCAATAGTACTAGTTTATTGTCTTCTTATGTTCATGTTCTACAGTAATGCTATATCCTTATTTTCTGATATTATCTATTCTCTGTTCTTTTTGTTAATTATCTTGGCTAGAATCATACAGCTTTTGTTGATCTTCTGAAAATTAGCTTTAGGGTTCACTTGTTTTGCTATAGATTTCCTACTTTCAATTTCAGTGACTTTTAGTCAATCTTTAGTGTATCTTTTCTTCTGCTTACATGGAGTCAATCATGGTACTGCTTCTGATTTCATCAGATATTTAGTCTTAGATCTTTCTTGTTCTCTAGAAATATTAAGCTGGAGCTATGACTGTCCCTATAAATAGTGCTTTTGCTTTCACTGTGTAACATAAATGTTTTGCTTTTATAAAATAAATATTTTAATGTCATATCCTAACTTAACTCTTGGAAATAACACCTATTCAGGGGTTTTGTTGGACATTTTTAATATGTGAGTAAGTGACTTAATTGTAAATTCCATGTATTAGTTTATTGCTTTGGTTTTGTTTTACTTATTTTGTATTAGCATACAAACAATTGGAGATCTGGAAGATATTTTTACCTGTCTTTCTGTTTTAGGTTTCTTTCATATAATTCCCGAGTATCCTGAAAGTAGACACTGTATTACTTCTTCAGCTTCAGTGAGTTTTTTGTTTGTTTTTTCAAGACATGGTTTCTCAGTGTAGTCCTGGCTATCCTGAAAGTTACTCTGTAGACCAGTCTGGCCTCATACTCAGAATCTCCTTGCCTCTGCCTTTCAAGTGCTGGGATTAAAAGCGTGTGCCACAACATGGAACTTGGATTACTTCTGTTCTTTAAATTTGTTAAAGTGTTTTTGGTAGTCTAGAATATGGTCTGTCTTGAAGTACCATGTGTATTTGAGTGTTATTAGACTGTCGTTAGAGGAAGTCATCTATAAATATCAATTTTATGATTCTAAGATAGTGATGTTGAGTTCAACTATGACCTTACTAATTTAGGCCTAGTGGATCTGTCTACTTCTGATAGAAGAGTGATAAACTCAGCAATGATGGTAACTTATCTATTTCTCCTTGAAGTTCTATCAGTACAGTCTTTCGTATTTTGAGGCTCTACTTTTAAGTGCACACATTAACTGCTTTCATATCTTCTGAGATTGAGTCTTTTATCATTATGTAGGCATTTTCATAATATATTCATCTCTGTACATTTACTTATTTTTAAAAAGATTTATTTATATTTTATGTGTATGAGTATTTGCTTTCATGCATGTCTGTACATCATATGCCAGAAGAGGGAAATACATTCCCAGTAACTAGAGTTACAGATGGTTGTGAGCCACCATGTAAAGCTGGGTATTGAACTTAGGTCCTCTGAAAGAGCAACCAATGATCTTAACCACTGAGCCATTGCTCTAGCCTCCATCTTACTTACTTGTAGCTATCTTTTAAAGACAATTTTTAAACTTTTAACTTTTTATATCTATTTTTAAACTGTGTGTATATAAGAGTTATGGTGCATACATGAAATGAATGTATAGTGAAGTCTTCATTTTTAATCTACTCTAATAATGTTTACCATTTTAACAGTTTATTTATAATCATTGACATATGAGGTTAATATTGCTATAGTTAGATTAGTCACCATCATCACAGTTATTCTTTTGTTTATTGCTTTTATTTTTATGCTGTAGTCACTTTTATTGATATCATTACTATCTATACTATTATTATTAAAATAATTTCTGTGTATTTTATCAGCTTTGTAACATTGTCCTTATGATTTTTTTAATAAAATGTAATTTATTACATGACATAACTGAGTCTTCCAGGGAAAGTGTCAGCAATGGCTAGATCCAGAACTCAAATACTAACTCAACTCAAGAGGCTGCTAGTCCCCTTCCCATCAAAGACTTTTTTCTTTTTCTGTTTTTTTATTTAATTTTTACAAAATTACAATTTCACATGTCAAACCCTTCTCCTTTCCCCCCTCCCCCCAACACCCATCCTGCCCTCTCCCCCCTCTGCTCCCCATGGAGGGTAGGGCCCTCCATGTGGGCTCCCCAAATTCTACATCATTCCTGGGGCTTCCCTAGGCTATCTCCCATGTGTCCAAGATGAGAGAGCATCCCTTCACTTGGGATGGGCTCTTGAGTCCCTTCTTACACCAGGGAAAAATATTGATCGACTACCAGAGGCCCCATAGGGTTCCCAGGCCTCCTCGTTGAAATCCACTTTCAGGGGTCAGGATCAGTCCCGTGATGGCCTCCCAGATAGCATTGCTTCCCTTGTTCAGGTCAGCTGTTTCTGTGGGACTCAAAGGCTGGTCCCCAAACCTTGATCTTCATTTCTCCCTCTCTACAAATGGGTTCCAGACTTCAGTTCAGTGTCTAGCTGTGGGTGTCTGCCTCTGTTTCCATCAGCCACTAGATGAGGGCTCTAGGATGGCATATAAAATAGTCATCAGTCTCATTATAGGGGAAGGTCATTTAGGGTAGCATTGCCTAGATTGTCAGTTGGTGTCATCCTTGTAGATCTCTGGAATTCTCCCTAGTGCCAGATCACTCTTTGGACCTATAATGGCTCCCTCTGTTATGATATCTCTCATCCTGCTCTCCTCTATTCTTCCCCCAACTCAAACTTGCTGCTCCTCCATTTCCTCCTCTCCCCTCCTCTTCTCCTCTTCACATTCTGCCAGCTCCCTCTCCCCTACCCTCATGCTCCCAATTAGCTTAGGAGATCCTGTCCCGTCCCATTCTCCGGGGAACATGCATTTTTGTCTTAGAGTGAATCGTGTTTCCTAGTTCCTTTGGTGAAGAGGATTGTAGGATGGTAATCCTTTGTTCTATGTCTAAAATTCATATATGAGTGAGTACATACCATGTTTGTCTTTTTCTGATGGGGATATCTCACTCAGGATGGTTTCTTCTAGTTCCATCCATTTGCCTGCGAATTTCAAGATTCCATTGCTTTTTTCTGCTGAGTAGTACTCCATTATATAAATGTACCACATTTTCTCAATCCATTCTTCAGTTGAGGGGCATCTAGGTTGCTTCCAGGTTCTGGCTATTATGAACAACGCTGCAATGAACAAGGTTGAACATATGTCCTTGTTGTATGAACATGCATTATTAGGGTATATGCCCAAGAGAGGAATTGCTGGATCTTGAGGTAGACTGATTCCCATTTTCCTGAGCAACTGCCATACTGATTTTCAGAGTTGTCTTACAAGTTTGCACTCCCACCAGCAATGGAGGAGTGCTCCTTTGTCCCCACATCCTCTCCAGCATAGATTGTCATGGGTGTTTTTGATTTTAGCCATTCTGGCTGGTGTAAGATGGTATCTCAGAGTTGTTTTGAGTTGCATTTCTCTGATGGCCAAGGATTTTGAGCACTTTCTTAAGTTTCTTTCAGCCGTTTCAGATTCCTCTGTTGAGAATTCTCTAGTTCTGCGCCCCACTTTTTAATTTCATTGATTGGTGTTTTGGTGGCTAGCTTCTTGAGTTCATTGTATATTTTGGAAATCAACCCTCTGTTAGATGTGGGGTTGGTGAAGATATTTTCCCATATTATGGGCTGTCATTTTTGTCTTACTGGCTGTGTCCTTTGCCTTATAGAAGCTTCTCAGTTTCAGGAGGTCCCATTTATTAACTGCAGATCTCAATACCTGTGCTACTGGTGTTAAGTTCAGGAAGCAGTCTCCTATACCAATATGTCCAAAGGTATCTCCCACTTTCTCTTCTAGAAGATTCAGTGTGGCTGGATTTATGTTGAGTTCTTTGATCCATTTGGACTTAAGTTTTGTGCATGGTGACAGATATGGATCTATCTGCATTCCTCTGCATGTCCAAATCCAGTTGTACCAGCACCATTTGTTGAAGATGCTATCTTTTTTCCATTGTATAGATTTAGCATCTTTGTCCAGAATCAGGTGTTCATAGGTGTGTGGTCTAATATCGAGATTTTCAATTCGATTCCATTGGTCTGTCTATTTTTGTGCTAATACCAAACTGTTTTCAGAACTATGGCTCCATAATAGAGCTGGAAGTCAGGGATGGTGATGCCTCCAGAAGACCCTTTACTGTACAGAGTTGTTTTGGCTATCCTGGGTTTTTTGATTCCCCATATAATGTTGAGTATTATTCTTTCAACGTCTTTGAAGAACTGTGTTGGGATTTTCATGTGGATTGTGTAGAATCTGTAGATTACTTTTGGCAAGATTGCCATTTTTACTATGTTGATTCTACCTATCCAAGAGCATGGGAGATCTTTCCATTTTCTGGTATCTTCTTTAACTTCTTTCTTTAAAGACTCAAAGTTCTTACTGTTCAGGTCTTTCACTTTTTTGGTTAGAGTTACCCCAAGATATTTTATGTTACTTGTGGATATTGTGAAAGGTGATGTTTCTCTGATTTCTTTCTAATTGGATTTATCATCTGTATGTAGTAGAGCTACTGATTTTTTTTGGGTTAATTTTGTATCCTGCTACTTTGCTGAAGGTGTTTATGAGCTGTAGGAATTCCCTAGTAGAGTTTTCCTGGTCACTTATGTAGATGATCATATCATCTGCAAATAGTGAAAGTTTGACTTCTTCCTTTCCAATTTGTATTCCTTTGATCTCCTTTTGTTGTCTTATTGCTCTAGCTAGGACTTCAAGTACAATATTGAAGAGATATGGAGATAGTGGACAACCTTGTATTGCTCCTGATTTTAGAGGAATTGCTTTGAGTTTCTCTCTATTTAGTTTGATTTTGGCTGTTGGTTTGCTATATATTGTTTTTATCATATTTAGATATGTTCCTCTTATTCCTGTTCTCTCCCAGATCTTTATCATGAAGGGATGCTAGATTTTGTCAAAGCCATTTTCAGCATCTAGTGAGATGATCATGTGGTTTTTCTGTTTCAGTTTGTTTATGTGGTGGATCACATTGATGGATTTTTGTAAGTTGAACCATCCTTGCATCCCTGTGGTGAAGCCTACTTGATCATAGTGGATGATTTTTCTGATGTGTTCTTGGAATCTATTAGCCAACATTTTGTTTGAGTATTTTTGCATTGATGTTCATGAGGGATATTGGTCTGTAGTTTTCTTTTATAGTTGTGTCTTTGTGTGGCTTGGTTATCAAAGTAATTGTAGCCTTGTAAAAAGAGTTTGGCAATGTCCCTCCTACTCTATTGTGTGGAACAATTTGAGGAGTACTGGTATTAGCTCTTCTTTGAATTTCTGGTAGAATTCTGTAGTGAAGCCATTTGGCCCTGGGCTTCTTTTGGTTGGTTTACTTTTGATGACTGCTTCTATTTCATTAGGGGTTTTAGGTCGATTTAAACTGCTTATCTGTTCTTGGTTTAATTTTGGTGAGTGATCTATCCAGAAAATTGTCCATTCCCTTTAGATTTTCGAATTTTGTGGAGTACAGGTTTTCAAAGTATAGTGAAGAGATCGATCCGCAGTCTGTAAGGCTAAGGTTTCTTTATTCAGATAAACATCAGCCAAGCACAAGCCAAAGTGTGCCAGGGGCAGCAAGGCAGCCAGGCCAGAGAGAAGGAAGAAGGGGCTCTCCATGTGTGCATGGTCCCTTAAGAAATTGGGTATTTTATAATTCTATTTCCTTTCAATTTTAGAACATATATTATCATTTTTGAAAGCATTTTCATGATTGGTAAAGAGTCTATAATATACATTACAACTAAACCAAGTTTAACTTTAACTAACAGTAGTCTGTTTCATTGGTGGCACAACATTCCAAATCTCCTTCTTGCCCTTGTGTCATTGCTAATATTTCTTTGACTTATATACAAGTGTATGTAAGTGTGTGTATTTGTAACACCTTTATACATTTATATGAACATTATAAAGACAAAATGGAATTAAATCATCACTATTATTTTGAACAATCTAGTCTGTGTCAGGACAAATAATAAGAAAACATTTAAAATGAATACTGCCTTTGCTGATTCATTTTTTCTTGTTTTTTTGTTTTGTTTTGTTTCTTGAGACAGGGTTTCTCTGTGGCTTTGAAGGCTCCTGGAACTAGCTCTTGTAGACCAGGCTGGTCTCGAACTCACAGAGATCTGCCTGCCTCTGCCTCCTGAGTGCTGGGATTAAGGGCTTGCGCCACCAATGCCTGGCATGATTCATTTTATGATGCCTTGTCTTTCCCTTTACATAGATCTAAGTCAGCATCTCCTTTCGCCGTCAAGAAATTCATTCAATAGTTCCTGCAAAGCACATCTATTGGCAACAAATTCCCTCATCTTTGCCTCACAAAATATTTATCTTCCCTTTCTTTTAAAGGCTATCTTAATTGACAACTAAAACATAAAATCTGCACATATAAGTGAGCTATCATGCAATGTTCTGTATCTCTTTACAATGTATAACATTTAAATCGGGCTAAATATATCTATTCAAACATTTATTATTAAATAATGTTGAAAACTTTCAAAAATCCTCTGCTAACTTTTTAAAGAAATGTATTCTTTCTATAGTTACTCTACCATGCAATAATCACACCAGAAGTTCTTAGTTTTAACTAACTATAGCAAAGTCTCCATTGTTCCACATTTTTCTATTATCCCACCAAATTCAGAAGTTGAGAATAAAATGTGGTTGTCAGAGTTGGGGGTGGAGGAGTGGGAGAATGATACACGTTACTTATCTTTCTCTGGCTGTCTTATTTCTCTTAGCATGATGATTTTTTCATTTCTCCTTCAGTTTTAAAAGATAATTTCATAGTCCTGAATTATAAAGTGCTGTTTGTACTGCCAATATAAATGCTTCATACTGTTGCATTCTTGCTCGCACATTTTCTGAGAAGTTAAATCTAATTCTTATCCTTGCTTATTCATAGGGCATTGCTTATTTTCTTTCTCTCTTCCCCTGTTCTCATTATGCATACATGATGCCTTATAAGAGTCGCCCAACAGTTCTCAGTCAGTTCTGGTGTTTCTCAGGCTTCCTCTCCTTTCTTCTTTCTTTTTCTCTTCTTCTCCCCTTTTTCTTCTTCCTCTCCTCCTCCTTCTAGCTTTGAAATTTTTCAATGTCATGACTTCATGTATAGAGATTCTCTCCTGAGCTAGGTCTAATCTACTACAGATAATTGAGTTTATTAGAAGGCCCTCTTTGTCTACCTGTTTCTTCATTCTTTCCTAGAAATGTCAGCTCTGTGTTTATATTATCCAGCTCTTCTTACATAATTTCTACTATAGCACTAAACCCTTTAATATATTAAGCATAGTTTTTTTTAAATTCCTCCATATTCCTAATAAACCTTAATTTGGTGTCGCTAATTACTCTTCAAATGTATATTTTGCCTTCAGTATGACTAAATGTTTTTTGATACTGTTGTTGAAAGATGGACATAATGTACAGAGTACAAAAAACCAGAGAAAAACAGGCTTTTTGCAATGGAGTTATAAGATATATAGGAGAAGAAGTACTGTAATCATATGATTAGGTCTCAGTCTTGCAGTGTGTCTGTGCCCCCAAAGTGAACTTTACAGTGCTTCACAGGATTTCCCCTTTACATAGCATAGGGCAGCAAAAGACAGCTAAAATTGGGTATTCCCTTTCCTCCACACAGACTATATGTGGATGAAACTCATAAAATTGTAGAGGCACCCTATAATTAAGTCTTCCTGGAATTTTCAACTCTCATACTTGCCTACACTAAGCCTCTAGTAATTTGCCAATTATTGTT
Organism: Cricetulus griseus; assembly: GCF_003668045.3. Classification (NCBI taxonomy): domain Eukaryota; kingdom Metazoa; phylum Chordata; class Mammalia; order Rodentia; family Cricetidae; genus Cricetulus; species Cricetulus griseus. The sequence goes on along the minus strand of NC_048604.1, from coordinate 26,592,674 downwards.
AGATTTTTCTACCCCAGGCACTGTTTCCTACAGAGCTTTCAGCTCTTGGGTTTCTGCTCCTATACATTATGGCTCTTGTCTTTCCAATTATTGAGGTTGTAATTTTCCCTGAATCTTCCTTCTCCTCATATATCTAAAAGGAGTTGTTGAATTCTCAGCTTCCTGTTTGTTTAGCATACAACACCAGTAGTGACATGCTTTATATGCAAGACCAAAAAAAAAATAGTAATTGTCCTTCAAAACCGACTTCCTAATGAGTATATGCACTTGATGTTTTAAAACTTATTTTCAAAAAGGTCTACATGAGGAAGAGTCTAAAATGAAGGGCTGGGAATTTTATATCTAATAGGTCTTGTCCATCCTCTGGGAAATCAATGCTTTCTCATCCCAAGCAGACAAAAGGCAATTCAACTCCCAAAAGAAGGCAATCATTTCTGAACTTCAACCACTTTAAAGTGAGTGCAAGTTTCTGCCTAGAGCAGCTCAGGCACAAATCTGGAGTATTTGACTGTTTTACTCTTTTATCAGACTTAACCATTAAGAGAAGATTTTGTACTGCTTATTCTCAAATTCAAGTAAATCTAAGATGATGGCACAATTCCATAGAGCATGTCACCTATATGGTGGCAGGAGTCTTGTCAAAATAAATTACAACTTATCCAACTTTGAAGGCCCTGACAAAGACAGGCCCAATTTGATATTAGTTAGGCTGTACTAAAATACTGTATCTTCTATTCAAATGAGCAACGATGGTTGCCCAAGTGCCTGAATTCCCATGTTTATCACTTCTTCATTGGTCTAACATAATTATACTTCCAGAAGTCCATTGTATAAATATGAACACACTGCCTAAGGAAGTGAATATATTAAATTTTCTGCAAAAGTAAATTCCTTAGAAATTAAAATACAATTGAGAGTGTTTAAACTTTAATGGATATGAGAAAAGGAAGAAAATTATAGACATGAAAAGGAGCTGGGCACTGGCAAGGTATAGAAAGAGAAGGGATACAACAGTTGAGGAAGATATCAAAAAGGAATTCAAAAACTGCCAATTTATCCTTCAGCTTCCAAATGGACAGAATACTACCTGATTGTTTACTTCTACTGGGGTGTGGATGAATATCATTTTTGTCTCTTATCTGTTTCTTCATCTGTGAAATGGAAGCTGGAAAAAACAGCATCTGCAGTTGATGATAACTGAATAAACAGAAGAGAAAGACATGGACTAATGGAACAAACAGAATACAAAGGCACACATCTCAGACTTCCACTCTCAGTGATGTTACTTGGAAAAACTAGCTTTGATTAAAGCATGATTGACTGAGGAGATGAAATTTCCCAGATTAGACAGTCTACTAGATATCTCATCTTAATTACTAATAGTGTCCCTTCTAAACTGAAAATTATCCCAAGCTGGGTGATCAAGGACGTATTTACCTTAGTAGAACTGGTGGTGATAGTGGTAGTGTGTGACTAGATTAGCAATGGGCTCATCTACTAACATCCTTCAGGTGGCACATGTTATCATCACTAGAGTTTCCTACTTACTGACTCACATTCAGAGGAGTGCCCATGTGTCATGATGTAGAAATAATGGGGTTGGGAAGACTATACCAAGTGTAGACCACAGACATTTTGATAGAGGGCCTCCCAAATAAATGAGATGAGAATATCAGGAAGTACAAGGACTAGAGGTCAGGTCGAGAAGGGAGCAGAGTGCAACCATTAGCAGTGATTCAAACCACACTCAATCGAAAGAAGCACTCGCTCACTCTGCTAGACGTAGGGTTAGATCTGATCCATGGATACAAACAGCTCCCATGCCCTACATTCTCACTGGAGAAGAAAATGATATTTGCTCTAGACAGGGTCATTCAGCCACAGACTGGATTGACATTCATTGATGAGTCTGGCATTTATTTACCCTGCAACTTGTTAGGAAGACATTAGTCCTTGTAGAATGCCAAGCCCAGGACAGCAACTAGAACAACCAAGAAAGAAAAAAAAAAAAACTTAATAGCCTATTCACATAGAAAATGCAATATAAAAATTGCTATACTGATGTATTTTTTTAAGATTCATTTGATTATAAACATTGAATTGCAGCTCTCATAGCACCAGGGAGGAAATCGTTCTAAAATTGATAATGTATGTTTTTCCTTCCCAAAGTTCGCGTTCCCATCCAAATTGCACTAAATCTTTGGAGACGCTGCCTTCTGAGCCTAAAACCTATTTCCACACCTAATTCTTGTCTCTTGGTAAATACTTATAATGTATCTAGGAAATCAAAAGCATAATTTCTTTTTCAATATATGCAAAGGCATTCGTCTCCTGCAGTTGAGGGGGTGAGTTAAACGCTGCAAAAACTCAGAGGAGAGTGCATGGCAGCTTAGCTTGGCTGCTTGTCCCTCTGGCTCTGCTTTTATTTCCCAGCAACAGCACTGATGGAGGTGGGGCCAAGGTTCTGGTCTCCTGGTTGCTGTCAGGAAAAAAGCCACTGTTATCTCATTGTACACTGAGGAGCAGGTGGGGAGAGAAAAAAAACTGAAGAGATAATGAAATCTTCCCACTACCCTTTTCCCTCTAAAATCTTTTTTCTTTTTTGAATTCAGATAAAACATTCTACATATCAATCCTCCCCGTCGTTCCCTCTCCCTCCCATCTTCCCTTGCCCCCTACCATCCGCTCCCCAAGGACAGTGAGGCCCTCCATGGGGGATCATCAAAGTCTCTCACATCATTTGGGGGAAGGCCTAGCCCTCCTCGGTGTATCTGGGCTGCAATAGTATCCCTCCATAGGGAATGGGCTCCCTAAGTCCATTTGTGCATTAGGGATAAATACTGGTTCCACTGTTAGAGGTCCCATAGCCTGTGCAGGGCTCCTAACTGGCACCCACATTCAGAGGGGTTGGTTCAGTCCAAGGCTGGTTCCCCTGATTTACGACTGGGGTCCCTGTGTTCTCAGAAGGTGAGGTCAACTATTTCTGCGGGTTTCTGCAGCATGGTCTTGACCCTTTTGCTCACCCCTCCTCCCTCTCTACAACTGGATTCCAGGAGTATGGCTCAGTGTTTAGCTGTGGGTGCCTGCTTCTGGATGAAGGCTCTAGAATGGCAATTAAGGTAGTCAGAAATCTAATTATAGGGGAAGGACATCAAAGGCGGCCTCTCCACTACTGCTTAGATTCTTAGTTGGGGTCATCTTTGTGGATCCCTGAACATTTCCCTAGTGCCAGATTTCTCTTTAAACCTATACTGGCTCTCTCTATTAAGGTATCTCTTTTCTTGCTCTCCTCTGTTCCTCCCCTGACTCAGTCTTCCTGATACCTCTTGTTCTCCTCCCCCCTCTTCTTCTCCGCTTCTCTTTTTCCTACCATCTCCCTTCTCTCCCCCACCCCGTGCTCTCATACTCCCAATTTGCTCAGGAGTTCTTGTCCCTTTCCCCTTCTTCGGGGAACAATGTATTTTTCTCTTACAATCCATGCCACCAGAGAAACTAGGTAAAAGGAGGTCCCTCTAAAATCTTAACCCAAAGCCCCAGACCCCGCTAGTCTGTCTTCTGCTGTACACATGGAGAACAGGCAATCAGGAAAGCTAATCAAAAATGCATTCATTAAGGCAGAGCGACCGCGAGTGAGAGTGGCTGAAGCTTTCATTAGCCAGGTGGTTTCTGGACTGGCACAATGTGTGCTCCACAGCCCTTTGGCAAACCTTTTGTCCCTCCCTACTACCCTCCTCCCTTCTCCTCTGTCCTAACAGTCTCTGTCTTGTGCACCCCTGATTTTACATTCAAGAGAATCTAATTCTGCAGTTGACAATGCTTGCCTTCAGTCACCACAACCCTGCTCTGTAAGAGCTGCCTTCTGTCTAATAAGGCCTCTGAGTAGTTTTATAATCCTTTAAAGGTGTTTTCTTCCTTGAAAATACATTATTCTTTGTTTTCAAAACAGGAAGCCATGGCTTGCCAGAGCTAAAGAAACTCAAATGCTGACAGAGTCTGCAAAAGGAGATGCCTGTGCTGCTGGCTCCAACTTAGCAAACCAGTCTCCCAGAGCCCTCAGAATGCAAAGAAATTCTCCAGGCAACCAGGCTAAAATATGCAGTTGTGCTAAGGACTAATAACAATTACACATAGCATCATTGAATGTTGACTGGAGGTCAGGCATCGTCCTTGATCCTATTCAATCCTCTTGATAGCCTTGTGAACTATGTATTACTGTCCTCACTATGCAGATAGGCATGGTGAGATTTGAGATCAAATCAACCTATATTCCTTGGGCTGTATACACCCCCAGCCTGGCTATAAACGTGGCCTAACACAAATCACAAACACACTTAAAACATTATGAAGATTTTTTTTCTATTTTATTTATGTAACTAGCTTGGTTGTATCGTTGATGACATCGTGTCTCGGTGCCAAAAAAGATGGACATGCCTGAATACTAATCAGAGATGTGGGGATCTGACCTCTGACAGAGCAACTCTTGCTGTGAATCATGGCTTTGATTGAAAGAGTCATCTGGACCATCTCGTCTCATCTCAAATAATAAAGTTTACCAGAGAATTCAGTTACTTTTCAGAAAGTAATTATTTTACAAGGCATATAAATATTGCTCCTTCCCCTGAAAAAAAATCTGCTTTAGCTAAGGTTAGGAGAAAGAGATAAAAAAAAAAACTCTTTCCAAAGTTTGTGTTTGTTGTAGTACATGTACAATACTGATTGAGGAATCATTGAGTTTGTACTGACACAGAAGCATCTATCTGTTCCCTGCTCTTTGGGAAGATGCAAATTAGTTGAATGCCCACACACACGGAGAGGGAGACAGGGAGAATGATTTGCAGGCACATAAAAACAATAACTCACCAACTTCCCAAGCTTTATTTCACTTCTACCACTTAGAGTGGTGTGGCCCTGAACAAATAATAAATTATTATTGTTACTATTATTATTGCTTTTAATACTAGTACTATTATTATTGTAAATGACTCAAGGGGGAAGTATTCAGTTCAAATGAGCTAATGTTAGAGTACTTAGCACATGGCTAACACATTAAAAGTATTTGGTAAACAATAACTCACACTATAATTAATTTCATATATATATATATATTATATATTATATATATATATATATATGATTTGTAGCTTACACTGTAAAACCAAGGTTTTAATAAGTAATAGATGTGATTTGGGGTGGGGAGGGTACTCTGAGGAAACATTTGATGTTACTTCAAAAGTATGCTAGACGATGATGATGGATGGGAGTATCAGGGATTTGACAAAGTCAAATGTTTTCCTTATTTGAGCTTTGATATTAGAAAAGTTTTGAAAAATAAATATCCCCAAACCACATCATTTTCATTCCAAGGAATATGTTCTATTTTTAGTACAACACTCAGGAAATCATAAAAATGTCAAAATAGCCAATTTTATTTGAAAAAAAGTTTGCTTTAGAGTTCCTTTAAGTGGCAAGCACCTGTCCTGAATTTAAAATAAGATTCAATTTCCCTAATTCATTCGCCACTCCGATTTCAAATGTGTGTGCATTACATAAAGCAAGATTTCCCCACATTGTAATGTATAGAAGCAAATTGCTGATGTTCATTTCCGCTTTGTCGGCATTTACAACCTAGCCTCTTATCATGCTGTGGCCAGCCACAGACACAGTCAGCCACTTTCTATACTCTCGATAAACAGGAAATGTTACCCTAACTCAGACCTTCAGTTCTTCTCAACTGCCATCTGGCTCGTAACAGTAACACAAGGACTGTTTGCCCCCAAGGACATACCAACTACTTTTATCTGAGTGTTGACAAGGAGACAGGAACTATGGGGAAGTTCTGACAGTGAGAAGACAGGAGGGAAAATGTATTCTCCTCTCCTCCTCACGTAGTTCCAGCCCCAATTCTTCCCCATTATGCTCTGCACTTCGGGAGACCATCTTAATTGTAATGTGTAGTCATGTTCTTTATCTAAGGGGTTGCCAAATTTCATCTCTTCTCTTTTAGGCCAGCTCTGGAATCAGAACATTTTTCTCCCTTACTTTCTTGTTGATAAATTAAATAGAATGTCATTGGTCCTTGCTCTTATTTAACTCAAACACCCACCTATTGATTAGAAAGAGAAATATTCAGCATATATTATGCTCCAGGCATTGCTCTAGGTGCTAGGACTATAGCAATAAAAACAACAAGCTAACTCTAGGTGTAAGTGAATGTCTTTTATAATAATCCCCTAAGACTTTAGGTTTTTATTCTTTTGTCTCAATAGCATATGAAAAGGTCTGCTTGAAATACTGCTGTTACTGCTGGTTGTGGTCGGTAAGACATGTTGAAGGAGGTGAATGCAGGAGAATCATGAGTTAGAGACCAGTCTGGCCAACATAATGAGTTCCAGGACAGCCAGGGCTACACAGAGAAAACCTTTCTCAAATAAAGAAAGAAAGAAAAAGAAAAGAAGAAGAAAGAAATACTGCTGTTATTGTAATCAAGAACTCTTTATTGAAACTATGTTCTCAATGTCTTTTATCTCCACAATATGTTTACCAGTATATAGATGTTATGTTGTAAAATATGTAAGAGATAAATGAGTCTTTATTTTTTGTGAATGTCACAATCTAAATCAAACAAAATTATCTAAACAATTAAATTATGGTGTTATAGTATCTCAATATAAAATTTGAAATATGTTACAATGAATATAAAATATTTATATTTTAAAATATGAAATAAGCATGGAAATGTACATATCCCATTATGTTATGTATTTATTAATGACACTGTTGCTAATTCAAAAAAGATTTTGAAGTAATCTCAAGCAAAAGGCACAGAAGTTTATTACCTTAATTTTTAAATCATAAATCAAATGCCAAGTAATATATTGGAAGAGAAATGGGAAGTTCAATAGATGAGGTCACGGTGGCTTTCTACTTGAATAATTTGTCTGCAATTATTGGAAACTGCCACTTGATGGTGGTAACAATGCCTCAGTTTATAACCATATGGAATTCAAGGTCAGAATGAGGATTTACTTGGAATAAGGATACAGTGTATTTCTTCAGCCACAAAATACTGTTTTTCAAAAGTTTTATGGCTTAGTTCATGATTAAAGAGTTTTAAAAGCTTAGGTGATTTAATGAAAAAGTGTTTGCCATAGAAATATGAGGGCTTGAGTTCAGATCCTCAACACCCAAAAAAAAACCTGGTGTGGCACACCTATAATTCTAGCAGAAGGGAAGAGAGGAGAGGAAGCTCCCTAGAGTTTGTTGGCCATCCAATATAGCTGAAGCAGTGAGCTCCAGATTCAGTAAGAGATACTGTCTCAAAAATTAAGGTAACTGGGCATGGTGGCACACACCTTTTATCCCAGCACATGGGAGGCAGAAGTAGGTGGATCACTGTGAGTTCAGGGCCTGCCTGGTCTGCAAAGTGGGTTCTAGGACAGCTGGAGCTACACAGAGAAAACTTGTCTCAAAAAACAAAAACAATACAAAAAATTAAAGTGAGGAGTGATAAAGGAAGACACCTGATATTATTCTCTGGCATCTAGGCAACACACCCAAATACATACTCTTGTATATATACACACATAAACACACAAAGGAGAGAGAGAGAGAGAGAGAGAGAGAGAGAGAGAGAGAGCTAACAGTGTATTCATGAAACAGTTTTCTTCTTCTACTTCTTTTAAAAAGTGTTACCTGTATAATCTAAGATAGCCAAGATTTGATTTGCTCTGGTAGTCCAAGATACCAGTACTTGAACTCCAGTACTGCTGCCTCAACCTTGGGAGTGCTGACGTTACAGGCAAGTATTACTATATCCAGAGTCAAGAAACCCAAGAAAATTTAGATCTTGAGTGGGCCCATGAAATCCCTCATTTATTAATTTATTCAACACAACCTTTATTGAGACACCTCTAGTTATTAAACATTATACAAAGCATTTAAAAATCAATTTTGTGTGTGCAAAAGAGTTTACAATAAGGAAAGCATCTTTAAAAAGATGAAAATCAGTTCACATTCCAACTTGTCAATAATGGGAACTGTGTAATTACTTTCCATTTAACATCCTTTGTTTGATGGATGCTTTTAAGAATCTCTTTCTTTTCATATTTATATGAAATGCTTCTAATTTTTATTTTTCTTGAATCTGGGACTATGAATAATGCTTACTTCAAAAAGCTGTTTGTTGGGAGGATTCAACGGAACCATACCTCTAAACCACTTACCTGAATACCTAACATTAGGAAAAAATAAATCTCAGCAATAATTGTCATTATCATCATGATTATTGTCTTCATTATTATGGTATCATCATCATCACCAGTAGGAAGAAGTATATCCCAGAAATGTATTAAGTGAAATTCAGAATGAAGGAGTCTCTTTATTAGCGAAATTCTTTGACAATTTGATAAAAGTCTTAACAGCACTCTTTAGACCTTAGAGGGAGAAATTGTTACTTGATTTGGTTATAGTCATTTTTTGTTTTTAAAGGTATTGCCTCAATGGAACTTCCCTAGTGTAGTAAACATGACCACAGAATAATCCCTGACCCCATGCAAGCCGCCAGGTAAAATGAGTAAGTTAACATCTTGGACTGGCCTCTTGCCAAGACTGAGGGTGATCTCGTGAATTTCCTTTTTCTCTGTGCCCTGAAACTTCTCTTGAGACCAGAACTACACAAGCAAGGAACTGCTGGTGGCTTCCCTAGCCCGAGCTCCTTCCCTTACTATTGACCCCCAGGGTCTTGGTGGATAAAGTTGTTCTCTAGTGACTGAAGTCAAGAGCCTTGGGAACTGAGGAGGTAGGTGCTCCACCTCAGGCCATTCTCATCTAGAGCAAGTACTGCCCTCATGAGCGTGATTTGTGTAGTTGCTTTGCTTTCTCTGTCACAGAATTCTTAATGATGTTTGAACAAGGAGTCCAGTGTTTTCATTTTGCTCTGCATCCCATGGATTAAATAGCCAGTCCTATCTGTAGTGAGTAGTTTCTTAAAAAAAAAAAAAAAAAAAAAAAACAAGTGGGCTAAACACTGAGTGGGCTTTGATCTCTTAGTTTCCCTCCTTCCTGCTGCTACTCCCCCTTCTCCTTATTTTAGACAACATTTCACTATGTAACCCTGGCTGGCCTCAAACTTTCAATTCAAACCAGGCTGGCCTAAAATTCAAGGCAATCCTTCCTGCCTCTGCCTCCTGAGTGCTGAGATTGCAAGCATTATGTTAAGTATGTACCACCACACAAGGTGATCTCATATTCCACACGTGAGTCCTTCTAAATGTTGGGTAAACTAACTGCTTTCCTAATTGGAACCCTGGAAATGACTGCAGAAATATTTTCATATTCTCTTCTAAATGCATATTTTCTCAAAATAAAATGAGCAATAACAATAGCAATTGACTTAGCAACAGCACTGTATCGTGCTTTTAATGAATTTGAGTAAAGAAGGCAGTACAGGAAGGAAGAATGCTAGAACTCTGCGTGTGACTTGTGGAAGTGTCAGATGCCCTGTCTTTCCTAGATTCTTCACCTACAAGCTATGACTTGCAAAGTCTTCAGACATCTCAGCTAATTCCATGATATAAGATAATCAATTAACAATGTTAACAACACAATATTAACTGGATGATATCAATGATCTGTTTCCCTTCTCTTCCTTCTTTGTCCTTTTGTCTCTAATGCCTTATATGTAAAAGCAGAATGTACCCTCAACTAATAGACAAATACACTGATGCTCTAAAAGTTAATTGATTGCCTGGGGTCACATTCATAGTTGTTTTGACAGAACTGTAATTAGACTCGAGGTTTTCAGTATTAGTATAACACTCATGTTTCTAAAGACATATGTATGAAATATCACTTTAAAAAAAACGCTCTCTTGTGAACACATGGAAAGTTGGAAAGTGGACTCCTCAATAATGACACAGTTGTCCTTTGGAGCTGGATTTATTGGCCTTTATTGTGTGTCACACACTCAATGTTGCCCTGTTTCCTAAGAGATTTAGTGGCATCCATGGACTCTACCTTCAAAGTGCCTAGAATCATCTTTCCTCTAGGCTTCATGACAAAAAGCATCTGCAAGTATCATCACTTTATCGCATGCACTGGATAGTAATTCCACCCAGAAGTTCACAACCCAAAGAAAATATCTTAGTAAAGTATAAAACTCCCTCCAAATTCATATTTTCTCATACTAGACAAACAAGAGATTTTCTTAAACTAGATCATTTATAAGTTTGGTTTGTTTGTTTGTTCATTGATCTATTTGTTTAGGTTTGTTTTGTTGTTTTGTAGACAGGGTTTTACTGTACACCTCTGGCCGTCCTGAAGCTCACCACATAGTCAAGGACAATCTCAAATATGTAGCAATCCTCCTGCCTCTGCCTCTTAAGTAGTTGGACTATTTATTTTTTAAAAATCACTGATTTTAATTTTTTTGTTAATCACCCAGAATGCTGAAAATTGTTTAATATGCTTTTTACGTCTTTGCTTCAAAATATTACTCCTATGCTCATGAAATTGATATCACAATGATTCAAAAGGATATGCCCACAGCACACAGATTATAACAGATTAAAATTTCATAAAATCAGCAATTGCTATTCCTCCTTAAGAATTGGCCACAGGCTAAAATTTAACTGTCTCCAGTTATCTTTTTCATTCCTATAAAGACTCTGAATTCTCTTTCAAATAAGAAATCCAAAATTTCCCACATCTAAAGAAATGTTTAAAATTAACTTATTCTTCAAGAGAGCTACAATCAGGCTCCAAACTGATAGATTAAGAAGTGAAAGAGGAAATCCTCTGTAGCCATGTCACGCCCTCCAGGACCTCCGACTTTCCCACAACTTCATCAGAAGCCCCATATACTATCAGTAGCTATGACAGGAGCTAGAAACCCATACCTACTCACAACTTGGATGAAAGCCTCCAGTTCCACCAAGGGCCACACCCACCACCAGAACCCTGGCCTACAACTCCAATGGAAGCCTCCTGTTCCAACAGAAGCCACTACTATCCTACAACTCTAGTAAAGACCCCTGCTCCACCAAAGACCATGTCAACTGCCAGAACCCTTGCTCCAACAGAGGACCTCCTCCTCCACCAGAGGCCTCTGTGCCCATCAGAAGTCGAGCCCCAAACTCAGATAGAAACCTACTCAATCACAGGCCATCCTATCCAGAAGACCAGAGAGGAAACAAAAACCAAGGAACAAAACACCCATCCAACAGAGTCAAACTCAGAAACTGGTACCTTGATGTATAATCAATCATGTATAAGCTCAGATACCTAAACATCAATGTAAAAATACAACCAAAACCATCCAGGGCAATAGGTCACCACCGGAGCTCACCCATCCTAATACAGCAAGCCCTGAATACTACAACACAGCTGAAGCACAAGAAAATGACCCTAAAATCAACTTTATGAAGATGATAGAGATCCTTAAAGAAAAATGAATAAATTGTTTAAAGAAATAGAAGAAAAGACAAACAAAAATGGAGGAAATGACTAAATTCTTAAAAGAAAGTCAAGAAAAAAGAACAGTTGACAGAAACAAATAAAACAGTTCAAGACCTAAAAGTAAAATAGAAGCAACATATAAAATACAAACTGAGACAATTCTGGAAATGGAAAATCTGGGTAAGTGGACAGGAATTACAGACACAAGTATCACCAACAGAACACAAGATATGGAAGAGAGAATCTCAGGCACTGAAGACATGGTAGAAGAAACAGATACATTAGTCAAAGAAAATGTTAAATATAAAAATTCCTGACACAAAACCTCCAGGAAATATGGAATTTATGAAAAGACCAAAGCCAAGAATAATAGGAATAGAAGAAAGAAAAGATTCCCAGCTAAAAGGCCAGAAAATATTTTTAGCAAAGCCATAGAAGAAAAATTTTATGACCTAAAGAGGGGCATACCTACAAAGGTACAAGAGTCTTACAGAACACCGCATAGATTGGACCAGAAATGAAAGGTTCCTCACGACATAATAATTAAAATATTAAACACACATAACAAAGAAAGAATATCAAAAGCTGCAAGAGAAAAAGGCCAAATAGCATATAAAGGCAAACCTATTAGAATTACACCAGATTTTCCAATGGAGACTCTAAAAGCCAGAGGCCCTGGACATATGTGATACAGACTCTAAGAGGCTGCAAATACCAGCCTAGACTACTACCCTAGCAAAACTTTCAATCACCATAGATGGAAAAAACAAGATATCCCAGGATAAAGTCAAATTAAAACAATATCTATCCATAAATTCAGCTCTACAGACGGTACTAGAAGGAAAACTCAAACCCAAGGAAAGTAACTACACCCATGAAAACACAAGAAATACATAATATTATACCAGCAAAACCAAAAGAAGAGAGAACACACACACACACACACACACACACACACACACACACACACACACTACCACAACTGAGAAAACTCAGAAAAAGAGCTTCCAAGCAAATGTACCTAAGAAACAAGCCTTTCTAATATCTAAGAAAATAGACATCAAACCAAAGTTAATCAAAACAGATAGGGGGACACTTCATACTCATCAAAGGAAAAATCCACCTAGATGATATTTCAATTTTTTTGTCACTTTTTAAATTTAAATCAGAAACAAGCTTGTTCCACATGTCAATCCCAGCTCCCTCTCCCTCCCCTGCTAACATCTTATGCCACAAATGCAAGGGCATCCATGTTTGTAAAGGAAATACTACTAAAGTTTAAATCATGTCGCCCCTCACAGATAGATAGTGGGTGACTTCAATACCTTACTCTCACCAATGGACAGGTCATCCAGACAGAAACTAAACAAATACTGGAGCTAACAAATGTTATGAACCAAATTGACTTAACTGATATCTATAGAATATTTAGGTCAAACACAAAAGAATACAGTTTATTCTCAGCATCTCACAGAACATTCTCCAAAAACTTACCACATAGTCAAAATGCAAGTCTCAAAAGATACAAGAAAGTTGAAATAAATCCCTGCATCCTATCAGAACAACAGGCACTAAAGTTGGACATCAACAACAATAGAAAGCCTACAAACAAATTGTAAACTGAACAACTCTCTACTTGATGACTACTGAGTGAAAGCAGAAATGAAAGAAATCAAAGACTTCTAGAATTAAGTGAAAATGAATACACAACATAACCAAACTTACAGACACAATGAAAGCAGTGCTAAGAGAAAAGTACATAGCACTAAGTGCCTACATAAAGAATTTGGATAGATCCCATACTGGCAACTTAACAGCATAAATAAAACTCTAGAACAAAAAGAAACAAATACACCTAAGAGGAGTAGAGGGCAGAAAATAATCAAACTGAGAATCAAAACCAATAAAATCACAATAAAGAGAACAAGCCAAAGAATCAATGAAACAAGGAGTTGGTTCTTTGAGAAAATCAACAAGACAGACAAACCCTTATCCAAACCAACTAAAGGACACAGAGAGAAAAATCAAATTAAGAAAATCAGAAATGAAAAAGAGGGACATATCAACAGATATGAAGGAAACCAAAAGAATAATTAGGTTATACTTTAAAAACCTTTACTCCACAAAATTGGAAACTCTAAAAGAAAGTGATAATTTTCTGTATAGATACCTCTCACCAAAATTAAATCAATATCAGATAAACAATATAAATAGACCTATAACCCCTAGGGAAATAGAATCAGTCATTAAAAATCCCCCCCCCAAAAAAATACAGGGTCAAATGGTCTTAGAACAGAATTCAACCAAACTTTCAAAGAAGAGCTAATGCCAATACTCCTCAAATCATTCCACAACATTGAAACAGAAGGAACATTGCCAAATTTACTTTATAAGGCCACAGTCACTCTGATATTCAAACCACACAAAGATTCAACAAGGAAAGAGAATTACAGACCAATTTGCCTCATGAAAATCAATGTGAAAGTACTCAATAATATACTGGCAAACTGAATCCAAGAACAGAACATATCAAAGAGGATACATCCTTCATGGTCAAGTAGGCTTCATCCCAGAGATGCAGGGATGGTCCAATGTAATCCACCATATAAACAAGCTGTCAATGAAACAAACTGAAGAAAAAAGAACACATGATCATCTCATTAGATGCTGGAAAAGCCTTTGACAAAATCCAACACCCCTTCATGATGGAGGTCTTGGAGAGATCAAATATATGAGGGACATACCTAAACATAATGAAGGCAAATTAGAGCATGCCTATAGCCAACATCAAATTAAATGGAGAGAAACTCAAAGCAATTCCACTAAAATCAGGAACAGGTACCTAGTCTTGTTGTATCATGTTTTGTCCTTCTTGGTTGATATCCAAGAGAGGCCTGTTCTTTTTTTTTTGAAGGGAAATGGAGGAGGGGTGGATCTTGGAGAAGCAGGGCACTGGGAAAAGTGGGGGGAGTGGAAACTGCAGTTGGAATGTAATGTATGAGAGAAGAATCGAATCAAAAGAAAATCATTTGCAACCACATCATCTCAGCTAGAAAGATTGTACAGGTTGACATCTAAGCTATGGTCAGTTTTGACAGTAAAAAAGGCATTACTGATAGTTGTCCTAGGAAAATGAGCATAAGCTGAATGATCTTGGACAAATAAGACATCATGGTTGCTCTTGCCTTAGTTCACATACAGAAAGACATCACTCCTGGAAACCTACTGTAATTAGTTATTACTCTGCAGTGGCTTAAGACCATATACCGCTTCTCATCCACCTATGGATGACCTAGATTGTGGCCCATAGGCTGTAGTAGTTGAGATGGCTCTGCAGGTCCCTGCAGGAATTGTGAGTCAACTTTAGTGGCTCTGTTCCACAGATCTTTCATCTTACTTGGTCAACAAACTAACTGCTACCCACCCTTCTCATGACAATGACCAAAGATAAAGATGACAAGCAGAAATGCAGGAATTACAAAAGCTGGAATTGGTGTACTTTCAATCTTCTCATTGGGAAGACCAATGAGAAAGTTGCATGATCACATTACAGGATAAGAAAATAAACTGCCAATCATAATATCATGATAAATGTACAGATTCAAAAAACTGTGAATAGTTAATAGAAGTCATTTGACCTCAAACATGTATTTCCCCTATCCCAATTCTATTACTACCTCCCCCAAATAAACACGTAGGAAAAGGCCATTTGTCTCAGCTGATGTGATCTGATCATTTCTTAGTATACAGATATATAAATTTCAGAATCCATCAAGTAACCAGAAACTTTTCCAACTCAATGTAAAGAATAACTTCCTAAACAGTCGGGACCCAGAATTTCTCAACATTTCTAAATGCAACCTTTCAAAGGTAGAGCTAGCAAGTCAAGCCACTTTCGGTTGAGGGGTTAATTTCTACATGATTTACCCATGGTGTATTCCAGTGACAATTCCTAACCTTCTCAGAGGAGTAACAAAGTGTACAGTAATAAAAACGTCAACAATGTCATCTGTGGGAGATAAGCTAGAATATTCCACAATAAATTAACACTTCCCATCAGAGAGATGTTGCAGCTTATACGAATGTCATTTTGTGAGAATTGGGAGTCTCGGAGCCATGTGATTTCCATCTGCAGTTTTCAAACCCATTCAGAACCCACCAGGGGATAATTACTTCCTAAGATGTGCCCAGCCCAGCAGAATATTTTTGTTATAATTCAATTTTCTCACATACTCAGCCTCACAGCATGAAGAAGACTCTGGTCTGCTGGATAAAGCCCTAAAGGGAAAAGAGACTTCATTCTTCACCATTCAGCTGTGTGACCTTTGGGGGCTCACTTAACCTCTCTGATTATGTAGTTGTCTGTGGACTTCTATTTACCATGACATTTTGTAAAATAGGAATTAATCCTTATCAGTTTCTCACATTGAACTCCCAATATACCATGAGTCTTTCAAATCTAATCAGTGAACTATCAAACTATAACACTAGACTAGACTAGACTAAAGCAAGTTGTCAGGATTTTATAAAATTTCAAGAATAAAATTATTACTGCTCACATTTGTCAGGGGAGCAAATGAATAAAAAGATACATTTTAGGTGTTGTTGAGGCTATTTCTCAGCCTCCACGTTTTTCACTTCAACCTTGTGTCAATCACCTGACTTGGTTGGATTATGGGAGAAGTGTTCCTAGAGTAAGCCCTGTGAATGGGACATAGTCACCACACATACACATACACATACACACACACACACACACACACACACACACACACACACACACACACACACACACACACACACACACACACACACATTATGCCTAAATTCTGGTAATTTAGGACTGAATATGTTATCTTTTGGCTGTAGAGTTGGACCCTGAATAGTTACGGTGTTTTGTATGAACTAATACAAGATTATATGACACAGATTTGAAATAAAAGAATGCTCCAGCCATTTGCCTTCATGCAAGAAACAGAAGGGGGTCAGGGAAAAGGGAGATACTAGACCAAATTGTTGAACTTCTGAGTCAAATCGATTGTGAATCTAGCTGTATCTCTTGGCCTTCCAGGTGTATTAGCCAATGTATCTCTATTATTGGTTATACAAGTTTTAGAAATGTGTGCTTGCCTGCAGCATGAAGCATCTTTAGTGATAAAGGAGATGATAGGGTCAAAGTGTGGTCACTGGCTCCAAGGATTTTTAAAGAAGGTACTGTAAAAGTGTTTAGTGCAGGGAGGAAAGTGGGAGATGAGTGATATTAAAAGTAAAATATCACTTCAAAATATCTGCATCCCAAAACCTCTTAAAAGATGTCTTCAGGGCAAAATTTGACCTCTAAACACTTATGCAACATATAAAACCCAAACCATTCTGAAAATATTTCTGAAAAACAATTATTTCCTTAGATACTGATCACTTGGTATGACTACCTTTTAAGGAACTTGCTATAACTTTACTTTGGGGCATAGTAAACCCAATTCAAAAGGCTTCTCTACTGGCACAGAGATATAATCTATTAGAAGAAGGTCCAACTTAGCCTATGACTAACATTTCAGCCACAGCAAAGTCTACCCACATTGCATAATTCCAACAAAGTGTCCAGGGAGTTTATATCATATCAAAGACAAGATGGTAGAGAAATCAAATAGTGGCTCCAAGGTTGTATATATGTCATATTTAACCTAATGCAGCTCCAGATCTGAGTGAATTTTCTCCTGCCTTTAAAAAAAGAAAAGAAAACAAAGAAAAAACACCTAGACACAGAAAGTCAAAAATAGCCCTAAAATTCAATTATTCTGAACTTCATGGTTTGACTCGCACCTAGTTGAAATTTGGACAGTATTTCAGGTTGTGGAACAATCCTAGCTCATGAAATTCCAGGACTATATAACATACAAGCAGGATGAGAACTTAGAAGCCACCTTGTTCCAGCTGGATTTTGTAGTGTGTTGGGACTGAATCAGGGTTAAAAGGAAAGGTTTGATTCCCATATACAAGCACCCTCCTGTGTGCTGTCATGGAAGCGGGTACATACCATTTTCAGATCACTTACCATATTGCATTGTCACTGCCAGTGAATACATCTGCTCTAAACTTGAAATTCATTGAAAGCAAAATTTTTCTCACTCTCTTATGTCCCTAGTGATTAGCATAGCCTGTCATAAAGCAGGTGGTCAATAAGTGTTTGTTGAAGAAATCGAAGTTTCAAGTCAAATGACAGGAAAATTATCTTCGCATTGAGTAAAGGAAAAAAATCTCTCTTTAAAGGAGTATAGAAGTAACCTTCCAATGGATCAGGATGATGCTGGTTGCTATTTTCCTTATTTATTAGATATCAAGTTAGCAAGCATGAGGCTCCCCCACCCCAAACCCTACCAGCCAACATTCCTTTCTGCTTATCCAAGTATACCTAACCCAAGCCTTAGTGAACTATAAATCTCATGAAAAGAAGTGTCATTTTCACATTTCAATAAAAACTGTAATCAACCAGGCTTGGGCATAGGGAATTCTGCTGTTTTGTTTTTTACTCCATAAGCTATATTTCATAGACAGCTTAAAATTATGTTGCAAATCATAAAACAAGCATGGAATCCTGAGTCTAGCAGTGATCTACTTATTTACCACCAAAGAACGGTTGAAATTGGGGTCTTCATTGCTGATTTCTTGTGGCTGTGAAGCTACCAATATAATTTCCAACCTTGCATTGGAAAATGAGACACGAGGTTCCAAAGGTGTCTCTCTGCTCATTTGAACAGTGTAACACAAGCTTTTCAACCAATACCAATATACATCTCCCACTGTGCCTGCCCTTCTTGGCTCAGATGAGACTAGACCAACAGCTGCCACTAAGAGCTAAACATTGAAAGATGAAAAAAGGGGAAAGGATAATGGATAAGAGAGATGAAAGGAGACAAAATGGGCAATATTCAGGGTGATGACAGTGATGGAAGCTAGATTTGCTAATGCAGAGGCACTGAAAGGTCCTCCTTCCTCTCATCTTTTGTTCCTGGCCTACTTGTAGTACTCTTCAAATCAAATGACAGTGGAGATGGCCAAAAATCTTTCCTTCCACCTTTCCTCAGAGCTGGCAAAGCATAGACAGGGACCCAGCTGATTTCAGAAGCATACCACGCCCCAACATGAAATACATATCCACCCACCAGAAATTAAAACTGAAACCTACTCATTGGAATTATTCCTTTGGGTTATGGCATTCAAAGTTCCCACTAACACACCAACTATTTCATCTTAAAAATGGGGGCGGCATAGATAGACCCTCTTCCTGTTACAAGGAAGAGGTTCTTTAAATGTGGCATTTTGATATTAAATTGTCATTGCCTGCCGTTAAAAATTTAGTACAGATTCATCTACCAGATTCCATCTAATCATCAGAGACTCCTGAGGAGCTACTATGGGAAGATTTTGATGTGCAAACACTGGTAAAAACACTGCAGCAGAGTCTGAGGTCATACAGAAAGGTGGTGGGAGAAGGGCTGATGACAACACTGGGGGCTTTTGAGAGCAATTTGCAAGGTCAGAGAGAAGGGAGTTTGGAAATTAACATGTATCGATTGTTCTGTGAGTCAGATAGTAAATTAGATGCTTTTGCATCCATTATTTTACTTAATTTTTAGAATAGCTTTACAAAGAAAGAAAAGGTAATGTTCCCATTTTGAAGACAAAAACACTAGGAAGGATGTAGACTCCTGGAGTTGGTCAAGGTCACATACTACCTATGTGTGATGGAAGTTAGATTTGAATCTGGACCCATATCGTGGATCTATGATCCCCAATGATACTGTGCCATTCTCCACATTTAAGGGGTAGTCAACTTTGTCTCTGCTCACCCGTTCCTATAATGTTCCTTCTACTGGAAGAAGGAGTCCTCTCCAGATCCCAAGTTTTTCATTCACTCAAATAATGGGCTGTCAAGATGGAGATAGAGGATTTGTGTGAAAGATGGAGTTAGAGATTAGGCATTGTCAGAATTGTCAGCAATGTGAGAAGAGCTGGGAACTACTTTTGTTGTTGCCGCGGGGTTTTGAGGCCATTTATTCTCAGTTCCAGTCTATGCATTGCTAAAGTCAAAGACCTGGAGTGATGAGTGTAGGTCCCCTGTTGTTCTTCCCTGGCCCCATGTGTATTTAGTTTCTTTACTCTGGTGTAAAGTGTCACTTTCATCATGCAGATCAGAAGACAAGAAAAGGAAAACAGAAGAGGTAGGGAGGATAAAAATCTGGGTTTTACGGATTAGCTATAAGGTAAGAATGAAAGTGGTAATACCAGATCCCTTTTCTCCCAATAGGGGTTCAGGGTAATGGAGAAGAATGTATGGAGAGAATGTAAGCCATTGTGAAGGAGACTACTCTTCACCAAGACCCAGGTTGAACAGTAGGAGTTCCTAGGGTCGTTTCTCCTCATTGCTTGGAGAAAGGAGGAAGAGTTTGGGGAGAACGGTAATCTCTGAGGTCTGTACTCAATGCGGGAGGGAATAGCAGGTACATGGAAAGTCAACTTTAAGGGAGCAAAGCAGCTAGGGACAGTTGCCTCCAACCCTAACTTTCAATCCCCACCCCCATCCCAGCTCACTCCTACACTTCTCTCCTTGGTCTGCAGGATCGAGCGTCCTTTTCATTAACCTTTTAGCTGCCACCTCCATACACATACTATTTTCCTATACCCTCTGAAGCAATCAGCAGTCACAGCCCCTGCAACTGGCTAACCTGCCTCAGCACTTGGGTAGGGGGAGGGACACACCTCCTAAAGCTGCGGAACAGGAGAATGCGGGTGGGGGTTGTTCACTTGCCCTCAGATCTCTGCTGTAAAAGCTGAGCGGCAGAGACCAAGCATGCGCAGTATCTTAGGGCGCATTGTGATGGGAACTGCTTTTCTGAGTCTCTTCACAAAGACTCAAGAGTAACCACTAGCCGCCCCTCAAGACCCCTCATCTTTAAGACACACATACAAATGCAGAGACAATGTGGCTTTTTAAAAAGAGGAAGCTGCTTGCAGTTTGAAGTCTGGTCCACATGAGGACTGGTGTATTTCTGTTGATCCCATCTTCCGTGTTGACAAACGCCAGCGCCTAGGCTTTGCAGTCTAGAGCTGCAGTTTGCAGTGGAGCTAAGCAGTTTGCGGCTTTAATTCCACGTCAGATCAACTTTGATCAATATCCCCCTACCGGCCCAATTGGAAGAACCCAGTTCACCAGAGCTGAGCCACTGAGGCTTTTAGCTCTTTTCTTCTTACCCCGTCTTTAGATCCACCATCTTCGGGGGCGGGGGAGCCCTTTGGTTTTCTTTTTAATTTCTTTATCTCTTGCCTGTTTTTTGTTTTTCACTGTTTTGTTTTCGCTCCGGTTTTCATTTTCTCAGTCTCTGTCTCTCTGTGTGTATTTCTCTCACTGTGCCTCTCTGTGTATCTCTATCTCTCTGTCACTATTTCTGTCTCCATCTCTCTGTGTCTCTCTGTGTCTCTGTGTCTCTGTTTCTCTCTCTCTCTCTCTCTCTCTCTCTCTCTCTCTGTGTGTGTGTGTGTGTGTGTGCGCGCGCGCGTGTGTGTGTGTGTGTGTGTGTGTGTTTGTGTGTGTGTCTGTGTGTCTGTGTGTGTCTGTATCTATCTCTCAAAGAAATCGCTTTGGGGAACCCAGCTTGCAGCCAATGAACCCGCCTTCCAGATTGGTGTGAAGACAGAAGTGAGGTGGGGGGGTGGGAAGGGGGTGTGAGAGATCCTGGAAGAGAGGGGGGAGAAAGGAAGAGAGAAGGAGAGGGAGAGAGAGGGAGGGAGAGCAAGGGAGACAGAGAGAGAGAGAGAGAGAGAGAGAGAGGACAAGAGAGAGGGAGCGAGAGAGAGGGAGCGAAGAGAAGAGGAGGAGGCGGCAGCGGAGGAGGATTAGTGTGGGGTGGAAAGGGAGAGTGAGCGAGCGAGAGCAAGTTGAGGGGAGGGGGTGTAAGAGCCGGCGAATTCTTTTTCTTTTTCTATTATTATTTTGACGACTCCCGAGTTGCGCCCATGCTCTTGTCAGCTTCGTTTTAGGCGTAGCATGGCCAGGCAGAAGAAAATGGGGCAAAGCGTGCTCCGGGCGGTCTTCTTTTTAGTCCTGGGGCTTTTGGGTCATTCTGACGGAGGATTCCCCAACACCATCAGCATAGGTAAGCTATCCAGAGCCAGCCAGAGGGGCCAGGCTCTTCTGCATCTGAAACCCACTGCCCGAGTGGGGCTAGGGATATTACAACGTGGGTCCCTGTCCTGCATGCTTGGGGACGGTGACTAGAGATGGGGGACTGGGCAGGGATCTTGGGGACCTGAGCCGCAAGGAGCTGACTAGTATTGGGAGCATCCGAGATGAGAGAGGGGGTCTCCTGGGGCTAATGCGGTGAATGGCCAGGTTTTCTGAGCTGACCAAGGAGCAAGGTAGTCTGGCTGAAGGTTGGGATGCTGCAGGAGGCTTAGAGTCGCGGCTTTTCAGCTCGCTCTTCTGGACTTTGCCACCGCATGCTTGCAGCGGCTGGAAGTTGTCCCAGGGTGATACTGCCTGTCTGGCCGCGCCAGGATGCATAACCTGGGCCCAGGTCGCCCTGTCCCGCGTCTCTGACTCCAGTGAGACAGGATCGTGTTAGAGGAGATGGAACCCACTTTGGATCCCCCAGACCAAGGAAGTAGCTGGGTGGATGGGGCATAGGGTAGGAAGTGGGGGGTGACACAAGGAGTCGGGCAACCAGGGAAGTCACACAGACGAGGGATTCATGAATTGCTGCTGTGTCTGTCTGGAGACCAGCTCCAGGAGCCAGCCGGAAGGGAGTTCTCCCCGCCTCTGCCTGTATTTACAAGTAGAGAAGTTAGAATGTTGCTTTTATTGCACTAACCCCCTGTATTGTCATGGAAAAAGGTGGCTTGTGGGGGGAATGGGTTGGGACAGCAATGGGAATGAAACTGTTTTTCTTCCCATCCCTATCCCTGTACCCCAGGAAAAAAATGAACCAGCTGTGGGGATAAGGGTGGGGGTGGGGCTGGAGTCAGGGTTTGGGGGCAGGCCCTTGCTTAAGGAAGAACCAAGACCCACTTTTAGTTCCTTCATCCTACCTACAGCAGCCCCCTCTCCTTTCTCCCTTCTCTTTAGCTTCCTCTGTGTAGAAAACCCAGGTTTTTCACAGTGCAAATCAGAGTTTACAAGTCTTGAAAGACACAGGTTGAAAAATCAATCATCAGCTGAGCTTCCCAATAACCCAGAGGTGCCTGGCATCTGATGCTTGCTACTTTCTAAGTCACCCTGAAGTGGGGGACACACGCCAAATCTTGATTGCCTTTGCTCCTAGGTGGACTTTTCATGAGAAACACGGTGCAGGAGCACAGTGCTTTCCGCTTTGCCGTGCAGTTATACAACACCAACCAGAACACAACTGAGAAGCCCTTCCATTTGAATTACCACGTAGACCACTTGGATTCTTCCAATAGTTTTTCTGTGACTAATGCTTGTAAGTAGATCTGCCTTGCCTCCATTTGGGACCTGAGAGGACCTCATTTGCATTTTGTTTGTGATGCACCGGGGTCTGCCAGTGTGTGTGCGCTGGGGGGTGACAGCCTCAATAAGCAGACTGAGGCAGTAGTCAATCCTGGGTTCACGTTGCATAAATCAACCCTGAAGGATTCTGCTGCGGGGCTGAAAGCAGTGGGCAAAACTCTGTGATGAATTATGTTTGATGCAAAACTTTCACTTTCCTCCCTGCTAAACTGGTGTTTCCTCCCCCGCACCCTTTTCTGTTGGGGGAAAAGAAAGAAAGAAAGAAAATAGCATGGTTGTTCAGGGAAATTTCAGATGGGATTTAAAAAGAAGCAACAGCAGCTCCTTGATTGAGTCAATGCAGGGCGTGCAATACTGAAGTGTGAAAGCTGTGTCTGGTGGTAGGTAGGCATGAGCTGGGTTTGATGATTGCCTGGCACATAGGAACAAAATATGAGAATCCTGCAAACAAGTGACCTTGAGGCACAGATCAGGCTGGGCTCCCTGGCCTCTTTCTGTCCTTACCCAGAGAGCTCTGATAGGCACTGATAAGACTACAAACTGATTGCAAGTGATGAATGCTTGTCAGCCTAAAAGGAAGAGGGAAGACAGTTCTCAGGTAAATTTTTGGAAAGCCAATCCTGTCTGTGCCAGTGCGCGCACGCGAGCACACACACACACACACACACACACACACACACACACACACACACACTCACAGGCACAGGCACACACACATACAAATACACACACAACACCACACCACTCACAGG
Organism: Cricetulus griseus; assembly: GCF_003668045.3. Taxonomy (NCBI): domain Eukaryota; kingdom Metazoa; phylum Chordata; class Mammalia; order Rodentia; family Cricetidae; genus Cricetulus; species Cricetulus griseus. The sequence goes on along the minus strand of NC_048604.1, from coordinate 26,568,944 downwards.
CACAGACACACACACACACACACACACACACACACACACACACACACACACACACAATTGTTAAGGACAACACTGTTCTTAATTTAGAGCAAGAGGTTGGTTGTGGGGAGAGGCTTGAAGCAGGAACACGGAACACTAAAAAGGGGAATTTCGTCAGTCCCAAAGCTGTTTTTGAAATCCTTAGTGGCAGCAATGATCATCTGTTTGCAAAGGGGGAATTTTAACAGTAAAATCACAGGAATCCAAATGACCACTAACGTGTTGGACACAGGTTTTTGTTTGGTTTGGTTCTTTAACTTGAAAGGAATGTTCTGTGAGAAACACTGAGTTCTTCATCTAAGCTTACTTTATTTCACCAAAAGTTTCTCCCAAATGCAGCCAGTTAATATAAAGTATGCCGGATGTCCCTGGATGGTGTAGTTTGAAATCTGAAGTTTCATTCCATTTTGATACATGGCATTTGTGTCTGGTCGAGTCTAACTTTGTATATGACTTTCTTCGGATCCTTCCATCTCAAAAGATATGTAATCCCTAGCAAGCTTTAAGCAGGTCTGCAAGATCATATTTTCTTTGCATTCAAAGACTTGGGATGATGGGAAAGGGGAGTGAAGAAGTTCTTTTCAAAACATGTACCAGTTACCAGGCTTAAGAACAAATCAGCTAAAAGTGCAGACCATTTTATGAACATGCTCCGAGACACTGTATTTGACATCCTTTGGTTTTCCAATACTGACAAAAAAATAATGTATTAATTTTAGTTAAGTGTGAAAGTGGCAAAAAGTCTGGCTACACTTCGTGTCTTACATCTGTAATCCGAAACCTCTCTCCAGCATTTACAAGGCATATCTGATTCTTAATCCTACTGCACTGTGGCTGCCTCAAGAGGCTGACTCTCAAATGCAGTTTCCTAAATATCAATTAGAACAGATTTAAAACCAAATGCATGAAACTAACGGGTGTATTATCACTAACAACAAATATGTATTTCATTTCCCTTCACTCTCTTTCCACTGATGGATACTGGGCTACTAGATCCTTTTGGCTTCTCGGGAATGATTGATTTTCAAAGCCATGGGTCCTGTTCTTATGATCAAACTCATCTGACACTCACCAGCCTATGGCTACCAGAACCTTACCTGAACAAGAGTCAGGAAATGATCATTGCCTTGAGAAAATCTCAGGTTGAGGAACAAGCAATAAGTCATCTATATTGGTACTGGATTGTCTTAATTCCTTACCTCTCAGAGCAATAAAGTAACAATGATGGAGAAGGAAAAGCAATTGATCAAAATCTCAACTGAAATCCACAGCACTGTTACTTACAAGGCTAGGTTATGGTTACACACTTGAGAGTGGTAGAGAAGGGGTAAGACTTAGTAGGCAACAAGAAAAACAAAACCAGAAGGAAACTACCTCCTTGGTCATGTCAAATATTCATGTGTGTATGCACAAGCACATAACACACATGGGAGAACTAGCTAGAACTCAGTGACGTGTACCTAGTTGCCTGTTGCACTCTCCAACTTCACAGCCAGCTTATAAGACAGAAGAGAAAAGCTGCCATCTTCTGTGGTCCCTGAAACAGTCACATCTTGAATGGGAATCAGATCTCAAAGCTGTCTCCTGGCAGCTGCTGCTTGGTGGCTTCAAGTGAGATGCCTACCTAGTCCAACAATAGCCTATACAAACAAAAATTCAAGAGGGCAGAGAAACCCTAGGGATGTCTATAGCCTACCCCATGGCCATGACTATTCTTTTGATTGTGGGAGCATGAATCAAATATGTCAGATACAAGCATACAATTCTAACAGTACTCTAAGCAAGCACATGACTACAGATCCCATTCCTCCAACTGGTTACCTAGTTATACAGAGGAAACAAGTAACTCCAGTATCTTCTGAACTTCCTAGGTGAAGAAATCTGTGGAAAACCTCAGATAAGTCCAAATCTGGTTTATTTATTTATTTATTTAATTTGTTTTCCAAATCTGGTTTTCTACCCCTCCTATAGTTCAGTGTGGAACTGGACTAGCAAAAAATAAAAGACCCTTGCTTATTGTCCTGCAGAATTGCTGGTTTCAGCTTTCTTTAGGGCTAGAGTGGATCTTGTCTCATGATTTTCTGCATGTTCAATCCCAAGGTAAGTATGTACTTTCTAGGGTGCAGGTATGCAGGTTAACAGAAACAGGAGGGATAAACGAACAGTAGAGCCTTCTGTACTTGGCCCTGTCCTCTGTTTTCCTTCTGCCTTGTCACCTTGCTTCATACAATGTATTCAGAAGTTGTTCTTACAATAAATCTAAGGCACCAGTTATTTAAAGACTCTACTAGCAAGCAAGCTTTTTTGCACAAGCCTCAAGAGGTTTGCTTAAGACAGACTCTAACTTCATTCTGTGCCTTAAGAGGTCAATAAAAGCCTCTGTGGCTTTGAAAGGTGGTTCAGTTGGGATCTTAGCTCAGAAGAGAATTGAAGTTTCTCAGACAGCCCCATCTGATTTAGAGCACATGTTCCCATTTCATGGGAATTAATAGTTTGCTGCCTTACTTTTCAGTTTAGCTGGGCAGATGCAGAGAGAATGGTGGTGTCACCAAACCGGTTTCAGCGTGCACATCACAGACACACATAGGCACACTCATTATTAGTGCATATGCCAAACAATGCACACACATCTTGCAAGTTACAAATCTAGCATTTAGGGGAGAAAAAAATCAAACCAATTTGATCATCCTCAGGCTTAGAAGGGTATGGAAGTATCAGGAGACTGCTGGGTTCCATGGTTTGACGTTGCTGTCCTGGTTCCTCAGGAAATACTGCTGATTCCCTTGAAGTCCCCTCCTGTGTCTTGCTGCTGTGCACTTGTGGTGCACTCCATACTACACCGCCCCAGCCTCTGCAGTGTCAGCTCATTAGCACACAGATCTCATATTCCCTCTCCGCACTGTCATTGCAAAAATTGCTGTTGTACACCTTTACAGCCAACAAATGTGCTCGTGGATTACGGACTGTTTTGGAGAAGCAGGGAAAAGGCAAATGTAACCTTAAAGGTTATTCACCACAGAATTGTACTCTAAATGCTTTGGCTGAAATAAAAATCTTGTTGACAGAAGCTCAGCATTGATGGTGGGAACGAGAGTGCAAAAGACTTAGGAGTACAAGGCCCTGATGGAGCCCCAGGCAAAAATGTCTTTTGTCGGCTAAAGCTAACCTACCAACAGCAACATTTCCTTCTTTTAATTTTCACAAGTGACTTGAAATATACCTGCAAACTGAGAACTTGCTCCTTTTATAACTGAATGTGTCTTGCTACCAAGTGTACTTAGTGAGACAGGCTTCTATCTCTTACCCACGGAGTCACAATCTAATTATCTAATTACTCTAATTGCCAGGAAGGAGCCACTTAACCATTTAGGTCCTTTTGGAAAGGAAAAGTCTCTCTTGATCACAAACTCTGCAATCGGATGGGTTTTGTTTTGGCTTTGTTTGAGCATCTGTCTCCTTCACATAAGCTTAGAAACTAAGCTGAAGACCCTGAGAAAAGGCTCTTGCCTTCCAATCGAGTTTCATGTCCTAACCATTATATTCTCTGGCTCCACCTCCCCCATCGCTAAAGGATCTTTGCACCTTTGCTTCCCTGCCTCCTCTGCTCTCTCTGCTGGCTAGTCCTCAGGAAGCTCACTGGCTTAGCTCTCTTCTCGGTCCTTTTGGCCAGCTGGCTTAGCCCACTGAAGCACGAAGAGGTCGCCTCAGTGATGCCAGTCAAAGATATAAGTCACCTTCTCACAAGGTTTATTATCATTTTTTTCTTAATCTACGTTTTGGAATGGAGGAGGGAGGAAGGTGAGGCTGTTCATTTGGGCCATAAAAATAGATGGCAATCAGCAGGCTATAAAGGTGAGCTCCCTGCAAAGTGTATTACCTCTCATACAAGACAGCTTCCTATTGATCTAATAAGTGAAGACGGGGGGGGGGGGGGAGGTTGGGAAAGAAGTAGAAAGAATTACTCTGTCATTCTGTCATTCTGTCTGTTCTTACTGAAAAATGGACCATGATTTTTCTTTCATTCTGCAATTTCAACTTGTTTTCCTCCTAAATGAAACTAGTTTTCCATGTCTCCTGACTTCTACCTCAATTGAGGTTGTTTAACCTAATTGTGCATTTCCCTCCCTAAAATTGGGTGAGAGTAGTGGGAGCAGCTTTAATGTCTTCGGCTGCTGAGATGCCTGTAAATTTCATTGTTAGGGGTACTCAGAGATGATTGGCTGCCTCTATTTTGACAGATTGAAAATAGATGGAGGGTGCTGAGGTGTCATTGTTTGTCTGCCTTTCTGGACAGAAGGTTTATCACATTTACACAACTGGCTTAAGGATTAAGAGACAACAAAGATTTTAAGAGATGACTAGACATTTAGGAGTTACAATTCATTACTCTGGAGCAGAGGAATAAACGCCCTTATCCAAATGATTTGCCTTTGAATTTGTTAGATGAGGACCACAGATATATTTTAAAAGAGCTTTTGTAAAATTTTATCTCCTATGAAGATCAAGAAAACCTTTTTTAAAAGTCATGTTTTGACTCCATCCCTTTGTATTTTGGTACTTTGAGAGCACCATTAAAACAACCAATGGGGGCAAAAGATATATATCAGCAGAATAAGGAAATTATACATGCACAAAAGCAAGTCTCTCCTCCTGAAAGCTGCTCAGGAAATATCTAGGCCCCAGACACAGAGTTTCAAATAGTCTCAGCCTAAAGTCTATAATTAATACAGAGTTAGGGACACTGTCTCCCCAAAGAATCTATGCTTAGCAAAAGGATAATGTAGGCAGGGTTTGTCTTTTTCATATTTCTACTCTGTTTATCACCATCATTTTCTTTTCTTTCACTGACTGCTGAGCTCATGTCTGATGACTGGTCTCTAATCACCTACTCATTACTTGCCCTTCCACACTAACTTTACATAGGAACATTTCTTACATTGAGAGTCTATTTTTTTTTCTTTTTTCTTTTCTTTATTACAAGGTCCTTGTTCTTACTTCATTCTCCTTGAGAACTGTACACTACTTTGGGGATACCAGCTTTTTCCTAAATACATCAATATAGCCTAAAGCAGTGGAAGAAAGGACTAAAATAACAGGGAGTATTGACTTTAAAACCTAGGACTATAAGCACCATCAAATCTCAATTTTAAGGAAAGATACTCAAATGGGAGCATCTCAGGATATGATGCTCAGATTGTCTGTTTACCTAAATTAAAGTCAGCTGGCTTTGGTTACGGAGGGCTTTTTATCAGGGAAATGATAGCTACCCATAGTAGGATGAGTATGAGTACAACAAAACTTGGAAGTGTTTTGGACAATTTTGGGAAGCAGCCCAAGTACATAGGGTTTCATTTTATTGAAGTGGCTATTGTAAGATCTATGGGCAGTGGCAGGAGATGCACTGTTCCAAAGGAAAGTCAAAGAAGACATGAGGATGATAGGGAAGCTAAGTCTCATCTAGAAAGTTTCCATTCTTTGGAATGGCATGTGGAATCCCATGTCAGTGATGGTAGCACTAGATGCACTCTGAGCCTAGCTGAGATGCATCTCCTTGTCATTCCATCTAGCCTTCTCCTATCTTGGTTCAATCATCCATTCTGGCCCCTCTCCCAATGGCAGTAATGTCCACAACTCTCTCTTCTGGATTCACCCTGCACAAGCTCCTTCTTCATGGTTCCCATCTGCCACTTGCTTCTTATGCAGTTATCCTCAACACAACACTATTTGTCCTTCTTTGCAAAAGTCAGAGGAGCACGCATGGATAAGACATGAAACACTTTGGTGATGATCTCTCACCATATGTGGCACAATTCAGTGCAAAATGGCACTTACCAACCTTTCATGTATACACCATACGTCTGAAGAGCGTGTTAAAGATTCTGATTTAAAAGTTTGCTATGGGCAAATTCCCAAGTGAAGACAATGCTGATGGTCATTAAGTTACACTTTGAAAAAAAGAGTCCAAAGCTAGGAGACTGTATTTACCGAGTAAAGGTTCTTTCAAACATAATTTTCTCATCAAGATTGGTCCACTTTAACTAACTAAACAAGGGTCTATAAGAGATACATTTGGTTTATTCTGACTCACAGATGTTTCAGTAATATTCCAATAATCTTGTGTCCATTTTAGCCAGGTAGGTGACATGATGAGATGCCCTTTGAGAACATATGCTTAGAGTTAGCTTTTGTCAGAACGTGGAGGGTGAACTCCAGGGCAGTCTGAGGGAGAATGTAGCACATGAGTCAGGCCGACAGTGTCTTAGTGACTTGCCCCATCGCAAAGAGTCACAGTTAGAAACTACATGTGCAAGAAATCTAAGGGTAGTTTGTGGCTTCAACTCTATTTCCACTTTGTTTCTCTGGGTCAAGACATGCTAGAAATAGGCATGTAGCCTCAGCTTTTCAGAGTCCTGACTTCTCTTTAAAAGGGTATTAAACAAAAAGTACAGCACAATTCTCTCTTTATCCAGAAGAGGATGAAAAATTGACTCAATTTTCAAGATTCTCAAAGTGAGGGAAGAAGTGTAATGTTGCTGTCCATCTTAGCTGAGGACTCACCTAAGGAAGAAGTTAAAAGAGTATCCAGTGACATTTGAAGACCGAAACTAATACAATCCCACCTCAAAATATTGTCACTCTAATAGTCTGCCTTTAGTCATAAACTTTACAAATTCACTTATCTGTGTTATTGCATTGGAAACCTGTGCTAAAATGTTAGTGTGCTATCTGGAAAGGAATGAGCTAAATAATTATTACCCATTGACATCTGAAGCAGATTTTTTATTTAGATTACCACCTATTACCTTGCAGACTCCTCAGAAGGAGATATCCAGGTCAGGTAAGTGACCCAGAATAAGACACCTATCTGCCAAAGGAAATTGAGCAAAGACAGATGGTAGAAGAAGGGTCAGTGAAGCACACACTATCTTTTTTCACATTTGTCCTCCATAGCAGACTGCTCCTTTTCTCGCTATTTTAGTGGCTTTTGACCCATAGACTTACTCCCTTCTCATATAGTGAGCCTGCTGCCAACACTGTGCATGGTTGTTTGTTACCATGGATAATTGTGATGTTAAGATTTTCTATAGTTACTGTGGGAAACTTTCAGAAGTAAAATCTGTTTGTGAGGGAAGGTAGTGAGCTATTAAACATTGCTATGACACACACACACACACACACACACACACACACACACACACACACACACACACACACACACACACTTCCAGTTATCCATGTTTGGCTGATCTGTTGCCAGTTACCCACTGTAAGAAAGGTCCATCTTTGCTGTTGCCTATAATGGCTCAGGTATCGGATGAAACAGGTAGAGATCAGGACTCAGCCTACAGAAAGGTAAGTAGATGGATAAAAGTGCTCATATGGTACTCTCTGTGTGGGTGAATTGTAGATTTAAGACAGAAGGGCCTCTGACATTTGCAGTCAGCCAGAAACAGTTATAGAGCGTCAATTACCCTTTCATCTCACTGCAATGTCCAAAGCTACTTGTTGATTAGTTTTAAAACAGTTATGTCTGAATTGGGCCATTTGCATCGGAATCACCAGAGGTGCTTATCAAGTATGAATTCCTAGTTCATACCCTGAAAGTATGAGTCAGAAAATATATGATAAGTCTATTTAACAAGCTTTGTGGGTGACACTAATAGCATTCACTCAATTTGAGAATCATATATTTAATAAATCATGATACTATAAACAGAGATGTGCAGATTCAGACTGAAAATTATTAAACACCCACTAAGCACCCAAGTATTCTGCCTATGCACTTTAATACATGTTGTTTCTCTGTGCAAGTGAAGTACTATTAGCTCATGTAATCATTAGCAAGTTTGGCTCTCAAGCTGAAAATGTGGGTAGGACTTGGAAAAGCTAAGAAACTAGCCTCATAGTCCCTGGAGCAACTACTCTGAGATAGAAACAACTCTGAGACAGCAAATAGTAACAAGGGAATGATTTTCATTTTTACAGTGCATCTTCCCATCTTTGCTTGTTAACCAATGATGGTTCCTTAACCATGCCATAAACTAGATGTCAAGGCAAATGTCAGTTCACTTATTAAAATGGATGTGTTGTAATCATTTACAACAGCGTTCATTGTCGCCCTCCTCCCCATGTTTTTTATCAACAAATTTAAAACCAGAGCTGAAATAATAACTACCAGTCATCAATGCTGTACAACAACGTGGAAAGCATTGTCCAAGGAGTTTTAGATGTTACATCTCAAGGAATCATTATATTTTCGGAAGTGAGTCATTCTCACTCCAATTTTATACAAAATAGAAATCAGAAGTGGTTCAAAATTCTTAAGTAGCTAGCTCAAGGTTACACAGCTGGCTACATAGTAACACCAAGAGAATTTGCTGCCTCTAGAGCCTTAGTCAATTTCAAATGGAGTTGAAATCTTAAATGATTATAAGGGCCAGTTACACCCCATAATTGGGGCATTAGGCAGGTATGCTTAATAAGGAATATTCAAGCCTTTGTTGATCTCTATGTTCCATGCCCCTATTTGAACATATACTGCTCCCATTTTTAACCTGCCATGAAACAAACAAGATACCTTCCACATTCCCTAAGACAACTGGATGTGGAACGTGCATGTTTCTGACATCTGTACCACAATATATGGGATACTCCATTTAGCAGCTAATTACTGGTTTGGAGCAAACTGTTAACTGGCCATTATAACTAGTGAGAAAAGCAGAGAGAGAAGAGAAAATCTGTACTTAGAGGGTAACAAAACCCATTTGACTTCTCTTCTTAGCAAAACATTAAGTTATACCAGCATGATTGAACTGTCTCTTGTGTGCATATCGCATAAGTAATCTTACATACACAATGCTTTACATAGTTGCTTTCCATAGATAAATGCCACCTCAACTCCAACCTTCCATCAGGAAATATTGAGGTGTATAGCAAGGGCAAAATGTTGGAATGGGGTCATTAATATATATTTGGCAGAGCAAAAGAAGTCTTCTAAGGGGGCTTGTTTTGTAGAAATTGCTTAGGTTCTCATACATACTTCCCACAAATTGGAGACACTGTCTCAGTTAAGAATCTCTGGAGAATCACCTAGGGTAAGATTCTCTCCTAAATTTCAAGACAGAGGCTTATTGTCTTTAAGCCAATATCCAAAATTCTTATTTCTTTGGAGTTGCAGATGGACCAGAAGCCACATTGGTCATACACAATCAGCTTGCATGTTAGTATATCCTGCCATAGTAAGAGTGAGAGCAATAAGTCTTCTCATAATAACCCCATTATCATAAATAAAAGCAGGATGCAAATAAAATGCTGTGCCTCGTTAAAATAGAAAATAAGAAAACAATTTGGTACCCTATTCTTGGACTCTGTCAAGTCCAGTTCTCTGTCATTTTAGGTGCTCCAATGGTAGTCTGTGTGCTGGTTCTCTTGAGGCAACAAGACAACATCTAGTGACAAGATTCAGCTAACCAAGAAACCTATCAATAGTTTCTTTCCTTTAGGTTGAAAATAGTATTGGACACTACTTATTTACCAATGGGAAAATTTTTGAACAAAGCCTTTATTGTTAATTGGACATAAATATCTGGGTACCTATAGAACCTATTCTTGAATAGAATTTTATGAATGCCAGACAATGACTCCAGGACAATGTATTTCTCAGTAAAGGCATGCCTAGAGTATGAATTAAGACCCACCTCCCACATATACCACCATACAATTTACTTTGAAGTAATAAAGTAAATTACAGAAAAGTGAGCACTTTAGATCCCATGTTTCTATTGCTTTGGGAAATAATAAATGGGGAACAGAGGTTTATGAGAGTGAGTACAAGACCAGGAGTTAAGAGAATCTGACATCAGCCACCTCAATCACTCTGGGCCTGGTTCTAGCTTTTGTAATTACTAAAGTATAGAGGTCCTTCTGGATGATATCTGAGATTTTCATCATTGATAACTTATCACTAGCTCTTATCAGATCTCTTCATTTCTAACTGAGGAAACAACATCCAAATGGAACCCCTCAACATTTTCTGTATTTGGAAAGTTCCATTTGTGTTTATTGACCTCACTCACACTGTTAGGTTCCATGACCAAATTATCCGGTCATAAAACTAATGGATAGTGTTTCTAGTTATTTATCACTTACTTACCTTTGCTCACCCCAACCTCTTTCACTTATTAATTATGAGACACTGAACAAGTTACTTGACTTCATTATATGCCTTTGGGAAGTTGAAGTGGTAGCATGTATACTATTTGGCAAATTAGTTTTCTTCTCTCGCAAATGAATTTCTCTCACTCAAACACACACACACACACACACACACACACACACACACACACACACACACACAATGTGAGTGGAGATAATAATAACCCTTATAGGGTTGCTGGCAGTTTGAAATGAAATCACAAATTCATATAAAACATGTATGATAGTGTCCAGAACTCACTGGTCATTATTATTGATAGCATCATTAATTCAAGATTATTTTGAGCTTTTTGTCCTAAAAACAGAAACCTAGTTTCATTTGAAAACTGAAATCACTTGTCACGTCAGAAACCAGATTTCCTTCCTGAACAGCTGTTCTCTGAGCCTTTCAACAGTTCTAAGTTCTTCCTCAACCAAGGATTATTTTTTCTGCCAAGAAACCCATCACAACACCCCCTCTTATTTCCAGCCCACCAACCCAACCTCAAACATCTCTCACCCATGATTCCAAGATTGCACATCCAGTTTAACTCCTGGCAGCAATAGCTGCCCAGCAATTCAATCATCAAGAAAGTCTGAGTTGCATGTCTCTACATAACCTAAGGCAAAATTGCAAAGGAAGATCTATTGTCTCATCTCCCAAAGAAGCTGTATTTTTCTAATACAATGTGCTTTTAATCACAAACTGTGTCACCTTTATGAGACAGTGTGTGTGTGTGTGTGTGTGTGTGTGTGAGAGAGAGAGAGAGAGAGAGAGAGAGAGAGAGAGAGAGAGAGAGAGAGAGAATGAATTAGCCAACAGTATACATGCTACCACTCCAAGTTCCTTCCCAAAGGCCCAAGATGAATCTATTTGTCCTATGAAAATGGTTCAAAGGAAACTCTAGCCAAGTACCCAGTGGACTGGCTCCGTAGACAGGACCTAGAACTTCTCTAGAAATAGGACTGCCCACTGAGGAGCATCAGGAAAAGCAGCAAGAAATTGCTTAGGGGCTCCCTGGCCATTTCATTCCTATGGGCTATTTATTAGTGAGTGAACTTTCTTCCTGGGCCCTAAATCAAGAGCCTGCAGAACCAATGAGAAAAACACTCCATGCATTCTCTTCCCTGATAGACACTGCTCTGCACGCAACCATTTCTCATCTCCTCTCCATTCTTTTCCACCTCTTGTTGCCACTAAGCCCTTAGTAACTCTTTGAGTGCCTTGCCCTAACAATGGTGAAAGCAAAATGGAGAGCCACTTTGGGCATATTTCCGAGTCCTTGCAATTCCTTTAGTATACAGGAGTCCAGTCCACTCTTTGTAAAAGGTATTTGTGTTGTTCTTTGGCCTCCTGGTTTCTGCCCAGAACCAACTCTCTGTCCTTTATTCTTTCTACAGCCTAGAGACTTATAGGAACACAGGGACCTGACAACAACCAGGAAAGCAAAGCTGCATTTTCCCCAGGATAAAAGTGAACTGGATATGCCCAGTTTTTCATATTCCTCACTCCTGGCTCTTGTGCTTTCCTCCGTTACACACTGGGGCAAAGGGTTGTTGTTTAATCCTTCCTTAGTGGAAAGCTGTTTCTCCCATTGCACTCGGGAGCACTTAAAGGACAAGGGTAGCTCTGAAATGGAGTACAAGAATTTGAATCTTGGCTCTCTTATCAGCAGTGGCCTGACCTTGGATAAATTACTTAACACCCCTGAGCCTTACTTTCCCATCTGTGAAATAAGGATGAATATAGCAGTAAATATGTTATACAGATGCTGTGAATATTAAATAGGAAGATCATTCGTGCTTAACATTTATCAGGATATGTGGCATATAGTAAGTGCTGAGTAAAATTGTAGCTACTATTAACACAGAATGGTGAGATGGTTAAAAATAAAGACTGCAAAATTAAACCCAGGGAGGATTGTCCCCCTGTCTCTAGCCATTCTCCAAGCCCCGAAAAGCAGCTCATCTCCCCTGTGATTTTATAGCTGAGAACAAGCAGGAAGGGACAAACTTGAGTATAAGAGACTTGGTTTGGGAGTAAAAAGTCAGAGAAAGGCTTTCTGTGACACATCAGAAAATAAGGCTGTATTCACTACTAGGCTTTAACCATGCAACAATTGACTGGAATTCCTTAAGAGATAATCCTGCCTTGTTTACTGTCTCAGACCTGAGTATGATTTCATTACTGCCCATGCTGCTTTAGATAAAGGATCATGCTGCTTTGGATAAAGCAGCATGGAAAGTGGCATGATAACCTTGGCACTTGCTGGAGTAAAGAAAAGAACACATTTTCTTTAGATATAAAATTTGTTTTGTTTTAATGTTTTAGAAGTAGCAGAGTAGAAAAGTGAACCCAAGAATCTTCACACAATGAAGGAAAAAAATGTAGTACCAATTGAGCTTTCCCGGACACACTTTTTTGTAAATTCTTTAGTTTCAGGTGATATGTGCAAGATGGATGTTTAGAGCATTTCCTTTTGAGTGGATGGCTTTTTCTCTCTTTGATGGTACTTGCTTGAGTCAGACTGGAAATAGCAAAAGAAGGCGATATGGAAAAGGTTAACGGAGAAATTTTGCTAGCATGACTTTTTCCACATTTCAGTCCCCTTCTCTCCAAAGCAAAGGTTAACCATCTAATTCCATAAGCATAGATTGACTAGAGGGGGGTTCTGAGGGCCACCAGACAATGCAGGCAGCTGAGGCAAAGCTGTTCCCTGTCTTCCTGTCATCAAGCATTGGTCTACCAGCAGACTGTCTTCGGCAGGCTGAAACCTGGGTGATAACTAAAAGCAGTGACGTTGTGGGTTTTTTGTTTTGTTTTTATGTCCCAAGATATTCATGCTCCACCAGCTTCATCTCCTCTTCTCATTATTACACAAGCCTGCTTCTGTTTTTCTCGTAGATTTTTTCAACATGATTTTCAGAAAAGGGAACTGAGGAGTTCAATGGCTAAGGGACAATGCCAAGGTCCCATGGCCAATAGCAGAAGTGGGACTGCAGTCTGGCTCCTAACTCCTGGCACTTCTCAAAGCTGTCTTCTTAACATAGTTCTTCTGCCCTTAGCTTTCACTGCTGCACAGTGACACTCTACAACAATGACAACCCTGTCAGTTTTAAATAGGTGCTAGAAAGGAAAAAATAAATCTACAGCAAGTCAATTAGAAATGCAGTAAAGCTCGAGTTTCAGGGGCCGTGTTTAATGATATCTTTCATTTAGTGCCCCCAGTGTTAACTTGTCAGCATTTACTGCCCTTTGATTTATAGTCAAGAGTAAGCAAAACAAAGGCAAAAGTGCAGTCCATTTACACAGCCCATAATTTTGGAGCTATATCAAGTACTTCTAGTCCAACTACCTCATTTTGTAGATGAGGAAAGTGAGAACGATTAAGAAGACATTTGCCAAAGATGATGCAACTCCCTGGTGGCAGAAGCAAGACAAGAATATGGACTACTTCTCAGCGTGGTCTCTCCCATCATCTTTTGCAGCCTTCCCACTGGAAAGCTACACTAAACCATACCATACAGCCTATTGCTTTTATTTTTATTTTTGGTACCTCTTTTCCTTGAATTATGTCACCTTTATAAGTTATGGTACCCAAACCAATTTTCAAATGTAATCAACCTTTTAAGTGATTATAGAAATTAAATGTCAAATTAATTCATGATCAGTGTTTTCAAAAAATACTTCAAAACTATAAATGGATAAAATGAGCTGCATAAAGTAAAAACTCAAAGCTGGGGATATAGCACAGTGGTACCACATTTGCCTATCAAGGGTAAAGCCCAGGCAAAAAGAAAGGTGAAAGAGAGGGGTGGGGAATGGAGGGAAGGTAAAAATATTGACTTTTACCATGTTTTGTGGGTTAATATTTTTATTGTACTAGGGAGATTTTCCTAGCCCTCCAGACTCAAAAAGAATCATCAATTACTATTTATACTTATTATATCACAGTTATTTTATTACATATTTGTGATACATAAAAGAACTACCCCATGTACAGTTGTACATATAACACTACTACCAAATTTTATGCATTCAGGGACACTCATTCTCAGATCACAGAAGTTTACAATTATGTGCCAATTTGCTGTAACATCAATATTGTAGCTCAGGTTTGAAAACATAGTAAACGTGTCATAAATAGTGACTTACCCTTTCTGCAATGATCACTGTTCTTCCACTAGACACAGCAGAAACTGAAAGTGGAGTGGCACATGCCTATAACCCTAGCAAAAAAAAAAAAAACCCTTTGGGATCATGTAAATCAACATCTTCATATTATATATAATGAGAGACAGAGAGGGAGAGACAGAGATATCCACGTCAAAGTTCCACTCACGGAAGTAAGACTAGAACTCACTCCTTCCACATTCCCAGAGTCCCCAAACAATCACTACAGCATTTTATTAGTTGACCTCTGTTGAAAAAGAGTAAGGAAACAACCTAGTTATTTGTAGAATCCACGTAAGCAGGCACTAATTAATTGGAATCTCGTGAAAGGATAAGGAAAATATCACGTAACTATTAATTTTGAAACTGCCAATTTCATTCCAGGTGTGGGGGAGTAACGAGTCAGGAAAGCTATAGTCGGGTCAAGCAGGAAAATTGCTCAGACTCTGAACGGCTGGCAGCCCTCCTCAGCAATGACCACTGCAGCAAATAACCTGTCTTGATTATTAACATTTTTATCTTTGCAGATGTTCATCAGTTAGGTGTTTTGGAAAACTTGGTAAAGTGAACAAAATGGCCAGTTCCTTGAAAATCTGATTTCCAGTTCTTTGAAGGGGGTATACCAATTACTGCCAGAGTACTGTTCGTTTTCTGGCAACATGCATGAAGTCCACACCAGTGAAGGACTGCACCACCATCAGCACCTCAGCTCTCACTACACCCCTTGAATTATTTTATAGCTCTAGGTGCTGAGTAAATATATGTTAGGCATTTTGATCTTTCCATTAGTTGTTTCAGCTGAGGCGAGAGCAAATAAACCCTTGTGTCTGACAACCTTTTCAAGTTCAACGGTACAGAAAGTTATTATATGAGAAACAAAACTAAGAATTCTTCAATAGCAGGATACAAAGGTGACTATAAATGTCATCTAACAAGACAACCCATTAAAATATGCAGTGTAAAATATGTTAATATGATAAACCCAAATGAGCTGTCCCTATTCTTAGCTCCAATGTTCTGGCTGTCTTCACTAACTGCCACTGGAGCCTAGATAGTGTCCATCAAGGTCCATCCCCTTCACTGATGTTAAAATACTCCTTTTGGCCTTCTGGTTGAAAAGGACCCTAGCTCCAGAGGCAGCTTTCCTTTCCTTAGCCATATCGACAGCTTCTGCAGAGAGGGAATACCCCAGCTTAGGAGCTTTGGAGAAAGCAGGGAGAGCACTCTATCATGCTGTGGAGCTCACAGAGTCTAGTGCACCTGTTGCTTACCAGCCGAGGGGCAGCTAAAATCAGGTCTCATGAATATAGAGTAGGTGGTGAAACTGAGATCACCATGATAAAAGAATCAGGGAAATGAAATTTCTACCAATGCTGTTACCTTATGATGGTGGAATCCTTCATGAACCCTTAAATGGAACAAATTCTAGGCAAGTCAAAGTCAGGCCCACTTTGCACTGTGGGAAGTAAATATATGGACACCTTAGACCAAGAAATACAAATACTGTTAGAGAAGGTTCAATACTCTCATGACTGCTAAGGCAACGATGGGTTATTAGGGAAAGTGAGGCTGTCTGGGACTAGGTTTAATCTCTGAGCTCAGAATCAGTAAGGACAAGCAGATCCTCTGACAGCCCCAGTGAAATGAGTTCTGAAAACATGCATACTCCCAGAACTGTGACTGTATTTTCCAATTAATGAGGGGTGGGGGAAGATCTGGTGTTTATTTTGTGATGTTTTAAACTGAGATGCAAAATCTCCAGTTTGCTTTAAGTAAAATCCTCACACACAAGTAAGGGGAACAGTATTTCACAGAGGAAAAGAGAAGAGAAAGAAATGCCTGGACCCCACCCCTTATTTTGCTACTACAAACCAGCTATGTGATGACTGGCTCCTCTTTAGACTTCACCTTTTCCCATTTGGAAAATAAGGTCATTAGAGTACGTGACCCCAGGAGTCCTTCTAGTTTCAATAACACTTAATTCAAGTGGTAACACAGGTTTCCTCTGGAGCACTGAGAAGGATGCCTTACTCAGGACTTCAGAGTTTTCCAGGATCTCAGAAGATGTTCCAGACTCCATCCAATGAGCCACTCAGGCCTGGCCTCTGCCATCCATAGACATGCTCTATAGTTTGTATTTCATGGACTCTTAGGCCACTCTCTGAGGCCTCTTATCCTTTATACTCCATATAGTAGAGGCAACATTTGATAAACTTGAGCGCCAGAGATGGCCAGGCTTGCTGGTGCATACTCGTAACCTCAGCATTTTGGAAGACTGAGGCAGGAGGACTGCTACCACACCCTCAATGATCAACTGGGCAATACAGTTATTGCAAAGCAGGCATGCGCAAGGTGGTGAGGTCCCATCTTAGAAGCACGGGAAAAGAACAAAAATACAAATTTCAAGCCAACTGAACCATTGAGCTGCCTTGAGAGGGTTTCTGATTTTGCCACTTAGAGCTAAGAGATTTCACATGTTGTCTAAGTACCCTTTGCCTCAGTTTCTCCATCAACAGAGTAACAGTCATAATACTGCTTCCCTTCTAGTGCAATCATCAGGATTAAATGAGGAAATTCATACCAGATGCTCAGGATAATACCTCATCCTCATTTTATTCTGTCATCAGTGTGCAGTTTCTTCAGTGTCTACAAATATCAAGCTAAATTTTAAAATAGATAAATTAATACATATTGAGGTAATGATTCTATAACTAATTTTTGTTGTTTGTTGTTGTTGTTGTTGTTGTAGGAGATAGGTTCTCAGTATGTAGCCCTGGCTGGCCTGGACCTCCTCATGTAGACGATACTTGCCTTAAACCCACAGAGATCTGGTTGCCTCTGACTCACAAGTGCTGGCATTAAAGGGGTGTGCACCATGCCTGGCAATACCATAACTTTAAGCAGAGGCTAATTACTTGACTTCTCAGAGCTTTATGTGTTCTACCTCCCATAATGACATGTATATATTCATCAGGACCATTTTTGGAAAATTGACAAATAAGAGAACTTGTTTTGGATGAGGCTGGCATTTGCGTAAACCTGTGAACATACCACTTAGGTAAATGTTACTTTCACCTCCCATAGAACCAGTTGAGTCCATGGGAGTTCTACAGGGTAACTGATACAGAAGGAGGTTGGTTCCCCAAAATGACCCCTTGAGATGGCTCACGTGTTCATGGTGCTAGGCAATATTTCATGCTTTCTGTTGAAGGTGTAAAGTAAAACTGTGAAATGGAAACAAGGCAAGTGAGGTTGCCACTATCTTCTGGCTTGTTGGATTCTGACTGTATGACTGCCGTAGGGAGAGAACAAAGAGAGCTGTTTAGTTCGGTAAGACATAGCCAAATATTTTCAAGATGAGCCCATCTCATTTTTGAGACGGAAGAAATTGTTCTGTGGATGCAAGATGAAATGATAGAAATGAGATAAGCTCAGATCCAAGTTAACAACATTGCAAGACAGGTTAACAAAGGAACATTAGCTATTCCTCAACTCTTGCATGGTGTGAGTGTGTGTGTGTGTGTGTGTGTGTGTGTGTGTGTGTGTGTGTGTGTGTGTGTGTACATATTCAAGAATTGAATGGGGAAAATGACAACAGATATGAAGGATTGGTTTTGACATGGAAACTCCATTGGTCGCCTTCAATCCATGGTTGCTTGGTCCCTTTGTTCTTCTGACTGCTTAGCACATAATCTCTGGAGCATGAATTAGAGAAAGATACTGTTCACCTCTTGTCAGCCTAAAAGCAAATATAGAGGCAAAAAGAGACCAAACTCCCAAAATCCACTTTAAAGTCATGCTCCCAGTGATACAACCTTTTCTCTGGCTTTTCTGAATAAAAGGCTCTCAACCTTTGGTGACAAGATCCCATTAATGTATCATGTCTATTGCTATTGTCTTCATTTACCTCATATTTAAGCAGTTGTGTTGGTGGTGAAATGTCATTGGTGTAGCTTCTGACATTTCTGGAAGACTCAATTTCACAGTAAAGTCTCTGTTTCTCTGATGTATATAGTCTTTCAGACCCCTCTTCTACAATAGCCCCTGAGCCTTAAGTGTGGGTATCACATTGTAGATGAGGAAAAAGAAGTACAGAAACAGAGAAGATCTCTTAAGCTGTGTGTCAGGGTCATGGTGAGGAAAGATGAGAAAGAGCATGGCCTATAATGAGAACTATAATGGCACTTTGCAGAGAGAATGTCTTTGCATTACTGTAACACAATACCTAAGATAATCAACTTATAAGAAAGAAAGGGTCATTTTTCATGGTGATTTCAGAAACTTCAATCCATGGTTGCTTGGTCCCTTTCCTTTGTTCTTATGACAGCTTAGCTTAGGACATCATCACTGGATCATGAAGTAGAGGAAGATTGTTCCCCTCATGGCAGCCAAATGGCAAAAAAAGACCAAGGATTTAAAATCCACTTCAAAGGCATACTCCCAGTGATACAAACTCTTTCCACCAGCCCAACAGACAGGTGCCTACAGCTGCTGCAATTCATAGAACACTGGGGGACCCCCAAGGTCCAAAGTGTGATAATCCAGGAATGAAATCTGGTTTAAAAAATCTATTACACAAGATGGTTGGCAAGGAAAATACGAATATTGTCTGCATTTTATGGTTATAGGAACAGGTTAGGGAAGCTAAGCTCCTAGTACGTGTCAGACTGGGATGCAAACCCAGGTCTAATCCTGTGCTCTTTCCATTCATCATGTTCTTTCCATTTAACTAGCTTTATGACAGAATAAGGAGTTCCATCTAAGCTAATTTTCCAGATAATTGAAGCAGTCATCTTTTGGCAGTGAAAGTGCTATTTTTATTTGAACCATTTTTTGAAGGAAAACTGTGCTCAATGCGTTTCACACCTCTATGCCTTATTATGCAGAAGAAACAGATTACTGCACTTTTAATCTTCCATCTATTTTCACAATTCTATCTATCTATCTATCTATCTATCTATCTATCTATCTATCTATCTATCTATCTGACTGTCAAGGCTGACCACTTTCTAGGTTACTGGAGATAGCATATTTGAAATGGGGCCCTTCTAAAAGCAGACTTCTAAAATATGGCAGCTGTCATTGAAGGAGTATATGGACTCTCCAACTACAAAGGTCCAGCAGACTGGGTCTATTTAGTATAGGGACATGTAGATCGAAGTGGCTAAATAACTTCAAAGACAAGAAATTTGATGCTGGAATTGAAATTCCCAGTACACACTCAGAAATATCAATAGAAGATTGAATTGTGTTCATTCTACTTCACTGATCCACCATGGGGAACAGAAGATGTAAGAGGCCCATCACAGGTGGAAGGAATATCTTTTTCACTGGTATTGTTTAGAAATGCCTGCACATTGTGATAATAAAAAGTATGCCCACAGCATTTAAATTCTGCACACACAATATATCGTCTCACTGTTTGCTCCAGGGTGGATGACTCCTCCCACCTCCCCACTGTGCTACCATGTTTAAAAAGCCAGGAGAGGTCTATTTCAGAAAGATTTCTGACTCAAGTAGTGTGTCTAAAGGGGTGAATCTTCACTGATCTGGAAAACATGTCCTCTGTGTGATGCATAGAAAATTATTGTGTGTTTAGTCTGTTGCTTTCCTTTTTCTTGTCCCACCTATAATTTCAAAGAAAAAAAAAAAACCCGAGTATCCTATAAGCAAGCCCTCTTTCGCTTGCCAACCCATTGGCTTGCTGCAAGTACTTGGATCTTTTCAAATTCCAATCAGAATGGGCTCTGCTTTGCCTTCTCCATCTCCGTCTCCTCTGACCCGACAAAGTTTCCCATCTTTCATCCTGTCACTTAGCTAATGGTGTGTGTCCTTCTTGCATACATTGCATAGTCACTGGTTCCTTTCACTAGTGGAGTCGTCAGCGAGATGCTCGGCAGATGGCTCTCTGGCTGCTGCTCTTGTCCCTTCACTGCAGCAATCTGTTGTTCTAAATCAAAATGTTAATAAAAAATAAAAGAACGCAGTGCCAATGTCTGTCTGATTTAAATTAATATAGAGTCATACCTTTTGAGGCAGGTTTTACTGGCACAAGGCTCTTCATATATGCTATGCATACTATGTGATTTTCCTCTCTCCCTCCCTCTCTCTCTCTCTCTCTCTCTCTCTCTCTCTCTCTAATTAAAATTAAGCACTTTCATTTCTCTGAGTCTCTCGTGGCACCTCCAACCTGTTCTTTTTAATAATAACAAAGGCCTAACAAACATTCCATTTCAGTGTTCCAGGGAATGGCATCTCACCTGGTGAACATAATTTTGAGAGATATTATATGTGATGTCTAATTATAAACATGCTTTGATTAGATGCTGTTTTCAATACTGAAATGACACGTTTACTAAATGCTTCAAGTGCAGCTCTAAGTTAGGCATGTAGTTATTGAAATCTCTTTCAATCCATTTGTTTTAAAACTGCTGGCAAAATCATTGCTAATTTGCTACTTTATTTACAAGGGCCCTTCACTTTCTATGTACTCAGCACAGTATTCATTTCTGCTGCAGCAACAGGACGGTACCTCTCTTTAGGGAAAATGTATGTGTGTGCAAGATCATCATCTATGTGAGACAAATTTTTCAGTGTCAATTCAGAGAAGGGAATACAATGATATTAACACACCTAAAGGAGGAAAACCACCTTGTCTCAACATAGAAAATATAGAAGACCATGCTGTCCATTTATTTCTCTCATGACTTCTTTATAGACACTCTTAGGAATGGTTACCAAGAATAGCAATAGCTAACAGTGATTGTTATATAGCACACAACTCTGTAAGTGATTTAAATTCATTTAACTTCATCAAAACAACCATATATAACTTCGGTTTGTATCACAAATAAAGAAGCAGGTGCATAGTTAAACCTTTTGCCCAATGGCACCCAACTAGTAGTAAGTCATAGAAGCAGAGAACACACAGCTCAGCTCTAGGACCTTAACTTTTAAACACAACACCATTCTATACTGCAGGAAGGCCCATAAATCCCAGCATCTTTGGAAGTTATTCTTTTCTTTCTGATCCATAGGATGCTTTATTTGCTCAAACGTATGTGTAAAATTACTTCTACATCAGTGGGGCTTGCAGCATGCTAAATGCACATGCTATTTCCAAGTGTCACTGCCACCAAGTCTAAGGTGAATCAGGCAGATCAAGCTGAGGTGTCAGTGCAGGTGAAAGAAAAGTGTGGGTTTGTGGGTAGGAAGGTAGTATGCTAACCACTAGGTCCATGCTCTCAGCCCTGTCCACTGAGTCTGTGCAGCAATGCTGACAAAAGAAGCCCCAAAGAGGCTAGGCCTGCTAAACCCAGTGGGAAGCAAACCACCAGGTAGGGGCTCCCCACCTCAATGGGTCAAGCCACCCAGAAACAAACTCAGTGTTGTTCTGGGGAGCAGAGCCACTACACAAAGGAAATACCTTAGAAGGCCAGCCTTCCTTCCTCCTGCTGCTCAGAAACCAGATAAACTGGAAAACACACAATAGAAGATGGTTCTTTCAGAGAGAATGCCTAGGGATTTACTGGTTTTCAGAAGTTGTTTGTTTATTCTTTGAATTTGTCTTGAGACAAGGTCTCTGCTACTAGCCCAGATGGGCCTCTGATGACATAGCCAAAGACAACCTTTACCTACCCTAGAGTTAGGAGTTTGCCTAACATTTACACAGCCATAGATCCCTAGATTTGATACTTGCCACTACAAATACAGATAGATAGATAGATAGATAGATAGATAGATAGATAGATAGATAGATAGATAGATTATAGGTGATACACAGGTGGATAGAAAGAAAGGGAGACCGAAGGAAAGAAAGAAAGAAAGAAAGAAAGAAAGAAAGAAAGAAAGAAAGGAAGGAAGGAAGGAAGGAAGGAAGGAAGGAAGGAAGGACAAATCCCTTAAATGGTAAGCGATTGAGTAGAAAGGCGATCTTTTCCCTTCTTAAACCTTGTTTTGGCAGTATATTTTTTTGTGGCCTTCCCAGGGACTAAAGAAAAATTGGAATTTGGAAAAGGAATGTTACTGGATTGCAGGAGATGTTAAATCTAAGAGCTAGGTTTCCTGGGCTCTATCACCCACTTTGGCTCTGACATATCATGGCCCCTAAAACTCACGAAAGTCTTTCTTTTTGTAAACTCAAAAGCCCCTATGATGGGCTTTCTGACATCAAATCTTAAGTGATTTTAGCCCCCCCCCCCGACTACTTGTTAATAAATCCTGTTTATTTCCCTGTTTAAACAAGGAAGCACAAGAATTGATTTGACCAAAAGAAGCAAAAATGTAATCTGTTTTGCAGTCTTACTGACCAACTCGCATCATTGGAGACAGTCCCGGCTCATAGGGCTAGATAATTGTTCTCCCCTCTGAGTCATCAAATCACAGGCTCTTTGAAACCCTGAAACAAAAAGAATCTTAAAGGTCATTCCTTCCTAACCTGCCGAGCTCCCATTTGCCTAAACAAAGCTGATCTAAGAAGTGGAGCTAAAGCCAACTTCACAGCAGCAGGTGTGGGGCTCACCTGCAGGTGCTGGGTTGAGCCCTGTGACCTTTGGCCCTGAAAAGGTTCTCCCTCCCTGAGAGCGCTCATTCAGAACTTCCTCTCCCTGCGAGTGTTTAATGATTCCAGAATGCCTCTAATGGAGGCCATAGACTTTAGTTCTGCCCTGAAAACAAACATGATAGAAATTCTCATGAAAGATGTGATAACATCTAAATACATTTGCTACCCACGATACATAGATTATGTCATACGGGCATATTTCACAGGGAAGAGAACCCAAGGATATAAAATACTTTGAAAAGTATGAAATGGGTTTCATTAAGCAGGAAGGCAAGGAAGGGTGAAAACACTAATGTGATAAACTAGGAGGATGTGTTTGAAGTTAAATTTGGGTCTACAACCCAATCACATTCTACAACTAACTCTCCTACCTTTACATTCCTAAGACTCAACTAGTTACACATTGTAGTATTGGATAATATCATCTGTTAACACACAACTGATGAAGGTGAAATGGGATATGTTTTCTAAAATATAATTTCAGTATACTTAAGTACATATTGGGCTCCTAATCTACAGTGTTATTGTACTTTGATGGCTTTTGAGGTGTGTGTCCCTGACTGTGACTCTCCAGCACTCACGGTTTGAAATGATGCTAATGTTCCGAACTGTGCTACCTGTAATACATTTAACTACTACAACCATCCATAGAAGTAACTGAAAAACTGATTTATGAACTAGTCAGAATGTCAGTTACCAAGCAACTAAAATGTTTCCTTAGAACTTTGGGAAGAGATGCAACCACAAAGAGAGAACTTCCATGTTCATCATTTAAAGGGATCCTATGTTATCAAGCCTGTCTCAATTTGGTCTAGTTACTAGGTGTTCGGGGTGGTTTCTCTAATTAATTAGCTCTAACCAACAGTAAACATGTATGGTCGTTTTCTTGAAAAATGATCCCAAGTTGTATTTCAACCTCAGTATGATAAAGTACAGTCAACAAATGAAATGTTAAGGTTTCAGTATGAATTCTAAGTTTGGGAAAGGTGCCATCTCCATTTGTATATCAATGATAATGACAGTAATGTTTGGGGATTGGATTCTCATAATATTCCTGGATAGTCTTGAGTTCTGGTTTCTGGCCTGTGCCTTTTTTTCATTGACTTTCTTTTATTTTTGAGATTGTATTTTAATTACAATATTCTCCCTGCCCTGTTCTCTCTCCAAACCCTCCCATATACCCCTCCCCTCTCTCCTTCAAATCCAAGGCCTCTTTTTTCATCAATTGTTATTTTTTTACACTATTATTAACCTGAATGTTGGTTTGGGTCTACACCTAGTTTTTTCCCTTCTTTGAAAGAAGGTTTTGGTTTGACAGGCTAATCAACCCCAAATTTATCATTTTCAGTGATTAAAAAAAAAAAACTCTATTTTGGGCCTAGAGTTCTTGTACTTCCTTTTCTAACATATTCAAGCTGCTCATGGTAGCACACACCAATCATCCCAGAACTTGGGACTCTTAGGAAGGGGAATCATGAGTTCAAGTCTAGCCTGAGCTAGGTAGTGAGACTTTGTCTTAAACACACAAGGGTTAAAGATGTAAGTCAGTAGTAGAGTACTTGTTTAACATGCACAAGACTCTGGCTTCCATCCCCAGTGCTGAAAAAGATGTTCAAGCCCACTTCTTTAAAAAATGATTTCATCTTGCTTCTTTTTCCCATCCTCCTCCTTTTGTTTTTCCTACCTCTCTCTTCCGTGATTTATGTGAATTGCCTCCATTTCCTGCCACACATTCTGTTTCTCACTGTTACACTATATTTTCCCCCCACTAATCTACCAATGTTTCTTTTTTATGCCCAGCAGCAACCACTGACTTAGCAATCCAAGGTTATTTTTAAATTCTCTGTCCTCTTCAGTCTCTCCAGGGGTACTTGACATGCTGGTTTATCCAATTTTTTTCACTTTGTTAATTTAAAAATTATCATGCGCAATAATTGATTTCATTATGAAATTTCAATAATGTAATGTCAATGTATTTGACCTGCTTTTGCCTTTTGGTTACTGTTTCTCACCATCCTCCTCCATGTAACTAGTCCCTTTCTTTTTCTAACCAGTCTTACTTTTGCCTTCATGGTGTGTGTGTGTGTGTGTGTGTGTGTGTGTGTGTGTGTGTGTGTGTGTTTAAATCTGGATTCCACACTAATGGAAGCATGCAATATTTTAACATTCTTCTCTTTTCTCCACTCCCACAGCACCTCTATTCTCCCTCCTCTCTGTTCTCATTTCTGAGGCATTTTCCTCCTTAGCTTCTGCTGACATATTTTGCTAATCCTCCTCTAATTTTCAACCTGCTCTCTTTTGCCTGGGAAGAAACAGGTAGCTTCTTTCTAGGCCTAGATCACCTTCATCGGTAAAAACAAAGGTTTGAAAACAGGATAGTATCTAATGTCATTTCCTCATCAACCATTCAGTGGCTGGGAAGGAATGAAATATGCCTGAAACAGGCTATTACATTTTTGCTGCTTTGTAGCCACTCTTGTCTGTTAGCAGTTGACAGATGTGTACAAACTGGGGTTTTGTGCACAAACTGTGTAAGACTGGGGTTTTGATGCCTTATGCATATTTCATTTATGCTTTCTTCCCTTCTATATTTGCATATTTGAACTCATGATCCTCCTGCCCCTGCCTCCTTTAGCAGATCCTATCCTTGTGTGTCCCGACAACTGGTGCAGATGCATATTTCAAATACCTGTAAGCTACATGGTGTCTTTCCTAAAAATAGATGTTAGGTACTTTCTGAAGTAATATCCTGTTGTTGAAGACATATATAATTTTAAAATGTATATTTGCAGATATTCTCCTCCATGTTCAATTTAATTTGTCTACTTAGAAAATAGAACAACTTTTATTTAGCCAAGTGAAGACAAGGCAAAGCATAAAAGCCAGGATTCACCAATGTCACTAACAAACAGCCACAAAGAACATATTTGAGAGTTCATGCTGAAGTTGTATGTCATAAA
This sequence comes from Cricetulus griseus, assembly GCF_003668045.3. NCBI lineage: Eukaryota > Metazoa > Chordata > Mammalia > Rodentia > Cricetidae > Cricetulus > Cricetulus griseus. Next base: position 26,543,014 of record NC_048604.1, on the reverse strand, counting down.
GAAATACACTATATTGGTTTAGTGAGCCCTCCTATTAATTGTCCAGGGAATATCCCTTCAAAATGTTCAAAAAGATACATTATAAAGTGCTTACTGATTTTTATTCTTTCACCCACAATTCCAGTGCTCTACATAATACTTTTAAAGGAACCTGGAGAGCACAAAGGAAAAATTGGCTACCTATGTCTTAATTCCTACACCCCCCAAATCCCCAGAATAAGAAGTTTTCCTTGTTTCAACTGAAACACAAGAATAAGGCAATTCCTGAATCCAAGTGGTACACAGTAAACACATCTTAGTAATGATAAAACAGATAAAAAAGCAAACTTCAAGTGTACAAAATAGAGACTGCTTGTCTCTGCTAAGAAAGCTGGTTGAGAGAGGACAAGAGCCCTTAAGCTGCTCCCAAAGCAAGTCACATCATAAGAAAAGCAGCTGAGATTTTGTTGGTTTCTTTTAATTTTATCACCAAAGAACATATGAATTTGAAAGATCTTGAGCACTAAGGATCTCTCATGATCCATGGAACATAAATGTGTCAGTGTCTCAGCAAAGCGTGATGTACTGCTGTCTCTCCCACAGCAGGAGAAGCTCAGAAGCTGAGTCAACAGGCTCCCAGATCTCTGCCGAAAATTCCAAATGTATGAATGTATACACAACATGACACACCCTTGAGCTCACCAGACCCCCTGCTCTCTCCCTCCACTCTGCCATCTCACCAGCAAACCATATACCACTGAAGTGTCTCACAAAATCTGCTGGCGAGGCTTATTTTTTATTGTATCATGTAGTTTTATTGTTAAGCATTTTCCAGGGCCAGAATATTCAAATCAACGGACTTGGGTATTCCAGATACCAGAGAAGCACTCAATATGTGATACAAGGTTTACCAATTTTTAAAAGTCAGAATAAAATAAATCTTGCTTCTGATTTTAAAATACACTGCATGAAGTTACCTTTCATATGTCATTCAGCAGTGCCCTGGAAGGTGTTCACATTGTTAAGTCAAAGTGAAATGGTGGTATCTTGAGTGACTGTTGGGAGAAAAACTGATCCTAAGGGCTCTAGGAAAAAAAAAACAGCTTAGAGAATGCATGTTGCCAGAACTGTCATAAAATACCAACACAATCAGGGTCTGGAGAAATTGTACAGCAGTTAAGAGTATTTGTTGTTCTTACAGAGGACCCAAGTTCAGCCACATGGAGACTCACAGCCATCTATCTGCAACTTGAGTTCCAAGGGAAGAGTTGCCCACTGTTTTGCCTTCCTTACAGTGGCTGCTTTAAACTACTAGCAGCCTGGCCCTAAGCCCATAGCCTGGGGGGAATTCTGTTCCCCCAGATGATGGCTCGGTTGCTGCTGCTAAAGGTAGTTCTAACTAAATCTCTATTGTTCTAATAAAACTAGAGATTCAAAAACTAGGGTGAGAACCTGTGAGTTCAAAGAGTTAGAGTAGTAACTGGCTAACCTTCTCTCCTTGCTGGCAGCCCAGGAAGCCACTCCCTGCCACACGAATCCAACTGAAAAAACTATACTAAATTCCTCCCTGCTACTTCCTGTAAACCATTTGCTAACCCTGCCTCTCTGGACCCAGGTTACTTTTAGTTAATTCACGTAAAAGGGACACATCTTTACACAGTTGCAACACAAACAAATGTAACCCAACTTTACAACATTAACAGTGGCATCTTAAACAAATGTAGTCCATCTTTGCCCAGTTAAAAAACTACTCCACGTTAGATGCCTTCTTTTAGCTTCCACCCACATTGCATGCTTCTGGCACACAAATGTACACGCAGGTAAAGTGTGCGCGCACACACACACACACATACACACAATAAAATCAATAAATCCAAAAAATATTACCTTGCAATTGTAAATTAAAATATCCCTGATATCCTACTTTCTATCATTGTACAGGAATCTTAATTTTCTGCTTTTAAAAATGATATGTTATGGTTTTGTTATAAAGCAATGTTTACTTTTTTCTAAACCTTTTTAGGGCATAAATGATTTTACCCTTAGAGGTCAAAGTTTACTATATTGCATTGTCACAATTCAGACTTTAAAAGGTTCCACAAAAAGCCAATTTATCCATCAAGGCACCAGGTGGGTTAGTGCCAATGACAAAGTGTTTGTTGCTATGTGCCAAAAGTTATATTTAAGTTTCTGGCACAAATTACTAATTACTTAGAACTTTTGTAAAAACAAGAAATTATCTCAACACTCTCATCTAAAGAAATACTAGTTTTCAATTAGTTTGGGTATTTTTTATATTGTTAAGGAGAAAATAGATAAAATAATATCATTAATAATAGCTATTAAACATTGATTTATACTATGCCAGGCATTTGCTAAATGCTTTTATATGTATAATGTCATTTAAATCCATACAGCAATCTATGAAACCAGTTCTACTGTTGGTCCCATTTTATAAAAAAGGACATTGAACCTATAGAAGTGAGAGTATATACAGGTCAGCAGTATCCTTTATTCAGGCAGAATAATGCCAGCATAGAATCTTTTTAATTGTTTATGATGAAGAAACAATATTTAGTAAGCATGTACATGTGCCAGGAACTGGGCCAAGTACTTTATGTAAGTTGATTCACTTAATGTTCTCATCAGCCTTATGGGGCTGTTATTTTTAGACATATTTTATGGATGAAAGAAAGAAGGGTACAGGAAGTTAAGTTTTCTCAAGGTCTTATTACTGGTAAGGGTAGAACTAGGGTATTAATCTAGATAGGTTTTATATTGAAGTCACAACCCTTTCTACAAAAAGTAAGAAACTATAAAAGTGTACAAAGAAACTTATGAATGCATTTTAATTCCCCATTATTTTCATGAAAGTCAATCCAAAGTCATTGACAACAGTAAACTGTATGCAGATCTTTTTTAAAATCCTATGGAAGACAAGTTTATCTTTCAGTGCAAAGAGTGGGAATAGATTGAAGCCATACTTCAGAAATATCCATCAAGGTAGGTTTTGTAGAAGATGAATTAACACTTCTGTGCCATTAGTTCTCCCTTATAGTACAAGAAGTCAGTCCCTCTAGTCTCAGTTGCCTGAAAGCTTTAACAGATTGCTCAAACAGAAACATTATGTCAGCATTTCTCATTGGAATGCCTTGAAACGATAGTTAAAAATAGCAGATTCTCAAGCCCAACTTCTGAGAGCACAACTTCTAAATCTGCATTCTAACAAGTGCTCCAGATCACTTGGAACACAGTTAAGTTTGAGAATCACATGCAGTGACAACACACTCGGGCCTCGTGCTCTGAATTTGGGATGCTCAAACATAAATAATGTTTTTATTTGATTTGATGATTTTATTTTCATACTGTGCAAGGGCACAATCATGACATTAAAAGACCTCATGAAATGAATTTGCATACTACAACCTGCTCTTGAACAATCAAAGTACACATGAACATACTAAGGTCTCTGAGAAACCCTTGAAAGAAATTAAGCAACTTCTTTCTAAACTGATAGCTACTAAGTGTTATTGATCTGGAACATGGAATGTGCTGCTGTGTGCCCATTTTTCTCAGTATTTTTAGTGGCCTGGGAAAGTGACATCAGGGGCCCTACCTCAGATCTCTATTATCTATTCCTGTCAGGAGAGGTCCTTGAATCTGGATTCCTAAAAGAACCCATGTGCACTGCTCTTAAGTCGTAGAGAAATAATCATCAGTTGTTCCAAAGGTTGTAACAGTTGAGGTTCATCATCATATCTGCACTAGCAAGGCTGACTAGAAACTAAACAAGTATCAAATAGGAAAACTACCTGATGACTACATTTTGATATTTTACCATTTGATCAGTCAAACAAAACAGAAAGACAAAGGAAAAATTAACAAAAAGAGCAGCTTGCTTATACAGTGTGAAGTGCTTGCCATTATGTAACTGGGGTAGAGAAATTATACACACAACAAGACCTCAATTCTAGAGCCACCTCAGAGTGTAGCAGGGGCCATAGGTGGGCAGATTCACTGTCCCACCTGCCCTGTAGGACTTCAGGGAAGCTACTTTACCACTCTGTCTTCGTTTCTTCTCAGAAAACCACATTTAGGACTAAATGAGGCAGTGCACACCAATCTTTTATCTCTAATATGATGCTTAAAATATGTGCCTACCTATTTCCCCTCCTCTCTTCTCCTGACATAGTGCTGTGATGTCAGCTTCGTTAGTGCAGCAAGTAGGCAGGAAATTTGGCTGTTGGGTTTGGAGCAGCTATGCTGTTCCAAGGGCAGTAGCCTGTAATGAACACCAATGCCAGTAATTCCAGGGCAACTGCGGAGTATTAACTAGCTCTTCAATTCCACTAGCAAAGAAACAACATGGACTGGGGTCCATAGAGATGAAAGGACAAGTCCTGCCCTCAAGTTTCTCCAAGAAGAGTGCTAACAAAACTGAGTGTGCCTAGCTTTGGCAGAAAAATGGGAATTTGGTGGGGGCCCAAAAAAGAGATTTAGCTTATCACAAAGGTCAGCGAAAGTAATGGAAACTGCATTACAGCTAAGAAAAATCAGTGAGCCCAAGGACATCCAATCTCATCTTTGTCTACCCAGAAAACAAAACAACAACACTAAAAATAAAATAAAGAAATAGACACTAGCCTAACCTAGGGCTGCAGTTCCAAACCTCAGTTTCAGCAGCCAGCACAGAATCAGTCACAGGCTTCTTTGTGCTTTTGTGCCTGGTGCTGTATTGCATATAGGACAAAAGCAAGACAACAGAGGTGTGCTCTGCCCTCTAGGAGGGAAAGCACCAATGAAGACAAACCTCTAGAGCACATGAATGTAATAAAAATAAAAGCCAGCACTGAACAAACAGATAAATACCACACTCATTCCCGTCACTCTCTCATTTGGGTTCCTGTCCATTTTTCTAAGATGGAAAATATTAGATGAGTCAAAACTAAATGTTCCTCAAGTTCCCAGCCACCTCTACCTCTGTACCTTGTCCAGGGGTTTAGAGATTATTGTCATTCTTATTAAAGCATTGACATCATCAGAATCATATGGCAGTTGGTGGTCAGGTTAATTTGGGGATAGAGCTTTCCTAACATTTCTTCCTCTTTTTTGGTCATTATTTGTTCTGATTGTGAGTAGGTTGGTGGAATAGGGATGGAGGGTCAGTTCTAGATATGCTTTGCTGAACAGTCCCTTGCCTATACATGCTCCCATCTGAGTCTTACGTTTCTTCAATCAGTGGAACATACTCAAGGAAACCTCTGCAATTCCCTTCTCCACTTGCATTTCTTCTCATATCTAGCAGCGTCTGGGATTCAACAAGATTGGGACTCCTCAGAGATGGAAGGGCGGGGGAACAGTGTTTGAGAGGTAGGACTGGACTCTTGCACTGTCATTCCATGGTGTGTCAAGACTCCACCACCACCACCTTTGAGGATAAGCTATGTCATAATTAAAGATGACTACATGAATAGCACAAGTTTTGTTTCTTAAGTAGGAAAAGGAGTGACAGGCTAATGGATTATACTAAACAAACACTGTTTATGCCCCTGCTTTTCCTCCAGAATTGTGAATAGTGAGAAACTACCTACAATGAAGAGCTATAACTGAATGAACACTTAAGAGTAAACTATGTAAGCCGTCTCCAAGCATTGGGGAGGTATGAAGCTTGGTCAAACCTTAGCCATTCAACCTAGAATCCATTGTACAGCTGTGCTTTCTTCCTAACTGAATCTGATTTGAATCCTCAAATAGATTTTTAGTATTATCTGATGCTGTCAAAGGGGAAAAGGTGCTGATGGGACCACAGGCATTTCTGCAATGCCACCCTCCCAGCAGAACAAATAGTGTTCAGATCTTGCAAAGCTAACAAAACTGCAGCATAGGTCAGCTGTAAACTTCCCCTAATCAGAGACCTCCCTGAGCCAGCAAAGTCAAGGCCATGAGCTCAGGGCCCTCAGAAGGTCACTGGAGAGGACAGTGAGTCTGCAGGATGAGTCAGGAGAACTGAGAAAGCCCAGCCAGTCCCAAGAGCCAGAGCTCTAGCACAGCAGCCAAGGCAAAAACTCTGTAAGAACCAGGAGCATCCTGATAATGGGGGTGGAGGGAAGAAGAAACACCAGAAAAGACAAAGTACCCTTCTTCTGTATTGGTGAAAGAGGAAATCAGATGTTCTTTATCCTTCATATGTTCTACTTTCAGTGCTGTCCCCACTCAAAGATGCCCTCAATGGTGACAGCTAAGCAGGCATTTCCTATATCACTCTAGCTAACCACTAACCCCTAACAAATCCACCTTTTCCAAACCTTCTCCAGTATCCCACTGTCATTCAAAGCAATGGGTCCTTCATCAGCATAGTTCTGCCTAGTCATTTCATTATAACTGATCTGGGCCAGTACAGAATTCAGGAGTCAGTGTAGTCCCCACCAAGGGTCAAATATTAAACAGCTGTCTCTTAGCAATGGAGCACTTCTACTCCAAAGAGTGCATGCAGGGAAAGGATTTCCAATGAAGAGGGGATCTGAGAGAGTAAGATCCTGCAGAACCTCACATTCGAGTCTATGCATAGCAATCCATCCCTCCCTGCTTGGTTAAGTATAAACTAGCCACGAAACCAGCAACTTGAACAAAAACCTAAATGCAAAGTAAGACCCTAGTGCAACAAGACACCTTCTTATATAGGCCTCAAGACAGAAGAACTTTATCTGAACTAATACCAGGAGATCACAAACTGGTAATTTGTAATATGATCACTTGGTGTAAGGGAAGAAAATACGGGAGTTAAGAAAATTAGCTGTACTCCAAATTGTGAGGAATAAATTCTTAAAAAAAACAAAAACCCTCTTTAAGATGGAAATTGCCTGCAAAAGGAAGGAAGAAAGAAGGTAGGGAAGGAAGGAAGGAAGGAAGGAAGGAAGGAAGGAAGGAAGGAAGGAAGGAAGGAAAGAAGGAAAAAGAAACCTTATACTGCTCCACAGGTGCTAGATAAGAGAGTATACAAGTACACAACCTAGAAGACCTACCCACAAGCCCCATCTTTTGAATCTGGTAATTGGATATGAGCAGAGGGCACGGCTTTGGTTAAAAAAAAAAAACAACACAGGTAATGATTAGCAATGGGGGATTTTTCCTGAAATGATTGAGGATGAGTTATATAGCTGACATTCCTGATATAGAATATTAGAAGCTATTGACTACTGAGAAAAGCATTTGACTTGTGACAGATTTGTTTTCCTAACACACTGTGCCCAGTCCCAATTGAGTTTGAGAAGGTAGGCATCTAGTCAAGAGTTCTAAATTCCAGACCAAGAAAGCATTTGGTGATGCTGATTCTTTTTAATGAATCTTCTCTGGCAAAGAAAGGTGCAATCTCTGTGACCTCAAAGTTGACTTGCCTGAGTAGGACCACGATCGTCTCTGGTTTCTTCCCCCTGCCTATTCTATACCTCAGCATCCTCATACTCCTTTCATTGAGTCCCATTGCTCCTGGGAGTTTAGGGTTCCCCTTCACTTTTCTCAGTCCAGATGGCTGAAGATGCCTTCACAGCCTGCAATTCCTTGTCTCTTTGCCCCGTTCCATAATAAGATTCTGTCCCTTGACTAAGAATCCTGATTCCTGCTTCCCCAAGAAACAGCTGGAAGACTTATGAGCTATTGTTATGTGTTAAATTTGTCATGGCTAATAACAACTTAAATTCCTGGCCCTTCAAATTAGAGTAGACTGATAAATAAGAAATGCAACCCTGGATAGCATTTTAAGATGTGTGTTAGGCTTGTGGCAATAATAATAATGAACAAGGGAATTACTGATGCATCTTTTCATCACGTGGTAGAAATGGCTGACTATCTTTCCCTGCATATAGGGTTGGAGGGGCTTTGGTTCATTTCAGCTTACAAAGGATGCTTAATCATAAGAATCCATTCTTCCTGCCCCATGGCTATCACTAAATAAGGCTGTGCATTTTGCATCCTGTTTTAAAAAGGTGTGCCTTTCTTAACTGACATATCTAGCCAAGGTAAAGGGGCTGCTTAATTGGTATTTCATTTTTTTCTTTACTAATGTCTTGAACTGTTCCTACTCCTAACTTCTAGCTCTCAATTCTTTATATATACATACATACATGCATATAATATATATACTATATAATAAATATATAAATATTTATGTATAATAAATATAATATATATATATTTAGTTTTTTTTAATGTGCATTGTATTTTGCCTGCATATATGTATGCATAGCACATGCATGCAGTATCCCTGGAGGACAGATGAGGGCGCCAGAAACCCTGAAATTGGAGTTAATGAATGTGGTGCACCATTGTGTGGGTGCTGGAAACCAAATTCTAGTCCTGTGTAAGAGGGACAAATGAACTTAGATGCTGAGCTCTCTCTCCAGCCCCCATACCCAACACATTTTTAAGGCTCCAGAAGAAGGCCTAGGTGATTTAAGGCTTGCCAAGCAAGCATGATGCCTAAGGCTTAGATTTTCAGTTGTCGTGCAAATTTTGGTTGAACATGGCAGTCCCCCTTAATTACAGACCTCCAAAGATGGAGACAAAAGATCCCTGGATCAACCTGGCTAGCTATGCTAGCCAAACCGGCGAGTTCTGGCTTCAACTGAGAGACCATGCCTCAAAGAATAATGAAGATGGCTAACATTAGCCTTAGGTCTGCACTATAAGCTCACACATATGCATATGCAACCTTACACATACAAGCACTCACATACTTGCATAATCACATGCATGTATAACATACACATCCAGAAACATGCCAAAAAACCCCAACGAAGTAGATCTCACTTTATCCAACTGCATTACTAAAATACAGATATATATTCATATATATATATATATATGTATATATATATATGAATAGCAACATCATAGACTTCTCATTAAATCATTCTATAATGAAATCCATTCCAGTAATGATAATCTGATGCATTCATTCCATAAATAAGCAAAAGACTGATCTTTAGCCAAATTAAGCAATAAAGGACAGCATTTCTTAAAATATTAAGTACTCCAGTAAGAGCTGGTAAATAGCCACTGGATGCTTCCAACTCTACTCTGATAGCTCCAGACCTCCACAAGATCCAGTGACGAATGGGGTGATGCCTGGCACAGTCTTTTAGGTTATTCCGGGAATGTATCCTGTATCCCGACTTGCTTCTTGTGAATACCATCCACAATGTCAAAGCAACTAAGTGGCAGGTACTGACTGTGGCCATGAATGTGGACTAACCATCACTTTGATTACAGCTGTAGCTGTGACACTGAAGTTTGTCTTAGTACACTCTGCTCCATGCATTTCTATGAAGCAGAACATCCACGACCTTCAAAAGATGGACGACTTGAGCCTCGTTTCTAAAATAGCACTTGGCAGGCAGCCTAGACTCAGATGGGGACAAGAGACACAGGCTGTGGGCATTATAGGCCAGCCCCCTGTCACATCACCTCAGGGGATCCTTGGTCTCCTGGGACTCACCAGAAAATCTTTTACATTTGAAAAGCAGAAATTATCTAGTCCACCTGAGCACCCTGGGAGCAGGTCCATATTCTTAGCTTCGTGTTTCAAGTGCTGAGTTTAGAACAAAAACTGCTGTTCAAGGTCATCTGATGAGTCAGTCTACTGAGTGGGGAAGGAAAAGAAGGAAGAACAAATAGCACACAGCAGGGTCAAATTGAGCTGTTGATCTACCTCACTCTACCAGAAAGGTCTAGGCAAACCATTCATATTCTTCCCTTGTAGAGAACTTGAGAAATTGCCTTGAAAGGGTGTTAGTGAAAAAAGGGGAGGAAGAATAATGATCCTGTGAATCCTTCTCTAACCAAGTAAGTGTCCCAGAGATCCAAGCCTTGAGATATAGCAGAATATGCATGGACAGATACTCCACCTGCTGTCTCCATTTGTATCTCAAAAAAAGCTCTCATTCATTCTTCGTTGGGAACAGTATCACTCTCCTAAGGTACTTCTGTTCCTGCCAACTTTAGACCAATGTAACTGAATTCTCTGTGACAAACAGAAGCAGTAAAAGCCCTATATCTGAATTGGGAAAGTCTGAATTTAACTTAAAAAAGAGATTTATTTTATTATGTTTATCAAACTTCGTGTAACTCCAGATCCACAGAGACCACATGAATGCACATGATCCCCTGAAACTGCAGTTACAGGTGGTTGTGAGATTCCCAGTATGTAGGTACTGGGAACTGAACCCAAGAGCAGCAACTGCTCTTAACCACTGGGCCTTCTTTTCAGCCTCACACTCAACTTTGACCCTCTCTTGGTAACATTAAGAATGGTACATCTTTGTGTGTATCTTTCTCATTTAAAAAATGTAGTGGCACAGCTACCTACCTTATGGGTTGTCATAAGGAAAAAATATTATTATAGATAAGAAAAACATTTGGACAGCCTAATACTCCCCAAGCATACAAAAATACATTGTCTGTCTTTAGAAATACTCAGGGGGGAACAAGAAAACAAGCTTTTATCAAGCACTTATTATGTATCCAGTATTTCCACATTCATTAGTTTCATTAATCCTGACAACAATCCTATGAAGTGGATATTACTTCCTGCAAGTAAAATGATAAGGAATAAAAATTATGATAAAATACATTGCTATGTTCAAAGTCTTTTTATCTTATAAATAAGTAATTTTCATTCTGAAGAAAAGCAAGATGACATACAAATAATAGGATCCAGGTTACAAATGACCATGTCACAACAGGTCAATACAGCATTAGTTTGTATCTGGTTTAATGTTTAAAAACATGCATGGTGCCTTCTATAATTTATGTTGCAGCAGCATAGTGTTTGGAAAATGTCAAGGGTAAAGAGGATCACAGGGAAGGAATACATAGAGGCTTAAAAAGGTGCCAAATGAATCAAAACTCTTTATGTGCAAATGACACATGGAAATACAGGACTGGGTTGAGATAACAGTAGTAGCATTCTAGGACACACATCTGAAAGACTCCTCAGGACACTGCAGATCTGAGCTTTCTTCCTTGGTCAGTCACAGGCTACTGCTACAGTGGAAACCCTGCTTCTCATAGCCTTGGCCAAAGATTTGATGAGACCCCAGAGAGGAGGAAGTACAGAAAGGCTGTTGTCAGGATTTTTATCCTCACATTAGACAAAGAGAATGGGGCTCAAAAAATTTTTTCCACTACACATGAAGCTTAAAATAGGGGAAACCAGGATTCAAACAAAAGTATATATGATTTTCCTATGCCCGTGGCATTTCTAATAAAATATGAAATAACAAAATTTGCACATACCTGTAGCTCTCACTCATCAAAAAGCTTCTTTTGCAATTAGTGGAGGCTACTACAAAGAACCACAACTACTAAAAACTCAGAGAATAAGTGACTGTGGGGTGTTTAACCTCAGCTGATAAATTTGCAACAGAGGGCTGCATTAAGGCTCAAGGAACATCAAAGAAGAGGGGCCAGATAGATTGTAAGGCCCAGAGGACCAGGATGCCTGTTGCTAGATAGCAGCCCCTCTCTTGAGGACATAACATGGAAATACATGGTAATCAGGAATGGAAATCAAGTGCCCATTCTCAACTAATACATCTGCAATGCAACCCCGTACACCCAAGACTTAGAAGGGGGGGGCAGAAGGATTGTAAGATCTAGAGGAGCAGAATACCTGTTGTTACATGGTATCCCCTAGATATGAGAGGGGGAAATGCATCTATGAACTCTCAACAAAAACCAGTTGACATACCAACATGAACAAAGGAAATTCTACAATGGCTTACCCTTGGATAAAGAGGTCAATTGTTAAGAGGAAAATCAGTTTCCTCCAGGGATGAGCTCCCACAATGGTGGTCCAATACCAAGTAGGTGTGTGTGTGTGTGTGTGTGTGTGTGTGTGTGTGTGTGTGTGTGTGTGTGTGTGTGTGTGTGTGTGTGTGTGTGTGTGTGTGTGTGTGTAATAGTTAAAGAAGAAGAGGTAACGAATTTGGGAGAGAGCACAGAGGAAGTTGGGGTGAAGAAGGAATGATGTAGATGCAGTACACACATATAAAGTTCTCAAATAATTTTTCTTAAATGTGCCACCTCTCCCAGACCACATTTTCACTCCTTGGTATGGCACCAGTCTTGAGTGATAGTAACACACTCCTCCTAGCCCTTTGTTATTGAAGTACACCTTGTCATGTTTGTCATATATTACAAACATCTGCAAGCATTGTGATGAGAGCTATATATCTTTGTTTAATTATGATAGACTATGTGACCAAGAAACAAAGGCTTCCCCATTAACAAAGTTAAGGGACTTTCCAAGAGCATCAGATTCTTTCATGGCCTTATTGTCTTCTTCCTCTGCTCAGTTGTCTAAATATAAGAACCCTTGAAAGCCAAGACACGTTGTATAGGAAAGATCCTATACAAATGGCCTTCGTAGCATCCAGCATGCAGCTTAAGTCATCAGCCACATAAAATAGACGATGAATGAGGACCATGTACAAAAAAGTATATCTTCAGTTCTTAATATCATTAGAACCAAAGCTAAATTTAATCAAAAGTTACAATACAAACAAGATAAAAATTGAGATAAAGCAATTAGCTGCCTCTAGGAAACTCTTGTCCTTCCCAATCATTAACTTTGCAACATTTGTTCTAGTGTCCCATTTAATAGCATCAATCAGAGGAAGTAGAAGACATTTGCTCCTTTTCTTCCTCAGTTTCCCCACATTAAACCTAACTGTTGATCTAGAGTATGTTTTTCAGAATCACCTTGGGAGCTTTTAAAAATGTGGATGCAATATCTTGGCCCCACAGTTTCTGATTTAATGGATGGTGGCAAGGCCTGAGCATTGATACCATTTTTAAATTCCCCAGAGAGTCTGATATGTTTCCAGGGTTGAGAACCACTGGGCTAGATGATCCCTGAGGTTTCTTCTTACTCTGGAAGTCAATATGTTGACTGTGGCTGGATCTCTCATGGTACCAGGACCACTCTGCTTGTCTCCCTGCTTTCTGCTCTCCCTTCCAATCCTGCCCACCACTAGATCTATCCTAGCATCTTGTCGCACCCATGTACCTATTGACTTAAAACTTTATTTACTCACTTTGTTTACTCTTGGGGCTCATAAACAGTGCTGTTTAAATCTAATTTCTAATGCTATGTGGGTCATTTTGCCTCGAAAGAAGGTTCCCTGGTACCAGTATGTGTCCTGAAAGCATGAGCTGACCTGCCTTGCTTCTAAGTTGAGAAAACCAAACTAGTAAGTAAGAGCAGTCCAGAGGGCTCCCGCTGATCTGGAAGGAATCTATAAGCACAATTCTCAACTTTCCATTTCATTGGATTCTTTCATGGCAATCAGCCTGCCAATTCCATTCAGCCCTTTGTCAAGAATGACCTTGACACTAAAGGAATTGATTTCTTCTTTCTTTGCTTTAAATAATAAGCCAACAGTTATGCAGGAGTTTTATAGGGTATTGATTTAACATACAAACTGCATTATGGCTCTTGAATGCTACAGTAAGAACCAATACCTCATCAGCCAGGAACACCAATGTAGTGACATCTTAGCATTTTCTTTACTTGTCAAAACACCCATGAGCTGTGGGCTTGTTGTAGAGGAGACATGTCAAGGATTTAGAAATGTCAGCTGAAAATATTCTGGGCTATTTTCAAAAAGACATGAGCATTTTTAACCAGTAGCATTCTATCAACAATGCTCTATCAGAATGTAGGGCTGCTAAAGAATGCTGTGACTATTACACAGGCAACAGAAAGTACCTCAAGGTCATAAGATGGCTTATTTCTAGAAGGAGTCTGCCACAACATTTCCTTGATCTGTATGTAGATGATAAGGGTTGAAACAGTATAGAATGCAAGGGAGCCTACAGATGAATCTGAATTTTAAAAAAATCCCTGTGCTACAAAGATCCTAAAATATAAATTTCAAAAATTAGAATCTGACATGGCCTTTTAGTTGTATGTAATTCAGAAGTCCTTCACCACTGGCTAAGAGCAGGGTGCTTCATTGTAAGCCTCTGGTAAATTGCCAGCAAGACCTAAGTTTATTTTTGCCTTCACTGCCAAATACTTTAAAAGAGTAGTAATATATCCACCTTGATTATGTGTTCTTTACATCTACCCCATAATCTGCATTATAGAAGCAAGTCACATTAAGATACCTTTAATAGCCACATCCTGCTGTCAGCTCCCAGTCTTAAGTCCAATTGACATCATTATTATAACTATTTCTCCCCTCTCCTTTGCTTTGACATGATCTTCAGGTTTTTCTATTTCTCTACTTTTATCTTCAGTCAACTGCTTAGACTAGTCTTTCTTTATCTTGATGCTATTTTCATGTTTAAAAATAATTTTAAGCCAGGCACTAGTGACTCACACCTTTAATCCCAGCACTCAGGGGCAGAGGCAGTTGGATCTCTGTGAGTTAGAGGCCAGCCTGGTCTACAGACTGAGTTCTAAACAGGCTTAAAGCTACAGAGAACCAGTGTCTCAAAAATTAATAATAATAATAATAATAATAATAATAATAATAATAATAATAATTTTAAGCCTGGAAGTGATGGTGCATGCCTTTAATCCCAGCACTCGGGAAACAAAGGCAGGTGGATATCTAAGTTCAAGGCCGGCCTGGTCAACAGAGTAAGTACCAGGATAGCCAGGGGTACACAGGGAAACCATGTCTCGAAAAACAAAACAAAAACAAACAAACAAAAAAAAACAAGCAACCTCACTCCAAAAAAATCAGTCAACCAACCAAACAAACAACAAAACTTAAATTTTTTATATTTTTAATTTATTTCTATGTTATGTATATGGGTATTTTGCCTGCAGGCATGTCAATGTACCATGTGTATATAGGGCCTGCAGAGTCCAGAAGAGGCTGCCAGGTTCTATGGAACTGAAGCTGTGGATGATTGTGAACTACCATGTGGGTGATGGGAATCAAACCAGGGTTTGCTCCAACCCCCATTCTCACTTTTATAAGTTCAGGCATTCTGCAATTTACAGGACTACCAAAATGCCTCTCTCCTTCCCACTCACTC
The DNA here is from genome assembly GCF_003668045.3 of Cricetulus griseus. Taxonomy (NCBI): domain Eukaryota; kingdom Metazoa; phylum Chordata; class Mammalia; order Rodentia; family Cricetidae; genus Cricetulus; species Cricetulus griseus. Next base: position 26,527,984 of record NC_048604.1, on the reverse strand, counting down.
CCCCTCTCTCTGTGTCTCTTCTGCCGCACAGTCTTCAAGACTCCAAGCCCATACTGTCAAGTCCATTTTGGACATATTCACTAAAAGTCTAATGGACCCTTATTCCCATTCTAAGCTCAAAATCCTCTCTTGTGTTATTCCACTTGCTATGATAACTTTATAACTTGACTCCAAACCCTGTCTCTTTTGAATCTCTTATCTATCACCCTCATTTTCCAGATTTTTCTCTTGAAAATGTAAATATATATGTGGTATTGCTCTATATTTTCCAAATTAGTAGGGCTTCTTTGTGCTTATAGAATAAATCTACCCATTGTCACATAGTATTCTAGATCCTCAATAAGCTGTGCCCATCTCACCTTTCCAGTTTTTCTTCTGTTAATTAACCCACCATCACTCCACCCACAAACAGCTCATCCCCACTTGTTTTATGATGTATTACTTCTTAAATATGCCATGCAAACGCATGTCATGATGTTTTATACTACTTCCAGTAGCTACAAAAGAACTTCCGCCTTCCTGTTTCCAAAGAGTATTTTTTAAAATATCACCTTGTCCAATTAAAATGTCAATTCTTCTATAAAATCTTCAGGCAGAATTAATTATGGTCTCCTCTGAACTCTGAACTTTCTATAGATCATAATTCTAGCACTCATCTCCATTCTTTTTATAATTAGCAACGTGAGTGCTCTTTATTTAATGATTGGAAATCTGCCTCCTTCTTCATGCTTAATATCACAGACTCTGAAATCAGACAAGCCAAGAACTGAGTATTTGTGCTCATAGTTACTGGAAGTATGGTTTTAGGCAAGTGAACTGGTATATCCTAGTTTTGGTGTTCCGTACAAGACTTAGACATACACAGTGTTACAGGAAGAATATATGAGATAATCTTCATAAAACAATACCTGGCACACAATAAACACTCAACACATGTTATATGTGACTAGTTTTCTTTGGTAAGCTGATATATGGCCTTTAATAGAATGGGCATTCAATAAATGGTTACTGAATAAATTAAAAATAACATGGATACTCTGAGAATACTTGCTAAATAGATTCTTCCTTTATTAATTTTTGTATTCCTTTCAGCATCATGAAAATTGGGATATTTATTGAATTTCTTTTTCTGGTGTGAAACCATTGCTTTCATAATTGCAATAACCAAAACCTTTCTAAATGTTCTTTAGCACTTAAACTTGAAACAGTCTCATCATTATTTCCAACAAGTACATATTTTTGAAATATACATTTCAAAATTTTCTCAGATAAATTCAAAGACATTTTTCTAGTCTAACATTGGAAGAGGATGATCTAATTTATGTGATAATTATTCACACAGTAAACAATAACTTTTAAGGTCTTGTGGTAATTGAAACCAGTGTGTTTAAAAGTATCAACATTGAAGCAATATTCAGCAATGTGTCTTGCAGTTGAAACTTTTGAGATTTAATTCATTCCAAATTCCAAAACCAATATAAATTTGGAGTAATGGTATTTCTAATTTTTGCTTCCTTCCACCAATACTCCATCTTGATGTTTTGACCTCTATTTTAGTTTTAATTCCTGAAAGGTTACCTTTAATATTCACCTCACAGTCATCTGTTTAACATTCCTTGATAAAGAATATCTTTTTTTAAAAGACAATAGTTCAGTGGATGAAAGTGACACTATGTAAGCATGAGAACTTGACTTCAAGTCCCCAGAACCCATATGCAGCAGAGTGTGGTAGCCCATATCTGTAACTCCTACAGCAAATTTAGGAGAATTCCTGGGAGCTTACAGGCCAGTTAACCTGGCATATGCACTGGTAAACAGCATAAGACCCTGTTTAAAACAAGGTGGAGTGCAGGGACCAAAACTCAATGCTGTTCTCTGACTTTCACCTATACACACATGCATGCACTCACTCGTGCATGCGCACACACACACACACACACACACACACACACACACACACACACACACACAAATACTCATGTACAGAGGCTCATGTTTCTGAGCACACATGAGCAAAGATAAAGAAGAAAGACAAATTCTAGCATACTCTAAATAAAATGCTTGTTATTTGAGAAAAAACAATTAGTCTCTTTTTACTTAGTGCTAGAAAAATAATCAGATGAAAATACAAAAATCAAAGTCATTTGTGAGTAAATATAAAAACCAGACACTGTTATTAATATCATGATGGTTATAATTAAAGACAGTATAACATGAATTTAAGAAGCTCTGAAAATGTTTTAGTTCAAGCAAATACAATTAGCATTATTTGGTGATAGTCTGTCATTCCTACATATTTTATACTTCTGTTTCTAAGCATCCATCCCCATCGACATTTGAATGATTTTAAGAATTTCAGAAAAAAAATAGTGTAATTGGCATTATGTGACTGTCTGAAAGGTTTCTCATGGTTTCAGGTTTTCAGAGAAATACACTCTATACCCCAAAACTAAAGAAAACTTTATATGTATGCATCCTATCCATTTAAACACAAGTATCAGGGATTAGGTGATAAACAGATCTTTAGCATCCATCTGAAAATCAACCATTCTTATGACTAGCCTGAACAAAGATTGCGGTTAGCACTTTACATTTCAATTTAGATTGTAAAAAACATTTGGAATGAAATTATGAAAAACATTTCAGATGAAAAAAGATGGAAATTCCCTAATGATAATAACTTTAATATTGATATTAAAATACATATTAAATGCAGAGAATATTGAAATTTTCCACTGATAATCAAAAAGGTAAATTCACAATGCAAATAATCATTTTTGTGTTCACTTCATCATTGATTATCCATAAGAGCAGAAAAGAAAACTCATAGTTATCAGCAACTTTTAGCATCCTGTACCTTCTCCTGACTGACCCTCTCCACACATGAAGCTGAGAAACTAGGTAATATTTTAGTTAAATATTTTTATTAGTTCTTTGACAGTCTTATATATGTATACATTGTATATTGGCCATATACACGTCCACTCCTCCCCCAAACTCCTTGATCCATGTCTCTATTCTAGCCAAACTTCATATCCTCTGTTATTATTTTTAATAATCCACCAATTCTAATTTATGCTGCTCATACAGTCACAGGTGTGGAGCCATTCACTGAAACACGGTTGACCTACCAGAAGCCACAAACTTAGAGAAAATCACTTTAGATAATTGTTATTTTTGGTCACATTTTTATGTTCATGAAAACCTGATAGGGACACTAATGAAAGCTTAGACTTATTTATGGCCTTCTTACCTTTGTTTCTCAAATTTATCTTCCTTTATTATCTTTTGTACCTCCTACAGCCTATATATTCCTCCTCTCTTGATTCCTCCTCTCACTTGATTGTCTGGCTAACTGATTTGATGCTAGATTTTAAGACTGAGTTGTCTTGTCCTTATTCATTGAAGGTATTTAAGACTTCTGTCCTTGACAAGATCACAAAGTTTTTGACAGCTTATACCTGTTATTTCCTTTCTATTTTCTGTTGTACTTGCCATTCAGACTATGGGCTACTTCAGGAAAGCATCATGTCATTCTCATCTTTATCTCTCTAGCAGTTATTGCAGTACCTGTCAGTGGAGATATTCACCTAAGTAATAATTGAATAAATGGATAAGTGAATGGATGGATGAATGGATGGATGGAAAGATGGTGGGTCCAAGGAAAGTTACTTAGCTGGCTGATTAATGGATTTCACAGTACTTTCCAACAAGGATAGTGGCTAGCTAGTGTTAATAAATTAGTTAAGAACAGTTATTGAAAGTTTATTGTCTGCCATATTCAGCTATCTGGAATCAGTAGGGAATAAGAGACTATGGGTCTAGAATTGAACATTAATTGTGTATATCAGTCACAAATGAAACAATCATCACATTACTTGAGTTTGTGTCATTATCTGTGTACAACTCAGGTAAACCTTTTTCTCTAGTGCATGAGGTTAAAAAATGGAGCCAGGATATTGTCATTTTTGTATGAAGTTCTTGTTCTTGGTTTGTGGAATGGCTCAATTATTGGAATGTGTTCTATACAGTCTTTGTTCTTCCCCTCCCTCGTGCTTTTCAGTCAATGGCAAATGAGTTTGAGCAGCATTATGACTTCTAATGACATTGTTGAAGCCAACTGGCTGAAGACTAATGGAGAAGGACTTAGCATACGAGGAAAGAGGAACATTCAAGTCTTTTTTTTTTTTTGTACTTTCCTTGTTAGCCCTTTTCCTCCATTTTAAGGACTTCAGCTTTCCAAATTCCAGTGATATCCCCTGGTACCTCTTAGGGAAAATCAGATTCAGTAACAGAAGCAGGGCAGCAAAAATGAAAAATGGAAATTATCATAATAGCATGGGCTTGTTGCCCCAACACTGTCAACCTCTCAACAGTCAACCTCACAGAGCTGCCCTATGCTTGTCAATGAGAAGATAAAAGGGATATGGAGGAGGCATTTTATTGGACCATTTCAGCTGCTCATTTTAAATACACCCTTCATCAAATATAGTGAGCTGGGACTTGGAGATCACAGACAGCTGGGCTGCTTGAAAGGGGGAACTGTATTATGGCAAATTGTATTATTCTACATTTACTGACTTCCAGGGTGTCTGGGAGGGACTCTGAGGTCCAAGGGAACATTTAAAAGCAGGGTTTTGAAACACTGCCATGATGGTGATGAGCCCAATGGCCACTAATGGGTTCAGTAACATGAAACTTTGGTGGCTGGGAATTTCCTTTGGGGCTAGCATAGATATTTTTTAAGATACAAAATACTTGGCAAGTGAGACAGAATGAATATTTTTACAAAAAGATTTAGTAATTCCAGTGAGTGAACTGCCTGGCTTCAGTGAAGCCTTCTGGTATTAAGGGTCCATTCAAAAGCAGATGTCTAGACCTGTGGTTTTATGCACATCACTATGTCTGACTTCCTTCACTGTCATCCTTCACCCCACAGTACTTGGGGGTAACACCACTAGTCCAAAGGCCAAAACAAAGAAATTGTCCTAACAAGGCTGAGGAAAGTAGGTTTCCTATGGGAGACTTGGGAAAAGCAAGGTGTGACTGGAAGGAAGGAAGTTAGGGTTGCCAGAGGAAGAGGGCAGTTTAACACAAAGCTCCATAAAGAAGACCATTTGATTATATAACATGGGTTTACAACTTGGGTCACATGTTTTATTGAAGCTGGATGGCCATAGGCAACCTACTTGGTTAATTGAAAAGGAGGAATGTCTCACTGGAGATGAAAAGTTAGATATTCTGTTGAACCCACTAAGACTCTGCCTAGCTGCACATTGGGTTGGGAGAGTCTGCAGTGGAAAATAGAAGAGATGGAAGACAAATTAGATACTAAAGACTGACTTCTCTTTACACCTAGAAAAACTGAGGCATGAAGTGTATCTAAGGTTTTATCCTGAAGACTAAGACTAAGGTCACTTTGACACCCTAAATATGCAAAATTCTCATTCTTCTATGTATGATGCTTATAATATATTCATCATGATGTCTCTGAAGCTGTAGATGACCCTGAAAATTCTAATAACTACATGTAGTCATACCCTGATTCTACTATTGCCAGTATAGCATTTCCTTCCTTGAACTTGTGTGTCTGTAAGAACTCTGTGCTAGGCAGAGATCCATAGACAAGCACTGCGCTAAGCTCTATGAGTCTTGAGGAAGAAAGGGATGATGGACTATACCAGCCAGAGGTGGTCAGGATGGGTGAGCTCACAGAGACACCTGACCTGAGCTTGCAGGAGCTCATGGACACTAGACCAACAGTCAGGGAGCTTGCATGGGGCCCACCTAGGCCCTTTGCATGTGTGTGGCAATCATGCAGCTTGGTCTCTTAAAAAGGCTTCTAACAGTAAGAGCAGGATCTCTCCCTGGCACTTAGCTGGTTTTTGGAAACCTATTCCCCATGCTGGATTACCTGGCCCTACGTTGACCTAAGGGGAGGAGCTTGGTCCTGCCTCAACTTGATGTGCCATGCTTTGTGCAAGTCCATGGGAGGCCTGTCCCTTTATGAATGGAGATGGAGGAGTGGATGGGGAGGGGAATAGATGGTAAAGGGGAGGGAATGGGAGAAGAGGGAGAACTTGCTGGTATGTAAAATAAATGAAAAAGTGTCATTTAACTAAAAAAAGAGCTCTCTGCTAACTAAAAATTTAAGTTAATCTAGACAGTAGTCTCTACCCTGATCAGTTTGCATTTTCTTTTGGGAACTGCTCATAGGTTGAACACAGAGCTCCTCAGTTTGCCATGCTCCCCTAGCAGAAAGGAGAGGCATGGGTTTAGTAAAATGAGTCCTTTTGGCTTAGCACAAAGATCATGTATTTTGTGCTTACCTAGATCCAAGTTGAGATAACATCCTATGTAGGCGCCTAGCATGGTTTCTGGCAAAGAGTAAGTACTCATCAGGTGGTATTCATTATTATGATTATTATGAAGCAAAACTGTGTGCCAAAAAGATTAAAGCTCTCTAGGAGGTCTGGATCACTAATCAGATACTAAAAGGGACATAAGAATGCTAAAATAACAGGGTCAGGCATTCATCACGGTATACCTCTGTAACCCCAGCACTCAGTTGACAGAGGTAGAAGGATAGTGAGTTCAAGGGCAGCTTTAAATACACAGTAAAGTTAAGGTCAGTCTGAGCTAGAAAACCATCAAAAGAGAAAAGGAATGTCTACTAACTGGTTGAATTGGGGAAGTAGGAAATATTGAAAGTTCCTATATAAATGCAACTTTTCAGCATTTTTATCTGAAGTGTTCAAGACCTCTTGCCTCTATGTAGTAGTCCTAAAAGGTTTTCAATGCCCCAGTGGGCTTCTCAAGACAGTTCTAAGCTCAGGAAAACAGTGCTTCATGTTGAACACCAGCTACTTGAAGGAAGCTTATGGGGACATTGCCTAATTCTCCTGAATTGTCTATGATCTTCCCAATTTACCACCAACTCTCTAACACAAGCTAATCCATGTTAAAGCGGTTGCTGTAGTGCTTGCCTGTAACCCCAGCACTTAAGATGCTAAGGCAAGGCCAGCCCAGACTGCATAGCAATACCCTGCTCAAAAACAAAACAAGAGCACCTAACCCATCTTGTGTCTCATGCCCCTAGGACCCAGCCTTACATAATACAAAACTTAACTCATTTTGAGGTTCTAATGATTACTAATACCCTATTTAATCCTGGAGAATCGGGATGTAGTATTTTCATTTAATGAGCCCTCTGTGCCAACATAATTCAGTTTCATAGAAATTTCTGGAACCTGAGTAGGCTGGCCTGGGAGCTATTCATGGCCATATAGGAGCATTTTAGTAGTCCTTAAACTATACCATGTGGGCAGCTCTGCTTCAGATCATTCTAGCAAGTTAACTGGGTATAAATTATCAAAATAACAAAAATATGAGAAAATTGCCTACTCAACCTATGTGCAGGGCCTCCCAGCTGTCACTTTATTTAATCATGTAGACATTTTGAACACCTACTCTGAACCTGGCACTGAGCTGGCTGCTGTGGATACAAAGATGACTATGACACATTCCGCAGCTCCCAGTTCTATGGTCCAGCTGGGGCCCAAACAATACTTCAAGCTACTGATTTGATTGGCAAAGGAAATAAAACAGCAGGAAGAAGGCTAGCAGCTGTTCACTTATAGTCGCTCACCATCAAAGACTTCCTTCCCAGGTTTCAATACTTCTTTTTGTTTCACGAACAAAGGCAATGATATTCTTTCCATGAAAGCACCTAATCTTAGAGGTAAAAGCTAAACATGGAGCAAATGTTCAGAGGAGTAAGTTCTTTCCTGCACAAGCTGATATCCTTTCCTCTAAACAAACCAATATTGCATTAGGCTTTGAAGAGGAATCCACTAACAAAACATGTTTTTACCTTGGCCATTCAAAATATTGGCATTCCAGAGAACCCTAGGAAAAACAGGGGCCATAGACACCAGGTAATATTTAATTGAAATAATTTCTACTATAGGTCAGAACCATCAACTTAACTTTAATGGAATTTTAAAATGTCCATGGCAGAAAAAAAAAAAAAAACTTAGACACAAATGGCATACCTTTGGCCACATATCCACAAAATGAAAAAGGGATCAGAATTGAATGAACTTGAATGCTTTTTATCAATTTGTCTACTCAGTCAATCAAATTTCTTGTGCACCTACTGTGTTTCACATATTGTACTAAGTTTGGGTTATGGTAGAGATCTATAGGCGGTTCTTACTCCCATCTTTATTGACAAATGTTAAACAAATAAATTCATTATTATCAACATGATCCAAACTCTGAAAGTTAAGTGCAGGAAATTATGAGATCAATCTGGCCTTTTGAAAAAAGAGGAGAGACCATGATTCAGACTAAGAAATAAAAACAGAGAGTAAATCTTGTAACTGAGTACAAATTGCCATGTGGCTGTTGATGGAGGCCCATGGGACAGCATGTAGAAGGCCAAGTAGCCCTAAGCTATCTCAGATCACTCATGCTTCTCCTCTCCAGCCTGGACATTTTATAAAGCAACACCTCCAATGGATTTTTAAAGCATTGGTATATATATAGTGTAAATAAAGGTATTATAGCCATGTAGACCTATTAAAATAACAAGTTATTTCTCTTCCCCCATGCCAAATAGAAAAACAGATAATCAGTGTTTTAAGCTTTGCTAAAGGGCAAATCCTCATCCTTTTGTACAACACTAAAAATTAGAATAAACTTGTACTCAAAAGTATTTGTTTTCAGGAATGCTTATTGAAAATAACTCCATGTTTTATATATATAAATGAGAAATAATAGATTGTTTGCACATAGGTATACATTGTAATATGTTATCATACAGCAGTTGTGCATTTACCCCTCTTTTCACCAATTACAAGAAGTGTCTTGGCCACAAGTGCAAGCCATTGAAATTGTATGGCACATGCTAAGCTCACAGGTTTGGAGTCACGAATCCTTTGATGTGGAATGATAATTCTGAAGCACTCAGGGGTCTTCATCTTTTACTATATTACCATGGAAGTACCAACAGCCTAACCTTTTTAATCACCTAAGATTAAAATTAACTGTTCATAAGAAAATAAGTATGCTTGCCAGGGATTCAAGGTAAGGAGGAATGATAGGGTTTCAGTTTTAAAACAAATGAGTAGTGTGATGAGGGTCTATTAACATATTTAATACCATGAAACTGTACACTTAAAATAATTAAAGTGGTAAATGTCATGCTATCTGTATTTTATCACAATAAAATTTAAACTACTAATTTTTAAACTATGGTCATTCTCAAATACTATGATCATAATCAAAGCAACTCTGTAACAACCACTATTTCTTTATTATGCATTGTAGTGTTTAATTCTCACAAGATCTATTCCTATAAAAACATTAGCTCTGTGGAAGGAATTACTGTGTTTGTCTTGCTCACTCTCCTAGCCTCAGCATGGAGAACACTTATCAGCATGGAGCAAGAGCTAAGTAAATAGTCAAATCAGTCTTTTTCTAGAGCCTACTTAGGCACTGGGGAAAATGCTTCCACCTTCTCTTTCCTGTAGGCCTCATCCACTTAGGTCTTTATTATCTCTTATCTGGAAACTACAGTATATTCCTAATTTCTTGTCTTTACTGTCACCATTCATAGTCACCTCAAGTTTGTATAACTCTTCCTGACATAAATGAAGCCTAAGGATAAACTTTGGGTACACTCTTCCAAATGTCACAGACCCAATTTAGTTTACATCCTGGGTCTAACATTTGCCTTCTATTCATGTGAAATCCATGAAGTCATGCAAGTTCTGGGTCTCAATTTCATCTGTGAAACGGGAGTCACTTGGAAAATCACTTCTTGTCCCTGAGCTTTGGTTTCTACTTTGTCTTCTAGGTCTTTTCAAGTACTTAAGTATTCATGGACAACACACTAGAACCCCAAATTTCCAGTTCTTAACAGCTTATGTCCACTGACAGGAGTCCCTTACAAAAGTCTTGAAAATAGGTCTGATAGCTCAAGAATTTGCCAGACTTTCAGTTTCTAAGGGATCTGTTAGCAGGCACCAAATATGCAGCATTCACTGATGTCTTGCCTGTTTTGAAAATTCATTCCTACTATTTGTGCCTTTATGTCTACCAAAGTCCTTTTATGCTTAAGATATAGAAATGAAAAAAATGAATAAAACGCCTTCTCTCCTGCCAGAGAGTTTAGCGATCAGAGGCTGAGGCCATAAATAGCAAGTATTTGAGGAAAAGCATTAGCTCTATAAAGCTGTTACCTGGTGGATAAGACCTAGAAGGGCTTGTATGGATACTTGCTGCACAGATACTCTTTTGCAGCATTTACTTTTTCTGAAGAGAAATAACACGCCAAAATTAGGGAAACAATTGTCCCTGTTTTATAGTCAAAAAGCATTCCACTTATTTTCTTCATGCTTCCTTCCATTTCCATAAGTAATACGTGGGGTGCTAGAGAAATAATACAATGCAAACAGCTGATGTTCTGCCAGGCTTGCTTACAGATCATCATCTCTTCTGTACCCATTCCTACTTTTGAGCTATCACCTACCCAGATGCTAGCTAGCACTCAGGTGCTAGGGATCTACCTACCTGGCCAGCAATGGAACTCTAACTGATCCCTTTGCAAGTTGCCCTGTGACTTTGGCCTCAGCAAGACAGCCAGTCTCTAGCCACTTCATTATCTCTGTGTCCATGGTTATTTCATGGAGCAACATTCTTCACCATGGCAAGTACCCTGCTCATGCCACTCTCCAAGGTTTCTACTTTGAAAGGATTTGTGCCTCTCTTCTGGACTCTAGTTGACACGTGTTTCTAACTCTGGAGATCTGATGGTATTATTATAAGCCGAGTGGAAAAGTGACATGTAGAAGGAAGAACTCTCCATGCAGTGGGCCATTTCAGAGTGAGCGTTTTAGAGGAAGCTGCATTCTAAGCAGGCAGCCAGCACTGCCATCCTGGCTCTTTGAAATTGAATAGGTGACAATCCAATTACAGCATGTATCTGATCATTTCATACATTGTGGAAACACATTGAGATCAAAGGGCCCTTCATTTCACAGGCATGGAACATTCCCTTCCACACTTGGCCTGCTCCAGATGGGATCTTAGCACATAAATAAGACAGCGCCGTTTAGTAAAATAACTCTGTTCATTAAGAGCTAAGGTATCCACTGGTAAATGTGTTATGCCATCAAAATAGTATTCAGGGAATACGACAAGAGGATGCAAAATGACAAAAATCTCTTCTAAAGAGGCCTAACTGGATTGCAAACTCAAATAGCAAATATGCATTGAAGGCCAGGATAATTGGTCCTTTATCTTCTCCTTATAAAAACAAAGGTTTATTTGCCCTTTAAATGGTCCAATAAAATTAAATTGGCACCCTGTAGTGTGTGCTGAATACATAATCAGAAATAAGAAGCAATAATAAAAAAAAGAAGAATGAGAAAGCAACTGCAGAAAAATCTAAAATTTGGTACACGTAGCAAAACAATGTAGGGATGTATTGCTGTTTGCCTTAACACCTCCTTGTTGTATAGTGAATCCTAGAGCAGCCACTTATGAAAGCTGGACATTCCCAACTGAATCCACAATACCTATGAGGCAAAAGCTGCCTGGCTTTGGAGCACCCATGAAAGAGGACCAAAGCAAGGCAGGGCTAGAAAAGAAGTGACTTTCTAAGAAAGAGAAATTCATAACACGTTAAAAGTAAATGAAGTGTTCATAAAAGGCAATGATTTCTTATATTCCAAAGTCTTTTAAAGTATATTCCCTGTAATCCTTCCAAAGCTGCTTGTGTTAAGATCTTCAGAGAAAAAAAAAGCATAACAAAAAGCCTCCTAATACATAAGCATGCAGCAATCCAACCTCCCTGAAAGCAGACGGTGCTTGCTAACTGATGAACAGAAAACACAGGAAATAATAGTAATAATCAAAAACCCTTTGCTTTCTGATTTCTAATTTTGATGGCCAGCCACGTAAAGATTTATTTAATGAGTGACAGCACAATGACAATACACTTCAGTATTAATTGGATGAATGAGAGAGATGGGAAATTATGTCATCATTCAATTATTTTTTGCACCAAATGTATTCATTCATATATTCAGAGAAGTAATCATGCAAGGAAGGATTTGACTTGGAAATTTCAGAAGGCTTTACAGAACTTTATCTTATACAATGGCTGAGGCGCTCAGGTAAATAAAGAAAGGGGGAGACATAGATGAGACTCAAAGACAGCTTCCTTTAAACCGTATTTGCTGGAGGTTCATGGTGAATAGAGAGATATCTGGAAGTCATCTCACTACAGCCCCACTGGAATAAAGAGAAGTTCTCCTGAATATATTAAGTACACGTGTATCTTGACAGACAGTTTCTCCAAATTTTATAGCAGCCTCTCCTAGAATTTCATGGGGACCAAAGATTCTTCACAGCTGAAGTTTTATTTTCTGTATAACTTTCTCAGACAGACACCAAAGGAATCTGCCCTTAGTGTACTACCCTCAAATCCCATTATTGCTGCCTGTTTGACACTTATGTTCTGACACCACTCTGGAGCTGTAACTCATTTTTAGAGATAAACGAAAACCAACATGAGATGGAGATTTGGGCTAAAGTGGAAGCCTCAAAGGTCAAGATGGCAGCATTGCTTCATTGTTTTAAGGAGCCTAAGTCTTATGAAAATAGATTTTAAACCAACTTTTCCTTGTAAAATCCCACAAGACAGCAAGACCCAAGTGGTGTACATAACCAAAAATCACAAGCAAAGAAAGAATACTCATAATTGTCTAGTTGCTGGTGCAGAACTCTGTTTTCCCCCCTCTCCCCATAGAGGGTGTCTTCTATAGGACTTGTGGAGTATTTAACTAAGTACAACTGTAATTATTATCATTCCTGTAAAATGGGTTTCCCATAGATCTTCATATTTTATATTCATTATGGATAATACACAAAACGTCTCTTTGGGGTACATAAACACTGTCAGTTTGCTGGTGAGAAGCTTGAGCTCAGACAAAGGTAAAAATGAAGGTCATAGATGGAGACAGCAGTGACTTGGGAAATAGTACTGGAGAATTTTGCTTCTCAGTACCAATTTATGTCATCAATTCTCTAAGTGTCTAAAGTACGAATCAACTTATGCAAAACCTGACTCAAAATGAGCAGAACACAGTTCTTCACTCTCCAAAAGCTCCTTGGTCATTGGTGGAAGTTGAAGGCTCACACACATGAAGCAAGCAGACCTCAACTATGGTCGGGTGCTACTATCAAACATGGAAATGGTGATATCAGGATGAGTGCTGCTGTCACTCAGAGAAAGAATAGGTCTCTTAGAGGCTGAGCTAGCTACCTGTGGCTCTATGGGGGAAGAAGTTTCATCTAGGTTTCTGAAGGTGAGCAAATATCAGACTGGCAGAGACTTTGAGGAATTGTGTTTCATGATTAGCAGGCAGCATGCGCAGAGTGGAGAAGCCATAGAAAGACCCGCTGGAATAGAATGCACATGAGGAAGAACTATGGGAGATAAGTTTGGATAATTTGGATAAGTTTGGATAGAGATAAGCTATGAGAATGGGGAGATATGGAATAGAAATCAAACACTACTTTCTGAATACCTGTCATATGCCTATTACATGTAGCTTCTTGCTTTATGTTTTCTTGGCATGAATTTTAAGATGAGAGATTTGAACTACATCTAATAAGCAATATGGAGCAGAGGGCCCAGGTTCAGAGTTCCAATACTTAAAATGAGATCTAGTGTGCTTAGCTGTCTTCTGTGAATGTCCTTAGACAACCTCTAAGTACTAACTTGAATGTTCTTATGACTGAACATGAAGCTTTTCTTGGAAAATGCCATTGTTATCTGAAAATCTGATGCTTTTAATTTTGCATGACAGTTCTCAAGAGAATCACAGAGTCCTAGTTCCTCTTCCTCTTTGAGCAAATGGACAACTCCAATGTGGTCAGATGTATTCATTGGTAGCACACAAACTTTATAAGTTTTTATGACCGAGCAGCAAAGCACTGGAGAGTCTGCTTATTTTGACTGCAGAAGAAACTACATGTTACAAATTTCATGTGCTTACTTGATGCTAGCCATTTCTAGCTATTTTTAGTCAAATTCTTCCCCATGGAGCAAGTTAGGTGCTTCAGAAGATACACACTTCCTTTAAAGCCACCGAAGGAGCAGCTGTGGGGTCTGTGGAAGAAGATTCAGATGTTCTGTGTTGCAGCAAGAGGTTAGAGTGGGAATCCATTTAAATGATGTTCTGCACCAGTGGTTTCGCTTCTTGCTTCCCAAATGGATTCAGTTCTAAAACACGATGTATAACTTGGCAGAAGTGCAGGTGGCCTGAGTGCTAGCGATGCTAGTTAAAGCTCATATAGCCAGACTGGAACTGAAGGCTGGATGGTGCACTGATCAACCTAACCCCATTGTCTGCAAATGTTTCTGTGGAAGAATGTATTCACCTTCTTAACTCCAAAGTTCCCTAATCATTCCTAGCTGAGAAAAAGGGAGCAGCAAATCTTTCAGCTCTCAACATCAGGTACCAATTCAGTGATATTTCAGTTGTGTGAGGGCCAATGCATTTACCTGGTGCTCGGAGGGGCTAAGGAAGAGAGAGGGACTGGACTGGAAGAACAGGAAAGTGAATAAGATGCACCTCTCACAGGCTCTAAGCAGTGAAGATACAAATTCCATGGAGGAAAGCAATGTTCACCTTGGGAGAGTATGGTGAGATAATGGTGTGAGGCCATACAGAAACGCATTTAACAGATGTGTTCGATAACCAGCACTTCAGTTTCATAAAAGAGTATTTACTTTTACCATGCATATACTCTCGCATTTCCTGTCCTACTTCATTTAGTTTTTAAATGTTAGGTCATGACTCACTATAATGATTTCATAAGTCACTAATGGGTTGTATCCTGCAGTTTGCAAAAACATTACTGTAGGGAAAGGGGAAAGGGATTAGTTTTCATTCACTGTTTCTATTCCCTGAACTATCCACAAAAAACCAACAAGAACACACACACACACACACACACACACAGAGAGAGAGAGAGAGAGAGAGAGAGAGACAGAGAGAGAGAGAGACAGAGAGAGAGAGAGAGAGAGACAGAGAGAGAGACAGAGAGAGAGACAGAGAGAGAGACAGAGAGAGACAGAGAGAGAGATAGAGACAGACGGACGGACACAGAGAGAGACAGAAACAGAGACAGGCATTCAGAGAGACAGACAAAGAGAGAGAGACAGAGAGACACAGACCAGAGGAAAGGAAAGAGCAAGTATGAGGTTAGGTTGTGGCAGGAAGTCTTCTAAAGGGGACAGTATCTATGATTGCCTGATATTGCTCAATAAAAAAATGTAGTTTATGTTTGCTGAATTGTCATGTTCAAAGCACATAGACTGCTTGAATTTACATATCTAATCTAAACGTAAAGAGGCTCAGAACTTACCCTGGTGGGTGGCAGTGGTGACAGAGGTTGGTGTTGGCTGTTTTACACATTAGTTCCAGGGACTAACCTCTATAGCATGTGCCTTTACTGGCTTAGTTATCTTTCCAGCATTAAAATTTTAAGACAGAGTTTCACTTTGTTGCCCAGGCTAGCCTGGAACCCACAAAATATACCAGGCTGAACTTGAGCTACCATTGTCTCTCTCACCTAAGCCTTCCATGTTTAGGGATTGCAGGCACATGCCCCTATCACACCTAGATAAGTTATATTAATTTAACCTTAAATAGTCACATATGGTTAGTAGCTACCGGATTGGACAAAACATGTCTAGTCACTAAAAGTAAGAAACACATTTTGAGTAACAGCCCATCTTTCATTGGTGGCATTTTACAAAAGCTAGAGCTTTTTTTCTAAATTAGTTCCCAGAGATGAAATTCCAGTCTTCCAAGGAATGTCTTTCTCTCATTAGTCAAAGCCATCTGTGACATACAATAGCCAGTTTTAGAGGACTTAGATTGACTGTTCTCAATGAAAATAGTTTTCAAACAAATAGTAGTAGCCCCCTCAATGAAAGCCCTAAAGTGACAAATACCTTTGCCTGGACTTTTGAGGTACAAAATTCTGCACAGACTCCAATGGCCAAGACAATGAAAAGTAGTCCATACTCCAGTAAATAACCTGTTCATGTTTCTGCAAGCAATCCTAAATACGTTCAGTGGACCATGTACAAACATGGAAATTGGAGGGCGATCTTCTTAGGAAGAAGGGTTTTGCTAGACAAGGAAGGGGGAGGGTGTGATGGGGATTGAAATTGCTAAAACACATTACATATATTTATCAAATTGCTAGCAAATAAAAATTTGAATTAAACTTAGCAGAAATGCCTTTAAACTCACTTTTTTTCTCTAGGTGAAAATACTTGTTGCTTTTGGTTGTTTGCTTGCCTGCTTCAGGCTGTTGAGCCATATTTAAAGGAATGGAAACTGTATAGATTTCTATTGAAGTAATAAGGTGAATGTTTTTATGACCACCATGCCTGGGTGTTATGAAAAGTCTGATGGCTTTTACAGAATAGCGTTTCCTTAAGACTGCATTTGGAAATTTTTCACAAGGCTACTTTACTTTTTTAACAAAGAGTCTCCTGGAAACCACGTATGTTAAGGACCATGGAATTTAAGAGCTGGTCAGGTAGCAGTTATTGTACCTGCAAAATGAACAGGTGATTTGATACCTAACAATAAAGAGTGATGAGTCAACTTTTGATCTTAAGAAATGACACAGTGCTAGAAGTTACAGGAAGAAGGGTTTTCCCTTATTTTTCACCAAAAAGCACATCTCAGTCTCAGTATATTCTTTACCCCTTAGAATCCTCTTTTTTTCACTTCCTCTCCATGAAACTCAATGGTAAATAGTAAAGACACTTGGTCAGAGATGGTGAGAAAACAATTCCATCTCCATGCTTAGGAAAAGGTCAGTGTTAATCATTCATACTGCTTAAACTGCAAGTGTTTGAAGGATACATTCGCAGGACTAAGGAACTCTAGTCAGAGTATTTATTAACTAATCTTCCACATCCTAGAAAACATAGCAGGCAGAAGGAAATATATTTCCAAGCAATAAAGTCCTTAACTCTGCCATCTTTAGCATTTAGTCAATAACTTAGATAACACTACCTAAAGACAGCTGGTCAACAGTAAACAAACTTATTAATCAAATCATGTTTTTAAATTACCCCCAAGAAAGTATATCAAATCCATTAGGATATTATAGAAGTCTTACGTATAAAAAAATCTTGACAGCATATATCCATGTTTGTGAGGTACCAGCATGACAGAAATTCTTTATATGAATGTATGTATAGGAGACCATGAAGTCCAGAAAAGGTCATTGGATTCCCTAGAGCTAGAGTTACAGGCAGTTGTGAACTACCTAAAATGGGTGCTAGGAACTGAACCAGGATCCTCTGCAAAAGCAGTATGTACTCATAACCACTGAGTCATCTCTCAAGCACCGCAGAAGTTTTTAATAACATATAGACTTATAAATTCAAGACCACAAAGTATGAATATATCTATAGAACCATATAGTGGGCTTCTCAAAAAAACATCATTACCATTCTAGGTGGCACTGACAAATATGTTTTGTGTATACCCAAATGGGGATGACACAATTCATTTTTGTTTGTTTGCTTGTTCATTTGTTGATGAGTTCAACCTCACTAGCAGTTGTACTCTGTCCTTTCCACAGACTCCAAGTAGGATTTGAGTAGGATTTGACAAACTGGAACATATTCAGAGGAGGATGATTAGAGTGATGATGGCCCTGGAACTGGATCCATGTTACACATCTGAAGAATAGCTGGTACTAGGGGTAGTTAGTCTAAAGAAAAGGAGTTACATCTGCATATGTCTGATGGTCTGTTAATAGAGTATGAATTAAATATTTGAGTTTCAACCCCTACCTCTAGGAAGGATAAACAGATGGTGGAAGCTACAGGGAGGCAGATTTGTGCTCAGTAAAATAAGGACATTTCTAATAGAATCATCTAAAAGCAGAATGCACTGTTTTCTGACAGGGTGAGGCAATAATCATCAGCAGTATTAAAGAGGACATGATATGCCAATCAAGTTATAGAGAAGATTTTTTGCACAATTTAGAAGCTGAGAGGGTTTGGCCTAGTCCAACAAATACAGTAAAAATATGAGAAAGGCCAGGAATAATGAAACATGCCATTATCACAACAATTTAAGAGGCTGAGGCAGAAGCATTGCACGAGTACAGAAGTTCATGCCCCACCTGGATAACAGAAATATAGAAAGACTCTGTCTCAAAGAAAAATAATGTATGAGAAAATCAAAAAATAGGAAGTAGAAGTGTGAATTCCTAACTGATAATTGGACTAAGTATTTTATTACTTTATATGATGTTTAAATTGTGAATTTTTCATGCCTATAAAAATGACATAGAGACCACCATGGTAAATCAAATAAAAGCTTTTTAAGATTTGCTTCTATTTGGAGGCCTACCTCACTTCCTCCCCTACAGCATGAGCTACAAAATGAAAGAAATGCTTTTCAAATTACTTGGGACATGTTACCAAACTTGAAGGTCTCATCCATCCATGACAAATTCTAGGGTGGATTCTCATGTATCATAAGAGCATCCGTTTTCCACCTCGCTATAGAAATTATTTTATTTACTATGAATTAGTTTTTCAATTAAGAGTCTTGATAGCTCACAAGTGAGTTGAAAGTCCAGATGGGCCCCTGACTCTGTTAGATGATTGACAGTGATATGTGGTGAATGGCAGAGACCAACGCTGAGAAGAATGAAATCCTGTTGAGTTATTTCTAAAGACTGTGTTGATTCCTGGGAACTAAATACCAATACTTCTTACTCACTGAATGACTAAATCCGTGAATAAGCAAACAAATTTTAAACCAATATATGACTACTGAGCTTCAAATGTTTAACCATATTATTGCAACAGAAAAGTGTTGAGCTATTATAATACATTCCTGAACATTTCTAACACTGTTGTTCTTGAAAGATCATTTATAGTTAAAGGTGAAAATGAATTTTCCAAAATACATGCATTTGTATGTTATTGTCTTATTTATAAGCCATTATATTCAAGTAGGATCAAATGTTGATAATGGGTGTTTTCTTTGTTGGCGTTTAGATACATGCCATGTAATTGCAAAAATAACTAGTTAGATTGTCAGAAGACAGTGCACTCATGAGAGTAGAACAAAATGTTCAAGGGAATTAACCCCAAGACAGTAATCAGACTGTGGAATCATCAGCTGGAGAGTGGGGCTGACACCTTTTTCTGACTCAAAACTATAAACACTCACTATGGTTATGGAGCTCCAAGACCAAAGGCCATCAAGGCTAATGGGACCTGATCTGTATAAAGCCAGGGATGGTATAAGCTAAATTCCCATCCACACAAGCTCTGTCACATCTGTCTTCCATCTAGTTCCCCTTCTCCTCCATCCACAGGTTAAATATAGACAATTAAAATGAAAGACCAGGGAGGGATGGGGGTGAGGGGAGGGAGAGGGAGAGGGGACTTACATGTGAAACAAGCCTGTTCCCTAACTTGAATTAATAACAAAAAAGGGAAAAAAAAAGAAACTTTAAATAACATGACTTACCTACTATAATGGATGCAACACTGTGTACTAGCACAAAAACTGTGTATCTCAAATTTATGAAAATGTATGCTGTCCACAGATAGCACAATGCAATCAGTAAAAGTGGAACAATTCTGACCCTGTATCCCCTATGTTATATTTATTCAAATATACAGAAAACATAAAGATATATAACTTACAATTTATATTTAAGAATAAAAAATGAAAGACCAGGGATGTAAGTACTCATTTGATAGACTTTGAAGTGTCTGAACTATCTACTTAAGTTTCCACCATAACAGGACCCTTTGGGGATTTTGCAAACGTCCATGTATTATCATTGGGTTATGTTTTTTTTTTTTCTATTCAGGAAGGAAGTCATGAGTTAAATTTGTGGTTCTCAATATGTGGGACATATAGAAGTCTCCTGCAGACAGGAAACAGGTTTTGAGGCACTGTGAGTTATCTTTACTATGGTGAAGAGCTACTCATGAAACTCAATGGGTAGAAGCCAAAGATGTTGCTAAATAGTCTAATAGTGTACAAGACAACTCTCAAAATGATGTTCCAAAGAAAATATTGATAATGTCAAAGTTGAAAAACATTGAGGTGACTCATTTACAAAGTTCTTTTCATTGGTCCATTAACAAGTCATTCACAGGAATAGTATTCACAGAAATGGAAATTAACACGCTATGTTTTGACCAATAAACCAGAACATAAAGGAGAAAAGGAATGTGGAATTGGAAAGGATACTGAAAGCATGTGCCCAGTTAAGAGACTGTTGATATATGATAAGAAAGACTGAGAACATGCACTAAAGGTGAAGACAGGATAAACACATTTCATACTTTAGAACAGTGGTTCTATGGGCTGTGACCCTTTGTGGATCAAATGACCCTTTTACAAAGGTTACCTAAGACCATCAGAAAACACAGATATTTGCATTACAATTCACAACAGTATCAAAATTACAGTTATGAAGTAACAACAAAACAAGTTTATGGTTGGGGTCACTACAACATGAGGAACTGTATTAAGGGGTCACAGCATTAGGAAGGGTGAGAACCACTGTCCAGACCATCAACATGAGGAACTGTATTAAAAGGACACAGCATTAGGAAGGGTGAGAACCACTGTCTAGACCATCAACACGAGGAACTGTATTAAAAGGACACAGCATTAGGAAGGGTGAGAACCACTGTCTAGACCATCGACATGAGGAACTGTATTAAGAGGTCACAGCATTAGGAAGGGTGAGAACCACTATGTAGACCATCAACATGAGGAACTGTATTAAAGGGTCACAGCATTAGGAGGGTTGAGAACCACTGGGTTAGAGGCTCATTAGATGAAACATTACAAAATAGTAGAACAAAGGAATGAGGAAGACAGTGATGACAAATATGGCATTTCAGACTTTTTCCTGAGTGACTGGATGAAAATGACCAGTCAGAAGAAACATGGACAAGAGAGAGGATTCATGGGATGAAGATGGAAATAAGAAAACAGTATGCTCAGTCTGTGATACCATGCAGAGTTGGGAATGCAGATCTGGAACTCATAAGTACCTACTTAAAATTCATCCACATGGAAGTAAAACGAGGTGAAATTCTGCTGCCTGGCACATAGAAGGATATGTCTTTTGTAAATATTTGTTGAAAGAACATTACATTTGGTGTAAAAAGAGGGCCAAGGACAATGTCTCTGAAATATCTTCATTGAATGGTTGGGACAAGAGGAAACTGAAAAGGAGGAGTGAGAAGGTCAAGTCAACAGACTTATTTTTAATTTATTTTATGTGTGTGGATGCTTTGCCTGCATGAGTGTGTGTGCACCACATCTGTGCCTGGTTCCCACAGATGTCAGAAAAGGGTGTCAGATCACCTGGGACTGGAGTTACAGATTGTTCTGAGCCACCATGTGGATGCTGGGAATCAAACTCAGGCCATCTGGAAGAGCAGCTGGTGGTCTTAACCACTGAGCCATCTCTCCAGCCCCAACATGGCCAGAATTTAATCCTGTGGAAGTAGAATTTCAAAAGGCAGGATTTCATCAATGATATCAAATGGTGCTCAGCAGTCAAGACCCATGATAACCATTAATAAAGCTGGCTATGGCTCTGATGAAGGTCATCATCTAACTTGCAAAGCAGTTTCAGTAGACAAATGGAAGCAGAATATAGGTTGCATAAATGGAGGACTACAAGGTCTCCATCATGCCATCATTAGAATGAAAGAAGACTTAGAACAAAGTTTATAGAGATGTCAGGGATTTGGGGGTGCTTGGACTCTTTCAGCTAATGGTCAGCCTGACAGGAAGAAGGTGACTTAGAGACTAAAGATATACATTTGTATGCATGCACGCACTCACGAGCGTGTACACACACACACACACACACACACACACACACACACACACACACACGCACACAATGTCTTTTCTGTGTTATTGAATATCTAGTAAAAATCAGTGAGAATTTGTAGAATTGAAATGATATGTATTATTTGGCACTTGAGAGACCCAGAAGATAAAGGTGGCTTCATCAGAGGTGTCTCACAGTTAAAAGAGTGAGCCCCCTTCAGTCTGAGAGGATCGATCCACAGTCACCAAACTAATTTCACTGTATTTAGCATATTAGTTTAATAATTACTACCATAAAATATTACCCCCAATTCACAGTTCTAAAACAGCATACATGTATTATTCTCCAGTTATGGAGGTATGATGCAGATTTTGTCATATTAAAATTGAGGTGTTAACAGGACTGCATTGTGATCCAGATGCCATGAAAAAGAACTCATTTGAATGCCTTTTCTGACTTTAGAGGGCCCTCACATTCCTTGGCTCATGATCTCTTTCTGGTTCCAAAGCTAGCAATGCATATTAAGTCTTTTTCATAACCTATCACTCTAATATATACTCTTCTATGCCTCTGTCTTCCACAATTGCTTCCACCAGGGCCAACAGATAATCCAGGACAACCTCACTATTTTAGGATCTTAATTCTACGTATAGCTTTAATTTCCTTTTACCATTTAACTTCACTCACAGATTTGTGTGATTAAGATATGGACATATTTGGAGAGGGCCCAATTTTGCCTACTGCATAGGAGATAGAGATATGCTTATGGGAGACAGAGATATGATATAATCTTCCCTGTGGTACACATTGCCAAAGTTATCAACATCATCTTCTCCTACTCTGTGTGCAATGCTAGGAAGCAGAAATACAATGGAGAAAGGTATTCCCTGTCTCAAAAGCACATGGAGTATCCATCACCTTCTCATCTTCAGTGTAGGTTCTCCTTCTCAAACACTATGTGAATAGTTTGTTATATGGATCTTTCCAGTTTTTTTTTTTGCATAGTCTATATGGTATTACTTTCGAATTATTCATTTCCTCCTTTGTTCTAACTGGCAAGTCAAAATATAGGCATCTTAGTTCCTGTTTTCTTGAGGGCCTGCCCTATGTGTGAGTTGTCAATGGACTAATGAACAAAACCTTTCAAGTGAGTATGTCTCTCATGTGTAAGAGTGACCTCATCCCTGACATAACACGCACACACACACCACACACACATACTCATTTCACCAGACTATAAATCCACTGTGAACTAATGGAGCAGCTTTAAAAATCACTAGTCTATATGATCTCTTCAAGTCTCTCTGAGTGCTGTGCTTCATTGATCTGCTAGAATTCAATACACTCTAGTATTACCTAAACGGGCTTCTCATGATACAGCCAGATCAGTTCTTTCAGAGCTCTATTGCTCTGCTTTGTGCTTGCTTCACATGTTAGATCAGCAAGAGACTTCAGTTCCCTTTTTTCTTCTTGATTCAAAAGGGTATGAAAAGTGTTCTGTAAATGATCCCCAACATTGTTATTTGGATATTTGGAATAATTGAGTTGTTTGACATTTTTAATCATGCTTTTTGGAATACGGGTGGTGTAATTAGATGTTATATTGTGCATTTATGCTACCTTTCCCAACAATACAGATTTGGGGGACTATAAATATAAGTGTGACATCTGGGTCCAGCCTTGCTAGTCACTCTCCACTAAAGGGAACACAGCTGGAGCACTACAAAACTGTCACTAGGAAAACAGGAGACAGCCACAAATGACATCTCCAATGGGAAACATTCAGTTTTATAAATGGGAAAAGGTATTCCTAAGAGAAAGCTAATATTTTTTCATATCAAGAAGGTTCAGAGACCATAGGCCAGAATAGTATTTTACCTTCACACAGGCATTATATAGAAAGAACAAGAGGCAGAGGACAATAGCAGATTTTTGAGCCAAATTAGTGGGATTTCTTTTGTAACCCATTATTACCCAGGAACAAGAATGAGAAAGAGCAGTGAAGAAATGGATCAGACAGGCAAAAGAAAAGACAAGCTGTGTTACCTAAGGATGCAGTGTGAGGCTGGGGACAATGGCTGCTGGGGGGTAAAACAACATGATACACTTGACAGCAAAGTGTGCTGAGGGAATAAAAGCTGACTATATGAAATTAACATACTTCATGCTTTACTTATTGATATTGTTTGTTGGATTTTCTCGTCAATAATATATAAGATTATGAGAACAGGATAGTTTTTCATACTTCTAAGAGTGCCCATCTAGCTCATAGTAGAAATTCAGTTAACATTTTTGAGTAAATTAAGAGCTAGTGTTAACAGAGTTTCTCTATAAATACACACTAGATGCCTCTCATCAATTAACTCTCTTTAATTTTCACAACAGTGTTAACATCGGCACTATTACTATTTCAATTCTATAAAAAAGTAAAAGGTCAGAGGCACAGAAATAAAATAGTAATTTACTAAGCAATCAATACAAGATTTCAACGTATAGGCTTATGTTAGTTATTTTTCCCATTGCTATGGGAAAAACTTCTGACATAAAAATTTAAGGAAGGGTTTATTTTGACTCATAGTTCAAGGGTAATTCCATCATGGTATGGAATTCATGGGGACCAGGAGCATCAGATGGCTGGTCACATTGTACCCATAATCAGGAAAGACAGAGATGAAGACTGGTGCTCTGTTTGCTTTGTCTTTTTTATTCAGTCCAGGAAACAAACCCATGGAATGGTGACGCTCATGTTTAGGGTGGCTCTTTCCATCTCAATTAAACAACCTAGAAACTCTCTGAAATGCATGCTAACAGGCTTGTCTCCTAGGTGATTCCAGATCTTACCGAGGTGACAATAAATATTATCACTAGAGTCTAACTTCTAAACCTACATATGTCACAATGATCCTACCCAAGACTCACAGATATTAATTAATCTACACTAAGTCATGCAGCCAATTGGAAGCAAGATCTGCTTGTCTTAAAATATGGTGCCTTTATCTCTTTACTTAAGCCTTTTAACATTGGTAAGGTAAATTTATCTCCCATCTGTATTTTACCAAGGACTGTCCTTGTAAAAGAAATGGGTATAGTTCACTAAGGATTCAGCCAAGGAAACAGACATCCTGTAAAAATCTACAAGTACCAAAACTAGGGGCTGAGAGTTAAGAATTGAAGGTAAATTACTTTCATTCTAGGCAAATCCTAATCCACACTGCCCTAGATAGCATTGGAATAGGGATGCTGAGGACACACTGATAAAGCACTTCTAAGAGCCTGATTCATAATTCATTGTGTGACCTTGTATAAGACACTTTTAATACCCCAGTTTCTTTATGATAGGGACTGTCAGACAAGTGGAAATCTCTTCACACACATGAGCTCCACTTTGTCTCTTTTATATATTTGTCTCTTTATATAAGTATTGGAGTTTTGTACATATAATTTCATTTCAAGCAAGGCTGGTGGCATACATCTTCAATCCCAGCTCTTGGGAGTCAGAGGTAGACAGATCTATGTGAGTTTGAGGCTAGCCCATTTTACATAGAAAATCCAAGGACAGTCAAGGATACATGATGAGATTCTATCTTTAAAAAATCCACTTCAAAGAAGGTTTCCAACACCAATAACCATGGTTGGAAAAGTAATAAATAAGGAAAAAAATCATTAGATTCCTTCCAGATCATTCTAGGAATCTAAAAACATACTTTCTGTTCAAAGACCTGAGAATTTTATACACATGTACGGTATTTTCATCATTTCCACCCCTCTCTCCTTCCAATTCTTCCAATGCCCCCAACTCCCTTTCAAATTTATGACCTCTTCTTTTTAATATCAATGTTATATATTATATATAAAAGTATACCAATATTAATATTATAAGCATACACATATACTGTGTGTGTATGTGTATGTGTAAAATGGAGATTACTCAAGGATGATTGGCAGAATCTGCTATGAGAAGCCCTGCCAAGGTCCCCTGTACTCCAGCTTCTTTCCGGAGCTACTACAACTGTCCTCTTGTGCCTGCTTTCCCGTTTGACCTTATGCTCTCTGGGCCTTCTACTCATGCTATCTACACTTGTTGCAGTGAGTGGAGCAAAGGAAACCCTTTGCAAGTGTCAGTATTTGCTGGGACTTTGCTTTACATAAAGACAGTAGAAGATGTACTGATGTTCTCTTTACGCTTGTTGATAGCCACTGTCATGTGTCTGTCTCTAGAACTTGGCAAGAGTTTGTTAGAACAAGTGAAATAGAAGAGACACATACAGCTAAAAGTTATTAGCTATGTTACAGTTCTTGGATTGAGTGATGAGTTTCTTGATGTTTATTATACTCTAAATAAATAAGCCAATTCAATGAAGTATGAAAGCTTCATAAAGGACTCCTTAGTGTCAAAATAATAGATATAAGAGGAAAACAACACTTATTTTTCTATTAACCAGAATCTTATCACTTTAATTTCTTTTCATTTATTTGACTAAAACAAACTAGTCAGAATGGGGTTCTCCACGCAAAAAAGCATGTTACATCTCTTCAAAGCCTGTTCTATGTAGGGCTCTGGGATCTTCCTTTCATGCTTTCTAGTAGGTATGGAGCTGACAACTATCAGTTGTCCTCTGGATCATTTTGTTTGAAGGACCATGATTGTTTGTTCGAGCCTTTTAGTTCCATGACCATTAATAGGCACAGCTTCTTTCCTGAATTATAAATAAAATAAGGATGCTCAGGTAGTTGAATTTGAGTTTCAGATAAATCACAAATAAGCTTTACTGAATGAATTTGAAATATTCGGATACTAAAATCAATTTATTATGTATATGAAATGCAAATTTAATTGGACATCTATCTTTATTTGCTAAATATGAAAACCCTATCGCACACAAGTGAATATATATTTTATGACTCTTTTGGATTTGGGCTGCAAGGACTGTAAGTTTTAGAATACTGATTTCTCTACTTAGTAGCTGAAACACTTTTGGTCTCTAAATTAGCTACAAAATAGTAAAGGTATCAATAGTTCATGAAGTCCATGGAGAAATTAAATGAGATTATAGTTGTACTACTAAACATAGTGCCTAGATAAATATTATTTACCACTCATTGATTCTTATTATTTTAAACAAACATTTCTATTACTGCGGTGTGATTTTTATCATTAGTATGGCTGTTAACATTATTATTGGCCAGTATTTGACCTGATATCATAAGCCTTCCATAAACTTAGAATGGAATTTTCCTTAGTATTTCCTTTCATGACAGCCAAAGATCATTTTGTTTCTAAGTACTCCCTGTGGCTCTCATCTTGGAGTATCCCAGATTCATCCACTAGCTGCCATTGTTTTGAGGCCATTTGGAATTTCTCAAATCAAGGGTGGTGGTCTACTATGCTAGAAATGATGGACTAAATGTTCATCTTTGAAATGCCTTCCTCAACCTAAATTAGTTTGCTTAATGAGTGACCCTAATCTGCATATATTTAAACAGCGTTGTGGAAAGCTAGATACCACAGATATCAAGAACTCGATTTCCCATAATGTGGTGAAAAAATGATTTTGATTGGTCTCTACTGACAACCTTCTACGTTCAATGGCTTCTTTCCGCATGTTGTTTACTGACTTTACTATTTTTCCTCTCAGGGAGGCCCCCCAGCCCTGTAATTCTCTTCTCTAACACACTCATTCCCATCATCACTTGTCCTTCTGCTTTCCCACCCATTCTCAGTAACTAATTGAACATATTAATTTGTTTCATCATGATAATGACTTTAAAGATTCTACTTAATCCCTCTCCCAAGCCACAGACTTTTCTAACACCATAAAATGAAAGAAATGAGCCTACCACTGGAATCTATGGTTTCATAGCAGATAAGGGAGACCAGGCAGGACCTCTTAAATCACATTGCATTATGCTTGTTATGTCTGCTTCGCATGAATGGAAGGGAGCAGTGGTGCAGATAATCTAAAGATCATTTCCACTTGGTTTGGGAATGCACCACACAGTGTTGTTGTAGCTGATTTGCTTTGCTAATTATGTTCTACTGAAGCTAATATTGAAATTGGTTCACATTTTTTAAGCTCTTCTGGGCCAGAAGAGAGAAGAGGCAGTGGCATGGCCCATTTTGAAATGAAGGAGAACTGACAACAATGAGGGGGCTGTGGAATTTTTCTATGTAGGCTAATGAGTCGACCAGAAAAATGGAATAGGATCAAAGTAGAACTTGGCCAATTATACCTGGGCAGAATAAGCAGCCAACTGCCTCCTGTGGTTCAATGGCCACTGAAAGGTCAGCCATTGCCACAGCCTGTCCACCATCTGAAATCCTCTAAATTAGCACTCTACGTGAATGGTCTTTATCATAATAGAACTGTGGTTATAACACTATATAACAGCAAGAAGAACACATTTCCAGGCAGACACATTTGCAGTTAGTCTGACTCAATCTGCATCTACTAGGAAGAAAAATCTGAAGTGTGTCTTCATAGTGGCATGACCACACTAAGGGGTCATTGGGCAACCATTGTGGCAAGATAAAAGCCTGTAGTGTCTTGGAAATGAGCAGGAGACTTATAAGAAATAGGACAACTGTCAACTCTTTCCTTTCTGAGTTTCTTGGCCACTGTAAACATAGATAATATGTAACTGTAGCCAATAAAGTTTTCTCTTGCTTAATTATTTTCCTGTGGGGTACCTGGACTGTCAGAGGAATCTATAGATTTCTCTAGAGTCTTGGCTTCTTTTGGTTTGTTGTTGTTTGTTTGCTTGCTTGCTTTTTGACATGGTAATTTAGAGATTAATTGTGCATTGGCTTTCTAACCTTACAAGATGCCCCAGGGGACAACTGACCTATTGAAATGTGTTCCTCTCTTTCTCATTGCAGTCTGCTCCCAGTTCTCCAGAGGGGTGTATGCTATCTTTGGATTCTATGACCAGATGTCAATGAACACCCTGACCTCCTTCTGTGGGGCCCTGCACACATCCTTTGTCACACCCAGCTTTCCCACTGATGCAGATGTGCAGTTTGTCATCCAGATGCGCCCAGCCTTGAAGGGGGCCATTCTGAGTCTTCTGGGCTACTACAAGTGGGAGAAATTTGTATATCTCTATGACACAGAACGAGGTAAGGAGACACATCTACTCTACTCTGAATATTCATGTGATAGTGATTTTAAAACTTCGTCACACATGCACCCCTTTCAGTGCATAAAGGTTACTTCTCCTTTAAATTTGTTTTTAACATGCAAAATAAATCAAACTTGAAAAAAATAAATCAATGGCAATTTTAGAACCTAATTTTTTAAGTACTATGCATACATCCTCACTAAGAAGTGACTTGGGATATACCCATGGATATTATTTTTGTTAAAAAAAAAAAAAAACTCGTCCAGAAAACAATTTATTTGATATAAAATAAAAAAGCAGAGAATACTATCAAATAAAGTTTTTGATCTAAAGAATAAAAATGTTCATGTACGTGTATGATCTTCTGTGCCACATAGTATATGGAAGCCCAATCTGGAAGATTTCAGAAAATGAAACTTGTGAGACTATGATGATTGCCCACTTAAGATACACTAATTGTATGTTGAAACATACACGTCAGAATACAACTAGATGCACCCTTCAAATCCAATTGTTTTTGGTGTTTTACTCAGTGAAACTGAGGGCCATTGCTATTGTGACATACCATAAATGTTCTTATGTCAGTCATTTGCCTGTAGACTAAATATGAGTGGTTCTCTCTGACTTCATGGTTTCAGATTCAGGGAAAGAAGAAACAAATGAAAGGCATGTCTTCCTGGTCCTTGGGGTAGCAGAGAAAAGCTCTTTCTGATCAACATAATTTGAGATGCTAATTTGCTCCTAAGGAGCAAGAGTATTGTCCACATTTCTCACACTTAGCTGCAGCACCAGATTATATCACGAAACACACAAACTTGTGTTTACCTAGAATACATACCAGCAAAGTGGGCTTGAAATTCACCGATCTGAATTGGGATCTGAGAGTTCCAACCCAAGATCTGATACTAGCTAGCTTTCTCATCTTGATCAAGTTTCTGGTGCTCTCTTGACCTTGGTCTCCTCACCTAAGACATGTCCGTTTTCTTCTATAAAATTCTATGACTCTGTGGGGCTTTTTTTACAGTATACAACACACAAGTAACTTTGTATTTTGGAACTAATTGCAACTTATATATAACCAGTGAATTAATCTAATGATTTTGCAAGCTACTATCTACTCTTGATGATATATTCTACCTCTATGACAGATTCATATATTCCAATAGGGGTCAGCAAAAAAGATCATTCATATGACAATTCATGCTATACTAGATTCTGGTTGCTTTAAAGATTGTAAAAAGATAGAATGCCAAAAAAGCAGAGTTTTCAGAGACAACTGCTTAGAATGAATAGGCCTCTATAGTAGAATTTCTTGAGGAAGGGAAAACAGAAGCATCATGCGGCCTCAACTCTAAATAAAGAACTACCAAGTACTTGGTCCTGAGATCATATACATACAAATAGCATTATATGGACTGAGCAGTTTGTATTTCTGTATCTTGGGATATTTTTATACATGTAACAAACAATTAAAGAGGAAGAGACCATTAATTTGAGAGACAGCAATGGGTAAGGGTACATGAAAGGGTAAGGGTAAGGGAAATAATGTAAGTATATTATAGATTCAATACTGAAAATTATATTTTAAAAAATATGGCAAAGGCAAAGTAAGGAGCTAGCTCTGTGTGTTCAAGCAGAGCCTTGATCCACTAGGGTAACAACATTGTTTAAAATTTCTAATTCACCATGTACTCTATTTTAATGTATTTCCTTCAGCTCAAAATGCTGAGGGTGAATTAGTTAATTTCTATATAGTACATATAAAGCAATATGGAGCATTGCAGTTTTTAGAACTGAAGGCTGAAAACCAGCAGCTTCTATCCTGAAACATTTTTTTTTTAATTTAAGATAATTTCTGTTAATGCTATAACTCCATTCATTCCAAAGAAGACCCAATGCATTCATTCTCTCATGATCACCTATAAACAATCTCTGCTCATTAGATCTCTACTGTGAAAAAGAAAGCTGATACCATCTAAGTCTGCTTCTTATCCATCCTTTAATCCTTAAACCATCTCATTAAATAGTTGGAGCAATTCTATGGTCTGACAGCCAAAAAATCCTTTCTGATTCATGCAAATCCATGTTTATTTCCTCTTGTGCTATTTACCAGGTGGCACTAATGTGTTTTGTTTTTGAGAAATATATTACATAAACTTTAACATTAACACCCATTTTGGAATGTCTTCTCAAAACATTGCACCAAAACCTATCCCAAAATTTTAATAACTTTGATACCCACGTGGGAAAATATACAGTCTATTCTTCATGATTCAGTATGCTTATGCCTCAGCCAATTAACTGTCCTCTGCAACCTTATAAGATCTATTTCCTGAAGGTAGTTCCCTTTTGTCACTATTGTCAAAATGTGCCAGTTCCATGTCTCTGAGTTATCAACTGCACTTACTCAACTACTGCTTGAAATATTCTCCTATATCTTGATTATGAAAATTGTTTCAAGGTTTCTAACTGCACAACAAACTGTACTTCCCTCCTTATTCACTTAGTAGTTGTTAAGTTTATAATGGTAAACAAGACACATATGGTTCCTACTTTCATAAAGCTTACCTTCTAAGAGAGACAGAACAATAAAGTAAATAAGAACTCATTATTGTACATTTAGATAGTGTTCTATGAAAGAAGCAAAGATTACAATACTTGGACCTAATTTGTAAAGGATGTTCCATGATAGCCTTATTGATGATGGGCATTATAATCTGGCAACTAAAATATTGAAGGACACAGCCTAATGTGGAAACAGTCAGTGCAAAGAACCTGTAGAAATTAATGAAGACCAGTGTGGGTAAAAATTAGAAGAAGGGAGGATGGTTTTAAAGAAGACTACAGAGATAGAGGAGAGCCATGTTTTAGTCATGGAGTATGACCAGGAATCATGGTAAGGAGAGTGGATTCTGCAGGTGGGAGGTATTGCAAGATTCTAAGCAGAGAGGTCAAATGACTTAATTTCAGCTTCTGTGGTTAATAGAGTGGTGAATTAAGGAAAATCAATGGGAACAAAGCCATTGTAGTCATGCAAGTCAGAATGATGATAACTTGAACAAGGCTGCGGTAGAGAAAAGTATAAGGAATAAAACTGGTGATGCTCTTTACTGAACCAGTTTTGAGGAACAGAAATCTTGCCTACCTCTAAACACCCAGAGAACCCTTTTGTCCACACCATTCACTTATCACTTAACATGATGGCCTCTGCGTTGTTACTTCATCTGGTCTGACATAAACTCCCCAACCCCTTAACTCCAATGTGATTATAAACAGATCTTTAAACAACTCAGTAACGGATCTGTTCTGTGTTTTTTATTCAGTGATATCTATTGCTTCAGTAATCAAATGATGGGGAGGTATTATAGTATCAAATACAATTTTATAATATTTTAAATTACACTAGATGTGGAAGACCAAGAGAGACAGAGGAAGCACTGAAAATTACTCCCAAATAACCTAAATATACAGTGTTGTAACTGGTCTGGTTATATCCAGGGATGAATAAGAAGCCAAAGAATGGGTTAAACCTTGGAGGTCATTTAAAAGATATGTTGCACAAACATGGCTGTTTTTCTCTGGTGTTATCAAACACTGAATGACTCTGAGGGGTACACTGGCTCTGCTCTGATTTCTGTCTACAGAGGAAGGTCTGATTCAGGATTTGCCAGTCACTGCTTCACTTAGTTAATAAAATGTCACCTTGCTTCAATAACACCATGTTAGAAAATATGCATTTGGTTCTATACACATAAAAGGTCAGTTCTTAGGAAAATTATGAGGTTGCCTAAGTTTGTCATCTACCCTCTCTATAAACTTTCCTTTTATTGGCATCCCTGTTCATTGTTTACCTAGTGCTCCTCACTGTACAATATCTCTGTGACTGCCCTCCCCGCTAGGAGCAAAATTCTGTCTCTGCCTACCCTTCCTCCACACCTTCACAAATCGTCATGTCCTGCATTTTGTTCCTCTTGATTAATAGTTTTTCCCTGCTAATGACAACACCTCAGCTCACCAATTTATTCATGCCAATTTATGTGGTTACTAATGACTTCGTGTATTCAGGAGAAAAGAAATTTCTATTCAGGCAAGGAACTTGTGTAGAAATAGAACCTTAATCCAAAAAAATGGTTCCTTTTATTATTATCACTTTTAATTGGCACACACTAGTTTATGCATATTTATGAGAGACAATGTGATATTTTGATACATGTATACATTCCGCAGTGATCAAAATTGGGGTAATTAGCATATGGGTCACCTTATCTATTTATCATTTCTTTGTAGCGAACATATTCACAAAACTCCCCTGTGGCTATTTTTGAAACATACAGAATGTTGTTAACTATACTCATGTTTCTGGGCAACAGAACACCAAAACCCATTCCTTCTTTCTAATTGTAAATGTGTACCCCTTGACCAACCTCTACAGACTTTTCTGCCTCTGTCTCCGCTATTCTATTCTCTACTTCTACAAGTCAACTTTAATCCTGAGCTCTCAGGTACCAGGAATCCAATTTGGGAGGGTGCTCACATATACACATTCCTATACAGAAGATTCTAAAACCATCCCAAGAAAGTTGGCCACTTCTGCCAGTTATTACACATATTTTTTTGGTTGTAAGTATTCTAAATACTAACAATATCCTTCACAATAGAGACACACCTGAGAACTGAAGGCACAGAGTACTGGATGCCTCTTCTTAGCTTCAATGGTCAGAACCCACGGAGATGAAAGAATCCAGCTGAGCTGTGACTGTGCGCTTAGATAATGAGGTAATAGGCTAGGTACCCTTTGAGACAACTAGTGCCAACCCTCTTCCCAGCATTCAATAAACTCCTACTGTCTCCCATTCTGAATCTAAAACTCACTACTCAGTTCCCAAGTAACTCTTTGAAAGTCAACAACCTTTGAGGAGACATGGCTATCTTATTTTAAAGGTTGTGGCAAAAAGTGGGAAGCTCTAACAATCATTCTGTTGGTCAACATTCAATTCTTGAGCTTTCTGTAGCGTTAGGTTGCTCTAGATCACTTACGGGATT
Source organism: Cricetulus griseus (assembly GCF_003668045.3). Lineage (NCBI taxonomy): Eukaryota > Metazoa > Chordata > Mammalia > Rodentia > Cricetidae > Cricetulus > Cricetulus griseus. The sequence goes on along the minus strand of NC_048604.1, from coordinate 26,493,871 downwards.
TCAAAGAAGCCGTGTTCATCTCTGCCTCTGAGGAATTGACAACCCTACTGCAGAAACTGATTTGTTTCATGGCTCCATGAAAAAAAATCAAAACCAAATGTTGCCATCCCTGTCAATGACATTTGCATTCATTACAGCATGGGCCTTGCAAAATAATAAAGATTCTCAGACTGCTAAGATGCTGGGGAAGTTTTAGAAGGTCCTTTAGGTCTTAAGTAGTAAAGAGATTCCCTAAGACAAGGAGAAAGAGGGCTTTCCTCAGAGGACCATGCATATTTTCAGACTGGTTGAATTGGAATTCTCCTGAGATGAGCAGAGCTTCCTTTTTTCACACCTTTCTGCATGCTGTCATCCACACTGTTTACGTGGTTTAACTTCATAATGCTATTATGCCAGCTAAGGCACAAAATCTTCCCTTTCACTGTCTTTTATTCTTGCTCTTTACATCCCTCTATAACATTTCTTCCCTCTTCCTCTTCAAACACACACACACACACACACACACACACACACACACACACACACACATGCGTGCACACACACCGAGACAGAGAGACAGGGAGGGAGGGAGGGAAGGAGGGAGGGAGGGAGGGAGAATAAGTCAGTAATTCTCATATGTTATTGTCTATATGCACATTCTCTCACACTACAAGCACATGCAAAAGAATTCATGCTAGGCAGGCTTCTACCACTAAGGTCTATGACTAGATGTCCAAATTTTTTGTTTAGAAAGTGTCACATTAAGTTGACCAGGCTAGCTTTGAATTCAGTTTGTAGCTCACATAGACATGTACTCAAACTGGGGTATACCTTAAGTATTCAATATATACTAGTACTTGATTTTATAGATTATCACATTTCATCATAGTAACATCTATACATCTCTACAACTGAGGGAACTAAGGCAAAAAAGAACCTTCAAATAATAGTTCTTAGAGTTATACAACACCAAGGTAATAAAACCACATATCACCCTAGATCTGCCACAGTCCACAGACTATGTGCTTTTCTCTTGTTGGCATACTGCTTCCCACTGTCTTAACATTTAAAAACACAAATGGCCTTTTCCTTCATTTTTCCTGTAGCAGTTCTTCGAAGGATACAATTCTTGGGTCCTCTTTACTTCAGATGCAGTTCGGTTCTTAATTTACTTCTCATACCATCGTGCTCACAAATAAATGCAATATATTTGTTGTTGTTATTTTGTTGTTGTTGTTTTTGAAACAAGATTTCTCTGTGTAGCCTGGGATATCCTGGAACTCACTCTGTAGACCAGGCTGTCCTCAAACTCACCTGTTTCTGCCTCCCGGCTGCTGGGATTAAAGGCATGCACCCACTATCAGTTGGCTTAAATATTGTATCTTATGGCACCAGAACATTGGGGATCGAGGTAGACAGGAGGCAAAAGACCCAAGTTAAAGGACATATAAGTAAAAAAGGTGGAAGCAGAGAAAGGGCAAAATTCTGGATGCAGGCAGGATGCAAGTTTGAAATAGACAAATATTACAAGGCCTGGATCTAAAGCAAAGAGAATTCATACACTCATCTCTATGGCTAAGACTGTTTCTAGACCTCAGCAAGACGTGAATGTGAAAGTTCACAGTGCTAAGGAGCTATGTCTAGCTGTGGCTGCCAGCAATCAATGACCAATGGTTGGGTGACGATCAAAGATTGCCTCAAATTTCCAGTCAAGTACTGAGAGTAGCAGGTTTCGCCATAAAAATAGGTCTTGTTTATGTTTTGTTTTGTCTTGTCTTTTTCTCATCCACTCCAAGATCTAGTGAAAGGATGTATGAAGGTAATAGATGGCTCCAATTCTAGTCATGTCCAGTTGTTTTCTGGGAAAAGTCAAGTCAAGAGAGTTTATATTGGAATTCAAGGTACTTTTTATATCTGAATAAATTAGGAAGTCCCAGAGACTACATTATCCTGTGAGAGACAGATACTAAATTCCCCTGTTTGAGCAGCGGTAATTGGGGTTGACAGGACCTAAGACAGTTGGTAGTTTCTACAGGCTGCTTAATCTATTGTGATGAGAGCAACTTGAGAGCCTTACAATAATACTAGTGAATGAGTATTTGGACTGGATTGTGAATAAAAGGCTGTACATATGTCTATAATGAGGGTTTCATTGAAAATGAAAATACTGAAGCTGTCAGATTTTTAATACTTCGATTTGCACATCCTTGACTGCTTTGGGGCATAAAAAGAGAAAGTGCCGAGCAATTTGTTGTCAGCTCTTGAAATAAATTATCATTTAAACACTTCCTCTCCACAAAGGTTATTAGCTTAGTAGCTCCTTCATTCCTGGGGTTGGACTATCTGTAGGGGAAGAATAAAAAATCTCACAAGACATTAAAGTATCCTTTCAAAAGCTGAATAGTAGTTACTGGGGAAATTGTTCTCTTAGTAGCTTAACATATTTTTTCTGTAGCTCTCCAATGCTGCAGATTAGACTGCAGCAACTATTAATAAATGCTGTCATATTTTACAGCTGTCATGCAAAGCTGAAAAAGGCTTCGCTGTGATTAGATCCTGTTTACTGTAATATTTCCAGCTCAGACTCAGAAAGGCAGTTTTCCTATAAAGGTATTTCCATAAGTAGAATATTTTTCCATCAAATGACATGACTAATTTTAATGTATCATTAACTCCTTGGTGGCAGTGAAGTTGAGGTTGAATTGATTTCACAGCCAGAGGTACATTTGTCTCCAAAGACACATTATACCAAAATGTCAAATTTTCTCTCTTGGGTTGTCCTTCAACTGCAGAGATGGTACTCCTGTCACAAGATGTGCCTTGGAGAATCCCCTCCGTCTTTGAATGAGAACTCTACGCTGTACTAGTCACCTTCTTTTGTTCTACCTTTCCTGTGACTGACTGTACTATTTGCAAGACAGCTGGTCAGGATTTAGTGGAGGAGTTCCTTCAATAGACTAGCTAGAAATTGTGCTTCCTGCTCCAGAATGTCATCATTGGAGCAAAAGAAATAAATCTTTCATTCCACCACTACCACCATGAGCGTCAGCTGTTTGGAACTGTACTCACGTCTTTGGGAAAAGAAGGTGACAGCTGGCAGAGTTGAGTTTTTTTTTTTCCTCTGACCTTCCATTGCTTACATTAGGTTCCTTGAGGAATTAAGCTTCCATAAGCTGAATATCTACTTCTTAATGAATGAATGTTATTTAGACCATTAGGGTCTAGCTGCGATTTGCTACAATTGCTGGGTTTGAGCCTGAGAGAATATTGAAAATGAGATAGATGGTGTAGTAATCCTGCAACTGTGACTTTGAGGTTTGTCTCGTGGAGCCCTGTAGACATCAGTTCAAATGAAGGCACAGTATGGGAATTACAGAAGAGAATGTATATGGAGTCTTTAGTGCCTAGCCGAACAGAATAACATGTTCGATGAATTTTAGCTCTAGTGATTTTATTATAGTGTCAAAACTTTCCCTCATTGGAGAAATAAACTTTGGCCCCTCAGGGGACATATGGCACTACATAGACAAATTTTAGTAGTGGGGAGAAGCCAGAAATACTGTTACACATTTTGTAATGTGCAAGACAGCATCCCCTCTCCCAGCTTGGAACTACCTGTTCCAAAATGTTTATTGTGGGAAGGCAGTGATTCAAAGGACTGGTTGGAGGAACTCTTCAAGAAACTGACTGAGAACCAAAATAACATTAGTTGAGCGTTTCACTGTGCCTACATTGTCATTAGCAACAATGTTCAAAAGGGGGTAATCCTTGAGTATGTATAGTTCACATCATGATAAGAGAAGAGGGTTAAGAATAATGCACATGACACAACAATGATTATGAAATAACATAAGGCAAGTGCTATAGTGTGTGGTATGGATTTCAAGTCCCAAGGGAAACCAAAGAAGATAGAGTACCTGATGTGCAGGCTAGAGTTATCAGGGAAGACATCATGGAAGAAGACATGTTTCTGAGCCCACAATGGAACTGCTTCATGTAGCAATGACTCACCTTCATTGTTAATGCCAAGCTGGCCTCTAGAACCAATACAACATGGCATTCCTATCATCTCTCTCCAACATAGATCAGGACAAGACACACAATTTTAAAAAAATTAAAAAGGAGCACTGTTCCTTTTACAAAATGGAAAGCAATTACAGGGCTGTTGAAAATAGGCAGTAAACAAAGAAAGGGAGAGCAATACTGGCAAAATTCCATTTCCTCAACTAATGCTCCAGCAAAAGTGCAATTTGCAGCAAAATCCACAGAGTTCTCTCCCCTTGTCTTGCAGTCAAACACATTGTCTGGTATCAGCATGGCTACACAGGATGCCTCAACTCAAATTTACAAAAGCAAGAGAGACAGAATATGAACTGCCAAGCAGGTGGGGGGCAATAGGGGGAATAAATATGAGCTGCCAAGGCAGTTGGGGGGCATTTACATGGATCACAGCTTGTCCATTCTGCAAATTCCCTGTGGAGCACCTTAGTTCATGGAAGAAGAAGGACTCAAATAAAGACTACTTGACTTCCCCATTTTCTTGGATTCACTTCAATCAATGAGTTGCCAGTGTCTGCTGCTGTCCTGCTTTGTCGACTCCACAAACGATGAATTCTCTGGCGCTAACTGCCTCAGCAGGCTTTCTCGTCAGTAGAAGAGAGGCTAATTAAGATCATGTCAGGCAAGGAGGGTGACAGGCTATGTTCATGAGCCACACTGAGCTTTTAGAAGGTGATTCAACTTCACTGCAGGCAGGCAGCACTTGGCTAGGCACTGATTTCCTAGTAGGCCTCCAGTTATTTATTCCCACATGTGCTTGTGTTAACAGGCTTCCGGATTGTTAAGGATTTACATCCTTCTCCTTGGGGTAATTAGGTGCCAGTGTGTTTGCTTTCAATTGCATTACTCTGGATCTCTTTCATTTGAATTTTTAATGTGCTTGTAAACAGAGACAACAATTAATAGTCAGGTCATTTCCTCTACTAAATCATGGGTTTGTGTGCAGTGTGTCTTACCGGCATATAGCATATAGAGGTGAGCTTAGGACAAAAAGAGGAAACTCTACTTCTCACAGAAGGTAGAGAATGGGAGAAGCATATGGAACTCATTATACCAAGTGGTAGATTAGACTGAAAATATAAATAGCTTCCCCTCCCCCAAATAGAGGTTTAGACAGTTTCATGGATAACAGACCTACAGTGAGCTATTAAGAGGAGGAGAGACGTTTGGAGGCTTCTCTGAACTGAGGATGTCACAAATTACATAGCAAATTTTGTTAAAGCCATATTTACCTTCTCATAGGCATACAGTCACATGGAATACTTGCATTCTATCCCCTAAGATTTAACAATTTACAACATCTATGAGGTATGAAGGAAAGCTCAGAAATAGATGCAAGTTATCCAGGAACAGTCTGTCTCCTCTCATATAATCAGTCTCTAACCACTGTCAAAGGTAAACACAGCTGGACACCCAGCAGCTCAGAACAGATTTTAGTCAGTAACATACTACTGCAGTAAGGAAAGAGTTCAGCATGAACTGAACTCATTTTCAACTTGTACAAAAGTTCCTGGGTATTTTAGAGAAAAAGAGAGTAAATAGGAGCAGCTGAATAGGGTTCTCAATCAGGTAAGTGAAAAGTTACAAATAACCAGGAAGCTTAGTCCACAGGAAACTCATGCGGTTTTGATAAGTGATACTCACTGAACTCAGGCTCCAACCATCCATTAGATGCTGGAGTACATAGGCATTATATTTAGGAAATGACTAGAACAAACAATAAATTCATTTTTCAGCCTTGAGTTCCTCAGACAGGCATTTTTAAATGGGCTATGATCAAGGTAGGAATGTGGTTTTGAATTTTTAGAGATCATGTCAGAGTTTTGTTCAAGTTCTGATAGGCCAAGCTTGAGATTCTCTCAAGTACAAGGCTTCGAGCAGTCTGTCAAGAGTTTAGTAAGGACAGAATTGTTGTCACCACACACCAAGAACACCCTGTTATAAGAAGTGAGTGGTCTAGTTAATGGCATTGAAAGAATGGATCATCAAGCCAGGACTTTGGTTCTAAGCCCATCTCTGTCATCAAATAGCTGGAATCAAACTCAAGTTACATGGCCTTTTTAACCTCCAGTCTCCACATCTATAAAATGAGGGATGCAGTCTATTATCCTATAATTAAAATTGTTCATCAGTGCATGACTAGGGTTGTATATGTGAATGAAACAGAGTGCCTCTTCATAATAGGCTCACAGTTTAGAAAGATATCCTAGATATATATGTAAATCAATAGATTCTAGCATGAATGTTAAGTGTTATAAAATCCTGGGAGCTACTATAGCACTTCCATTTCTAATGAAACTAGAACTGCCTTATTTCTCTTACTAGGAGTTGAAGATGAAAATAACTATCTACATTGACTTCTTTAACTAGCCAGACACTATCAGAGCATCTACATGCTTTTCCTTTTGGTAATCTTTCTCTCTCTCTCTTCCTCTCTCTCTCCCTGTCTCTCTCCCTGTCTCCCTGTCTCTCTCCCTGTCTCCCTGTCTCTCTCTCCCTCTCCTCTCTCTCTCTCTCTCTCTCTCTCTCTCTCTCTCTCTCTCTCTCTCTCTCTCTCTCTCAGTTTTTTGAGACAGGGTTTCTCTGTGTAGCTTTGGAGACTGTCCTGGCACTCGCTCAGTAGACCAGGCTGGCCTGGAACTCACAGAGATCCACCTGTCTCTGCCTCCGGAGTGAAATGATGGAGGTGTGGGGGGACACTACTCTGCTGGCCTGCTCAGTGCCTAGCTCAGATAAGGGGCTCTTATTCTTTTGTTTTATTGTTTTAATTTTTCTTTTTGATTTTAAAGATAGGGATTCACTGTAGAGTACTGCTCATCTGGAGCTTAATCCAAGCCACCACACAAAGCACTACTTCCCTAGCCCAACAAACTGAGACGCTCCTGGTAATGGGCAGATTTTAAAGACTCTGAATGGTCCCTGAACATCAACCAATACAAAGCCATTAAATGCTAAGGACTTTCAAGGGCTGGGATGTAGCTTTTGCACTATTTCATGCAAACCACATGAATTCTCTGAAGATAAGAGTAAAATGATATTATCTCTACATATGCAACTATAAAACTAAAGACAGAAAACCTTCTTCAAAATCTCTGTGTAGGTATTGTACAAATAAAAAAAAATGATATAGTCAGTTAGATATTAGTCAGGAGAGCTAATATAGTCAGTTCTTGGTTAGCCACACAAGAGGCAACCCAGGCCTTGATAATCTGAAGGGCATTTATGTGAGAATAAAAGAATGTCTTGTGAAAACAGATCTTCCTTTTTTTTTTTTTATTCTAGCTTGTTAGGCTTGCCCAAGTATGGAAAGTAAGGAAGATATTCCAGGGAAAGGGACTTTTAGGATATCACTTTGATTATAAATTCCCCACTGGAATTAAGAGGACTCTGTAGGAAACAAAATCATGGTCTGTGAAACCAGAATTAGTTAGGAGTGGTGGAGACAAAAATGGGGTAGTATCGCCCGGTGGTGGTGGCACACGCCTTTAATCCCAGCACTCAGGAGGCAGAGGCAGGTGGATCTCTGTGAGTTTGAGGTCAGCCTGGTCTTCAGAGTGAATGCCAGGACAGGCTCCAAAGCTACACAGAGAAACCCTGTCTGGAAAAACAAGAACAAAAAAAATGGGGTAGTATCAAAACCATCAAAACAAAGAAAAAACAAACAAATGCTGGTCAGTACCATACCTGAAATCCTAATGACTAAAAGACAGACAGGAGGCACAAAGAGAATGAACAAGGAGCACTTGTAGGCCTGATAAGTTTTGCTAAGGAGATTTGATAGAAGACATTTTATTCCTGAAGAAGCTCAAATTGCATCAAGTGTGAAGTTGCCAGCTCTCCACAAGCAAAGCACAGACTCATTCCAAAGATGCACTTTCTGCCACCAAAATGCTGAGCTGAGGCCTCCAAAGCTTAGCTGGGTTCTCCTCTCCCTTCAGAAGCTCTCAGCAGGATTTTCCTGCTGAAAATCCAAAGGAAGACTGACGGGTTTCCTCTGGGCACAGAACATGGAAGGGACCAGGACAGTGCTATTTACCAAAGCTGTCCATTCTTTCATTTTTTATTCCTTTCAATAACACAACGGAGCCATGATTCATCAGCAAACTAGAGTTTTTCAAAAGAAAGAACTACAGCTTTATTAAGTGATTTTTATCCACCTAGCACAGTACTAAATAGTAATGTTAAAATTTTTATCAGACATGTCAAGCTGGAAAGGCTTTGGAAGTTCAGTTTGAGAACTGGGATTCTAAAAAATGAATCAGCCCCATATTTTGTCATGTTCATGAGTCTTCTAATCTGTAATTCTACTTTAGAAAGTGGTATTCTAAAAAGATCTAAAGGCTAGTCCAAAATTTATCACATTAAGACCTTTCTACCATGTTTCTATTATTATTATTATTATTATTATTATTATTATTATTATTATTATTATTATTTGGTTTTTCCAGACAGGGTTTCTCTGTATTGCTTTGGAGCCTGTCCTGGAACTCACTCTGTAGACCAGGCTGGCCTCAAACTCACAGAGATCTGCCTGCCTCAGCCTCCCAAGTACTGGGATTAAAGATGTGTGCCACCAACACCTAGCCCATGTTTCAATTATTTTATCTGCGTAATGATAGTATAAGTGTATATATACATGTGTGTGTGTGTGTGTGTGTGTGTGTTATACCCTGTCTCATAAGAATAAAGGAGAATGACATGATGTAAACTAAAATCAAACGCTGGAAATGACCAGGCCATTCCCTGAAGCTAAAATAACAGCTCTGTAGATGAGTGCTTAGGATATGAGATGGGTTCATGCTTTTGTGTCCACAGAATCACAGTTGTGTTTGTAAGGTACTGCCCAATCAAATTGGAAGAGTTAATGCAACTTCCCATGTTCTTCCTGTATTTACCTGTTCAGGCAATCCAACCAGTTCTACCCATTTCCTCTGTTAATTAGCAAGTCAATAAGTCAATGCATCAAATAGGAAAAATCTACAAATGATTATCAGACAAGTGATTCCTACAATAAATGTTTTTGGCCATATCATGGCTGCCAAGTAAAGCTACAGACACTAGGTTCTACATTGCATGTATGTTTCCTCACTTTCAAAATGGATACCATAATTGTCCCTAACTCATAGCATTGCTACATGCATTACAAACATAAAAGGCACCTAGAACAGTTCCTGGCACATGGCATCTGTAACTGCTAGCCACTGTTATTGAGCTCTTTCCAATAACAAGTGGTGCTGCTTCAACAGAGAAAGAGCCTTAGTGCCTGAGCTCCCCTAGAACTGTGCTACAGCGCCAAGCTGCCTATCCTTTCAGTGGGCTAATTTAGGTTCTACTCTAGCAGAGTCACAACGTGTTCCCATGAAAAGAGCTTGGAAACTCATAGAAAATGGCAGAAATGGCTAAGGGACAATGGACTCAGACATGACATTTGTATAAGTGTAGACACCCTTGGGCCCAAAGGACAGATGGAAGCCATGTTTGGGGAATTGCTAGACTTATGATCAAGAAGTAGCCTTGTTTTTTTTCCTGTTGTCCCGACTTCATAGCCAACCTTCCATCTGTTCTACATATGACTAAGAGTAAATCCATTGATAAAATATAATGTGGTAGAAAAATTCAGACCAATACTTTTTTGAGGGTTTACTCAAAATATATTTTAGAGAATAATAAAGCCAAAGGAAATTGCATTCTCTTAATTCACATTGAGTACAAATGGCTAAAGGTAACTTAAACTGAGCAGAAAACTTCTTTAGAAAGTACTGCATTCAGTGACACCATCCAAATATACACACACATTCCTTCTTAGCTAAGCTGAGAGAGCTCAGTGTGTCTTTTCTGACATATTCCTAATTTCCCTTAGACTATAGTACATAATAAACCCTAGAAATTGGAAGTAAAGCTCAGTTTGCAATCATACATTTCAGCTTAAACTGCTGCATATTAGAAATTAGGAATTAAATTAGAATCTAGTTCCAAGTTTCCTTCCAGATTCCCTTTTGCCTACAGACCAAGTCCTTGAGGTTATTGCCAAATGAAAGATTGGATAGACCCAGTCATCTGTGGGTGTTAACCTGAGGTGGGGGGGGCTATGACAAGAACAGATACGAGAGAGCATGTAGAGTCTATATTCATTTTATGGAAATCAAGGAATGGATCCTTTTGTGGTCTTAAGGGTGAAAAGATAAAAAAGATATGTTATTAACTATGATTGTTAAAGCGCTGAAGACAGTATCTTCCAGACTGTAGATTCTCTCATCACTTGTTCTTGTTTTATTCTGTTTGTCTCAGACTGGGTTCTTTCGCTACAGACCTGGCTCACTTCATACTCACTGTCCTCCTGCCTCAGCCTCCTGAGTGCTGGGATTACAAGTAAGCATCATTATGCCTGGCTTCATCCCTTAGTCTTAAGGCTTGGTCCTCCCAAGCAGAAATCCATAGTACAAACACCATCTTTTCCAAATGCAGAGACAAGTGGTCTGAAAATAGCTTTGTTTATTTAAGGCAAATCTTAGAATTCAGTTTTCATGGTGACACACATCTACCAGCTGTGTGAAGTTGAGCTACCAACCTCTCTGTGCATTTGTAAAATCCCAATGGTTATAGTATCTACTTCTTTGAGCTGCTACAAAAATGAAATGAGACACTGTTGAACACGCTTAGCACAATATCTGATAAAAGGAAATATGCTCAATAACTGGTAGCCATGATTGCTTATGATAATGATTAAACTCCTTCAAAAGCATCAATATTAAACTAGAATGACTAAATGCAGCAATCACCTTCATAAGGAGGAAGACACACAAAATTGGGACTGTAAGAGGAAATTCTAGGTGTTTTCTCACTAAATCTGTCTACCTTCCCATCAGTTTAACAAATCATCTTAAATGAAATGGTGGAAAAAATATAAAACTAGAGGCAAAGGTAACATTCTTGAACCTATATTTCCTCCATAGCCTCTGATAAACTTTCTGGAGCTCTAGGGATATGATTTCTATTCCTAAAATTATCTAGTTTGCTCTCTGGGTGTTCCAACATGAAATTAGCAAAATATTTCCATACACTATTTGCTTTCATGACCTCAGCTGATATGTAACTTTGAAATTAAAACAAGTGTTGCTTGATGAGGATCCATTGAAATGGAAGAACATTCAGTTATTCTAATTAATATTGCCCAAAATAAAACCTACCATTTTTCACTTCCAGGCATTTTCCGGTGTCTTTTATCATTATTCATACCCAGTAAGGAGGGCAGGGCAGATGTATTGTTGGTTTGGAGACAAAACAAATCTATATCTCCAAACAGGAGAATGATTTGCTCTAGATTATACAGCTAATAAAAAATAAAAGCAAGCAGGACTGGAGCCCAAGTTTCCAAACACTCTATTCAGAAATTTTTCTTCTCCATCAGACTGTCATATACCTTTAAGGCAAGGACTTATTTTCTTAAGGACCATGAAAGATTCATACTTGAGCAGAAAGTCTGAGTGCTAATGAATAACCAGTTCCTCAGACTAATATCTTCCCTTGATGGAGCATTTGCTATGTGCCAGGCTCTGCAATAAGCCTCCAAAATGCATCGTATCCCTCAATCTTCAGAGTGGTTTTAGCAGAGAGAGATTGCCATGGTTCTCCTTTTACAGATGAGGAAGTAGAAGCCAGGAAAGGTTAAGTGATTTGCTCTCCCGTCACTGTCCTATGAAGTGATGGAGCTAGCAGGTGTACATTCTGTTTCTTCTTCTGTTTAAAATGTTCTTCCCACCACTTCACACTGACAGCCACCTTCAGCTCTCCTATTCACAAGGAAGAGATGGTATTTGTAAAGATGCTTTAGGGCAGAAAGATAAGTGGTACTCTCTCAATTTCTCATAGTGATAGAAGGGAGAGCTACACAAAGAAAGCACATCTAGCCTATTCTGAAAGATGAGAATTTGCAGCTCTCAAGGGGATACAGAGTCCAGTAGAGAGGACTTGGGCAAGAGGACATTGTCCCTCAATTACTCACACCTTGCTCTCCAGTCTTAGCTGGTTCTCAGTCAAATTCAAGAGTGAAATAACATTTGTCATTTTTTTAGTTTTGTCCACTTCTAAGTTTCTAGCTACATTCTCACTTACCCGCATCCATCATCAGAACTGCCCTGTTGTCTTTTATCAAGAACTCTACCAGACAGATGGAGCCACATTCAGGTATCTGTGGCTGAAGAGGACAATAGTCCCCATCTCAATGGCATTGCCTTTCCTAAGAAGTGCCTCGCTGCTCTTCCAGAGAACCCAGGTTTGGTTCTTATGACCCACATGGTAGCTAACAACCATCTGTAACTCCCAGTACAGAGGATCTGACACCACCTTTTTAAGGCCTCCAAGGACACTGCACATAAATGGTACTCTGACCCAGCTGCACACAAAGCAGCCATACACATAAAATAAAAATTAATACCAAAATATTAAGTGTCTTCTAAACAAGGAAAGCAGGGCCAGTTAGGAAAGACCCAGCCAGGGGAGGGTTATCATGACTCATTCACTAATTATTGAAGTTGACCATTTTCATTTTCTTGACATCATAAATCTTTCCCCAAGGATACAAATCAGTGCAAATCATGCTAAAGACAGTAAAGGTGAAGCTCCCAGTAAAGGCTGGGAAAGGGAAAAATCAGTCCATTATTTTAAGATCTCTTGAGATGCTGTAAATACACAGGCAACACAGAACAAAGATCCCCTTTTCCCCCCTTACATTATTTATGGGCCATCTAAAAATTACATTCCCGTTCTCTTTCCAGCACTGAGGGAAAACATGCATATTCATGATCTGATAAATATTTAAGTGGGATTTATTTAAATGAGAGAGACCATTTACAAACATTCCCTGGCTCTCAGATCTTATCCTGGGCACACAGAGGGAGGAAAATTCCCTCTGGTAGATTCAAAACCTCCGCTGGCCACCTGTCCCCACAAACTTGGAGCTCTTCCTTGAGAACTGGTGAATGTCACACACAGTATTTTAAGGGAGCCTTCTGTACCACCTCCCTCCAGTCCTGCCTTCCTGTTGTGAGGTCATGTCATAGGATCCATCATTGGCAAAATTCAGTAGCTGGAAGTTTATGTAGAGGCTACAAGTTCAGTCACAGCTTTCTTTGCCTGTACCTTTCCTGACTCCCACTGGAATACCCACCACTAATAGCCACACTGCCTGTGGGTATAACCCTCCACACTCTAGGGGGGATAGTTATAAGACACACTTGGTAACTTAGATTATTTGGCTGTTAAGCATTTTGATGTTTTGGAAGCATTTTATAGGTGGACTAGCAAAATGGGTCCGCAGATAAAATTGCCTGCTGTCAAACTTGATGACCTTGGTTCTATCTGTAGCACCATGTTGGAAAGAAAGAACTGACAGTGGAATGTTGTCCTCTTCCCTCTGCACATGCATCATGGCATGTGAACACCTGCGCTTACACACATACACATATGTCCACATAATAAATAATTTTAGAGAAGAAAACAAATTTTAAAAGGTGTTTTGGAATGCCCCATTTTCAAGGATTTTATACATACTGCGCTTTGCTTTCATTACCTCCTTTGAGCAATCTTGCTAGACTTTAAGGTAAAAAATATTTCCTCCCTCTGAAAGATTTTTTTCAAAGTATTAGAAAGATGCTGTTTGCCCAAAAGAAATAATACAGCTTGTAAGTTGTAGACTTAAGGACTGGAACACATGTCTGACTCTAAAATCTGGAGTCTCTGACTACCTCTGACCTATGAGAGCTCTGGGAGAAAAAGTAATGATAACCCAAAAAGAAAGTCAGTGCTAACATAGCAACACTGCAACTACAGGAACAGAGAGGCAGCACCTCCTCACTGCTGTTATGCAGGAGATATTCTTTGTATGAGACAAGGCTCTCCATTCTGGTATCCATTCTTAGGTACCACCAAGACCTAGCTGTAGGGAAGTTTTCCCATCTCCCAAAAGAAATTCATCTATCTGGTGTCTTATTTCAACACCTTATGAAATGTTCAGTGAACTCACCTACTAAATTAATCTGGTCTAGGGAATTGCATACTGGTTAATATCTCAATGTACAACCCATCCCAAGTAATATACCTGTTTTAACAGAAGTTTCTAATTATTTCATCCAGGGACATTATACATGGCTAGGATTGCAAGCAATGAAAGAAAAAGCACCGGGTTTCTCAGGTCAAATAGTTTGTACTACCCCAACTATTCCTAAGCACAGGGCTGAAGGACTAAGGGTTTTGAGGAAGGAAGAGATAAGACAGAGAAAACTATCACATTTTAAGACCATTCTTTGTCACCTCTATGTGACAAAAAAGTGATGTTATTAAAGCATTTTACATAAGAGAACTAGCTTTATCTGCCTCTTACCACCAACCTTCCAATTTGGTGTGCTTGCTTTCCTCTATCATTTTCTGGCCTTTGATATATGAAAAAGGAATACATATTGGCATTGCCAGACTCTGTGTTCTCTGGGAGTGATCTGGGCCTCAGAAGGTACATCACAAGCAAACAGCAAGACAGACTGCAGGGTGCAGCCAAACCACTGCACAGACATCAGGGCTGCCCAAATGTAATTAAGTGCCAAGCACAGACCCCCGAGAGTGGCAGTGGGAAGAATTCCATGACCAAAAGGAAATATATTAGGGAAGTGGAGTGGAGAAATGCTTACAAGCCTAATTAACAGTTTGCACAACATCAAAATTTAAAATGTTGCCAGTATCAGGGAACTTTGTGGATTCACACTGGAGAAGCCAAGCTGGACCCAAGGGAGGGGATCATACTAAACTCTTGCTAGTCAAGCTAGTCCAGTGGCTGAGGCACCTACCGAGACATAACAAATCGAGAAAATAACAAAATTAGAACACCAACAGGAGGGCTGGTGCACATGCAAGAGAATTACAGAGCTGAGGAGTATGACCTCCAGAAATGAAGCCATTGAATGGTAATCATAATAGTGATGATAATGACAAAAATAGCAGACCTTACTGAGAGCTTATTATGTGCCAGGCACTGCACTCTGTATTTTACATGAATTGACTCACTTAATCCTGACAACAACCCTATGAGGCTTGTCACCCACATTTTATGAGGTGCAGAAAGATTACATAACTTGCCCAGATTCATGCAATTACTGAATGATGAATCAGAAAAATCAAACCTAGGCAGTCAGGTGCCAAATCCCATGTATTTAACTGCTAGGCTCTCCCATTGCTCTAATCCAGTCTTTCATCTCACTTGATTCTTTGATTTGTTTTCCTCAGGTACAGTCTTGCTAAGGTAACACACAGATAACTATGTAGACCAGGATAGCCTTGAACTCAAGGCCGTTTTGCATCTGCCTCCCAGGTGCTGGTATCTAATCTGTTCTTGAACAGACTTTCCCAAACTTGGAAAAGAATTACAAAGTCCTTCCCAACATCTTTACCTAGGCCCTCTTAGCACAAGGGATACCCAGTTAGTCAAGGAGACAAAGGCACTTTATGGGCCTAGAATAGAAGGATCCTTAGGGGCCTTCTCAGCCCCACCAGGCTCTCAATGATTTAACAACCATTGCTCTATTGTCAGTATAGCAGAACTAAGATTTTAGGGTTTGACTTTGGTCCTTGTGGTACAAACTAGAGCATCCATATCTGTTAGTTCTTTGAAAATTTTGAGGGATCCTTGGAATGACATGAGTTTTCTGCTATCTCAGTTAATAGCATTTAAGGATCATCTTAAATAGCACCCCCATGTCTATGAGGCCATTCTAATTTGTCCATGTGGAATCATTTGTTCTTTTTGGTCTCCAACTCTGCCTTTCCACTATTCTATCCAGAACACATATGCCTCTCCTGCAACAATATAAGGATGAAGATCATTTATTCATATTTATATCTGATACATCATTTCACAAGACACACAGATTTTAATCTAACAAAAGAAGCTATTCTAACTTGTCATTTTTTGCATAAGAAAACAAAGGCCAGAAGAAGAAAAGCACTCATCCTAGGGTAACAACAACAGCTCATGGCCTATGATTTCACACTCAACCCATTGCTCCATCTACTGCCCAAGGATACCTTTCTGGAAAATCTAAATGGGTTTGTTCCAGTCTTCCATATGTTTTCTTCTAACACATATACCTGTAGTCCAGAAACTTCCTGGCTCAACACTTTCATGGTTCATTTGGAAAACTCTAATTCCTCTTCCTACAACATACTCCCTTCCCTTGAAATCACATCTTTAGTCTCTTTCTCAAACTCCTATGTGTAGGTGATAAGTTTCAGAATATTATACCATCAGATTGACAGGTACAGCTGCTCCTGTGTAAGAATTGAGAAACCTTGGACCCCTGTGTCTTTCCTCCCCAACTCAGTAGCATATCTACTGCATGCTAATCACAGTGCACAGATATTAAGTCATCCTCACAATAACCCTAAGGCCCAGGCAGTGTTATTTGGCCTATTTTGCAGATGAAGATCTTAAGGTTCTGAGAGCTTAAGTGATTCTTAAGATTACACAGCTTCTAAGTGACACAACTGGAATTTAAACCCAGTCTATACTTAGTATTCATGCTCCTAGTCTTTACTCAGCTGACTCTGGAGTAACTGATGTACTGCTGCTGCAAAAGTATTTTCTCTAAGCTCGGCTATTACTGTGTTCTTTCTCTACTGCTCCTCAAGCTACACTCTCTAGTACAGTAGCTATTAGACACATATGGCTGTTTAAATAGAACTCTAAACTAGTGATAATTAAATGAAATTTAAACTGCAGTTCTTTAGATTCACCAGCCACAAGGCAAGTACTCAAAAGCTTTGTGGAAGCAAGTGGCTACAAAATTGGGCAGCACACAGACTGGAGAGATAGCTTAGTGGTCTGTCCACATTGCTTGCTGCTCTTGCAGAAGACCAGAGTTTAATTCCCAAAACTCAGGTCAGGAAGCTCACAATTCCTGGTAAATTCATCTGCAGGGAATCTGGAGACTCTTCTCTTCTCTTCTCTTCTCTTCTCTTCTCTTCTCTTCTTTTCTCTTCTCTTCTCTTCTTTTTCTTTTTTCTTCTCTTCTCTTCTCCATAGGCACCTGAACTCATATACACATACCTATCCACAAATGATTTTTAATAAAACAAGTATTTTAAAAATTTAACAGCACAAAAACAGATTATTGATATTATTGTAGAAACTTCTATTGGGCAATGTATCTGTAGAAACTGAGTCTCAACTCCTCTGCCTAGTGTGTCAAGTGCATCGTGATTGGGTACCTACTAGCTTTTCAGCACAAAGACAGAAAACAAAAGAGTAGAAAAGTGAAGCTGGAGAAAGGTGTGGGGGTCTGAGGATGGTAGCCCTGCTACAGCAAACAAGTGAAGTCATATCCTATTGTATACAATGGATTTCCTCCCTGAAATAGAGCCTAGTCGATACTAGGCTCAAACATGACTCTGTAAGAAAGCCTGAGAGAGAGATCTTAACATCACATTGGAAATTGGGTGCTTTCTGCAGTGACAAGGATTCTGATATGTACAGAAAATACCTGACCTTTGCAATGGGATCGCAAAATCTCTGGTCAATCCCAATTTTGACTATCAGTCACAACTTTGCTTAGTATTGGAAATGTAATAATCACACTGCTGTTTAGCATTACTGGGCTGAATTGTCTGCCAGTAAATCAGTCAGTAGTACATATTCTTTTGAGTTTTGTGAGAAGTATGATAATGAGGCAGGTGAGATGATGGTCTGGGTGTAAGCTTCAACACATACTCTAAGTGATTGTGTGCAGCAGATACATTTCAAACTCTTTGAACCATATGATCTCTGAAGTCCCTTCAAGCTTTGAAATTTAAACTGTGACCCACACTAAGAGAGGTCAGTAGTCAGTTTCGACAAAATACTCAGGAAGGTCCTTACAGTGCTCTGCAGGTTTCCTAGGTAAGTAATGTTTTCGTCATCATGAATAACTCTGATTTCCACATAAAGCTGGCTTTGAGACACTGCAGGGTCTCTCCCCACCAA
The DNA here is from genome assembly GCF_003668045.3 of Cricetulus griseus. Taxonomy (NCBI): domain Eukaryota; kingdom Metazoa; phylum Chordata; class Mammalia; order Rodentia; family Cricetidae; genus Cricetulus; species Cricetulus griseus. Next base: position 26,475,831 of record NC_048604.1, on the reverse strand, counting down.
CAATGAATGCTCCCAGAATCCCTAGTTCTGGACAGTAGTACCATGGATATTCATTAGTCTCGAAATAAGTCATGTAAAAGAACCAGTGGATTCAGGATTTGGTTATTGGTACAAATGTTGTTCCTATCACATTTACTCCAGGGAAATAGAAGATTCAAAGCAGGAAGCAGATGAAGAGGACAGAGAGGAAGAGACAAAGGGAAAGAGGGGTGGGAGGAGAATATTCTGAATAATTCAGATAGCATCTTGCCCAGCCCCAGTAGAATAGCACAGCAAACTGTCTTTCCTCGAACTTTAATCCTCCATAGACTTCTCTAAGACCCAGCTTTTCTTCCACATCAACAATGCCTGGAGACCTGGCATTCCACCCCATGGCTCAGAAATTTTTCAAGACCCTGAAGTACCTCCTTCAATTACCAAGGAAAGATACAATTTTGCTCAGTGGGTGCAATATTATTACATATATTTTGCTCTATATTTGCTTCATGGAAATCACAAAGTCCTGTCAGGCAAATACAGAAACACACTCAACACTGTTTGATGGATCAAGACACTCTATTCCCACTGTGCCTGAAACTGAACCTTTGCTAGATTGCAGGTGCTTGTAAGTCCATCCTTCAACTGAAGGAGAAATATCACACTGGAGATCAGGAGCTTCTGCATCACAAACAAGTGCTGTAATTCCTGAGGAAAAAAAGCTCCCAGGCCAAAGCAATCATCACCATCTTGATGCCCAATCAGAGTGCACTCCCAGGTTCATCTTGAAAACACAGGCCCAGGGCCCTGGATTCCCAAATCCAAGCAGATCACACAGACATTTTCTTTTTACTCTACAGTTTGTTTCATTTTATTGCTTGCCCAACAGTTGGCCCTAGACTGTACAGAAACTGCTTCATCTTATTTTGTGTGCTTTTTAGTTCAGTGGGTGAAGCAGTTCCATGGCTAAAAGCCAAATTAAATATGCTCACTTCTTTTTATTAAAAAAGAAGGCAGCTGAGGATTAGTCCATCAAAATTCTCAGGGAATGAACTGTTCTAATTAAGAGTCTTCTAATAAATGCTTGAGCTGGAACTAAAAGTATGCTGAAATAATTCATTTACTTTGAACTACTTTTGACAATTTTCTGATGTATCTTGGTTCTTTGTTCTGCATACAAAATATCATTGAGTTTTGCATGGAACCTGAGTTACCATTTTGAACATGTATTTTCAAGATCCAGGATTGCTAGTGAGGAGAGGTATAATGAAAACTTGAATGAAGCTCAGGACACAACTTGGGGAAATATCCCATTTCAGAGGTATTTTAATAAGTCAATGGCATGGGGAATTTGTCACTTTTCTATTGCTGTGATAAAACACCATGACTAAGGCAACTTCCAGAATGAAGGATCTATTTGGCTTATGGTTGCAGAGGGATAAGAATCCATCATGGTGGGAAAACACAGCAAGCACGGATGACAGGAACAGACGAGAACTCACAACTCTAACCACCAGCAGGAAACAACAATCTGGGAATGCCATGATATTTTGAAACCTCAAAGCCCACTTCCATTGACATAATTCCACCAGCAATATCCCAACTCCTAAGCCTGCCCAAACAGCACCACTAACTCAGAACCAAGTATTTAAACATCTTAGCTGTTGGTACCATTCTCATTCAAACCACTACACATGAGTATAGAACAATATTGTTAATGAAGGTTCTAGCTACATACAATGTAAAACTTTTAACATTTCCATGTATTTCCATGCCTGAACTCTTGAAAGATAAATATATTTATAAACAGAGGCAGAAAGATGCTAAGGAACTTGCCCAGGAATGATATTAATTACACTTCCGTAACTTCAGTCTACTAATGATTCCGGTACCCCACACTGTGACGTCTATGTCAGTTCTTCCTTCACTATAGCTCATTGCCTTCCTCTCAAACATTCCACGCTGGCTGGACCGTGTAGGAGTAATATCTGAATATGTACTCAGCTTCAGTAGCACTAAGAATAGCTTGGGTGAAAGTCATCGATAAGATAATACTGGTTGCCATAATAATGTCCTTAAGCAACCCAGTTGTGAGCCATTTATTTTGCATAATATGATGCTAGCATGCTAAATGCTTGTTTGCATCTTTGTTTTGAGGACACTTGTCTGTGGGATATTTTTTTCAGAAATGTTTTATCTTCTCCCAACAATACAGTGCTAGGCTTCTGAGAGGCTAAAGAATGCTATTAGAAAAAGCATTAGAACATGTGTTCTGAGATTGTTTGTGTAGCCTATAGGTAATTAAAAAGTAGTCACCTCCATTGGTTGTTTTAATTAATCTTGTACAAAAGTGGGTCCTGAAGTTCATCTATATCACCAAGATACCTTAACACTGGCCACGTAGCTGTGTTCCCTGTGGTATTTAACAAAGCTCACTTATCATCAGTGTGCCCTGGAAGCTTTTTACAAACCTGCTTTCCCAGATTAATCCCTAACATAGTGAACATTGCCCACCCTAACAAATTCATATGATTACTATGAAGGTCAACTTATATAATTTTATTCCTGGGACTGAGGGAATTATCATCATGGTGTAGAGCATGGCAGCCCACAGGCAGACACAGTGTTAGAGAAGTAGCTGGGAGTCCTACATCTTGCAGGCAAAAGGAAGTTGACAGAGACACTGGACAGTATCTTGAGCATAAGAAAACTCAAAGCCTTCAAAGTGTCCCATAAGTTTAGGTATGAAACTGAGAAGCTTCTGTAAGGCAAAGGACACAGTCAGCAAGCAAAACGGCAGCCCACAGAATGGGAAAAGATGTTCACCAACCCCATATCCGACAGAGGGTTGATCTCCGAAATTTACAAAGAACTCAAGAAGCTAGTCTCCAAAACACCAAATAATCCAATTAAAAAGTGGGGTACAGAACTAAATAGACAATTCTCAATACAGAAATATAATATGGCTGAAAGACATAAAAATAGTGCTCAACATCCTTAGCCACCAGGAAAGGCAAATCAAAACAACTCTGAGATACCATCTTACTCCTGTCAGAATGGCTAAAATTAAAAGCACCCATGACTGTTTATGCTGGAGAGGATGTGGACAAAGAGGATAACTCTTCCACTGCTTGTGGGAGTGCAAACTTGTACAGCCACTTTGAAAATAGTGATGGCAATTCCTCAGGAAAATAGGAATCAGTCTACCACAAGATCCAGCAATTCCATTCTAGGCATATAACCAAAAAAGCACATTCATATAACAAAGACATCTGCTCAACTATGTTCATAGCAGAATTATTTGTAATAGCTAGAAACTGGAAGCAACCTACAAGCCCCTCAACTGAAGAATGGATACAGAAAATGTGATACAGTTACACAATGGAGTACTACTCAGCAGAGAAAAAAAACAATGGAATCTTGAAATTCACAGGCAATTGAATGGAACTAGAAGAAACCATTCTTAGCCAGGCAACCAAGTCACAAAAAGACAAACATGGTATGCACTCACTCATATATGGATTTTACACATAGAGCAATGATTACCAGCCTACACAGGTAATCCACACTGCCAGGGAAACTAGGCAACAAGAAGAACTCTAATACAGACATACATGGTCCCCTGGAGAAGGGGAAAGGGCCAAGATCTCCTGAGCAAATTGGGAGAATTCGGGGAGGGGAGAGGGAACTAGGAGAATGAGAAGGGGAGAAGAGGATGGGTGAGGAAGACATAAGGGAACAGGAAGGTTGTGTAGTAAAGGGAAGAATAGAGGAGAGCAAAATAAGAAATACCATCAGAGAGGTAGCCAGTACAGGTTTAAAGAGAAATCGGGCACTAGGGAAAGGTCTGGAGAGCTACAAAGATGACACCAACTAACAATCTAAGCAACAGAGGAGAGGCTACCTTAAATGCCCTCCCCTGATAATGAGATTGATGACTGACTTATATGCTATCCTATAGCCTTCATCCAGCAGCTGGTAGAAGTGGAAGCAGACACCCACAGCTAAACACTGAACTGAACTGGAATTCAGTTGCAGAGAAGGAGGAGTGATGAGTAAAGGGGTCAAGACGAGGCTGGTGAAACCCACAGAAACCGCTGACCTGAACAATGGGGACCTCTTGGCCCCCAGACTGATCACTGGGAAACCAGCATGGAACTGATCCAGACCCCATGAATGTGGGTGTCAGTGAGTAGGCCTCAGAAATCTATGGGGCCTCTTGTAGTAAATCAGTACATATCCCTAGCATAGGAATGGACTTTGGAAACCCATTTCACATAGAGGGATATTCTCTCAGCCTAGACACATTAGGGAGGGCCTAGGCCCTATCCCAAAGGATATGACAGACTCTGAAGACTCCCCCATGGAAGGCCCCACTCTCCCTTGGGAGCAGAAAGGGTATGGGATTGGTAGGGTGTTAGTGGGGGACATGGGGGAGGGGAGGGAGAGAGAACGGGGATTGACATGTAAAACAATCTTGTTTCTAATTTAAATTAAAAAATGGAGAAAAAAACCCTCAAAGCCCACTCTCACAGACACACTTCCTCCAACAAGGCCATACTCACTCCATCAAAGCCACACCTCCTAATAATGACACTCCCTATGAGCTTATAAGGGCCAATTACATTCAAACTACCACACAGACATATAGATGGATATATTTAAAACTCTAACACACATTAGAAACATCTGGACAAATGGCTTAAACTCAACTGTGCTTCAATAGGTCTAGAGGAGGTTCTCCAATAATCTATACTTTCACAAGTTTCCAGGCAGTGCTAGTGATGCTTATCCAAGCAACATACTTTGAGGCACAGATATTATTTAGAATTCTGTGGCTATCTTAATATTTAAAGGAAACATTTCAGAATGTATAAGACAGGAAATCAAACAAAAGGAGACAGAAAAATCTGTGATGTACTCTGGTCTCCCTCTGTACTCATCCCCTTTCCCTTCATTGCCCACACAGGGTCATGTGTCCACGCTTCTTAGTCGCAAAAGAAACCTTCCTGTTGTCTGGCAATCCATCATGTTATTATCAGTTTGTATTTCTTCCTCCTTCCTTTCTCTAGAACTAGAAAGCCTTCTGTTTTGAAGTCAGTGAGGGCACATCAAAAGGGGCACCTCTCTTGTCACTTCATAAGATACTGTTTCTCAGAGTCACATTCCCAGGTGAACAGTGGCAGAATCACTTGGTATATTATGAGGAATAGAGAAGAAAAATCATTTTCCCTAGGTGATACCTAAGATTCTGAACTCCAGAATGCCTCAGGTTATTGGGCATTTTTGATGTATGCCCACATTAGAGAGCTGCTTATATATGGAATAGCATGATGGGCAAGAGCTCTAAGGATCATCTCACTTCCCTTAACTGACCTGTAGTCCCCCTTTCCTGAATTGTCATGTCATTAAACCTCATGAAACCATGATAGGGCAGCAGGTTCTTCCATCCTTTAGTTTTCCACACAATGCCTCACCTCAACCCCATGTGATATATCTCAGGTTGTTAAAGCACATAATCCTATGTGCCTGACATGTACCCAAAAAGTAAAAGGGTTGTATTTAAAGTATGCTTTTAATATATTTTCACTCTCTGGGTTTTTTCGTTTTGTTTTGTTTTTATCTCTAAAGAATCTTTATGGCATACTGGAGATATCCAAAGCCTTTAAAGCCCTACTACTCCATATTGGTTTTTATCTTTTTAATATTCTAAGAAATATCAGTGTGTGTGTGTGTGTGTGTGTGTGTGTGTGTGTGTGTGTGTGTGTATTGAGACAGGTTATTGCTCTGTAGCCCAGTCTGGTATAGAAATCACTAAATATCTCAGGTTGACTAAAAAAGATCATGGCAACTCATCTATTTCCGTCTAGTAATTGTGACACCATAACTTATATTGAAATAATGAGTTAGATTATGAGAGATAGAATTCAAAATAACTGAACATAACATTAATTATAAAGATGGCTAGATACAAAACGTTTCACCCCTCCTCCTATAGCACTAAATATTGTCTCTCCCATTGTCTTCCTCTGTTTCTGGAGTTGGAGACTACTTATCAAGTTTGGAGATAAAATGCAGTCTTCTCACTTGAGTTGACAGCTATGAGTAGGCCTGTATTTTCACTTTTTGCTTTATTGTTGAGTCACAGCAAATGCATGTATTGTGTCTTCTGGGATAGTAATTATATCATGCACTTTCTCATTATGGGCTTCTCAATATAATTCTTCATGAAGGTACATTTACTAATGAAGTTCATAAAATACTGTGACACATAGGTTGCTAGGACACAGATCTAAACAAGATCATCATCTTTATGGAAGGGGTCCTACATGATCCAATGCCCAGCTTTGTCTTCTAAATTCTGTCCTCCTCCTCCAATAGAGTAAGTAAATGTATGAACATAAATGCATAAGAGTACATGTGAGAAAATATGTTTCCACTAGACATCATAAATCAATCATGTTTTTAATTTATACAGAACAACTATTTTTCCAAAAACTTTACTGAATCTGTAGGGAGGGGAAGAGTTGACATGGGTGGGAGGAGTCAAAACAGGATGTAGGTGAAAGTAATTAGAATGCACTGCATACATGTATGAAATTGTTAGAGAACAAATGTACTTTGTTAAAAATTATTAGGATATATTGATTGTACAATGTAAATAGATTTCACTCTGACATTTCTATACATGTGTACAACATACTTCAATCATATTATCCACTCTTCATACTTTCTTTTCCCCTTCATATCTGTTAACAGCCTTCGTTTTGATTCTAAGCCCTATCCTTGTTTTCTGAAATTCTACACATAAGGGAAAACATTAGATTTTTTTCTTTATGAATATGGTTTACTTGACATGATGCTCTTCAGTCCCATCAAAGCCTTCTGTAATTTTGTAGAAGATCCTAGTTAATGATATTTTTGTTTGGTTGGTTGGTTGGTTTTGGTTTTGCATTCCCATTCAGAATTATGCAACTGTTATTGACAACTTGAAAAAACTCTGTGAAGTTATATATTTTGAAGGTGGTCAATTACAAGATGGAGTTGATGGGCATTCAAAATCTTTCTCTGACACAAATGCATCCTTTAATCTGGCTGCCACAGCTTTCAGTACCGTTATGGTCAGAAGTCATCCTTTTGGGTTAGCATATTGAAAAACCTGCACTGTGTTAAGGCTTTACACATCTATTTGATTAGTTTCTATCAGTTTGAAAGGTCTTGAGGAGGCAGGACAGGTGGCACACTTAGTGCTAGTGGATAGAAGTAGAAGAACTGAACAAAGTGCCCTAGTAAAGAGAACTAAATAACCAGGAACTAACATGGAGGTCCTGGAACCCAGGTGGTAGGGAGATGTGTGTTCAATTGGAACATATGAGCTGAAACTCACAAAACCTACAATGTTTTAATCATATAAAGATCATTTTATATAATGAAAGCCTGGGCAGTTTTAGGCATTGATTCTACTGCTCATGAGTGTCATCAAACACCCAAGCTCTTCTTTCAACTCTTTTGCCTTAATGCTTGCTACCTCGTTGTCACAAGGTGACCCTGACATCAATACTCTTAAGAGACAGAAAAATGAGATGAGAAAAGAATATAATCATGTCTGTTTCCTTTTATCAAAAAATAATAACTTTTTCAGACAATCCCAACTCACTTCCATTTCAATGTCTTTGGCCAGAACTGTACGCCTACCTCACCTACTCAACACTACTGCAGAGGATTTCCTTGTAAAAGGGGTATATAATAGTTCACATTGCCTTCAGAACTCTCAGCAAAGAGGAAGGAAATTGCACTGAGTAGGAAACAAAAGTCTGTCAAAAACCAAAACCTGGTACTGAGAGCTCTAAGTCAGTCCCACAAAATATTTGTTGGGCACCTGGTAAGGTTAAAACACTGTCACGGGCTTGGAGACCAGACTTTTGTCTTAGGCTGATCAGAATTCAACTAAATAAAACTTTCCTTGCAGAGGTACATTTCCAGGGTACATGTCCAACTGCATCTACTTTTCTTTTGTTCCTAGCCACTGACACACACTGAATTTTGGAATTATAATTTCTTCAGCTACACCCAGTCCTTAAATGGAGCTTCACAAAGAAAGGCCTTTGAACTGTAGCTATCAGGGTCATTTTTTTTCAAAAGCCATGCATTGGAATTATTTTATGCATGCAAATCCCTTTCTGCTTTTTTAATTGGATTTATGCCTGGATGTAGTGTAAATTGCTTTTGAAGATGGACTGCAGAATAGATTCTAGCTATGGACAGCAATACAATGGCACAAGCATGTTTGGTGCCAGTTCACCTCCACACCATTATTTCTACACAGCTCCAAGCTCATCCTAGTTTCTCAATGCTCAATACAAAGGAAGTCTTCTAGTCTAAAAAGGGAGATGTAAAGGCCTTTGCCCTTGGCTTACCATCCCCAATAAAAAGAGCAAGGCAAAATATTAAGAGTTCTTCAATTATTTCCATTAAAACTGTATTCTTAAAAATAAAAACATGTTCATTCTTAGGGAAAGTTTCTCTCCAAGAGAAGATAAATAAAGGACTCTAGGCAAGACAGAGTCATTATGGTTGCTTGATGATGAAAGAAATAAACAGAAACTTCCTTCAATGTAAACCCAATCTTAGTAGCCACTTGTTTTTAGTCAGAGTAGGAAAGAACCTTGGAGAAATCAGTAAAATCGCTTTGCATCAACTCTTTAAAATCAAACTTCTATAGCCTTGCATCAATGACCTGCAGAATGCAATTTGAGAGAGAATTTTATTTCTAAAAATTTGTCTTTGGCCTATCATGATGAAAGTTACACTAATATTATTCTTGGGGCCCTTCTAACATTAGGTTTACTCAATTCCCACAGAAGGAAAATAGCTTAGCTGGAATTAGTTTATCTGCTCGATCTTCTGACTCCCAGAAAAGATCAGAGCTCATAGGCTATGGTAGCCTTCAGTAGTACACTTTTGTCTTAAGAGCAAGGAACATGACAATTTGCAGTCTGAGAACATACAGAATTGTGTGGGATGTCTTAGGAGAAAGTCCAGTTAAACAAGGAAGAACAAATGGCCACTAGACTCTTAGGAAGTATATTGAAAGAAAAGCTGGATGGCCTAGAACATAGCTCAGTCCATAAAGTGTTTAACATGAAAGCATAAGAAACTCATTTCACATTTCCAGTCCCCACAGTGGTCCATACCTGTATCCTAGCACTGCAGAGGAGGAGACAGAAGAATCCTTAAGGTTGACTGGTCAGTAAGTCTAAATATATTCATGACCCCCAGGTTCAGTGACAGAGCCTTTTTCAAAATGAAGTTGAAAGAGCAATTCAGGAAAATACCCTACATCAATATCTGGAGTTCAACATGCACAAGAACACACATACATGTGCACTGGCATATACTAGTGCATATGCCCACAGAGACATGTATACATATACAATGGAGAGAAGGGGGGTAGAAAATGGCAGATCCATAGAAGAATTCAGACAACCATGATGCCTGTCTTGGACAAGCTCATATTCAAATCAGAGAAGTGTACTTGGACTGGGGTATTTAACCCTTCTCTTAAATGAAACATGGTGATGAGGGGACTATTTTGTGGTCCAATCTATAGCAGCATTATTTGTAATATCCAGAACCTAGAAGCAACCTAGATGCCCCTCAACTGAAGAATGGATACAGAAAATGTGGTACATTTACACAATAGATTACTACTTAGCAGGAAAAAAATCAATGGAATCTTGAAATTCGCAAGCAAATGGATTGAACTAGAAGAAACCATTCTGAGCAAGGTAACCAAGTCACAAAAAGACAAATATGGTATGCACTCACTCATATATGGTTTTTACACATAGAGCAAGGATTACGAGCCTACAATCCACATCACCAGAGAAGCTAGGCAACAAGGAGGACTCTAAAAGAAACATACATGGTTCCCCCAGAGAAAGGGAAAGGGACAAGATCTCCTGAGCAAATTGGGAGCATGGGGGAGAGGGGAGAGATCCATAAGAATGAGAAGGGGAGAAGAGGAGGGGTGAGGAGGACATAAGGAAGCAGGAAGGTTGTGTAGGGGGAAGAATAGAGAAGAGCAAAATAAGAGATACCATCAAGGAGGGAGCTAGTATAGGTTTAAAGAGAAATCAAGCACTAAGGAAATGTCTGGAGATCTACAAGGTTGACACCAACTAACAATCTAAGCAACAGTGGAGAGGCTACCTTAAATTCCCTCCCCTGATAATGAGATTTATAACTAACTCATATGCCATCCTAGAGCCTTCGTCCAGCAGCTGGTGGAAGTGGAAGCAGACACCCACAGCTAAAAACTGAACTGAACTGGAATTTAGTTGCAGAGAAGGAGGAGTGATGAGTAAAGGGGTCAAGACCAGGCTGGTGAAACCCACAGAAACCACTGACCTGAACAATGGGGACCTCTTGGCCCCCAGACAGATCACTGGGAAACCAGCATGGAACTGATCCAGACCCCATAAATGTGGGTGTCAGTGAGGAAGCCTCAGAAATCCATGGGGCCTCTTGTACTTGTAAGATCACTACTTATCCCTAGCATAGGAATGGACTTTGGGAACCCATTTCACATAGAGGGATTCTCCTTCAGTCTAGACACATTTGGGAGGGCCTAGGCCCTGTCCCAAAAGATATGACAGACTCTGAAGACTCCCCCATGAAAGGCCTCACTCTCCCTGGGGAGCAGAAATGATATTGGATAGGTATGGTGTTAGTGGGAGGAATTGGAGGAGGGGAGGGAGGGGGAACGCAGATTGACATGTAAAACAATCTTGTTTCTAATTTAAATAAAAAATGAAACATGGTGACACAAAGCTCTGGTACAGGGTTTTCCAGGCACTGATAGAAAGTAAATAATAAATATACATCATGAAAAATTTCATAAAGAAATTCAAGAGAAAGGATGAAGTTGATGAAGGGACAGAACATCAGTGAACTAAATGACCATGTCCATTCAGACCTCACATCATTTAGTGTGCATCCTCTGTGCTTGTGCTTGCCCATACCTCATAGGAAACTCAATCTGACATCTTATATAGACAGAAATTATTGGAATCTGTAGCTGGGGAGAGTGACAATGGGGTGTGGTGAGGATGGAAGAGAACAGGTAAGGGAGGGAAAAGAGAAAAAGGAATAAATGAATTAGTTGAGGGTTAAAGGTAAAAGGCAGAGGAATGTGAAGAAGTAAAAGAAAATTCTAGACAGAAGACATTGGATATTAAAGTAATTACCACCTACACTAACAATAAATAACATTTATATAACTTATTATATGCCTTATAAGGCCTGCTGGAAGCACTTTACACACATAAACTCATTTAAATCTTTGCAATAATCCTATGAAGTTGATTCATTGTTACTACATTGTACAAACTTATGACAATGAAAGTGCAGATTGTTTTATATTCGCATAGAGTAATCGGTTTCACAGTGGCATGTGTGACATCCTTCATTCTTACTGATTTTCTTCTTCCACTCTCCTCTCCCCTCCCATCTCCCTCCCTTGCTCCCCAACGAAGTACAGAGATTTAAGTCAAAATTCCATATTTGTAAAGCAGAGCCAATGGAAGAAGAACAAGAATGATCTCCAGACTTCTAGGTTACATAAGCCAATAATCCTTTTACTCAAGTCGGTTTAAGGCAGGTTTCTGTCTCCTAAAACCAAAGGCGTTCTTAGTTAAGTGAAATGTACGAGCTCAGTTAATCTTGACAACTCAATGCATTAGGTACTATTATTATTCCTGGTTTGAAAATGAAGAAACTAGGGCACAGAGAGGTTAAATAACTTACCCTGAGTCATGCAGCTAACAAGTAGCAGAACTGTGAGCTGAACTCCTGCAGCCTGACACAAAACTCAGTGTGAATAGTGACTATACTAATCTTTTGTGGAAAAAAATAGAAGGCCATGCCACCAGTGAGTGGTGAATAGTGGAAACCAAAGGTAACTTCATTCTAAGAATTTGATTTAATGAGTAACCTGGTAAACACATAACCACCCTTTCATATTCCAAAAAATCCTGAGCAACACAGGTTGGGTTTCTACTTGGAGGCTCCTTTCCAGTGGGAAGCTAGGATTGCTGATGCGATGCAGCTTAGACTCTGCAGTGAAGAGTCTCTTACTGAAACCAAATCTCAGTCCCAGGATTTCCTATGTCCTTTGTCACTGCCTTCCAGACTGGGGACCTAACTCAGTGGTGGATGACATGTCTAGCTTTTATAAGGCCTGGCAATTAATCTTTAGCAACACACACACACACACACACACACACACACACACACACACACACACACACACACACACACACACACACATAAAGGAAGAAAGTCTCTTTCAGTCATAAAAAAGAAATTGTGGTGAAGACATTTTTGTTGCTAGTACTAGAAATATTTCTTAGAACAAGAAAACAGCAGCACACCTCCCTGGGAAGCACCATACTAAGATTCTCAAAGCCAACATCAATTGAGCAAAGCCTACTTTTGATCCCTATATGCCTGCAGCCTTGCCCCTCAGAGGCTTGCAGCATCCTTGGAGGCTTTTAGACAATCCCTGTGCGCTCTGCTTCTTCCACAAGTGTCCTACAGTTAACTGCAATAGCTTCATGGCAGAAGAATGTGAGTATGCCTTTAATGCCTTTATTGCTGTTGTTTTAATGTGCAGAAAGCCTGCCTGCTAGGGATGAATGCTAGCTAAGGAAAGATGATTTATCCAATCAGAATTCAAATGGTTAAAAATAACAAATGACTTTCATTGCTTTAAAACTATTAGGTGGCTCCCCAGATAATTCCTAGCTGATTTATATCTCAGCCATGATGTTTCTAAATAGACAACATCAAAAATTTTATGTTTAGTAATTTCATACTAAAACAACATCAGGATGTACTTGACTTAAGAAGCAAACAGTATTTTATTGTCAGTCTCTGTGAATGGTTCTTGTTTCCCATTCATTAAAAATTCTTAGAGATGGAGTGGTTGAACATATAGGAGAGATTATGGAGTTTTTTAATCAATCTTTGCTTATAGTGCCATTCCAAAATATGACCTGCATGACACAGTAGATCTCCATGCAACCAGTTAATAACAAGCATTCTGCATATTTTATAATTACGTGCACCGACAACACTGTGTGGTTGAATTTATTGTGCACTGAAGTCTAGTTTCATACACACTATATTACAATGAGTGTTATGGAAGGGTTCTTTGTGTCACAGGGTGCCTATTTGGGTATTTAAATAGCATGCACCGGAAGTGTTCTGAGTTATGGTGCTGCTGAGAGAGGGACACCATCTAAAGTACACTGTGGTTTAAGTAATCTGGCCCATAGCTGTAACTGCAGCTCATTGACTGGGGATTAGGAACTACAAAAATAGGAAGCTAAAATAATTCCAATAAATCCCCAGTTTATTAGGAGAATATTGGGAGCAGCACTGCTTGGTTCTGATACTTTTACATGAAGGAAACAAATCATAAGCACATACATAAGGGCCATGGTATTATTTTTTTTCAATACGGAATGTAATGGGCAGAACTTGGAGAGAAAAGATCCAATCTCCTCCATCTGTACTTTGTCTCCATCCTTCATGATGTTGGAGTGTATCCCTAAGATAAGTCATATGTGCATAGAATAAAATGTGCCCTTTCCTTGACACAAAAGATAATCAGCAAGTGAGGCAACATTTCCTATTGATTAAATTATAATATCAAAACCCCCAAAATATCAAGTAAATAACTGTTATTTGACACACATTTATTTTTTCTTCTAACTCATATACATACATACATACATACATACATACATACATACATATGAAAACCAACCAAAGGCCATTCTCCCTCCATTCCAAGGTGAGAATGGAATATATTAAAGGTGTCTAGCAACATACCAAGCTCAATGCTTTAATTGTTGAGATTATAATTCTCCCTTCCCCTTTCAAATTCAAGGCCTATATTTTGCTAATTGTCATTAGGTGCCTGTATGTATGTATGTATGTATGTATGAATATATATTCCTACATATAACCTCCTGGGTCCATATAATGTTATCTGAATATGTCTTTAGGGATGACCATTTGGTACTGTACAACCAATTGGTATGCTCTTCCTCAGTGATTTTCCTCTGTGATTTTAATTTTGTATACCACTTTTGACCATAGACTACTATCCTTAGACAAAAAGTCTTTGCATCTCAACTTTAACCACTGGTGTGAATACATTGCCAAGCATAATGGGGTGATGTAACTCTCCCTCGATTTTGCAACCAGATGAGGGCAATTTTGGTTATATGTTACCTGACTACTCATCCAATATCCTTATTACTCAGTTGTGCCACCTATAGCTTGTGCTTCTCCTGGTTAATTTACTTTGAGAAAAGTATACATTTCTTGGCTATAGTTCTCTTATACTATGTTCACTAAGCAATTTTTTTCATTTTCCCCATCACATTCCCAGTACCACTCTGCCCATCACCTACACCCAAATTAAACATCTGTTCTGGTCTCCAGATACTACTCAACACACTCAAACTCTCAGATTATCTGAATGGGAGGAGAGAAATCATGCTATATACCCTTAGAAATTACTTTGACACAATTATTCCAATGATATGCAATAGAAAAGACAGTGTTAACTGCAACCAACAAATCTAAATAGGCATAATTGGCATTACTAATTCTTGTACACAAATAAATAATTACACCACTTTCCATCCAAAGTTCAATTAGGTCATGCAAAGTCCATTTAGTTTACTGGAATAGAAAGTGAAAACCTTTACCAGAGCTGACAATGCACACAGTGATGTACAGCCTGTACCTCGGGCATATCTTCCCATTGTTCACAGAAACTGTTAGTACACAGTCACAAATGGGGTAATGTCCTTAAGGATGGCTTGCTAAATTTAGGATTCCTCACCACTAGTCCCTCATATTATGTCTTACACAAATAAAATACTGGATTTCACTTTATGCAGTGATATATACTCTCTGCTTATCAAATGTAGTCAGCCATACCTCTCCAAAAACATACCAGTAATAAGGAAGAATCTGAAGTTACTACAGTATACAGCCTTGCTACTTTCCATGGAGTCCATTGGGCAGAAGCATAGCCACCACCTGGATTCTTTTTAGATGTAGAATTCTAGGCCTATAAAAGCAGAGTCCACATACATAAAATTCTCATTCGATTCATGTATAAACTATTGGAATATCTGTTCATCCCATTACATTATAGCAGCAGTCATATTGCATGTTCCAGTTCATAAACACCTCTTAACCCTCCTGACACTTTAGAAAGCACAAAGGAAGATGCATAATTATCTCCTATGATAATCTATAAGCTAATCTCAAATTGTGCAGTTTCCATTGCAATAATGCAATCAAAGAGAAGATCACGTGAATTGGGTTATTGATGGAAGGCTATTGGAATAAGGAATCGTTCATAAGCTATTAGTCATTGTTTGGGAATATACTGAAAACCAGTTATAATAGCTAATATTTATCAAGTACTTATTGTTTGTTGATGGCCATGGCTAGGCTTTTTCACATATAATCCAGTTTAATCTTCAGACCAACTCAGTGTGCTAAGTATTATATGGTGGCTAAATGTGGCAATGTTAAAATCAGGTTGTCTGGGTTTAATTCCTGTCTTTAATATTTGCTGGCTCAGTGATCATAAGCAAGATGCTTAAACTCCCTGTACCTTGGTTTCTTCACCTATGAAATGGAGACAGTATCTCACAAGTAGTCATGAGGGTTAAAACAATTAACATGTAGAAAACACTTAGAATAGCATACAGTCACCATCCAAGAAATACCCAAAGTTACTATCTTTATGTTACAAATGGAGAAATGTATGTGCAGAGATGTTGAAAAACTTTTCCAAAGTCACACAGCCAGGGAGTGGGTAGAGCTAGAACATGAACTCTTCTTTGTGAGATACAGAACTCACACTGCTCAACCGTACATTGCATGATAGAAAAATCTTTCTCCTGTCTCATGTCTTGTATGATAGAAATAAGATACACTGGAGACTAGACAGATCCTTAGTGTTCTGTCCTTGCCTCCAGCACCATATCTGTCTTTGGGCCTCAGTTTCCTCCTACATATTCTCACCCACAGGCCTCAGACTATAGATAAATGGGAGTTAGGTGTGATTGAAGGCATTTATCTAACTGGTACAGTACACTGCTAACTTTCTGGGAATCATTACACATGTCTGTCACTCTATCTGCTTTGAGCCACTCTTGTATGTCTCAAGAGATGTCAAGGTCAGCATGGGCCCATGCCCTCTCTTAACACTGACATCTTTCCTTATAAACCAGAAAGTTCCACTGAAGGTCTTTAATCTCTTGACAAGGTCATAGAAATGCTGTGAAAATAGCTACTGCAAAGGTCATGGCTTTCCCTTGGCACTTCCACCCTCTGTTTAAACCTTAAAGGACCAGTGTTCGGTATCACACATTCACAATAGGATTTCTTTTCTATGGCCTGGGTTTCTAAGGACTATTTCAAATCCAGGTTTGGGAGCAAAAAATTCTCTGGTGAATCCCTTTAGCATTTTTCAGCTACAAGTGTATCCTATTACTTCCACAGGTTCATGAAAAAATATAAAAATCAAATAATTTTGATGCATTTATATTTTATTGTGGTATATATTCTGTGGCACTTTATAAAGGTAGGCTGAGGGACCAAGAAAGAATGCTTTCTAAGTTACTGAACAAGCTCTGTACTTATTATCATTGACCAACCAAATTATGAAATCAATCACTTGTTTTCATAGCAGCGTTTTGGTCCCAAGTAAAAGCTCATTCAAATAAATAAAAGACTATGTCCAGGGAATCTGTGTTACCTGGGTTTGAATGACAGTATGGTGTGTATAGGCAATAGCATTAAGGATAGATAACTTGTTCACAGGACATCAACTGCTAGGAATAATTTCTCATCCATGGGCATGAATCACATGATTTGCCATTGAAAGATTGAAGGAAACATGTACCCGGAGAATGGAGAAATGCTATAATTTCAAAGATTCAGACTTTTCCTGAAATCCCCTTGGTGATCCCAGCTTCATATTTGTGCTCATTGTAAATAGGGTCACTCTGCAACAAGGTAGCATTCTTTGGTTCGACATTCTCTACCCCAACTTCTGACTTCCATCTACCAGTAATACACTTCAAACAAATTCTTCTATAGGGAGGCTCTCTCACTAGTCCCAAGGCTCTAGTTTTAACACCAAGCCCATGGAGAATTTGCTGAAGGCTTGTAATGTGTCTGCCTATTTTCAGATTCCAAAAGAACACTTGGCTTTCTTTTATTTGTTAATGCATCTTATACAATAAATATATTTTGATCATGCTCTTCCCCTTTCCCCAGCTCTTCCAAGATCTTCTCTCTGCCTCCCCTTTCCTCCCTCTCAGAAACAAAAGCAAAAGCTGAAAATCAAAGCAAACAAACAAGAGCTAGTAAGACAAAAAACTGGGCAGGCCCCATGCCCACGAGTTGTTGGCCAACAAGAAACAGATTCCATGATTTTTTGGCCTTTCTTTATAGTTAAGTTTCATTCAACTAGGCTCTAATAAGTCAAATGGCTGGAATTTCTGTCCAGATTTTTTTCTAAAGAACCATTTACTAACTATGATCAAGCAACAGCACAGATTTAATAGAAATGGCAGTTTCCTTGCATTGTTTCAGGATCAGTGTACACATGGCTGGTTTCCTCCAATCTTCACTTCTCCAAACTTGAGTAACTAATATCTATTCATAAATGATAATCTTAAGACACTCAAAGATTCTTGGGCAACAAAAATAACTACGCAATATTCATTTAGTCATTTTTCTTATGAAAGGAAATTGGAAATCTATGTTTTAGAGATACAACAGTATTTCAATAACAGTAACATAACTATAAAGGGGCTTTCTGCTTAGTACTAAAGTACCCAGCAAATCATCTAGATGTCCCCGTTACTCTTCTGCTTTCCTCCTACTTTACAATTTTCTGGGCATGCCACATACCCTCTGGCTTTTAGTGTATGCATTTGTAAAATAAAAGAAGGTTAGACTTGATTAGATGATATATGTAAGGTCTTTCATAATTCTGATGTCCAATAATTGCATCATCTTTGTAATCCCTTGACTGACCTCTGTATATATATTAAGCACAATTCTAACAGAGTCTATGTCAAAGGAAAAGTATTTAAGTCAATGTCCTTCTGTCATTGGCATTTGAAGTTCTTAAAGTCTAGGGAGTAATCTTAGCACAAATTGAGCAAGGTATTTTGCTTATCCAACCTATGGCAGGCTACAGAAAGTCAGTGAAGAGTATCTTTGAAATGGGTAGGACCACTCCCATAGGAGACCAGGGCACATCTATTTGACAAGCACAGGGGAGCAGCTTGAAAAATTCAATAAAGGACAGTTTGGCAGCTGCTTCCCAAAGGCTACACTGGTCTCAAGATACTGTGAAATTAAATTTGTATTATTAATTGAAAAGCAAGAAGAGAACTTCAGAATATATCAGATAAAAAAAATGCACAGATAACTCTACTTCCTAACAGGAACACCATAGTCTTAACAAAAATATCTTCAGATTTCCTTTGCCAGTAGGTTCAAATGTATTTCTACAGCCTCTCCCCCCCAAACAGATACATAGCTAAAATGCCAAAAAACAATCTCCCAAAGTTCTGCAAATGTTAAATATCTCTGAAGACACAATTTATGCCTCAAGTACTGGTAGCCCTGGTATGCTTTCTCCTACAATAAAGGGGATTTTCTAGCTCCTTACCTGAACCACATTTGTTAAATGTTGGACTCAGTTCTAGTAGTGTGAAAAAATTACTTTCAAATCAAATGCATACCGCTTGACCTGACTATGAACCCCCACACACCCAAACACAATATCAAATTCTGTTACTAATTCTGCCTAGTGAAGAGCAACATATCTGTTCTGGTTACAAAGGAGAATGATGTCAAAACTAACAAAACAATAGCAATGAACAAAAGACCAAGATATTAAAAAATTCATAACTCTTACAGTGTCTATATCAGTTCTGTATTCCAATATATGAATTTTCTACACAGATCTTAAAAATGCTTCATGTATAAAAATAAATACCAAGACTTTGGAAGGCTTGGCTCCTGTATTATAAGGCATTAGTTCCTGATAGTACCAATATGACTCTGCACTGTATCATCAATATCTGTTTTTCACAATTCCTTAGTTTTAATCCCAGGCCTGTTTCTAGTGGCCTGCTTTTTTGAAGCATAACATAAATTATAGGAGGCAGTCAGTATAAACCAAATGCACAAGTTAATGTATAATGAAATATCCTTCAAATCACTGCCAATGAGAAGAATCTCTCTAGCTACCTTGGAAGTTCTTTGGGCATTAGCAAACACCACGTGTACATTTTCCTTGTTTATTTTAGTGAAGATGTGGGTAACATGAAACCCTCCTTCTTCTATTGTTTGTGTGCCTGGTGTGTGAGAGAGAGGGGGGAAGAGAGAGAAGGAGGGAGGGAGAGAGGGAGAGAGGGAGAAAGAGAGAAAACTTTACAACTTGTTTGAAATGAGATCTCTCTTGTTCCCTGCAACTGCACACATCAGGCTAACTGTCCAGTGAACATATAGAAAGATTTTCCTGTCTCTGTTCCCCATCTCCCTGTTGGAGTGCTGGGACTAAAGATGCGTGCAATAATGTATTGGATTTTTACATGGGTTCTAGGGATCTGAATTTAGGTCATCGGTCTTGTGAGGAAAGCACATTATCCACCCAGTCATCTCTTCCCATGCATCAGATGCTTTTCTGATGCCACAAAGGTTCCATTTCTTTTTCATTTCTAAAAATTTGCATTCTCATTTTGGTTTGATTGAGTGATTAATTTTTTTGGTACTAAGGGTTGAACTGAGGGCCCTGTGCATGCTAAGCAAGGACGCTGATACTGAGTTACACCCCAGCCCTTCCAGTTGTTTCTAAAGCTGGAAACCATCCTGTCTGTATGAGTGTCGGAAAGAAGCAATTCCACATGGGTAAGTATTTTTATAAGCCTAAGAGATGGAGATAGAAAGTGTTGAGAGTCAAAGGCAATACACGAATAAGAGATAAGCATAAGAAGCTGGAATCATCTCCCATTTCCTCTAGGACCCTGTCTTTTCAGTTAAATTAACATTCCCACATCATGTAGATGCATTCACATACAAAATATAAAAAGCTTGTAAAATTAAATATAAGTGACTTTAAGTGTATGCATTATGCAGTACTGTCCATACCTTAGATTCCTATCCTTGCTGCAAATAATCAAGAGTAAATCTCAAAGACTGGATAGACAGAATGGACAGAGAAGGAAAAGCAGGAAGAAGCAGGCTTTGTTAGACTAAATGTCTAGTGAGACTTCTACTTTCTCCTGCATTCTGTTAAGTGTCATTGATATTAGTGTTCTTGGACTATTCAGTGGGAATTAGGCAAACTGTCATAGACCCACAGACTGATCATGCAACAGTCTAAGGCCTATTTTGAAAGATGCATTTTAAGTTCTTTCCTTATTCATCCCATAAGTGTATGGATAATTTAAAAGCATATCTGTCTGACCAATTGGCCAGTTTGATCTTCAATATTGAACAATCAGTAATTCAGCTTTATCCAAGGCTTTCTGCTTCCCTATGCCATAAGATCACAAAGTGAACAGATATCATACATAAAAAATATCACCCAGGTATAGGAAAGGTGATTCTTTCATCTTGATCACATTCTTATGTAGTATGAAGGAAGGGATAAATCAACATGAACAAATACCTACTGTGTGACAGGCATACCTCGTCTAGAACATGTTTTCTAGAGATAGCTGGGTTGATCTATTCTGAAAATAAATGGCTCATTGGAAAAGACAGAGGTCTTGCCTCTGGGAATCAAGAAATGCAACAAAATATTGAGCCAGGAAATGCCAGAATTCCCTGTCTGGGGGAGTATACTTTGTAAAAAAGATACTATCACAGCCTTTGCCAGCTGAATAAAAGAATGACATAAAACACTGAAAATGATGCACATCTTTTGAAATGCTCACAACAGTAAGATTTCCCCCAAGCTATATTGAACTTTCTTAGCTAGCATCCAAGACAAAGTAGGGAAATTTGGGGTTGGACCAACACAGTTACCCCTATGGAGATGGGCCCCTTGCCTCTCACTTCCAGATAAACTTCTCTCTGGCTCTGGGATACAGACTGATCATACACCATTTCCTGAAAAAGAATTCCCCTCTGTCGTGCTTCAGGGACGTTGGCAAAGGACTGGAGAGGATGCTTTGTGATTCCTCTGGCATTCAAGTAACTTTCTAATGCCCAATGTTCAGAGCCAAGGGAGATCTATCCAAATGCCTGACCTAAAAGGACCGTGGTTTTACTGCTTTTATAATTAGGATAATTAACCTCCTCTGCTCACTCATTTTATTACAATCCAAAAAACTCAAATTAAAATGGCACAGGGGACTCTCAAGCTCTGGGGACAGGAAATGCTTTATGAGTACCTTCATATTCATTTCAGCCACAATTATGGCAAAGCCAGAACAAAGTTGGCATGGCAACTTCACCTTGACACAATCTGGAGCCACTCAAAGGCTCCTTTAAGACTTCCATTAATGCCAAAGTCTTATCAGCTATAAAATTGTGTACTACTGCATATCACTTGCTGACTAAATTAAGGAGGAGGTAGGCAGGGAAGAAGCTTATAAAAGATATTATTTCTCTTTATTGTCATATTGGGTTTTTTGTACATTTTGCAAAAAGACAAAAAACTGTATGGCTTATAAATTGGTAGAAATTGATATGAAATTTATGGAAATTATTCTTTCAAAATAAGCACTGAAGGCCATAGTTCAGGTGAATTTTAGAAACTGGAAAACAGCAGTATTTCACTAAGGACAGAGGGTATGTTGCTGTAGTTTTCCCCAGGTGGCTTTAATTACCCACTCTCCACTCTGAACAACGTTGAAGGTTCTCTAGCAGGTGTCTACCTCCACCATGCCACCCATGCAGAGAGAAATAAATGAATAGAGTCCCACTAGATTGTCTCTCTGTCCTATAAGCTTCAGTCCAAGAATTTCTCTGCCCATGGCCCTTCCTATTTTTGTAGGAAGCTGCTATACTCTCTAGTCTGGTTACAGAACTGTGAAAGCCTCCGTGGATGGTGGGAAAGACAAGAGAATAGACAAAATTTGGATGTCTGCTTGAAGTGAATACAGAAGAGTCTATTTCAGCCTAGTGATGCTGGGATTTCCCCTGAACTACTTTGGTTGTAGCCTTGGACTATCCCCAGAAGGTGGAAGTCCTGATGTGTTACTTGTTATGCCATAATATCAGCTGCATAAATTTCTCAAAATGCTTTTAAAAGGCTTTTTGTGGGCATATATTTAACAAGCTGGCCATTCTTAAAACTCTGTCAGTTCATGACCCAGTTTCCTCCTAACTCATCAGTGTTCATTCTCCCTCTGTTGTATCCACTGAATATTGAGCTTTGCATACACCTGAATTGCCCATCTGTGTTAACAGCCAAGCTGTGGGTGTGAGTAATTATACAGTAGTGACAAGACCATTACTACTCAAATTGTGATGTGCTAATGGATCATATGGGAAGCTTGTTTAAAATGTATTCTAGTTCATTAAGCATAGGGAGTGACTGAAGGGTCTGCATTTCTAACAAATGGCTTCTACGATGCCAATGTTGCTTGGCCATAAGGCATATATTAAGTTGCAAAGGTACGGTATACTTATGATTTCTTCATTGAGATTGATATTTCCACAAGTGGAAGGAACATATATCCCATTTCTGAATGAGTTAAACCCAACTAGTATGCTTAGAATAAGAGACTTGTACACAAGCCTCTTTTCTTAACTAACAATAACTTCCTTTACTATTAAGACTAAAAGACATGTTTTATAGGCAGATCTGTACAGACTTGTGGCATAGACTACCCTTCTTTGGAGTTGGGTTGTTAGCATAAGCCATCTTGGGTACCTTCTCTGCTTTGTGAAGCCAACTATGCAGACAGCCTCATTCTGCACCCAGAAACTCCATTCATCTAATCCACTTTCACAATGGCTCTGGATGGCTGCTGCCACAATAATCACTCATGCTGTGATCTGCATCAGTGGTTAAGATAGAAGAAGCAGCTACATCATGCAAGGCACAAGCCATTTATTTCATACTGAGAAAAAATGTCTTATGTCCAAGTGGGGCCAGTTAAACTGGGCAATTGTCACAGTTCTAAGGCTATAGTCAATATGCCTTTTACACTATTGGGTTCCTCATTAGAGACCAACTATCCCTTGAGGATAGCTCAGCTATCATTAAGCCTACCAACACAACACTGCACAAGGAAAGTTCATTTCTTTTCTAAGGTATGAACTGTAAAATTCCCGAAGTTGCTTAAACATAAATTTTCAATAGAAGATGACTGTCTTGTTTCTCTCCTAAAATAATTCCCAAATCACCACCTCATGTACTGCTGCTGACTGTGTTCTTCACTCAAAATAGCTAATGAATCTTAAAGAACATCTGGAAAACATTATATGTTTCAGCGTCTACAAAAGTTGGTAGAATGTGCATATACATGGTGAAATGGTTCTATCTAAATAATAAATACATACCCTCATTGTTTTGTGTTGAGAACACTTAATACTCATTCTGTAGTTTTTGAGAACATGTCACTATTAGCTATAGACACGTTCATATACAATAGATCTCTTGAAATTAATTCCTTCTAATTGTCACCAGTACTACCCTACGACCCATCCTTATACCCATCCTAGCTCCTAGTTACAATTATTCTACTCTTTACTTCCGTGGGACCAATGTTTTTAGAATCCATATATGAATGAGATAGTATGATACTTGGTTTTCTGTACTTTGCTCATTTCAATTAAGATAATACCCTCCAGATTCATCCAAGTTGTTGCAAGTAACAAGATGCTCCCTTGTTGATATTTGGAGAGTTAAACACTGAAGATTGGAAGGTTTCCCTAAGAAGATTCCAGAGTATTATGATTATCCGGCTTCAATCCAAAATATAAACATGTTTTATGGCCTAAGGGAGTTGTCAAACAGTTTTAAGACACACTGGCAAATTTAACACAGATTTAAAAGTAGGCCAGCTTGAAGATACAGAACAGCTCCATGCCTTCGCATCCCAGTGGCTTCATGGAAACAAGTGTTACTCTATAAATCCATTACTGCCTCTGGTGGGGTCTCCTCACTAAAGAAATAAACATTTACAGTTAACAGATTCCGATGTTCTATAGCTCTTCTCTCTCTAGGTAAATACCTCTTCAACAGATCAATACTTTCATGTACATATGACATTACAACTCTAATTCCCACTCAAAATCACATATAAGAGCTAGCATAGTGGCTAGTAAAAGCAAACTTCTAGTTAAGAATTCAGTCATTCTCTCTTACTGAGTACACTGCCTGAATGAGCACAAAAGCTTTGGAGTCGTGGCTGACTAGTCTCTCAATTCATCAACCATTGTAATGACTGATTTAATGATTACTAAGTACATTTTATTCAAGTAAATTTCTAGCCCTTGAACTTTGCCAGCAATCCAATATCAGAGATATGACCTTAAGGGTGACTATGGACTTGACCTCTGTGAACCCCCTATATATTCTAGTTGGCTGAAGCAGTTCTAAATTCAGTCACAGCCATGTGATTGTTTATCCTTTGCAAAACATTAGCCCAAATGGACATATCCAGTGACTAAGTGAAATCAAAGCCAGAACTGGTAGTGTCAGTTAGCTTCTTGCTGTCTAGTCTTTGAGTCTATACTTTTTCCTCAAGATTGGCTGTCCAAATAGTGAGCTGAGCTGGCTATAAGTTTCATTGATTTAAGCCCCAATAACTCCAGTCAAGGCACCAATTTCCAAGTGAAACAGTAAGCAGGAAGAGTAAGTGTAAGTGTCTAAAGAGAGACACTCTCATTTCTTTCTCCTTCATCGATAACATCTGTCTTGCACTTACTTCTTAGTGCAATTGAACTCTTTTCATCTATCCTTCAAATTCTGTCTGGTTGTAACTATTTATACAATCATTATGGGACCCCTAGGAATAGAATATCATTTTTCTTAAGGAACTGAGTTCTAGAATGGGAAAGTAACAAACCACAAGCTGATTGGGTTTAATTATTTCCCTAAGATTTTCTAGGATAGTAAGTCCTAACTTGCAAACAAATTAGGGCATTTTTAATATCTGCAAAGAAATACTTCTGAATCTTTTTAGAATGACATGGCTGTAACATAATCAGAAGGATGGGCTGCCAAGATAGAAGGGAAAAGGACTATTACAATAGCCCAAACATATACTACTAATAGGTTAAAGATAGCCAGCAGTCCTGGGGATGTAAAGTAGAAGGCCGACATATGAAACATGAATTAACTTTACTTCACATATGCTTAGGACAATGAAAGAATCCAAGGTAGCACTCCGAATTTATAACCAGGAGATTAATAAAAATAAGGAAGTCAGAAGAAACAGATGGATTGGACACAGGGAAGCCTCTGAAGCAATCTGAGAAATACCAAAAAAAGATGACAAAAAGCCACTACAAAAAATCTGTTAGTCTAGTGGTTTCAAATCAGTTCTATGGGTGATAAAAGAGATGTCATCATGCAGAGAAACCTATGTGAAGAATACGGAGGCTCTTCCAATTGATTGTATGATATGTGTTCTATTAGGCCCAAAATACCCAAAGGCATTTGTTGGACACTTACAAAATACCACATTCTAGTACTGTCCCTGCATATGAGAAACTACAGTAAAAATTAGTAATTTCCCATGCCACACACACTAAAAACACATAGAATTATTTCAAGATCACCCTATTTTGATTGTCCGTTTTCTTTCAGTTGGGTTTGTCCAGAAGAGAACACAGAGGTATTTAGCAGTGTGAAGGAAGAATACAAACTAATGTTTCATCCTGTTCACATCTTGGCCTCCAGACAAAATGATTGAGTTGTATCTGAGTTGCAAGACATCAGGCTGTCTGAGGTGAACAAAAGCCTTCCACATCTCTTACAGTTTTAAAATATGAGAACCAGAACTAATGATAACCTTGGTCTCTTCATGGTACATAGGAGAAACTGAAGACCAGAAAGGAAAATAGTCTAGTCAATGATAGGTCCTGTACTCATGTATTTTGTCTTTTAGTTTTAACTTTCTGCTGTTTTCTGGACAGGGATTAATTTTGATACACAGCAAAAGCTTAAATTCAACAGAAGTGTTGTGACAGATACATCCCTCTTAGCTTTGCCTGTGAGGCTTTCATGACTTCCTTGTGGAATCCATTCTCTGTCCTTTAATCCCTTTGTATGGAGATGCCAGAGAGTCCACCGCAAGTCTGGGCATTAAAAAATACCTTCTCTTACACACTGGGACTCCTATTTGGTACTGGGGTCCACTACAATATACACTTGTTAGAGCTTCTGCCTTGGTTCATCTTTCTTGTTTCCACAAATCCTCATGTAACACCTATAGTCTTCACATCTCTATTCTCCAGTGATTTTTTTCTCGATGTCCTCCTAGCAAGACTTTGCCTCTACCCAATAACCTTCTATTCATCAAGACTCAGGTCATATTTATCAAGGAAAGTATCTGCTTGAGACAGTTTTCTGGGCTCTCATATCCATCCTGTAGACTATGTTAGGGTGGCCAAATGCCATGCTAAAATTTTTATTTGTATGAAATATTTTTTTGTGTATTGTGATGTATAAAATGCCAGCTCTATTTGTCAGGTATTTTTCTTATTTTTTAAGATTTGTTTATGTCTATGTGTGTTTTGCATGCAAGTATGTGTGTATGTGCACCTCATGTGTGCCTAGTGCCTGTGGATGTCAGAAGAAGGCATCAGATACCTTGTAACTGCTGTTATGGATGTTTTTAAGCCATCATGTGGGTGTTGGGAACTGAGCCTAGATCCTCTGCAAGATAACCAAGTACTCTTAGCTATTGAGCCACCTCTCCAGCCCTATATCTTTTATTTTTTTAACATTTTAAATTAATTTATCTTTTACATTCTAATCCCAGGTCCCCCTCCCTTCTCTCCTCTGGCTCTCCCCCCACTCCCCACTCCCCACTCCCCCCACCTCCCATCTGCTCCTCAGAGAGGGTAAGGCCTCCCCTGCAAAGTCCACTAAGTCTGTCCCATCATCTTATTGAGGAAGGTCCTCAGATTTTAAGCTGAACTGGTTTCTTTCTTTCTTTCTTTCTTTCTTTCTTTCTTTCTTTCTTTCTTTCTTTCTTTTTCTTTCTTTCTGGCAGGATATGTTGTCCAGGAAAGACAGAGTCATATACCTATTGTTTCCAGGATTTTATTTTTAGACCTTCTATATCCTCTAGGCAAAAGTCTGCACTTAATATTACCTTTACCTCCAGCAGTATCAAGATCAAGAAGATGCAGCAGTCCATGAATGGCCAGCCATCAGAACAGGCCACATAATTTTGTAAGCAGATCCAAACACTTTTCATCCTTTCCATAAATCCTCTCCATTTCTCACTGTTAGCCACCATTCTAGCCTCACATCTGGAGTTCAAAAATGTTAAGAGTTTCATCATAGAAAGCACTCCTGCTTAATAGAAATCAAGCACATTTTTTCCAAGTTCAAGTCCAATCTGGGTCAGTTTCACTTGACTACTCCACAGGCACAGGGCACAACATAAACTACTGTGATAGAAGGCAAGATTAGAGGATGAGTACTTAACATAAAGTATGTTCACTCCTAGAAACATCATCAAAGGTCATCCTGTGCTGTAGAAGAGGTAATAGAGTGGGCAGTCTCTTTAATTTGTAGTCACTGGGTTCTCTCCATAATAAACTGCACCAGGAATGTAGGTGCATTTTGGTCAGTTGGCAACAGCTCTTCCCTCACCTATAAATAGAGCCTTTTTAAAAATATGTATATGGCATTTTCTCTGCTGTCATTCAATTTAAACTGCCAAGCACCTGTCCTGATTGAGTTCTATGGCACTCCCCCTCTCCAAGTACCCAAGAAATGCTAAGCCACTCACCAGTTTCTTAGAAAGGAGACTTAGTCACAGAATCAAAAGTTGGAAATTACTACTTCCAATGGGGCTAAGAAAGCAAGTGAGAGAATAGTAGTGGACAGGAGCATTTATTGAATGCTATCTACATTGGTTGCTTTTCTCATTACTGTAAGGAAATCTCTGTCCAAAAGGAACTTATGGGGTTTATTTTGTCCATCATAATGGAGAATGCATAGCACAGGATTGTGGGTCTGCTCACTCTCAACTGAGCAGATAATAAAGTGGTAACAGGACAAGATTTCCTCCAGTGACTCCCTTCATCTAGCTATTCTCCATCTTCTAAAGGTAAGAGAACATCTCAAAGCAGCACCAGCAGCTGGACACCCAAGTGTTACATATACATAAATCTGTGGGCATCATTTCCCACACAAACCATGACAACATCTATTAAGTGTTCAGCAGTCCACAGGGCCCTTGGTGATTGTTAGCAATCTATCCCAGAACAATTACCTAAGCACCGAACATAAGTATAAAAGACTTATACATAGCACTGTAGGAACTCCTTCTAGTCTAAATCCCAGTTGCTTTTATATTTTTATATCAGACCTAGAGTGGCTGACAATCAGAGGCTCGCCTATTCTGCTTTTCCCTCCAGATGGTCTTCTGAATTCCCTTGCAACCGATAATGCGAAGCAAGCGTACATTCACTCAGTGACACTGACACATCTCTTTGGGCATATTTCCTCAGCTTAGGATGAGGAAAATGAACTACATAATTCACCAGCATGGAGACAAGGTTCATAATGAAGAACAGGAATAAAAAGGGAAATGGGAAATGCAGGATTATATGCACTGCCAGCTTCAGAGCCACCCTTAAACTTGACAAGTAGCAGTTGCCTCCTTTGGTAAGATGCGAGGGTAACCGGAACACGTAAAGTTGCCAGACAACAATTTATCAATTATTGTTGTCTAGACATTCACAGTTAAAACTTGATTCTTTAAGACTTTTAATTCCAAGTCTGGGAAATCTGAATTCTCCAGGGTGTGGGGTTCACAATTAGAAGCATTGGACAGTCTAATACAGGTCAAGAGCATGCTTCAAATTGAAAGAAATATTTTTAGGGAAGAGTTAAAGGACACAAAGCTTGAGAGCACCTTATGTTCATTGATTCCACAAATTAGCTGAGGGCTATCCTAATGATGCAGCTATGAGGAAGAAAAGATTCACAGAGGGTCAGTTCTTAATTAAAGAATGACTTAAGCAAACACAGTTATGAAGAATAAAGGCTCCAGGAAAATCTTAATTTGCCATGGGTAAATTGGGCTGGGTGTGAATGAATATTTGTTTTTATCATATTCCATAAAATTCACAGATTGATGTTCATATGCAAACAGAGAGGGTTTTTGACCTGCCTATCTAAAGCTCCTCACATATAGAATAGTTTCCGTATTAACATCTCAAGTTGCGACAATCACTATATTGATTTTTATGATACTAAACTGCTCAAATGAAGTGAAAACAAACAGTAACAACAAAACAGTAAAATATGGGTCCAATTGTGCGGTGGGACACTTTTCATGAGTTATAAGGAGAAGTACATTTTATCATCCTCTGAATTATTGGCTCTGAGTTCAGATTTTTATACATCAGGCCTCCTAGACATGGCAAAATGTAACACAAAACAAGTGATTGGGCTCCTCGTCATCTCTTTACTCTGCCTCTATATCACTCCTACCTCTGGCTCCTCAGCTTTACAACTGGGGTCCCTGTGCTCTCACTAGGTTTGGTCAGGTGGTTCTGTAAGTTTCTCCAGCATCGTCTTGACTCCCTTGCTCATCCCTCCTCCCTCTCTACAACTGGATTCCAGGAGTATGGCTCAGTGCTTAGCTCTGGGTGCCTGTTTCTTCTTCTATCAGCTACTGGATGAAGGCTCTCGGATGGCAATTAAGGTAGTCATCAATCTCATTATAGGGGAAGGGCATCAAAGGCAGCCTCTCCACTACTGCCTAGATAATTATTTGGGGTCATTTTTGTGGATCTCTGAACATTTCCCTAGTGAAAGATTTCTCTTTAAACATATACTGGCTTCCTCTATTAAGGTATCTCTTTTCTTACTCTCCTCTATTCCTCCCATGTCTTCCTGAACCCTCCTATTCTCCTCCCCTCTCCTCTTCTACCTTATTTTTTCCTACCTCCCACCCCTCTCCCCCCTTGCTCCCAATTTGCTCGGGAGTTCTTGTCCCTATTCCCTTCTTCAGGGGACCATATATGTCTCTCTTAGAGTCCTCCTTGTTTCCTAGTTTCTCTGGTGGTGTGGTTTGTAGGCTGGTAATCCTTTGCTCTATGTCTAAAATCTATATATGAGTGAGTACATACCATGCTTGTCTTTCTGTGACTGGGTAACCTCACTCAAGATGATCCTTTACAGTTCCATCCATTTGCCTGGGAATTTCAAGATTTCATTGCTTCCCACCCCCGCACTGAGTAATACTCCATTTTGTATATGTACCTCATTTTCCCTATCCATTCTTCAGTTGAGATAAATCTAGGTTGCTTCCAGGTTCTAGATAATATATACATATATATATATATATATATATATATATATATATATATGCTGCTATGAACATGGTTGAACAGATGTCCTTGTATGAATATGCATTATTTAGTATATGCCCATTTTTTAGTGGAATTGCTGAATCATGAGATAGACTGATTCCCATTTTCCTGAGAAACCACCATACTGATTTCCAAAATGGCTGCACAAGTTTGTAATCCCACCAGCAATGAAGGAATGTTCCCCTTTTGCCACATCCTCTCCAGCACAGACTGTCATTAGTGTTATTAACTTTAGCCATTCTGGCCAGTGTAAGATGGTACCTCAGAGTTGTTTTGATTTGCATTTCCCTGATGGCTAAGGATGTTGAATACTTTCTTAACTGTCATTCTGCCATTTTAGATTCCTCTATCGAGAATTCCCTATTTAGTTCTGAACCCCACTTTTAATTGGATTATTTGGTGTTTTGGTGACTAGCTTCTTGAGTTCTTTGTACATTTTGGAGATCAGCCCTCTGTTAGATGTGGGGTTGGTGAATATCTTTTCCCATTCTTTGGGCTTATGTTTTGTCTTGTTGACTACATCTTTTGCCTTACAGAAGGTTCTCAGTTTCAGGAGGTCCCATTTATTAATTGTCGATCTCAGTGTCGGTGCTAGTGGAGTTATGTTCATGAAGTGATCTCATGTAACAACTTATTCAAGGATACATCCCACTTTTCCTTCTAAGATGTCAGTGTGGCTGGATTTATGTTGAGGTCCTTGATCCATTTGGAATTAAGTTTTGTGCATGGTGATAGATATGGATTTATTTGAATCTTCTACATGTCTGCATCCAGTTATGCCAGCACTTTTTTTTACAGTGTATAGTTTTAGATTCTTTGTCAAAACTCAGGTGTTCATACGTGTGTGGGTTAATATCAGGGTCTTCAACTTGATTCTATTGGTCTACCTGTTTTTGTACCAATACCAAGATGTTTTCATTACTATAGTTCTACAGTAGAGCTTGAAGTCAGGGATGGTGATGCCTTGGAAGTTTCTTTATTGTACATGGTTGTTTTTGCTATCCTGGGTTTTTTTGTTTTTGTTGAATATTGTTCTTTCAAGATCTGTGAAGAATTGTGCTGGGATTTTGATAGGGTTTGCAGTTAGTGCTATGAACTTTCCTCTTAGCACTGCTTTCAAAATGTCCCATAAGTTTGGGTATGTTGTGTCTTCAGTCTCATTGAATTCTAGGAAGTCTTTAATTTTGTTTTTTATTTCTTCATTGACCCAGGAATGGTAAAATTGTATGTTGTTCAATTTCCATGGGTTTTCAGGGTTTCTGAAATGTGTGTTGTTGTTGAATTCTAACTTTAAAGCATGGTGATCCAATAAGATATAGGGGGTTATTCCTATATTTTGTATTTGTTGAGGTTTGGTATATTGCCGAGTATGTGGTTGATTTTAGAGAAGGTTCCATGTGGCACTAAGAAGAAGGTATATTCTTTTGTGTTTGGGTGGAATGTTCTATAAATGTCTGTTAAATAAAATTGGGCCAGCACTTCTGTTAGTTCTTTTGTTTCTTTGATAAGTTTCTGTCTGGTAGTCCTGTCTAGTGGTGAGAGTGGGTGTTGAAGTCTCCTACTGTAAGTGTGTGGGGTTTTATATTTGATTTAAGTTTTAGTAATGTTTCTTTTACAAATGTGGGTGCCTTTGTATTTGGGGCATAGATGTTCAGAACTGAGACTTCATCTTGATGGACTTTTCCTATGATGAATATGAAATGACCTTTTTCATCTCTTTTGATTGATTTTAGTTTGAATTCTAATTTGTTAGATATTAGAATTGCTACACCAGCTTGTTTCTTGGGTCCATTTGATTGGAAAGTCTTTTCCCAACCCTTTACTCTGAGGTAAGTCTGTCTTTGAAGTTGAGGTATGTTTCCTGTATACAGCAGAAGGATGGATTTTGTCTTCATATCCATTCTGTTAGCCTCTGTCTTTTTATAAGCGAGTTATGACCATTGATGTTGTGGAATATTAATGACCATTGATTGTTAATTCTTGTTTGTTTTGGATTTGTTGATGGTGGTGGCATTGTGTGTGGATTCTACCCCCTTCTTTTGTTGTTTGGTAAAGTGGGATTATCTATTGCCTATGTTTATGTGAGTGTAGTTAACTTCCTTGGGTTGGAGTTTTCCTTACAGTACTCTCTGTATGGCTGGATTAGTGGACATATATTGTTTAAATCTAATTTTTCATGGAATATCTTGTTTTCTCCATCTATAGTGATTGAAAGCTTTGCTGGGTATAGTAGTCTGGGCTGGCATCCATGGTCTCTTAGTAGAATATCTATCCAGGACCTTCTGGCTTTCAGAGTTTCCATAGAGAAGTCAGGTGTAATTCTGATAGGTCTGCCTTTAAATATTACTTGACCTTTTTCCTTTGCTGCTCTTAATATTCTTTCTTTATTCTGTAAGTTTGGTGTTTTGATTATTATGTGGCATGGGGACTTTTTTGTCATCCTGTCTATTTGGTGTTCTGTAAGCTTTTTGTAATTTCATAGGCATGTCCTTCTTTAGTTTGGGAAAGTTTTCTTCTATGATTGTGTTGTATATGTTTTTTGTACTCTTATGCTACATTTCTTTGCCTTCCTCTATACCTATTATTCTTAGGTTTGGCTTTTTCACAGTGTCCCATATTTCGTGGATATTTTGTGTTAGGGATTTGTTGGACTTAAGATTTCCTTTAGTTGATGACTCTATTTCTTCTAGTGAGTCCTCAAGACCTGAGATTCTCTCTTCCATCTCCTGTATTCTATTGGTTGTATTTACATCTGTTGGTCCTGATAATTTACCCAGCTTTTCTATTTCCAGCATTCCCTCATTCTGTATTTTCTTTGTTGTTTTTATTTCAGCTTTCAAGCCTTGAACTGTTTGAATTGTTTCCTTTACTTGTTTGGTTGGTTTTTTCTTGGTTTTCCTTGCTTTCTTTAAGAGATTTATTTCTTGATTTTTTTGCTTTGACTTTTCCTCCATTTAATGTATTTTTTGTTTTTATTCTTCCATTTCTTTAAGGAATTTTCTCATTTCCTCTTTGAGGGTCTCTAACATCTTCATAATTTTTTAAGGTCCTTCTCTTCCACTTCATCTGTGTTGGGATGTTCGGCTCTTGCTGGTGTAAAGTCCCTAGATTCTAGTGGTGTCATATTGGTCTTTCTGTTGTTGAATGTGTTCTTATACTGTCGTCTTCCCCTCCCTTCTTTCAGTGGGTGCAGGTGGGGTCTCTCCCTCTCTTCTGGTCTCCCAGTGAGTGTAGGTGGGCCACTCTGGATGGTCCAGTCTCTCCTGGTGTTCTGGTCATGCAGGGGGAATAGGGGGGCCAAGTCTCAAGCTCAATCTAAATCTTCGGGCATAGTTGGGATCAAGACTGTGATGCAGGCAGACTCTGGATTGTCTGGGCTACTGGGGTGGGTCCACTACACACAGATCAGACCCAGGCAATTCCAAGGAGAGGATTGGGGGGCAGGGGTTGGTCTGGGTGTAACCCAGACTCCCCTTAAGCAGAGTGGGTAGGGGGGGCAAGACTGGGATGCAGGCAGGTTTACTACATGCTGAGCACTCCCAGGATGTTCCAGAATATGGATAGGGGAGTTGCGCCTAGGTGGAATCCAGACTCACCTCAACTGGAGGGCATAGGGGCCAAGCACCCCCTTCATATTCTATATCAAGCTTATCCATGTCTTTATTTTGCAACAGCATACAAGATAACTTTATTTCAAAGTCCATGAAGATCAAAGAAGTTTAAGAAATAGAGAATATAAGGTTGGCTTTGAAGCCCAGGTGAGCACAAATATAAGAACAAAAGAGTAATTTTCATTTAACTAGTTTCATCTGAATGAACAAGAATACCAACTTCATAAATATACTAGACACTTGCTTATCAAAATGTATTGGAAGCAACAATAGAAGTACAATAAACTAAGTTAAACTAGACATTGCATATATTCTAGATGCAATAAAGACATATAAAATATTTTTAAAAGATGATGAAATAAGCCATATTCAAGGAATAAATTTGAACCTAAAAATGATAAATGAGAAAAGAAAGAAGAAGGGAGGGAAAGAAGGAAGGAAGGAAGGAAGGAAGGAAGGGAAAGAAGGAAGGAAGGGAAAACAGCAATATTGTCAGATATAATCATGCATGCCTGTACTCATAGCACTTGTGCCAGGGTCAGGACTGTATCAGTCCCAGGCTACAGAGGCCATCTAATCTGGACTGATTTCTTTGGGCCTGCAATTGGAACCAGATGAACAGCCCTGAGTCTATCCCTGAGTGGGGGAGTGTGTATCTGGAAATTCCTAATGGCATTAAGGATGAGACAGAGACATCTTGTCATCTCAGGAGGGCTCTCAATTCATACTGGAGTCCATGGTTTATTTAAGCATACTCTTAAATAACTTTCCAATAGTGGGGGTGATAGCAGAAGTCATCTATTATCATGTATAAAGTGCTGACTAGGAGATGCTTCCTATAATCCTAGGGATAGTCTCAGAACCCAAGCACTCAGACATTCCACAAGGGCCTGTCTTGCTAGTCACTCACTGGTTTCTAGGCACGTTCCACCAGCCCCATGATGGGTATGTGTCCACCCAGGGGCCCAGGTCCATTGTTATACAAACTATGAACCATTTCCCACCAAGGCCAGGCATCCAGAGGTAATCAACCAGCGTCTGAAAAACAATGGGTGACTCAAGCTCCTGGAATCGAGCTGAGGTTTGCACCCCAAAATATCATAATCCATCTTCAGGCCTGGACATGCTTGGAGATTGCAAGGTCAGCCTTGGCTATGTAATAAATTCAAAGCTAGCCTATGCTACATGAGATTCCAGGAGGCAGAAGAGGTAGTCATAAAAAGTAAGCAAGAGCTAGCCATTAGATATGCTTGTAATTTTTGTCACAAACCCTCTAGGAAGCCCTTCTAGGCACAAATGTCTATAAATGCCAATTGGCTCTTCTGTGAAGGCTATTCATAAATACCAGCATCTGTCGTTTGGGACACTGTTAGAGACCCTGTCAGAAGTACATATAAGTGTGGCTCTGAGTACAAGTTCTGAATAAGAACAGGTGGAGATAGCCCCTACTAAAAGATACAAAGCAAAAATGTTCATCTTTGGTGTATTCTTTTAGATATCTTCATTACCAATTTCCATATGCCAAAATCCTGCTGATTGTTCCAGTTTTTCACAGAGAAAATACTATATTTATTCTGCATGAAGTATTTTTACATTTTGTTTAGACAGTGAAAATAGTTCGGGCCCTTTCTCCCTGGGACACTGATTTTGACAATGTAGGTTTGAGAGTTTTTTGGATCTGCCACCATCCCTTATATGAGGTCAAACTCATGGTCATGGACTGAGTACTCTAGAGCAGATGTTAAAATGGCAATTCACATGCCAAAAGGTTCTTGGTGAGTCTACTAGTTGGCACCACTTGTGAGGAGCAGAGAAGCATGAAGTTATCTACGAAAAGAAGAGCTGTGATACACCCGTGACAAGGCATTAGAGCGCTGAAGGTGGGGTGGTCCATTAGCTATCCTACTGGGAGTTTGGGGTGATTATGTTTTTATAATTTTGCTGCTACTGGTCACCGGATGCAGGATGACCTGGGGAGTAGATACAATCTTAAGTCAGGTGTCTCTCTTCCACCAGTGACTTTCCCAACAGCAGAAGTAGTAAGCCCTTTGGTAAAGAAGGATGACCTAGTTGTACAGCACGGCACTGCCTTTAACCAAGATAGTCTTCTTGTTTGCCAATAGCAGCCCAATAAGCAATGCACTAGAATTAATTGGTCATGGGTATGACCCAGTTCCTCATGACGAATTGTTCTGTCTTTCCTTTACCGTCATCCTCCAGTGTTACTTTGGTCAAATGCAGGGGGAAAGCTCACAATCAGTCAGTTCATCTGTATGGCAACTCCCACCATTTAAAATGAGAACCAGTGAGGGCACGAACAGCAATAGTGGTCTGGAATCCAGTTGAGATAATGTGCTACTCAAATCAAAGTAGCTTTGGGAATGGTAAAGCTGGGCATGTGAAAACTCATGCAGAGTAGATGACAATTTTGAAGCTGCTAAAACAGCAGGCTTTATTTTTACAAAGCCAGGGCTTTGTTGCAAACCTCACCTCCTACAAACACTAGCACCTGGTTGTGCTCTGCCAAGTCAAACATTTCTTTCTTTTTCCCTCAAGCTTCTATTTATGCTTTGGTCAGCTGTAACAGAGTCAGTGAAACTATGATAAATTGGGTATGAAAACAAATAAAAAGATCTGCTTGGATTGCTCGCTGACATATACTGAACTGAATTGACCATTCCCCCAGAGTTCTACAGTGCAACAGCCCCATGCTCAAGAAGACACAGGGAAACTCTGCATGGAAAATGACACCACAGTGCTAAGCCACAGTTGTGACTTGCTCAGAAAAATGTAAGACTCACAGTCAACTGGATCCCAGACACATACTCATCAAAAATCAGTGTGCTTCTTCTGCTTAGGTTCTGATTAGGCAACACATTCCCATGGTTCAAAGAACAGAAGTATAAAAATATCTATAAAAACCGTTGCTTATTAAGAGAAAGCACATAGCAAGCAGATTGTTGACCTGTCATTTGAATATTCTAGTAGCTTATGCTCAGAGAGGACAGCATGTGCTAGACTTTTAAAACCTTATCGATTTTACCCTTGCAGAGAACAATACCTGCTTCTTATAAAAGAGCCAAACATTATATAACCAAATGACAGTGAATGTGGAATGTCTTCATGATCCTGAGTCTCTGAGAAAACACTAGTAGTTTTTGAGGATTTTTTCCACAACCATCAGCCTTTTCAGCAAGAAAAAGAAATAAAATAAAATTACATTGTAGACGCTAACGTTGTTAGATTTTTCCATTATACATTACATAGTATATTATATATAGTGGAAATCATTCCTTGTTAATATATATATATACATTGTTGGCTATTAAACTTTAGCATAACATTCTCTCTCTCTCTCTCTCTCTCTCTCTCTCTCTCTCTCTCTCTGTGTGTGTGTGTGTGTGTACTATAATGTACTTAATCCATTGTGTTTTGCATTTTAAAATATCTGTGAACAGTTATTCAAACTGCTTTTTTCAAAATTGCTTGTAATTTATTTGTCTTGAATTCAAAACAAGTCATGTTTGGGAAAAATTATTAAGAAGCAGTTAAAAGAAGCTTTATGGAAAGAGGAGAAACACCCAGAAAGGTCCACAGGTAGCAGGGTATGCTTGGTAAAGGGACAAATTTGCAGTTACGCTAAACAGGTAACAAAGTACTCTGTTAGTAAATGAAACCATTTTCCAGATATGAAAGAACATGAAAACAAAATAAGTAGGGACCAGTTCAGGATCAAAGAAAAGAAGATAGAAGTAGGTTAGAATTGAATGAATGTTATAAATGTTAATTTGTGCACAGTAAGTTGTAAAAGCTTTATCAGAACTAACAGGTTTCTACTGAATCCAATCTCTACACAAATTAATAAATTTGGCTATTTAAATATATTATCAACCCAAGCTGGTATTCATAAGGCCCTGAACTTTGTTCCCAGAAGCTCTATCCTGCTAAAAAATAACCTGTAACCAAATAAGTAATAATCCCATTGCCATCTGAACTTCCTGTTCAGATGATATCTGAAATATCAAGATCAATAAAATATTGAAAAGTCAACATCCTGTCATGAGTATAGCAGGGGCTATAAAGACACACCCCTCTCTAAGGGCTTCTAGGCAGATAATAGTATCTAGTGTGGAGAGACAGTTAATCATTACTGAAGGTGGGAAAGTCATTTTCTTCAGTAGTATAGTCACTAGTAAGATGGTCACACTCTTATGAATAATCCCTTTCCCATATCCTTGTAAGCAACCCTAATGAAACTCATGGATCATTTTTTTAAAGACATGAAAATAGAAGAGAAACTAGTTAAGAAGAGGAAGGAGGTAGTGGGAATGGAAGGGGGACAAAATAGGATAATGGAAGATGAATATGATAAAAATGCTTTTTATTCATGTACAAAAGTGTCAGCATGAAACCCGTTATTATGTAAAATTAATGCATGCTTAGAAGCATTGAGAATTATCCATAAAAAAGAGTAGAACTGAAAGAAAAATGGTTATCATCACATCAAAGAAATTGTTGAAGGTTTGGGACACCTTTAACCCGAAGAAGAGAAGGTTAAAGTAAGACATGTTAACAGCTTTCAAAAATGGGGAAGACTGTCACATGGAAAGGATATTAATCTTGCTCTATGTCATCACAAATTGTGGACAAGGTCCATTAAGCAGAGATGACAAGAATTTGAATTTTCTACTAAGCATAGGAACACTTGTGCTTTGCTAACGAGCCTTTTTAAAAAAGTTTACTTCACAAAAATCAAAGACTCCCTATGTAGTTTCATCAGTTATTATTCAACCAATATTTTCTTCATAAATAGTCCAGGAACAAAATTCAACACAGTCCTTACTGAATTTTCATAAATTCTTAATTAGTGGCATTCAAAATAATGAGGTCTTATTATACACTGCTTAAGAAAGTTTTCCACATGCTTTAATCTCTTTCTTCCTATGCATATTTCTTAATCCCATGCCTTGGCCCACTATGTGCCCTCAACTCCCACTGAAGCAGAGAGTACATCTAAAACCCACATGAAAATGTAAATCTGAGAAATAAATATGCGTGGTTGGTTTTATAAGAGTAAGAATTAACATTTAAAGCAATGGTAATTTACTCTGATCTGTAATTTTGAGCTCCTGTGCTGAAATTGCTCATTTGGAAATTACCCAGTGCTTGGGTCTCGTTTGTGATCTTCTTCCTGCACACACCCAGCACACAAAGGAGTTATAATGACCGGCTGAGTCACTGCTGCCATCTCCCTGAAGCATGTTCTCCAAATGTCAATACCATTTTCTATGGTACAGTGAGGACGACTCTAAACCACAGCCTGCTTACACCACAGGGTAGGCCCAAGACAGCAGAGAACTTGGAGTATGTTCAAAAGGCATTGCCATCTCCCTCCATCCTCTGCTTCTGTGGTGACTGAACTATGTCACGGATAATTTGGGATACGCAAATCATCTCTATCATTCATTCCTATTGGGAGTAGGGAGATTGTTTTGATAATATCCCAATAACACCGTCTTTTCTTGATGAGATTATACTTAGATTATGAATTCATACAAGAAGCACAGCTGGAGATATGATATAAAATCGAAGATGTGACTACTCTAAAAGAGTATATATAAAAATAATGCTTGTGCCATTGGGCTTCATTCTTTAGAGACACTGCTCTTGGGGGTTTGTTTGCTTGCTTGCTTGCTTATTTATTTGTCTGGTTTGGTTTGGTTTGGTTTTGGATTTTTGAGACTGGATCTCATTGTATACCTCAGGTTGGCCTTGGACTTTTGGCAACCGTACTGCTTCTGTCTCCCAAATTCTAGCATGGTAAGCACAAGATGCCTATAATTCCAAATAGGTTAGCCCAAACTCAAGCATCTTTCCTTTTTTTGAACAGAGCTCATGGGTTGTTAGTTGCTAATGGTTGTTGGATATAAATTAGCTAATGTAGAACCAGGAACTCATGGTAAATTTTATTCAGGAAAAAGAAAGAACTCCCCAAAATTAATTTTATTGAATATTTTTTAGAATCCCTATGTAATCAAAGAGTAATAGTCTGTATTGGAGGCTGTCTTTCACAAAATTATAGTGATATTACCTGGGAGACACAATTTATCTTGTTGAATAGTCATATCCATGTATGGTTCAACCTGTTTTAATAAGGCTCTATTGCTAGTAAATTTATTTCTAATTCTTTGTTGTGGGTTTCTTTCATCCTCGAATTCTGAAGAATTCATAAGTGAAAGATGAAAGAAATGAGCTTCAACTGCAACAGAGAAAAGTGCAGCCAGACACAAGATGTTCTTGTCATTTATTCCATAGATGTTTTGATAATGCATATCAAAACAAAAATGACCTGATAAACACCAATCTCCATGGTGCTCACAAATGATTGCATCTTCTTTCATTTAAAACAAAACACCAAAATGGAGGTGCCAACTATCTGGAGAGTTGGGTTGGAAGCTGTGAGTTCACCTGCTCTCTCCAGTGAATCAAGTTTGAAAAGACCCAATGGACTGTGAATAGAAACTCAGTAGAATCCGTAACACCTACAGAAATATTTGTAAAAGGAAAAAAATTAGTATAGCTGTTTTTCCTTCCTTCAGGGTTTTCCATCCTACAAGCAATTATGGAAGCAGCAGTGCAAAACAACTGGCAAGTGACAGCAAGGTCTGTGGGAAACATAAAGGACATCCAGGAATTCAGACGCATCATTGAAGAAATGGATAGGAGACAGGAAAAACGATACTTGATTGACTGCGAAGTCGAAAGGATTAACACAATTTTGGAACAGGTATGTCTGAGATTTAGTTCACTCCCAGCCTGCATGTTAAAGCATTATCCTGAGGCAGTTTCCATATCTGCTAATAAATTAAGTAGCCAACAGACTTAGCATGCCAACGGTTTTCATAGTCTCTCTAATCCCTTTTTCCTCCCTAGTGGCTGCAGAAAAAAATGAAAAAGAAAATTCCAAGCTGATAAAAAATTGCATCACATGATTAATTTGAATGTCTCTGCAATTTAATGCTACATATCAGATAAATCCGACACTCTACTCCTCTGTTTAATAGATAGCTGATTGTTTCAAAGTAACCCCCTTCCTTTCTTGTATCTTCTTCACAATAGGGAACAGACAATAGATTAGGCAGGCTGACAGGTAGGAATTTTGTTTCTCATTACCAGAATATGTACTTCTCCAACCCTTTCTAGGGAGCATCAGCTACTCTTGATGAATGTGCATAGATACTATTTACCAGGTTCAAATTGCCTATGCTATTCTAAATTATCCCTCTGGGGTAGTGGAAAAGAAAGATAATAGTTTAAGGTGTTTTTAATTTCATAAACTTTATTTTAGAAAATCTTGCAACTAAACAAAAATATTACACACCAAAATTAACCAGACCCAAAGTCTATACAAGTCAATGACCTTCTATTCAGTTAGAATTGGCGTTTGGGACAGAAACTGTGAAGAGTCACATTAAAATTTACACTTTCAGTACCAAGTATATTTTATGCATTTATCCACCACCAAACCTAGAAAGATTCAAAGTCAGAATTAGAATTAGAAAAGCAATCAGTTCTATATTCTCTTTCATAACTCATTTCCATTACCAGTCCTTCCTTATCCCCTTAAATTTATCTTTCTTGTTCTCCTTTTTTTTTTTGCATGTTATAGTGTACCTTTTATACTGTGTGTTTAAAAAAATAAAAAAGATGTCATAGGAAGGAAACGTTCTTGATTTGAAAAGTGTGAACATTGTTTTAAAAGAACAAGCTAAGTATGCACAAGACCTTTACAAGCTCAAATCAGTCAAAACCCCAGCACTCAGAGCAGGAAGTGAACACAAAGCCCCACCCCTAACCAGGAAGCTGTTTGCTGGGAGAGAAATTCAGTTTTCTCTAATGGAGTGTCACTGGTTATATCAACCACACTCCAGGGAGGCCTCTTGCCCAGGAAGAGTTGATCAATACACATTGGATTCTGTGTGTTTTTCGGGGCTTTTTCTTTTGTTTTGCTTTACGAGAGAAAGCAAAGTGAAATTGGGTAGTGGGAGAGGATCTAGGAGGAGCTGAAGAAGGGGAAAGAACATGATTGGAATATATTGTTTGGAATTCCCAAAGAATCAAATATTTTAAAAGTCTAACCAAATTAAAACGTGAATAAGATAAAGTGGAACATACAACCCAATGGGCCAGGATGTTTTCATTATTAAGCACAAATACAGAAATCTTAGACTAAGATTACTAGAAGTATTTGTCCTAAGCTAGATGGAAACTATGTTTGGGATAGAGGACCAAACAGGAATGTAGCAAACATTTACTGTTTTCCTCAAATGTCTCCCTTTGTTGGTTAATAACGAAGTGCCTGTCTTACTAGGAACGATACTATAGGGGGAACCTCCTATTCTAATTCAACCCCAGTGTGCCTGGGAGCCAAAAGAACTTCAGAGATGAAAATTATGGTGAGCAGCCATTACCTGTTAGAGCTGCTTTAGAGGAAATGAAATATTAGCACTTTGTCAGATCTATCCCTATTAAAAAGACAAAAAGAAAAAAGAGAAGAGGGAGGGAGAGGTGGAGACGGGGAAAGCTGCTGATGCTACAGGCTAGAAGTACAAAGCTGCCCCCTTGTTAAGTTCAGCACTGCTTTTAATGGATGGTGGCTCACAGAAAATCTAGAGCAAGCCTGGTTAGGTCCTCAACTAACATTCTCCTGAGCAACACAAATGATCCATGCTCTCCCTCACTGAAAAAAAAAAAATCCAAACTTCCTTTGATTTTCTCTGATCTTAAAAATGAAGAATCAGGTCAGTGATGCTGCTATATGTACTACATGCCCTCCAAAATGTTTAGACCAAAATAGCCTTTTAGTGGGTGACCTACTTAATAGGTCCAAACAGAAGAACATCTTGCTTGTCACACTTTTTTGTTTTCCTTCTTTTCCATTGGGGACTTCGGCTTCTTGAATATCCAATATTCTCTGAAAGGTATGGACCGGGAGGCTTTCAGTAATGGAAAAACTGCTGGGTAATGCTCTGAGTTCTATGTACCTCTGAAACCTTGGGCACTTAACCATCTATACCCTGCTTTCCTCATTTCCATAATGGAAAAAAAAACAAAATTTGCTCTACCACACAAGATTAATTCAACCACCCTAGAGGGCACAAAGTTTTGGAGAGAAAAATCAGTATCACAGAAGGAAAATCAAACTCCTGAAATTTGAAAAGTCTGTTTTTTCATGTTTCACTTTTCTGTTTTCCTTTCTTTTTCTTTATGTACCCCCCAAATATGTCATTTTATTCATTTATCTCCTTAAAAAATAAAATAAGTGTCAAGTTGTTTGATTTACTTACCATTGAGTAGCTCCTATGAGACCATATGTTTTACAAAGTAGGGTTAGAATGTGCCACAAAGTACATGGTACCTAGTAATGGAGAAATGACAAGCTAGACACTTGATGAAGCATACTCCAATAAGCTTCACTGAGATTTAGCTACAGTTCCATCCAAAGCAGTGGCTCTCAACCTTCCCAACACTGTGACCCTTGAATAGAGTTTCTAGTGTTGTGGTCACCCCCAACCACAAAATTATTTCATTGATACTTCATAACTATAATTTTTCCACTGTTATGGATTTAATGTAAATTTATGGTATGCAGGGGATCTTCTATGCAACCCTCAAAGGAGCTGCAACCCACAGGTTAAGAACTGCTGATCCAAAGGAAAAAAAGTACTTGTAGCCATATAATGTGATTATTAGACTACACATTTTTAAGTCTTTAAAATAGGAACTCTGTTTATTCTTCTCCTACTGATAACAAAATTGTTGCTATTTATTTCCTTTTGCTGAAATTTAAATTTCTCAATAAACAGATTTCTTAAGTAAACAACTTCAGCATGCTATTTCTTTAAAGAAACACTTTTTAAATAAGTTGAATCCTTTCATTGGTGTTTAGTCATTTTTGTGACAAACATCATAATATAATACATATTGTCGGTGTATTATATGTACATGTATACTATATTATATGTATTATGTTAAGATGTACAGTGATAACAATCATAACTCAATGAGCATCAAGCTCGAAAAGACAGCTTCAGATTTTAAGTGTTTTCAATATCATTTAGGGTTTTTTCCTGGAAAAACTTGGACAGACTTCTACAAAATCATGTTTCATTTGACTATCTGAGACAAAAGAGCCTCTGATGCCGTTATAGCATGATTGTCAATAGATCAGATTTAAGCATAAAGTTCATATTGTATGCCATACCCATCAGTTATTGATGAAAATATTGTAGTGTAGTGCAATTTTTCAAATGTCAGCAGATTTTCAATAAAGC
Organism: Cricetulus griseus; assembly: GCF_003668045.3. Taxonomy (NCBI): domain Eukaryota; kingdom Metazoa; phylum Chordata; class Mammalia; order Rodentia; family Cricetidae; genus Cricetulus; species Cricetulus griseus. The sequence goes on along the minus strand of NC_048604.1, from coordinate 26,431,259 downwards.
TTTAGATAAGATAATGTCTACACTGCATTATATACACTATTATTTTCCTACAACTATTTATACAGTTATATGATCAATAGAAATTTTTCTAACATGTCTTCCAAAGTTCTTTTTTTAATCCTTCCTGGTCTTCATATAATAATAGAGAAGAAGAATCAGTTAGATGCTGATCTTTCATTAGTGTCTCTGTATAACAGCTAAGCTACAAGAAAGGTATGATACATTTATAGCTATGAGAATTACCATAGGAATTGACAGAGCAAGAGGCAAATGAAACCATAATAAGTAAGTTCTTAGATCTCAAAGAACATTAAAAAACTGTAGATCCTAAATACAAGAATTGGAGCACTATTTTATTTTTCCTATGTCAATAGTTCTTTTTTAAAATCTTGTTTGGGGGTTATAATATAATACAACATTTTTCCCTTCCCTTTCCTCCCTCCAAGCCCTCCCATATATCCTTCCAAATCTCCTTCAAATTCATGGCCTCTATTTTCATTAATTGCTATTGCATGCATGTATGCATATGTATGTACATGAGTGTGTGTATGTACCTGTGGGGGTGCACATGTATGTGGGTGCATGTCCATTTGCGTGCATGTATGTAGAGGCCAAGAGCTGATATACTGTATCATTGTCCATCATTCTCCACTTTATTTATTGAGGTAGGTTCTCTCACTGAACCTAAAGCTTACTCTCAAGGTAATCTAGCTAGTTACCTTGTCCCAGGAATATAGTCTGAATGGATTCTGTCACTTATTAGCTCTTTGACAAGGCCTCTCTGTATTTCTATTTTCTCAAAATAACACTTAAATAAAAGCTATACTTAGATGAGTTAATATGTCTAAATCATTTGGAAAGTTCTCTGATATATAGTGTTGGTATTCCACTTTGATGCCAAAACAAAGCACTTTCACACAAGTGTCTCATTTGAACTTCACAATAGGATGCCAGCAGGGAAGATATCTATATTCCACATTTATAGATGATAGATTGAGGCTTTGAGACTTCTAGATGACTTGTCAAGATTTGACTTCCAGTTCATTATAAGTATATAACAGGGGAAGTATGAAATGTGGGTCTTCTGACTCCTAGTCTAATGTCCTTGTGTCAAACTGCATCATCTCCCTTAATTTCCAAGATACTCACTAAATAACACATCAAACTCAAATGTGGCCCACTCATCATCTATCTTAAAATGATGGCAAAGCAATTAGAGATGATCCAAAGAAGAGTGGCCAGAAAAAGATTTAAGGATTAAAAACCAGGGCCTGTGAGGAAAGGCTATGTGAGTTGGGGTTGTTTATCCTAGTGAAAGAGAGCCAAGGGGCAGTTTAATTGCTATGCTCAAGTATAAGGAGTTACCATAAAGAGGACACTGACCAACTGTTCTGTATGCCTAAGGACAGTACTAGCGCAAATGAGCTTAACTGGACTAGAGAGACAGTCAGCACTAGGAAGGACTCATTAGAAAGAAAAGTGGAACAAAGGGAAATCTCCCAAGTTCAGACTGTATAAAGGCAAGGAATTAGTGAAAAGTTAAGACTAACAAAGTCATCATGATTGTTTTTCTAAAATGCACAAAAATTTCAAGTTCATTTTGTGTGGTAGCAAATAAAGATCCTTATAGAAGATTTAATGAATAGGGCAAAAGCATCATTACTTGGTATTTGTGTTTCCAGGGCTCACAACAGGTACAAAACTCCTTTTCTAAGGTGGCATCACATTTGTATGTAACCTAGTTATAACGACATGCATAGTTCAATTCATTTCTAGACTGTTGATAATAACGAACAAAATATAAATGCTATATGTATTTGTTATGTTATTCGGGGGATAATGACAAACAATGGATCTATACGTATTTAGTAAAGATGCGGGTTCTTAAAGATGTTTTTGATGCCATTTTGGGTGAAGTCATAGATATAGAGCCCATGTTGATCAATCAACTCAAACACTATTTGAGTATCAACTAGATTTTCAGAACACTTAAAATACTTAAAGGAACTAAAATTCTTGTGCCACAGATGATAATTGGGCATTCTAAATAACAAAATGTACTAAGTGATCATAGCATTCCAGATATCACCTATGCAATATGAATATATATATACATACATATATATATATATATATATATATATATATAAGTAAAATATAAAATGCACACACATATAAAGGTAAAAATGCATGCATCCCTGTAAGGCAGATTGAAATATTATCTTCTCTTTAAAGATGAAGAAAAGAAGACCTAGAAGTCATACATTTGAACCCAGGGAATCTGGCTGCAGATGCAATTAATCACTGCACTAATTGGCCCTGCATTTTTCAGTTTGAGTTTATTCAACCAGAAGTTATAAGATAAGCATCCTGATGAGGCCTGAAGTGGCTTTGTTTACACAACAGGCATTTCACAGATATTTTCTCCACTTGATGAGGAGTCATATCCCATTAACACAGAGAATTGAAAATACACCCTCAAATCGAAGTGCTCATTTGTAACAAACAGGTTCATTTACTTACAGTACCAAAATAACCCAGCTTTGGAATGAGACCCACAAAGCCATATGTCATGAAAAGGACTTGCCCAGATTGATCTGTGTATAAAACTAGCATAGCTAAACAATAAGCAAAGAATTGTGACCTCCATCATCCTACCAAATTCTTCTGGCAATCTGTGACCAGCAATGCCCCCACCTCACCCCACATCTCCCATAACACCTAGAAAGCCAGGACTCCTTGTACCACAAACTCTGAAACACAAAGATCTTTTCTTTCCCACTGGTCTTTTAAAATTTCATTTATTTTTCATTTTACATACCAACCCCAAGTCCCCTTCCTGCCGCCTCTTCCCCTCCTATCCCCAGCCACTCCACAGAGGAGATAAGGCCTTCCTTGAGGAGTCAGCAAAGTCTGGCATATCAAGTTGAGGCAGGACTAAGGCTCTCTTCCCTGTATCAAGGCTCAGCAAGGTATTCCGCCATAGGGAATGGGCTCCAAAAAAACCAGTTCATACACCTGGGCTAGGTCCTGGTCCAACTGCCAGAGCCCCTCACCCAACAGATCAAGCCACATAACTGTCACCCACATTCAGAGGGTCTAGTTTGGTCCCATGCAGGTTCTCCAGCTGTTGGTCTATAGACTATGAGCCCCACTCACTTGGGTCAGCTGTCTCTGTGTTTTTCCCCATCATGGTCTTGACACGCACCCCCCTTGATAGTATGATCCCTCTTCCATCTCTTCAACTGAACTCCAGGAGCTCAGCCCAGTGCTTGGCTGTGGGTCACTGCACCTGCTTCCATCAGCTACTGGATATAGGTTCTATGATGACAATTAGGGAGTCACTAATTTGATTTCAGGGGAAGACCAGTTCAGGCACCCTCTCCACTATTGCTAAAAGTCTTAGCTGGGATCATCCTTGTCGATTCCATCTGCTTCTAGCTTTGTTTATGAAAAGAAGCTGTAGAACGCTGACTGGACATACAGGCCAAGCCAAAGCATACCTCGTTTTAGAAATTTTTAGCAATCATATGTTTGTGGCCCTTTACTTGTACTCTGACTATGGGCCCAGAAAATGTGAAGAACAAGTGTGCTTCTACTCATCCATAGCTCTCATTGCCTAAAAACAATAATGCCCTTTTCAGAGGATGCAGTTTGTTTTTGGAGTCAATTTTTCTGTACTTCCCAGGCTTGTTCATCATAAATGTAGCTCTCAAGTTGATTATAATGGGATTCTTTAGTGAGGTGGGGTTTAAGAAGGTGGTTGTTTTTCAGTAGTAGACTCTCTTCCCCACTAATTTGACTACTATGGAAAGTAAATTAGGCATCTGGTAGAACTGGAAGAGAGTGATACTCTCATTACTTCTTTGGAAGATTATGTCCTTCCATGGTCTTACTGGAGTGCATGAAAGAGAATCCCAGAAAACATTCCTGATGCCTGCACATATTTTGCTTTAATCTCTAGCCATTCTCTTTTATGCTACTGAAAATTTGCAAAATAGTCGTAGCTGCAGAGATTCATAGTCAAAGTGCTTAGTGACTATATGGGGGTACAGAGGTGTCTCAGCAGTTAAGAGCACTGGCTGCTCTTGTAGAGGACCAGACTTCTTCTGACCTCATCCGGCACCTACATGCACAGGGTGCATATACAGACAAGCAGGTATGCCCCCAAACACAGAACTAAAATTTAATAAATAATTACATGACTGTTGAGTGCTCAGCCATAAATGGGACATAGCTATTACACCCTCACAGGTTCAGGGGACAGTGCAGAAGACAAGGTCAATGGGGGAACAGAAAGAACATCAGAGCTGGAGGAAGAGGTAGATGGTCACGTTATGCTATCTGTCTGGTATGAGAGGCTGTTGAACAACTGAACTTACAGCAGCTGTGATTCCCTGCAGGCGACACACACAAGCATTTGTTCATTAACCTCTTGCTATGAGGGAGGAGGGAAACTCATGAGGCCCCACCTATGTCTTAGTTTCTATAGGCAGTTAATGGTTGTTGGGGAAGGAAGGGATACTTTCTTCAGTGGTATAGCCGCTGGTAAAGTGTCCATGCTCTTGGAAGAACCCCCCCACTTCCATGCTTCTGTTAGTAACCTTAATGAAATCCACTGGCTACACAAAAAAGGCATGTTATAGAGCAGCTTTATTTTCTATTGCCAGTGAATATCTAAATCCTGTAATATGTTGAAGGTTTTCAGTGTATAATGTTAAGCAGGAACATGAAATCTTCATGCCTTTAGGGTAAGAACTAGAGACCACTAGAAACCGGGATTGGATAAGTAACAAAGAGGGTCCTTGAAAAGGATTAATTAGACAAACAAATTACAAAGAGAAACTTAAAACGGTTGGAAATAGGGAAAGCAATGGCACATCCCTGTAGCACACACTAGGAGTAGAAAGGAAGCCAACATGTATTTTTTTCTACACACTCATCTATATTTGTAAGATTGTCCTTAGGAGACTGGCAAAGGGGAAACAAGAGGGATGTCTCTCTGGCTACTTCTAGATTCAACAGTGAAAGACAAGATCCCATCCTTCTTTGTTTCCCTGTGCCATTTCTTTCCCCATTCCCATGCTTACCATTGTGGAAACACTTAAATAGATATTTTGAAGCAAAAATAAATGCACATCCAAACTGTAAGACAGCATTGCCAAAGCAAAACATATTGCTGGATTACCTGAAAAATAACCACTGTAAACATGACTTCTCTCAATTTCAACCTAATGTCCTCTCCAGCTTTAGGTGACTTGGACAATCACTGGCAGTCAAAAATAAACTTGTTCCCTAAACATGCAACAATGTTTATCCTGGGAGCTGGTAACTGATGGTAGAATTCTACATGGAGGGAGTTTAGCTTTGGCTTATTAGAAAAGAGGGCTTGATTATCTGGTCATACTCCCCCTAGACTGGCTTGGTGACTATTTAGAAGCAAGTCCCCTCTGGGAAAATAAAAAGAAAAAACTCATTCAAGATCATTACTTTGAAACAGAGAGATTCTTGTTTATTTCAGAGGACAGAAATTGCTGGGCTCGGAGAGGAAATGTTCCTATTAAACCAACAGTTTCTTCTTCTCATTTTTTAAAATCTGATAGCTCATTATTCACTTGATTATTTCCTAGGAGGCTTGGAGCGATATTTCAAAAATCAACAAAAATTCAAATTACTTTTCATGAACTTCAGAGTTCCTTCTGAAAGTTCTCAGGGACTAAGATGAAGGAAGATATCCAGAAGTTTTGTAAAACAGAATATACAAGCTTGAGGCAGGGTACCCGGGTTTTAGCCCCAAGCCATAGGACTTCAAAATGTACCTGCTTTCCTAATCCCTAAGCAAATGTCTTAAATGTTCCAAGAGACTTCCAGTTCCAAGAAACTATGAGTTCCAGTGCTTTGAAAACAAGATAGAGAATTCAATTCACATGCAATTGATGGAGGGGCTAGGGATAGTATATATCAGTGGTAAAATATGTGTGATATTCTGGGTTTTAATCTCCAGCACTGCAATGAATGACAAGGAGGAAAGAAGCTATGGGAGAGAATGGGGGAAGGTAGAATGGGTGAAAAAAGGAAGGAAGCAAGTTAAAAAAAGAGAAAGGGGGAGGAAAAGAAAAGGAGAGAGGGAACAGATCTATTTTGTCTTACCTCATTCTAAACGTGCTAAATGGAAAATAGTAGGCCTTCCTTCCTAGGGAAGTTTACAATCTAACAAGCTGATAAGGAAACAATAATTCTGGAAGGCAGAATCTGACAACTATCTTAAATGTATAAGTCAACTTTCTTACTTTCTCAGATTGCCAGCTAGTGACTGTCATTAAATGGTTTTTGCTGACTGAGGTTCTTGAGAGTCTGAACATCAGGGAGCTTTTCTGAGACTTGGGAAGACAGATGATAAGGAGAATGAGATAATATGCCCTTAAGGCCACCACACCACTGGGAAGTTCATCATTTACCTCTATCCTTAGAGCGCAGAACAACGCATGTCCCTGTTAATAAGAGTTTATGTTTGATCAAAGCTAGTACCACCTATGTATAGATATAAATATCACATCAGCCCTTCCAGAAAATGCCCAGGGAAAATTCCTATTAATTAAAGGCGTCTGGTAGTTGGATTATGATTAACTGAGATTTGTTTGTTCATTACAAACCTATCCTAAGTCCCTGGCTATATCCACATCAGCTACTCTCCTCCTGCTTGCAGCCCTTTACACATAGAAACATCAAGGGAAAACAAAATAAATGTATATTGAATCAAGTCATAATCACCCCTCCCCCTTAAGATCAGAATTTTAAGACTAAGTCCAGTACTTTATTCCCAGATCTTAAACATAGGAACCAAGTACAACAATAAAACTGATGTAAATATCACCTTTGTTTTTAGTTGACCCTGCTACAAATCAGAGGGGAATTCAGAATAGCTATATTTAAAAACAAAAATAGAAAAAAAGCCTTAACCAAGTATAGCTATGTTATCCCTCTACGGGAAGTGTGTGTCTTTTCTGTTGGCACAGAAAGAAAGCCCCCAACATGCCTGAGTTTGTGTGGCTTCCACTGTGAACACCTTAGCTCAGTCTTAGCAGACACTGAGAATTTGATAGTCCTGCGGGTTTCAATTACCGGCTTGGAAACACGATGTATTTTTTAAATCACCATTGGGCTTTATTAGGAAATTTTCTCAGATTAAGAGCAACAAAAATGTAGTAATTAGGAAGTTTTTCATGCAGCTGCCTGATTACAGGAGCCTTTTCCGAGATTCCACCAGATGTTACAACAAACTGTTGGAAGAAAGCAGCGAGAACCACAGTTCACAAGAGCAACACAAAAGCTAGCTATTGTTCAAGCCCACACTGCCACAGGACCCTTATATTTAAAATAATTTAGACCTCTGGGCTCCCCTACAGAGAGGCACCAAGCAAACGCAAAATAAGAAGAGTAACAAAAAATAGAATGTGTAGATTTGACTTCCTTACCATGCTAACAGTGATAGGCAAAGACAAATGATAGAACTATGCAAATAGCTGGACCTTCATGCTACTGAATGTGGGAAACAATCCTAAACAAGCATTATGGCATTATCATACTCTCACTTGGCCCTCCCAGATAGACAAATCTTCTTGTTGAGACATCATTGCCTCAGTCTAGATATGGCAGGGTCAGACTGTCTTTGCCCAAAGGTCACAACAAATTGACAACTGAAAGGAACTGAAGGATCAAGGCAAGACCAGGTATTAAGTAGATTTTAACAACTAGTGTCATATCACTAGGAGCAGAGCTAAAATAGAAGACAGTAGCCAATCACCACTCTTCTATTATCAACCTTTGTCATTCTTTTCTTTTTTGAGACAGAGTCTCACTATGTACCCTTGGTTAGCCTGGAACTAGCCCTGTAGACCAGGCTTGCCTCAAACCCACGGGGATCTGCCTGCCTCTGCTTCCTGAGTACGCCACCATGCCCAGCCAATTTATTTTTAATAAACATATATAGCTATTAAATAGACTCCCACATGAGCAAATTGCACCCCTGTTTCACTCCGAAACATAATAGCAGCTGATCAAGTGTTTTCTGGGGGAACACAGCTTGAGGCCAAAGATTTAAACTCCACGGAAGCTCTTTTTAAAAATCATGTCTGCCCTCGCATGGCCTTCTCATCTTTTCGTCACTTTAGTGATGTCAGTTTCTCCAAGGCGTTCTAAGATGCCTATTGGGGCAAGTCTACAAATATAAGGCGTTATAATTAGAATCACGTACCTCACCTCATGAGGAGTACATGAATGGAGGAACTTGTAATTGTGCAGCCTGGGAACTCCAAAAGGACTTATACACCAATAATCTGAAAGAGTCTGACCTGGCTGAGGCAGAGAGGAATTCAGTGGCACACCTGTGAGAACCGCAAGGAAAGTGCTTAGAACATAGTCTTCCTGTTTGTCTTTGCAGAATGATGTTACATTCCCATGGTCATCCTTAAGGTTTAGATTTGAGAATGTCATCACAACAATGACAAATACTTCATTTTTATTTTATTGTAGTTGAATAGGCAAAATACAACTTGCCTACCACAGTGAGGTGAACTGGTCACACGCAGTACTGTTCACACTAAGGGGCATGAACTGAAATTGTTTTCATGTTTTTAGTTGAATCTCTTGTAGAATTCTTAGCTGTAGTCGTATCTAGATTATTGTTAAGCACTGGGAAAGGCCAAGCATGGTGATACAGGCCTTTCATTCTAGTACTCATGAGGTTCTGCATCCCAGGGAAGCCTGTTCTACATACCCAGCCCACAGCTAGCCAGGGATACATCGTGAGACCGTCTTTAGTACAGTGGAGCAAGAAGTGGGACTCCTAACAATATTTGATATTGGTAGAAAATATGCCTACCAGCTTTAAGACCATGAACACTAGGAAAGGGCAATCTGAGCAAATAATTTGTGCATTGTATACTGTATATGAGTTGAATAGATACCTACCCCTTTAAAGGTAAAGAAGAGAAAAGAATCACAATACAGTGTGACCTCAGTACTACGATGTCTTAGATTAAGAGAGAAAAATCACACATGTTGAAGGAACATCTAGACAGTCAAAGAGGATACTTACAGAAAGCTTCTTACAGGCCACTCCTAAGTGCCTTGCCTTCAACTGATGTCACTTCAACAGTTCTGAGAGTCCTTTGCACATCTCTTGGCGTATTTCAGACTACTGCTTGTGCTTAACTTGAGAAGGTCCTACTCAATACATTGCTCCTCCTCCCTCTTCTGTGGCCAATGGGAAATCAATTGTTACTTGATGGGATGCTTTGTTTCAGTTTTCTCAAACGTGCAAAGGAAACACGTCCTTTTTTCCAAACACATTAACTTAATTTCTTTCCCATCCACTCAAGCACTAATGCAATCCTTCAGACACTGACCTGAACCCCTTCACCATTTGGTATCCATGGCAACCACCACCATGCTGTTCAGAGAGAACTGCAAGCAGTGGCCAGGAAGTACACCTCCCAGCAGAGCCATTAACTCTTCTGCATTAGCCACATCAATAAGGGGAGGCAACAGGCATTTGTGTCTTCAGAGAGGAAAAGTGTTGTTCACACCTTTTTCCCAAGGAGTGAGACTTGGGTTCAGCTGTTTTTCATTCTCCACCTGTTGAAAACAAAGCACTAAGTGTCCATGTTGGAAGGAAAGAACAGTTTCTCTTGAAAAAAAAAAGAAAACTTCTTGGTGATACATTTCCAAGGTGACTCTATCATATGACTCCACCAGAAATCCCTGCTAACTAAATATAGATAGGGATTAATCTCTGTCTCTCTGTCTCTGTCTCTCTCTCTTTGTGTGTGTGTGTGTGTGTGTGTGTGTGTGTGTGTGTGTGTGTGTGTATTCACACATGGAGGACAGAGATTGGTATCAGGTGTTTTCCTCAATTGCTTCCCCATCTTACATTTTTAAGGAAGAGTATCTCCCTGAATCTGTAGCATATTGATTCAGCTAGATGGACTGACAAACAAGCTCCATACAGCGATCCTCTTCTCTCTGTCTCTCCAGCACAACGATTACAGGCACACACTGCTGCACCTCAGTTTTATGTGGGTACTGTGAATGGAGCTCACTGGTTTGGCTAACTAGGCTAGCTGACTGGCAAGCCCCAGAAATCATCCTGTCATTGGAGTTACAAGCGTCCCCTGCTGGACTGAGCTTTTACATAGGTTGTGCAGATCTGAACTCAGGTTTTCATGTTTCTGCTACAAGCACTGAACCATCTCCCCAGCCCTATAACCAGTGATTCTGAAATCTTGTCAAGATAATATGCATGAAATCCTACCAAGTTCCTTTTTAATTTGTTGCCATTATATGAGCTGTAACTCATCCTCTTGACTTTGTTAACCTATGTCAAGAATATACGCGTGAATGTAGCCTCTGATAAGTCAACTGTGTTCCAGTGAAAGGTCACACATCCAAGAATATTTGGATTGCACAAATTTTGATCTTAATGGGAGGGAAAAGAAAGTGGGGGTAGGAATGAATCTGTGAAGAATCCAGGAAGAGAAGGTGAATATGATCAAAATTCAGTGTGCAAAATTCTCAAAGAACCAATTAAAAAAGGAATATCATGTGGCAATCTTATGGCAAGAAATGAAATTGTAAACTGCAACATTAATAATAATCATGTTACTAGAGTATTTATGAACCAACAGAAAACCTTATAATTTCTCCAAATATAGAGAAACCCATCCTGCTTGCAAATTTTCTTCATGAGTTCCATAATATTTGTTCTGCTTCTGGCTTTATTGAAAAGTTGTGAGGTGGTGATAAATGTCCCTTTACTTGTTCATGGGAATGCTTCTGTCTACAATCCCATTATAAGATAGTTCAGCATTGTCCAACATAGACACTTGGAACAAAGAGGTTCATCTCAGACTCTGCAGTTTATGGTAAGGACCCATCACCTAAGTATCCTTTCCATAGACTCTCCATAAGCAGGAATACTATGGAAAGTAGGAGGAACAAATACATAGCATTCTATTCTTATTTGCATCAAAAGAAGGAACCCAGAGGCCACTATTCTCAGTCCTTTCCAGTGAATCTGCTTCAACTTAAGGAGGTGGCTTCACCAAGACAACATTTTGTTTTGATATTGCTTATGTCTCAAGTCTTGGGTGAAAACCAGCCATAAGTTTAAAGAAAAGGTGAAAATAAAGGCACCTTTCATCCCTCAAGACTAGAGATTCATCCCAGTGAACCAATAATTGCAATCTATCATAAGTGCATTGATTAAGGAGCACACAGATTGTAAGAGGAAGGCAAAGGAAACATAATTAACTCATCCTGACTCAGTCAAGCAAGAATCCTGTCCACTCATGATTGAGCTAACTGGGTAATCTAGAACCAAGTAAAATTCATCTGTTTTTGTGGAAGGGATGCACACTTTTTTGCATATGTATGGCAATGCTCACTTACTTGTCAGGATGAATGCCAATAAGCAGCGACAAATGAAAATTTGGAGCAGATTAAAATGTCATAAAGTAAAATGGCAGAAAGTGCCTACTGATAGCATGGACTATGGGGGCTACAGTGATGACACGGCAGTTAAGAACATGTACTATTCTTGCAGAGGACCTCAGCTCCCAGCACCCACATCTTTGCAACTCCAGCTCCAGAGGATCTGACATTGTTGGGCCTCCAAGGGCATCTGTAATCGCGTGCACATACATAAACACAGACCCACATGTATACACATAAATAATATATATACATACATACATACATATCTAGATATATCATGGCCTATACTGGTCAGAACACAACTTGACCTTATTTACCATAACCTTTGGATCCTCTAGAAACAAACTTTTTCCACCAGCCAATAGTGTAACATGGTATCAAAAATGACAAGCTACTGCTTAGGCACTCAACTACCTTTTCATTTTCATTGAGGTATTGAGAGAGGGACTACCATGCATAACTGTATCACAATTAGATAATAAAAGAATACAGATTGACGGGCACTGGTGGTGCACGCCTTTAATCCCGACACTCAGGAGACAAGCAGGTGTGAGTTCAAGGCCAGCCTTGTCTACAAATCAAGTTCCAGGACAGGCTCCAACACTACAGAGAGAAACCCTGTATAAAAAATTAGAAGAACAAACAAACAAAAAAAATCCCAAGAATTTAAGAGTGTGACTTCAGGGCCAATATTCTTACAGACATTATGCCAATACAAGGACCAAAAGCCAAGTATGCACGAGTTCCCTTGATTAGACCCTCTGTCTACTCCATAGCATTCTACCCACTTTCTACCCAAACACAGGGAACTGGTGCTAAAGTTAAAGATAGACTATTCACATAAAAGTATCCTTCTACTCCATTTCTGAATCATTTTCATTCTTGTCATTCACAAACATTCACTGAATATCTACCTATAGAGCACTACATTGAAAAACACAATATGAAGTAGAAAACTGGGGTTCTCCCCTCAGGAAGTAGGATGGTGAGACCCATATCTGTATGGAGTAAACAGTTAGTAGATAGTAAAAGATGAGAGCTCAAGACCATATAGAAATCCACCAAACACAAAAATAAGTGATCATTGGACAACCAAAACAGAAGATAGGATGGATGAAGACAGGATTTTGTGCTTTGTTCATGCTGTATCCCCAGCTTGACAAATACTAGGTATTGATGATATTTGGGATCTGTGGGTTGGTTGGTTGGTTGGTTTTTTTGTTTAGCTTTGTTTTGTTGTTTTGTTTTGTTTTTGTTTTGAGACAGAGTCTCTCTATGTAGTACTGACTGTCCTGGAATTAGCTATATAAACCAGGCTGGCCTCAAACTCACAGAGATCCACCCACCTCTGCCTCCCGAGTGCTGGGACTGAGTGCACGTACCACTCTGCTCAGCAGTACACATTTGTTGAATTAAATAAATTCAGACCCTGACTTTTTGTGCTGAGAATGAGGGGGAGCATCAGTTGTCCTTTGGAGATAATTCCCAAGCCTATAAGCATTGTGGACACAATGTGGCTTTTAGGTTTGGAGTACAACGGGAGCCTTCTTGACATGTAGAAATGACCACTGTGCTTATGATTTAACCCTTTGTAAATTCCCAGCCAAGCCATGTATGGGTATTTCCTAGTGGTGAAGATTAATATGGATGCAGGGCACAACCCTTAGAAATGTTTCAAAGAAACACAACTCCTGCTATTTGTTTTGCTCATCTAATAAGGCCGAAGTCAGATAATGATTTAAAAATAAGATCTTTTAGCACATTTTAGTTAATACTGAAGGATAAATAGTTATTTCTGTCAGTAGTCATAGGTTGTAAATCTCTGTTTTCTATGTTCATAGTCAGCTAAGGGGTGGGGTGCTCAGCTCAGAACATCATTTTTTTGTTGAAAATGTTAGATCAGGAGAGAAAAGAATTTCCAAATAGTCATTTTGTATACCCTTAAGTGGTCAAATTACTGTTCTTCCAAAACGTTCCACTACAGTGTAATTTCTTTTTCACTTATTTCATTTTGAGCATTTTTATAAATTCTGTCTAATGACTTTTGGCTTCCAAGGCTTTGGAAGATAGATGCAATTAGATGAAATTGGGCGTTTTTAGGGTAGGATGACCATAGACATAATATATGCAATAAGAACATACCAGAACACTAAAGGGAGACCTAAGCATTCATTGAAAAAATTAAGTGAGAATAAGTCCATCCCACTGTAACTCCGACTTACTTTCATCTCAGGTTCCACAATACCGTGCCAGCATGTAGCATCAAGGATAATATATTTCCAATATATTTAACATATTATAATTAATATTTGATATTTTAATGTATATTATATTAATAATTAATATTTGAGAATAAGTTAAATGAACTGGGCCTGATTTCACAATGTTAGGAAAGAGCCTCAACATGTGAGTGCTGTGCTCTAACTTCTTCCAAAAACTCCAAAATCATTTTGAGCTCTAGAATGTACCTCCTAAGCATTAGAAAAGCCCAGCTCACTACACTGAATGGTGCTGAACATACTGCCCCCTCTGTCCTGGCCACCATCTCCCAGGTATAGTTCGGAAGGTACCTTTTCTTTGTGACATAGTCTCAGAAAAAATTTTTCACAGCTCACACCTAGGGTAACCTTATACCCACAAACCAAAAACCTTTGATTAGGAAACTTTCTTGTAATTCAATAATAAACACTGACTTCCAGAGTTTTCCATGTTTTCAGAATGTTTGCACAAGGTATCATTTGACCCTCTGAGGTAGGTAAGATTCATAGCAAGTTGATTTTTTTTCCCATTACAATGAGAAGCAGGCGCACAAAGGTTAAACATCTTGCCTAAGATCACGCATTTAAGATTGCTGCATTCCCTTCCTTATTTCCTGGAAAATTCAGTCTGTTTTATGTACCACTCGAAAAGAAAGTGTATTTGGAAAGGCAGCAATGGAACTCTTGTTGTACAAGGTTAACTGTGCCCTACCAGAGACAGCTCCCTTGCTTTCCAAAGGTATGGGTAATAACCTTTACTTTGCTTAGCCATTTCTCTCCCCACCCCTTCCTCTGTTTCCTGAAAGAACAATTAAGATCCATCTGGGACTAATTATAATGATTCTTGAATTTGAACTTGCAGCTATTACCCAATTGAGGTCACTTATTTTAAATTAACTTGCCTGGTCAGAACACAGGTTTGGTTATCTTCAGAACACAGTGCAGAGAGGCCCTGGCTCACTCCAACTTTTAATTAACTAGCTAAATAACACGCACTGTGACAAACTGCCTAAGATTTGATGGAGTCGTTCATTTGCATTCAGACAAGGATCAAAATACATTGTCAGAGCTTCAGGGACTGAGTCCTCGAAACCTTCACACAGTCTCTTGTTCAAGGCTGTGCGCTTCTTCCCTTTGGCTCCCTCTAATTATTTTTCCTGTGCTTTTGTTCTTATTAGCCAACATTCATCACAAGTGCAGCTTGTGACTCAACAATGACAATTCATGTCATATGCTGATAGGGAATCGAAAATTGGAGTCATAATCATATGAGCCAAGCACAAAGCTTCATGAAATAATTAAGGAAACCAAAAGGTGATTCCCAGGATGCCCAGCTACAAAGACGCCATTCTAAAGAGTTGAGCCTCAACTGATCCCCACTTAGGTAATCGTACGTAATAACAGTAGGTAGTCTTTGTTACATAAAATGCATGATGGGAGTTGATCATCCTGCAATAATAATGATAGTAATGATAATTATTATCAACAGTGATTAGTAGTAGTCGTATAAGCCTGATTTTGACCTCCATCTCCAACACGATAGGCCTATGAGTCCTAAGGCAAGTTACCACACTTTTCTGGACCTCAGTGTCTTAGCCTGAATAGTACATTCACAATAGGGCCTACCTTATAGGACCATGGTGCGAATTCAGAGAAATAAAGTTCTTGACTTAGTCAGTAAAGTGCTTGCTGCACAAACCTGAGGATACCCAAACCCATGTTTAAGTAACAAAGTTGAGGGTGGAGGTGGAGACAGGAGGATCCCTAGGACTTGCTGGCCAACCAGTTTAGCTGAATGCGTGAGTTCCAGATTCACTGAGTTCACCCTCTCACAAGAATAAGGTGGAGCAGCAATTAAGGAAGATACCTAATGTTGACTCTAACCTACATACACAATATACAAAACATATACAAAAAGGTACACACAGAGAGAGAAAGAGAGAGAATCTTAAAATAATTATTTTAGCTGGTTAGGGTGGTATACTCCTTTAAGCCCAGTACTTGGGTGTCTGAAATGGGAGGATTGCTATAAGTTCAGGACCAGCCTGAACTATATAGAGATTGTAGGCCAGCCTGTACTACACATTGACATGCTACCTCCAATGAATAAATAGGTGATAAATAGGTAGGCAGGTAGGCAGACAGATGATAGATGAAAGAAACATTTAAGAGAGTGCCCTGTTATATTAGTCACTTTCTGGTTGCTGGAATAAAACACCATGACCAAGACAAGGTATACAAAGAAGAGCTTATTTGTGCTTACAGTTTTAGGGAGATGAGTCCATCATGACAGAGAGGCATGGCAGTAAGCATCAGGCACAGTGGTTATAGCAAGATGCTGAGAGCTTATATCCTTTACCACAAGGATGATCCAGAGAAAGCACTGGAAACTGTATGGCCTTTGAAACCTCCAAGCCTTCCCCCAGTGATGTACTTCCTCCAGCAAGGCCATACTTCCTAATACTCCCCAAACACTGCCACTCTCTGGATCTCAAGTGTTCAAATGCTGAAACACAGTCTTGAAAAAATACTAGTCTATAACAAAAGTAGTATTCTGTTATATCCCACCAAATGGCCATTGTCCAAGGCCTTTTCCTGTCTGAGATCTATTTTTCCCTTCTCCCTGAGGGAGGGCTAAATACAAGGCACATTACTTTGTGGTTGATTTACCACTAATTTCTCACCATTTTGCACCTACATCTTCAACACCCAACCTCCAGTTGCAAACCTCAGCTCCTTCTCTCTTATTTCCAGTGCTATCATAATAATCAGCATCCCTCTGTACCCAAGCACTAATGTATCTCCATTCTTCTCACTCCATAGCTGCAGGGTGTTTTTGTTTTGTTTTGTTGTTTGTTTCTTTGGAGTTGAGAGACATGAAATCAAGAAAGGCTTTATTCAGGAGGCTGCCTGTGACTTGGGTCTTGAGGAATAGGTATGATTTCTGCACAGAAAGATGAAGAACATAACCAATATATGACAAACACTATGCTCTGTCTTAAGAGCTACAGATACATTATTTTACACATTTCTTGCTTTGGTTCGGTGAAGTAGCTATTAGTGATAGATGCCTTTTCCAAGTATACTACTCAAACCTAGAAAGCATAAGTTAGTTACTCAAAGTTACAATGAAAAGTAGGGTCTCTAACCCAGCAAAGTAGCCTTCCTTGGTGACTACATTACTTTATTTCTTCCCATGACTGTATGCCCTATTGTAGCACACAAAAAATGGCCCAGAGACTGATATTGGGGTTCAAGCTTCAAGATTAAGATCTGAAAGGCAAAGTCACTAGCTCTTACATCTACCAAGGCTGAAATGGAGGTCCTGCCTTCCCTGACTGGAAACTAAATGTCTTCCTGTCCTCAACGTGGTTGGAGACTAATTGCCCAAATGTGGCTGGAGACAAAAATGCCGTAGACTGAATATCTGCTCCTATCTTATATACCTCTCTAGAGCTGGCATTAAAAGGTGTGGGGTTCCAAGTTCTGAGATCTCCTTTGTGTGAGCTGTTTCTCTTTTAGACAGATTCAATCTTGTGTAGCCATAGGTGCCCTTGGACTCACAGAGATCATCTGCCTTTGTCTCCTGAATCCTGGGATTAAAGGTATGTGCCACCACTACCCAGTTTCTATAACTAAGTAGTATGACTGGCTTTCCATTTTAATCCTTCAGGCAATCTTGAATAAATAATAAATAATATATCACCATACCCTATATTCCCTAATATACAGATGGAAAACTAAGGCTGGGTTGTAATGTAACTTTCCTGGGCTCATAAAGCTAATAACTGATAAATTCAAGGTCTATTGCCCTTAGCAAATCCCTTTTAATTACCATTGGACCATTTGCATGACCTTGGCTTCTCCTACCATCATTTCAATCACAACTTTTTTATATAAGACCTGGTTACCTCACACCAAATATTTATATTATAGTTGCCTCAAATACAAATCTCTCCAAGAACCTATTGCTGCCATTGTACTAGACCACAGCAAAATTCCTAACTGCATTCTAAATACTATCCTTACACTCACAGATAAGCAGAGCTCTCACTCTATCACAGTTCTTTTTACAGAAGATAGAAACTATTACAGAAAGTCACAACTGGTCAAAATGCAGAGAACAATTGATCATGGGGTGCCTGGTGCCAGTTGATACATCTGCAACACAACCCCATGTCTAAGGACCAGAGAACATCTCTGAAGAGGGGAAGGAAAGATTGCAAAAGCATCCTTGAAATTACAGATAAGTTACACCCATGAAATCTCAACAGCATGGCCACCTAAACAAGATCTGAACAATTCCAACCCCATTAGACATGCTAATGTGAAAGGGGAAAAAAAATCTCACAAGGCCTCTACAAAGCTAGTTCCAGGACAGCTAGAGCTTTTGCACAGAGAAAACCCGTCTCAAAAAAAAAAAAAAAAAAAAAGCTATAGGCAATTAATGACTGATGAGAAAGGGAGAATTAGTCTTCCCCAACAATGAGCCCCTAATTGACTATCCTATACCCATCATTGATATATATATAATATATATTATTATATATATATATATATATATGCAACATTGATGAACTCAGCAAGTCCAGTATATATAGCGTAACAAAAATAATTAAATAGAGGCCATGTACTTTAGGGGGAATAAAGGGACTGAGATAGAAGGTATATTAGAGGGAGTAAAGGGAAGGGGGCATGAAATAATTATAATTTAATTTTGAAAACTGAAAAAAAACATAGATTTGCATGGTGGTACATGCCTATAAGCCTAGCACCAGGGAGGCTGAGGTAAGACCATGAGCTTGAGGATATTCTAGACTATAGAGACCTTGTTTTAAAGTAAATAAATAAACATTTTCATTTAAAAAGTCTCTCCTTTAGCTTTGAAGCACTATAAAACAGCCAGCCTCTCCTGAGATCAAGAGAGATGGCCTTCTACAATATATCTCTCTTCATTTTAAAATAGCATTCTATTTAAGTTACCTGTTTATCAGGTTCCCGCTTATAAAAGCCAAAGGAAAACATTTTTTAGATTTCTCATTGGAGACAAAGTGCTTTCTATCTATAGCAAGTTGAGTTAATCATTCTCTCCTCAGTTGTACTTTGTTCATATTTCTGTTCTCGCACTTCTCCCACTGGGTTATAATCATCTGTTAACTTGGCTGTCTTCCCCATTCAAGTGTGACATCCTCCAGTCTAGGGCCCAGATACATTCCTGTGACCTCTGTCTCCTCATGGTCTATTCCCACAATTGGCACAGACTGAGCACTCAACAAGCATTCAGTAAAAGAATAGAAAATTCAAAGGTAGTCGGTAGAGGCAGCTTTCCATGCATTAGGGACTCTGATCCACATTCCTTCTGATTCTGGTGGTGTGCCAGAAAATGGGCTATTGTCAAAAGACCAAGTCTTCATTTGTAGTCCCAACTGATTTCTGGGTTAATAATTCTGGCATTGCTGACTTTAAGCTACCCATGGTTTGTTAACTGGCTCAGAAAAGGTGAATATTTAACCAGTAGCATCCAGAAGCCCCCTTGCTTGGCTGAACATCAGCAGCTCTTCGTGAGTGCTCAGAAAGGCAGATGAGCTGACAATGAGGGCAAGACGATGGCAGATTCAAACAGAAAGAGTGAAAGGCCACAGGAAACGTTTCCGGGTTTGAAGAATTGTATGTTGTGCCCGCCCCATGAACTAAGCCTCAGTCATTTGTCATCCATTTGCAAACTGAGAGCCACTTAAATGACATGGCTCCCAGAAGAGGAGGGAAGCTGCCAGCTAAGCAATTATCCTGAAAATCACATTGGGTTTCTGAGAGATATTTCCTTTTATTTGAAAATATAAAGATGGTCATTCACTTCGACTATCAAACATTTTTACCGATTAGGGTGTCAAATACTGAAAACACGATGCAAATAGAAATGTATTCAAAGAGGCATACCTAAGGAAGCTGAAAAAGAGACCACTCTATTCTCTGTATCCATAGCAGGTGCTTTCTCTCCATTCCCTGTCTGGAAGCTTCATGAGTCTGAGCTCCACCCAGGTCTCTCATACTGCACTCTATATTCACACTTCAATTTTGCACACAGTAATGCAGCCAATAATTAAACAGCAAAGTTTGAATCCAGAACCACATATCATCAAGGTTCATGTTTTTTTCTAATACATGACCTCTAGCAATTATCAGGCAATTTCCTATAAAAATGATGCTATATAGTACCATGATGCATTGGCAAACACTGTGCCTTTTTTTGATGTACCAAGTTTAGAAGACCTGTTATAGTCCCCTGTTTATATAGAAGATATATTATACTTATTTCATCATAGGCTCGATAGATACTCCATTTTTTAAAAAATTCAAATGACAAGGCCACTCCAAGGCGTCTATTCATCACCCATAAAGTCTTTGCAAAGGGCCTTTGTCACAAACTCACAAATTAGAATGGTTTGAGCATAAATAAGCATACAAAGTCTAGAATAGACTTTAAGAATAAAGTTGTGCATATTCAAACAAAAGTCTCTGTGAAGGTTGCCACAAGTTTAAGGACAGCCTGGACTACACTTGTTCCTGGGCTAGCCAGGATTACATAGTGAGACATTGTTCTAAAAAAGAAGAGAAGTAACATTAATTAACTAAATGCATTTTAAAATGGGGTTGGGGGCTCACACACACGCACCATGGTTTAAATCAGAAGACAACTTGCAGGAGTGAGTTTTCTCCTTCCACCCTGTGGGGTCCAGGGATCAAACTGAAGTCATCAGACTTATTTTCCCTATCTGCTGAGCTGCCTTGATGACCCTCCCTTGCCACTTCTTATTAAATCTTCCACACATTGCATTAATCGATAATAAATGCAATATGAAAGTCTGGGAAGCACAGAGCTACCCCCAAAGAATGATCTTTGTAAAAATCTTATCTTTTAACCCTCACATTCTAGCATTTTATTTCGTGCCTTCTTCAATCCCTTTCTCTCCACACAAACTTCCCTACAGACAGTGTAAGCATTAACAAGATTCCACTATTGTATGAACATTTGTCTTGCCAACAAAAAGCTTCTGTCTCTGTGTGTCTGCAACATTCACGCAACACACCCCTCCCCCCACTGCCATTGAACTGACTTTAGTGAAGGTCATTGTTTTTCTCCACCACACTAATCCAGCACACTCACTCAGGATTACTGCAAAACAAAGCCCTGCCATTCCGACATAAGAGAGTAAGTGTGTGCACTTATTACTTACTAGGAAATAGCTCTATACATCACTGATACATTTACTAAGACGCAAACACTGAAGAAGATGACTACCTATGATCACACTGAAAATCTCTTTGGGAAGGTGTGGCATGTGCTCAGGCTTGTTTCTGCACAGCTACCCCACATTGCTGAAATCATATGGTGTGCCATAAGAAAACAATGACTTTTTTTTCAACTAAGGAAAAAGGGAAGGCAGATGTAAGCCTGAAAAAATATCTTTTCATTGAACATAGAGAATGTGATCTACTAGTAATTTTTTTCTTGGAGACAGAATATCCATACAGTAAAGGAAAACTGCCTGGTGAATTAAACCAGAAATCCTCCCCACAAACACAAGCCCCCTTACCCAAGCTTTCACATGATACTTAAATCAAAGAGAAACAAATTAAGGTGAACATCAAGGCATGTTCTGTACTCAAAGCAAGATCAATCTTTCTCCATAGATCCTTTTCTGGCACTGATGTAGAAAATCCAAACATGGAGCTACTTAGGTCTGCAAATAACCTAATCTGCATACCAGATGGATCTAAGGGGGGGAAACATACACACTTCTTCACACACATATTTTTTTCTAAAATGTGAGCATAGAAAAACAGATGCTTTTGCCTCCCAGAGGATATGTGGGCCTCTCTCAAGTAGTCTTGTGGAGCAATTTCATTTCAAATTTCTAAAATTATGAAAATGTCTAGATTAAACACGAAATTGGGAAAAAAGGGTCTCTGCGAGAAAACCCAACTGAATGTCTTATAAATCATTTTTAACTACTCAGAGATAACTCTGTTTCACAGATAACTGGATGAGGGGCAAGTTAAGAAGGGAAAATCACCCCCAAATGAGTAAACTATGATTCATTGATTTCCTTCACAGAAAGTTTGACAGTGTCTACATGGCCCAGTGATAGTATATATGAGATCTTTCTTCTGCAAGCTAACCTCTGCTCAGTGAATGAGAACTGTAACTGGGTTTCCCCCCCTTGGAGATGCTATATATATGAAGATGAAAATACATTTCCCTAAAACAATGAATTTTATCTACATTTCACACATTTCTCCTTTATTACATTTATCATGCCTGCCATCACAGCAGACCATCTATCATCCACAACAAATCCTACAAAAGCTAAATGACTGCAGAACATGGATGTGGGAACTTGGTATTTCTTCCTTAAATGTCACATCTGAGTGTGAAAACAGCTTTTTATCCTTGAAGTTCTGAAACTAATTCAGAAAGATCTATTATAATTACTGTGAAAGCAAAGTTGAATATTCTTTTGGTTACCAGAGTCATTAAATAAGAAAGGGTACAATTTATGCCTCATTCATCTGTAACAGATGGAAAGAATAAAGATTGAGGATTAACAGAACAAGAACATTCTTATTAACTATCCAGTCCTTTTGTGCACCAAGTTATACTCAATAACCCCATCCTTCCCTATTTTCACAAGCCTCTAAATCTAACAGGGAAGGCCAAGAAAAAAATATAGCACATTTCTCACTGAGGCCTCATTTAACTTCCATCAGTAGGATTCTAAGCAGCTCCACAGACTATCTCAAGACAACTGGGGCTCACTCTCTTAACGACTAGAACATTTCAGTTGGAAGCCTTCTATAAAACATATTACATACTTCAGGGATTTTCATCAGAAATGTCTGATCAAAGTAAACTATTGTCTGATGACTCAGGCACTCACAACAACCATCCATGAATATACTGTGCCGTAGCACAATGTTGTCTGTTTTTCTGTTGTTGTTTCTTCCTTCTCCTTTAAGTCAGTCTGTCACTTCCTCTGGTACTAATGCACTTCTCCTTGATATCACTCCCTGCCTCCACACACACACCCCTTCTAGCTTGCAGTGTTTAATTTACTGGGAACTGGAAAACCAAGATTGGTAAGAACTATGTGTTAAATCAGAGTTAAGAAGGCACTGAAAGCAAGGATGAAGAATTAATTATGGGCTTCAGTGCAGCAGCTTTGTGACACCTAACTGTTCCTATCTTTAGATAACTTTCCCGTCTCCTCCAACTCAAGGCTAACTCTAGAAAGGGTGATGGGAGAGAACTACCTTCGAATAAGTCCATTTGTTCTGAGCACACCATCTGGACATGGACCAAAGCAGTTATTCGAAAAGCTTTAAGTTTTCCTAGAGCTGAAAAATGCAATGTCTTGATGAACAACCCCTCTCTATATGGAAGTGATGTGGCATATTTCATTAATCACATAACAAACACATTTGGAGATATTATCCAGATTGATCAGAGCAACCCTGCTAGAAGAGCAAGTTGCTAAATTGTGTATAAGTTCATGGAGGCTCAGAAAGTTGAGTCCACAGTCAACCAGTGAGTGCATGACCAAATCTAACCTCTGGATTGTCATCCAGGCCTCTTCTGATGACACTACCATTGTCTCATGTTCCTTCTTGCCTTCCTTATATGGAAAAGTACAATAAGCTTCGCTTCCCCTGAAACAGACTTCCTTATTTTTCTTTGAGTTTGTCACATGTCCTTAGGAATATTGTTCATTTTTCTTGAAGAATTCAAAACCCTCTAGCTTTATTATGTTGAGGGTTGTCAGTGAATTAAAAATTCAACGAATGTATGGTCCCAACTTGCCACCAAAAGTTAACAAATGTCAGCAGCAAGGATGTTTCTCACAAGCAGACACTGAAGCATACATCCCAGAAGACACCTAACAGCTTATTTTGTGTCATGGCAGCATGAGAAATCACCCCTCAAGACATTCATTAACCTTTCTTTTTCCTTCATAAATAATCAGTCTGAAATGTGGCTCATATTTTAAATTAATTGAAAACATCTCTCTTGTGCTCTCTCATTCTCTTCCCCCGCTCTCTCTCTGTCTGTCTGTCTCACAGACACACACACACACACACACACACACACACACACACACACACACACACACACACACACACACACGCACGCACGCACGCACACAAAGCAATGACTTGAGTTCTTATAATAACAAACATGATACTCTACTCAAAGGTACCATTCCATTTCTATGGGCCAACCTAAACCTTCCCTTTTTGTCTCATGCCTTACATATCTTGTCTTCCTTCTCTGCAAAAAAAGAAAAATTAGAACTATCATCAGCATTTAGCATTACTAAAGTGATTGGAAATTGAAAATATAGTAAGTCAAAATGCAGATAATATCCTTAACCTACCTCAAATCCTAGCTCAGCCTAATCTACTTTAAACAAACTCAGAGCATGTATATTAGCCTCTAGTCAGATGAAATAATCTAACACAAAGCCCATTTTATAAGAAACTGTTGATTGGCTCATGTAACCTATTGTGTTCTGTACTAAAACTGGAAAACAGCTAGCATGGTTCACATACTGTTCTAGAACTGAGGATGGTGCTAAGCAGTAGAGTGTGTTTCTACCATGCACAGGCCTGGCTTCCATCATTATTAGTTCAGATAAATAATGTACAACCTCTCTAGCATGTATACAATTTAGACACCACCATAAAGTTGAAAAACTCATGAAGCAAAGTGAAACATGACATACAGTCATGCTGAGGGCACTGGTTCTGAAGCAGTCCTCCAATTCTGCTATTTGCCAAAATAGGTAGGTGCACCAGTCACTTATTTTAAACCACATAGTATTTGAGAGATCCTATTAACATCTTTCTATACTCTTTAAGCAACACCTATATTACTTATATTAACAATTACTGCCACATAAATAAATACTAAATAAATAGTTGCACTGCACCGTTTGGGGGAACAGAAACAAGAAAATAGTCTGCATATGTTCTATTTGAAATGATTTTTCAGATGTTTTTAATGTGGGATTGTTTAGATGTGTGGATGTGGAACCCACAGATGTGGAGGATCTAACTGCACTGCCAGTATTTCCATGGGAAGAAAGAGCCAGCTTTTAATTCCAGATTTACCATTTCCTGGCTCTGTGGTCTTGGAGAAACTATTTAAACTTCCTTTGGGCTGTGATTCTTCATGTGTAAAATTAGACTTCAAATTTTCTAGAAATTACTCACACATGCAACATCTAGTACAAAGCAAGCATATTTTAGACATTAAAATAAGGGTGGTTGTGATAACTATTATTATTGCAGACTTTCATATATACCTCCAGTTTGCTATGTGGACAATTCTGAGACCTTCACCCATTGTTTTCATACCCCTGACAGCTGCATCCAGCTGTATCCAAAAAGGAACTCGTAATAAAGCTTAGCTCTACAGCCTCTAACTTGCATTACTTCCTCCTACGGTTTGTTGCAAACATCCATTGTATTTATAGTTTTCCCTTGTTTTACTTACCATATTAGCTTCAGGTTGGTACCTAACTTAAGCACACACCAGGCTATTCCTTTAATCTGTGTACTGCCCCCTTCCTTGTTCCCTTTATCTAGGACAGTGCCTGTGTCTCGATGCTTTGTAAAATGCTTAATGAACCAAAAATTCTTGCTGTCCTTTGTTACAAGGAAATAAACATATGCATTTAGAAAAGAAAAAGACAGCCAGTTCATTTGGTTGGAAAATATTTAGCCCACTGCCATAATGAGACAGTGAAGAGTACTTTGTAAACTGAAGGCTAAGTATGTAATGCAGCACGACTGATGAAAATAATGATAATTATGATGACTCTGAGGAAGTGTTTCTCATACTCACTACAGCTGCCATTTGAGACCGGATGATTATAGTTGTGGGGACTGTCCTAAACATGGGAAGACATCTAGCTGCAAATCTGGCTTTATTCACTATATGCTAATAGCAAACGTCCCAGCAATGGCAGCCAAATGTGTTGTCTGACATTGCCAAATGTCCCCTGAAGGAAAACCCCTCTGAATACCCTAGGGCATTGCCTTCAGTGTCAAAAGATATACAGATGGCCACACATCATTCATGCTAAGGCAAGAAAAGGACGGCAAGCATTTAGAAAAGTTTTCAATAAGCAAAACAACCTCAGTTAACCTGAAAATCCCATTAACCCCATTCTTTGAGTGCTCTATTCCCTAAGCTTTCCAGATAACCAAAAAAAATGTACAGTACATTCTATTTTCTAATTTGTATGCTAAGTTCAGCTCATTTTCCATCTCAACAGCTAAGTACAGAAATCCAGTTCATGGGTGAAGGATCATCAGCTTTGCTTTTGCCATTTATTTTAAGTGACAATGGTGCTACTGACCTGGAAGTTTCAAGTGTTTTTATCCCCTTGTTTTGACATTTTAACTTTGATATTGACAACTATTCCTGTTTTATCTGGCTACAAGTGAAATATAACAAAAAGGAAGCTACTCTGATTAGCAGCAGTTCTACTGTATGTAAAAAAAAAAAAATCGTACCACATGGTTGATCATTTAAAAGCATTCATTCTAGCCATCCCACTGATTGTGTAATTGAAAAATCCCACTGAATAAGGAATATTTCTCATTTCTTCTTTCTGCAGGTTGTGATCCTGGGGAAACATTCAAGAGGTTATCACTACATGCTTGCTAACCTGGTAAGAACAAAAAATAGTTCTAGTGTCCCTGGGCACTATAGACCATTTAGTTTGTGTCATCTATAATCAGCCATAAAGGAAATACAGGAAGCACCTAATGTGCTCTCTAGATGCCTAGAGAAATAAATTCAGTAAATACACAACCAGCCTATGGTGGCTTTGTATTCTATTTTTGCTGTCTCTTTCAGCAGCAAAGCTCTCTTCTTTTCTTATTTAAAAGATAATTTGAGTTGGGCCTAGTGGAACCAGCCTATAATCCCAGCTACTTGGGAGGCTGAGGCATGGTCAGAATTCAAAATTTTTCCTGTGCTGCCTAGCCACTTCAAGGTCATTCTGGTAAACATCGTGAAATCCCATCTCAAAATAAAAACTTTCCCAAAATGACCCAGGAAACAGCTCAGTAGTAGAGTGCTTGCCTGGGTAGAAGCAGACATTTCTTGCAATCTCTGACACCACAAATAATAACAATAATGGTAATAGTAATCAGATATAGTTCCTCAATATTCTTAGATTCGATTTGGATGTCAACTGTTTTAATTAGGTTTGTAATGTAAACCAAGAGACAGAGGATACAAGATGACTCCCAATGAATCCAATACCAGTACATGATGTGTGCTGCCACAGACTAACAAATCTTTTCAAATCAGATACAACATGATGCACTTTTCTATTTACACAAAACACAACCTGGATCTGAATATTCAAACACCTCATGACTTTAAAATCCATGACATCCAAGAAGCTAATATTCCATCAAGGTCACCCCATACCTCTTCTTATTCGGAAAGGACAACTTGTGTAGTGAGTGACAAGAGGGCTTATAAATTAGAAATGCCTATTGGTGAAGATACTATATAATACTGTTTCTACAGACTGAAAAGGGGTTGTTAAATTATCACTATACTACTATGAATCTATTAAATTATCATGAGTCCAAACCATAGTTTTGTTTCATTAGCACAGCAAAATCATGATCATTATAAAACTGTTAAACCAAAAGAATATTTGCAATGGTAAATGATTATTGTAATTGTGCTCTTAGATTTCTTAAATTAAGGGAAATATCTTGTTTTATTTACAATTTTTTAAATGAAAAAAAAAATGCTACTCAAGCCTCTTTCTTAGAAAGCATCCAAATGATACTGACTTCTGATTTGGTGTACATCTTCACTAAGCTGCTCAAAGTGAAGCCCTTCCATCCAATTTGGGGATAAATGAATTGACTCTTGTAGGAGAAAAAATTCCAATCCTTAGTTCATATATAAAAATACTCGATTTGGGTTTTAGGCAACTGGTAAGTAAGCGATGTCTTAAGTCAATGGAGATTAGACTTGGGTGTGGCAGGGAATAACGGATGCTATACCAAGGTACCTAAAACAGTTTTTATGAGTTTTTCAGTTTCTTCCTAACCAATAGTCCACTTTCATTCTTCCATTTTCCTACCTTCATCCCTCTCATTTTATCTTTCCCTCAGCCTTCTATGTTCCACAAGGCAGTTATATACAGCATAGTGTTTAAAATGTGGGGCTTTATATATTTATTGACAGTACATGAGGTGACTTTAGATAGTGCTCACACCAGTATTCACTTACCGAAAACTTTTGTCTTTAATAAACATTAGGAAAATAATTAGGACATTAAAACCAAAGTTTTTCAGACATACCTCACGTGGAGCTAAAACAGAGTTAACAAAAGTGAAACAGTGCTTAATGTCCAAGTAAATAGAATGTGGTTTCTTTATACATCTGCAAACACTAACTACGGTCATGAATAGTT
This sequence comes from Cricetulus griseus, assembly GCF_003668045.3. Taxonomy (NCBI): domain Eukaryota; kingdom Metazoa; phylum Chordata; class Mammalia; order Rodentia; family Cricetidae; genus Cricetulus; species Cricetulus griseus. Next base: position 26,402,995 of record NC_048604.1, on the reverse strand, counting down.
GGCCAAAGTTTGAGAAAGAATACTGAGTTGGAATTTAGAATGTTTTGGTTGACTTGAATAATATAGAGACCTCAGTTTCCCTGCTGTGGATGTAGAGATGGGGATAGAGAAGATTTCTCCCATGTGTTAGGTGGGACCCTTTGAATTGATGCTAAAACATAATTAGAAAGGCAAGATGGTTCTTGAGAGTGATACTGGTGAAAGACAAGGAAGGGAGACATTAGAAGGAAGGAAAGGCTTCAGACTACATTATACATCCTGATGCCACTGAAGAAGGGAAAGAAGAAGAATCATCAAGAAGAGCCACAGACTATAGTGTATTTCTGAGAAAGTCTTGGCCAGGACAATGAAGAACTCCTTTGCAAAGACAGCAAATAACAAGTCATTTCAGCCATTCTTTTATCAACTAGTAGCTGGTAGATGTCAAGGAATAACACATATTTCTCTTGAAAGCTAAGCAGATCTTGATAGCACCTGAAGGTAGAGACTACCAGTTCACTGGACTCCTTGAGGAAAGTTCTGCTTGAGAAGATTCAAGTCCATTCATGTCAGTGATTGTCTAGGTTGGTCCTCTAAAATTCCAGCTAGGCCTCTGTATGCCTAATAACAATCTTTCAGATTTGCTCTGCTTTCAAGGTTGAAATCCCGACCAGACCCTCCCCCCAAAACTAGCCTGCAGAGTGATGGAACAGCAAGAGAGAATTGCTATCTAACATAGTGGTGTACTCCTGTAAACACGGCTATTAGAAGATACAGACAAGAGGATTTCAAGTTCAAGACCATCCTAGGCTGCATAGTGAGACCATGTTGGGAGTACAATGAATAAGGATGTAGCTTAGTTTTATAGTGTTTAGCCAATATCCACAAGGACACAAAGGCTTGAGTTTGTTCAAGAGAGAAAGGGATAGGCAGACAGACACAGAGACACACTAATAGAGAACAAACTAAGAGCAAGAGAAAGCTAGAGCAAGATAGAAATGAATGGTGAGCTGAATCTGGAGCACACTATTCAGGATAATGAGACCTTAGGAAGATGCCTCCTACAAGAACACGCAAAATCTGTTCCTTCAAAAAGAAAGTAATGTATAGTATATCATGTCAGTGTGAGTCATGAAAACATGAACTCATTCATTGTGCTTTGAGCTGCCACTTCTTCCTCTAGTGACCTTCTTTTCATCTGAACTCAGCCATGTAGTTTCCATAGGTCCCTGCACTCCATATTATTTGAGCAATAGGTACAGAAGCTCCTACTCAAGTCTGATGCTAATAATGAAATAGATAGCCCCTCTCGTGGTTTCCAGAAATTTTAAAGCACATAAAAATACTCCAAACACCTCTAGCAATGACATACACATACAGAGTAAAGCAAAACCATTTAGAAGTCATTTAGATGGTCAAAAAAAGGAAGTGGAACTAAGATGTTTCCTTCCAAGATGAGCCATCTGGCCTTTGAAGATGAGCCAGCTGGGTGAAAACTGAGGATGTGTATATACTCGGGGGAACAAACTCTAGGCAGTCTTGGTGTTACAACAGCATAGAAACACTCCTTTCTTCTACACATGCCAACCCAAGAACACTCACCCTGCCTGAGCTTCTTATAATCACCTGCACCATCACTCCAAGTGTCTTGTTGGGTTCTGAGCTCCACATATCTATGAACGAGTTCTATGTCCTTTTACACAAACCTCCGTGGAGGCAGTCTTAAAAGGAGGAGGTGGGAATCCCATGAATGAATCAACAGAGGCTGTTCCTGGGTCAGTATGTATACTATAAGTGGAAAACAAGCTGCAGAAAAGCTCATCTTGCTAAAAATCTCGGTGAGAAACAAAAGATTCTACCAGGAACACAAATCAGAGAAGTGCTCTGGTCAGGCTAGAAGTAGGCATTCCAGCTAAACAAGTAACTCTTACAAATTCCATATCCCTTGGTGGTGTCTTCTCTTGCTAGAGGTTGTTCTGTAATTAATTGTTTTATCTTTTAGAGCAGTGCTGTGACTCTGATCTAGTCCCTGGGGATAACTAATATGTATGCAACCTGTCAGTTAAGCTGCATCTCTTTCCCATATGGCAGGGTCCTAAGTCAGGACCTTTTACACTGTACTGCCAGGCATTTCGTGTATCATGATTTGATTTCTTCATATAGGCCGACAAGAGTAGCTTAGATACTGTATGTAAAATCCGAGTTTAAGTTTAGGGATTGACATCATGAGTGAGGTAACCCAGACCTAGAAAGATAAACATGGTATATACTCACTGGCAAGTGGATATTAGGTGAAAGTGAAGGATAGCCAGGCTTTAATCCACAGCCCCAGAGAGGCGAGGTAACAAGGAGGGCCCAAACAAGGAAGCATGGATTTCCCTGGGAAGAGGAAATAGAAGAGATGTCCTGGGTAAACTGGGGGTAAGGGGGATGGAAACATGAGGGTTCAGATTGGGCAGGTTGGGGGCAGGACAGAGGGGGAGAGTAATGAAAGAGATGTCTTCATGGGGGGCAGGTATTTTGGGCTTAGGGAGAAACCAGGTGCCAGGGAAACTCCCAGGAATACACAAGAATGACCCCAGAAATAGTGGAGAGGGTGGCTGAACTGGCCATCTCCTATAATCAGATTGGTGACTCCCTAATTGTCATCATAGAACCTTCATCAAGCAGATGCAGAGATCCACAGCCAAGCACTGGGCTGAGCTCTGGGAGTTCTGTTGAAGAGAGGGTGGAGGGATTATAAGAGCTGGGGAGGGGATCAAGGTCATCACAAGGAAACCCACAGTAACAACTAACCTGGGCTCATAGGAGCTCACAGACTCTGGACAGATAGCTAGGGAACCTGCATGGGAGCAACCTAGGCCCTCTGCATGTGTGACAGTTGTGTAGTTTGGTCTATTTGTGGGGCTTCTAGCAGTGGGCTCAGGACTTTTCCCCCGGCACTTGAACTAGTTTTTGTGAACCCATTCCCCATGCTTGCTTGCTTCACCCAGCCTTGATACTGGGGGAGGAGCTTGGTCTTGCCTCAACTTAATATTGCCATGCTTTGTTCAAACCCATGGGAAGCTGGCCCCTTTCTGAAAGGAGAGGGAGGAAGAGTGGGTAGGTGTAGAGGGGAGGAGGCAGGAGGAGAGAAGGGGGAAACTGTGGCTGGATGGAAAGTAAATGAAAACATTTAATTAATAAATTAAAATGTAATATTAAAAAGATTAGGATTGGCATAAAGGAAGGAGGTAGAGTAGCATGATGCAAATCAAAGTACTGGCCTATGAGCTAAGAGTCAAGTTTAAATCCTTAGAGTTCATTTATCTAGCCATATCTCTGCACCTATTTAGTAATTTCAAGATAGAGGACAGAGACCAGATCACTATTTCCCAGAACGGTTATTTGCATGTGTAAGACCCCCGGAAGCTCAGGCCTCCAGGATCTCAGCCAAGGACCTCGGTCACCCCAATCACCAGGCGGATTCGAAGGCTTGATGCAAACTGCATGGGGCTTTATTAAAGTTGTTTAATGAGCTAACCCCATGTTAGCTCGTGTCTTTCATCCATCCACCATGGCCGATAGCTAGAAAAGACAGCTGCATAGAGATCTTGTAGGGCAGTGTAAGGGGAGTGTCTAGGGGTATGCACAGGCTCAGGATTGCTGTGCCTCCAGGCTTGGAAGGTTTGCCCTGTGTTGAATGGTCAACTGGTTGTAATGGCCCATAGGCCCTCCCAGGGTGGTTGCTATGCTCTGTGTGTCATTGCTGTGCACTTGTCCGAAAAGCACACCCAGAGTCGTAAAGCATAGTACCACCAGCTAACTTCTGATTGGTTCCTTGCCACAAGGCAGGCATCTGACCTCCTAGTGACTAAGGCAAGGTCACACAAGCATGTGTTCGGCTGTTATGGCTGCCGAAATGGGGAGCTGGTCCCTTCACATGAGCTAGTGTTAAGTAGTACATGGCAAAACCTCTTTAAAGCTTATTGATTTTGAATTTCTATTAAATATATGTATTAAAATAACTATCGCAACAAATCTATGATTTCTGAGACACCATTTTTTAGAACAAAGCAGAAATAGCTGTTTAAATCTCAAAAGCATAGTCAATGTAAAAAAATTTAGGTAAATTTGGCTCAGATACAGATTTAAATAGAAAAATGTGAAGGTGGCATATTTAAGACTAAAATGTTGAAACATTCCCAGGTTACTTCTAGTATAGATTTCTGCTTTCTTAGATGTCACCCAGGTTGACTGTGAAGGAGAGTGTGAACACAGCAACTGGGGAGATACTATGCACGTAGGTAGGGGAGCAAAACCACAGGCCTGCTGTCCTCCAGGCAGACTGAAGCATTAAAATCAGTCCAGATGGGTAAAAGCCAAGAGGACCTGTGAGTGCCCTTAGCCACCTTCTAAACAAGGATGAGAATCTGAAGAACTAATCAACATAGCCCAGCCGGTGATACAAGACAAATTAGGTCCAGGTTGAAATGGTCCAACGGCAGATGTTCAGGACACCCCAGAAATAAGGCCAAATAATCAATGCACTTGAGGTGCCTAGGGGGAAACGTGAGCCATAGCAGGACACATTCAGTGCTGCATCATTTAAGCACTGCTTCAGAACACCTGACAGTTCCCCAGTGTTGGGGACAGCTACTGACCCTGCAAGTGGAAGACAGGTAATGTCAGCTGGCAGGGGTAGAGAATGTCAAGGACAGGCAATCAAGCAGGGTATTGTGCTGGGAAGAAAAGGGATAGGTGTTAATGTGTCTTGGGCTCCTCCCTGCTGTGCTTGCTATTTTCTGGGAACTTTTTTGATCATCATAAAAGACCTAGAGTAGAGGCTTCCTGCCTGCCACCTTCTCAAATCTTTTTTGAAAAAATCAGGAAATGGACTCAGAAAAGGTACTCAACTCCAACTCGCCTCAAGCCATACAGACAATCTGTTTGTGAAGTCCCTTGGTCTTCCGGCTCAGTCCACCCATGCATCTCAGCAAGACAAAAGTTCAGATTCACAAAGGTCATATAAGAGTTAGTGCCAAGGCAGATTAGTGGGATGGCTCAGTAGGTGGAGGTACTTGCCACCAAACCTGATAACCTAAGTTCCACCCCCAGGACCCATGAGATATAGAGAGAAAACAGACTACTAAGGGTTGTTCTTTGACCTGCATATATGCAGAGATATAAAAATATGAAACACATGCTATACATTTGTGAGAATGATGTGATCAAAGACATAGGAGCTTTATAAACAGCAAGAGTAAGCTGAGCATGGTTTGACAGGCATGTACTCTGAGCACTTAGGAGATGCAAGGGGTAGGATGCTTAGAATGAGACACTGACTGACTCCAAAAATCAACAAAGAAAACTAAAACAAGGAAAGCTTTATGAATCTGAGTTTTAAAGCTGTCCAAAAATGAAATGCATCTAAAACAGCATATTTTATCCTCCACCCCCAATCCATTCTTGCTCTCCCACTTTTGGTCTCTCACTCTTCTCTTCTATAGCTCCCCCTTTTCTTTTCCCTCTTGCCATCTCTTTTCTCTGCATCTCCCTCACACGTATAAGAGCATGATAGGAGAAATTGGGAGAGAGATATTAGATGATACCATTTTTTTAATTTTACTAAGTCAAAAATCATGACTCATAAAATAGAATGCAAAAGTATACCCAAGAGGAACCTAGGCTTGAAGAAATGTCTGTCGTGCTTACCACATCTTTGAGTGAATGTAAAACAGAGAAGAACCTGCTTTGTTTCAAGAGAAAGCAAATGAGACTGAGTCAAGCTGCATGGCTTGCCAATACCAAGCAGTCCCTTCTGCTCCCTTCCCTTTCCAGGTCTTCCTGTTCTGTTCTTTGCTTCCCCTTCCTTTGTGCTCCCAATTGTAATGTTCTATATAAAAATCCAAATGCTCAAAGACACGTGTTGTGATCTTCTCAGCAGATGGCATGTAAACACAGAGGTCACTGGGTTGGAGCCTGGTTTTGTAGGGAAGGGAAGTGGGCTTGGGGGGCAGAGGAAGCTGCCACTGGTCCCAAGTGCCAGGAAACACAGTCACCTCCCTGGGTATTCAACCTCTCTGGTGGCTCAGGATTCAATTTCTTCTTGAAATGGAGACTTAATACAGTCAGAATACCAAGAGACAGAGGAATGGGGGATTTGGGTGAAGCCTAAACTCCTATCATGCTGTGGCAGTCAGCTTAAAGTAGACTACTTCAGATACTAATTCGTCTTCCTCCAAAATGCTTCCCCACGCCTCTCTGCATCTTCATCCCTTCCCTCCTTCCTTCCTGAAATTTACAACAAAAGATCACCACCTAGCCAATGTTTTAACAAGATGAGTTGGTAGAACTATGCCATCTCTCCCAGGCTTCTCAATGCTGTTTCTAAAATAAGGCTACATAGTAGATTTATACACAGGTGTTCCATGATTTTATGGGGTTATACCATAGGTTGAAAATATCATAACTTGATAATGTGTTTGGTAGTCTAAGCTACTGAATTTCATAGCTGAGCCATACAGGACACTGCAGAGTGTTGTCATTTACTCTGGCAGCTACATAGCTGAATAAGAACAGCTCACTGCCTCTGTCCCCATCACTGCAGTGTCATACTGATAGCCACAGAATAGATCAAAACTTCAAAAATAGTTTGCAGTGATGCATAACAGTTTTACACAATTCATAAGCAAATAAAAATATTAACTCGGATCATCATCAGGTAGGAACCGTCTATACTTGGACTGTGGTCCCTCGGTCACTTACAAGCAAACTCTCTTGTAGTTTTCATGTGGAAAATGTTAGTGACAGAAACTAGAATCTAGTTTATTAGCTTCCCTGCCAGGAAAGCTTTCCTTTTATTCTGGCCACAGTATCATCCGTGATACTATCTTCCTGTTGTTTTTAGTATTAGCTCTTTTTCCCCCTTCTCTTTCCTTCTACCCAAATCCCATGCCCCCACCTCTGTTATGTGGGACAGTCAGGTCTTTAGATCTTAGGCCATGCTTTCTCTAGAGCTCACCTTTGGGCTTCCCGGCAGGACCAAAATCTATTTACTTAGCAAAGTCAACCTTTTCCTGAAGAACTAGATGTTGTAAACAGCAACCCATTGTGTCTGGTAAGTATTGAGTAGAGTCAGTACTCAAACAGTGCTTATTCTTTCTTCCCTTCTGCTTGTTTTATTGTTGTTTTGTCCATGTTCTTCTTATGTCAAAAACTAAATGCTTCAGTACATCTGTTTTATGAGATGAACCCATTTATTCCTAAATCTTAATAGACCATTAAAAGTGCAACAAAAGTAAATTAGTTAAAAGTACAGTAGTCAAATGTAGACACATCAAATGTAAGTCTTATGTATTGGTATCATGTTAAGTAGACATGAGCCAAGTCAAATAGTTACAAAGATGGATGGTAATTACTGTTTCCTCCCTCCTATCATCTGGCTGGTAACATTCAAGTCAATCAAACAACACTAGTCTATACATATTTGGGGTAGTAGAACCCTGAAAGTATGCACAGTTTCTTTTTATTTTTATTTCATTTTTAGTTTACAGGGGTGGGGTGGGAAGAGCACACGTATGGAGGTCAAGGACTACTTGTGGAAGTTGGTTCTCTCCTACTATCATGTGGGTTCCAGATATTGAATTCAGATCATCAGGCTGGATGGCAGGTGCCTTTACCCACTGAGGCAACTCACCAGCCCCTAGGGATTTCTATGTATGTACGTATGTATGTATGTATGTATGTATGTATGTATGTATGTACATACGTGCGTACGTATGTATAATTTTAGTGCCCCAAATTCAATTCACTCCACTACAAAGAAGACAGAACACCATGTCCTCAAGAAACTTATAATCATATTGATGAGAGCAATCTTGCCTAGCTATGGAAACTGTCCTGGAGAGAGACAAAGAATGAAGGGAAGTACAATGTAAGAAATCAGTACTGCATGTACTGTAGTCAGAGAAAATCTTGTAGAAATGTGTTTTCAAAGAGATGCTCAAAGGGGTGAGACACATCCATTTACCTGAGAAATCAGGAAAAGGCCATTTAAACAGAACATCACATGCAAAGATTCCGATCACCATGTTTTCCTGAATTGTCAAAGTGTAATTTTATCTCAACCAGAGCAAGGCTTTACTAGGCAGGTTAAAGAGCAATAGAAAATCATTGATACATTTCAAGCAGGAGAGGGACATGATGCTTCAAAAATCATCAGAGAGACAAGGGGATGAATTTTACAATAAATACATCATACCTCAGTAAAGTTGCTAAAAATAAAATAAAAGATATCAGAGGCTATTTCCTCACCAGTAGCAGTTATAAAGTCACAATTACTTTTTTATCCTTACAAATAGCTCCAAATAGACTGAAGTCGCATGGGGGGGGTGATCAAGTATATGGTTCACCATTCTAGCCACTTAGAAGATTTCATAGTATATTTGGTGACTGGATTAGAGAATAAAACAGCTAGTAAACAATTCAAGTAACCTGTAATCAAGTGCTAATTGGTATGGTGTAATCTTTCTCTCTTGACATTAACCCCAACCCCACCCCACCCCCGCCCCACCTCCACCCCACCTCTGCTAGAGAATGAATCTGCTTTTCAGAAAAAGACTTGTGTCTTTCATTAAGAACTGGTAACATAAAGCCACTGCAATTACTTTGCATTTCTGTGTTGAAGCATCACCCTGATGAACAATTCAAATAGCACTAAAGGCAGAGCCAGCCTTCATGCAAATGATAAGATAGATTGTTGGTTGTCCTTGGCAGTCTTCCAAGCACACATTCTATTGCTTTTCTCTTCCCTCCAGTAGGCCACTTTCCCATTTCTCACCCATGATCTATTATCAAGTTAGTAAAAGTCACCTAACTCACCTTGTTCTTGTTTTCCTCTATGTAAAAAATGCACCATAAGGACAATTGTATGTGCAAGAAATATTGAAAATAAATACTCTAAAAGTAAGCCTCGACTGAGTTTATTTCTGGGTCTAAGTCATCCACACTACCTGGAGGAAAATGATTTGCTTACATGTTAATCAGTGGAGATCAGATCAGAGAATACCAAAGTCATCTGAAACTTTTGAAGTTTGAATCATCAAATTTTGGAAGCCTGTGTTGAATGCTAACTGTTCAAACACCAAATTTGTAAATAATGAGCTTAGAGAATTAACCAGGAACTGTTTATAAGACCTGGAATAAACTTCTTAAGCACAAAGTCATGGCTTGTAGGGGAAGCTGTAGCCACGCCTGCTTAGAGGTGTGCCTGACCACACCCCAAACCTTTCAAAGACCTACAGAAATATGGCATTTAAATGGTTTAGGGTTTTTCTTGGCAGTGAGACTCAAGTGCTCCTGACACACCAATAACGTCAGAAAGGAGGATGGGCATCGAAAAAACTCATTTTGGAGTTTGCTTTCAACATGGCAAGATTAGCCATGTGGGCAAGAAACTGCTCTTGCCTGGAAGGTTTGTTGCTGTATAAACTGGACACGCAGGATCCACAAGAAAGTGACTGCTGAACTTAGAAAGCAAGACAGTACTGAAGGGTTCCTGTTGAAATGGAGAAGTGTGCTAAACACACTGTGGCCTATGGGCTGAAGATGGATTCCCCAACATTACAGAGGAACTTGGGTGACTGTCCAGGTAGTGAGATGTGTCGGTCAATTCTAGAGTTTATATATTATCCTTCTGTGGTCTTTGATAGAGTTGAAGACAGATAGTTGTGGTTATAGTTTTCTTCAGTTGTTATAAAAGATAAGTTATCTTTCTTTTTATTTAGACAAAAAGAGATGATGGGGAATGTACTGTGTATGTACATCTTATTGATTATTGAATAAAATACTGTTTGGCCAATGAGACAGCAAGTTAGACAGGACTAGGAGTCAAAGAGGATTCTGGGAAATGTAGTAGAGAAGTGGTGATCCAGGAAGGAAGTGACATAGCAAGGAGACTCAGTTTAAGCAAGGAGAAACAGGGAAGTGTCCCCTTTTCCCCTCCGCTCTTCCTCCAGCGGTGCAATGTGATCCACCGGCAAGGAGGGGCGCCAATAAGGCATCCGATTAGATAAGTCTTATAAAATATATAGATTTATGATAATTGAGGGTGAGCTAACAGATGAGAATCCTAGTCATTGGCCAAACAGCATTTTATCTAATACAAGTCTCTCTGTGCATTAACTGGGGCCCTAACTCAGGCGGGCGGCTGACATAGAGCACACACGTGGTAGTGGGGCTCAGCAACTTTTGGTAGAAAGATTTATCGTAACAATGGCTCATCTTATACAGCCGAACTCATATATGAGCAACAGTGTTCTGGATCAGAAAGATACAATGTGTTAGAAAGGTGATCCTGCTGATGAAATCAAGCATAGCTTACAAATCTAAATGAGTTCCTTCACTGCCCATGTTTCTGGTGAATATTTCCATCATTATAGAGGCAAATAGCAAGTTGCAGATATTTAATACCTAGAAAAGGAGAAAAGAATTTTAACTCACCATGTATATAAGTAGGATTCCTTTCAACCTATCTCTCTCTGCTTTCCCTCGCATCTTCTAATCCCTTCCCTGTGCAAAGTTCACGGAGAGAACCAAAGGAAAAGACACCACTGTAGCAATTAGGCAAGTAGCACTGATTTTGATATTTAGTGTGAGCCCACAAAAGTAATTGAGTATCTAATCATGAGTTGTAATTGTTAAAATCCCCATGAAAAAATAAAATGAGCTTAGCAGAAATTCTACTTAGTACAACAGGGACCTTGGGATCTTAGAGTAACTTAGCAATGACATTGTAGGGTGCATGTGCAAATGTGCTTATTGTACAGAATGGAATGTGATACTAAAGAAGACAAAGGTCCATATCAGTCATCAAAAGGAACAACAGCTCAAGAAATCACTAGAGAAAGAGGAAAAGAAAAGAAAAAGGAGCGCAATTTTTTATAGAAAATACAGCCAAAACTGATATAGAGCTTTCTTAGTCATTATGTTGCTAATTGAAAATGTTGGTAAAGATGCAGAAAAAGGATAATTCTTTTATTTTATTTATTTTTACATCCTAATCCCAGTTCTTCCTCCTTCCTCTCTTCCCACTCCCCCCACCTTCCCCTCATCTCACCCCCCCATCTGCTTCTCAGAGAGGGTGAGGCCTCCCATGGGGAATCAACAAAGTCTGTCGCATCACTGCATTGAGGCAGGACCCTCCCCCTCACCATGTCTAGGCTGAGCATGGTATCTCTCCATAGGAAATTGGCTCCAAAAAGCCAGTTAATTCATTAGGAACAGCTCCTGGTCCCACTGCCAGTGGCTCCACAAACTGCCCAAGCCTCCCATTGTCTTCTACATTCGGGGAACCTAGTCCAGTCCTATGCAGGTTCCCCAGCTGTCAATCCAGAGTAAGTGAGCTCCTATTAACTCAGGTCAGCTGTTTCTGTGGGTTTCCCCATCCTGGTCTTGATCCCTCTGCTGATATTATCGCTCCTTCTTCTCTTCAACTCGACTCAGGGAGCTTGGTCCACTGAGTAGTTGTGACTCTCTGAATCTGCTTCCATCAGTTACTGGATGAAGGTCTCAGGAGATCCTATTTCCCCTTCATAGGCAGGTCCACGTACGTTTCTCTTAGGGTTCTCTGTTAACTAGTTTCTCTGGGGTTATAGACTGTAGGCTGGTTATCCTTTGTTTTATGTCTAATATCCACTTATGAGTGAGTACCTACCATATTTGTCTGAGAAAATATAATTCTTATACATGGTTGATGGGAATATAAATTAGCATGGCCATTTTGGTAAGTGATAAGGAATTGTCTCAAAAAAAAACTCTAAAAATGAAACTACCATGAAACCCAGCATTGCCACTTCTGGGTATACCAACATTACTTGACTTGACGGATTTTACCTCCCAATAACTGCATCATACATTGAAAGTACAGTAAATCAAAACTGCATCTCAATCAAGTCACGACAATGGCAAGGACTTTATGACCCCAGATTCTAGGGAAACTGAGTCAGGTTGATTGTGAGTTCAAAGCCATCACAGGAGAGAGAGAGAGAGAGAGAGAGAGAGAGAGAGAGAGAGAGAGAGGGAGAGGGAGAGAGAGAGAGGGAGGGAGGAAGGGAGGGAGGGAGAGAGGCAGAGAGAGAGAAACACACACACACACAGAGAGAGAGAGAGAGAGAGAGAGAGAGAGAGAGAGAGAAAGAGAGAGAAACAGAGAGACAGGGGAAGAGAAAGGTACATTTAACATACCTATCTCACTGAACACTATAGCTTGGTTCCACAGCCCACTGAAGGTTCTGCTTGTTTACCCTTAATGTAGTGCCTGACTGGGAATCACGGCTCACTGCAGCTCCTCAGCATCCTAACAGTATCATACTGCATAATGCTAGCCCATTTGCTCATGTAATTGCTCACAAACTGAATTTTTGTCTGTCAACTCAGTTGCATTAGTGTTTTGCTGATGCTTTGGGAGGAACCAGGCCTCAGTCTGCAAGATGCAATGGAGTATGTCTGTTTATGACTCTAGTTGTATCTAGGAATCTGTGAAATAAATCAAAACTTATTCTCAAATGATAGAGCTAGATGGAGAGCTAAAACACAGGCAGATTTCCCTCAACCAGTTCCTTCCCCCTAACTTTCTAGCTTTCTTCTTTGTCCCATTTCTCCTCTTACTTTTATTTACTTACCTATTCCTACTGTTTGGTAACCACTCTTATCATGTAAGATATTTTACTGAGGTTTTAGAGATACTGGGCATTTATGGTGGTTTGAGTAAGAATGGTTTAGTCATTAAGGGGTAGAACTATTTGAAAAGGATTAAGAGGTATGGCCTTGGAAGAGGTGTATTTCAGAAGTCCATGTTAAGCTGGGTGTCTTTCTCTTGGCCTACATATTAGGATGTACCTCTTAGTTACTTCTCCAGCACCCTATCTGTCTGTTGTCATGTTCCTTGCCATGATGATAACAGACTATACTTCTGAAACCACAAACAATCCCCCAATTAAATTCTTCCTCTTATAAGAGTTGCTTTGGTCATGGTGTCTCTTCCCAGCAATAGTAACTCAAGCTAAAACAACATTAATATACAAACTTGAGATTGGTGTGTTGGCAGCTCTAAAAGAAAAGTCCAGTAAAACATTGGAATAAAGCAAATGCCTTCAACATGGTGATATTTTAAGTGAGTGGGAGCCAGCAGCCATTAACCTCTTCCCCAGAGACAGAACCCTTAACTTCTGTCACTAACTTTAACACCCTGTATTTTCCTTTATATACTTTAGGTGCCTAGTGGACATTTCCATGGTGTCATGGTTTTCAGAGGTATAAATGAGATTTGAACTCGATATTCCCACAAAATGTTTTCAAGTAGCCAGCTCACAAAATGAAATCTACAATTTAAAAAAAGTGAAATGTCTTGGAAAGTTATGATAGGAGGCATAGCTGCATCAAGAAGCTGCAAGTATCTGCTGCGATACAAAAGGAGACACCCACTACTCTCCTTTGAATATAGCCTTATTATTCTTTACCACACTTAATCCTGTGGTGTGGGGTGGTTATTGTTATCACATCAGTGTCCTTGATGAAGTTGTTGGGAGACACTTATCTGTTTTCCATACACTTCTGATTGTGTTTACTCGGATAAGCTACAGAATGCAATAGAAATGCTTTGGATTGCATTAGAAGGCAAGGAGGAGTGTACCGAGTGCTGCCCAACAGTAGGCGCCACTCTGTCACCTTCATTCATTCTACCCATAACTTTCATATATTGGCGTTTCTGGTTTTACCTATTACATTGCTTTATTTACAGAGATTGTAGTGAGACTGGGAAAATAGTCCCACTTCTTTAGATTATCAGGAGAAGTCCAACTTTGGAGACATTTGTGAACAAGAAAATTAGTGGCTCCAGCTGATTTGATAAAAAGACAACTACAGCAAGCTCCAGTCAGCTGCAGCACGTTCTATAAAATCACTCCACTTTGATTATTCTCTTCCTCAGAACAAACATTGCCTTTAAAAATCCTTCTTGCATTATGAATATAATTTTGGTGATCTCTTTGCCAAAGCTGCCCATCTAATCCCAATTTTCTGTACCTACAGGTTGCATTTGTGCATGCCACCCATAAAATCTAGCATACTGGTGGAAAAGTAGCATTGGGTCATGTTAGAATACAAACAGAAAACCCAGCAATAATGGCCCAATTCCTACCCTTACTTACTAAGCAGTTATCTCCTGACACTCTTGTCTCTAACGATAGATAACCTTCACACAACTATTTTCACATTTCTCTTTCCGGGTGTGGTGTGGATGTTTCTGTTGTACTATTTTATTTCTGAACTTTTCAGTCAACTTGGTATATATTCCCTCCCACTTCTGAGTCTATAGGTGGTCATCTCAAGAAGTGAACATTAGCCAGAGTTTGTGAAAAGGTGAAATGCCCTGAAATGGAATAGAATGAGTGTGATAGAAAAGGCTTTGAACCTAGAGTCAGCCCGTTCCTGCTCAGTAGCCAATGCTGTTCTCTAACCTTCCTTTCTGTTTTCACTATCTTCCCATTTTCATTTTTCCTTCTACCTCCCATGTAATCAGTGAAATTTTCTGTTCTATTTTTCTTTTAGAGAAAACACACTGGACTGGTCTCAGTGAGTTTCAGCCAAAAATTCTTGTCAGCACAAGAAGTGAACCTTAGTTTTATCTATGGATGTTCAAAATGCCTGAACATTTTGTGACAAGAGGCAAAGCAAGAAGGAAACTTCTTCATATCTGCCTTTAATAAAAATATTAATCTCCAGTTTCCCCCTTGCCACAATCTCCCACTTCTTCCTCCTCTTATACCTTAGATAGTTGTCAGTAAGCTCCCTTATATTACTATCTATAAGTAAGTTATCCAAATAAGCTAGTCTATTTTCTGTATCTACAGACTGTATTTACACATATCAAAATGTAACCTAGAGATAGGATCAGAAACATGGTACAGTTTGAACCATGGTAGAAAGAAAACTCCTAACTCCGTGGTTCTTTCCATCCACTCTCTTCCCATGTGGATAGTTTTGGGTCACCTCTTTTATTTTGGTTTTTCAAGACAAGGTTTCTCTGTAGCTCTGGAGCCTGTCCTAGAACTCACTCTATAGACCAGGCTGGCCTTGAACTCACAGAGATTCACCTGCCTCTGCCTCCCAAGTGCTGGGATTAAAGTCATGCACCACCAATACCTGGCTTGGGTCGCCTCTTTTATCGTGTTTTCTTTGCTAAATTTCTCCATACAATAAAGTTTCTTTGTTACTTGGGATTTTAACTACAAATGTTAACAGTTCAATCAGTGGTATTTAATATAAAACTATGTTTGAATACATGTTAGAATGGAAACTGGTAAGCCATAAATAACAGACCACTTTTGCCTGTTAGATGTCAATTATAAGTTCATTGTTTTTTCAATGATATTTCCCATTTCTATTTACTCTTTTTCTAATACAGAATTTGTTATCTTCTCTATGAAACTAGTATCTTTCCAGAGATTTAAGAAGACTCCCTTTCAATATACTTAGCTTTTCCTATGAGGTCAGGCAGACAACTGAAGCAGTGAAATTCCTTTACATGATGAAATAACAGTAAATTGTAAGCTATGATCATCCAGTGCCTGTCTCTACATAGGACTATTTTTCCTAACTTCCCTCATCCTGCCACTGTGTCCTTCCTACCTCTAACACTCACCCATTGCCCTACTCACATACCCTGGTGACTGGCTGGACTCCTGCCTGTCATTACTGTTCTTATATTATTTTTAAAGATTAGCACCAATCTTAGTAAACAAGGACCCTAAGAGAGACATACACAGTCCCCTGGAGAAGGGGAAAGGGTCAAGATCCCCTGAGCAAATTGACAGCATGGGAAGAGGGGGGAGGGAGCTTCGAGAATGAGAAGGGAAGAAGAGGAAGGATGAAGAGGTCATGAGGAATCAGAAAGGTTGAGTCAGGGGAAGAATAGAAAAAAGGATATGTGATAGGTAGGTTTTTAGTTGGGAGGGGTGGTAGGGGAGGACGGGAGGGAGAAGGGAACTGGGATTGTCATGTAAAACAATCTTGTTTCTAATTCAAATAAAAAAATGATTTTTTAAAAAAAAGATTAGAACCAATCTTATACCCCAATGGCAGTGAGTGTCTTATATGATGAAAATTATTTAATAAAATAATACAGAAATTGATATTCCCCTGAATACTTTGAATGTTATTCATAGATCGCAAGAGTTAGACATCTCTTGTCTTTAACTGAGATCCCGAATCTTGGAAGAGCTGGGATCTTTCTTTTCCTCCATCTTGATGTGTCTTCTCATGGTTGTTAAATGATTCATAGTCATAGCTCTTCTGTCAAAGTCATGGTAAATATGTGGCAAAATCAGGCTTGATTCAATCCACAAAGATTATAGTATCTCACAGTATAAGCTAGATCTTTGTAAAGGAAAACATTGATTGAATTGCTAAGTTGAATCTGAATGAAGTTAGTCCCGGATCTAGCTGAATCCTGCAATTTATTCAGCACCTCTTTCTCTGAGCTTGTTCCACCACTGACACTCTTCCTTTTATTTTCCCTTCACTGTCCAAGTAGTCAATGTTGATTTTTGCACTTGTAGAAATTTTAGAAATAGATGGTCTCATTATTCTCAGCTTCATACCATTTTGTGGCAACTCTTAAAAGTAAATTTGGTAAGAACTGTAGATTGGATAAATTCCTTACAATACTGATAAAACAAATGAATGTGGACCAGGACTCAGCCATCCCCTGCCCCTATTCAGAATGTATAGGCCAAAACTTAGTATTTTAAGTGTCTTTCACCTTTTTTTCTTTTTTTATCATCCAAAGTTTCTAAGGTCTCTTCAATAGTATTATGTTTATACAATCTTTAGATAGACTTGGCCACAAAACCATCCTCAAGGTCTCTTGTAACCAAGCAAGAAGATAATTTTGAACAGTTAGAAACAATCACAATGATCAATGTCTTAATCAGATGGGTATATAGTGAGCTAGTTGCCAGCTCCAACTTCCTTAGCTTACCATGACCCTCCTGTAACCATCATTTGAGCCTCCTTTTCGTATACTCTATGTGTTTGGGGATATCCTGTTCTGTTTAGTGTCTTTACTCTGGTTTCAGGGATACATAACTTCAATAAAACACTATGAAGAGCTGTGTGTGTCCAACCCAATGACTAATATCTAACCATAAATTATGAAAAAGCATAGTGCTTAAAAATTTGGGAGATAGGGGTCTAGCAGTGTTTGCCTTTATATCTATACTCATCACTGCTCCTCTGTATTCCTCCAAGTCCTGCCATTCCATGCTTTTAGTCTACTAGTCAGCTTTGTTATAATATGTCTGCTAATCAGCTTTGTTATAATAGTTATTTCACTAACTGTCGGTAGTTTGGGGACTCAGTTTGTAACTTTATCCAGTATAGTTGTACACAACAATAGACTCTAGTAAGTTACTTAAAACTAGAAAATAAAGCAGGTCTCTTAAAAGTGGAACAAATATAGAAGACAGAGCAGGAGCCACCAAAACCTTCTTTCTTGACTTTCTTCTGACACTGACCCTCCTCGAAACCCTTTTATTGAACCTTTTCATCATCCATGTGTTCAGTGATTATTTGATTGAGTTTCTTTAGAGAGACTTTAAGAGCCTTATCCCCAGTTTGACCACTGTGAAGACTGTAGTTCACCTACCTAAAGAAGAAATCTGACAAAAGCATCAGGGACCTTATCCTTCACCCATAATAGTTTGCAAATAGGTAGTCAGTTTCTTGTGCAGTATCTGTTACCACCCAATATGTTTTCACTTGGTAAAATTAAAACTATTAATTAAAGTCATATTCTCTATTTTTCTTCATTTGGGGAGTAGGGAGTTGAGTAATAGACTTTCATAGCAATGATAGCCTCTGCTGGGTTTTATACACAAGCTTGTTTCTCTAGTGACTTTAGTTCAGGGGTTAGCAAATTAGAGAAAATAGTGTCATAGTATTTCTCATGAAGGGATCCTTTAGGAGAAAACTCATCATAACAACTTAATATTAACTTTAAAATGCCTTGTGGTTATTAGGAAGGAGGAATGATTCTTAATATGCAAGCCAAACTAATTGGCTCCTTCTCCAATATTCTTAAATTCATATCTCGCAATGAATGGGAGATGATGGGGATTCTAACTAATTACTGAGAAAGTGTCTCACTAAAATATTTTCTAAGACCATTTTCAGAGTCATTTTAAAGAACTCTGAAATTAAGGGAGTAAAGTCAGTGTTGATGATTGGAGAGGGAGACATGGAGCATTTCTGAGTACTGGTTATATTTGGGGCTCAGTATTTGAATGTTAATTAATAACTGCACTTGAAGATATATTCATACTTCTTTACCATACTCCAAAGAAAGTGTTTTGAACAGACAACAAGAAAATAATTTATAATAATATGGGTAATATAGACAGAATGCATTTATCAAAACACATCAAATATACTTTAAGGATTTATTTATTTCATTAAATATAAATTTTAACCTCAAAAAGAAAAAAACTTTACTTGTATATACACATTTACACACACATGAATGCATACCACAAATACACAAAGGAAGGAAGGAATATATAAGCATGGGATTATTGGCACATGTATTAAATCTTTGGGGGTAAAGGATACTAATATCTGTACTTACTAACCATTTATTTTGCTTGATATATATTCCAAAAGTGAAATTGACTTGTGGACAAGAGAATATTAGTAGTAAAATATGAATATTGACTATAAGGGTGTTCGTTGTTTATTACTTTCAAAGTTTCTGTATACTTGAAATTTTCTTACACTATAAAATGTTTGAAGTAAGGTGGAGCTAGGAGATTGCTCACTTAAAAGAATGTAAGGACCTGAATTCAAGTCCCTAAAAAAAATGTATGAAAGGTGGGCATGTTAATGCAGGCATGTTATCCAATGTGGGACAATGGGTATTGGAAGAGACAGGAGAATCTCTGGAGCTAATTGGCAGCCAACATAGCCAATCAATGATCTCCAGGTTTAATGAGAGGCCTTGTCTCAGAAAAAAAATGAAAATGAAGTGCAATTGAGGAAAACACTCAATACTGACCACTGGTCTCCACACACATGTACACACATATGTATGTTCATACACATAAGCGCATGAACACATACACACACAAAAATCTGAAGATAATCTAAACTTCAAAGGTTTATTTTTCTAAAAGAATTACATACATGAGTACTGTATTTACAGCATTTCTACCTTCTCCCTTTCCTCCCTTTTCTCCTTCAATTCACTCTTAAAATGAATATATTTTCCAAATTTTGGTCTCTTGATTTGTGTAAGCAGTAAAACTGCCACAGGCACATTCCACAATTTTCCCAAATGATAAATAAATCCGTTTCCATTGCCAATTTCTTTTTCTTGTTTTCTTTTTGAATGCAAGAGCAATGAGGTTCACAGGCTATACACCTGAATTCCAGTAACAGCCATGTTGGAAGAAAACTCAGAACTAGCCAACTCCTATATTTGAAATATAAAGGAAATTCCCAGCTGCTACTATCTTTTTCCTCCTTACTGCCACAGAAATCTGCTTCCTATAAGCACATTTTTCTTTTTTTTACTGAAAATAGTTTTTTTCATACAATATATTCTTCTTCTTGTTTCCTCTCCCCCAACTCCATCAAGATTTCCTCCACCGTCCCTCCCATTGATTTAGAAATCTGGCATTCACTCATTAAGGATTCTAACACATGAGCAACAAAGCACAGGAGACCCATGTCCAACAGAAGTTGCAGCAATTCCTGGGTAAGGTATCCCAGAAGACACCAATACCCAATGGAGTTGGCAGTGCCCATGTGGAAAGGCTTAGGTGTGAACCCTGGGGAAAGCACTTTGAAGAACTTGGGTGACAAAGACACCAGATGGTAACCAGAGCAAGTTAAGGAGCAAATGGTGGATGCTATACAGATGTCAAGACTCATTTATGGATTCATGTGAGACGCACCCTGGGGTTTATGCCATCATATACAAGCAAGCTGTCAGCTTCACTCACTGGTAGTTCTGTGAATCAAAAATGTCTAAATATTCATCACAAGAATCTGAAACACTCGGCTATGTTCAGCAAGTTAAGGTGAAGAAAGATTTTTTTATAGCACTTCTTAATGGTCAAATGTCTTCCACATTCTCTAGTTACACAGCGTTAAATATAACTCTACTGGAAGACTGAAAATACAGGTAAATGAAACAAAATATTTGCTTGAAAGCAGAACCTATGCTGTTGGTTCCTGTGGTGCCTAAATCGAATAAAGTCACAGACAGGAAAATGGAAGTATGTACCATTTCTCCATTGTGCCTATAGTTTCAAAAACATGATGCCTTATAAATTAGATTCACATCAAAGACCTCCTTTATTGTTAATAAGTAACCCCAGGGAAGGAATCCTTCATCTTATCCTTAGTCTCCAACAGATAATGTAAGAATCGTATGTCTCTCACAGTCATGATCCCTTTCACTGTCTTTCCAGGGTTTTACTGACATTTTACTGGAAAGAGTCATGCATGGGGGAGCCAATATTACAGGATTCCAGATTGTCAACAACGAAAACCCGATGGTTCAGCAGTTCATACAGCGCTGGGTGAGACTGGATGAAAGGGAATTTCCTGAAGCCAAGAATGCACCACTAAAGGTAATGCTCCATGACACATAGACAATGAAGGACAGCTTTCCATAACTTTTCTATATGGATGTTATACACTCACAACCATTCTGTAAACAAGTGGTCTTCCCCCAGAAGTCATTCAAATATGCTTCAAAAGACAGCTGCAACTGATTGTATTGCATAACCCCACCCCCAAATGAACTATAGAGAATAGGATCTTGTAAAAATCTAGTTTTGAAAATAAATTAACCTTAATTTTTAAATGAATTTCATGTCTAATATTCTCATAGTAATTTACACTATTACAAGAACCTGAATCAGGCAAAGGGTGGAGGTGGTGGAAATAGGTAAAGAAGATTGATAGTCTGAAACAGAAAATTGGATTTTACATTATTTATGTGATTGCTCCATGATAATAAGTTCCATGAATCTCAGAACACCCAAGTGAATTAGTCCGTAATGTAGAATATGTATTACCTCTATGTACAGAAATATTGAACAGAAACAGTTGCCTGTGTGCAAAAGTGTTTTTAAAATAATTAGATTGCCTAAGTTGCTCATTTTCCCAAAATCTAGATAAGAATATTAAAAGCAGAAAGTCATATTTAGGGTGCATATTTTCCCTATGTGTTCCCTATGGTTAGAGATCTTATTATTTACTCACGAGTTTAAAATGGACAAATTAGGGGAAAATATTCATGCACAAATGGCTATAAATATATACATTATATTTGAACTGATGTGCTGAGGGAATGAGTATATACATATATCCAATTCAAGTATGAAGCTAATTTTTAATTCTTTGCTGTTATAGTGAAAATGTGTACTATGGCCATAATATAAGATGAGGAGTCAAGTACTGTTAAAGCCTTCCTTTTTTCAAAGGGAAACTGAGGAAGGTTTCCTTTCTCATACTTTCAAGTTCTCCTTTCTCCTTAATTATAATAGGGTAGAGAAGAACAGCAAGGGTCATAGTTAAAAGAAGAGATGCATTCTGGACTACCCTAAATGGGTCACATCAGAATGTAATTCAAGTACAAATTTTAAACAATTGAAATGCCCTAGAAAATTCATGAGCTAAACATAATTTTACAATTCAGTAAAGTCACTCACTAATTAGGAGCTAACTGTATGGTTGTAGTACAGACTACAGTGCCAAAGTTTCCAGGGAGGTCCCATTTTAAAGCACCCAGCCCTTTGGTCAGACCTGGTGTCACCCTCCCAATGAGGAATGTTTTATAATCAAATCCTTTTTAGTGTACTAAACTGGTATGATTCCTCCTGCTATTTAGGTGAGCTTATGAAAGATTGTATTTCCATTAAATTGCCTAACCACACTGCTTTGTGATGTTTCGATTTAGCAGCTATAGAAGACAAAGATACATTTATTCATTATTTTAAGGGTTCTCAACAATTTTAAAAACACAGTGTTAGATGTAAGAAAATGAACAAAGATAAAAGATATAAAGAGAGATACTGCAGAGTAGATTATTTCTGCTCTGAAGATGTATAACTTGTAGAAAGGATAATGAAAACCATCTCAGATACCCATTAATAACAATGAGTGTGTGTAATGCAACGTGCTAGTGTTTACTACAAATAAATGCTTAATGTTATAAGTAAAACCCTATAAATGGTTTAAGAAAGTATTGAGCCTTGTACTGAATGAATCAAAGTCTCTATTTTAATACTTGATATAGAATATATAGAGTTGGGGAAATTTTTCTAGAAATTAAAATCCAGATGTTATTTAATCTATATTTTATAAACATTTCTTTGGGGGTTTATTTTATATGGAGAGGGCAATCTCATGCATGGGTAAACAGAAACTGAATAAAGTACAAAATTAAACTGTTCTTTTAGAATAGCTTTAGAAGAGCTGCATTAAGACTGGTGACAATTTATGCAGTTGGTTAGAAAGAAAATCATCACCATTGGCTTTAGGTAGTGCTAGAATGGGCAAACACAAAGATTTTTCTTCATGAAAGAAAATATGCCCCTATTATAGTCATACTTGATGACTTGCTTCTGAATGAAAAGTAACATGAGAAAAACAAATTGATAGTTGTAGAGACAACAATGTATTCGCTCCCAATTGTATTTGGACAGCCTTTTATACAGTAAGAACTCCCCTTAGGACATTTTGCTACATTTTAAAACGTCAATAGATTCCATATTCTACAAGTATTCATAACTCTTGCAAAACAGAGGCCAGATTATTGTAATCATGCTTTGTTGATTCATTTAATAGAAAAGCATCCACCATTTCACACTGCAGATAATCTCTTCTGTTAAGTGACTACCCTCATCCCTAGTAGAACATATCACTGTATACAAGGAAGAGAAAGTAAGTATTCTTGCCTGAAAAAGGTAGCATCATGAAGCATTGCCTACAAATTGTTGATGTTATCAGATTTAAAACTCAATAACAACTGTAATTTTCTACAATTGAAAAGCATCTTTGGTTTTTGCTACCCCCTGGGAAACAAAAACTGATTTATTGCTGGCCAGAGGTCCTAGCTTGCTGCAAACATGGTCCAGACAGAAATGATTAATGTTTCCTTCCAAATTAATTTCAAGCTGTCTAACTTAGCTATTTCCATTTTTCCCTAAGTAAACAACAGATCTGAATTTTCTATTACAAGCAGCAATAACTCAGTCTTGCTTTAGGATACGCTGTTTCCTCTCTAATCTATACATGCCATCCCTTAGCATCACATGCATTTCTTCCCTTATAAAGGACCCAGCCTCTTGTAGTCACTCACTTGATATGAAGCAATATTGAGAGCAAGAAAGAAATTCCCCTTGAGCCATTTGATCTTAATAATCCTACCATGTGCACACATGAGGTAAGAGGCATCATTGTCGAATGCATCAACGTCAAGCTTGCCCAGAGAGAATTTCCAACTCACATAATTAGGATGATATCTTTGTAGAGTGAAAGGTAGAGGTGAATGAGAATCATAAGGAACAAGGCAAGTTTGAATGATGTCATTTATCATGTTATCTTGTTTTTCATGCATCTATTTTAGTACACATCTGCATTGACACACGATGCAATATTGGTCATAGCAGAAGCCTTTCGATACCTGAGGAGGCAGCGAGTGGATGTATCCCGCAGAGGCAGTGCTGGAGACTGCTTAGCAAACCCTGCTGTGCCCTGGAGTCAAGGGATTGATATTGAGAGAGCTCTGAAAATGGTAAAGAAAATTGTTTATTGGAGTGGATGGGTCTTATAAATGACAGAATAAAAATGAGACCTCAGTCTTGAAAGAGGGTGTACTAAAAGGAACAGCATCTCATATTGTACAGAAAAGATAACTATGGAGGCTCACCCCAATCTAGAATTCCAGCAATAAAATGTTCTACAATGAATTTTGAAAAATATAGTAAATTTAGGGCAAATAAAGTTTTGGTTTGATGCTGCACTGTAGAAGGTAAATGAAACACTTGGTACCCTCTGAAATTATAGGTTAAATGTATAAGTAGGTTCAAAATAATATATCTTCTACAAATGTGACGTTTCCTAGGGAGACTTGGATATTTTATAAGATGTTCCTAACTTCAAGATAAGCATTACAAAGGACAGCAGCATCCTTGGGCTCATCAGACAAATTATGAGCCAAATGGACTGTGGAACTGAGCCAGTGTGATAGTATTTCTGTTGTCAAAAAGAACACTTGTACTATTCTGCATGGTAGAATGCAGGAACATGATGCATTTCTAGGCCTACTTAAGAGGCTTTTGCCCAGTGCTGCAAAGAAAAAGCCTAAAGAAAAGTACAAGGAATCAATGGATAGACCATCAAATAGATCACTTGTTTTTAGTATTTACTGGGTAGGAGATCATCTAAGGCTTCAAGCAGTGTCCTTTGAACAGATTCCACTATTTACACTAGAAGCAACATCACCCATTCATTGCAGCTTTCCAAGCAAGAGCTCTTTCCTGAATATTTTACTTTATGCCTGACACATGTGCCTGCATGCATTAAAATGAGCCTTCAAGAGGACAAGAATCTCTTCTTTCCAACTAATTATCTTGGTGTTTGGGACATCCAAATGAACAAAGAGATAGGCCATCGTAAGATAACTCTGTGCACAATCCAGCAATGAAGAATTGGGAACAGCCTCATAACGTACATCGTTTTGTGTAATTGGCTCACTTACTGCTGCCTTAAACTTGCCAAGTTGGATGCATTCAATCAAAAGAGGTTAGTAGCCTCTGTGTCTTTCTCCAAGAAAGAGATATGAGTCATCCTCCTATCATGCAGACTTTTATGCCATTATGTCAATTCCCTAACAAATGCCCTAAGTGTAGTTTTATGGAAGTAGCACTGCACGATTTTGAAGAGCAGTTAATTAAATTCAACCTTCCTAGCAGTTACAAGATTTGTATTGTCAGGTGGAACATAATGATGAGTGAAATAGAAAACTGCCTCAGAGTGAATCAAAAGGAGTTTTCATCAACAAAACCTCATGGGGCAGGAGCCAGCATTTCTAATTGATTGGCCATTCATAACACAAACCCCACCTTCCCCAAAGAGAAAAGTGGCCACCAGAATAGAAAATAAGAAACTTGGCTACAAAATAATTAGACCAACTATCCTATCACACAGAAAGTTTCTGCATGTCTAACACACAGATAAGTTGAAATGATAAGCCCAGTAAGTCACCTTCCTTTTCTTAATGGTCACTCACCTGATCACAGGGGTCCTTCAACTCTTTTTACAGACCAAAGTGTTTGTACTGCTCCAAAACATCTGGGAAGCAATGGCCTTTTCCAAAAGCATATGATTCCTCAGTAATACTGTGCTATTCAAAGGGACTTAAAATGAGGTTGATCTAAAATACTACACACTTTACCACATTAAAAACTCCCATTTTATTTGAGGTTATCAAAAGTGAGATTATATAATGTACAAACATCCTTTCTATGACTAACACATAGTTGTTTCTCAATAAATCAATTTCATCCTCTAAAGAAATCTAGAAACAAAAATCACTGTTTTTAGATAGAAGCATGTATATGGCCTGTTTAAATAAATATATACCATGCTATCCATTCTGCAGTAAGTAAGCCCCTATGGGTATGTATCAGGCTCTATATTAGTATGCAAATGAGATAAGCTAAGGAGATCTCATATTTGAATTGCATTGCATTTGGTGTTGAGAATATAGAAAATGGTTGTCTCTTATCTTGAGATGCTCCCGATCTAGCATGGGAGGCAGAAAGATATAGATGATTAAAATTATGGGTAAATCATATGCAATTCTATTTGGATTAAAAGGGATTCTAGATGAGGTTGTAGGAACCTGTCACTGACATTCAATACCAGACCACATCCCTAAAAATATACTTCACTTAGAGTGGTAGTCCAATTCTATTCCTGCTCACCGAAGACTTGAATCATGGTCCTAGCATCTCAAGGGTATCTATTGACTGTATGGTTCATAAATCAAGTTCAGATAAACTAGATCTTTTGCAATGTGTAATTTCTTTCTTTTTAAATTAAAAACAATCTTATTTTACATGCCAATCCCAGTTCCCTCTCCCTCCCATCCAGTGTGTAATTCTTAATGATACTTGAAGGCCTGAGTATGTGAAACAACGAAGAATTTTTTAATAGGTCCTACACAATTGTCTCTGCTCTGTCTGACATCACAATTTGGGCTAGTTCCATCCTTCTGGATAAGTCAGTTGTGCATCAACAGAAGTCCATTTCTTTACCTAGAACTGGCATTTCATGTGGTCTGCAAGCTTAGAATTTAGGTTTGTTTGGTCCAATGGACAAACTGCCATATCAGAGTAGTTCCATAGTCTCCTACTGGTACTAAGAAATCCACTTCTTAAAAAAAAAAATATTCCCAAAGCCTTGTTATCAATTTTCTCTTTGGTAGTAGAACCCCATTACTGTCTTTGACTTGTTTGCTAGCTTGTCATTTTCTATAAATGAAGAGAAAGGCATTTTGCCAGTTTATCCCAAGAAAGCAAAAGAGATTATTTTTCTTTGAAGTCTCTGACCCTTACTAAGGAAGTTAAAAAAATCCAGATAGACTGACAGGCAGACACCCAGTCTTTATTTGATATCTCTGAACTGTAGAGCAGACAAGGAAATATGTCAATAGATGCGGCCTCTTATTTTCATAAGACTAGACCCAGAGCCTGGGACCACTATAGCATATGTGGGCTCTGAAGTTGGCATCTCAATACAGGAATGCAGTTCTAGCACTTCTAGCTTGTTATCTATCATTCTGCATTCCTGGTCCCATAAATCTCACAAATGTTCTCAGTCTTTGAATTATCTCTCCATGGCAATTATGCTCTCTGCTACCTGTCTGTGCCTCGGCATATAGTTTACATAAGGGGAAGGACTACCTTTCTCACAGTAGATGTCCATTAATGGGCAACCCAGTGGGAAAATAGCTAAATTCAACTGTTCAGCTTAGAGCTGGCAAGAAGACTCCAGGAGTTAAGGTGCTTGGTGCACAAACCTGACGATCTCAGTTCAATCCCAAGATCCCATGGGGGAAGGAGAGAACCAACTCCTGAAAAATCTACTCTGACTAAACACACACACACACACACACACACACACACACACACTGTAGAACATGTGCACCTACCTTCATAATTCATATCATACACACAGAGTAATAAATAAAATTAAATGTTATTATATCTAGACTGCACTATAATATTTACTACATGCCAGCCATTACTTAGATCTCATTTAATCATCTAAATAGTTCTGAGAGGTGGATACTTCTGGGATTTCCCATTTTACAGAGTAGGACCACAGAGTCATGTTGTGGAAACCAGATTATTTTCAAATATTGAAATATGAAGATAAGACACAATGATGGCCCCCAAGAAACGTAATGCAGAAGAATTCATTAACCTAGTTCAGCCTAAAGTACACTCTTAAGAAGGGAATACTAAAGATATCAAGTCTATAGCACTGGTTATAGACATCTCACTGAATCATACACATAACCACCTCTGATATCTACTCAAAGCATCATAACTTAAAGGCAGAGCAAAACATGTTGTTAAGAAAATAAAGCTCCGTGAAGACTTGATCTGCTGCATGAAATTCAGTAACCTGAAATGAAAATTCTCAAAGATTTCATCCTAGAGACCTAGAGACAACGATGTAAAAGCTAGTGAAACTTTTGCCTCTTTCCTTTTTACCAGGTGCAAGTACAAGGAATGACTGGAAACATCCAATTTGACACTTATGGACGTAGGACAAACTATACCATTGATGTGTACGAAATGAAAGTCTCAGGCTCTCGAAAAGTAAGTAACCAAAACAGACAATAAAAGAAATGTCTCTCCAAAGATAAGAGCATTTCCATACAAGAAGATATGTGGGAAATACACAAAGAAAAGCCCCACTTGGTGTTTGTGTCTTTCCATTTGCTGAGGAGTATAGATAAGATACATAGAGTTTTGTAATCAGAGTGTCCAAGTGCATGTTTTCAAAGGAGGCTGACATCCTGAGTCTAGTCAAATAAAAGTAGTAGACTCAAATTATTAACAGTTTTCTGAACAAAGGGAAGGAATCACCAACTTTACAGGATGCTATTAAACAGAATCTTCCAAAGCACATATGATTTTTAGCAGAGAAAAATAAAAAATGGGTCTCTTTCCGTTTTCCCAACCCACCACCAAAAAAAAAAAAAAATAACCAAAAAAAAAAAACTTGGGACAAAATACCTTTCTCTGTAGCTGAATTTTATATGACCAGTTGGCCTCTATCATACTAACAGTTGAGTTAGACTCCAGGCTACTCACTGGCTTTTTACTCCTATATAAGAGCATTCTGCAGTTCCAAACATTTTTCTGCTAAAGTATTTTGCAGAATGTCAAGTAAGGGTAAAGTGAGAAAAGGAATCCTCAAGATAAAGGAACAACAAGCACTGCTCTGTGTGTGTCCTTTCAGTTCTGAGGGCAGTAACATATAGAAACAGGGCACCAGTCCTTGTAAGTCTCCAGCTACTTGAAGTCCACTTGGTGTTTTTTGAGAGAAAAATAGGCATCCAGGTTAAATGTTTGTTTTTTCTTTCTAGGCTGGTTACTGGAACGAATATGAAAGGTTTGTGCCCTTCTCTGATCAGCAAATCAGCAATGACAGTGCATCCTCAGAGAACCGGACCATCGTAGTGACTACCATTCTGGTAAGTGTGGACATACAATAAATAGATTTTCTCAACAGCATTCTCAAAAGTATCATTTGGTTCTAAGTACTCTGAACAGTTCTTAACATATTATTCAGCCAGTGTTGAGTTCCTACATGCAAAAGTTCTAACATGACGGCTGTTTAGGAACCCTCAAGAACCTCTCCATGATGAACAAAATGTTGCAATACACAATAGAGTTTTATTCACTGATAAAGAAATATTAATTTATAGAATTTCCAGGAAAGTTTGCAGAACTTGAAAATATGATATTAAGTAGTATGACTGAGGCTCAGAAAAACAAATACTACATGCTCTCTCTCATGTGCAGATGTTAGTCTCCAATTGCTAAGCATGTGTATATAAAGTAGAGTATGAGTAAAGGCCAAGAAACTAGATATTGGGTCCATGAGAGCAAAGAGATGTTAGTGGACAGGTGGGAAGGGAAACTGAGCACATCATGTGATATTAACATGGAAGGGAAAATACTGATGACAAAATGTACAGAGGGGATGGAGGTAGTTGTGGAGGGAAAGGAAGAGGTGGAGAATTGGCCAGAACTAAGTATGTATGAAGGTTCCATCAAAAAATCGAAAGGAAGGAAGGGAGAAAAGGATTGAGGAGATGGTTCAGTGGGTGAAGTTGCTTGCCACCAAGTCTGATGACCTGAGTTTGATGGCTAGCACCTGTAGGTGTGAAGGAGAGAACCGACTCCTGCAAGTTGTCCCTCTGACCTCTACACAAGCACCATGGTATGTGTTCATTTGCCAAGTACACACAAAAGAAAAACAGAGAGAAAGCGGAAAGGGAATGGATGAATGAATGAATGAATGAATAAGAACAATTTTACATTGTCCTCTTCTACTTATCCCCTGAAAGAACTCTGTAGACAGTTGTCATTGCATGAAAGAAAATCAGATAAGGTTCTAGTGTCTAATTGTGCAAGTCATTGTAGGGAGACACTGTAGCCCTGCTTCCTAGTAGCCCCGCCTCCTAGTAGCCCCGCCTCCTAGTAGCCCCACCTCCTAGTAGCCCCGCCTCCTAGTAGCCCCCTGATAGGTGTGCTGGGACACGCCCATGAGGGTGTGGTCAGGGGAGTTCTAAGGTGACTCAGGAACAATTCTTAAGGGACCATGCACTTGTGAATGGCCCCTTCTCTCTGGCCTGGCTGCCTTGCTGCCCCTGGCATGCTCTTGCTTGCGTTTGAGCTGGTGTTTATCTGAATAAAGAAATCTTAGCCTTACAGACTACGGATCATCCTTGAGCGCACGTGGCACGCAATAATCAACAAGTCACAATTTTTCTAATCCTCAGGATTTAATTTTTGCTATTTGTAGGATGGAAAAAATAATAATAATTTCCTACCTATATCTTAGAACCATTTCAAGGCACAATTAGCCACATAGAGTTATTCCACAAAATTCAGTGCACTACAGACATTTGAGGGAGTAGTGTCAGTTTTAAAATGGTTTTCCAAAAGCTACTTTTTAATGAAATACATATCTCAGTTAAAAACAAGTATGTTATTTAAACAATATGTATCAATTACTCTCCTTCACCTTATCCTAGGAACTGTATATAGCTCAGCAGATGGAAAAACAGAGTGAGCCAAACATTCCAGCTTCATGAGAATCAGTGTTTCCCTATGGCCTGCCAGAGCTGGCTATACCTTCTACTGATACATCCTTAGAAACCAAAGGCAGTTCATCTTTCTGTAGTAAAGGAGATAGTACTTCCCAATTCGACAAAATCAAAAGACTTTGCTAGTAAAAACTGGTCCTACTTTCAAACTTTAGGGGGAAAAAGACTTAAACATTTCCCTACTTCATTAAATTAGCAGTTAAGGGCTCCAAGGAATACATGGCTCCATGAATAGTTGATTGAGGCTCCTTCCTTATTAAGTCAAATATTTAAAAATAATCATTTCCATACTCCAAGCCTCAATGACAATAGAGGGGGGAAATGTCTTCCTATTACATTTACAATCTCTTAGAAAAAATGGATAAGATTAATCTTCTGTTCTTTTTTCTTGTCCCAAAGGAATCACCATATGTAATGTATAAAAAGAATCATGAGCAACTAGAAGGAAATGAGCGCTATGAAGGCTATTGTGTTGATTTAGCCTATGAAATAGCCAAACACGTAAGGATCAAATACAAATTATCTATTGTCGGTGATGGGAAATATGGAGCACGGGATCCAGAGACTAAAATATGGAATGGCATGGTTGGGGAACTTGTCTATGGAGTAAGTATTTTCAGTTCCATTGTTATGTATTTCTATGCTTTTCAACTAACAAAATTGGTGGATTTAATGTTCAAGCTTTAGATTTATCAGACTTGAGAATTTCATAAGTCTGTGAAACTGAAAGACCCCCACAGGCTCAGACCCCCAGGATTTTGGCCCAGGACCAAGGTGACCCCAATCACCAGGCGGGGGCAAAAGCTTGATGCAAACAGCAAGAGGCTTTATTGCAGTTGTTTAATGAGCTAACCCCTTGTTAGCTCGGGCCTTTCATCCATCCACCATGGCAGATGGCTGAAGAAAGACTCCGAGAAACCACGGGACAAAGATCTTATAGGGCAGCGTAACAGGAGTGTCTAGGGGTATGCACAGGCTCAGGATTGTTGTGCCTCCAGGCTTGGAGGACTTTCTCTGTGTTGATTGGTCAACTGGTTGTTATGGCCCATAGGGCCTCCCAGGGCAGTTACTATGCTCTGCATGTCATTGCTGTGCACTTGTCCATAAAGCACACCCAGAGCTGTAAAGCATAGCACCACCAGCTAACTTCTGATTGGTTCCTTGCCACAAGATAGGCATCTGACCTCCTAGAGACCAAGGCAAGGTCAGGCAAGAACATGTTAGGCTGTTATGGCTGCTGAAATGGGGAACTGTTCCCTTCAAAACCAAATAGATTCTTATGAAAGGTAGCCTATCAATATCATCCTTTGAGAACAGGGTTATTTTACCAAAAAGAAATTAGAATCGAGGGAAGTTATGATGAGACCCATAAATGGAACCTTAAATCACTCCTATTGTCTCTAAGATGTTAGCTTAACAGCTACAGGATGCCCTGGCCTGGGTGGTGAATGGCTCCTATCTAAATAATAATAGACTTGGGCTCAGAGTGGGTTTACTCTCACCCTGAAGGCTAAGTGACACTGCAGCTATGGAGCTCCTGATGGACAAGTAGTACATGCAGCTATGGAGTGTCTTTAGGATTAAGGGAAGTAATTGCTGTCTACCTTCTATACATAATAGAAGTCTTCTGCCATCCTCCCCGCTTTTGGTTGATTATTTAAGGTGGTGTATGAATAAACTGAGGCGCATTCAGTATGAACTGAATCTGCCTTCCTGACAGCTATTCTATGTCACTGACTCTTACCTCTTTTAGCTAGCCTTTTCCTCATCTATGCTTCCCCACTCAGGAATGGACCCAGGGCTGCTCTGCTGGTCCGGATCACAGCCCTACAAACACCAGTCCACGAAAAGTAACATGGCCACATTAAGCACAGCCTGCCTTCTACTGTATTCCTTCTGTATTTCACCAACTCAGTTACCAGAACCACCTACCTATGTAGTTGCCTGAGTAGTATCGACATCTTTCCTCATTGGTCCCCTCATGTCTAATGAACCAGTATGCACTA
This sequence comes from Cricetulus griseus, assembly GCF_003668045.3. Taxonomy (NCBI): domain Eukaryota; kingdom Metazoa; phylum Chordata; class Mammalia; order Rodentia; family Cricetidae; genus Cricetulus; species Cricetulus griseus. The sequence continues at coordinate 26,370,544 of NC_048604.1, read as the reverse complement.
TGAATTCTATTGTTTCTCAAATCTAAATGCGTTCTTCATCCCAACCAACAACACTACCACCCTGGTTAAGATTTTTACCATTTGTTTACCATTTAACTATGTCCCTACCTCTAGTTTTACACTAGCAAATCAGATGCACAGTACTGCAATTTACCACTCTAAAAACCAGTATAAAACTTTAAGACAGCTACAGTGGTATTTTCAGAGCTCCTCAGTGATTTGGCTTTAAGTGGTTTTGTTCTCAGGGAACATCAGATCTTAGAAAAACCAGTGAGGCATATGAGCATAAGTACAGTTAACCACCAGAATTGCCCATTGAGTAAACCAATCGCTAACAAACTAACCAAAGTGAAGGTGGTGGCAGGAGATATTTAGTTCTAATAAACAAGAGTCACTTGCACATATTAGTACCTGTTCAGACAACAGATACTAAGAAGACAAATGAATTGAGGGAGGGGGTTGCTGAAAAGCTATAGCCAATAAGAAGCAAATATCCATGTATCTATTGGATTGAAGATGAGGAATATTATTCCAGTGGTAGCCAGCACAAACTAGGGTGTCACTCTTCAATCATAAGAGACTACTGGGGTTAGTCAATATGTTTTTGAGAATAGGCCTTTGGAAACAAGCTTAAAGGAAGGAGCTTATTTCTAAAAATAAGGACAGAATGGGAACTAAGGCTAAATGAGGCTGGGCCCCAGGTATCAAAACTGGGACACTGTCCTCTTGCCAGACAAACAGTACAGTAACTTGTACCCCCGCCTCCATCTGTGGGGTTGGATCTGGTCACCACCTGTCTTAGGTCAAGTTTGGCCCTGGGAACTGGGGCAGGACTGAGTTTCAGATGAAACACAAGTGAGTCCAGAGATCAGAAAGAGGATTTCTACTTCCAGAGAGGGGCAGACAACCCAGTTGATTTCTGAGGACGCTGAGTCTCTCTCAACCATTATGACATAGGATACTAGTCTCTCCCTTTCCAAGTGACAATGTTTTCTCTTTCTTGTCCCTTGTCTTCTCAATACTCAAAGGATATTGTCATGCCTATAGCTCTTCCTGCACTTAATACATGACCCTACACATAGGGAAGCCTCACTTTTGTTCCAATGAATCAAGACCTGTATACAATAATGGTTGACAAAGGTTCATTAATCTGAGCCCATGGTGGGGAAAATAAGGTACTATTTTTGTTATTATTAGCCAGCACTTATAGAGTATTCATTGGCTGCTACCTACTGTGCTAAGTACTTTACAAGCATTATGTACCTTAATCTTCACAACATGCATTTGAAGAAGTTCCATTAGTAGCCTCATTCTACATGTGAGAATGTTTAAGCTAAGAATTGAAGTCACATTCCAAAGACCAAATATCCTTCAGGGTCTGTCTTAGTTGTTCCGGTTGCTATAAGAAAGTATATTAAACTAGTGGCTTATAAACAACAGATATTGATTTCTCACCATTCTGGAGGCTGGGAAGTTCATGATCAAGGATTCCATTGTCTAGTGATGATGAACTTTCTGACTTATAAATTGTAGCTGCTTGTTGCATCTTTACATTAGGGAAAGGGGAATTGGTCTCTGAAGTCTCTTATATAAGAACACTAATCCTATTCATGAGGGCTCTGCTTCATGGACTAACCACTTCCTAAACACCCCATTTCTTAATAACATTATCTTACAGATTAAAATTTGAACATATGAAGAGGGGCACAAACATTCTGTCCATAGCAAAAGCATAGTGATTTGAATCTATGAAGTTCATGTGCTTTTAATCAGTTCATTATACTATCCCATTCTAGAGGGAAGTTATTGAGGCTTTAGTATAGGAGCATGGCAAGAAATTGAGTATGTCATTTTCTACTGCTCCAGTTATCTGATGTGATCTAGTGTGTAAATTTGCAAGTCCATCAAAATAGAATGGGCAGTGTTCTGCAGTGTCTCCAAAGAAACCTGGCATGGTCTGGAAATAGACCAGTGCCCTCCTAGCATTCAGCAAGTCATGGTGACATCGGATAAGAGATTTCCTGACATTGTTCAGATGAAGTGCTGTTCTCTTGTGGTGCTTTGGTTTCTCCTCTGGAATGTCCTCTCTGCTGCATGGTTTAATCTCTACACATCCCTTTCTCTTTCTACTTCATCTATTTGTAAGTGAAGGAATTTGAGAAGTACAGAGCTCTTTGTTTAGTAATTCAGACCTCATCGCCTTGATTTTGAAAAGGTGAGATTTCTGGAGTAACCTTTCTCTCATTCCTCTGCTGCTCTGGGGAGAGCTTTCCTTTCTGCCAGAGAAGGCTCTTAAAGGAACATCCTCTCACCTCTCCTGACCTAGACGAAGTCTCTGATGTTTTCCGAGCTGAATAATACAAAGTGATTCTGGAGAACTGACAGCAAACCAATCCACAGAAGTCGACTGCCAAACTCCACTTTCCTCTGAAACCTAGGAATATAGAAGCTAGGTTTTCCTGTCATGCTTGCAGGAAAAGCTTGCTGTCAGAGATATCATAAGCTAAATGTGCCTTTATCTTTATGTAGAAGTTTCAATCTTCTGGCATTAGAAAGTTTTCAACGTCTCTGTTCATGACAAAAATGGAGAAAAAAATGAAAATACAGGCTTGCATTTCTGAAAGACCTGACCTCTTGTGGTTTGCAAGTTACTTCAGAACAACAAAGTGGGGGGAAACCCTCTGATGATTTCCCAGAGTTCTTAATGGACAAAAAGATGGAACAGGGAATGACTATTTGTATTTAGCAGGAAAACTACACAGATAGGCACTGCTTTATCTTTCGAGTGCTGCCTTTTGTATATAGTATAGATCAGAGAAGGAAAATGACGAAGGAAGTCAGAGCCAGAGAAGGCTTTGCCAAAGACATTTCTATATCTACCATGAGGTCCTAAGAAAAAGTCAAAAGGAATTAAATTTGTTAAAAAATAAAGAAGTCAATTAGTCTCTTTTCAGATGGTTCCTGAATGGGTTTTTTTCCTCTAAAGAAATTCAAATCAAAGTTGGTGTTGGGGCACCTTGTATCTCTAAGAAGGTTATTTTTGAAACAAACGTCAGCAGCATGCAATGTGCCCCATTATGTAAGTCCTTCAGTACATTGTGGTCTTGAAGCTGTCCACCTGCTTTTAGCAATTTTGATTTGGAGCTGGATTTCTGTAACACTGCCACATAATAATCATTCCAGCTCAAATGGCTCACACACCACCAGTTTTTACTGCTCCCAAGTAGCAAATGTTTTAAGAGGGCATTCTCAAAGAACATTTTGTGGCTACCGGGATTCTTAAATATTCCTTAGCTTACTATCTAATTCATTTTTACAGATGACTAGGAGATCCACCAGGGACTACACATTATCATTGCCCACTGAGTAAACCAAGAAATTGAAGCCTCATGGAGGACAAGAGCAACGAAATTTCTCAGGGAGGATGGGTGGTGGCAAATTTTGACAATATTACAAAAATCACAGTTTGGCAAGTCTAAAGCCTGTCCGGAGGCCTAGTGCTCTTTCCACTGGTTTACATTGGCTCAGTTCACTACGCTTATAGGTGCCTTGATGTTATTTCAGTCAGATATGCCATTTCTTCCTGGCTTTGGAGGATAGGGCTTGCATTCTAGCTGGATTATGTGCTATTCCATCCAAGATACTCATCACGTTTCTATGTGCCCTCTGGGACAATATAATACAAATCTCTAGCTATCGCTTGAAATATTTAAAAACATAATGTAAATAGCTGGGAGGCTCTGTCCTCAGAGAAGATATATGACCTAACAAGCTTTAAAAAAAGAAAGAAAGAAAGAAAAAAAGGCAAGAAATGGGCTAGAAGGAAATTGGAGCCCCAGTTATGAAGAGGACACCTCCCAGTGGGCCACTGCCATGTTCCTTATGTTCTTAGCACCTAGAACTAAGAATAAAGAGTATGTGGGATTGCTTTTGGGAAAGGCCAGGAAAGATATTATCCAGATTTGTTCATCTGACTTCGAAGGCTGCAGAAAGCTCAGGAATGGAGATGTGATTGGCATATGTTGATTCCAGATCACAGTCCAGACTACTCCCCACTCCCAGGAGAAATGGAAACTCAACAGATACTGATGTTTCTTTGCCTAGAAGAAATTACCTTGGATTGTCACTATCCTAAGATAGATTTATTTTCCATTAACAAAGGCAGAAAGTCAATCTGTCCTTCCAGTTAAAGGCAGAGAAGCAAGGATCCAGTAACAGATGCTGTAATTCACTTCTAGTCTTCTGACTCCACTGGGCTCTGGCAGAAAGGACTGAGGGTTTGCTAAAAGGGCTCCTCTACTGAAAGGACACAGACTCCAGGGAAGAGCATTAATGATACATGAAAGCCTGCTATTCTGAGCAGAGGGGTGGGGAAATATTTCCAACCAAATTTAGCATCACATGGCCTTCATTCAGCTCCCAGGATCACTGGGTCTTTAAATCCCCGGCTCCCCAAGGACAAGGAGTCCAAATCAATAGACCCATACTGGGACATCTGTTCTGGATAAAGAAATGTGGACATCCTGTTGTGACCCTGCTTGTTGTTAAATAGGCCCCATCCCTTTCTCCGGATCTTAACAATGGCAGACAACAAGTCCCTCATAGAGTACAGCCAATAAAGCAGCTTAATCCCTGTCCCCAACACACAGCAATTATATTCCTATTGTCCAGCTTAATTCTGCTCTACTCTTTTTTCTAACACATTTAAATTCTCTGGAGGAAATGCCTGCCCGAGGCCACTAGAGCTTTCTGCATGATTCAAGGAGGAGGGATCACATCACCTCTGCTTCTCTTCCGGAGCATGTAGTGCGGTCTGCATGACCCATCACTCCCTTTCTTCCTTTCCCCTTCACTATCAGGAAGTGCTTGGAAAGAGTGGCTGGCAAGCTCCTGCTCCAACATACTCTCCAAATGGGCTGCAAATTTTATATCAGCTAATCAGACGAAAACACTTTAAGATGGAACAAGCCTTCCAACTCAAACAATTTGTAAAATTACAGTTCAACTAAATGTCATCTCCGCTTAAAACTTGTCAGCTTAAGTGGCATGGTCCTTGTGACCATGCAGTCTGTCGGGGTTTAGAATTTATGAAATTTACAACTTTGGCCGCCCACTTATGAAAACGATTATAAAGCCCCTCAAGCTAAATCCCCTCCAGTAATGCAGTTGCTTGGGTTTGCCACTGGTTAAGTGGAAAAAAAATCAAACCTAATTTAGTGTGTTTACTGAGCCCACACAGCCATTCTTAAGCTGCTTGATTAAAATCCTTTAAGTAGTCAAAATGCAAGTTAAAACACTAGTAGACTCTCACCCTGAGCTCTTACCATTTGCTGGTTTTGTCTGTCACCTGGAGCACTCTCATATGGAGCACTTACCCACCTAGGGTTCTGAAAGTGACTTCCCTGCTGCTGTTAGCAGCACAGGCTTGATGACAAAAGGCTGCTGGAGTGGCTCAGGACACGAGAAGAGAGACACTTGATCATTAAGCCAGAAGCTCACCTGCCTCATAGTCCTAGCCATAATTCTTCATGCTTGGCTTCAATCACCACTGACTTTCGTTAAGAACAAGGGAGGAATTTCAGGGTAGTAGATTTGATCCAAGCACAAATGTTATATGAATGTATGCATATTACATACAAGTATTTTAAAAGAGGGATTTTGCTTGAGTGGTTACCTTTTTTTAAGGTATTCATCAGTATTGGCCTGTTTAAATTTTAATGGTCCTTTAAAGTAGCCTCCCTTGTTCGTATGCATGGCAGTCCCAGGAGAGCTACCTGAGGGGTTTTGAACACTTATAAGTAATCTGTTTCAACACACTCCCATTGATAATCTAGCTTATTGTTTCACAGACATTATGGCAGATTATTTTATAATATGGAGGAAGGGATAGTGGTAGGAGAGGGCAAAATCTTCTCCAAGGCTGGCTCCAAGGCTGCCAGTTCTGTGACTTGTCTCTCACCAAGGATATAAGAAAAAAAGTAAGAACTGCTCAGTCTCCAAACTTCTTACTGTCTGGGAGGCTCACTCAGCAGCTCTCTTACCTTCTATTGGCTAGTCCTTCTTCTAGCTACTTGTAGCTATCCCTCTGTCTTATTCAATCTAAAGGTCTTTATTAAGGGTTCTTAAAGATACAAGGGAAACTCTTGTTTTGGAGCCAAGTCAAATAATCAGTGAGATTTTAAGTGAACCCAGATTTAACATCGTCATCCATTGGGGCATATATACATTTTTTTCTTTAAAAAAAATTCCGGAGATCCCAGCACTTGCTAGACTGAGACAGAAGGATCACTACAAATTTGAGACCACCCTGAGCCATGAAGTGAGTTCAAGGTTATCTTGGGCTACATAGTAACATGCTGTCTCATAAAAGGAAAAAAAATGGAAAGAAAAGTCTTCCCAGAAAGAAATAATTCAGAAGGTTAGAAATACTAGGTTGAAAGAAAGAGGCAAGTACCTAGCGGGACATAGTCGCCCTATAGGTGTTTTTGTTTTGTTTTGTTTTGTTTTTGTTTTTTTTTTTTGAAAGTACTTTAAACTCAGAATATCCTCTTTTGGGAATCTGTTCTTTTGCTAAATGTTCCTAGGAACTAAACAGCAAGTGTCATTTCTCTGTTTAGCCATCTCTTGTTAGTGTTTAGTGGTGCTTACCATGTGGTGGGTGTTACAGTTGCTGAGTTAGTTAGTGGGGGGTTTTGGTAAGGGTATTTTTGTTTTGGTTTGGTTTTGTATTTTAACTGTTATCTCTTTTCTTTCTTTTTGAGACTATAATATAATTACACCTTCCCCCCCTCCTTTCAACTCACCAAACTCTCCCAAATCCAGGATGGGGTATGGCTTTACAGTTAAAGAGGATCAATTGCCTCAGCCTTCCATTCTGTACCTACTTGAAAAGAGCCCCGTTCCCTCAAATTCAGTCCAAATAAAGTGATTTTCCTGCAGCAAATAACCTCTTACTACTACCTTCGAAGACAGAAAAAAATAGCAAATCCTCCTAGAAGAATCATGACTTACAAGACTAAAAAAGAAAGAAAAGCTAGTTAAATTAAGTAATTAAATTCAAATGAGAACTTACACTAGATGTGTATTTGTATCCTCCAAGCAGGAGGCAGAAACTTGTTGGCAGTGAGAGGAGGTGCCTTTATGTATGAATTCTCTTGGCATGACAAAACTCTAGCCGATTCAAGCTATCTTTGCAAAACCCCGCACTGGCTTTCTGGCCAATTCCATTCTTATCAGCAGCCTTTGTTCCTATGACCAGGTGTAGCCCTCAGCCAAAGGATAAAATGGGTAAAATTTGTCATTGGCTCTCATCTCATCTTCAATGTGGAACTAAAGGTTAAGGAGTTAACTGCAATATAAGAGTTGAAGCCACAGAGATAATGTTGAAAGAAGAAAAATAAAGGACAGAACCTTGAATATCTGTCTTATTCCACAAACCTTCAGCGATTACCTCCTAAAGCAGGCACTTCTGCAAAGACAAACTATACCTTGGGGAAGGAAGAATGAAAACTAAGAAGGAAAAATAGGCAAAGAATATTCACAGAGATAGACGGAGAGTCTGTTGTGTCAGAGAGCCAAAGGAAAGAGTATATAATATAAAAAGCCAGTAATAACACATGAACAGTTGATGTCTGACAGGATGTGTTTGAGTCTGGCAACCAAATTTCCAGTTCAAAATATAATTTCTATAAGTTAGAGGGACTAAGATTTGATCTTGAAGCAAAAGTACTGTTTTAATTCAGAGATAAATGAAGTCATAGTTTCAAGATCATTCAAAGTGGTGGGTAGAGGTGCAAAACAGTTAGGATGATGGGGGAAGGGGTGGAAGGGGTGTCTTTTGTTAAATAGAACTGCCTATGATTTCAACTGAAGAGGTATTGTATGATTTTCCCTGGGAAGATGTGAACCAATGGCTACTTATCCCCAGTGTAGCACCAATGACAGGCAAAAGCAACAATTCCACCAACATCCATCTTGGCACAGCAAAGATTTTATTGGGGTTACTCACACGAGTGTGGGTGAAGGAGGCATTTATAGAAGCATGAATAGCCCAGAAGAGCTTCATCATCAAAAAACTCACTAATTGCAGACCAAAGTAGTATGTAGTATCCATAGGCTGGTTAGTGTCAGCTGAAAACATATGCTGGTTAAGAGAGTGGATGGAAAGTTTAGTACCAGAGGTCTAAACTCAGCCTCTCTTTCCATTGTAGTATTCAGTATAAGCCTCAGTTACTGCCTTGTCTGTTAAAATATACATCATTTGAAGAGAGAATGGTAATTGTACCAACCTCAAGGTTTCTAGGAAAGTGAAGTAAAATAATATGTATAAAGTGCTTACCACAGTGGCTCGTACAGAGTGAGCCCTCAACAAACTGTTCATCATCTGCATTTCCCCTTAAATAAGGAGCACTTCTCAACTGGTTTGAGTTGCCTATACAATTCACCAAAGCAAATATCATTTTTTTGGTAAATATACGCTAGTTCAAACTTTGTAATTCTTCCTCCATTCTCTCCCCACAGGGAGGGATATTGAAACATAACTATATTTATCATAGAAAAATTGAACATACTTGGTAATTTACTACGTATCTGATATGCCATACTAAAGCCATCACCTAGTCATATACATTTTCCCACATGTACATTTTAAAGCCTGTTTCTATACTAAAACCAAATGGCATTCTAAAGGAACAATTGTAGAAAAATAAGTGCAGAAAATCCTAATGCCTTATTTTCCTGAGATCAATATAAAAAGGTGACATGCCTTTACATGTGTTAATTATTCAGTGCACTGCTAACATTTATTTATCATTCTGACATGTGTGAATGTTGTATTTATCACCAGAAAAGATAGCTTACTTAATGAATTAATATATGTTCTAATAGCTGTTTTATCCTTCTATCTCCAATTCAGAAATATTGCATGTTTTCATATGCTATGTTCAACAATCAACAACTATTTAAGGAATCTATGATTTAATATAGAATCTACTGCAATAATAGATACAAAACCAAAAATCTGGGTCCCTGTCTTCAAATGACATACATTTTGAAAGACAAGGCAGTAACCAAGACTTATACTGAATACTACAAGGGAAAAGAAAGAAAATATGAAGGATATCATGCACAGTATACAAAAAATTCCAGTCAAATAAGGGAGGTAGATATAAGAACATTGAATATTAAAAGAAGAAAAGTTAAATTAGATATATGTCATCAAGAAGTACAAATTGAGATGTGAGGTAGCAAAAATGAAATTAGGAAAAATGGAATTGGTTTCCCTAAGCCAGTATGCTTTGGAGGACACAAGACCAGGACTTTTTCCTTATTTTACCATCAAACTAAAGCAATTCAGAATCCATGGAATGGCCCTGCCTCCCTAATCTTAGCATTCACAAATTGGCTGGTTATAGTGATTGAATACATTATATTTCAACCAAAACCATGTATTAAGTGTCAAATGATGAATGAAATGCTGTCTGTAAAAGTGCTACATGTCTTTGTTTTTCAGAGAGCTGATATAGCTGTTGCTCCACTCACTATAACTTTGGTCCGGGAGGAAGTCATTGATTTTTCAAAGCCATTTATGAGCCTGGGTATCTCCATCATGATAAAGAAGCCTCAGAAATCAAAACCAGGCGTATTTTCATTCCTGGATCCTTTAGCTTATGAAATCTGGATGTGCATTGTCTTCGCTTACATTGGAGTCAGTGTAGTTCTCTTCCTAGTCAGCAGATTTAGCCCTTATGAATGGCACTTGGAAGACAACAATGAAGAACCTCGTGACCCACAAAGCCCTCCTGATCCTCCGAATGAATTTGGAATATTTAACAGTCTTTGGTTTTCCTTGGGTGCTTTTATGCAGCAAGGATGTGATATTTCTCCAAGGTTTGTTTGTGTGTAATACAGAATCCTGCTTGTATTTTGTGGTCATACTCCACTCATGTCTATCTGGTATTCACCTGCATCAACTTCAGAGTTCTTTCATTTACCATTCCATCCAATGACAAATTATCATCAAACCATTTTGTTTGCTTATGTGGAGGAGGTGAGTGTGTCTCTGCTGATGTTTTGAATGCCTAAGGTTTGCTACAATGTTCATAGATACACAAACTGGATAAAATTAACTGGCACATAGTATTACTGTGAAGGTTTCCTCATTAATTGAGCTGAAACATTTTTCTCATTTGCCAAGAGACTAAATCTAGACAAAACATGAGAGAAGATAGAACGTTTCTTTAAAATCTTCCTGCCTTCCCCTATTAATATTGTCTCTTTGTTTTGCTCAGACTGCCTAGAACTATGCATATACTCAAGTTTCTTAGCTGAAACTATAGAATTTCTCCAAGAAAACAGCAGAAAATCAGTAGGAATCTTAGTGATATGGCCACATTTGTAAATAGTCTGGCCATTTCTTATAAAGTTAGTCATGGAGTTAAAATGTGACACAACATATTTATTGTTATTTGTACCCCTAAAGTAAAAGGTAGAAGTGCCCATAGTAGCTTTAATTTTAATAGACAAAAGATAGAGACAAAGCAAGTGTTCAACTGGTAAATGGATAAAGAAATTGTGGCATATCCATTCAATGGAACACTAGTCAATGAAAAGAACAGACTATTGTTGCATACTAACAGTTCAGATGAACTTTGAAAACATGCCAAATTGAAATCATGTAAACAAAACATGCCACATACCACTCAACTATATCCCATAATAGATCCTTCCACTTGTCCCAGGTAGGCAAATCTATGGAGATAAAAAAGACAGTTAGTGATGGCCAGAAGTTGAAGGGAGAAGAAAGAAAAGATAACAAAGGCAGGACTGGAGTCTGGCCGAACAACTACAAGAGTCAGAAACAACTTATTTAAGTTTCTTATATGTTGTTCATTACAAGTTTTTTATGTTTGTTGTTTTTAAGAAATATAGCACTAAAATGCTTTGGCCTGGATAAGATTTTGACACTGACTTATATTTGCTTGTGGAACATACACCTTACTTGTCTCATTCTTTTCCCCACTGTGCCAGGATTAACTACAGATGGACATGAGGGAGCTGATGGAGGTGATATGAAAATGCTCCAAAAATAGATTGTGATGATGGCTGCAGAACTCTAAATTTACTTAAATCATTGAACAAATACAATTCTCATAAATATTAATACTTATACTGGTGAACTGTATTAGATGCAAACCTAGCAAAGCTATTGAAAATATTGAGCGTAGTTCAGGATGTAGCTTAGTAGTAGAGACCTTACTTAGCTATCTTTGGCAGCTTTTTAGAATTGCCTGCATGGAGCTTTCATGCCTTATGCATCCAAATTACTCTTTTCCCCCTTTTATATTAAAAAATTGCCACCCCCAATCTGCTTGGTTGGGTTCTTCAAATTATTTCATTTCCTGTTCCCTTTGTGTTCAGAATGTGTCATTTTGTGATATCATCAGGGAGTTCATTTGATTTCCTAGTTCCTTTTTTGGTTTTTGTGAAATAGTCACTTCAAGAGACTATGGCCTCTGAATGAGTCTATAATTGAAAGATTTCTAACATGGCGGCTAATCTGTGTTGAGACAATGCTGAAGAGTCATTAAGGCTGGAGATTTTCTTGGTTTCTGTAAGTCAATTTTCAAAACTATATTTGTGATATTCCCACCGGAGTGCTGCCTACAATGCTGCATACTCAAACAGATCACAGCAAAAGCCATTTTTCCAACTATTTATGCACATTTCTCCATTAAATAAGCACTAAAGCTGATACTGAAAATGACACGTTGGACCAGTTTGGTTTTTTGCTTTAATTTCTGGTGGAAGAATTTAAGCTATGGCTTTTCTATAGTCCTGAAATATAGCAAATACTTCCAAGTCTTTTAACATGACCCACAGTAAGAAATAATTTTCCATCTTGACTCACTATACATAAATTATACCAGACATTACCCTTACAGTATGCCACGCATGATGAAATTTTTCTATCCTGTTGAGTTGTTTTTAAAGCTGGTCATGGTTCAACCCACTAAGGGCATGAAGCCTATAGAACACTTGTCTAGTGTAACAACTATCGTTTATGGTGCATTTTAGTAAGAAGTCATTACCTCCAGGAGCTCTATGTTTTCTAACCTATGAGCGATCACTCCTATGATGCTATCTTTTGTGCCCTACAAAAGAATTTATCTCTTGAAATCTTTTATTAAAATTTTATGCTTCTTAGCATATTACCAGTAAGAAAGAAATGTGTTTCTCCTTGTCCCGAGAGCGCTATTAATTATATATTTGTGAACAACTGTGTATCAGCTCAGCCTATTGTAATATGTTTCTCTATGAGCAGATTTAGAGAGGCCTGACAATAGTTCAGCTGCAGTGTGAGGTGTGTGGTTGCCTTTCTTGTAAGCAACAGCATGACACTTCGGTTAGTGACCACACTCAGAGTAAAAACTCTCCAGAAAGCAAGAATGTGAGCATAGACTATACACTGCTACTCTCATCAAAACGGAAGTAATTCAAGGAATTGTCCTTGAGATTATATTTCAAAATAGAATTAACAAGTATTAGAACAGGAGGAAATGTCAGAGAAACAGAAGTCTAAATGCTGCCATTTCCTAAGGAAAGCACAACCTTGCCTGGACACCCACTGTGTGTGGACACATTATCTACAGTCTCAACGGGATCTTCATCTTTAAACCATTGCCACAGTGTAAGCAACGTGCTTATTTTTAGGTTGAAGAAAGTGGCATGGATTAAATAATTTTCCTAGGCACACTGACAATGACAGCTAGAACTCAAACCTAGCTCCAAACCCCCAGACCCTTGTTCTTTCTACTGTATGCTGCTTAGTTCATATCATAGATGACAGACATTTCTAGAGGGCTGATACAAGGGAACACAAACAACTTCCCGGAGATTTTTAGGAGCTGGCAGTACAATTGCTTCCACAACTACTTCACACTGCCAATCTAAAGGAGCACTATTGGCTTCCTGGCTCCCTTCATGCTAAGGTACCAGAACTGTTTTCCCATTTCTATCCCTAAAGAAATACAGCACTCATTGTTAATGAGAGTGGGCAGTGTACATTCATAAGGCTGCTGGGCACGTGCTTGCACAGTGCATAAGGCTGCAAAATCAGCAATAAGGTGTTATGAGGAAAACTGCTGGCATCATTCCATTGTCACCAAATCCAGTTATTGACAGTTACCCAGAAGCTTAGAAATTCTGCATCAATATTAGGCTTGATATTTTAACTGCTCTAATTGTTCCCAGTGAATTACTTTGTTCTGCATGAAGCTGTAGGCTGAGTCAACGTTACAGAAGGTAATCGATGTAATAAGCCAAGGTTATATTCATACATCAACTGATTTATCAGGGTTGAAGTCCAGAGAAGGTGTGAATGCATTCAGTTTAACCCTCTCCATCCTGAACGTGCAACTGGGGGCCAGCCCATGAGGGTAGCCAGATGGAGAGAGCAGAGTGGTTAAGCAGGAGGTGCTAAAGTTAGCTTCAGCACATTCCCAGGCTGCTCTGCAGTTGTGTAACCTGGGGCAACTGACTAAGCCTAGCTAAACCTCAGTCTCTTATCAATAAAACGCAAAGTGCAGTTCCTGGCCTAGGAGCTCTATAAATGTTATCTATTGTTACTATGAAATTGGATTCTTGTAATCATCATAGTTTAGCGTACATACCAGTTACCATTGCATTTGGTCAGAGTTCCTAAAACTATGGAGGAATCCAACTAAGTGCTGGTGGATAGCAAAGTGCTCCTGAGAGTCAAGCAGCAACATTCCTTCTTGATCCCATTGAGAGCTTTTAAGGGTTCCATTTCTTGACAGCGTTTTGAGCATAGTATCCCATAATGCATCGCTCACACTGACAAGAGGCTACGACTTTTTAAAATCTGAAATTTGTTTCCTTTGTGAAACTTTGATAGAGCCACTTGTGTCGTCTAGAGTCCAAGTCCAGACAAATGCTCCCCCTGCTGACTTTCTGTGAAGCTGCAGGGACAGCTGAGGGCTAGCCAGGTGGAAGACGTGAGGCTTAGGAACAAGTACCAAAAGGAAAATGGAGGGCAAAGAATAGACAAACTTGGACCTCACCACTGGGTACAGATTGTGCCAAAGGTATTTTTTTATTAAATTTTCAAGATAGCAAGTCCTTTGAAAGTGTAGGCAGGGACTCTGTCACAGTTAGACATGGGTCCTACAAACATAGATCCTCCTTGAAAAGAAAGGTGCGTAGAATAACAAAAGGTTTGAGGGGTATGAGCTGCATTTTAAGTGATATCCTTTCCTTTCATGATGTACACCGCTCCCTTCATCCTACTGCAAATTCACTTTACAGCAGTGATGATGTGTTGATACATTAGTAACGCAAAGGCAGGATTTTTATGACAATTATTTCACGACTTTGGCTGAAAGCCGTAGTTTTCAGTCTTTGGGATGTGGTTACTTATTTCCATCAGAGAAGGCTGTAAGAAACAAAGATTGGGTCTGCAGATTTTTAAGAGTCTATGACAGTCCTTATATTGAATGGAGAATGGAAATGAGGAATGAGAAGAGAGGAATACTTTCGAAAGAGAAGAGAGGAATGATAAAGATTTAGATGAAGGTAAATGTTTTAGCTTCCCTTATCGTCTCATAAAGCTAGGATAGTACAGATTCCAAAATTTACTTACAGGATGAAGGTTATGGTCCATAGCTCACTTTTATTGTCATTTCAGATGTCATAAAATACATTTTTATTATTAAGGTAGGGATTCCAGTTTCTTATTATTACAGTTAAGAAGAACATTGTCTATTGTTTGATAGATGTGTTTGACAATATTTTACATGTGTTTTTTCTTTTATTACTAATTTATTTTCATTAACTTCAAACCTCTTCTGACCCTTTTGTGAAAGGTATGACATACACACTATTCTCTGCTTTTAAAAACATAAGTGTGCAGCCTTTTATAGCCATTTCATTATGCTAACCTTGAAATCTGTCTTGTGCAACAAAACTACTTGATTTGAATGGTAAGCATTTTGCAGCTGCATTAATGGAAAGAAAGGTACTTGGAAATGATGGGTCTTTCGAATTCAACTCGAACGTCTTGTCGTATTTTAATAGATCCTTTATAAAATGTGATGGCGTTGACCCATCAGTCACTTTTTCTATAGCCTCCATGTAAAATGTGGGCTTAAGCAGCCGTGGTTTCACTAATGAGAAAAAAGGGAAATGCAAAAATGCTTCTGGAGCTTCTTCCCTGTGGGCTCCACTACGTCTTTCCTCAGTACAAAGATTTAAGCAAGCACGCCAGGAAAATGGAAGAGGATGATTTAAATCCCACCAAATCCTTTGTCAACTCTACTACTGTCTTGAGGAGACATTATCCAACACAATCTTTTGCATTCTATAATGATTACATGGAAGCTATTTGTTTAGGTCTGGAAGGCTATTTTTATCATCTCTATGAGATATCCTCTCAAATTTGCCATGCCCATCCTTACCAGCATGCCTTGCAACTTGATGGATTAGTTCCAGGACCCCTGTCAGATACCAAACCCTGCAAATGCTCAAGTCCCTTGTATCGAATGGCACAGCATGTTTGCATATAATATATGTACATTCAATCACTTCTAGACGGGCCATAATACCTAAAGCAATGTAAATGCTAAGAGAAGAGTTGTTTAACTATTATTTGGGGACGCCTAAGGAGAAATGACTGTCTGTATTTCATAAAGATAACGTTTTCCCAAATACTTTCAATCTGCAGCAGGTTGAATATGTAGAGGTGGATCAGAAGGATGCAGAGAGCTGACTGTATGCCATGGATTAACCACATAATTGCAAAAGTCAATAACCAGTAGACAAGAAGGCATAAAATGACCATTTTGCATGTAGGGTTATTTTTCAGTCATGTCAACAACCAATCTCAGCTGAGTCATTGTGATCAACCACACAATGATGTGAGTCAGTATTAAGGTGGCCAAAATAACCAGATTATGATGTGCAGCCCTGATTTAAAATCAGACAGACATAGCCACAGTCCATTAGCCTCAATAAAATGGCACAATGTAATTTCCATAAATTACTGTAGTTTCCTCCACATTTCAAGCAGGCAATGCATAAACTGCCATTAGTATTCACAGCATGTTATACCTCTTTCCATAGCAAACTCCAAGTCTGGAATGACTCCAAACTCAGGCTTCTCCCTGGTCTCAGCAAAACCCATCATTCCACATCAAGATGACTTTTACAGGTGCAGTCCCAATGAACAACAAATAATAATATACAAACATGTTTGGTTTTACTGTAACTATATTTCTTAGTATTGATTTAAAAATCTGTAATTTTCACACCAGTCTGAATTTTCTTATCCAAATCTTGGCTATTTTATACTACAAAATATCTGGATATTTCTCTTCTTAAAATTTTAAAATCTGTTTGCGTTTATTCATTTATTTTTATTTTATGGGTGAGTAGGAGTGTGTGTGTGTGTGTGTGTGTGTGTGTGTGTGTGTGTGTGTGTGTGTGTTCAATAGTATGCATGTGAAGGTCAGAGGATAACTTGCAGGAGTCAATTCTATCCTTCTTCCACCATGTGGGTCCCAGGGATGGTAGTCAAATTATCAGGTACCTTTACCTGCTGATCCTCACCAACACTCCTTGAATCTCTTTCCTAGTATGAAAGGACAGACATATTCTTGTCTGTTTTACTTCTCTGTGCCAATTTCTTTATCTATGAAATGCCCTAGCTTGCTTATCTTTAACACAGTCCTGACCAACAGAGACGAAAGATATAAAAAGTTGGTAAAGTTTGCCACAAAGAACGTGTTCAGTAAATGGCAGCTCCTGTTTTATCATTTTTACTATCCTATGGCTATGGATGCCATTTTGAAGCATTAATATTCTGTGTAGTAAAGTAATTTTCAGAGTCAGGTAAGTCTATATGTTTAGAAATTTGAATATGGCAAACATGAAGAAAACTTATGAAATGTCTACATTCCTAATTGAAGCATTCTGTATACTTTTAGCATTGGGAAGGGTGACACATTCTTTTCTGACTCACGCAGATGTGTTTATCTCTTCTGATTAAAAGAAAAGTGTTTCCAGATGCAACTGTAAAGATGTAACTATTAGCTAGAAAAAAATCTGTTGCAAAGCAGATTTTCACATTTAAAGAGCTAAAGTGATTGTATTTGACTGTGTTTTAGGCATCCAGAGACCAACAGAAACTGCAGACTTAGAAGATAATCAAATAGATATTTTATAATTAACCAGTAAATAGTACTACTATTTATCAAAACACTTGCCAGAAGTATCAGATTTATTCCCATAAACAGCTGATTTTTCCACATTCTAAGAAGAACAAGGGGTTATCTTGGGACATGGGAATTTGAACTTGCTGCAGAGTGGTAAAATCATAATGCATGCAGAGAAGAACTTGATTTGTCAGTTCTCAGCCCAGAACTGCCCTCTTCCCACAGAGCCTGGAGATGTTCCAGGCTCCTACGCTTATTCTTTACTTTCTAGCAGAGTGGGAGCTCTTTCTGTGAGCTTTTCTAGGCGTGGAAGAACATAGCCTAAGCAGGATGGAGCTTTGCTCCACACTAGAACTGTGCTAAGGATGATGTGGCAGTATTTTATAAAACCTGCCGAGCAGATTTTAATTTCTATAGACCACACCAGCCTCCAACAATACTGCAAAAGAAGGGAAGACTCCTAATCACAAGCCATTGCCCATCATTGAGCATCTGTTGCCCTCTGACTCCCCACAGTCCCTCTCCATGAGCATCACTTGTGATGGAGGGACATAATATCTCTGATTATACCATTAAGCTTTTATAAAAAAAAAAAAACATGCCCAACACCAAGAATTCGGATCTAACTAGTCTAGATAAAACTATAGGCAAGGTTTTCATTTTGTTTTGATGTCTTTGGTGGGTTTTATTTTGTTGTTGTTGTGTTGTTTTGTTTTGACCCAAGCAGATGCTCTTAGACACAGGCAAAGTTGAGAATCACTGGTAAAGAACAATGCTTGTTCATTTCTCAGTTTGGTCTGTTCATCACTTGCAACAGAATCACCTATGATACCTAGGAATCACATATTCTTGGGCATGCAAATACCCCGAATCTACATTTTGGCAACCCTCTCATAATGCCAAATGAACAGTAATGTTGACAGAATTTTCCTTTCAGAATTCATCCATATTTAGCTACATTCCCTAATAATGAGATGAAAACATAAAGAAAAAAGTTCATTTTATTAAAACTTACCCACCTTTTCCATACTAACTGAATACCATTAAGAGCACTGAAGACCACGTGGAGCCATGGGTCCAACCTTCCTAATGCTGCGACCTTTTAATATAGTTTGTCATGCTGTGGTGACCCCAACCATAAAATTAGTTTCGTTGTTACTTTATAACTGTAATTTTACTACTGTGGTGAATTGTAAGGTAAATATCTGATATGCAACCCCTGTGAAAGGTTGAGAACAGCTGACTTAGAGGGTAGTTTCAACAGTGAGATAGGATGAGAGGATGGGTTTGTTTGTCTTAGGATTTCAGAAGAGGAAAGCAGCCCTTTAATGCCTCTCAAACCGTACGATGGAGGGAGTTTCCTCAGTTAGGCCAGTCCCCAGTGGCTAAGATTCCATGTGTGAAGAGGAAGTGTTTTGATCTCCTGATCCTCATTAACCATTTATGTGAAGATGAGAAGAAACATTACCATTTGGTACCATAGCTCATGGGTGACCAACTCTACAAAACAGTTGTGTCAACATTAATGTATGGAACTCAAACTAACAGTGCTCATTTGCCAGTATCTCCCATTGCTGTTCAAATGTGAAAAGATTTGGGATCCTGCGTTTTGCATATTACTTGATGTCACTTGATCCTAAATTGACTACAAGTATAATCACTTGTGCCATATCGGAAGTCAGGCTATCTAGGTATCACCACCCAAGCTTTGATTTCACTGATCTTGGTTAGACCACAGTATTTATTCTTTTATATGTGTACCCAGAAAAGTTCATAGAAAGCAAAAGCAGCATGTAAAATTATAAATGAGAAGTGGTATTTTATGTGATTAAAAAGTTGTATTTTAAATCTGTGCTAGTTTTGAATCACTGAGACAAAATACCAACTGCAAGGAGGAAACCTTTACTTTGGCTCATGATCTCAGGATTTTTAGCCCATAAGTACTTGGCCCCTTTGCTTTGAGCATCTGGTGAGGCAATACATTATGACAGGAGCATGTGGCTGGTGAGACCTGTTCGCTTCCTGGTGGCCAAGAATCAAGAGAGAAGAGAAGGACTAGATCTTATCATTCCATTCAAGGGCACCATATCCTGTGACCTAACTTTCTCCAGCTAAGTCCCACCTCTTAAAAGATCTGATAGCACAACAGACAGATGAACAGCCAAACTTTCAGCATATGACTGTTTGCGGAGACATTGGAGATCCAAACTAGAGAAAACTTGGAGAGGCCCAAAGAGTTTTTGCACATGTCATCATCATCATATGCCATCATGACATGGTATTGTCAACATGTGACTTTTATCTGATGTTTTGATTGCATGTGTCATCAACTTCCCTCCTCCATTGCCTATAATAAAATCACTCTTCTTTCTATACATAAAGACAATGACTTTTTAAAATTGAGATCCGGGCCCTCTGGGTCTGGACTTGTTTCTGTTTTGTTTTATAGGTCACTTTCTGGGCGCATTGTTGGAGGAGTTTGGTGGTTCTTCACCCTGATCATAATTTCTTCCTACACTGCAAACCTTGCTGCTTTCCTGACTGTAGAGAGGATGGTGTCCCCCATTGAGAGTGCTGAAGATTTAGCCAAGCAGACTGAAATTGCATATGGGACCCTGGACTCTGGTTCAACAAAAGAATTTTTCAGAGTAAGTACTTTGCCGTTAATTCAGCCTGCTGGTTTTCATTTTAGTTTCACAAAGACAATTCTGCAGTGCTTTTAAGTGAGGCTTGTAGGAAAGGGGAAATTTTATCAAAGGACAGTGTCTTAAATACTGCTCTGCTTGGTTTTAACCAGATCCATTGTCCATTAGAACTAAGACTCATGGGAGAACTAGCAGGTGACATGTTAAGAGCACTGAATTTGAACTCCTAGGTTTGAATCTCAACCCTGTTATGAAGTGAGTATTTGTCCTTGGGCAAGTCACTTAACTTCTGTAGTCTTTTGTCCTCTTACTTAAGTAATTAGGGTTTTGAACTAAATAATACCTCTTCTTTCTAGCTTTTATAAAAGCAGTGGTTTTTTTGTCTCAGTGGTTCACACAAGTTAGATAATTAACTGTATGGTTCTGACAAGTGATAGACTAGGAGAAATTATATATTCTATTTTAGACTTGGATTTCTGTTGAAATGCATTATAGGTGTTTCAAGTATATACATGATGATAATGCTGTTTTCAGGGCACTTTATAATTGTTTTCATTTCTTGAATAGATTTATTTCCTCTGCACCCTGAAGGCCACTTCTTATTGAGGAAAGAGCAAGTTATTCATGAGCGAAAGATAGCAAAGCTATGTAACATGCACTGCCATTGTTAAGATCTCGAAGTTTTAGTTGCACCAGAAAGAAAAAGGGGCTTGGTTTAAATTAGAAAATGAGTCAATACTGCCCCTGTCCTCTACTAAACCACTGTAAGTGGTTGTAACCATGATCCAAATGCCACTTTAGTATAGACAGGAAAACATTTGTCACTATCTCCAACCAATAAATGACTTACTGTATGGCAGGTGTAATTACTAGCTTTTCCTCACAGGTTTAGAATAAAGCTGATTTGTTTTAATAAATCAGTAAGCAATATATTTCTATGTGCATTGTCATATGATTTCATGGAAAACTGGGGGGTGGTGGTTAACATTATAGCAATTAACTAAAACCTGCTTTTGCTCCCTGAAGGATAGGAGGATAGTTCTGGAACCCTTACAAGAATTCTCAGTGCCTCAGGAGACCCACGTCTCTCTTTTACCACCTGTTGACAAAGTAGATCATTATGCCCAACTAATGAAGAAGCATCAAAATGATGCTAAGACCCTTTGAAACTGATCTGGCCTTGACTCTCCCTTTTATGGAAGTCCCAGGAGCTTTTTTAGAAACAGTCCCTTACCTCCATGAAATCACTCACATGTGTCAGGGCTGGAAGCCAGGGATTTCCATCTGTTGAGTACGAAACACATAATCAGCTCCATGGAAATTTGGTTTGGTATCAACCTTCAACAGAGCTTATGTTCACCATCCCAATAGATAGCTAGTTGCTATATGAATTAATTGACCATTTAGGATATCAAAAGCCAAACTTGGACCCTCTGATAAGAAGTACTTGTTCTACAAGAAAACATTTTTCCTTTGACAAGGATAAAAGGTTAGGGAGATATGTGTTAAATGGTAATCAATACATGACATCAATTCCCATTAAGCTTTCAAAATCCATTCATCCATACTGTAGGCAAAAGAGCATTGTTGAGAAGATTTGTTAGCAGGCAGGCTGGAAATTGTGGCCATATAATCAGTGTGCCCAGGCCTCATCCTCCATGTACTTTGAGCCTGTATCTACTGATCCATGAGATGATGGTTTCATTAAAGAGGATCACATTACTGTAGCCGATTTGAATCAACATTCAGTGCTGAACAAAGCTACTGTCCCATTCTAATTGCTTTCTGGATTCTTAGGTTCACAAACTCCTGTGACCTTTGCAACCAATGAGTAATTCCCAGGGAAATGAAGCTGTTTTGAAAATCTGATTCGAAGCAGGCAGATGTAGCAAAGTGTAAATCATTTCTGATCTCCTGAATGACACTTTTTCTTTTCCCCCCAATGGTCACTAGTGGTCACTAGTGACAGCATCAGGATTCGTAGGGTGGGACAGAAAAGCACAAAAAGGTTGGTGTTATACGAGTGAGGCCAAGTTTATACTGAAATGTTCGGAGAATTTACCAAAGAGAATACTGGGTACAGTACATGAACCCAGCCTACTCATCTCCAAGCCATTTCTCCTCACTACACTCTCTACCCCACCCTCCAGTGCAGAACATCCCACCTGCTCTCAATGGAGCACAATAGCCAACCTTCGAGAACAAGATCTTGATGGCAATAGTCATAGCCCCTCACCTTCAGCTCCTAGTTACCTCAAAGAAAATTTTAGGAACAGCCCAAACATTAAAAAAAACTGGAGAGCATGCCTTCTGGATTTTAGACAACAAAACAAGACCATATGAAGCATTAAAACACATAACATGAGCTCATTTCTTTCCCTTTTACACCATACTAAAACCGCAGAGACCACCTAGTAATAACAAAAAACAGCCTAGGGCCAGCCCTCTAGATCTTCCAGCATGAGAAAGAAAGAAATAAAATCAAATTCACTTCTAATTGCCCTGTAGACTTTTTTTTTTTACTCATCCTAGGTAAGGCTGTCATTAAAATGATGGCGATTTTAAGTGATCCCTTTGTTTGTTTCATTTTCTAAGCTTTCTCTAGCTGTCATTTTACACTTATATAAAGTCACTGAAACTGTGGGGCCTGCCCCATCAGGAAAGGCAGGAAGGAACTGAGCAAAATGCATGCAGGTGGAAGAGACATCTGGAATATTACCAGCAGCTCTCTGGACTTGAAAATTGATTTTCTTAGACAGCAGCTCCCAACCGAAGGTGGAGGCACACATGCTAAAAACCAAGCTGACAGCTTTATTGTCACAGGCCAGAAAAATGCCACTATGGTTTGAAAAGCTACACCAAAACAATCATTCTCCACTGGTTTCTGGAAATTTAACCTGATACAGATTTGTATTAGGAAGTAGTATTGCGAGGAAAAAGCAACTCTAAAATCATCTCTGCCTTCAGACCTCCTTAAAATACCTTCTCAAATGCTTGGAAACATTGCCATTAATACTGATTCTGGGCTAAAAGGAGAGATTTTAAGTGGAATGCTTAAGAAAGTGAGTATACCACGATGGGGAAACCAACAGAAACAGCTGACCTGAGCTAGTAGGAGCTCACGGGCTCCAGACTGACAACTGGGGAATCTACATAGGGCAGAACTGGGCCCTCTGAAGGCGGGTGACAGTTGTGTGGCTTGGGCAGTCTATGGGGCCACTGGTAGTGGAGGCAGGATTTATCCCTAGCGCATGAACTGGCTTTTTAGAGCCCATTCCCTATGGCGGGATACCTTGCTCAGCCTTGATGCATGGGTGCAGGCCCAAGTCCTGCCCTAAATGATGTGACAGACTTTGTTGACTCCCCATGGGATGCCTCACGCTCCCTGAGGAGTGAATGGGGAGTAGGGTGGGGGGAAAGCGGAGGGAAGCAGGAGGAGGGAAGAGAGGAGGAACTTGGATTGGTACATAAAATAAAAAAAGGTTGTTTAAAAAATAAAAAAGCCATTAAAAACAAAGAAAGTGAGTGTAGGAGCGGGGGAGACGGCTCAATAAGTGAAGTGCTTGGTGTGCAAGCATGAGGACCTGAGTTCATTTTCCAGCACCCACATAAAAAAAAAAAAGCCCAATGCTGTAGTATGCACCAGTAATCCCACCACTGCCACCACTGCAGGGGTAGAGACAGACAGACACATCTAGGAATTCCCTATCCAGTCATTGTAGACAATTATTGAGCTCCAAGTTCAATGAATGACTTGTCTCCAAAAAGTTCACTGGGGAGCAACTGAAGAAGACATTCAGTGCCAACCTCTGGCCTACACACACATATTCATGTGCTTGAAATGTACACATTGAACGTGCATGCTTGCACACACACACACACACACACACACACACACACACACACACACACACACACACACACACAGGAAATATAAAAGGAGAAGAGTACAATGAGTGGGGAGTTTCCTTTGTGCCCAAGGATAAACAAAATATCTGACCATTATTAGGAAACCATTGAGGTCACCTTCTTTGTTTTGAATTGAACTCATTGCAAGCCCAACAAAATAATGTACAAGCACAATTTTACGTGGATCACACATTTCTTTTTTTTTAAAGGATTATGGTCATTTCTTTTCCTTTTTTAGTTATTTTATTTTTTAATTGGAAAGAAAATTATTTTTCATGTCACTCCCAGTTCCCTCTCCCTCCCCTCCTCCCCCCCCACAACTAACACCCTACCTATCCCATACCCTTTCTGCTCCCCTGGGAGGGTGAGGCCTTCCATAGGGTGTCTTCAGAGTCTGTCATATTCTTTGGGGTAGGGCCTAGGCCAACCCCCTTGTGTCTAGGCTCAGGGAGTGTCCCTCCATGAGAGATGGGCTCCTAAAGTCCCTCCCTATGCTAGGGATAAGTACTGATCCACTACAAGAAACCCCATAGATTTCCAAGGTCTTCTCACTGACACCCACATTCAGGGGGTCTGGATCAGTCCCATGCTGGTATTCCAGCTTTCAGTCTGGGCACCAAGAGCTCTCCCTTGTTCAGGTCAGCTGTTTCTGTGGGTTTCACCAGCCTGTTATGGATCCCTATGCTCATCAGTCCTCCTTCTCTGCAACTGGATTTCAGTTCAGTTCAAGGTTGAGCTGTGGGTGTCTGCTTCTACTTCCACCAGCTGCTGGATGAAGGCTATACAATGGCATATGAATTAGACAAAATCTCATTATCAGGTGAGGGCATTTAAGGCAGCCTCTCCTCTGTTGCTTAGATTGTTAGTTGGTGTCATCTTTGTAACTCTCCAGACATTTCCCTAGTGCCTGATTTCTCTTTGAACTTATGTCTCCCTCTATTATATTATCTCTT
This sequence comes from Cricetulus griseus, assembly GCF_003668045.3. NCBI lineage: Eukaryota > Metazoa > Chordata > Mammalia > Rodentia > Cricetidae > Cricetulus > Cricetulus griseus. Next base: position 26,345,809 of record NC_048604.1, on the reverse strand, counting down.
ACCTTGCTCTCTTCTGTTCTTCCCCCAACTCAACCTTCCTGTCCCATCATGTCTCCTCACCCCTTTTCTTCTCCCCTTCTCATTCTACTAGCTCCCTCTCCCCTCCCCCCATGCTCCCAATTTGCTCAGGAGATCTTGTCCCTTTCTCCTTCTCCAGGGGACCATGTATGTCTCTCTTAGGGTCCTCCTTGTTTACCAGCTTCTCCGGAAGCCTGGGCTGCAGGCTGGCAATCCTTTACTCTATGTCTAAAATCCACATATAAGTGAGTACATACAGTGCCTGTCTTTTTGTGACTGGGTTACCTCGCTCAGAATGGTTTCTTTTAGTTCCATCCATTTGCCTGCGAATTTCAAGATTCCATTGCCTTTTTTCCCCCCGCTGAGTAGTACTCCATTGTGTAAATGTACCACATTTTCTGTATCCATTCTTCAGTTGAGGGGCATCTATGTTGCTCCCAGATTCTGGCTATTACAAATAATGCTGCTATGAGGATCACACATTTCTTCAGTATCTGTTGGTTATCTACGATATGACTTTTCAAGTGCAGGAATAAAAGAGAAAATTCCTTCCACAAGTGCACCAGTGCCAAGTATGTTGACATTTTGTGATGATTGGAAAAATGTACCATTAATCTTCCTGACTTCTACATTTCCTAATGTTAAGTAGCACACCAAACTATAAAAATATTTTTGTTAAAACTTTTGTCACTTAATACTATGATGCAATTGATGTTGTGCCACACAATATATCCCGGTGGGTTCAGCCAAATATCATTAGCCTGAAAACCAAGCTGGGCTTGGTAGCATATACCTGACAGTCCAGCATTCAGGAGGCTAGGGCAAAAAAGTAACTCGTTTAAGATCATTCTAAGCAACACAGCTACCTAAAGGTCAACCTGGGCTACAGAATGAGACATTGTCTCAAAAAATTGTGTGGTTAAGGTTTGAGAATACAGTCAAGTCAAGCCATATACAAGAGAACACATAACAAAACCAGAAAGAGATGAGTTGACACTAAATGATGTCAGGTTGGAGACATAGTTATACATACTACATTGTAGTTTTAGAAAACAAAAGCAGTCTTTCAATTTTATGTGGCTGTTTTGATGTCTTACCCATAAAGTGTCTTTTCTGTCATATGCTACATTAGATAGCAAATGCCATAGATTGACCTTATAGGTCAAGGCTGGAAATGGAGTGACAGCCACAAAGTAAGGATGCTGAGGCCTCAGAGAAGAGACAAATACATTGAGATATCTGTTGGCTTTCCCCATCACTTAGCAAACAAATAATTCACTCCAAGAGCTTCTTTGCAGGCAAGGAGGAGGCTGAATAGAAAGAACAACCTCCAAAGAAGTATTGACCTAACAACTTAAGCACACAACTCAAGCCATATCTGTATCTTGTCTTTGAGAGACAGAGGAAAATGTGTTATAGAAGAAAAGCTAATAATAATATAGATTATATTATTTATTCATCATTCTTTTAGTAATTCTCCTTTTGAGATTTTCTTTGATCCAAGCTTCATGCTAAGCACCAAGGAGCTATACATCTATGTAGGCAAAATTAAAATCCATATTTTTGTCGGATCACCTGAAAATATCCAGACAGGCTTTTCCACCATCAAGTAGATGATCATCCCTCCAGTGAAGCTGTTCATCACTATTTATTTTCCCAGCTCCCCAAGATAAGGTAACCTATGCATATGCTCCACAGTAACTAGAAGCAGGGTTACTGCTTCTCCATAGAATAAAAGACTTTTATCCTCCAGGAACTCATAATCATCTATCAACTTCTAAGTGGTCTATCAACGTCCAAAACACAATTGGATGTTACCATGTTCCATCCATATAAGAGCCCTACAATGTAATTAAAACAGGAGGTATTTTATCTATAACATAGAGAAGACAGCTGAGGCATGATGGCATTGTGACTTGCTGAATGACACTCGGCTAATGAACAACAGCTGGAACACGAACCCTAATATTCTTAGTCCTCATTAAGTTCTGATGTATGTTCATGAATCAGCCTTTACTGAGCACCTGCCCATGCATCTGTACCATGTCCTGGTTGATCTTTGTTTTCACTGCCTTTTAGCAGAAGAATCTTGGCCTGCTGTAGTGGCACATGCCTATAATACCAGCACTTGGGAGGCTGAGGTAGAAAAGCCACAAATTTGAGGCAAGACTGTATATAAGACTGTGTCAAAACTAAATGTGAAAAGGGAAAACCTTAAAGAAGATTGTTTTTCCATGCTCTGGCATCTCCAAACTGATCCAAAGAAGGAGGCAAAGAAAGGGAAGACATTTATAAAACTCAAAGGAATGTTGTAAGCCCAGTAAATTCCCACCTTTACATGATTTGTTACACTTTCTGACATGCTATGACTTACATCATGCATGGTGGATAAAACAGAAAGGAAGAACAGAATGAAATTTGTTTTAGTTCTATACTCAACAATGACTTTCCTAATTTTCCTTGAAAAGGGGATATTGCTCCTCAACTTTCAAATTTGTCAATAATACAATCCCCGCTCTACTTTCCTCATTGGGTAGGTGACAAGATAATATCACCAAACATGCTTTAAAACTATGAAAGGTTCTATAAATCCCAGGATATATTAGAAGAAGTCCCCAGAAATAGGGCAATTAAAATAAAGTCACTCCAGAAAAGGGTCTGTACAGATCTGAAGGGTGTTTCTGAAAAATAAAATAAGAAATCTTCCACTGCTTTCTCAGTGGAAGAGATGTAGTTTTTCTTCTTAGTCTTGTGAGATTGGGGGTGCTCATTTGCATCCTCTCCCCGTCCTCCTGGTCCCACTTCTACTTCTAATTATAAATTACAACTGAATTCATCTGCTAGGTAATCCACCATTAGCCATTCCTTTGGGGCCCACAGATTCGACAACTTCAACATGCACGATTTAGAGCTGTCCTTGAAGACCACCTAGAAACTTCAGGTGCTTTCAAGGTGGCATGCAGGCCATCTGCCCAAAGTACCCAACCATATGGATGTTATTAGCCTATCTCTGTTCATCCTCCCAGGTAACCTACTTGCTTATGAGAGCATTTCACAGCCCAGAAAGCCTAAGGGGGTTAGATCTCAGTTCTCCTTGAGGCTGCCAACTCTCTCTGACAACATCAGGGTAATTAACATCACACAGGACTCCCAGATCTTTGCAAGAACTCTGAAAGTCTCTTCCCTAGAATTCATCTCAGGAGCTCACTTTCTGTTTTTCACCTGACAAAGTCAAATCATAATAGCCTTCCAGTTAAGGGAAAGAGGACCCATCTGTTCAATTAGGCTTTCCTTGGGTTCACCTGGCAAACCTACACAAATTAATTATTTATAATTATTCCTTGTCGCTATGTAGGATGCTGAAAACTTGACTGTAAGACTTGACATCTCAGTATACGCAACCTGTAGGAATAATGGACTTGGATCCTTAACTGCACTCCGCTTTTAAAAGAAAAGGGACAAATAACAAACAAAACTTTTGGTTGGATTTTTTCCCTCAAAGTAAGCATATGACAGTCTATGGTCATATTCATTTCATTCTTCCACATCTTCTATATTTTACCCAGAGTAAATAAATACTAAGTATCCACCATAGCAGTGGTGGCACCAGGAAACTGTATAGGAATGTAACCAAATCCCTGCCTTTAAGAAACATGCATTTTGCTGCATAGAGAGAAACAATGAACATGTGATGAAACACAGATATAGAATAATCTTTAAGAACTGCTAAGAGCTCTAAGGTACAATGGAGAATGACTTGTGATTAGCTATGAATATTTGAAGTGAAAGCTTGAGGGTGGGAGGACTCAGAGAATGTCTCTCTAGGGAGTTAGCATTTAATTCAAGAAGAAAAGTCATGTGAAAATCTGACATGTGAGGATAAGAAAGAAAGAAAGAAAGAAAGAAAGAAAGAAAGAAAGAAAGAAAGAAAGAAAGAAAGAGGAAGGAAGGAAGGAAGGAAGGAAGGAAGGAAGGAAGGAAGGAAGGAAGGAAGGAAGGAAGGAAGGAGGAAGAACAGGAAAAATCCCCAAATGCTTTAGGGGACAAAAAGAAAATCATTGTGTCTAAAAAATGAAAGCCCACACTAAAGTTACAGGGATAGAGACTGATATATCATATTTAGGATACATTTTAGTAGTGAATTTATGAAACCTTCCAATGGATTATATGATAATTGTGACTGAAAAGAGCTAGCCAAAAATGTTTGGTTTTTGACTATATTTCTCTCCAGTGACCACTATTGAAATCTTTAAGTGTTACATCTTTTAATGACTCAGACACTTAGTAAACTATGGCAACAAAGGCTGAAGAGGCATGCTAGAATTGAAGTATTGAAGAAAGTTACCTGTCTGAAGAGAAAATTGTCTCTATTACAACCTTTTTTCATATGAAAAGTAATTTAGCATGTTAATTGACATATAATAATATGTGTACTTATTTAAGGAATATGGTATTATAATCATAAATGTGTGCAATGTATAATGATCAAATTAGAGTAAATATGGTATCCATTGCCCTCAAATATCATCATTTCTGTGTGTCAGAAAACTTCAAACTCTTCTCATCTAGTTATTTTGAAATATATAAATAAAATATCAGAAATATTTTCCCTACCCTATGTATACTGTACTATGATACGTAGCACCTACTCTCTTGCATGAAATGGCTTATGTATAAGTTTATGAAAGAAGGAGTTTAGAAATGACTTTAAGACAGCCAGGGCAGTGGTGGCACATGCCTTTAGTTCCAGCTCTCAGCAGGCAGACCAGGTGGAGCTCTGTGAGTTCAAAGCCATTCTGGTCTACAGAGTTTGAGGCAGGATAGCCAGGGCTACACAACACAGTGAAACCCTATCTTGAAAAACAAGAGAAATGATTTTTAAAAGTTATCTCTAAAAGATAGTACTGCATTGAAGCAGTTATAGTAGGGTAAACTGAAAATTGTTACTCAAGTCAAAAATCCTCTACATTCTATTTTAGTTCTAATTGTATCCTTTATATTTAGTATGTGAAGATGATGTTCATTAAAACAATACTCTCTGAAGAATATTTTACATTCTTTGAAATGAGTCTGAGGAACTGACATTGAAAAGCAAAATCCATCCATACTTGGGCAAATAGTATCAAATGCAGGAAGTTTTCATAGCTGATGTTTCATATTTTAAAAGAACCCAATTGCATTAGGCACTATTTCAAAACAAGATCAATGATCCCTTAACATGGTAGCAGTATGAATGGAGTAACACAAAGAGACCCAAAGCCCTCTTACACAGAGGTTTGAAGTCTGATTTTAAAATGTTTGAATACAGCCACTGTCCTCAGATAAGGCCAACAGAAAGACACATTCCCACATACAAATTGGGTACTTGTGATTATTATATTATTGAAGCCTGTTATATACTAAAATAGCAGGAAGGACAGTGCCCTACGAGCCAGATCCTAAAGGATGCTTCTGTTCTATTTGCTCAGCCTTGAATTTCAGCCAATTTCATAAACAAATTTAAGAATAACACAATCAATATTTGAGAAGTCTAAGGATGTGCCTAAGTGGTAGAGCACTGGTCTAGCTTGGGTTCAGTCTCTAAGGGTGCTGAGGGAACCAGGGAAAATGGTGACTATTAAGAATAAATTAAAATAAACTCTAGTAGACTTTGATAAATCCATGTTGCTCAGAACCAAGGAAAAGTTGTTTAAGTTACTAGAAGTTTTTGATACAACAAACAGAAAACAGCTGTAACTTCTCATGGCTCACTAATGATCCTAACTCAGAGCATTGCTATCTGGAAGCATCCAACAAACAACCAAATCACAAGTTGTTAAATTGTTTCCCAACATTACATTTGGACAAGATATTTAACCTAAAGAGAATACGTAACAAAAATACTACACTAAGGGACAGGAAAAAAGTTCAAAATGTTATATTCTAGAGTAGAAATATGAGAAAAAGATAAAAGGAACATTTTGATAGAGCAGCGATTCTCAGCCTTCCTGGTGTTAAGACCCTTTAATACAGTTCCTCATGTAGTGGTGACCTCCACCCATAAAATTATTTTTGTTGCTACTTCATAACAACTGTTTTGAACTGTAATGTAAATATTTTTGGAGACAGAGATTTGCCAGAGGGATCCCACAGGATGAGAACTGCTGTAATAGAGCAATCTAAAGAGAGAATGGCTGACCTCAGTGAGCTGTTCATCACTAGCAGTCTTTAAGAATAGATTGATGGCCAGTTGTTAGAGATGTTGAAGAGGTATTTTAGTATTCTATTTTATTGAGATGGAGGGTGGGTCTTGTCATGTTGCACAGGCTTCTTTCAAACTTTTGGGTTTAACTGAACCTTTTATCTCCCAAGTCTTGGGACCACAGTTACAAACCAGCCCAATCTGTCATAGGAACTGTATTCTTATTGTTGTTTGGTTTTTGCTGTCTTTACTTGTTTTCTGAGGGAAGACCTCACTATATAACACAGGCTCATCTTGAGTTTCTGACTCTCCAGCCTTCATCTCCAAAGTACTGGGGTTAGATACATGCATCACCACAACAAAGTTGGGTGCTATTTTAAAATACAGACTACTGGGTCTTATGTCCCCACTCAAGATTCTGGTTTCTAAGTACAAATCTCTGTAGGGAATTTCAAGCAATCTTATCTAGTTGTAGGCTGAATAAGAAGACCCCTGGAAAATGACAAATGTGGAGGAAATGAAACTACAGGTGAATAATGCCCAGAGACTTTTAATTTTTTTTTCTAATTTTGTCCTACATTTTTGTCCTGTGATGCAGATAGCCCCTTCCTTTTCCATTGCCCTTTTATTGGATAGCTCTGGCTTGATGGGGACTGTTTTATTAATGTCTATATGGACCATAAAGGGAGCCCTGTGGTTCAAGCTTCCTATCCTGAAAGACTGCAGATAGGCAGGTCCAAACACCAGTTACCAGTGAAGATTGTCAATCAGTATGACCTAGGAAATAGAATGGAACTACAGGAATTACTGAGATCAAAATGAAACTGCAGTTGGGAATACAACAAGAGCCTGGAAACCAGTCCCCAAGTGAAAAAGTTTGCCCTAATTTCCTTTAGCAGACCCTCCCTTCCCTTTCTTCCCCTGATGGGGCTTTGAGTGATTGAGATTTTTATGTTAGGGACTTTACAGAAACTTCAGGAACCTCTTACCTCAACTGTCTCTACCTGGAAGAATTTGGGCAACTATCTCTAGATACTAGTAGGAAAAGGGTCTAGAAAGAAAAGTACACACGAAATTTCATAAAAAGGAAAAAATGAGACAGAATATGTTAGAATACTCAGGACCTTAGAAATGAAAGCCTGCATGTAGAGGTTGCTCTTTCCCCGTATAACTTGCATCCATGTCTCAAACAATCTGGGCTTTGGTGGACGTATATGTGATTTTGTCCTTACATTTGTGTTTGTGGTAGGGGTCGGGTGCATGTCCCATGGCAAGTGTGTGGAGCTTGGGGGACAACTTGAGGGAGAGAATTTTCTCCTTCTCCCGTGTGAATCCTGGGATCCAATTCAGGTCACCAGCACCTTGGTGACACGTGACTTTACTTGCTGAGCCAGCTTGCCATTCCTGTAGTCAGGTTTATTTTAATTTTTTTAACAGAAGCTAAAAGAAATCCCAAGCTTCAAAATCCTCCAGTCTAGAGCCTAGGAAGTAATAAAGAGAAGCCTCCCATGAGTGAGTGAATTTGACCAGTGATTGGACTATGAGCCGAAGCCTACCTTTACTAAGGAAGACTAGTATGATACATCTTTCTGAAAAACAGTCCTATGATCAATAGCAGCTTTTTAGGCCTTAAATGAAGCAGTGAGCTTTCTGTAGTCTCTTCACCTCCTCTCCAGTTTATTGATGCTACACTGCCATAGCCATTTTAATGTACTAAGGTTACTGGGTAAACAGAAGTATAACTGTTGTTGTCAAAGTTTCCCATCCATAGAGGGGTCATGAAGTGTCTATTTAATATAGGCAGCAGGGTGGTGGTAGACTTCCAGCTGTTGAGCAGGAGAGACATGCTCTCCAGCCCAGAGGCCAGGTAGCCTAGCCTTCATCCACAACTGTAGCCATAGTCAGTTGATAAATTTTCTAATCTGTGTAGCCTTTATGGACTAAAACTGAATGTGGGCATCACTAAAATCCCTACAAGTTTAAGTTGAAACTCTTAATGAGTTACACGAGTGCTCCTCCACAAATCATTTGTACCTCTGGTGAAAACTTACAAAAGAGCCTGATCCTTCTTTGTACCTTTCTTTTGGTTGCCATCATCACTTGAAGAAAAAGCTGTGGGTACATGAAAGAGCCTTCTGCCATAGCTGGAGAGCAATTTTCTCTCTTTCATTCAGTCCAGATCAGTTTTTGTAAGGTTGGTCCAGTTTTTCCACATTTTGTTCCACTGGGATTCTTGTTGTTACCATGGATACCTCTTTCTGCCCTTGGCACTTTGGGGATGCAGCAGAGCATCCATTATATCAAGACCCCCTACCTTGAATCACTTTGTACTGCCTTTTTCTCTTCCCAGGCAATTTCTGGGCCTGCCCTTCTGCCAACTTAAAGATTAACGAGGACTAGTTTAAAACATTAATGTTTTGACGTCCTTCCAAATCTTTACCTATACAGCATAGCCTGAACTCCACTTGAAATAATCCATCAATCAGAAAATTCACAACAAATAAAAGAAATTGGTGGAAATTATTCATATTGTAGACATATTCTTCCCTGGATAACAGAAATCCCTTAATGCATTTTGCTGTTTAGAGATCATTAACTACTTGTCAGAGAAAGCTAGGCAAGAGGATTTTCAGAAGTAAGCATAGATCAGCCTGTGCACTGGTTAAGAAATAAAATATGATTTTTGAAAAAATGAATCAGCTGTATGACAATTTTTCTAGGAATTTATCTGTTATATAATATAAGGCACACTCTTATCTAGGCAAAGCAGCATAAACCAGGGAAAGAAGAGTTCAAAGAAGTTTAGATCATACTTCCATTAAGTCAGTTACATGGGCATGGTTGTGTTATTCCGACAGTCTAACAGTTCATCTTAGAGGCCCCTTTATACGCATAGGTCATGTTTTCAATTCTTTGGGATCCATACCTTAAGGTACCATCGTGGTGCTAAGACAAAAACAATGAGAAACTTAACAATTCTGCATTCCTTGATTTTGTTTAAATTTGTAGCTTTAATGTTGCATTAATAATGGCCTGTTTTGCATATCTGTTTGATTGTACCGTCTTAAGGATTCATTTAAACCTGGGGAGGACAGCATGACTCCTACCTGCCTCTCATTAATAACATACTTTTCAGCAACTAGATAATGAATGGGTTGGATATAAATCAGTAGAAATGCAGATTTCCATTAGGTGGGAAAAGGAGGAGCAATCTCCAAGTCATTTTGAGGTAGAAGGGAAAAAACTGCACATCTTAAAGAGAGATGACTACATAGGAAGGCTTGTGATTAAATATTCTGCTGTCTTTACATATCAGACAGTGAAAGAAAAGTTATCCTAGTAGAAATTAACTTTTGCAAATGACTTTGAATTTGTGGAATTAATGGAAACAAGTAGTTAATCATGGGGAAGAAGAAATCATGACTCTTGGCCACAGATTATCCTAATGGCTGAGATAGGGCTGCATATACAGTTCTTAACTGTGTTGACTTTAATGTAGAGACACACTTGGTAGGGACGGGCAAGGAAGATAGTGATCAGTAATTCCAGCTGATAAAAGTCTGCAACTGGTTGATCAGAGTCAGCATAGAAGGCAAGCAGACGTGTCTTAAAGGGGAAACACATAAAATGTATTATTGGCCTACACCACTCCTCTGCAATAACAGCAGATAATAACATTCTTGCTCAGGATTTAGAGGGCATGCTTTTCAAGTTACTGTATTTCTTTGGTGATAAGTTGCTGGCACAAAAATGAGGATTTAAGGGAAATGCATTTCAAAGCAATGACTGCCAATAAATTATTCCACAGGCCCCAAGTTTCTCAGGCACTAGCAAATACATGAAATTTGGAAATACAATCCTAGCTTTCAATTTCCTCTTATTTGTATAAGTCCTTTAAAATTCAACATGGCTTCTTCCTGCATTTGGACTACTGATCTTTACTGAAAAAAATGATAGCCTAGTCAACCTGAAATTCAAGTCAAATGAAATAATAGTGTGATCTGGTTTTCTGTAAGAGGTTTTCAGCCTATGAATGTTTTTTATTCTTTGAGAATTTCATACAGTACATTTTTATCAGATGCTTTCCTATCCACTAACTCTTCCCAGGCCCTCCTACCCATCAAACCTCATGTTCTTTTCCTCTTAAAGAAAAGGCAAATGCCACTAAAAAACATGGAGTCCAATTTTTTAGCTAACTACTCATGAGCATGAGGCCTACCTTGGAGTGGTTGATGTACCCAGTATCACTCCATTGGAGAAAATTGATTTTCTTTCTCTTCCAGCAGCTGTCAATTGCAAATAACTTCTTGGCTAGGGGTGGGACTGTGTGCCTACTTCCCTTTTTGTGTAGTGATTTTGTCTGGCTTGAGCCTGTGCAGATCTTGTCCCAGCCTCTGTGAGTTCACCTACGTATGTGCCCTGTTGTGTCTGGAAGATGCTATTTCCTTGCAATTGTCCAGCACCTCTAGCTCTTACAATCTTTCCAACCCTCTTACACATAGATCCCAGACCATTGGAGGAAGAGTATGATAAAACTATCTCATTCAGGGCTAAGCACCCTAAAGTCACTCATGTTCAGCATGTTCACACTCTGATTTTATTTCTGCTCAACAGTAGATTTCTAGTTGAGGCTCTAAATAAAAAACAACTTGGCTTCATCTCATGATTCTTTTTCTTGTTTTGTTTTTGTTATTTGTTGCCTAAAGGGGTTTAACTTACAAATCTACAATTTGGCAGCATTTGCTTTAGTTTGGGACTTTTGAAATAGCGTGGCCCAAGTATCTGGTGACTATATGACAGCAACCAAGCCAAATGGCTTTGACATTCAACTTGCCTGATTCCCAGGGAATTACAACCATAGAAAATATTAGTCCTATTTTCCTTTGGTGACTCAAGGCAAATGTACAGCAGTGACCTTAACACAAATGTAACATAGGGTGAAAACAGTAGGTAAAAGCACCTGCAGACACTTGACAGTCACTTAAAATTTTAGAAGAAATATCTCTGAAGGTCTATCACTTTGAAGTTTGATCATACACAACATCTCAACCTATCTAACAGAGCAGATAAAGGAAAGAACACTTGGAAAATAATGGGGGATTTTTTGAGTATTGCTCCTTAGCTGCTCATCCCAGTTAGAATTATTCCCTTGGGAAGGAGACTTGAAGAGACTCAGTTCAAACAACTTAACGTAACAACTTCTAGAACTAGAGAAATAGCGTCAAGCTGGCTGAAAATTTAAATAGCATTCTCAGTTTTTTCTAACAAGCATTTTCTTGTGTAATAATCTGTTCCTTGGAAGGAAATTGTGGTTCTTGGATAAATATAATGAGAATATTCTTTCATAGCATACCTAGACATGGGAGGCCATTTATTTTCAATTTTACACAAATAGGTTAAGTTCAAAAGAAACATTCTCAGCATGTGCGTGAGGAATTTTTGCCTGTAAAAATAACACAGCTTAGCTTTCTCTAGAGAGGCTTTCCATAAACACAGGCTGGCTAAGCAAATCCAGTGCAACAAATAAGCAAGAGTTATGTTTCTCCATTTGAGGCAGTCATTGCCTCCATCAACAGGAAAAAAGCAAGAAAATTTTATAAAGTAAACAATAGTAGTTCTTTGGGTCTTTTGGCTTCAATTCTAAGACTTGGATACCTGTTTAACTATTAAAATTTAAATTAATTAAAAGTGAATTTAAAATTCACTTCTTTAATAGTACTAGCCACATTTCAAGTAGACATGTGTAGATAGAAACTAGCATATTAGACAACACAGCTATAGGGAGATCAGTTGCATGGCACTTCTGTTAATTCTTTTGGCTTTGAGCATAAGAACCACATTTTATGCACCACCATTCCCCACTGCATCTAGTACAGTGCCTGATGCAACTATTAGATGGTGTTTTCTATGTTGTCATGAGTTATGCTAAACTTGTTATTGGCAGTCTTTTGCTTCATCATCTCAGTAATACTGTGAGGCAGGTCCTATTATTATCCTCATTTTCCAGATGAGAACCCTGAGGCTTAGTGAAGTTAACTGATTTGTGGAATATCACATAGCTAATAGGTACCCAAGCCAACTCTGTAACATCAAGATCAGTGCCCTACAAAGAAAAACACCACATCACTGGAAGTTTCACCATGGACAGGCATGCCCTTCCAGAGCACTGGTGATTAGGTAGTTCATCCATAGCACTCATACTGGCTAGGGCAGAAAAAAGACAGCTTGGGATCTGTCCATAAGCATGAAGACTAGGAATGTAAACAAGTATGCTGGTTTGTGTTTAGGTGCTGGGTATTAGATTAAGTCGCTATTTTGTACTTATCTAAGTAGATTAACAGAAAATTAGTGTTTTTTCTGGCATTTTGCATATGAAGACCATTGCTTTGACCTCAGTGATAAACACTCGAGGAGCATAACCATCCTATGAAGTCATCCTCACTTGCTGAATTTACCAGAAGGTTCTATGAGCTTCCATGCAGCATATTTGTGCCAGAACACGCAAATGCCAGCAAATCAATTTTCCTGCAGCTTTCACAGTTGGTGTTTGCCAGACAAAACCCTAGCCAGCCACGTTTTTTTTAATCAGCATAGTGCCTTTAGAAATAATACTTACTGGAACACATCTGACACAGAAAGGAATAAAAGACTTAAATCTAAATCCATCAATTCAAAGTGGTGAGCCACCAGAGAAGGTAAAATGTGAATATTTGAAATTGAACATTTAATGGCCCCATGTGGCCTTATAAGGTACTTTTTTTTTTTTTTACCAAGTATCTAATCAGTCAGATCTGGTTCGATCTATACCTCAGTGGCACTGAGAACGCTAAATCTGACACCATCATCACTGTTATATCTGTGCACATGTCATCATGTGCCCCAGTGTTATCTGCCTTGCTTTCCTGCATTAGTTACTTTTTGTGTTGCTGCAACAAAATACCTGTCAAAAGAAACATAAGGGTATATTTTTGGCAGACAGTACCAAGTTATACAGTCCATCATGGCAGGGAAGGCATGGCAACAGGAACATGGGGCAACAGTTGCATGTTATTCACAGTCAGGAAGCAGGAAGGGATGAGTGCTACTGCTCCATCTATTTTTCCTTTTTATTCAGTCTGGGACCCCAGCCCATGGAATGGAGCTGCCTACATTTACGGTATATTTCCCCTGATCAGTTAAACTTTTCTAGAAATACCCTCATAGATACAACCAAAGGTATGTTCCCACTGTGATTCTAAATCCTATTGAATTTTTAATAGAAAATTAACACCAACTACTCACTCTATGATGCATTCAAATTTTACTCCTTTCTTGTGTTCTTCCGGCACAAATTTTCTAACAAACCAAATCATACAAATTGCTGGGTTTTTGTTGCTGCGATAAATGTCATGACAAAAGCAACTTGAGGCTAGGCAGATGGCACAGTGATTGGGGCACTTGCTTTGCTTCAGGAGGACTCACACATGGGGTAGCTCACAGCAGCCTGAAACTCCAGCTCTAGGGAAATCAGATGCCACTAGCTTCCAAAGGAACCCACACTCATCGACATACCCATACACAGACACTCACATACACACACACACACACACACACACACACACACACACACACACACACACTTCTTCACAATTACCATTTTCCCTTTCTTGGCTGTAGAAGTAGAGAGAAGGGAGAGAATCTATACTTCCTTGTAAAACAATCTGAGTTTCAATTTCAACTATTCATGTATGTATTAAAATTAACATTTACTGATGGTACTCTATATGACAGCCATTGTTCTAAGTGCTAAATGTGGGTATTTTCCCATTGTGTGCAGTGAAACAAATGAACAAAAATAAACAAATGCTGTTTCAGACTTTACAAACAACAACAACAAATTAACAAAATAGTACATTTTCATTTAGAGTTAGTGCAATGAAAGGAAAAAAGTAGATAAGCCAACAAAGTGCTAGTGGTGCATTTTATCAGGGCTGATTGCAGAGGACTTGTTTTTGACACCTAACTGAACTGGAAAAGCAGGCTACTTTCAGGCAACTGGAATATGCTTAGTCTCACTTGGCAAAAGATGCCAAAGGTAAATTGAATCAGAATAGAAGTCTGACTTTGTATGCCAGCAAGGGACAATAGAGAGGTCACTGGAAATTTCGCTGAACCTATCAGTTTGGAAAGGAGCCATCTGAAATAGCATTCCTTAAAGTAGAAAAGAACCTGCCGTGAACTGTAGAAGATAGTGTGAAAATGTTAGGCAAAGTCATTTTCAATGAGTTCTTGACAGTTGAGGGCAAAGCTCAGCGTCAAAGCTAAAAAGTGACGTCTATTTCCACTGAAGTTATCTAAGTGCCCAGCCCCCAAAATAACTCAGACAGGATCATAATCCACCAATAGAAAAGCTAATAATAGAAGACAGCAAGCATTTCCTTCTCCTCGCCTCCTACCAATACTCAGTCACAAGGCAATCATTGATTGAAGCAAAAGGGAACTGAGACACAGTACTTGTCTGTATGTTTGAAGGAAGGACAATGAAATTGGGGTTTGGGTCATGGTTTAGAAATGAAATCATTTCCGGTGTTCCTTGATCCTAATCGAAATGGAAATATTCCCTTTGCTAAGTGGGGGTTGTGAAATTCAATGATTCCCAATACACCTCATCAAAAGTACTTCAAAGCCTGTGTGAAAGAAAAACACACAATCAGATGTGCTCTTCCTCACATCTGCCTCAAATTGTCTTGTTCCTTTATGTGATGCAAAAATTAACGATCAGGATCTATAGCAGGGTTCCAGGGAGTAACAAGAATATTCTTGAGAGAAGCAGGGCAAGACTAATTTCAAAGTTACTGCCAATTCCCAAAAGCTCAGAAAAAAATACTTTAGAAGATAAGTTGCTCTCTTTAATCAAAGAGGAGATGGGCAGTCTTCCAGTAAAGCAGTTGAGAGTTTTAGGGAAAGATCTGTCTGAAGCCTTCAATTCAGCAGACTTGGGTAGTGTCTCAGCATCATTCATTATTATGTGATCTTAGACAACTTGTTGAATCAACAGCAAATCTTCAAATTTCCATATCCTCTAAGGTGGCATGCTGCTTGGAACTTGCCTTAAAACTAGCATAGTTTTTCCAAGGCTTGTCTATTTGAAGTGACTTTATGGTGGGTGGATAGAGACAAATAGATAGGCTAATGTCTTTTCTAGTATCTCTTGCCCATTGGCCTCTCCCCCTTGATTCCCTAATTCATAAACCAGAACTCATTGTTTCATTCTACTACCAATATTTATTGAGCCCTACTGGGCCCAGATGCTGTTCTTAACTCTCAGGTTCCAACAATCAATGAACAATAGCTGCTGGAGCCGCCTCAAAGGGCTCCTGAGGTGCATAATTGAGATGATGGTATGTGTTAAATCACCTTGGCAGCCAGAAAGGTGTAGACCAATATAACGTTGAAATATATCCAACTTTCTTCTACTTCCAGCAATAAGAAACCGAAGGAGTCTCTGAATAACGAAGGGTGATGCCTGCAAGGGTGTGTGCCAGGCCAAACTCTTGCCACAAAATTCTCTCCTTCATGAACTTAAACCTACTATTAGAAATTTCCATTGTCTGAGTCACAACTAAGGAATGTCTGGAGCTTGGTGTGGTGGTGGACACCTGTACCATGAGCACTCAGGAGAATAAGACAGGAGGATTATAACCGCCTGGGCTACCTAGTAAAGCACTATAGGAAAAACACAAACAAAAAAAGAGATTTGGTGGCAGTGAGACTTCTGACTCTCGGAACTTGACAAGAGGACTACACTATTCATACCTTACTGTACCTCTTGCAGTCTCCTACCATGCCCGCCTCACTAGGGTATACATGAGCAATACTCTCTTCTAGCTCCATCCGACCTTGGGAAAGACAAAGGCAGAGGGAGGGCTGGAGCTCTCCAGAGCAACTGCACCATCGGCTTCTTTTCCCTCTAGCACCTTGCCTTGCAAAAGTTACCTGTCCATATCCCAAGTATTTGATCTGCCAGGTAGCATTTGCTTGTAAATATTCGGAAGGACACACACGATACATGGATTCGGTGAGTGCCCAGTTCAGTCAAGGTGAAAGCCAAAGATCCATTTTTGACTTTGTGACAGCTGTCAGTACCACAAGGGCTAAACAACACAGAAGGAAACACATTATAGGCTACAATTGCAGCCTCTTAATTAAAGGTTCAATCTAGTGATGAAACCACTAAACTGTCAAACAATATTATAAATTTAGAGGGAGAAAAAGAAGTCCTGGGAAATCTTAATCTTACCTCCCTTGCTTTCTCTCCTATATATAACAGACTAGTCCTAAATGGAGCATTTTAAAATGCCAAGAATACCAGATTCCTTCTGGGGACATACATCCCCCCATTCAAATCAAAATGTATCCCTTAGAAAACACAAAAGCCCATATAATATCAGTGAACCACTCTATGATGACCGAGGCTGCTGTCAAAAAAGGGATGTGAGATGGTTCTCTGAGGGGGTCTGACAATTATATTATGGGGAAGGTAGGAGTTGAGATCTCCAAAGTCAAATCTAGTCCTTCCATGGTATTTGGATACAAGGCAGTGATTTATTGGCCTTTTCTTGATTCATTCAATTAACTCTAGATTATCCATATGAGGACAAATGTCTGTTGAAGGGAAAACTGTTTTCCTATCCAGATAATGTTAATGGCCCTATATCAAGCACATTTGTGGTCAACTCTGTTGGCACATTTTAGGAACAGACTTTGAAAACAATAAAAATACATCTGGAAGATTATGACCAAAAAAGGAGAACTGATTAGGATTCTTGTCAGACAATATAAACAAAAATAGTGTCCTTATATGTATAGCCTACAAAGAAGTAGTCAACAGGTAACTTTGTGATGGTTGACTTCAGACTATACATTGTGTGGGAAAGAGAGCTCATTTACTCTGAATCACTAAATTGAGGAAAGTCAGACCACATTGATGGCTCTTCCCTTTAATTTCCATTCATCTACAGACATATCTTGAGAAGTTGCTTAATACATGCTAGGTATTACCACCAGATCCTGAGGTGGGGAAGACCAAAAGAAGACATGCTCCCTACTCAGAAGGGCCCAACTTTGTCTGGGGATCACCTTTCCTATGCACAAGGATTGGTGGTAACTACTATGGAAAGATGGAAGAGGAAAGCAAGGGCGTGATTCAAGCAGAAGGAAGAAATAGGATAAGATAAGGGAGTCTTTTATTATAGAAGGCAGCCCAACAGAAAAACCATTACAGATAAACCTATCTTGTAGGAGCTAGAGATACATCATCAGCAGAGGCATTTGAACAGAGGAGGCATCACTGGAGGGGAGGTTGAGCAAGATGACTTTGTAGGTGCCTCTATTTCTGCCACTGTATCTAATGACTCCAAGCAGATGTTCTATTGACCAAATAGATATTCCATTCTAACACAGAGAAAAAGTAGAAAATCATACTAAATAGGTTTCCCCATGAATAGGGTTCTATTTCATGGGGATTTTAATGTTTAAGCCTCAAAATACTACAAAACATAAATTTAAAAAGGAAGATTAGGCTGGTAAGATGGTTCAGTGGAAAAAGGCACTTTCTACCAAGCCTGATGACCTGAGTTTAATCTCCAGGATCCAAATAGTGGAGACAGAACCAACTCCTGTACATTATCCTCTGGCCTCCAAGGCATGCCATGGAATGTGTGTGTGTGTGTGTGTGTGTGTGTGTGTGTGTGTGTGTGTGTGTGTGTGTGTGTGTGTACATGTGCACATTTACATAACAAATAAATAAATGCAACTTTAAATTTTAAGGGAAAATGACCACACTAACTTTCTTCCTCCACCAACAAAAATGTAAAACCGAAAATTCAAATAATAATGATTTTTCTTACTAGCAGATCTCAGATGTTCTGCAGGAATATACCTTGAAAACCAATAATACTGAAACATGTGATAGCATTTATAAGATGAAGTCATGATTCTGTAAACATGGGTCTAAGGTAATTTCAGATGCTATTGAAATATATTCTGCCACTAAAGTAAATTTGTCTATCTTTACTATAAAAAGACATGATTCTTTCCATTTCTGGTGTTCTAGAGATTATTCTAAGAATACTTTAACCCGTCAATTTCTAATAATCTTTTGAAGTGGGTGTTTCAAACCCATATCCTTTTACAGATGAGGAAATTAAGATGTAGAGGCCAGAAAATTCATGCCCCTAGCAAGAGGGACTCAACCCCAAGGAGTCTGGCTCCATGCTCTTTTGCATATACTTTTGAGATTATATTTCCCTTCTTCCTTTGCTTCTGTCCAACCCTTCTGTGTATCCACCCCTTGCACTCTCCTCTAATCCCCATGCTGTTATCATAGCACTGTAGAGTCCGCTGTACTTCTTTGTGTCTACAGAAGAATTCTTTTATCACTGAAGCACCACTGGATTATAGTAACAGATAACAAACGCCACCATTACAGAGATGCAAGGGCATATAGGTGACCTGGGTGGCAAGTGAGTCACTAATCACTGGCTGCCACCTAACAGATTTGCATGTCCCAAGATTCAAATTTTTAGCTGCACACACACACACACACACACACACACACACACACACACACACACACACACACACAGAGAGAGAGAGAGAGAGAGAGAGAGAGAGAGAGAGAGAGAGAGAGAGAGAGTTTACATCTTTGACCTTCATGCTTTATTGCATGCAAATAGAAGTGTGGCTTCGGAAGTCATTAGAGCAGAGCACTAAGTGATCTGCTCTAGCGGATTAATTAATCTGTTCCTCCTCCATTCATGTATTTCCTCTTTTGATTTCCTTTGATAATTACCTGGCAGTGCTGTTTCATAGCCTCACCACATAAGTGATTCTATTTTTTCCCTTTTTGACAAAATGTGGTGCTCTATGGGATGAAGGGAATGAATCGTGGCAGGTTGGGGAAAAAATGAACTTGTTATTACAGACCCAGCCATAATTTTTTAAATTGAAGTTCAGATGACTAAACTAGCATTAGTCCATTTTATTGCTTTTGGCATTTCAGCCAAAATAAAATAGTCTCTAAAAAAAGAGAAATTTCTAATATTTATTTTTCTTCTTTTTGATCTGAATGCCATACTGTTAGTGAAATACTAGCGAGGAAGATAAATGCCTCTGCTTAATTTTTCTCACTTGTGAGCAATTTCTTCCTTCTCATTCTACCATCCTTCAAAAACTAGTCATCACTCGTTGCCCAGTCACTTCTGCCACTCACTGACTTGACATTACTGTATCCATTAGTAGATGCTATGTGTATAACACATACATTCAAAGTGCCCACTTCAAGCACAACCCACCATATATTCTAGAAATGCATCATTACCTAAAGGAATAAATCTTCC
This sequence comes from Cricetulus griseus, assembly GCF_003668045.3. NCBI lineage: Eukaryota > Metazoa > Chordata > Mammalia > Rodentia > Cricetidae > Cricetulus > Cricetulus griseus. Next base: position 26,326,231 of record NC_048604.1, on the reverse strand, counting down.
CATCTGTGTCAGCAATCAAAGAAGTCAACTAAATGATGAAGTAAATTAATTCAAAACAGAGCATGCTTGGAGCAGAATTCATGGACTTTCTTTTGGCTTATAAATTTATCCATATTAGTAATAGCTGTTTTGCTAATAATATAGGATGCAAACTGTTCAGCAACATCCTCCTCCCTTATCTGATTGGGCTAAATGAAGAATAAAAGAAATCAATTTATTTTAAAAATGCCCATCATGGTGTTGTCTTTAATGACTAGGAGGGAGAAAATTGTAAATATAGTATCTTTACAGATTGAAGGGTTATAAAATAGGTGTGCTTATTCTGGCAAAACCATAAGGAAGTACAAGTTGGTAGTAAAGACCAAATTATGACAGTTGTTACCTTAGCAAGAAGGGAGAGGTATAACGAGAGCGAAGACGATCCGTAGTCCGTAAGGTTAAGATATCTTTATTCAGATAAACACCGGCCAAGCATAAGCCAGAGCGTGCCCAGAGGCAGCAGGCTAGGGAGGCCAGAGAGAGGGTCCCCACGTGTCTGCCACCCCCTTAAGAACCTAACACACATCATCCTGAACCTCTCTTGACCATGCCCTGTCAGGCGTAGTCAAGCACACCTGTAGCTAGCTCCTAGGAGGCAGGGCTACAGTGTCTCCCTACAGAGAGGCACATGACTCTGGAAGACAAATAGGTCAAATTCAAGTAAGTACATGGCTTACTTTAATTTTTAGAAGGCACATGAGTGTTCTCAAGTTATTTTTATGTGTGTATCTTACTTATTTACTTTCTCTTAATTTGGGGTAGCAATGAGGCAGGAAATTGCTGTTGAAGGATAGTCAGTGACAAGTTACTTCATTATGACACTTAGAAATTGCCTTATCTATCAGATGAATACAATGTATATATGAACATCCATGTCTATGGGTCACATTTAGATCTTCAAAGACATTGATTATTAATTTTGAAGTTATTGTTATGGGCAGATACCAAGTCAGATTACGTACCATTTTTCTGGTCTTGAACTCTCTGTCCTCCTGTCTCAACCTATCAAATACTGGAATTACAAGTGTGTGCCATCAACTCAGGCTTATAAGTAGTGTTTTAAATACGTTTGTAAAGCAAAGTGTGTATCCTGGCTTAGCAGGTTGATAGGTTTAGCAAAAGATAAGCTCAATAATCTTTAGATAAACTTGAGTTCTAGATTTCTACATATTAGAATGCTAGTTGTGGTGGCCATTTTTATTGTCTTGATTTTGGGGGGTTTTGTTCAAGACAGGGTTTCTCTATGTAACCCTAACTGTCCTGAAACTTGCTCTGTAGACCAGGCTGGCCCCAAACTCAGATATCTGCCAGCCTCTGCCTCCTGAATGCTAGTATTAAAGGCATGCACCACCACCACCTGGCTTTGTCTTGATACCTTTTGACAAGCTCTGCAGCAAGGACTGAGCAACAGTCAAGGAGTTACTTCTGTGGGAACAGGAAAGATTATTAGAAGCCATAGAAAGCATTTGTTCTGGGTCTTGCAGGAATAATAAGGTAATTCAGGCAAAAACAAAACACATAATCAGAGGCATCAGACATGAAACTACATGGCTAACTTCAGTGAATAGTCTGCAGTCCAGTGTGAATAGATCCAAGGAAAGTGCAGCCATGAGCATAAGTACCCTTGGATATCGGATATATGATTTACAATTTTGTCTTATAGATTTTAAGAAAATTTCAGAGAATCATAAGGAAGGTTGAACTGAGATTGGGTTTGCACCTTGTAAGGATCAGTTGAATAGATAAATTAAGCAAGGAGATTTGTAGGGAGACAATAGAGTCAAGACCAAAACAAAAGATGGAGGGTTTGCTCTAGAGAGAACAACTGCAATGATAATGGAAAGATGAAAGGACAGTTTTCACAGCATTTCTACATAGCAATAGTGAAGGAGACAGGGAAAAGGCAAACCAAACTGTCTCGTTAGGTGTCCAGTGGTTGAGTGGTAGCAAGAGACAGGCTTTCTAATGAAATGTTTTATAAGAAGTTATCTTTAGACTGTCAATTGGAAATGTCCACCAAAAGGCCTTGTTTTCTATTCCCTCAAAGCAAATATGGAACCTAACCTCTTAGATCCACTTTCATTGATCCTATCCTAGTCTTGTCCACCACCATCTGTACCCTGAACTCTTAGAATAGCCTTCAAAGTAATGTCCCTGCTTCTACTCTGGCCCACCTTCTTGTCCATTCTCTACCCAGCAGTCAGAGAACTGTTATAAAATATTTAATTGGATGTTATCACATGCAGGCCTCCTCAAAATCTTCTAACAGTTTCTGATCTCATGTATAATAAATCCAAACTTCTTAATCATAACTTACAAGCTCTGACTAGATTATCTTCCTAAACTTGTTTTCCACCAGTCTTGCTTTTGCTCATTCAGTTATAGCCACCCTGGCTTCTTTTTTTCTATACTTTATGCAATCCAAATGTGTTTCGTGAGATACATACAGTTTCAGTGACTCCATGAGGTTTTCTATGGGTGTCTAATTGCCATAAGTGTGAGGCTTAACTTTTATGGAGGCAGTTCTGGTAATTCTAGGATCTATGTGGACAAATCTGAGCAAGTCTCAAAAAAATGCATTGTTAGAGGGATATGACAGGAGCTGGAGAAAAATCTCTTAATAGAAGAAAAATTTAAAATGCAATGCAGATGACCAAAGTTCAAAAAAGAGCAACTAAACGACTTATCAAACAAGCCAGGATGGGTGCCAAAAAAAGCTCACAGAAGGACACTTGAAATCATGGTATGTGTTTATTGATTTTACCATACTATCTCATCCCTGATTAAGTGTCATCTTATAGCTTCTTTCTAGGGTTCTCATTCCTAAGGATATAACTACCAATGCAATTGGAAGTTCTGGGGCCATTGTGGTCATTTTTCCTTTATAGTCTCTACAGGGATACACATGGAGCTACAAACATATTAAGTATTTGACACACATTCTAAACTCAAATGAACTTTAAAAGGATTTAATTCAAACTGAAATAGTAAAGACAAGGGTGATTTAGACTGATAGAAATAACTAACAGTTTTTGTGATGCTTCCACTTGAATGGAAAGGACACTATTTGTTCTATTATATACTTCACAACCCCAGTCACTACTCAATAAATATTTGTTGCAAGGGTAGACGCATGACTAAATACACTAACACAACTTCAAACCCTATTATTCAAAACTAATGCTCCAATGAGAGAAAGCAAACATTTTGTTTATTCTGTCGTGGTCATACTTCAGTAGTGCCATGTTTATATCTAAACACTCCAATTTAAAAGAGCCATCACAAACTTGAATGAGCCTATGGTTGAAAGAGCAAAGTTCTGAGAGTTTTGGAAGCAGTAACAGCCAATAGAATTAATCTGATGCGATCAGGAAGGGATGTAATAAAACTCTTGCAGTATTTGAAGGATCGCCATGTGGAACAGCACACAGAATTACTTTACATAGCTCTATCAGGTGGTGCCAAGGAACAGAGTTCTAGAAAAATAGAAAGATCAGCTCAGAACAAGGAAGCACTTTATTGTAACTGACCTCCCATGCCATTCCAATCATCTCTTTCAGGTAAATACAGAATTAAAATATGGTAGAAAATCAAGGGGGGATTTCTTTACCAAGCAGAAAATTCAAATGAGAAAGTGCTTTCTAAAGCCAGATTGTAACCAGTTAGTAGGTCCATGAAACCAAGTCTTGCTGGCCAGGACTAGAATTTTTAAGTGTATTTGAAAATAGCAGAAAGCATCACAGTTAGGATGATAAGCAGTTTGGAGAAATTTGTTTTTAAAACATGTTGACAGCTTTCTGAAAGTGTGAGGACAGTCACAGTGTAGCATGGCTTTGATACTGTGGACTGCAATAAAAATTGTTTGGGTGCTGGTTAAGAGCAGTTGCTGCTCTTCCAAAGGACCATAGTTTGTTTCTCAGCACCTGTCTTAGGGTTTCTATTGCTGTGAAGAGACACCATGACCACAGCAACTCTTATAGAGGAAAAATTTAATTGTTGTGACTTACATTTTTCAGAGATTTAGCCCATTATCATCATGGCGGGGAGCATGGCAGCATGCAAGCAGACATGGTGCTGGAGAAGAAACTGAAAGTCCTACAGCTTGTAGCAAACAGGGAGTGGACTGTCTCACTGGGCATGGCTTGAGCATATATGAAACCTCAAAGCCGGCCTCTACAGTGACACACTTCCTCCAACAAGACCACACCTACTCCAGTAAGGCCACACCTCCTAATAGTGCCACTCCCTTTGAGAGCCATTTTCTTTCAAACCACTCCAGCCCCCATGTCAGGCAGCTCACAACTGTCTGCAACTCCATCTCTAAGGGATCTAATATCTAGCCTCTTCTGGTCTTTGAGAGGGTCTGCGCATGCGCACACACACACACACACACACACACACACACACACACACACACACACACACACACACGTGCACACAGGTGTGCACACATACATGCACAAAAATGAAAATTGAAATTTAAAAAACTACTGCACTCTTGTCCCTTCAAGATGTCATATCTGGCCATCCAAAGAATTCTTATCTTTTTGTTACAGAGATCCAAAATTGCTGTGTATGAGAAAATGTGGTCTTACATGAAATCAGCAGAGCCATCTGTGTTTACCAAAACAACAGCTGATGGGGTAGCCCGAGTTCGAAAGTCCAAGGGAAAGTTCGCCTTCCTGCTGGAGTCAACCATGAATGAGTACATTGAGCAGAGAAAGCCATGTGATACGATGAAAGTTGGTGGAAACCTGGATTCCAAAGGCTATGGTGTGGCAACCCCTAAAGGCTCAGCATTAAGGTGGGTGGAATAATATAACAATATCCGTGTTGTTATAGTATTCCACCTACCCTGATGCATTTTGTTGTCATTTTCTTTCTTGTGGATTTTGAGGTAACTTTTAAAAGTTTAAAATCTACAATATTCCATGGAGTTAAATAAGACGGTAAATTATGGTTTCATCTATTTAATGCATCCATTTTTTTTAATGTTCTCTCTCTGTGTTGTCCTCTCTGACTGTTTGTTGCTGTTTTAATTTTACAGTTCAACGGCTTTTTCAATTTAAATGGTAAAAGCCAAGTTATGGTGACGAATGTTAATTGCATGGATGTGGTGTTCTTGTTACTTTTTTTCTCAAAGACAATTTCCCCATCCCGCACACTTCAGTTTTGAGCAAATGTTATCCTCCATGCCACCTTCTAATATTTAACCCTGTATTTGCTGTACAGACATTTTTATAGCTCCACGTTCTGTGAAATTTAGCCAATTTGTCCTCTTGTGCTCCTTTTTTTATACGTTAACGATTTCCTAAGCATTTGTGCATTTTCTTACAAGTTATGTTTTATCGTTTCAAGAAATGCTGTTAACCTGGCAGTATTAAAACTGAATGAGCAAGGCCTCTTGGACAAATTGAAAAACAAATGGTGGTACGACAAAGGAGAGTGCGGCAGCGGGGGCGGTGACTCCAAGGTCAGCCTCAATGTCACCACAACCGGGTACCCTTAGTGACGAGTAATCGGCAAGACTGTTATCTTATTACTGAGGAGAGAGCACGAGACGCACACAGAAAGTAGAATGACCAGGTTATTCCCCTGCCTGGCAGCCTTGGGAACCAGAAAGACTTTAGGGCACTGCCCATATTTTTGATCTAACTTGGGTCCCTTCTTAAACTCCCAGACAGAGGCTCCCTGTCCACACCCCTCTCCTTCCCCCACATGCCAAACTGGTTTCCATAGGAAAGCCATTATAGGGTTGCAGTGCGCTAGGCTTTCAAAAGCCCAAGGGTGTCCTGTGAGACACCCCATCTGCCTCACTCAAGTTGAATAAGAAGCCAGATCCAGCCACTGAGATGACAGGATACAATTTGTTTGGTTCTATTTTTTCTAGGGTGTGATGACTGCTTGTAGAAGTTGCTTGAGTGAGTGGAGGTAACTTCTTCGATTACCTGTATGCGTGATGGATTGTTCTTCTCTGTATGTGGGGGCTGATTTAAGTAGGCCCTACTTAACTTGAAAAGCAAAGAGAACGATCAATTTCAAGTTAAATGGGGTCTTTCTTTAATAGGTCACCACATACAGAGACTTTGCAAAAGGGCTTTTTATGTATTTAAATGTGTGCGTCGCCTATAATACTACTTGTGTGTGAATCCCTGATTTGGCTTCTCTTTAGCCATGTTTTTGGTTCAGGTAGGTCTACTTGTTATCCAGGTTGTCATCATGAGAATACCCATCTCACTTGCCATTCCTTTGGTTGCTAATATTCTTCGGGGCCATCACCCAAGCAACAGGAAATAGGGGCCCTCTCAGAAAACAAGACACCAAGTCATGGAAAAGCACTTTGGGTAAGTACAGGAGAGGACCTGAAAACAGAATCCTCCACGGTCCAAAGGGCTTAAAAGTGATACTGAAACATGTGACATCAACTCTTGCACAACCAAGATACCATGGGCATCTTAAGGTGAAGAATAGTATTTCCCAACCACAGAGCAACAGACAGGCAAGCCAAACCTTTTTGTTCCTTCAGAGACAATGATTGTAATTCTGCTCCTCTCTTTCCCTCTCCATCCCTCGGGATCCTGGCAGAAAAGCTAGTTTGCCAGTCTGCAGTATTATAACATGGGTTTGGAAACACTGATCCAAAGCACTTTCAAAGAAACATATTTTAAAGCAACTACTTCTGTTTATAATCTTACTGGGCATTAGCAAGGCCTTTTCTTGTAAAACCTTGATTAACAAGAATACACCGAACCAGTGGCCTGAATTGTCGGTCCCCATTCCAAACTTCACATTGATGAGAAACATTAATGATACCCAAAATGAGAAGACCTCAAGGAATTGAGTTTTTAAGTAGTTGCCAAGTGATAACTGCGGCTAGATCATATTCAGTTCTTTCTTCTGTAACTTCTCTCCATCTGGATTGACCATCAAATGTTACAGGCTACTTTGCTGAGGCACGAAAGTGGATGCAAGCATTTTAAAGCAGCATGTCAATAGCCAAGAATGAAACAAAGTGAGTATTCTTACTAACAATCCCATCCATCCCTATGGATTCCAATTAATCAAGGTTTTACTATGTGCCAAAAAGCAGTGACTTCCTTTCTCGCCAATGTAAACTGATGACACTGACAATTTAGGCAATCATTTGCTTCATTTGATTCTTACAATGGCTACCCTGATGCCCAAAGTATTTAGCACCTTCCTCCCAGCAATTTTCTCATGTTATTAGCAAGCCATCGAAAACCTGATTCTATTATTCAAGTGAGTTACAGAATGAAAATGGAGCTGGACTGGATATGTTTTTCTCATGAACTCATCATTCAAAGGATCCATGGACTGAATCAAAATGACTCTAAATAATCCACACAGTACAAGTGCCCAGAAGTTTTACAATAACTAGGTGTTTGATGTTTTACACACACACACACACACACACACACACACACACACACACACACACCAAAACAAAACCTGCACTATTTGACTGATTTAATTTTCATGAAATGTTTTGGTATAATGAAGCCCCCAAAATGTTAAACCAGCTTTTTGGTAAACGTGACAAGCAATCAAACTCTTTGTTCCCTTTCTTAATATTGCCTCCAAGTTTGAGCTAGTGACTTTACCGCTAACTTACAATTCCCAGATTCTCTGAAATTTGGGGTGCAAAAAGAAAATACTTTCAGTAGATAATAATTGTTTCAAACCTTTTTGGCCATAGTGCTACCTGCCAGGCAACCATCAAATAACTTTTCTTGGTCTTCCCTTCAATTTACCTTTTGAAACAAGTCAACCCTGTTGTCAACTATGGCTAATAGTGTGATCAGTGCTGCATATCAACAACTGCTTGTTCCACCTATCAATTCCCAAGGAGCCTGCCTTTATCTTCCTTCTTGCTAGCTGCTGTTTTCTGAGTCTGAGCACAAGAAGGAGCAAGAAACCAATGTAACTGACTGTTTCAGCACCACTTTGTGACATCCAACCCAAGTCCATGGAGAAGGTAGAAATGCACTGAGACCTCACTAACTTGGAGTGCTTTTATTAGTAATATGGAATAAACTAGACAAGAACTAGTCTACACTTGAAATTTATATTTTTACGGATGTAGACAAGAGAGGCTTGTTAAGCAAATGAAGAATTTAGACTATACTGTCAGTTGAATTTTTCCTTGAGAGAACAAACCTATTTTTTTCCAATGCTGGGAGCACTTGTCAGATATAATCAGACTCATTAGAAATCTATCTACTATGATAGATAAAGCAATGGTTTATAGCCGGTCTGAATTGCAAAGTGGAACCAACGTAAGAAAATGCCATGCTTCAGACTTTTTTTTGTAATTCAGGATTTGCTTCACTCATTCAGACAATTCTTCCCTTGTGCTAGTTCATATCAAGGAAGTTTTACCCTATTAGTCAAATGGCTGAGAATTACACTTCTCTATTGACTCTTGTCCCCAGCTAACACAACAAATGACCACTGAATGTAACATCATTTCTCAGGAAAGTGAGACCCAGAGATGGTGTTGATTTTGAGAAGGTCACATAGACAATGCCATCACATATCTCTTCTGACTTTCAGGCCCACACCTTCTGATTATTTTGCAGAGAGCAAGTTATTGAAGCCACCCACCCAATGAACAATGCAAATCTGATTGCATGTGTTAAGTTTCTATAAGAATCAGGTTCATTCTCAGTCACCTTGGTTACTAGGCAAATGGCATATTTAAGCCATTCTAGCCCTCAGTACTGATTACTAAAAATGACAATAATCACAAAGCCTGACATTTATAAGCACTTCTACTATTTCAAAAACACTTTTACACCTATTATCTCTGAAACCAGGAAAGGGGGAAAATACCTGTATTACTTATCTCTCTGTCTTGCTTCTACAACCTTTAAATTATGATAAATGGGCAATTATGTAAAATTGTTGACTTTTCTCTCTCTAACATGAGACATCATACATTCTGAGCATAGTCTATAAAAGTTACTATGCTATGGAGGGAACAGAAACTTTTCATGCTGTTGAAAATGAGTATGCTCTTAAACTAATGTGATAGATACTCTTCTCCTTTCTGAATACAAGGAATTAAGAAAAGTTGGAGCAGCCCTGAACCAGGTCTATAGGCTAGAACCAAAGCCCTGCTTGTCTTTCCCAGTGTCTCAACACTGGCCTAGTAAATCCTGGCCAAATTATACCTGATCAGTCCTTGATCATCTATAAATGCACAGGGAAATAACATGGAAATAAAGACTGTAGTTTGGAGATTTTCAACCTACAAATCACCCTATCGAGCTATTGGTTAATTGTAGCCCATCTGAAAATGCAGTAATTAAGAGGCTGTAGGTTGTTTCAGCCATAAACCCAGATTATCAGGGGGTTGCAAGATAGCCAGTGAAAGTGTGTCATTGTAAAACACAACAGATAATGATTTTGCTGAGTCCTCATATAAGGGCATCAACCTTCTTCCACAGCTATCAATCATGCCACATTTTTACATTCTTTTCGTGACTCCACCCACCTGACTTCATGATGCCAGCTCAGCTTTCCTATATACCTTTACCTTAGCAGAGCAAGCAATGTCAGTAAAGCAAGCTGTTTGCCCCTGAAGTGATAAGATATTACAACTGCATCCCATCTCAGTATAGATTTCTATCAATGGATTTAAATAGACTTTTAGTATCTGTACTGTTGACAGTGAAAAACAGCACATAGTGTATGCCTTTGAGAACAGTGAATCCAAAAGTTTAAATGGGGTCTGAACTCCTTGACTGCAGTAAGAATTGTACCAAACGTAGGTACCTTCACTTGTAAGACATACAGGGAAATGAAAGACAAAAAGCCATGCAGGGAAGCCACCATTATTTAAATAATAATGGGATGATCATTATGGTGTGAATATCAATTAAAAAGCAGTTGAAATTGAAATATATAACAACTAGAAGAAATTGACAAATTTGTGTCACACACATTGAAAAAAAATCATGGAATTTATTTTAATAGATTCAAAGGCTCCCTGAAATTAAAATTAATTGTATCTACTTTCATCTGTGCTTTTAAAGTACATTTAAAGTTTGTTCTCCTAAGAAATTCAACAGTTTGCTTCCTCTTCCCTATATCTAGCAATCTTTAAAAAAAAATCTTATGCATTTGCTTAGCAAGTCTTCAATTCAGAGACAGTAAAAATGGCATTTAGCCTGTTTCGAAATTCCCTGAGATCCATAGTTGGTGATACCTAGATGAATGAGCCTGTAACTGTTTTTCCCGAACGTATAAATGAGATCGTCAGTTCTGTATGTATTTCTTCTCCTGTGTATGTCTACAATTTTCCTCTCCTATGCCACCATCTCTTAATCACTTCTCTTCCACACCCAGAATTCTTTGACAATCTTGGGCCTTAGGGAATGGATATGAATCTGCATCTGCCTTTATCTGCAACAAAATGGATCTTTTTACTGGCAGGAGCCATTCCTACAGGTTGACACATTTTGGATACCCAGGGTTAAGATGGATCCCAATGACACTTTATTGACACTGTTATGTGTATAGGCAAGAACCATTACAGAACGCTGGCACTTCCTGGGTCTTAGCAGAAGTTCCTGTGAATCCCCAAGACTGGTTTGGGATCAAGGAGTTGGGTGAGTATACTATCCTCTTCATTGGTTTGCATGTTTCTGTGCTGGTACTGCCTCCTGGAAATATGAAGATGCTGACAGTTTACTTTCATGGTAGTGACTAAATTTACTCCTTGAACTTACTCAGGTCTTCCTCCCAAGAGCAAATCCTCACTTTCTCTCAAATGGCTGCTTCAAGCAAGGGACCTTAAGAACTGAACCAATCCAGTACTACCAAAACCAATAATTTTGCATATGATGCTAAAAAATAAATTCTACCATTGGAAAAAAATGTAACCCACAAGGAAAAATACTGTTTATTTCATTCTTTGACTTAAAAATAATAAGACTGTGTGGCCTTAAGATGATTTCTATGATTAAGACATAATTGATTGCATATGTTGTTATCCTGATAATATAAATATGTTTCTTATTGAGAAACAACCAAAATATCCAACACAAGAACTACAGAAAGAAAAGCAGGAGTGAAAAGCAAGAAGGTAAGAATGATGTTACCCACTTGCCAAGAGGAAGGACACTGTTGCCATGGCAAAGATTGAAATGATGCATATCTATGTCTATGCCCTTTCTTCCCCTTGAAGATCAAATCACTGGGTTTCATTTCATTTGAAGAGGTTGTAGAACTATACTGTCTGAAAGGTAGGACAACCATGTAAAAGAAACATGAAAGATTTGATGCACAAAAATTATGTTTTATGAGGGTGGGAGTTGGGGTTGGTGGAACAGGGTGGGGGGAAATTTTATGGAGAATAGTTAAAATCCATTCTCTTTACTTTTTAGAGAGCGGTATAGCATTTGGCCCTTGGCACTTGAGGCTGGTACCTATTAGTCTGAGGTGGCAAAATGTGGTCTAATTGCTGAATTTACTTTTTTATTCATTTTATCTAGCACTTAAATACTTCTCAAAATATATTTAAAACAACAATATAATACTGTATTTTAGTATATACATATTATATATACATATGTGTATATAATCATATATATATATATTATATATATAATATATATATATATACTCTTAGTAAAACTGCTAGTGTTTCCTGTCTAGCATCACTATTAGGAATGCAGGAATGAAGTGTGGTTGCCAGAATGTGTGCTGTAAGAGATTGGCATTTACCCTTGATCCAGCAATCTGTACCAAGTTTGTTAGTAGGTCTGATATATTGCCACCATTTATTTCAATCTACATTTAGATACAAGCTAAGACTGATTATTTATAGCCTGAATACTTCCATGTTTTCAGAAACACTTATCATTTGAATTTCTGGCCTCTCTTGATACTGCTGGAATCAACTAAAGAAAACACGCTTATACACGATAAACACCAAATTGATAGTTTGAACTTCTGATTCATGTTAAAATGGAATTTTTAATCTTACTTGGACAATAAGGGAGAGTCACATTTAAAATGGAATTTTTCAGTGAAACATATCAATTAGTTATCTGCCTTTAGTATCTTCCCTGGTCCCTTTGCCTCTGGTGGGAACAAATTGAGTAAGGAATCTTCCCAGACAATTTAGCCCATGTGAAATAATCCATGGCCAGTAATTTTTTGTAATCCTGTTTTAGTTGAGTAAGTCAGACCAACGTCTAGTTTTTTGACAGAAATCCATCAGGGAAATCTATGATCTGTAGAATCAAAGGTTCTCTTGCTCTGAATATGAGAGGTTATCATATGGAAATGCCATTGCTTTTAACTCCATATTTCAAGTTTCCTTCTGAGGCTGGCATGCAAGCACAGATGCTCATCAATATATTTCAGTCATTAGCATTGTTAGGCCTTTAGAAAAATGACTCACAGCTTTCAACTCCTAATGTTATATGCATGTGTTATTGAATTTGCTCTTTGCACTTATATTAAATTATGATCCCATTAGCAAGGAGTTAAATAGGTTTGAGCTACATTTGTGAACTATGTGGTTATAAATACTCTCTCAGAGGTGGCTTCTAGCAGTTAAGCAGTGCATAACTGCAACTCATTGGATCTTCCTCTGTGGAAATGAGGGTCACTTGAACAGTCAGAGTCTAGTAATGTCAACAGTCAAAGTGTATGGAAACGATTCTTGGTGATCTAATGGCACAAAGTTTGAAATGACATGAATCCTTATTCTGCTGCAATGCTACATGCAGGAACTCCTGTGAAAAGTGGGGGGTAGCATATTTTTAATGAGTCCAGACACTTGCACAATTTAGGGCCTATTTGGAACTGTCACAGTTTCCAATAGCTGCCACATAGACAAGTAAATCCCTTCGCACTACACATAACTCATGTTAACTAACAAAAAAGAATACAAAGGGCTTCATGGTAGATCCTATCACTCAGCAAGGATTCTTCTCTCTTAACCATCAATTGGCTCCCACAAACCTGTGCAATTTTATATCTGCCCCTGATTGCACATACTTCTTATGTGAAGTGATAGTATGGCTTCTCCAAGAGAGGCCAGAATGAGAGACTGGGAAGGGTGGTGCACCACCATCTGGATGACTGATCACCATGACTACCTAAAGTAGTCTCAGTTTTTAAAAAAAATGGCCAAGAAAATAGAGAATAACTTTTCTCTCTCCACTGGGCTGAAGATACTCCATAGGGGTTGTTCAGAAAGGTATCAAGAAGCAGAAATTAGTAACTTAGAAGCAAACACTTGGATGCAGGACAAGGTGGTAGAAATTTCTCCAACTTAGTTTGTGATCATTTCCATTTTCATCACCTAGATATTGTGTTGTCAGAACAAGTTTCTAATTACATCTATAAATTCACCATCCTTGCTCATTAATTCTTTTGCATCTGTGTGATCTTTTCTTTTTCTATAACCTATATATTGGCACATATATCTATCCCTCTTAAGGGAACCATTGAAGATCTTCAGGAATCATTAATTAGCCAGGCATTTGCTCTTTCAGTATTCCTGTTCAGAAACAGGAAAGGTTTAGAGCAGAATATATCATCCAGTCTCTCCAATGGATAAATGACAGGACACTATAGCAATACTTTCTATATTTCCCAGGATCAGAGTCATACCCACAATTTAAACTATTCTCTCATGCATTCTAAGTTACCAGATTACTTAAGGATATCAACTTGGTAATGAACTTACTTAGACCCAAGTTCTCTGCTTTTCCCCTATAGACAGGCTCAGCACACTCTGATAACTCCATTTGAATACAACATGACTCCAAGATGCTTCATTTATTATTCTAATACTTAAGGAAATCAAAGTTTAAAATAAACTTAGCAGTTGTTTTAACCAAAGGCTTATTTATTTTGGTTATACAATACAGTCTACATTCACAGAACAAAACGTGGCACTCGTATCCTTAAACTGTCTCCATGTGTAAGGCTTACCACTGTTAAGACAACATTGATTCCTTGAAATGGCTGGGTGAATCAGAGCTTAGAATTTATACAACCATCACCTGGATGGGATAAGTCTGGACTCTATATACAGGCAGTCCTTTGTAGCTGAGTTATTACCAGGTGTGGATGGCTGACAAGCAGAAATTTTTATCATCTACTCATATTTTCTTTGAAAATACAATTCATGGGGCTGGAGAGATGGCTCAGAAGTTAAGAACACTGGCTGCTCTTCCAGATGTCCTGAGCTCAATTTCCAGCAACCACAAGGTGGCTCACAACCATCTGTAATGCGATCTGGTGCCCTCTTCTGGCATTCAGGCATAATGCAGCACTGTATTATAATAAATAAATCTTTACCAAAAAAATACAATTCATGCCAGGCTTGCTTGGAACTTATCTTTCTCAGTTCATGGGAGGTAAAGGCAGAAAGAAGAAGAATTCAGTGAGAGCGTCAGCTAAATATGAAAGCTAAGGACAACTTGGGCAACAGAAGAATAGAGAGAGGAAGAGCAAGGAGAGGGAGGGAGAGGCTTGAATGGATAAAGGCACCTGGTTTTGAGTCTGATGACCAGAGTTCAACCTGCAGAACCCACACGCAGGTAAAAGGACAGAACTGACTCCCACAAGTTCTCCTCTGACCTGCCCACATGTGTCATGGTACACACACACACACACACACACACACACACACACACACAGAGAGAGAGAGAGAGAGAGAGAGAGAGAGAGAGAGAGACAGAGACAGAGACAGAGACAGAGACAGAGAGACAGAGACAGAGACAGAGACAGAGAGAAGAGAGAGAAAGGAGTTTTAAAATAAACATTTTAAAAAGAATTAATCATCAAATCTTTAGAAATTACAATATTCCTCCTATATTAAAAGATGATAAACAAATGGCAACTCCTGACTGTCCTCCACACTCAGAAATAAATATCCTGATACAGGTCACCATTATGTTCACATATTTTAAATACTGTAATTCACAGATGCCCATAATCCTGTTCATGATTTCTGTGCCATAAAACATTTTCTTCTCTGGAGAACCTTATGTTCTTGTCCCAACCTCCAAACATTTTTTATACAAAGTAGAATACCAAGTTGCTTTGTAAATAGTTTCTATTTCTTCATTTCAAATATCTCAGGAATTTTCATATTTTACAAAAACAAAAAACCCACATTGTCCAAAATTAACAGTGTGAAATTTTTACAGTGGAATTTTAGAAATAGTGAAGAATATATGGGGCCTGGGGATATTCCCAGATCCCATCAAATTTCATCAGAAAGCCTTCCAGATTTCTCCTTCAGCTTGCTGACCAATGTCTCATCTTATGAGGGAACTGCTCAGCACAAAGCTCATAACAAACCCTGTAGACAGCAACAGTTTGGCTAATTTCCATGATAGAAATCTGACCTACTTGGTATAATTCTTTCTGCTCTCTATTGAGGTGAGCCCAATAAATATTTCTGACTTCTCTAATTCTCTCAGGTAGCAGTCAAGGCCTTCAGTGATTGCTCGAAACATTACCCATGAGAAGCATTGCTGCATCACAGTAACAGGCCCCAGCTGGAACATACACCCTTGCTAGATTGATAGTTATTTGGAGAATTGGGGTCCCTGGAAAAAATCATCATGGACATCTAAGCTCAAAGAGAAAAATGAGGAGAGCTACCTACTCTTGTCTATATTCAGTGGATAATACATAGAAGACAGTTCAATGTATATCCATTTGCCTTTTGGCCTTCCCTGTGATATATAGGGGCTTAAGCAGATTGTTTGACCCCTGTGCATTTCAGTTTTATAATTTATAAAGTGAGTACCATAAATCTGCCTTCTTGGGGTGGCCGTTAAACAACCAATAATAAAATTGACTATTGTAATTATGTAAAGGAACTAGGTTGAAAAAAATGAAAAACTAAGAGAGTTATATTTGAAATGCTATTTTACTGAGAAAATATAAGGAATGAGGCTACAAATGCATAAGCTATGATCCATACCTTTGAGAAGCACATGGTATAGAAGGAGTCCCAATACAGACCCAGAAATGAGGCAAGATAGAAGATGATGGAGTGAGAAGAGAAAATATTTGATCTAGGAGGGAAAAACAGCACCCTGACAAAAATAACATCTAAGATGACCAAATGCACACCTAATTCTCTTTTCTTCAAAACACCGGTGTGTGTGTGTGTGTGTGTGTGTGTGTGTGTGTGTGTGTGTGTGTATTTAGTTGACTTGAATTAGACTTCACAGTACATCCAGCAAGGCACAGGAAGGGGGAAACCCATATGACTCAAAGCATGCTTACTTTGCCATTTTGGAAACTTAGTCTATCCCACAGCAACACAGCACAGGGGAGCTCTCTTCTCTTCTCTTCTCTTCTCTTCTCTTCTCTTCTCTTCTCTTCTCTTCTCTTCTCTTCTCTTCTCTTCTCTTCTCTTCTCTTCTCTTCCCTTCCCTTCTCTTCTCTTCTCTTCTCTTCTCTTCGTGGCTCTCCTCACCTTGTTGAGTGGCATTATCTGTGATTTCTGATGACAACTTTTATGTTCCTTGGGTGTGCTGCTGCTTGAAATGTTTAGGTTGGCCCTCGTTTCTATTTTGAAGCTCCCAAGAGCACATTGGTTCACTGCCAAATTTCATTAAGCCTAGGTTGTTAAGGGGTTTTGTTTTGTTTTGTTTTGTTTTCTAATCAAAGACTAACCTTCTAGAGGTTTGTGATTTGTCAGAGTTCTTTACTGTCTTTGTATCTCAGAGGAGATCTGGATGTTCTCAGGCTCAACTCTAGAGTCCTTTGGAACCAGAGGATGCATTCATTGTTGTGGAGACCGTCCTGTAATTATAGGATGTTTATCAGCATGCACGGCCTCTACCATTGGATGCCTGTATCATGCCCTAGCCCATTTCTTGACAAGAATGACAGCAGGCATTACCAAATGTCCTCTGGAGGACAAAAGGCCCTGCCCTGCCTGCCTGCTCAAAAGCTATTACACTAAGGTAGCCTGCACTGTAAACTGGAATAGGAAACAGTTACTAGCTGTTCTGTGAAAGCTACTGAATGGCCCAGGGCAGGCATAGGCCATTTGACAGAAGGAGAACACTAATATACTGAGATAGTAGTCTGGACTTAGGCAAGAGTATTCAGTTGACAGTTCAGAATAAGCCCCATCACAACAAAACTCAACCATTCTCCAAAGCAGTGCTTACAAAACATTGTGTTCCAGAACTCTCCACAGACTTAGAATTCATTGCAAAAATCTGAAAATATTTTGTTTATGTTTGTTGTATCTATTAATATTCATCATGTCCAAAATGGAAACTTCAAAATTTTAAAGGAATATGTGCATTGATTTATTTTTAAAATAACACAGTACATGTTACGATAAATAATATACTTTCATGAAAACAACTATTTTCAAAATAACAGAAAGTGAAACTGGTTCATTTTTGCAGATCTCTTAATATTTAGCTTATATTAAAGGATGGGAATATCATTTCTATTTCTTCATTAAATTTGTTATGATTTCACATATCAAGTAGCCTGCAAGGAATTTGTATATCATGAAGGAATAATAGTGAGAAAGGGCAATTTATGCCTTAGTATCACTATAAAATTCTTTGACTTCATGGACCCTCTAATGAAAGGGTTTCAATGATCCCCCAGGGTCTCTGAAACACATTTTGAGAAACAGTGCTCTAAACCCACATATCCCACTTTTATCAATCTATGTCACTTAAATGCTTATGAACATCTTCTAAAACTGGGGTATCTAGAGGATGGAAGCCTCCATTAACCCTAGTGTGGTAATGTTAATCAGGCTGCACTGTTCCTAAGATCTAATAAAAGCAGCAGTAGTGAACAAATTGAATGAGGTATGTTTAAGAATGCAGAACCTTGAAGGAGAATGAGGCCTGATAAGGACACAGGCAGAGAGCAATAAGAAGCCACTGAACCTTTTGCAATAAAAAGGAAGTACACAAAGGATATATAGGCCTGAGGAACCCAGGTCATTCCTCATGTCATTAGATAGCATCTTGCCCTGTATCTAGAGGCAACTTTCACCATGCTGCATCTCATACCAGAACCTGGCTCAAAGCACAGCACTGGGAGAGAAGTGATGGTGATGGCATTACAAATAATAGAGAAGCAAAGAAATAGCAATGGGGAGTAGGGGAGAAGGCAATTCCCACATTGCTCTTGGGGCCATATATGGCCTCGCTGACATTTAAGATAATCTAAGACACAACTTTCAGTGTCAATACTATCTTAAGGAGGCTCATAGTTTTGTGTATGCTTTGTTGCAATTCTGGATAATACTTCAGAAACCTGGGATTTGAGTGCTGATGGGAAGAACTTGTTTAAAGTATGAAAGGATCTCAATTTCCTTGTAAGACATGGAATGAAGATATTCTGGCTACCATGCCCTACCCTAATAACAGAGTGTCACCTCCTTGCTATTAAAGGTTTATTGATTTTCAAATCCAAGTAATCTGAAATTGCATACTATTTTAAATGAAGATGCATATCCCAGAATATCTCAAACTTAGATGATCCCTCTACTCTCAACTGCAAATGGAAAAATAAAGGAAAAGTTTTGAGAGCTGGTATGGCAGAGACCAGATCTCTGTGATTATAGGAAGTCTTGTCTTTAACAAGATATGTTAATAGGTTCAACTTTTCCAAAGGAAGCTAAGAAATGTTATAGCATGCCCATAGTTACAGAAATTTTTGTGACTTCTTCTGTAGGGGAACCTGTAGCCACGCCTGCTTAGGGGCTGGCTACACGTCTGCCTGACCATGCCCTTGAGCGCAACATTCTTCCTTTAAAGTCAGTGGCTTTATACCAAAAAACACTAGCATTGGCAATACTGTTCACGAGAACATGAACACAGTTTATTGCCTCATCATACAATTGACCACCCTTTCCATGTAACACATTTTTGCCCAGAGTTATTAGGGAGACTTCGTTTTAAATTCAATAGCTATAAGAAGAAGAAAGGGTAGTGGCCACTATTGCTATCTGATAGCCAAACAAAACTCTCCGGAAGAAAAATCATTGATGTAGGAGCAGTAAGATTTCACACATTGTGCCCAATGGTTCCAAATACAGTCTTTATACATTGAGTAATGGAGGACCAGGGGGAGCAAGCAGTAACCTAGCCTCCTAAAGATGCATTAGTCTCTCATTTAAGGAAGTCTTAATTTATCAAACTATTTCCCACAGTAGCACCTCAACAGTGGCAATGTCAATTGGCCATTTTACATAACCCTGTATTAATATTCTGCTTTGAAAGACCCTGTTCCACTTTCTGGGGATCTGACTTGATTGTAGGCATATCAGAGAGACATATAGTCAATAACGCAGAAACATCCCATGGGCCTGTTTCTCTGCTATTGAAAATGCTCCTCATCAAAAATTTGAAGGTATACATTGAACGCTTAATGTTAAGAATAGTGTATGCATAGGAATTAGAATGTATGGTTGTTGCGTGAGGATATGTGTGTAGTTCGGTTCTTCAGTAGATCGTTTTCAGCTGGACAATAGATTCATGTAATAGGAGACAATTAATACAAAGGCATGCTGTTTATACAGGATTTGTTTTCTGTTCAGATCCATCCATTTGTCTTGGTCCACAATATACAAATGTTTCCCTTTCTAGCCCTGTCCCCTTCCTAGCCCCCCCCCCCGCGCCTCCCCCCACACCGATGACTTGCTTTCTGTCTGGAAGTACAACAAGACACCCGGTTAGATCAAACCTAACACACCTCCAACACAAAGTTACTGCAAGCTGCCGCCGACAATTGTCACTTGAGGGGAGACCCTCCTCACTACACACAGCCTATCTGAGGAGTGCCTTTTTTTCTATCCTCATTATTTAACAGTGTGTGCCGATTACTCAAAGCGATATGGGCAGGCCCTGGTAAATATAGCGTTGCTGTAGTGTTAACTTTTTATAAGGAAATGCTCAGGTTGCCTGCAGTGTCTAAAATTCCTCTGTGGCCAGGGCCCCCTGCTTTATCGCTTTCTATAGTTTTAAAGTAGTTTGAAGCTTGAATAACATAAAATAACATAATATAATGTTATTTATGTTATTTCCCACGTGAAGAACGCCTGTAAACCTTGCAGTATTGAAACTCAGTGAACAAGGCATCTTAGACAAGCTGAAAAACAAATGGTGGTACGATAAGGGGGAGTGTGGAGCCAAGGACTCCGGGAGTAAGGTCAGTCGCTGAAGGTCTTTTTGTACTGATTAGCAATCACATTTTCACCCACTCTTTATTTTCTACCCCCAAACGCCTTTCCTTCCCAACACACACACCCTGGCACAGTGGGACCCCTTCATAACGTCAGCACCATAGGAATAAGACAAACGCCAACCTCACAGACCTGCCATGTGACACCAACCCATTATGATATGATCAATTATGGTTTAGGGACTCAATCTGGCCCAATGCACTTCCCAAGCTATAAAATAATGAGCTGTGTTATAAAGGGGTTTTACTGTAGTTCACATTTCGAAAGTTCAAAGAGAAAACCACAAACCTTAACAACAACAACAACAACAAAAGATCCACTGGTGGCAGTACTTTATCTTAATATCTTGCAGTGTCAGAGACTGGAGTTGTAAATACCACTGGTTATTAATATATTATGTCTTTGCCATCAGAAAACAGTCAAACAAACAACAAAGACCGGTCTCTGTAACCAAAATGATTAGCTCCCTTCCAGCTGCTGTCATATTAAATTCAGCATCTGTTTGGATCTCAAATCTCATTAAGTCTGTCACACTTTTCTCTTCCAAAGGTGTCGTTTGAATCTCTGTATGTAATACTTTGAAAATTTGGTCGCATGCTCCTTAAGGGTATACATTGTCAAGGTTAACATCACATTAATAAGCATGGAACACTCTTCCCCGCCTCCTTCCTGCCCCCCCTTTGCTCCCCAAAGAAAGTTCTTTTTAGTTTCAATGTTTGCCTTTTCCTTTTTCTGAACTAATATTGTGGTATCAGTTAATTCATTTCATGAAATGCCACTCATTTTCCCCATGCAGTGAACCATTTTGCTACTGGTTTTCTATATCCCACATCAGGGAATTCTATAAAAATTCAACACACAGAATTTGAAACTGTTATTACTGCTACAGATCACATGGGTTATCATAAAGGATCTTTTAGCACATTCAGTGTCATGCACATATACATTTATGACAACAGAAGGAAGGTTCTAGAAATTGGTCCATTTCTTGATTGACTATGGGCTACCCTTGCAGCTAGCCTAGTAAGCTGCCTTAAGGAAATGACTGCTGTCCAATAAGGGACAGAAGTTCTTACAATTCACCTAACTGTCATTCATTCTAGAAAAGTGACTATGTGTAAGGCTGGCATGGAAATAAGGCACCCCACATGCATTCCTGAATGCAATTCAATTTCAGTTGGCCTTTTTATTACAGTAAACAGGCATAGGGTTGACTCCTATGAAAATAGAAAGACATGGCCATTTAAATATATTAGAACTAGCTGAGCCATAGTGCTAATGGGCAGCAAGGGCCAGCATCTGTCCGCTATGTCATCATCTAAATAAGATGTTCAAAATTCACAGGCTTAAAAAAATGACTATTCTATTCAACTCCTTCCAGCAGCAAAATGGTTACATTCCCTCTAAAAAGACTACAAAATGCTATTTTATTTTTATTTTTTCAAAGAAAGACTCCTGGCCCTTGGTGTGTCCTACCTCAAGGTAGGGCTCAAGACACCAATTTTTTTCTTTCTATTGTTCAGCAGTTCAGTTTTTTTCTTTTTTCATGCAAGCAGCTACCTTAGTGAAAGTTGCTGGGTGACCTAAAAGGCACTGACCGCCTTCTTCAATTTTTCCTCCATCTTAAATAGAAAACAGATAGGTGGAGCATTTTTGTAATTAGTCCAACATTCCCTGGAGTAAAATGTTAAAATGAACTGAACATTTTTGTTTTTGTTTTTGTTTTTGTTTTTTGCTTTTTTGGTTTTTGTTTTTAGTCATAAATGATCTAGAAAATCTTCCTGATTTGTGTGGAGCCAGTTGAGGACACAATGGACCCTCCGGATGGCTCCCTTAAACTTTCAGGAAGACGGAGTGAAGCCAACTCTTTGTGTTGTACCCTTGTTGTAGCAGCACAAAGACCTTGTTCTAGCAGCACAAAGACTTGCTGCCCTGATTTTGAACTTAGCAACCAATTCTCCAAGGGGTCAATTTATCAGTCACTGGGAAAAAAGAGGACTTAACCCTTTTCCCACAAATCCCCATGAAGTAAATCCCCATACAAGAATATAAGGGACCTCTAATATTCTCACCTAGTAGCTTACAGACTAATTGTTAAGCAAGTTTGTCACAGGATTTGTCACAAGGGGAAAGGAGGCATTTTGAGGCAGAGAGGGGAAAGAGTGCTTCCGTTCCAAAATGAAAAGAATGTGACATTTGTAGGGATGATGCTGCAGCTCAACTCTGGAAAATGGTGTGTGTTTAGGCTGGCAGAGAGATACATTATGCTTGTGTTTGCTCTTTTGTTCCCCTGAACACATGATGTCTTATTTAGTGGTTGAACACTGTGTTAAACATTTGGGGATACTAAGAGGCATAAGGAATGAGAAGCAAAACTGTCAACAGAAACATAATCTATCATCTTGCTGGTCATTGTGAAACATCAGCCAGTTGCCAGAGCTGAGTGCTAACACTTACACAATGTTTAGTTATTTTACAACTTAGAACTGTCCTATACTGTTGTGATGTGTTATGATGCCCTACTGCCTTTGTTTTCCTCAAGAACTAATCGCCTTGTTCATTTTTCTTAGGACAAGACCAGTGCTCTAAGCCTGAGCAATGTGGCAGGCGTGTTCTATATACTTGTCGGAGGTCTGGGTCTGGCCATGATGGTGGCTTTGATAGAATTCTGTTACAAATCTCGGGCAGAGTCCAAACGCATGAAACTCACAAAGAACACCCAAAACTTTAAGCCTGCTCCTGCCACCAACACTCAGAATTACGCTACATACAGAGAAGGCTACAACGTGTATGGAACAGAAAGTGTTAAGATCTAGGGGTACGGTTAAGGTCTAGTAAACTAATCAGCCTTACGTTTCTGTGTGTTAACCTTTTGTTGTTGTTCCTTCGTGTGTTTTTTTTTTCCTTTGGTTTGATTTTAGCATTGTCTCTTTGCTACTATTTAATTATCTGTAAACAATGATTGTGTGCTCTTGTCAGTGAGCAGTGCTCTTCTAAAGGCAGAATTATAATTAAGTTATGGTCTGTGACACAAAAGGAGAAAAAAACAAAAATTCTTAGAGCAGTACTGTCCAATACAAATGTATGTGAGTAGCATTGTGAGCCACATGAATAACATTTAACTGTTCTGGTAGTTAAAGTTTTAAAAGTAAAATAAGTGAAGTTAATCCCAATGACTCATTTCACTGAGGCCAAGATATCAAAATACCATTTCAATGTTGTCAATTAAACAAGAATATTAAAAATGAATGAGACATTTTATGTTATTTTATTCATAGTACTCTTTTAAATTTGGGATGCTTTTGTACTTAGGACTTACCTCAAGTGATATTAGCAACATATCAAACATTCAATAGTTACATGTGCCCCAAGACTGCCACGTCAGACAGTACAGTTCTAGAGAAAGCAGATATTCTGGAACTACCATTTAAACTAGGAAATAGAAGCAAGACCCTGCCACCTCAGGTAGGGAAGTGCTTCCATGAAGGAGTTGTGGTTCTTTTAACTAAGCAGTGGAAGCATGAAACAAATTTCTTAATCTTTGAGTCCCTTTGTTATCCCTTCCTTGGAACTGATGGTGCTCAGGTGAGTAAGGGTCTAGGTTCCTTGCTGGTGACGGAACCAAAATTAATACTTAGGAAAACCTGACTCCCAATAACTCATCTAAGTTTTGAGGCAAGCATGTATTAGAATAATGCCTCCATTCTGCAAGTATATAAAAGAATAAAGTTTACCACCTTCCAAGTACATTTGCCTAACTGACTTGCCTATGGAAAGGGAAACAGAACAATTAGCAACTTCCTATACCTTATTTTAGATGGCTAACTTTGACATCATCAGTAAATGTCAATATGCTCTAATTTCTATTAAGACTTCTACATTTTGACCTTCTTATATGTATGCTTTCAAATATACATTTAGTCCATTTTTAAACATTTTATCCAAATAAATGATTTGCTATCACTATGGAAAGCATCATTTTATTTGAGGAAGTTGCTAGCTGTCCTATTGTCCTACATATTGCAGCCTTTGGCTACTACACACTCAGTACGATGAACTAACCTGTTAACAAATTGTTTCCACTGTATTTGTGAATGTTCAACCCATAAGTTCATCTGTCATTAGCACTATTGGCATGCAATCATTTAATGTTCTCGTGTGCTAGTGCTTTGAGTTGATGATACAATTCAGTTGGGGGTACACCATTTGCTTTTTTTCATAGGAAAGTACAGGAGCAATTTCAATATAGCACAATTACTGCAAATCCCAGGGAGTTGAAGTCCAATTATTTAATACATCTTAAGAATGTATAGCAGTTTTCCAAGTTCTGTCACCTCTATTCCCTCAGTTGTGATGAAACAAAGCAGGCAATATTTTCCCTTGGGTACCTAAAGCTCATTCACAGCAAGTGGCTTGTCCAAATACAACTTAGGTACTGGCAGCTTCATGCATAAAGTGCAGCCCTGCCTCCTCAATCTGTAGTCTGGGAGTCTTCAGGAAACTTGAAAACTTAGTGAGATTTTGTCAATTTGAAAAGAGATAGTAAGTTTATGTCACAGCTATCCATGAAGGCCATCAGATGGCTCAGCAGTTTAGAGCACTTGCTGTCCTTGCAAAGGACTAGCATTCAGGTCCCAGCACCCACTTGGCAGCCGACAACCATCTGCCACTCCGGTTTCAGGGGAGCCAATACCCTCTTCTGGCTTCCTTGGGGATCATGGCATGTCACAAATGTGATGCACTTATATTCGTGCAGACAAAACACTCATGTACAAAAACATGTAATTAATATATATTGTTAAAAAGCCATTTGGAAAACTTCATAGATCCTCTACACCCCATTTCGTGTGCACTCCATTCCATATAAGACTATTTTATATGCACACATATATATTTCCCTAGTTTCTTGAGAAAGAATCTTTTATAACAGATCAGGGATAGAAGAATTACAGCCCTACTGTCCAATTACTATATCTTCACAGTCTCTTATTAAATCCCCAGAAAAAAAGTGTTTTTAGATCATAAATTGCAGGGGGATCTTATGAGAATGTGGGTCCTAATACAGAATAAGGAAAAGAAGGAAAAGGGGGAAGCTGAAAGAGAATGGAGGGAAGGAATGGAAGAAGAAGAGAGAGAGAGAGAGAGAGAGAGAGAGAGAGAGAGAGAGAGAGAGAGAGAGAGAGATTATCAGTCCTTTGAACATACCTTCATACCCTTAAAATTGGAGGCCATAGAGTACCATACTAGTTGCAAAAGCCTCAAAACCTTGCTTGCCATAATTTGTAGCTTTCTGGCTTTCTTTTAGTCAGCTTGAGTGTGCTACAATTGTGGAGCAAAATTATGACTAATTGAGATAAGGTTTCATTTTAATAGACACCAGTACCTTCTTGGTTACAGCACAGTTACCCAGTTCCTTAGCAGTCATCTCTGGCATAATAAAGAAGGCTGAGAAGAACCTCTGGGGAAAAATAACCTTCCCAGCCCATTCTGCCCATGTTATTATGAGACTTAGCACCTCTCCTGTTCACCTTTGATTTCCAAACAAGTCCTACATCTCTCTAATACCTTCTGATCTCCGACCTAGTTTCTAGTTTTCTGAGTTGGCCTGGGTGGTCATGGTCTATTCAGGAGCATGCGGGTGAAAAGGTACCCCAAAGTTTTACTTGCCTTGTTAAATTATCAGGGCCTGACTTATGAGTTTATAAGACCATTAAGTGATCAGGAAGTGTGAATCAGTTTAAGCCACCCAGAAGAATAAGATCCAATAAAATATGTCTAATAAAAAGGCACCTTAGAAAGGATTTGGAGTCTCCACTCATTTTCTATGGGTAATGGTTATACCATGATTACTGGTCTCAGGAGAATATATGGCTCAGTGTCAGATTCTGTTGCTCATCCACTTGGGAGCAGAAGTTCTCTAGACAACCTGATACCTCTCTAAGTTACTGACCAGGCATTAAAAGTAAGCTCTACCTCCAAGCATTCCCTGACAAGTGACCCCAGCTCTCTGCTCTCTGGGATAACTATCTTAACTGCTTTTAGAAATCTCCCAGTTTCCTCAAGGCTGGGGAAATCTACACCTAACTTCTTTGGCTTTTTCAGTGATGTTTTTGGATCTCTCTCATTACTAAGACCTCAACAAGCCTGGAATTGGGGCAGTTCCATTTTTCTTCTAGGTCTACTCTGTTCTATCCAATGAAATATTACTATTTTCAAAGTGATCAGCTTTTCTTTGGCAGCCTACATGTAGATATTCTTTGAGTGGAAGAAAGGTTGAGACAGGGCCTTACTCTGTAACCCAGAATGACCTAAAACTCACAGCAACCCTCCTATCTCAGCCTCTGAGTACTGGGAATCATAGATGTGAGCCATCAGGTCCAGCTTGCATAGAATTCTTGCTGGAGATTTTTTTTTTACTGCTTAAGGGAGTTATTTTTTAAAGGGGAAGAAAAGAACTAATTTTATGTTGAGTAGAGACAAGTTTCTGGATAATTGAGGTGGTGATGTTCTTTTTTCTCAGAGAGCTTTTGTCTCAGTAGTGATGCTGTCCCATTCCCTCCCCCTGCTGTTTAAAAGCAGGAAACAGTCACTGAGAGGTCAAGTCACTTTCTTCCATTTGCCAGACCGGATAAGGATATACCATTAACAATAAGAAAGAGACAAAGAAATGAGTCCAGATAAGGGTATACCGTTGACTGTAAGAAAGAAAGAGATGACTCCAGATAAAGATATACCATTGACTATAGGAAAGAGAGAGATGACTCCAGATAAGGATATACCATTAACTATAGGAAAGAGAGAGATGACTCCAGTTAAGGATATACCATTGACTATAAGGAGAGAGATAAGTGACTCAGGACTTGGGGACACCAAAGAAGAGCTTTTCCTACCTCCATGTTAACCTTTGGCTATTTGCATACATCTTTTGCCTTCTCACACATGTGTTTATTCCAGGACCAGTGTTAGATAATGATGTTATTCATTCAACCTAAATTCAGGGTTCACTCAAGAAAAAAATGAGTATTCCATTAGCATACATGGAAAGGTGGTTGAGGAGGGTTGTGATCCTGAGTGTACAGAGTTGAAGGCAATGGATCCCCTACATCTAGTCAAGGCCATGAAAATGATGGCATTACCAGCATCCTCTCAACCAAGCAGCTAATTTCAAGGCAAAGTACCCAGAGATGCCAAGCTGCTACATGGTTATCACCGCTGTTGCCTGTTTTCTAGAATGTGCTATCCCTTTAAACTCCTTATGTTACTTTCAGACTTTAAACACTAAGGTTGAAGGTATTAAGAGAAATGAGCAGTCCCCAGTCAAGGAGCAAATACGAATTTTTCTTCTCATATTCAAAATGGATTCAAATTCAGTAAACTGTAACATTGTGCATTGTGTGCCCTCTGTTCTAGGCAAACAATCTTTTTTACATCTGCAATCAGGATACACTCTGCAATGCATTTGTCCTGACTGCCTTTATTTAAATGTCACTAAAACTTTCTAATATACCTACTCCCTGAGTGGTTAAAGTCTTGAGTTAGACTTCCTGCATGTTAGTAAATCCACGCATATGACAGAAAATCACCCCCATTAAATCTATTCCAAAGCATCTGCATCCAGTTGAAAATTTTAACCAGACCTGTTGCCTATATCCAATCAAACTGGGGGTGGAAGAGGGCTCCAGTAATGCTGATTTGAGAAAAAAGACACTTTTTTGTCCAAAGTCAAGTGACCATTAATACATGTCTTGGTTCCCAATAAAAAGTCCCTTCACATTGTAATGTCCCCTTGCCTTTGCAGATCCCTTCCCACTGGAAGCATGCAATGAGAGGAAATCACTGAAAATGTGGCTGTCTCAAGGATCCTGAGCCAGATTTCACTCTCCTTGGTGTCGGGCATGACACGAATATTGCTGATGGTGCAATGACCTTTCAATAGGAAAAACTGATTTTTTTTTTCCTTCAGTGCCTTATGGAACACTCTGAGACTCGCGACAATGCAAACCATCATTGAAATTGTTTTGCTTTGCTTGAAAAAAAATAAAATAAAACCAACAAAAAAAGCGGACACACAAGATTCCAGTATGCGGAAAAAAAATCTTATTAGAAACATCCATTTGACAAAAGCCATTCTTTGATACCACTGACAATATACAAAACCATGTTCTCTAGTACACACGTGCACATACACACACATACTTGCACATACACAGTTACACACACACACACACACACACACACACACACACAATAAAATTTAATTCCAATTGAGCAAATAGACCCATCTTAGCTGAAAGAAGTAATTCCTCCTGATTTACAAAAAAAACTGTCTCCCAGTGTTTGGGCAGACAGACAGGCATTTCTTCTAGGATCTGCTGATCAGATGTTTTTGGTATTTCCTGTTGGTGGTGATGTTTTCTGTGCACCCTATTTCCTTTCGATGTTGCTGAAATGTGTATATCTTTAGGATGTCAATGTGACACTTAAGAACATTCAAATGCTTTGGGAAAGATAATGAATGGTGATTTAGTGTTCTTGCAATGGTTTTGTGAAGAATGTGTGGCGAACTTCCCATAACGGAAGTGAAGGGATTAATAGAACTTTCCAAGTTGACTTCTGTGTGTAGCAAGGGGTGGGGCACTATCAGGCATACCTCTTGGTGCTTTCCTAAAACGGATCCCGGAGCTTTCCAAAAAGCCTGGAATCACAGCTCACAGGTCTGTTTTCCTTGATTCCGTGTGCATTTTAAGTCGATATAGCCGAGTAGTAAAGAAGCATTGAGGTGAGGGAAATGCTGCCTATTCTCCCAGTCGTGTTTGGAATATCTTTCCCAGAAACAACACTGTGTTTAGCTCTGCTTTCTCTGCTAAGTATGCCTTTTCAAGTGTACAACACGGAGACAGGACCGTGTTGCAAGGCAGGCCAGTGGGTTCAGACCACAGTTCGCAATCTGACTTGACTCTTGCTAGGTCTGTTTTACCAGCTGTTGCCTGTTACCGCCTGCCTGTGGCTCTCCGTCAGACTGCATGTGTCCTTTTCTAGTTTGCAAAGACTAAGATGCATTCCCAAACCTATTGCTAACCTGAGGGACCTCAGCATCACTCCCAGGTCCTTGCTTGGAGCAGTTTCTCTACTGACTCATCGAAGATCGCTCCACTGCTCCATGGGCTATCAAGTAACTAATTGCATACCTGCTGTTGGCATCATCAGAACAGTCAGAGGAAATAGTCTCCGCTCACTAATTACCTCCTATATAACGACGTATGCTTTATGTAGTTCAGTAGTTTGCTCTCATCAGTAACGTGCATTGGAAAGTTTCCAGACTGTACAAATTACGAGCCCACCTTCATTTCCCAAGTGTGACCCTTAGATGCTTAGTTGACTCGCTGCATATTTGCTCTCATCTTTAGAAAAGAAAGGAAGAGGTCTCGTTCCAATGAAACATTTCCAGAAAGGTGTAATATAAACTTTCATTCCAGAAAGTGTGTCATAAGCAAATAACTCACCTGTCAAATTTTAAATGGTATTGAACACAAAAGAAAGCTGTTGTGCTTTGTTTTGTTTTGTTCTCATGAAACTGTGATTTTTCAACTTAGGAATGCTATAATGTCCCAGTGCGGGAAGCTAACGCTGTGTGAATATGAAGTTGTATAAAACAAACCAACTAACCTATACACAAACGTTTTCATAGGCACTGTATAAAGAGAAACGTATGTTTATTGACTCAAATCAGTTTTTCAGAGAGGAAACTTTACTGAGATTAAGAAGCGGGTAAATTGGTTTGTTATTAAAAAAAAACTTGCATGTTTAAAAAATGTTGATTGCTTCAAATTTCTGCTATTAACTTCAAGCTATGGGATTTTTGGCAGTAGTCACTTGAGGATTTTTTTCCAATTCTTTTCTTTTTGTTGTTAAAGCTGTACTTCAGTGAACAGAAAAATTGCCAAGCAAACTAATGGCCGTAAAAGTGTAAATTGCATGTGTGGGCATAATTACTGAACCTCATTGCCATGAGGTATTGTACAAAGTTTTAATACATTTTGTAAATAAAATTGTAAAGAAAGAATTCTGTCTCTGCACTTTGACTGGCTGTTTCACAATTACTTGACTTGGATGCCAAGATGTCATTATTCACTAATTAACTTCTCACCTGAAGCAATGCCAGTCCTCTAACAGCCTCCTTCCTGTGAGAAGATTGCATCTCTCCCCATCCCTACCACAAATCGGTCAGGCCTCAGGCTCCAGGCCCCTCAGCCAAACTGAGCCTCACACCCACATTTTACCTGAGTTTGACTTGAAGGCCTTCCACTCTCCTTCTTTGTCTCCAATATCCATTAGGAACTTTCCCCTCCCACTGAAAACCTTTGTTCAATCAAGAGTCACCAGTTTAGTATGGGTAAAGAAAGAACTCAGTGGACTATATGGGTCACAGATTTCTGTGGGAGAAATGACAAGCTCATCATCAAGCCTGATTTGTAGTTTCTGAACATGGAATACAACTTTATCTGACAAATAAAGCACATTAAATACAGACCAGTTCAACAGTATGGTTGCCCTAGAAAACAGGAGTGATGGTAAAAGAGAAAGAGAGGAACGTGCAAGAGAGATGCTAAAGAGATCAAGGTAGAGAGAATTAGGCAACAAAGACTCTCAAAAATGCTGGCATCAATATTTGAGTATAGCAGAATTGGTGCCTAGCCCAATAGTCATCAAAGAGGCTTCACCCAGCAACTGATGGAAACAGATATAGAGACCCACAGTCAAACATTAGGCTGAGCTGGGGGAATCCTGCTGAAGAGGGGCAGGGAGGATTGTAGGAAACAGTAGGGTCAAGGACATCATAAGGAAAGCCACAGAATCAACTAACCTGGGCTCATAGGAGCTCACAGAGACTGAACCAACAACCAGGGAGCCTGCATGGGATTGACCTAGGCCCTCTGCATAGATGTGACAGTTGTGTAGCTTGATCTTCTTGTGGGACTCCTAACAGTGGGAGCAGGAGCTGTCTCTGACTCATTTTCTGGCCTTTGGGACCTTACTCCTCATACTGGGTCACCTTGCTCAGCCTTAATACAAGGGGAGATGCTTAGTGTTACTGAAAACTTGATATGCCGTGCTTTGTTGATACCCATGGGAGGCCTGCCCTTTTCTGAATAGAAACAGAGGTGGAATGGATAGGGAGTACATAGGGGAGGCATAGAAGAGGGACTGGGTGGACAGGATGTAAAATAGATGATGATGATGATGATGATGATGATGATGATGAAGAAGATAGATAGATAGATAGATAGATAGATAGATAGATAGATAGATAGATAGATGTGTCAGAAAAATTACTACTGTCTTCCTTCTCTGAAATGCTGTTATATGACTAACACTTTTTTTTAAAGATTTACTTATTTTTATTTTATGTGTGTTTTTTGCCTGTATATGTTCACCATGTACACGCCTGCTGCCCTCAGATACCAGAAGAGGGCATTGGATCCCCTCCAACTGGATTTATAAACAACTGTGATCCACCAGGTGGGTGTTGATAATTGAACTTGGATCCTCTGAAAAAGCAGCAAGTGTTCTTAACAACTTGAACCCCAACTTACACTGTATAATAACCCTTCAACTGCTTACTCTTTGTTGTCCTTCATTAAGACACATGAAACATTCACACCAGTAGAAAGTTGATTATTTAGGGAGCAGATTCAGTGACAAGAGTAGAATGATGATCACCTTGGAGACCGATGAGATCAGATCAAGTATTATTAAATGATGTCCCCAATTCTTTTAAAATAATAGATTTCTGTTTTAAGGGGGTTTCTAATTACCTCAAAGGAGAAGCTAATCTCAAATGTTGTGGCAGAGAAGAATGAGGCACTATTTTGGTGTAGGTGGACTCTGGGATGGAGGAAGGAGGAAGCAAAGAACATTACTTTTAGTGTTTCTCAAACTGGACTCTGTGTTGCTATGTATTATGCTTACACTCACTATCCATGTCTGCCAAAAGACACTGAATTTCAAAACACAAAAGTAAAATGACTTGAGCTCTGCTTCAGTTTTCATGCCTTATTAAGACTCGTATCTACAAGCAGGGGAGATGACTCAGAGGTTATGGACATTGCTATTATTCCAGAGGACCTAGGTTAGATTCCAAGTACCCATGTGGTAACTCACAACCATCTGTAACTCCAGTCCCAAGGGATCCAATGCCCTCTTCTGGTCACCAAAGGCACCAGGCACGAATGTGGTACACAGACAAAACACTCGTACACATAAAATTCAAAACCACATCCCATCATGCTCTGTGGATAGAATAATCTTCAAACAGGAAAGGTAAATTATTAAAGGAGTTCGTGGTGAAATCATGGACTAACGGTATTGTAAACTGTCAGCCATTAGATGAGGAAAGAGTTGCATATGACCCACAGAGATAGACATGGAGAACAAACTAAGTTAGCAAAATCATTGTTCCCCAGAACTGAGATTCAATCAGAAGTTTCATTAACATGCTATTCCACAGGAATTATAACCCAGGCACAGCACAAATACCAACAAAATCTATTATTCTCAAAACTAGAGCCAGCATTTCAGTTGTTCTGTTATTCCTCCATCTTGTCCTTACCCTGTTAGACTGAGGTTCTTGGGAAGCAGCTTAGTAACATATCATCTAGCAGACATGAAGCTCGTCAGTCATCTACCTGCATGCAATTACAGAAGACAGAATATAGCATTCCACCAGGTACCTCTTATGAATCTAAAGGCACTAGAAGAACTTACACGTTTCACCTCTTTCATTCTAGGCAGAAGAAAGGGTTCACTCTTGGGTCAGAATAGTGGGTGGCACTAAATATTAGTGAAATGCTGCCTCCAGATCTAAGAGAACAAGGAGACACCCTGCCTATCTAAGACTGCCATCACGGGCAAGTCTTTTACCCCCAGAGAAGGGAGTAGTCACTTAGAATTCTCAAAGGTGTCTACAAGGGTCTTGTCAGAGGAGGACAGAGGGAGGCATTAAAGGACCAGTCAGTGTCTCAAACCTACTGCCACATCCTGAGCATTGCCAATACTGGAGGATTACGAGGCTTATTTAAATGAGGGAAGAGTTCCAAGATTTCTGATAGTTATTGCCATTGGAATCAAAGTCATCAACGGGGCGATGAGAAGAGATAAGCTCTCTTTCTTTCCTCACTGGATGAGGAAGGAAAACCTTGATTCTTACCCTTGAAATGTACGCAGTCTTGGTGACAAAGGAGATGATGATCAAAACTACTCTGCATCGATTCATGATCAATTCTCTGCTCAAAACAAAATGCCATAAGGAACCCAGAATGAAGACTTCTCCTTTACCTCTTCCCTGCACTTGCTCTTCCCAAGACAGTCAGAGGGTGGTGGTGGTGGAGGTACAAATAAATAGCCCTTCATTCCTGGAAAGCTATTAGTCTTAGCAATTGCAAAGGCAGACCAAGCATGTGTGAGCATCTAGTTGCTGGGAACCTCAGATAAACCACTTTCCTGCCAGCCTGCCCACCCGCTAAGCAGAAGGGCTATGCCTATTTGTTGAGTATGTTGCTCCTGCCACAGAAGTATAAAAGAACCTGTAATGACAGCCTTAGAGATAATCCTCTCCCCATGTCAGCAGCTTTGACAAAATTACCCCCACAGAGGCTCCATTGAGCTTCGGTCCTATAGCCAAACTGTTGATTTACAATTTTCTTAATAAATATTCATTAAACCTGAACAAGTCAGTTAAATGCCAGTAGTAGCTCACAGAAAGCTTAAATGGAGGCAGCATTGCAATCTTCTCACTTGACCATGAAAGAAGTTCCCTGAGAGGCTGCAAACCCTCTCCAAACCCAGTCTAGCCCTTGGATATGCATTTCCCCACATTTACAGTATAACTTCACAAAAGCTTGGTGCACCCTCTATTTCTTTTTTTTTTCTTTTTCTTTTTTAAATTTGAATTGAAAACAAGATTGTTTTACATGACAATCCAAGTTCCCTTTTCCCTCCCTTCCTCCCCTACCACCCCCTCCAACTAAAACCCTACCTATCACATATCCTTTCTTCTATTCTTCCCCTGACTCAACCTTTCTGCTCCCTCATGACCTCTGCATCCTT